>NW_027441810.1:0-1315739 GCF_048569485.1 Anomaloglossus baeobatrachus | reverse complement strand
CCAGTGCCTTCTGGGATAAGTGAAGAGTCACCGCGAGCTCAAGGAGAACCGGGTTTTGGCCGTTACAGCCGGAAGGAAGACTTCTGAAAGCAGGGAAGGAGTCTTGCGAGGATAATTTGCATATTCCCAGTGCCTTCTGGGATAAGTGAAGAGTCACCGCGAGCTCAAGGAGAACCGGGTTTTGGCCGTTACAGCCGGAAGGAAGACTTCTGAAAGCCAGGGAAGGAGTCTTGCGAGGATAATTTGCATATTCCCAGTGCCTTCTGGGATAAGTGAAGAGTCACCGCGAGCTCAAGGAGAACCGGGTTTTGGCCGTTACAGCCGGAAGGAAGACTTCTGAAAGCCAGGGAAGGAGTCTTGCGAGGATAATTTGCATATTCCCAGTGCCTTCTGGGATAAGTGAAGAGTCACCGCGAGCTCAAGGAGAACCGGGTTTTGGCCGTTACAGCCGGAAGGAAGACTTCTGAAAGCCAGGGAAGGAGTCTTGCGAGGATAATTGCATATTCCCAGTGCCTTCTGGGATAAGTGAAGAGTCACCGCGAGCTCAAGGAGAACCGGGTTTTGGCCGTTACAGCCGGAAGGAAGACTTCTGAAAGCCAGGGAAGGAGTCTTGCGAGGATAATTTGCATATTCCCAGTGCCTTCTGGGATAAGTGAAGAGTCACCGCGAGCTCAAGGAGAACCGGGTTTTGGCCGTTACAGCCGGAAGGAAGACTTCTGAAAGCCAGGAAGGAGTCTTGCGAGGATAATTTGCATATTCCCAGTGCCTTCTGGGATAAGTGAAGAGTCACCGCGAGCTCAAGGAGAACCGGGTTTTGGCCGTTACAGCCGGAAGGAAGACTTCTGAAAGCCAGGGAAGGAGTCTTGCGAGGATAATTTGCATATTCCCAGTGCCTTCTGGGATAAGTGAAGAGTCACCGCGAGCTCAAGGAGAACCGGGTTTTGGCCGTTACAGCCGGAAGGAAGACTTCTGAAAGCCAGGGAAGGAGTCTTGCGAGGATAATTTGCATATTCCCAGTGCCTTCTGGGATAAGTGAAGAGTCACCGCGAGCTCAAGGAGAACCGGGTTTTGGCCGTTACAGCCGGAAGGAAGACTTCTGAAAGCCAGGGAAGGAGTCTTGCGAGGATAATTTGCATATTCCCAGTGCCTTCTGGGATAAGTGAAGAGTCACCGCGAGCTCAAGGAGAACCGGGTTTTGGCCGTTACAGCCGGAAGGAAGACTTCTGAAAGCCAGGGAAGGAGTCTTGCGAGGATAATTTGCATATTCCCAGTGCCTTCTGGGATAAGTGAAGAGTCACCGCGAGCTCAAGGAGAACCGGGTTTTGGCCGTTACAGCCGGAAGGAAGACTTCTGAAAGCCAGGGAAGGAGTCTTGCGAGGATAATTTGCATATTCCCAGTGCCTTCTGGGATAAGTGAAGAGTCACCGCGAGCTCAAGGAGAACCGGGTTTTGGCCGTTACAGCCGGAAGGAAGACTTCTGAAAGCCAGGGAAGGAGTCTTGCGAGGATAATTTGCATATTCCCAGTGCCTTCTGGGATAAGTGAAGAGTCACCGCGAGCTCAAGGAGAACCGGGTTTTGGCCGTTACAGCCGGAAGGAAGACTTCTGAAAGCCAGGGAAGGAGTCTTGCGAGGATAATTTGCATATTCCCAGTGCCTTCTGGGATAAGTGAAGAGTCACCGCGAGCTCAAGGAGAACCGGGTTTTGGCCGTTACAGCCGGAAGGAAGACTTCTGAAAGCCAGGGAAGGAGTCTTGCGAGGATAATTTGCATATTCCCAGTGCCTTCTGGGATAAGTGAAGAGTCACCGCGAGCTCAAGGAGAACCGGGTTTTGGCCGTTACAGCCGGAAGGAAGACTTCTGAAAGCCAGGGAAGGAGTCTTGCGAGGATAATTTGCATATTCCCAGTGCCTTCTGGGATAAGTGAAGAGTCACCGCGAGCTCAAGGAGAACCGGGTTTTGGCCGTTACAGCCGGAAGGAAGACTTCTGAAAGCCAGGGAAGGAGTCTTGCGAGGATAATTTGCATATTCCCAGTGCCTTCTGGATAAGTGAAGAGTCACCGCGAGCTCAAGGAGAACCGGGTTTTGGCCGTTACAGCCGGAAGGAAGACTTCTGAAAGCCAGGGAAGGAGTCTTGCGAGGATAATTTGCATATTCCCAGTGCCTTCTGGGATAAGTGAAGAGTCACCGCGAGCTCAAGGAGAACCGGGTTTTGGCCGTTACAGCCGGAAGGAAGACTTCTGAAAGCCAGGGAAGGAGTCTTGCGAGGATAATTTGCATATTCCCAGTGCCTTCTGGGATAAGTGAAGAGTCACCGCGAGCTCAAGGAGAACCGGGTTTTGGCCGTTACAGCCGGAAGGAAGACTTCTGAAAGCCAGGGAAGGAGTCTTGCGAGGATAATTTGCATATTCCCAGTGCCTTCTGGGATAAGTGAAGAGTCACCGCGAGCTCAAGGAGAACCGGGTTTTGGCCGTTACAGCCGGAAGGAAGACTTCTGAAAGCCAGGGAAGGAGTCTTGCGAGGATAATTTGCATATTCCCAGTGCCTTCTGGGATAAGTGAAGAGTCACCGCGAGCTCAAGGAGAACCGGGTTTTGGCCGTTACAGCCGGAAGGAAGACTTCTGAAAGCCAGGGAAGGAGTCTTGCGAGGATAATTTGCATATTCCCAGTGCCTTCTGGGATAAGTGAAGAGTCACCGCGAGCTCAAGGAGAACCGGGTTTTGGCCGTTACAGCCGGAAGGAAGACTTCTGAAAGCCAGGGAAGGAGTCTTGCGAGGATAATTTGCATATTCCCAGTGCCTTCTGGGATAAGTGAAGAGTCACCGCGAGCTCAAGGAGAACCGGGTTTTGGCCGTTACAGCCGGAAGGAAGACTTCTGAAAGCCAGGGAAGGAGTCTTGCGAGGATAATTTGCATATTCCCAGTGCCTTCTGGGATAAGTGAAGAGTCACCGCGAGCTCAAGGAGAACCGGGTTTTGGCCGTTACAGCCGGAAGGAAGACTTCTGAAAGCCAGGGAAGGAGTCTTGCGAGGATAATTTGCATATTCCCAGTGCCTTCTGGGATAAGTGAAGAGTCACCGCGAGCTCAAGGAGAACCGGGTTTTGGCCGTTACAGCCGGAAGGAAGACTTCTGAAAGCCAGGGAAGGAGTCTTGCGAGGATAATTTGCATATTCCCAGTGCCTTCTGGGATAAGTGAAGAGTCACCGCGAGCTCAAGGAGAACCGGGTTTTGGCCGTTACAGCCGGAAGGAAGACTTCTGAAAGCCAGGGAAGGAGTCTTGCGAGGATAATTTGCATATTCCCAGTGCCTTCTGGGATAAGTGAAGAGTCACCGCGAGCTCAAGGAGAACCGGGTTTTGGCCGTTACAGCCGGAAGGAAGACTTCTGAAAGCCAGGGAAGGAGTCTTGCGAGGATAATTTGCATATTCCCAGTGCCTTCTGGGATAAGTGAAGAGTCACCGCGAGCTCAAGGAGAACCGGGTTTTGGCCGTTACAGCCGGAAGGAAGACTTCTGAAAGCCAGGGAAGGAGTCTTGCGAGGATAATTTGCATATTCCCAGTGCCTTCTGGGATAAGTGAAGAGTCACCGCGAGCTCAAGGAGAACCGGGTTTTGGCCGTTACAGCCGGAAGGAAGACTTCTGAAAGCCAGGGAAGGAGTCTTGCGAGGATAATTTGCATATTCCCAGTGCCTTCTGGGATAAGTGAAGAGTCACCGCGAGCTCAAGGAGAACCGGGTTTTGGCCGTTACAGCCGGAAGGAAGACTTCTGAAAGCCAGGGAAGGAGTCTTGCGAGGATAATTTGCATATTCCCAGTGCCTTCTGGGATAAGTGAAGAGTCACCGCGAGCTCAAGGAGAACCGGGTTTTGGCCGTTACAGCCGGAAGGAAGACTTCTGAAAGCCAGGGAAGGAGTCTTGCGAGGATAATTTGCATATTCCCAGTGCCTTCTGGGATAAGTGAAGAGTCACCGCGAGCTCAAGGAGAACCGGGTTTTGGCCGTTACAGCCGGAAGGAAGACTTCTGAAAGCCAGGGAAGGAGTCTTGCGAGGATAATTTGCATATTCCCAGTGCCTTCTGGGATAAGTGAAGAGTCACCGCGAGCTCAAGGAGAACCGGGTTTTGGCCGTTACAGCCGGAAGGAAGACTTCTGAAAGCCAGGGAAGGAGTCTTGCGAGGATAATTTGCATATTCCCAGTGCCTTCTGGGATAAGTGAAGAGTCACCGCGAGCTCAAGGAGAACCGGGTTTTGGCCGTTACAGCCGGAAGGAAGACTTCTGAAAGCCAGGGAAGGAGTCTTGCGAGGATAATTTGCATATTCCCAGTGCCTTCTGGGATAAGTGAAGAGTCACCGCGAGCTCAAGGAGAACCGGGTTTTGGCCGTTACAGCCGGAAGGAAGACTTCTGAAAGCCAGGGAAGGAGTCTTGCGAGGATAATTTGCATATTCCCAGTGCCTTCTGGGATAAGTGAAGAGTCACCGCGAGCTCAAGGAGAACCGGGTTTTGGCCGTTACAGCCGGAAGGAAGACTTCTGAAAGCCAGGGAAGGAGTCTTGCGAGGATAATTTGCATATTCCCAGTGCCTTCTGGGATAAGTGAAGAGTCACCGCGAGCTCAAGGAGAACCGGGTTTTGGCCGTTACAGCCGGAAGGAAGACTTCTGAAAGCCAGGGAAGGAGTCTTGCGAGGATAATTTGCATATTCCCAGTGCCTTCTGGGATAAGTGAAGAGTCACCGCGAGCTCAAGGAGAACCGGGTTTTGGCCGTTACAGCCGGAAGGAAGACTTCTGAAAGCCAGGGAAGGAGTCTTGCGAGGATAATTTGCATATTCCCAGTGCCTTCTGGGATAAGTGAAGAGTCACCGCGAGCTCAAGGAGAACCGGGTTTTGGCCGTTACAGCCGGAAGGAAGACTTCTGAAAGCCAGGGAAGGAGTCTTGCGAGGATAATTTGCATATTCCCAGTGCCTTCTGGGATAAGTGAAGAGTCACCGCGAGCTCAAGGAGAACCGGGTTTTGGCCGTTACAGCCGGAAGGAAGACTTCTGAAAGCCAGGGAAGGAGTCTTGCGAGGATAATTTGCATATTCCCAGTGCCTTCTGGGATAAGTGAAGAGTCACCGCGAGCTCAAGGAGAACCGGGTTTTGGCCGTTACAGCCGGAAGGAAGACTTCTGAAAGCCAGGGAAGGAGTCTTGCGAGGATAATTTGCATATTCCCAGTGCCTTCTGGGATAAGTGAAGAGTCACCGCGAGCTCAAGGAGAACCGGGTTTTGGCCGTTACAGCCGGAAGGAAGACTTCTGAAAGCCAGGGAAGGAGTCTTGCGAGGATAATTTGCATATTCCCAGTGCCTTCTGGGATAAGTGAAGAGTCACCGCGAGCTCAAGGAGAACCGGGTTTTGGCCGTTACAGCCGGAAGGAAGACTTCTGAAAGCCAGGGAAGGAGTCTTGCGAGGATAATTTGCATATTCCCAGTGCCTTCTGGGATAAGTGAAGAGTCACCGCGAGCTCAAGGAGAACCGGGTTTTGGCCGTTACAGCCGGAAGGAAGACTTCTGAAAGCCAGGGAAGGAGTCTTGCGAGGATAATTTGCATATTCCCAGTGCCTTCTGGGATAAGTGAAGAGTCACCGCGAGCTCAAGGAGAACCGGGTTTTGGCCGTTACAGCCGGAAGGAAGACTTCTGAAAGCCAGGGAAGGAGTCTTGCGAGGATAATTTGCATATTCCCAGTGCCTTCTGGGATAAGTGAAGAGTCACCGCGAGCTCAAGGAGAACCGGGTTTTGGCCGTTACAGCCGGAAGGAAGACTTCTGAAAGCCAGGGAAGGAGTCTTGCGAGGATAATTTGCATATTCCCAGTGCCTTCTGGGATAAGTGAAGAGTCACCGCGAGCTCAAGGAGAACCGGGTTTTGGCCGTTACAGCCGGAAGGAAGACTTCTGAAAGCCAGGGAAGGAGTCTTGCGAGGATAATTTGCATATTCCCAGTGCCTTCTGGGATAAGTGAAGAGTCACCGCGAGCTCAAGGAGAACCGGGTTTTGGCCGTTACAGCCGGAAGGAAGACTTCTGAAAGCCAGGGAAGGAGTCTTGCGAGGATAATTTGCATATTCCCAGTGCCTTCTGGGATAAGTGAAGAGTCACCGCGAGCTCAAGGAGAACCGGGTTTTGGCCGTTACAGCCGGAAGGAAGACTTCTGAAAGCCAGGGAAGGAGTCTTGCGAGGATAATTTGCATATTCCCAGTGCCTTCTGGGATAAGTGAAGAGTCACCGCGAGCTCAAGGAGAACCGGGTTTTGGCCGTTACAGCCGGAAGGAAGACTTCTGAAAGCCAGGGAAGGAGTCTTGCGAGGATAATTTGCATATTCCCAGTGCCTTCTGGGATAAGTGAAGAGTCACCGCGAGCTCAAGGAGAACCGGGTTTTGGCCGTTACAGCCGGAAGGAAGACTTCTGAAAGCCAGGGAAGGAGTCTTGCGAGGATAATTTGCATATTCCCAGTGCCTTCTGGGATAAGTGAAGAGTCACCGCGAGCTCAAGGAGAACCGGGTTTTGGCCGTTACAGCCGGAAGGAAGACTTCTGAAAGCCAGGGAAGGAGTCTTGCGAGGATAATTTGCATATTCCCAGTGCCTTCTGGGATAAGTGAAGAGTCACCGCGAGCTCAAGGAGAACCGGGTTTTGGCCGTTACAGCCGGAAGGAAGACTTCTGAAAGCCAGGGAAGGAGTCTTGCGAGGATAATTTGCATATTCCCAGTGCCTTCTGGGATAAGTGAAGAGTCACCGCGAGCTCAAGGAGAAACCGGGTTTTGGCCGTTACAGCCGGAAGGAAGACTTCTGAAAGCCAGGGAAGGAGTCTTGCGAGGATAATTTGCATATTCCCAGTGCCTTCTGGGATAAGTGAAGAGTCACCGCGAGCTCAAGGAGAACCGGGTTTTGGCCGTTACAGCCGGAAGGAAGACTTCTGAAAGCAGGGAAGGAGTCTTGCGAGGATAATTTGCATATTCCCAGTGCCTTCTGGGATAAGTGAAGAGTCACCGCGAGCTCAAGGAGAACCGGGTTTTGGCCGTTACAGCCGGAAGGAAGACTTCTGAAAGCCAGGGAAGGAGTCTTGCGAGGATAATTTGCATATTCCCAGTGCCTTCTGGGATAAGTGAAGAGTCACCGCGAGCTCAAGGAGAACCGGGTTTTGGCCGTTACAGCCGGAAGGAAGACTTCTGAAAGCCAGGGAAGGAGTCTTGCGAGGATAATTTGCATATTCCCAGTGCCTTCTGGGATAAGTGAAGAGTCACCGCGAGCTCAAGGAGAACCGGGTTTTGGCCGTTACAGCCGGAAGGAAGACTTCTGAAAGCCAGGGAAGGAGTCTTGCGAGGATAATTTGCATATTCCCAGTGCCTTCTGGGATAAGTGAAGAGTCACCGCGAGCTCAAGGAGAACCGGGTTTTGGCCGTTACAGCCGGAAGGAAGACTTCTGAAAGCCAGGGAAGGAGTCTTGCGAGGATAATTTGCATATTCCCAGTGCCTTCTGGGATAAGTGAAGAGTCACCGCGAGCTCAAGGAGAACCGGGTTTTGGCCGTTACAGCCGGAAGGAAGACTTCTGAAAGCCAGGGAAGGAGTCTTGCGAGGATAATTTGCATATTCCCAGTGCCTTCTGGGATAAGTGAAGAGTCACCGCGAGCTCAAGGAGAACCGGGTTTTGGCCGTTACAGCCGGAAGGAAGACTTCTGAAAGCCAGGGAAGGAGTCTTGCGAGGATAATTTGCATATTCCCAGTGCCTTCTGGGATAAGTGAAGAGTCACCGCGAGCTCAAGGAGAACCGGGTTTTGGCCGTTACAGCCGGAAGGAAGACTTCTGAAAGCCAGGGAAGGAGTCTTGCGAGGATAATTTGCATATTCCCAGTGCCTTCTGGGATAAGTGAAGAGTCACCGCGAGCTCAAGGAGAACCGGGTTTTGGCCGTTACAGCCGGAAGGAAGACTTCTGAAAGCCAGGGAAGGAGTCTTGCGAGGATAATTTGCATATTCCCAGTGCCTTCTGGGATAAGTGAAGAGTCACCGCGAGCTCAAGGAGAACCGGGTTTTGGCCGTTACAGCCGGAAGGAAGACTTCTGAAAGCCAGGGAAGGAGTCTTGCGAGGATAATTTGCATATTCCCAGTGCCTTCTGGGATAAGTGAAGAGTCACCGCGAGCTCAAGGAGAACCGGGTTTTGGCCGTTACAGCCGGAAGGAAGACTTCTGAAAGCCAGGGAAGGAGTCTTGCGAGGATAATTTGCATATTCCCAGTGCCTTCTGGGATAAGTGAAGAGTCACCGCGAGCTCAAGGAGAACCGGGTTTTGGCCGTTACAGCCGGAAGGAAGACTTCTGAAAGCCAGGGAAGGAGTCTTGCGAGGATAATTTGCATATTCCCAGTGCCTTCTGGGATAAGTGAAGAGTCACCGCGAGCTCAAGGAGAACCGGGTTTTGGCCGTTACAGCCGGAAGGAAGACTTCTGAAAGCCAGGGAAGGAGTCTTGCGAGGATAATTTGCATATTCCCAGTGCCTTCTGGGATAAGTGAAGAGTCACCGCGAGCTCAAGGAGAACCGGGTTTTGGCCGTTACAGCCGGAAGGAAGACTTCTGAAAGCCAGGGAAGGAGTCTTGCGAGGATAATTTGCATATTCCCAGTGCCTTCTGGGATAAGTGAAGAGTCACCGCGAGCTCAAGGAGAACCGGGTTTTGGCCGTTACAGCCGGAAGGAAGACTTCTGAAAGCCAGGGAAGGAGTCTTGCGAGGATAATTTGCATATTCCCAGTGCCTTCTGGGATAAGTGAAGAGTCACCGCGAGCTCAAGGAGAACCGGGTTTTGGCCGTTACAGCCGGAAGGAAGACTTCTGAAAGCCAGGGAAGGAGTCTTGCGAGGATAATTTGCATATTCCCAGTGCCTTCTGGGATAAGTGAAGAGTCACCGCGAGCTCAAGGAGAACCGGGTTTTGGCCGTTACAGCCGGAAGGAAGACTTCTGAAAGCCAGGGAAGGAGTCTTGCGAGGATAATTTGCATATTCCCAGTGCCTTCTGGGATAAGTGAAGAGTCACCGCGAGCTCAAGGAGAACCGGGTTTTGGCCGTTACAGCCGGAAGGAAGACTTCTGAAAGCCAGGGAAGGAGTCTTGCGAGGATAATTTGCATATTCCCAGTGCCTTCTGGGATAAGTGAAGAGTCACCGCGAGCTCAAGGAGAACCGGGTTTTGGCCGTTACAGCCGGAAGGAAGACTTCTGAAAGCCAGGGAAGGAGTCTTGCGAGGATAATTTGCATATTCCCAGTGCCTTCTGGGATAAGTGAAGAGTCACCGCGAGCTCAAGGAGAACCGGGTTTTGGCCGTTACAGCCGGAAGGAAGACTTCTGAAAGCCAGGGAAGGAGTCTTGCGAGGATAATTTGCATATTCCCAGTGCCTTCTGGGATAAGTGAAGAGTCACCGCGAGCTCAAGGAGAACCGGGTTTTGGCCGTTACAGCCGGAAGGAAGACTTCTGAAAGCCAGGGAAGGAGTCTTGCGAGGATAATTTGCATATTCCCAGTGCCTTCTGGGATAAGTGAAGAGTCACCGCGAGCTCAAGGAGAACCGGGTTTTGGCCGTTACAGCCGGAAGGAAGACTTCTGAAAGCCAGGGAAGGAGTCTTGCGAGGATAATTTGCATATTCCCAGTGCCTTCTGGGATAAGTGAAGAGTCACCGCGAGCTCAAGGAGAACCGGGTTTTGGCCGTTACAGCCGGAAGGAAGACTTCTGAAAGCCAGGGAAGGAGTCTTGCGAGGATAATTTGCATATTCCCAGTGCCTTCTGGGATAAGTGAAGAGTCACCGCGAGCTCAAGGAGAACCGGGTTTTGGCCGTTACAGCCGGAAGGAAGACTTCTGAAAGCCAGGGAAGGAGTCTTGCGAGGATAATTTGCATATTCCCAGTGCCTTCTGGGATAAGTGAAGAGTCACCGCGAGCTCAAGGAGAACCGGGTTTTGGCCGTTACAGCCGGAAGGAAGACTTCTGAAAGCCAGGGAAGGAGTCTTGCGAGGATAATTTGCATATTCCCAGTGCCTTCTGGGATAAGTGAAGAGTCACCGCGAGCTCAAGGAGAACCGGGTTTTGGCCGTTACAGCCGGAAGGAAGACTTCTGAAAGCCAGGGAAGGAGTCTTGCGAGGATAATTTGCATATTCCCAGTGCCTTCTGGGATAAGTGAAGAGTCACCGCGAGCTCAAGGAGAACCGGGTTTTGGCCGTTACAGCCGGAAGGAAGACTTCTGAAAGCCAGGGAAGGAGTCTTGCGAGGATAATTTGCATATTCCCAGTGCCTTCTGGGATAAGTGAAGAGTCACCGCGAGCTCAAGGAGAACCGGGTTTTGGCCGTTACAGCCGGAAGGAAGACTTCTGAAAGCCAGGGAAGGAGTCTTGCGAGGATAATTTGCATATTCCCAGTGCCTTCTGGGATAAGTGAAGAGTCACCGCGAGCTCAAGGAGAACCGGGTTTTGGCCGTTACAGCCGGAAGGAAGACTTCTGAAAGCCAGGGAAGGAGTCTTGCGAGGATAATTTGCATATTCCCAGTGCCTTCTGGGATAAGTGAAGAGTCACCGCGAGCTCAAGGAGAACCGGGTTTTGGCCGTTACAGCCGGAAGGAAGACTTCTGAAAGCCAGGGAAGGAGTCTTGCGAGGATAATTTGCATATTCCCAGTGCCTTCTGGGATAAGTGAAGAGTCACCGCGAGCTCAAGGAGAACCGGGTTTTGGCCGTTACAGCCGGAAGGAAGACTTCTGAAAGCCAGGGAAGGAGTCTTGCGAGGATAATTTGCATATTCCCAGTGCCTTCTGGGATAAGTGAAGAGTCACCGCGAGCTCAAGGAGAACCGGGTTTTGGCCGTTACAGCCGGAAGGAAGACTTCTGAAAGCCAGGGAAGGAGTCTTGCGAGGATAATTTGCATATTCCCAGTGCCTTCTGGGATAAGTGAAGAGTCACCGCGAGCTCAAGGAGAACCGGGTTTTGGCCGTTACAGCCGGAAGGAAGACTTCTGAAAGCCAGGGAAGGAGTCTTGCGAGGATAATTTGCATATTCCCAGTGCCTTCTGGGATAAGTGAAGAGTCACCGCGAGCTCAAGGAGAACCGGGTTTTGGCCGTTACAGCCGGAAGGAAGACTTCTGAAAGCCAGGGAAGGAGTCTTGCGAGGATAATTTGCATATTCCCAGTGCCTTCTGGGATAAGTGAAGAGTCACCGCGAGCTCAAGGAGAACCGGGTTTTGGCCGTTACAGCCGGAAGGAAGACTTCTGAAAGCCAGGGAAGGAGTCTTGCGAGGATAATTTGCATATTCCCAGTGCCTTCTGGGATAAGTGAAGAGTCACCGCGAGCTCAAGGAGAACCGGGTTTTGGCCGTTACAGCCGGAAGGAAGACTTCTGAAAGCCAGGGAAGGAGTCTTGCGAGGATAATTTGCATATTCCCAGTGCCTTCTGGGATAAGTGAAGAGTCACCGCGAGCTCAAGGAGAACCGGGTTTTGGCCGTTACAGCCGGAAGGAAGACTTCTGAAAGCCAGGGAAGGAGTCTTGCGAGGATAATTTGCATATTCCCAGTGCCTTCTGGGATAAGTGAAGAGTCACCGCGAGCTCAAGGAGAACCGGGTTTTGGCCGTTACAGCCGGAAGGAAGACTTCTGAAAGCCAGGGAAGGAGTCTTGCGAGGATAATTTGCATATTCCCAGTGCCTTCTGGGATAAGTGAAGAGTCACCGCGAGCTCAAGGAGAACCGGGTTTTGGCCGTTACAGCCGGAAGGAAGACTTCTGAAAGCCAGGGAAGGAGTCTTGCGAGGATAATTTGCATATTCCCAGTGCCTTCTGGGATAAGTGAAGAGTCACCGCGAGCTCAAGGAGAACCGGGTTTTGGCCGTTACAGCCGGAAGGAAGACTTCTGAAAGCCAGGGAAGGAGTCTTGCGAGGATAATTTGCATATTCCCAGTGCCTTCTGGGATAAGTGAAGAGTCACCGCGAGCTCAAGGAGAACCGGGTTTTGGCCGTTACAGCCGGAAGGAAGACTTCTGAAAGCCAGGGAAGGAGTCTTGCGAGGATAATTTGCATATTCCCAGTGCCTTCTGGGATAAGTGAAGAGTCACCGCGAGCTCAAGGAGAACCGGGTTTTGGCCGTTACAGCCGGAAGGAAGACTTCTGAAAGCCAGGGAAGGAGTCTTGCGAGGATAATTTGCATATTCCCAGTGCCTTCTGGGATAAGTGAAGAGTCACCGCGAGCTCAAGGAGAACCGGGTTTTGGCCGTTACAGCCGGAAGGAAGACTTCTGAAAGCCAGGGAAGGAGTCTTGCGAGGATAATTTGCATATTCCCAGTGCCTTCTGGGATAAGTGAAGAGTCACCGCGAGCTCAAGGAGAACCGGGTTTTGGCCGTTACAGCCGGAAGGAAGACTTCTGAAAGCCAGGGAAGGAGTCTTGCGAGGATAATTTGCATATTCCCAGTGCCTTCTGGGATAAGTGAAGAGTCACCGCGAGCTCAAGGAGAACCGGGTTTTGGCCGTTACAGCCGGAAGGAAGACTTCTGAAAGCCAGGGAAGGAGTCTTGCGAGGATAATTTGCATATTCCCAGTGCCTTCTGGGATAAGTGAAGAGTCACCGCGAGCTCAAGGAGAACCGGGTTTTGGCCGTTACAGCCGGAAGGAAGACTTCTGAAAGCCAGGGAAGGAGTCTTGCGAGGATAATTTGCATATTCCCAGTGCCTTCTGGGATAAGTGAAGAGTCACCGCGAGCTCAAGGAGAACCGGGTTTTGGCCGTTACAGCCGGAAGGAAGACTTCTGAAAGCCAGGGAAGGAGTCTTGCGAGGATAATTTGCATATTCCCAGTGCCTTCTGGGATAAGTGAAGAGTCACCGCGAGCTCAAGGAGAACCGGGTTTTGGCCGTTACAGCCGGAAGGAAGACTTCTGAAAGCCAGGGAAGGAGTCTTGCGAGGATAATTTGCATATTCCCAGTGCCTTCTGGGATAAGTGAAGAGTCACCGCGAGCTCAAGGAGAACCGGGTTTTGGCCGTTACAGCCGGAAGGAAGACTTCTGAAAGCCAGGGAAGGAGTCTTGCGAGGATAATTTGCATATTCCCAGTGCCTTCTGGGATAAGTGAAGAGTCACCGCGAGCTCAAGGAGAACCGGGTTTTGGCCGTTACAGCCGGAAGGAAGACTTCTGAAAGCCAGGGAAGGAGTCTTGCGAGGATAATTTGCATATTCCCAGTGCCTTCTGGGATAAGTGAAGAGTCACCGCGAGCTCAAGGAGAACCGGGTTTTGGCCGTTACAGCCGGAAGGAAGACTTCTGAAAGCCAGGGAAGGAGTCTTGCGAGGATAATTTGCATATTCCCAGTGCCTTCTGGGATAAGTGAAGAGTCACCGCGAGCTCAAGGAGAACCGGGTTTTGGCCGTTACAGCCGGAAGGAAGACTTCTGAAAGCCAGGGAAGGAGTCTTGCGAGGATAATTTGCATATTCCCAGTGCCTTCTGGGATAAGTGAAGAGTCACCGCGAGCTCAAGGAGAACCGGGTTTTGGCCGTTACAGCCGGAAGGAAGACTTCTGAAAGCCAGGGAAGGAGTCTTGCGAGGATAATTTGCATATTCCCAGTGCCTTCTGGGATAAGTGAAGAGTCACCGCGAGCTCAAGGAGAACCGGGTTTTGGCCGTTACAGCCGGAAGGAAGACTTCTGAAAGCCAGGGAAGGAGTCTTGCGAGGATAATTTGCATATTCCCAGTGCCTTCTGGGATAAGTGAAGAGTCACCGCGAGCTCAAGGAGAACCGGGTTTTGGCCGTTACAGCCGGAAGGAAGACTTCTGAAAGCCAGGGAAGGAGTCTTGCGAGGATAATTTGCATATTCCCAGTGCCTTCTGGGATAAGTGAAGAGTCACCGCGAGCTCAAGGAGAACCGGGTTTTGGCCGTTACAGCCGGAAGGAAGACTTCTGAAAGCCAGGGAAGGAGTCTTGCGAGGATAATTTGCATATTCCCAGTGCCTTCTGGGATAAGTGAAGAGTCACCGCGAGCTCAAGGAGAACCGGGTTTTGGCCGTTACAGCCGGAAGGAAGACTTCTGAAAGCCAGGGAAGGAGTCTTGCGAGGATAATTTGCATATTCCCAGTGCCTTCTGGGATAAGTGAAGAGTCACCGCGAGCTCAAGGAGAACCGGGTTTTGGCCGTTACAGCCGGAAGGAAGACTTCTGAAAGCCAGGGAAGGAGTCTTGCGAGGATAATTTGCATATTCCCAGTGCCTTCTGGGATAAGTGAAGAGTCACCGCGAGCTCAAGGAGAACCGGGTTTTGGCCGTTACAGCCGGAAGGAAGACTTCTGAAAGCCAGGGAAGGAGTCTTGCGAGGATAATTTGCATATTCCCAGTGCCTTCTGGGATAAGTGAAGAGTCACCGCGAGCTCAAGGAGAACCGGGTTTTGGCCGTTACAGCCGGAAGGAAGACTTCTGAAAGCCAGGGAAGGAGTCTTGCGAGGATAATTTGCATATTCCCAGTGCCTTCTGGGATAAGTGAAGAGTCACCGCGAGCTCAAGGAGAACCGGGTTTTGGCCGTTACAGCCGGAAGGAAGACTTCTGAAAGCCAGGGAAGGAGTCTTGCGAGGATAATTTGCATATTCCCAGTGCCTTCTGGGATAAGTGAAGAGTCACCGCGAGCTCAAGGAGAACCGGGTTTTGGCCGTTACAGCCGGAAGGAAGACTTCTGAAAGCCAGGGAAGGAGTCTTGCGAGGATAATTTGCATATTCCCAGTGCCTTCTGGGATAAGTGAAGAGTCACCGCGAGCTCAAGGAGAACCGGGTTTTGGCCGTTACAGCCGGAAGGAAGACTTCTGAAAGCCAGGGAAGGAGTCTTGCGAGGATAATTTGCATATTCCCAGTGCCTTCTGGGATAAGTGAAGAGTCACCGCGAGCTCAAGGAGAACCGGGTTTTGGCCGTTACAGCCGGAAGGAAGACTTCTGAAAGCCAGGGAAGGAGTCTTGCGAGGATAATTTGCATATTCCCAGTGCCTTCTGGGATAAGTGAAGAGTCACCGCGAGCTCAAGGAGAACCGGGTTTTGGCCGTTACAGCCGGAAGGAAGACTTCTGAAAGCCAGGGAAGGAGTCTTGCGAGGATAATTTGCATATTCCCAGTGCCTTCTGGGATAAGTGAAGAGTCACCGCGAGCTCAAGGAGAACCGGGTTTTGGCCGTTACAGCCGGAAGGAAGACTTCTGAAAGCCAGGGAAGGAGTCTTGCGAGGATAATTTGCATATTCCCAGTGCCTTCTGGGATAAGTGAAGAGTCACCGCGAGCTCAAGGAGAACCGGGTTTTGGCCGTTACAGCCGGAAGGAAGACTTCTGAAAGCCAGGGAAGGAGTCTTGCGAGGATAATTTGCATATTCCCAGTGCCTTCTGGGATAAGTGAAGAGTCACCGCGAGCTCAAGGAGAACCGGGTTTTGGCCGTTACAGCCGGAAGGAAGACTTCTGAAAGCCAGGGAAGGAGTCTTGCGAGGATAATTTGCATATTCCCAGTGCCTTCTGGGATAAGTGAAGAGTCACCGCGAGCTCAAGGAGAACCGGGTTTTGGCCGTTACAGCCGGAAGGAAGACTTCTGAAAGCCAGGGAAGGAGTCTTGCGAGGATAATTTGCATATTCCCAGTGCCTTCTGGGATAAGTGAAGAGTCACCGCGAGCTCAAGGAGAACCGGGTTTTGGCCGTTACAGCCGGAAGGAAGACTTCTGAAAGCCAGGGAAGGAGTCTTGCGAGGATAATTTGCATATTCCCAGTGCCTTCTGGGATAAGTGAAGAGTCACCGCGAGCTCAAGGAGAACCGGGTTTTGGCCGTTACAGCCGGAAGGAAGACTTCTGAAAGCCAGGGAAGGAGTCTTGCGAGGATAATTTGCATATTCCCAGTGCCTTCTGGGATAAGTGAAGAGTCACCGCGAGCTCAAGGAGAACCGGGTTTTGGCCGTTACAGCCGGAAGGAAGACTTCTGAAAGCCAGGGAAGGAGTCTTGCGAGGATAATTTGCATATTCCCAGTGCCTTCTGGGATAAGTGAAGAGTCACCGCGAGCTCAAGGAGAACCGGGTTTTGGCCGTTACAGCCGGAAGGAAGACTTCTGAAAGCCAGGGAAGGAGTCTTGCGAGGATAATTTGCATATTCCCAGTGCCTTCTGGGATAAGTGAAGAGTCACCGCGAGCTCAAGGAGAACCGGGTTTTGGCCGTTACAGCCGGAAGGAAGACTTCTGAAAGCCAGGGAAGGAGTCTTGCGAGGATAATTTGCATATTCCCAGTGCCTTCTGGGATAAGTGAAGAGTCACCGCGAGCTCAAGGAGAACCGGGTTTTGGCCGTTACAGCCGGAAGGAAGACTTCTGAAAGCCAGGGAAGGAGTCTTGCGAGGATAATTTGCATATTCCCAGTGCCTTCTGGGATAAGTGAAGAGTCACCGCGAGCTCAAGGAGAACCGGGTTTTGGCCGTTACAGCCGGAAGGAAGACTTCTGAAAGCCAGGGAAGGAGTCTTGCGAGGATAATTTGCATATTCCCAGTGCCTTCTGGGATAAGTGAAGAGTCACCGCGAGCTCAAGGAGAACCGGGTTTTGGCCGTTACAGCCGGAAGGAAGACTTCTGAAAGCCAGGGAAGGAGTCTTGCGAGGATAATTTGCATATTCCCAGTGCCTTCTGGGATAAGTGAAGAGTCACCGCGAGCTCAAGGAGAACCGGGTTTTGGCCGTTACAGCCGGAAGGAAGACTTCTGAAAGCCAGGGAAGGAGTCTTGCGAGGATAATTTGCATATTCCCAGTGCCTTCTGGGATAAGTGAAGAGTCACCGCGAGCTCAAGGAGAACCGGGTTTTGGCCGTTACAGCCGGAAGGAAGACTTCTGAAAGCCAGGGAAGGAGTCTTGCGAGGATAATTTGCATATTCCCAGTGCCTTCTGGGATAAGTGAAGAGTCACCGCGAGCTCAAGGAGAACCGGGTTTTGGCCGTTACAGCCGGAAGGAAGACTTCTGAAAGCCAGGGAAGGAGTCTTGCGAGGATAATTTGCATATTCCCAGTGCCTTCTGGGATAAGTGAAGAGTCACCGCGAGCTCAAGGAGAACCGGGTTTTGGCCGTTACAGCCGGAAGGAAGACTTCTGAAAGCCAGGGAAGGAGTCTTGCGAGGATAATTTGCATATTCCCAGTGCCTTCTGGGATAAGTGAAGAGTCACCGCGAGCTCAAGGAGAACCGGGTTTTGGCCGTTACAGCCGGAAGGAAGACTTCTGAAAGCCAGGGAAGGAGTCTTGCGAGGATAATTTGCATATTCCCAGTGCCTTCTGGGATAAGTGAAGAGTCACCGCGAGCTCAAGGAGAACCGGGTTTTGGCCGTTACAGCCGGAAGGAAGACTTCTGAAAGCCAGGGAAGGAGTCTTGCGAGGATAATTTGCATATTCCCAGTGCCTTCTGGGATAAGTGAAGAGTCACCGCGAGCTCAAGGAGAACCGGGTTTTGGCCGTTACAGCCGGAAGGAAGACTTCTGAAAGCCAGGGAAGGAGTCTTGCGAGGATAATTTGCATATTCCCAGTGCCTTCTGGGATAAGTGAAGAGTCACCGCGAGCTCAAGGAGAACCGGGTTTTGGCCGTTACAGCCGGAAGGAAGACTTCTGAAAGCCAGGGAAGGAGTCTTGCGAGGATAATTTGCATATTCCCAGTGCCTTCTGGGATAAGTGAAGAGTCACCGCGAGCTCAAGGAGAACCGGGTTTTGGCCGTTACAGCCGGAAGGAAGACTTCTGAAAGCCAGGGAAGGAGTCTTGCGAGGATAATTTGCATATTCCCAGTGCCTTCTGGGATAAGTGAAGAGTCACCGCGAGCTCAAGGAGAACCGGGTTTTGGCCGTTACAGCCGGAAGGAAGACTTCTGAAAGCCGCGCGCCTAGCGGCGCGCGAATTTTAGCCTGTCTTCTTCATCGTGAGCGTGAGTGAGCAAAGTGTGAGCAAAAGTAAGTGTGAATAGAATTGTTTGTATTTAGTTGTTTAATTACTTAACATTTGTTTAGTGCTATCCCCATTAGAAAATGTGCTCCACTATTGCTAATGCGATCCAGTGTACATCTTGTCTCATGTATGCAGTCCTTGAAAAGCCGTTCGAGGGTGCATACTGTTGTTCGAGATGTGCGCAAGTTGCACGTTTGGAAGCCCAGATACTGGATCTAAATGAGCAGCTGGCAACTCTGAGATGCATTAGCAATATGGAAAGCAGTGTGCTGCTCACTGAGCAGCAGCTTGCTGGGTCAGATGTGAGGGAGGATCGTAGTAGGGAGCGGCAGGACGGTGAGGTAGGTAGCTGAGTGACAGTTAGAAAGGGGGGTAAAGGGAAAAGTGCTAGGGAGGCTAGTCCTGAACTGACACACCCCAATAGGTTTGCAAACTTGGCAGATGAGGGGGATGTCATTACAGGGGTAGCATTGCTGCAGCAAGGCATGACCTCTGAACGCCAGAGGAGTGTCTGCTCCAGTAAGGGGGGGAATAGGAGTGCAGGGCAGGCAAGACAGGTACTGGTAGTGGGGGACTCAATTATTAGGGGGACAGATAGGGCAATCTGTCACAAAGACAGGGATCGCCGAACAGTGTGTTGTCTTCCTGGCGCTCGAGTTCGGCACATCGCTGATCGGGTTGACAGATTACTGGGAGGGGCTGGGGAGGACCCAGCGGTCATTGTACATATTGGCACAAATGACAAAGTTAGAGGTAGGTGGAAGGTCCTTAAAGATGATTTCAGGGAATTAGGTTGTAAGCTTAAAGCATGGACCTCAAAGGTGGTATTTTCGGAAATACTACCTGTGCCACGAGCCACACCAGAGAGGCAAAGAGAGATCAGGGAGGTTAACAGGTGGCTCAAGAATTGGTGTAGGAAAGAGGGTTTTGGGTTCCTGGAGAATTGGGCCGACTTTTCAGTTGGCTACAGATTCTATGCTAGGGATGGGCTGCATCTTAATGGGGAGGGTGCAGCTCTGCTGGGGCAGAAAATGGCTAGAAGGTTGGAGGAGTGTTTAAACTAGGAATGGGGGGCGAGGGTATTCACTTTATAGAAGGGGAATGTAGTGCAGATAGGGACCAGGGCACAAGTAATGAAATTGGGGGTGGTACGGGGGGAAGGGTTAGGACAGTCAATACAGTAAGCAGGAATATAGGTACAGAGTCATACGTAACGTGCATGTACACTAATGCCCGAAGCCTCACAAATAAGGTGGAGGAATTAGAATTAATATTGTTGGAAGAAAATTATGATATAGTGGGGATATCAGAGACATGGCTGGATGAGAGCTATGACTGGGCTGTTAATTTACAGGGTTATAGCCTATTCAGGAATGACCGTACAAATAAGCGAGGGGGAGGTGTGTGTCTATATGTAAAATCATCCTTAAAACCCATCCTGCGTGACAACATATGTGAGGGTACTGAGAATGTAGAGTCCCTATGGGTGGAAATAAGGGGGGGGAGAATGAATAATAAAATACTGATAGGGGTGTGTTATAAGACACCAAATATTATGGAAGAGGTAGAGAATCTCCTCATAAAGCAAATTGATAAAGCAGCGAGTCTCGGAGAGGTAATTATTATGGGGGACTTTAACTATCCTGATATAAATTGGGGAACAGAAACTTGCAGTTCCAGCAAAGGAAATAGATTTTTGATAACAATGAAAGATAATTACCTTTCACAAATGGTACAGGACCCCACAAGAGGGGGAGCACTACTAGACCTTGTACTAACCAATAGGCCAGACCGCATATCAAATATACAAGTTGGGGGTTACTTGGGGAATAGTGATCACAAAATAATAAGTTTTCATGTATTCTTTAGTGAGATGTCTAGTAGAGGGGCTACAAGGACACTAAACTTCAGGAAAGCAAATTTTAAACGGTTGAGAGATGATCTTAGTGCAATAAACTGGGATGATGTACTAAGTAATAAAAGTACACAAAGCAAATGGGAGACTTTTATGAGCATCCTGAATAGGGCTTGTGCAGAAAATATACCCTATGGGAACAAACATGCTAGAAATAGAAGGAAACCCCTATGGCTAAATAGAGCTGTAAGGGAAGCAATAAAAGAAAAACAGAAAGCCTTAAAAGAATTAAAGAGGGTAGGTAGTGATGAGGCATTATATAATTATAGAAAATTAAATAAAATATGTAAAAAGCAAATTAAGTTAGCTAAGTTTGAGACAGAGAGACTCATTGCGAGAGAAAGTAAAAATAATCCTAAAATATTCTTTAACTACATAAACAGTAAAAAACTGAAAAGCGATAGTGTTGGCCCCCTTAAAAATAGTCTTGGTGAAATGGTGGAAGGGGATGAGGGTAAAGCCAACCTGCTGAATGACTTTTTTTCTACGGTTTTTATACAAGAAAATGCCATGGCAGATGACATGACCAGTGGTACCATAAATTCACCCTTGAATATTACCTGCTTAACCCAGCAGGAAGTACGCCGCCGCCTCGAAATCACTAAGGTTGACAAATCTCCGGGCCCGGATGGCATACACCCCAGAGTACTACAGGAATTGAGTTCTGTGATAGATAGACCATTATTTTTAATCTTCTCAGATTCCTTAATAACAGGGTCGGTACCGCAAGACTGGCGCATAGCAAATGTGGTGCCAATATTCAAAAAGGGGACAAAAACTGAGCCGGGAAATTATAGGCCGGTAAGTTTAACCTCTACGGTTGGTAAAATCCTTGAGGGTTTCTTGAGAGATGCTATACTGGAGTATCTCAAGAAAAATAACCTTATGACAGAGTATCAACATGGGTTTATGAGGGATCGATCCTGTCAAACTAATTTGATCGGCTTCTATGAAGAGGTAAGTTCAAGTCTGGACCAGGGAAATGCAGTGGATGTTGTGTATATGGACTTTTCAAAAGCTTTTGATACGGTGCCACACAAAAGGTTGGTACATAAAATGAGAATAATGGGGATAGGGGAAAATATGTGTAACTGGGTTAAAAACTGGCTCAGTGATAGGAAACAAAGGGTGGTTATTAATGGTACGTACTCGGACTGGGTCTCAGTTCATAGTGGGGTACCACAGGGGTCAGTATTGGGCCCGCTTCTTTTCAACATATTTATAAATGACCTTGTTGGGGGCATGCGGAGTAGAATTTCAATATTTGCAGATGATACTAAACTCTGCAGGGTAATCAATACAGAGGAGGATAATTTTATATTACAGGGAGATTTATGTAAATTGGAGGATTGGGCTGAGAAGTGGCAATTGAAGTTTAATGTAGATAAATGTAAGGTCATGCACTTGGGTAGAGGAAATAACATTTATGACTATGTACTTAATTGTAGAACACTGGGTAAAACAGACACAGAAAAAGACTTGGGTGTATGGGTGGATGGTAAACTTCACTTTAGTGGACAGTGTCAGGCAGCTGCTGCCAGGGCTAATAAAATAATGGCATGTATTAAAAGAGGTAGAAGTGTTCATGAAAAAAATATAGTTCTACCTCTGTACAAGTCACTAGTGCGACCGCACTTAGAATACTGTGTACAATTCTGGTCACCGATATATAAGAAGGACATAGCTGAACTGGAGAGGGTGCAGAGAAGAGCCACCAAGATTATTAGAGGAATGGGTGGGCTGCAATACCAAGACAGGTTATTAAACTTGGGGTTATTTAGTTTGGAAAAACGAAGGCTTAGGGGGATCTAATCACAATGTATAAATATATGAGGGGACAGTACAGAGACCTTTCCAAAGATCTTTTTACACCTAGGCCTGCGACTGGAACATGGGGGCATCCGCTACGTCTTGAAGAAAGAAGGTTTAATCATAATCACAGACGAGGATTCTTTACTGTACGAGCAGTGAGACTATGGAACTCTCTGCCGCATGATGTTGTAATGAGTGATTCACTACTAACATTTAAGCAGAGCCTGGACGCCTTTCTTGAAAAATTTAATATTACCAGTTATGTATATTAGATTTTATGACAGGGTATTGATCCAGGGAACTAGTCTGATTGCCGGATGTGGAGTCAGGAAGGAATTTTTTTCCCCATTGGAACTTGTTTGCCACATTGGGGTTTTTTTTGCCTTCCTCTGGATCAACATGTTAGGCTACGGGTTGAACTAGATGGACTTAGAGTCTCCCTTCAACCTTAAAAACTATGATACTATGATACTATGATAACTGGTGCCTACTGTCAGCAAAGTCCAATTACAGAGGCTCTGGTGATGACTGAGTAGGCACTTAATCATGCCCCTCCGGGTAAGCCTGGTTCAGGGCGCAGTGAGGCTACGTCCCTTCTCCTCAACCTATTAGCATGACAGGTCTACATGTAATTCTTCAAATGACATGATTCAGAAGAAACCCTCAAAGGCTCCATTCACTGTAATGAGTCAGCAGAGTTAGTCTAGACTCCTCATGGCAGTGCGTCAATCATCCCTATCTAGTGAACGGTTATCTCCAGTAATTGTATTATTACAGCGGATTCTGTATGATGTTACATTGTCATCTTCTCCCCATTCAGGTCCCTACAATATTGGATCCTCTCAGTGGAGATCTTCTATATAAGAGAATTCTCCTTATTGACCCATCAAGGATGGATATGGACAGGGACAAGATGGCGGAGAGGATATTACACCTCACCCTAGAGATCCTCTTCCGGCTTACTGGAGAGGTGAGAGATTCTGATGACGTCACATTACATCATTCTTATCTATGGGAATAACAGATGGACAGAACTGGAGAGGTGAGGACTCTGGAAATGTCTGGAGTGAGATTTATTACTGTGTCTCCCCATAACCAGGATTACACAGTAGTGAAGAAGACCTCTAGTGAGCGCTGTCAGGCCCCTGTGTCTGAGGGATGGGGAAGACCCCTGAGCCCAATCACGGGGCCTCCACCTCACCCCCCGATACATGAGGACATCAATGACCAGAAGATCCTAGAACTCACCTACAAGATGATTGAGCTGCTGACTGGAGAGGTGACACTGCTGGGAATGCTGGGACATTATACAGTAACGCTATGAAGGGATCGGGGGTGACGCTATCATTGTATGTGTCAGGTTCCTATAAGGTGTCAGGACGTCACCGTCTATTTCTCCATGGAGGAGTGGGAGTATTTAGAAGGACACAAAGAGCTGTACAAGGACGTCATGATGGCGGTTCCCCAGTCCCTCACATCACCAGGTAATAGACAGGACTAAATACACATGGCCTATAATTATCTGTATGTAAGGAATGAATTCAGTCCCTGTATGTGTCTCCTCCAGTTCTATCCAGTAAGAGGACAACACCAGAGAGATGTCCCCGTCCTCTTCTCCCACAGGACTGTAAACAAGAAGACCCCGATGTTCCTCAGGATGTGTTTCCTCCAGCTCTATCCAGTAAGAGATATCTATACTCATGTACTTTCTGCACTAATTTTGTGTTTACATTTTTAGACTTTCTGCTTTGTTTTTTCAGCTGTATTTTCTTTGCTTCTGCTTCTTCTGCTGTTTGTTTCTAGTCCCTTCTCTATGTTGTTATGAGGGCAACTCAAAGACCTGCAGAGGGTTCATGAATACCCGGTTTCCCCGAAAATACGACCTGCACCGAAAATAAGACCTAGCATGATTTTATGGGATTTTAAGAGAATACTTGAAATATAAGCCCTACTCCAAAAAATAAGACCTAGTTACAGTCAGGGCCAGCGTTGGGAGAGTCAAGCTGTGCAATTTCTTAGGAAATCCACTCTCTTAGGCTATGTGCGCACGTTGCGTACAGTCACTGCAGAAATTTCTGCAGCGATCTGAAGAGCACATGTGCGCTTTAAATCGCTGCAGAAATGTCCGTAGTGAAAAAAAAAAAAGCCGATTCCATGCGCTCTGCCTGCAGCTCCTGCCATAGACAGAGCAGGAGCTGCCGGCAAAGCGCACGGAAGAAGTGACATGTCACTTCTTAGAACGCAGCGCTTCGGCAGCAGCCGAAACGCTGCGCTCTAAAACGCCACGTGCGCACGGCCCCTGCACAATCTCCATGGACTGTGCAGGGGACGCAGGACGCATGCAGTTACGCTGCGCTACAAAGTGCAGCGTAACTGCATGTATTTACGCAACGTGCGCACATAGCCTTAGGGTCCCCATCAGTTGTATTCTGAGGTTTATTGTTTAAGGACCTTTGTTGGCTTCAAAGTCATGTGACATGATGTAACCAAAGGTATCTTAATTGCAGGAGTCTAAATGAACTGACCAGAAGACAGGCTGGCATGCAGGACTGGCATTAGGGGAAAGGGAGAGCAAACTGGACAAGAACCCCCATTCTCCTAGCGGCCCCAGTGTTTATATGCCAATTATAGGACTGCTTAAGGACCTTTTTGACATAACGTCATGTGACCAAAGGCTGGTGGGTGGGTAGGTGGGTCGGTGTGTGTGTGTGTGTGCGTGTGTGTGTGTGTGTGTGTGTGTGTGTGTGCGCGTCCGCGTGTTCATGCCAATTTTAACCAGCTTTGCCAAAATGGGCAGAGCTTGGCCAGAAGAAGGGTGTGATGCCACCGCTTCTCTAATTCATAACAAACTGCAGCGTTCCCTATGCCAGAAATCTCACTCCAGTCCCTGGTGTCATTTGTCAGTGTCCATTGCCGGTATTGATGAATTGGAGTACTAATGTTTATCTGCAAGACCCTGCTACTTGCTTTGGTTACAAAGCCTAAGGTTAGGCCATCAACGTTATAGTCTCGGACAATCCCGTTAAATATCCGGTATCTGTCTCTAACTATTTTATGTTAGTCTTTGAAAAAGAATTTCTTTGAAATTGTCTATGTTGTGGATCAATGTTACAAGGAGATTTTTGCAGGTTTTGCCAACTGTCATGGCGGCGTCAGGATCTGTGGAAATGATAGATTCTGGTACTCTGCATGTTAACTGCTGTGATGTCTGTGAGCAGTGCAGGGAGACGCAGGCTTTAAACTACAGGCTTGGGCAGGCTAGCAAGAGTTATTCTCTGCTGGGCTGCTTGTTAATGTCTTTGATCACATGCTGTAGAGGAGAAAGTATCTATCACTCCCTTTCTGTATATGCTGGCTGGACTATTTCATTAATGCCAGGTATTGGTTACCTATACTGGTCTGGTGAGGTGTTGAGATCCAGACTTATGGATGGTTGTTTTGTATTATTGCTGTGAGCTGTTGTGGTTTTAACCCTTGTTGTGTTTTTGTTGCTGCCTTTCTGCTCTTGCTTTTCTCCTTACTCTCTCACTGTTTATTTCTGTGAGTTTGCAATGTGTCCTGTCTGTCTGTGTTAATATTTGTTTTCATTCTATTCCTGCCCCTTCCTTCCCTGGGGGATAACAGATTAGATCTAGTCAGAAGAATAGTAAGGCATGGGACTCAGGCATCTCCATATTCAGGGGTAATCAAGAGGTTAGAAACAGTTTAGGGTCCCCTAGCGTGAGGGACAGTATAGTAGCCCCCTGTCCCTCATTATCCTGCAGCCACATTGTGACAATCAATCAGATTATTTACTGTAGCACATTCCAGAGAACTGGTGCTAGTAATGGGAGATTCAAATTAACGGAGATGTAACTCTTAGATAGGGATGGGAGATCCCGATTTGTAAAGATCGGAGATCGTACCGATCACATAGTGATCGTGTGCACGATCCCAATCACGAACTTTCCTGGAAAGCTTGTGTTACAGATCGGTCCAGATCGGGACCAGGGGCTGTAAAAAGAAAGCACATTATTAAAATAAAAAACTTTATGATCATACTTACTGGTCACATGACTATGACGTTTTCAAAGGTCCTCTTAACTTCCGAGGGTATTCACTGCACTGCTCGTCACTTGGCTGTTTTCGGCCGTGTTCGCGGTGATGTCAGGGTTCACCCGAGTCCATGGCTCATAGACTCGATTGAACTTTGACTGTGACTGTGTGAGTGTCGCATCGCATCACGGCGCTCAATCTCAAGACAGCAGCGGGTCTGCTGCTTGTGTTTCCATGCAGCTGAAGCGCTCCTGTCGTGAGATCAGTCCGTGCGGGGTTATGCCCATGCGAGACGCAAGTGCAATCATCCCCTCACTGTCAGCCTGCTTCTTGCTCTGTACAGAGCGATTTAGCAGAGCTGGCAATGCTCTCTGCTTCTCACTGTGTATAGACTGTGTCTGTAAAGAGTGATGAAGCTGACAATGCTCTACCTGTGGATTACGTCGGACTAAGGATTTTTTTATTATAAAGATGGAGTCTCTACATTTTTTTTTTTTTTTATATTTCTAATAAAAAAAAATTCTGTTGTATTTTTTTTCTGTTTATTAGAAATTCATGGTGGCCATGTCTAATTTGGCGTGAAACCATGAATTTCGGACTTAGTACCATCTGAGAATACAAAGCTGGTATTAACCCCTTTATTACCCAGCGTGCCACCACCACTAGGGCCACTGGATGATCCGGGTAAAGCGCCTGGAAAAGGCGCTAAGGAACAATGAGCCATTTCCAGGGGCGGGTACGGACTGCCGAGAATCCCAGCCCCCAGCTGACTGGCTGTACTTTACTGGCGATCAAAATACAGCGGGAGCCCACGCATTTTTTTTTTTTTATTATTATTTTTTTAAATAATTAAAAAAATAATAATAATGGGCTTCCCTGTATTTTGATTGCCAGTCAGGCAAAGCCAGGCAGATGGGGTGAAGGTGGCAGCCCGTAGCTGTCCGCTTTCATCTGCGCCGAGTATCAAAAATATAGTTGAGCGCTACATCATTTTTTAAAATCATTTATTTTCATAAAATTATATATTGTGCTCACTTTTTTGTTTTTATGTATTTTTTTTGTATTCAGTACAAACAGGGCCCTTTCTCAGTGAGCTGGGCATTTCATTCTGTGCATCCCCTGACTGTGTGACCTGTTGGGACCCGGTCACTCTCAACCCTTAAGACCATGTCACACTAAGCAACATCGCTAGCAACATTGCTGGTAAGGAACAACTTTTGTGACGTTGCTAGCGATGTTGCTTAGTGTGACATCCAGCAACAACCTGGGCCCTGCTGTGAGGTCGTTGGTTGTTGCTGAATGTCCTGGACCATTTTTTAGTTGTTGCTCTCCTGCTGTGAAGCGCACATCGCTGTGTGTGACAGCGACAGAGCAACAACTAAATGTGCAGGAGCAGGAGCTGGCTTCTGCGGATGCTGGTAACCACAGTAAACATCGGGTAACCAAGAAGCCCTTTCCTTGGTTACCCGATATTTACCTTCGTTACCAGCCTCCGCCGCTCTCAGCTGTCAGTGCCGGCTCCTGCTCTCTGTACATGTGGCTGCAGTACACATCGGGTAATTAACCCCATGTCTACTGTAGCTAGGAGAGCAGGGAGCCAGCGCTAAGCAGTGTGCGCGGCTCCCTGCTCTGTGCACATGTAGCTGCAGTACACATCGGGTAATTAACCCGATGTGTACTGTAACTAGGAGTGAAGGGAGCCTCCACCAAGCGGAGTGCGCTGGTAACCAAGGTAAATATCGGGTTGGTTACCCGATATTTACCTTAGTTACCAAGCGCAGCATGCTTCCACGACGCTCCAGCGATCCCTGCCAGGTCAGGTTGCGGGTGGGATCGCTGGAGCGTCGCTTAGTGTGACATCTCACCAGCGACCTCCTAGCAACTTACCAGCGATCCCTATCAGGTTGTATCGTTGTGGAGATCGCTGGTAAGTTGTTTAGTGTGACTGGGCCTTTAGCCACATTGAGGCCTATTTTAGACCTATGGTAAGGTTTTAATATTAGAGAGTGTAGGTACTATCCCAACTGGGTACACCTTGACGTTTGGTGGGATAGCTTTATGCTTTTTTTTGACCAAAACAGTGTTTACTAAGTACCCTATGTTTATATGCACTATGCTTTTATTTAGTTACAGCAGGGTATGTTTTCACAATTTTTTCCTTGGTGTCTCTTTATTAGAAATAAATACACAGACACACTTAGGGAGTCCATCTTTATTACTCCCTCTCACCCCTCCACGATCCTGGTCTTCTGTCACTCATCTAGCTCTGCTATATCAGAATGCACGAGGGGGAGGAAGAGCGCTGCTGCTCCCGCACTGTCTAATCACTCAATGAGTGATCAGAGGCTTTGGGTTGGTAAGCGGGGATTTCACTGCTGCCACCGTTGACTTAGTAGCCTAACGAACGGGTTACTATACTATAGTAACTGTGATCTCCGATCACCTGATTCTGGCGACGCTATTCATCACCGGCTCTGGTAGCCAATCCCTGCATGTTGGCTGATTGTGTAAACAGCATGCAGGGAGGGGGAGCCGAGCATGTGCCTGAGCATCTCGCTGGTACACAGCGGTCGCTGAGTTTACAGAGTACTGAGCTGCTTGGGAAAGCACCGTGTACCGGCGAGCATGCTGACACTACAGGACCTTTGCACGATGTCATAATCATGTGACCCAGTCTGTAGCCAATGGGATAATACAACATTCCCATGTGACTGATCATATGGCTATGACGTCACGGAAGGTCTTTTGGTTACCGGGAGGACACCGCATGATCGTACTCGGAAGCAGAAGCAGCGGGAGACAGAGTGCAGGATACGTCGCGGGATCTGTAAGTATAATGACAATGTTTATTATTAACTGTATTCTTTATTTTACAGCCCCCCGCCCCATCCCATAACTGTAAAGTCCAAGATCGGTGATTGGATGCACGATCATGTTATCTCGATCCCGATCTCGAACTTCACAAAATGATTCAATGAGTCTCCCCGATCCCGACCATCGGGGGGGATCACTCATCACTACTCTTAAGCCTGCTTTACATGTATCAATTTCTCGTGCGATCGCATTTGCGATCGCACCCGCCCCCTTCGTTTGCGCGATATGGGCAATTTGTTGCCCGTGTCACACAAAGTCATAAACCTCCGTCACACGTACTTACCTTCCAAATGACCTCGCTGTGCGTGGCGAACATCCTCTTCCTGAAGGGGGACGGACGTTCGACGTCACACAGCGGCCGGCCAATAGCAGCGGAGGGGCGGAGATGAGCGGGAAGTAAACATCCTGCCCACCTCCTTCCTTGCGCATTAGCGGCGGGACGCAGGTAAGCTGCAGTTCAGCGTTCCCGGGGTGTCACACGGAGCGATGTGTGCTGCCCCGAGAACGATGAACAACCGGCACGCAGTAGAACGTGCAATTTTTTTTTTTTTTTAGAAAATGAGCGACGTGTCAACGAGCAACGATAAGGTGAGTAATTTTGCTCGTTAACAGACGCTCGTAGCTGTCACACGCTACGATATGTCAAACGGCGCCGGATGTGCGTCACTTACGACGTGACCCTGAAGATATATCGTTTGATATATCGTAGCGTGTAAAGCCCGCTTTAGATCGAAATTGGACAACAGATTCAGGATACATTTATTTCTAATTTAATTTCTGATGTTATGGTTTAAAAAAAATGTACTTTCAAGATAATATTATAAAAAATAATAACATTGTGTTTATTTTTAGCAGATGACTGTATTGGGAGTTCAGATGGAAATCTATCATCTTCAGAATTTAAAACAGAAGATCAAAGTATCACACATGATACATATGAAGAGCATGCTGTTGCCCCAAATATACCTCCAGTCCTTCCTCTGAAAGCTTCATCATCAGATCTTTTCAAGCAAGTCCAAAATTCCGATTTATCACAGAATTGTAAGCAAAATAAAAGTTACAGAAGGGATGTGGAACATGAAACGGCTCCTACAAGGGTGAAACCATTTTCATGTTCAAAATGTGGGAAATGTTTTACCAGGAAATCACATCTTAATATCCATCAAAAAACTCACACAGGGAAGAAGCCATTTTCATGCTCAGAATGTGGAAAATGTTTTACTCAGAAATCAAATCTTGTTATGCATAAGAAAAATCACACAGGGGCGAAGATATTTTTATGCTTGGAATGTGGTAAATGCTTTACTAGTAAATCAAGTCTTGTTGACCATGGAAAACTTCACACTGGGGAGAAGCCATTTTCATGTTCAGAATGTGGGAAATGTTTTAATTGGAAATCAGAACTTGTTGTGCATCAAAGAATTCACACAGGGGAGAAGCCATTTTCATGTTCAGAATGTGGGAAATGTTTTAATTGGAAATCAGAACTTGTTGTGCATCAAAGAATTCACACCGGGGAGAAGCCATTTTCATGTTCAGAATGTGGGAAATGTTTTATTCAAAAATCAGATCTTGTTGTACATCAAAGATGTCACACTGGGGAGAAGCCATTTTCATGTTCAGAGTGTGGGAAATGTTTTATTCGGAAATCAGATCTTGTTAGGCATCAAAGATGTCACACTGGGGAGAAGCCATTTTCATGTTTAGAATGTGGGAAATGTTTTATTCAAAAATCAGATCTTGTTGTGCATCAAAGATCTCACACCGGGGAGAAGCCATTTTCATGTTCAGAATGTGGGAAATGTTTTATTCAAAAATCAGATCTTGTTGTGCATCAAAGATCTCACACCAGGGAGAAGCCATTTTCATGTTTAGAATGTGAGAAATGTTTTAGCCGGAAATCAAAACTTGTTCAGCATCAAAGATCTCACACCAGGGAGAAGCCATTTTCATGTTTAGAATGTGAGAAATGTTTTAGCCGGAAATCAAAACTTGTTCAGCATCAAAGATCTCACACTGGGGAGAAGCCATTTTCATGTTCAGAATGTGGGAAATGTTTTACTAGGAAATCAGAACTTGTTGTGCATCAAAGATCTCACACCGGGGAGAAGCCATTTTCATGTTCAGAATGTGGGAAATGTTTTACTAGGAAATCAGGTCTTGTTTACCATAAAAAAAATCACACAAAATAAATAATTTTTATGTTCTGAATGTGGGAAATGTAATTTTCATAAATCACATCTTGTTAAACATGTGAAGAAGCCACACAGGGAAGGAACCTTTTTCATGTTGTGAATAATTGAAATGTATAACTGGTAAATCAAGTCTTGCCCACATCAGAAAACCAACAGAGCGGAGCAGCCAATATTGGTTTCAGAATTTGCCAAATGTTTTCATCATTAATCAGGTCCTGTTGTCAGATGAGTCACACGGGAGAAGCCATCATGATGTATCATAATTCAAAGGGTTTTATCCTAAAATCGGCTGCAATTCCTTAAGTAAGAATTTGTGAGGAAAAGAACCATTTTCTTTCTTTTTAGAAATTATTGTATTTTTCCTTTCGTCACGACAGCACCCACGAGAGAGGGATCCGCCCCCTTCAGGACAGGAAACCTACAGATAAAAAAGGGGCGGTCCCCCTCCCTCATCAGTTGGTTTCCTGTCCTGCATGGAGAGGAACCTACAGTACCTGGGTCCGGTTGAGTCCGTGCGGTCTCCGAGGGAACGGCGGAGCTCAGGGTCCAGAAGCACGGTCGGTGGAGCTCCCCTCGTGGACTCCGTCCTCCGGTGCACCTCGTCCTCTTTCCTTTGGTCCGGCTTTGCCTCCAGGGAAATGGCGCCTGCACATGCGGGTGCCTACTTCTTCCGGGTTGCTCTGCTCGTGCGCGGCAGGGGGGGCCCTGCCGCGTCAGCGCGCGCTCTCTGCTGCCGTGTCCCGGAAGTGCACAGGAGCGCTTCCGGGGGAGTGGACCGGGAAGGTTCCTGGTGAAGCCCGTGGACCCCTCCTTCCTGAGCCGGACGCGGCATGGTCGGTAAGTTGCTGTCTGTCGCCGGCAGTGCACGGAGGCCGGCGCCTCTCCCTGTGTCGCGGGCTGCGCCTTCCGGCTGCAAGGCGTGTGCGATGTGTCCGGGGCCGCGTCCGCGCTCTGTCTCCTCGGCGGTGGCCCGGCAGTGCACGGAGGATCATCAAAGAGTCTCTGCCTGCCCTTCCCCCTGCCGCCCGTCCGGGGTCGGTGCGTTGCTTAAGGCCCGGTGAGCGGGCCTTTGGAGCTGGATTCTGCCGCATGGACGGCGGCTGGGCCTCCTGGCCCCTGTGGTCTCCTAGCCTCGGTGGCCTCGGGGCCTTTCTGGCCTCTGTGGCCCGGCCTCTATGGCCCGGCCTCTGTGGCCTCCGGGCCTCTGTGGCCTCCGGGCCCCTGTGGCCTCTGTGGACTCCGGGCCCCTGTGGCCCCTGTGACCTCTGTGGACTCCTGGCCCCTGTGGCCTCTGTGGATTCCTGGCCCCTGTGGCCTCTGTGGATTCCTTGCCCCTGTGGCCTCTGTGGACTCCTGGCCCCTGTGGCCTCTGTGGACTCCTGGCCCCTGTGGCCTCTGTGGACCCCGGGCCCCTGTGGCCTCTTTGGACTCCTGGCCTCTGTGGACTCCTGGCCCCTGTGGCCTCTGTGGACTCCTGGCCCCTGTGGCCCTTGTGGACTCCTGGCCCCTGTGGCCTTTGTGGACTCCTGGCCCCTGTGGCCTTTGTGGACTCCTGGCCCCTGTGGCCTTTGTGGACTCCTGGCCCCTGTGGCCTTTGTGGACTCCTGGCCCCTGTGGCCTTTGTGGACTCCTGGCCCCTGTGGCCTCTGTGGACTCCTGGCCCCTGTGGCCTCTGTGGTCTCCTGGCCTCTGTGGTCTCCTGGCCCCTGTGGCCTCTGTGGTCTCCTGGCCCCTGTGGCCTCTGTGGTCTCCTGGCCCCTGTGGCCTCCGGGCCCCTGTGGCCTCTGTGTATCCTGGCCCATGTGGCCTGTGTGTCCTCCTGGCCTCTGTGGCCGGTGTGTGTCCTTCTGGCTGAGCCTTCTGGCCACTGTGTCCTCTGGGCCTCTTGGCTTCTGCGTCCTCTGGGCCTCTTGGCTTCTGTGGACTCTGGACCTCCTGGCCTCTGTAGCCTCGTGGCCTCGGGGCCTCCTGGCCTCTGTGGCCTCTGGGCCTCCTGGCCTCTGGGCCTCCTGGCCTCTGAGCTTCCTGGCCTTTGCGCCTCCTGGTTTTGGGTCTCTGGGCCTCCTGACCTCCTGATCCCTGTGCCTCCTGGCCCCCGGGCCTCCTGGCCTCGGGCCTCTGTGTCTCTTGGCCTCGTGCTTCCTCGCCTCGTGCTTCCGGGCCTCGTGCTCCTGGCCTTGGTCCTCTGTGCCTCCTGGCCTTGGTCCTCTGTGCCTCCTGGCGTTGGTCCTCGGTGCCTCCTGGCCTTGGGCCTCTGTGCCTTCTGGCCTCGGGCCTCTGTGCCTTCTGGCCTCGGGCCTTTGTGCTTCTTGGCCTCAGGCCTTTGTGCCTCTTGGCCTCGGACCTTTGTGCCTCCTGGCCTGGGGCCTCTGTCCCTCCTGGCCTTGAGCCTCTGCGCCTCCTGGCCTCGGTGCCTCCTGCCTTCGGGCCTCTGTGTGTCCTGCCTCTGTGTCTTGTGCTTCCTGGCCGCGTGCCTCGGTTGCCTCCTGGCCTCGTGCCTCTTGCCTCTGTGCTTCCTGGCCTCTGTGCTTCCTGGCCTCTGTGCTTCTTGGTCTCTGTACTTCCTGGCCTCTGTTCCTTCCTGGCCTCAGGGCTTCCTGGTCTCTGGGCCTCCTGGCCGCTGTGGTCTCTGTGGCTTCCTGGCCTCTGTGGCTTCTGGCCTCTGTGGCTTCCTGGCCTCCTGGCCTCTGTGGCTTCGTGGCCTCTGTGGCTTCCTGGCCTCTGTGCCTTTCTGGCCTCTGTGCCTTTGTGCCTCTTGGCCTTTGTGCCTCTTGGCCTTTGTGCCTCTTGGCCCTTGTGCCTCTGTGCCTCTTGGCCCTTGTGCCTCTGTGCCTCTTGGCCTCTGTGCCTCTTGGCCTCTTGGCCTCTGTGCCTCTTGGCCTCTTGACCTCTGTGCCTCTTGGCCTCTGTGCCTCTTGGCCCTTGTGCCGCTTGGCCCTTGTGCCTCTGTCCCTCTTGACCTCTTGGCCTCTGTGCCTCTTGGCCTCTGTGCCTCTTGGCCTCTGTGCCTCTTGGCCTCTGGGCCTCTGGGCCTCTTGGTCTCTGTGCCTCTTGGCCTCTGTGCCTCTTGGCCTCTGTGCCTCTTGGCCTCTTGGTCTCTGTACCTCTTGGTCTCTGTACCTCTTGGTCTCTGTACCTCTTGGTCTCTGTGCCTCTTGGCCTCTGTGCCTCTTGGCCTCTGGGCCTCTGCCTCTGGGCCTCTGTGCCTCTGGGCCTCTGTGCCTCTTGGCCTCTGTGCCTCTTGCCATCTGTGCCTCGGGGCCTCCTGGTGGGCCTGTGTTTCTGGTCCTGCGTCTCTAGGCCTTGCGCTTTTGTGCTTGCTCCTTGCGGCACTCCTGCCTTGCGCCTCTGACGCCTTGCGCCTCCCTGGCCTTCCTCCTGGCCTGGCGCTTCGGGCTTCCTGCTTCGCCTCTGAGTCTCTGGTCTTGCGTCCTGGCACAGGGGGGGGGGTGTTGTACCGCCCTTTTCTTCGGACTGGGTTCCTGTCCTCCCGGGGCGGCTCCCTCTCTCGGGGCAACGGGAGGGCCTGGCTCCGGTGTTCCTTCCTGCTCCCTTCGGGCCCGGGCCTCCCTGGTTCTCCCTCCTGCGTTGCGTGCCTGTCCTGGGCCCCTGGGGTCTTCTGTCCCGGCCGGCCCTCCTGTCCCTGTGTCTTCCTTCCTCGCCGCGTCACGGGACCCGCTTGCCGGCGTGCCTTTGGACGGCCTTTCCTGCCATCCCATCCTTGCTGCTTGGCTGACGGCCCCTCCCCACTTGCCCTTTGGTCGGCTGTGGATGCTTTTCCTTGCCTCCCTTCCTGCTTCCTCCCCTGCTGTGGTCACGATGCCCTCTCTTCTCCTCCTCGTCCGGTGCGGTGCTGTCCCTGTTCCTCTGTCTCTTGGTCGCCCTTGTTTCTGCGGGGCGTGTTCGCGCCCGTCCGGCCCTGTCCGTTGGTCCTCCCTTCCTTGGGGTGTTCCGGTTCCGGTTGTTCTTCTGCCGAGCAGGGTGTCTTGCCCGGGGTGGCGTCTGGGGTTTTTTCCCGCGCTGGGTGCTTTCTCCATTCCTTCGTTTCGTTGCCTGATCGTGGGGGGGGAGCTCTGTCCTAGCCTATGTCGCTCGGTCGGCCCCTTGGCGGCGGGGTTGGTCTTTGTTCTTTGTCTTTCAGGATTCCGGCTGTGGTCCTCGCGTGGCGTGGCGTCCCTTGTCCCGATGGCTGTGGGATGCTGTTTCCATCTCATCTGTGGTGAAGCAAGTTCCTCTGGCCTCCTCGGTGACGGATCCTTCTCCTGGGCGGTGGCCTCCCCCTTGGGTGGCTGTGGCCGGTGTCTCCATCGACGGTTTTTGTACGGCTGCGCCCTGGTGCTCTCCGTCCGCCTTTTCCGGGACCTGCCGGTTGGCCTTTGTTCTTCCACTGTCTTCCGTTGGAGGCTTGGCCCTTCACGCGGTTATCCCACCCTCTGAGTGTATTCTCTCTAAGTCTCTCGTGGGTGCTGTCGTGACGAAAGGAAAAGACTAAATTACTTACCGGTAATGGGATTTTCCTGAGTCCACGACAGCACCCTTTACACCCCTGCCCTTTCTTGTTTGTTTTTCACCATTCGGTGTCCTGGGATTCGTCTGTTTTGTGTATTCATTGGCGGTTCCTCTCCCGTTTCTCTGCAACCAACTGATGAGGGACGGGGACCGCCCCTTTTTTATCTGTAGGTTTCCTGTCCTGAAGGGGGCGGATCCCTCTCTCGTGGGTGCTGTCGTGGACTCAGGAAAATCCCATTACCGGTAAGTAATTTAGTCTTTTTGAACCATAAGACACACCTTGGTTTTAAAGGAGGAATATAGTGAAAAAATTAACGCAAAAAATGTGGTCATCAAGCACTGTTATGGGTAGGATCTGCTGCTGACACTGTTACAGGGATAAAATCCCCCAATTCTGTACTAATGTCCCCCATACTGGGCCCCTTCCAGGTATATGTGTCTCCCATACTCGTATATAGGTCTTTCATCTTGGTATATATGTTGCCCATCTTTATCCCATCCTGGAATATATGATCCCCATCTTGGTATATATGGCTCTTGTCCTAGTATATATGTCCCTGTAGGGGCGTGGCCTGAACCTCATGTAGGGAGGAAGCAGCACGGGAGAGCTCCTGCCTGGATCCGATAAAAAATCCTGATTACCGGCCCTGTTGACGGCCATAACTGACCTGGACAGCTGCAATATCCCCCTGGGCATCTGGGAAACAGAGGATCCTCGCACCATGCCGATTCGTGTCAGCAAGAAAGATAAGGAAGCATTGGAGCGTGTCCCTGCAGCAGCCAGGATGGCGCCGGCCAAAACCACGTTGTCCTGTAGTGGAGCAGTGAGAGCCACGAGCAGGCTGGAGCGTTATGCTAGGGTGCCTCCTGCTAATGATCTGTCCTCCGGTGCAAAGTCTGAGGAAAGCGCTGATCACACCTTGGAGCTGGAAGATCGTGCACCCAGGGAGGGGGCCGTGAGTAACTTGAACTCTGTGTGCTTAGCAGCCCAACAAAAGCAGACGCCAGGGCCTGTAATAGAGGGTGGGGGAGGGGGAGATGTGGAACAACCAGAGACTGTCCCCGCTGAACCCACACTAAGAGAAATCCTGGCAGCAGTTAACACTTGCAATACCACACTGTCCACTCTAAGTAATCAAATGGGAACTGTCACCTTGAATATAGCCTGTATCAAACATGAGCTGCAGGGGGTGACTGCCAGAGTGGGAGAGCTGGAGGAACGTGTGAGTGCAGCAGAGGATAAATTGCCACCAATGACACGGGAGCTGGGAAAAGCTGCACAAAATATCACAACACTGCTGAACAAGGTGGACGACTTAGAGAACCGTTGCCGTAGCAGTAATCTACGCCTGGTGGGGTTCCAATGACTCACTGGGTTTTTTTGAAAAATGGCTAATGGACACCTTTGGCAAAGATGTTCTATCCCCATTCTTTACTATTGAGAGAGCGCACAGGGTCCCTACTCGTGCCCCCCAGCCAGGAGCACCCCCACGTCCTATTTTGCTCAAACGTCTGCATTTTAAAGACAGGGATGCTATTCTGTGCAGATCCAGAGATATTAAGGAACTTGCTATTAATGGGAGGAAGATCTCTATTTTCCCTGATTTTTCCATGGAGGTACAACGTAAAATGGCGCAATTTATTGAGATTAAGAAACGCCTGGGCGGCTTACAAGTGCCATATTCCATGATGTATCCTGCTAGGGACTATCAGCAAAAGTAGTGGGGATAATTGATTGCCACCAATGGTACCTCTGGATCAAGGTTAATTATCAGCAAACTTGAAAAGAGGAATTTAATACATAACCTTTAATAAAGTATTAGTTAAAACGTTGCTCAGTGATGCAACTATACAATTTGTGCAAACAAACAAACAAAAAACCCAATTCAAGTCCGTCTGGACCAAATCACAATGAACTAATGCAGGAGCTAGCACACCGATTAGGAGTTATTACTGTCAATAATGTATAAGTATACTTCGGACAAGCTCCATAGGTTCAAATATTCAAAAGGTATCCGAGGTTTACAGATGCTCCTAATTAATTGATATGATCTGATTGCTAGGCCAAAGAAATCTATACCCGTTAATGTGCTAGTTTAACCAATATGCTCCAGTGGGAACAAAAAATGATAGTACTCTCCCAGACTTATATTAATGCTGCATGATGGTACATTGTTAGTATCATACAAGAGTACCCTCTCATAGTTATATAAAAATGCATTACATTAGAATTGTTATTTCATTCAATCTGACCCTATTTAAGCTGGCCCTTTCTAGCTTCAACAGCCTCCCAGTTGAAGCTATGACAGGGCCAGCTTAAATAGAGTCAGATTGGTACTGCCCTTGTAAGGGTTGGAGTCTATGGGTTTTTTGAGGGTATATAGAGTCCACCTAGGGAGAGATCGTATGCCCGGTTGTGAACAGCTTTCCGACCCTATGGGAATATTGACCCCCTCCAACGACTGACCCGGATCCATAAATGGTTGAGACCAACCCTTTTTTTCAAGTTATCATTTGTGTAAATGCACACTGATATGATTTTGTTGATCTGTATGCATAATTATTGGGCATAAAGAACGTTAGTTCGGCCATTTTGAGATTACTTTGGATAAACCCACAGTACACCACTGTTTGGATTCGTGCCTTATTGGTAATATCTCAGTCTCCTAGAATAATATTTGTAAAACACCTAGGTTGTCTTTTACAATGAAATAACAATTCTAATGTAATGCATTTTTATATAACTATGAGAGGGTACTCTTGTATGATACTAGCAATGTACCATCATGCAGCATTAATATAAGTCTGGGAGAGTACTATTATTTTTTGTTCCCACTGGAGCATATTGGTTGAACTAGCACATTAACGGGTATAGGTTTCTTTGGCCTAGGAATCGGATCATATCAATTAATTAGGAGTATCTGTAAACCTCGGATACCTTTTGAATATTTGAACCTATGGAGCGTGGTCAAAGTATACTTATACATTATTGACAGTAATCACTCCTAATCGGTGTGCTAGCTCCTGCATTAGTTCATTGTGATTTGGTCCAGATGGACTTGAATTGGGTTTTCTGTTTGTCTGCACAAATTTTATAGTTGCATCACTGAGCAACGTTTTAACTAATACTTTATTAAAGGTTATGTATTAAATTCCTCTTTTCAACTTTGCTGATAATTAATGATGTATCCTGCTAGACTGCGAATTGCGGTGAATGGAGAAACTCACTTTGTTGATACAGCAGGGGCGGCGCTGTCTTAGCTGGATATTAATGAGAGGTCCATAAGGAGGAAGAATACTTGAAGATCACCCTTTCTACCGCCAGGTGCTGCTGTTTCTAATTGTCTGAGACGCTATGCTGGTATAATTACTACTGATCATTTCATTTTGGATCCAGGGCGGGAGATGACCGGTTCATTGTGGACACTCGTTACGGGAACAAGCTGTGGACCCATCTCCCTGCAAGGACTCTGGGCGAGTTTTTTAGCCCTGATTCTCTCTCTCTGAGAGAAATGTGCAAGTTACACTTGTTTTTGAGGGCGGGGGTGCTGTACATTGGTGTGCAGGGCTCTATTTCCCTCCTTGTTTTTTTTCATTTATTGTTGTATTTTGCAATTAATATGGGGGGTGTGGCGTACTTCAGTCATGTCGCTCAAGCCAATGCTAACAGGAATTGGTGGAGATTGCCTCTCTCCCCCAGGAATGGAGTATGATTCCGGTTTATTAATTTTTAACCTGCTCTTATGGCTACATCACTTAATATTGTAGCGTGGAATGTTAGGGGGCTCAGGGATGCGAATAAGAGGTGTGCTATATTTACTCATTTGCAAAAGTTTTTCCCAGCTATTCTATGTTTATCTGAGACCCACATGGTGAGAGATAATGTTCATTGGCTGAGAAAGGGATGGATCACACATGAATATCATTCCACATACTCGACCCATGCACGGGGTGTCAGTGTGTTGGTGCACAAATCGATCCCGTTCTCATGTACCAAATCAGTGGTTGACCCTGGGGGCAGATTTGTTTATTTACTTTGCACGCTGTATGGTATACAATTTATTTTGGTTGCGGTATACATCCCTCCACCGTACTCAGTCGAAGCAGTAAGAAGAATCTTGTCTGTTTTAGACTCCTTCCCCCCTGCGCCGACTCTTCTGTTAGGGGATTTTAACACATATTTACATCCTTATCTAGATAAGCTACATTCGGGGGAACATATCAGAGGATGCTGCCCCAACTTCATTTGCTAGAATGCTGACAGAGTTGGGTTTGGTAGACCTTTGGCGTGTCCAAAACCCCACATCCAAACAGTTTTCCTGCTACTCTAGGTCCCACCACACTATGTCACGGATTGACCTGGCTATTAGGAACATACTTATGACCTCATATGTACAAACGGTGGCCTATCTACCTAGAAGCGTATCTGATCACTCACCACTCCATGTTACTCTTTCATGGGGAAACCCCCTCACCTTGTCTAGGCCTATCTAGAAACTTAACCCCTTCTGGATTCAGCTCATAGGGGGATCTTTACATGATACTATTTTAGAATATTTTCAACTTAATGAGTGCTCTGCACTATACACATCAGACTGTGACCTCACAGAGACTGAGATACAGCAATATTTGGATGCTCTTTCTCTTTCTCTCCCCCCACACTAGCCGACGAAGAAAGGGATTTTTGGATCGAGATATCCCGTTGGAAGAATTGGAGGAAGCACTTGGCCAGACACAAAACGAAAAAGCTCCGGGAATGGATGGCCTGCCTGGTGAGTTTTATAAAACCTATGCACCCTTACTGCTACCTAAAGTACTTAAGGTATTTGAAGAGGCTGAAAGGCAGAGGGTCCTCCCGCCCTCTATGAGGGAAGCTTTAATAGTCTTAATATTAAAACCCGGAAAAGATCCAGAAATCCTGGATTCGTACCGCCCAATCTCTCTACTACCAACAGATGTTAAATTACTGGCCAAGGTGCTCACCAATAGGATGTCCCGAGTCATCTCATCTATTATACAGAATGATCAAACAGGATTTATTCCATGTAGAGCCACATCTATGAATCTCAGGAAATTATACTTAGGGATTCAACATAGTTCTGAGAAGCCAGGGGAAAGGGCAATTTTGTCCTTGGACGCCGCTAAGGCAATCAATAGCTTGGAGTGGGGGTATCTGTGGGCGGTACTTCGGAAAATGGGTTTTGGACACAGATTTATAAATTGGGTGAAGTTGCTATATGAGTCACTGGTGGTGAAGGTTAGGGCTAATGGCAGGGTCTCTGAGTCCTGCTCTCGCCCTTGCTATTTGCTACTGCAGTGGAGCCATTGGCAGTTGAAATACGGAAGTCCAGGGAGATAACGGGATTTAGGTGTGGAACCGTGGAGCAGAAGATATCATTATATGTGGACGACCTACTTTTATATTTAGACAGGGTACATTCCTCGATTTTGCCGGTAATGGATATTATTCAAGAATTTGGGCGGAAGTCTAGCCTTCGGATTAATTGGTCCAAATCGGCTTTAATGCTGTTAGACCCTCTCCCGGTGGATTTCTCGGATTTGCAAATACCGGTTCCTGTAGCCCGAGAGTTTAAGTATCTGGGAGTAACTGTTAGCCCAATTCCGAAGGATTTCCAGGCCCTAAATCTGGAACCCCTGTTGCAGCGGTTCAGAGCAAAGGTACATACCTGGTGCCGCTTGCCGCTATCAAATATCGGTAGATCTAACTTAATCAAAATCGTAATAATTCCACAATTACTATATTTTATACATAATTCTCCAGTGGGGATACGTAGGGAATTTTTTGCAAAAATGAATACATTATTCCGGGAACTTCTCTGGAAGAAAAAACAGGCTAGGATTTGATTGGAAGCGCTACAGCGGGGAAAGTTGGAGGAAGTATTGGTGGTACCAAACCCATATATAATATAATATATATATATATATATATATATATATATATATATATATATAGCCTGCCAGATGCAACATCTTAGGGTTTGAGGCAAAGAAGGAGCGTATGATAATAGTGGTGATATAGTGAGAGAGGGATCGGTATGGACATTTCAGAGTTGCCGGTTGGATGTGGGACAAAGACGGATAAATGGGGCACGATATCCTATGATGGCTATGATATTTAACAGAAAGCAAAGGAGCGAGGTGTTCAAATGCCACGCCAATAGATCACTTCAGCAGATGTTCAGATCAATGTCATTTTATTGTTATTCAGGTCGACGCGTTTCTGGAGCAGAAACGCGTCGACCTGAATAACAATAAAATGACATTGATCTGAACATCTGTTGAAGTGATCTATTGGCGCGGCATTTGAACACCTCGCTCCTTTGCTTTCTGTTATCTACCGGTATTGGTGGCTGCAGCCTTGGATCTACGATACATGCGTTCATAGTAGTTGTGGCTTTTCACAACTGCAATTGGTGAGTAGATTTACTCCCCCCTCCCTGCCCCTCATATATTGGGGTAAGACCCTATTGCGCTTGTTTTTCCACAGCCTTTTTCCTTGTGGCTATGATATTTAGGGTATGAGACAGAGGTAAGGCTCTTTTTAAGATAAATGGGCCTACGGAGTTCTGGCCACTGTGGCGGAATCCGGATTTGCCAGAAATTAAAAAATTAGTGGGGTTCAGAGGATGGGAAGATAAAGGGATCCATTTAGTGTCACAAGTACTACGAAATAATACTCTTAAGAGTTTTGAGCAATTGAGAACGGAGTTTCACCTCCCGCATGTCTTCTTTTATTAATACTTACAGCTGAGACACGCACTGGAAAGACAGGGAGGACAAATCTGGTGACAGTGACACATAATCAAACATTACATATGCTACTTACATCTGAGTCCTCTAAAGGTCTTATTTCAGAATTATACAAAAGATTATTTTTTTTTTAACTTCATTTTATTAACAATTTCAAACATGGTACAACTGACATTTGCCATATAAAGATAGCTCAGTATATAGAAAGTAATATTTAAATATAACAATGAACAGTCATATAAAGTCCATAATATCTTTAGCACTTAACATAGAACAATGTTATTATCCAAACTTCTTATCATTTGCATATATATCTAATTTTATATTGAGCATAAGAACAGCTCTATCTATCAGCATGACCATATTTTGAAAACAAGATAGAAAAAGGAAGAGAAAAAGGAGAAAAGAAAGAACAACAACAGCCACATTGCATTATTATATCTCAATATACCATTGGACAGTGTTTCATATCCCAACATCTAGCGGGAACCACCATTATTCGCATAATCTCCCTCAAACCTCCGCAAGTGTGTCTGGAGAAGAATTCCACAAACCCCAGATTTTGTTAAAAATTTCCCGGGCACCCCCTATTATAATATACCACCCGCTCATAGACTATGGTTGCATTGACTAGTTTAACCCAGGACCGCACAGTTGGATTTGAATCTCCCATCCATCTCAGAGCTATTAATTTCCTAGCCAGAAACAATGCCTCTCTGAGGAATATTGTCATGTAATGATCCCAGGACTCTTCGTCCACCACCCCAAACAGGCATATCAAAGGGTCACACATAACAGGAATCGACACAATCGATATCATTAGAGATGTCACTCCCCGCCAGTACAAAGATATATTGGGACAACTCCAAATCATATGTATGAAATTTGCCCCTGAGAGATGACACCTCGGGCACTCCGATGTACGAGAACAGCCCATACTAAATAATCGAGTTGGAGTAAGGTATGCCTGGTGGACAATGTAGCATTGAATCAACTTATTATTAACTGATGGGGATACCGCAGTCGGAGATTCCAATATCTCTTCCCATTCCTCTCCCTGTAGAGAGGGAATTAGAGATTTCCATCTATCCTGGGCTGGCAAGGGGTCCGACTCCACCCCCACCGACAACAGGTAAGTATATATAGCTGAGATGAGGCCTCGAGGACCTTGTGATTTTAGAATACCTATCATAGGAAGTGATGATATCAATTTCCTCACTCCAATTTTCTGTATGTGGGATTGAATCGCTGTGCGAATCTGCAGGTATCTAAAAAACTGTGATCTTGGAACATTATATTCAATCTGGACTTGTTCAAAGGACTTGAAGGTTGTGGTTCCCGGGACAAAAAGATCACCTAATGCACTGACGCTGTGAGTGGCCCAGAATTGCGCCGAGGGGTGATCTCTCAGAGTATGGAAGTGGCTATTCCCCCATAATGGGAGTTCCGCCACCACCCCTTCGAAGTGTACCACCCTCTTGGCTTGTCGCCAGACTAATCTTGCCAACCTGAGGAGGGGTAATTGCCGTGGTGTTCTCAGTCCATCTGATTCCAGAAAACCCACTAAACAATCAGTCCCAGCCGCGTGTGCCAAGTGACTCTCAGAGTTTGGCAGCTGACATCCAGGCATCCAAGTCTCTAGTGCCCTAAGCTGTCCCGCAAGGTAGTAGAGGAAGAACTCCGGTAAAGCCATCCCTCCCAGTCTTTTGGATCTCTGTAAAATTGATAACCGAAGTTTGGGTCTGGATTTCCCCCATATGAAAGAGGTAGTAAGCGAGTTCAACATTGAGAAGAAGGATTTGGGTACTGATACTGCACTATGTTGTAGTGTATAACTAAGCTTTGGAAGTAATATCATTTTGATTAAATTTATTCTGCCAACCACTGACAGGGGTAGCTTGCTCCACAAGTTATATTTAAGTTTAACGTGCTCCAGAAGTGGTGTTATACTCATCTGCAGGTCTAGTGTATGGTCTTTCTGTATGTGTATTCCCAGGTATTTAAAGCTAGTTACCACTTGCAAAGGTGACCTACCCTCCATTGAAATTCCAGACCCGTTCATTAATGGCATCAAAGCAGACTTATCCCAGTTGATGCGTAGTCCCGAAAAGTCCCCAAATTTGTCTATAGTGTCTATAACCACCGGTAGAGTCTCTTGCACTCGATCTAAGAAGACAACCATGTCATCCGCATACAATCCTATTTGATCTGTGCGGTCGGCTATAGTGATTCCAGTGATCTGTGGATGAGAGCGGATTCTAATTGCCAAAGCTTCAATAACTAGTGCAAACAATGCTGGAGACAGAGGGCATCCCTGTCTTGTGCCCCGGTTCAATGAGAAGGGTGTAGACATAGCACCATTGACTAGTATCCTGGCTGTCGGGGACCTATACAACATATGAATCAAGTTACTGAATTTAGGCCCAAAGGCGAATCTCTGGAGGCAGGCAAATAAAAATGGCCATTCTACCGAGTCAAATGCCTTGGCCGCGTCCAGCGAGGCCAAGGCCCACTCATTCTCCTGGACCAGTGTGCTATATTGCACTATGGACTGGACCCGTCTTATATTTATAGAGGTGTTTTTCCCAGGCATAAATCCGGTTTGATCTGGGTGAACTATACTCAATATGACTGAATTAAGCCTGGACGCCAGTATTTTGGTAAAGATCTTGTAATCCACATTAACTAAGGATATAGGACGGTATGAACCGCAGTCTAGTGGGTCTTTACCCTCCTTCCTCAGCACGACTATATGTGCTTCGTATAAGGAAGCAGGTAGAGAGTCGCCGGCTGAAAAATGTGAGAAAACCTCTAAAAGAATCGGGGCCAATACGTCACAATATTTACTATAGAATTCCATGGGAAGGCCATCTGGACCCGGAGATTTCCCCCTAGCCATATCCGAGATGGCAGTAATCACTTCATCCAGTGTGATGTCCGCCTCCAGAGACTCCCGTTGTGATCCACTCAAAGTGGGAAACTCCAAATCTGACAAATATATCATGCAACTTTGAACTTCATGAGGATTTCTAGATGTGTATAGGGTTTTATAGTATTCACAAAAGCACTCTAAAATATCCTCAGGGGATGTAGCTATTGAGCCATCCATCCTCCGTATACCCAATATTGTATTTGAAGTGTTGTGTTGCCTAACCATATATGCCAATAATTTACTGGATTGATTTCCAAGCTCAAAATATGATTGTCGGGTAAAGAACAATTTGCGTTTGGACTTGGTCTCAGAGTGCTGTATATATAACCTATATGATTGCATCCAGGCCGCCCTATTTCCATCGGTTGGGGCCGATATGTATATTGCCTCTGAGTCCCTAAGTCTCCCCTCTACTATATCATCCTCAGTTTTAGTCACTCTTTTAAGATATGTTATGGTTGAAGACAAACACCCTCTAAGGTAGGCTTTAAGAGTGTCCCACACCAAGTTAATATTCCAGGGTTTAGGGTGGGCTTCCAGGAAATCCTCTATTTGGGTCAGAGTTCTATCACTTTGATCTATTAGTTTCAGCCAAAAGGGGTTTAACCTCCAAAAGGGTTTACCAACACCTTGGTTAGTCTTCATAGTAAGAATCACTGGGCTGTGATCTGATATGCCCCTGACCCCATGTACCACGTCATCCACCCAGGTTGCGATATTGCTCGACCCAAAAATATAATCCAGTCAGGACAGCGTGCGTCTAGTAGAAGAATGACATGTATATTCTCGGGTGTTAGGATGCCGGAGTCGCCAAAGGTCAATCCACCCTCCTCCCTCCGCGCATTGCTGCAAATCAGTCAAGTGTGTGGCCGAATGTTGTCCCCCTCCATCCATCCGAAACCTGTCCTGCTCCTCATTCATCACAAGATTAAAATCCCCCATACATAACACATACGCATCTGGATAATTGAGGGCAAAGCTCAGTGCTTGTTTAAGAATGGAGATGCGAGCTGGCGAGGGGTTGTAAATACATAATAGCACATAATCTCTAGAGTTTATAGACGCATATATAAACACAAATCGCCCCTCCGGGTCACGCCTCACCACCTTCACTTCCCAACAGATATGTCTATGGACCAATAGAGAGACACCCCTGGAGTAGCTGGTGTGGAACGCATGTGCCGACCATTGTACCCACGGTTTGTTTACTAGTCTGGCTGTGTCCCGTGTGAGGTGAGTCTCTACCAGTACCACCAGTTGGGCCTTGACTTGCTTAATTTGGTAGAATACCTTAATACGTTTTTTGGGCGATTTAAGGCCTCTGACATTCCAGGTCATAAATATTAGCTCTGACCCCATATCACATAGATCTTTTTATAGAACCAGGATCCCAGGTATAAGACGCTTTCTGCCCTGCAATTAAGTGTGGTTAACCCTCCAACAGTAATAAGCCTGTCCCTGCAAAGAAATAAAGTTAATGCAATTGCAGCTGTAAACATAAAGAACCAATATCGAACTTCAGGACCTTTCCGATAAATCCTGTAAAACATTTCAAACATCAATGGGGATACCACCACTGAATACAGTGTCCTGGTATAGGTGGTATAAGGGTGCACAAGATAGGGCTCCCATTTCACAAGAACCAATTCCTGGCCAATTCCTCCATCACTCGAGGCACGGGGAAGTCCCATCTGTATCCAAAGGGGGCTTCAAGCAACCATGGAAGAAGAGGGTCGCCAGGGGGTACAGAAAATGTCACCTAGGAAAGTAATCTCATTGCTTCTGCCCCTTAGGTTTCGGGTGTACCTGTAGCCAGTCCTCAGCCTCAGCAGGTGTAGCAAAAAACAGAGGCGACCCTTCATGCACTATGCGGAGCCGGGCAGGATACAGCATAGAGTAGATGATGTTCCGCTCCCTTAATTTCTTCTTCACCTCCATGAAGTGGGCCCTCTGTTTCTGGAGGTCCACCGAAAAGTCCGGAAAGATCGAGAGCGCAGCATTATTGAACTCCCGTTTTCGTGGGGAGGGGGTGAGTGGGGTCTGATTGGCTGGTGTGTGTTTGTGTGTGGGAACCTCCCCAAGGGAGAGTGAAATCAGCATCAAAAACATGGATGCAGACCTCTGTGACACCCTGGTTTTGCCAGGGTGGCACAGTGCTCTTTGTGCTGACAACTACTGCTCAGGGTGATGTATATGCCCCATACTCTTATGGGATGTATATGACGCAGCCTCTCCTGGGATGTATATGCCTCCGTGTCTCCTGTGATGTAGATGCCCCAGCTTCTCCTGTGATGTGTATGCCCCCAGCCTCTCCAGACCAAGACAAACCTGGAAAAGCAGTTGTGAGCAACAAAATGATCAATATCACCGAACATCACAGTCGCTACAGCCACCACTAGGGTGAGTTAATTAATTCATTGACCAAATATAGCCAGGTCGTTTTCAAGTTGAAAATTTTTAGTGGTCCCCGAAGGTTGGTAGAAAATTACAAATGTCCCCCGGCAGTAAAAAGGTTCCCAACCCCTGTTTGAAAGGTTTTTCAAAAAATTGACACAACACCGAATATAAACTTGAAAGATTTATGTGTAATAAAAAAAAAAAAAAACCTGTTTACAACAAATAATAAGAAATTTAGTGGCCCTGTGGTTGGCTTGCCACAAACTGGTTTAACAAATCACCTTGTCGGCGTATGGCTTGCGACAGACGCCTATGTGATTCCAGCATCTGCGTGTTTGACTCGATCAGGTCCTGTAGTAGTGGGGATTTCTGTGGAGGGAATGGTAAAAGTTAACCAGGCTTGTTCAAACATCGAACTGACAGGTATATGTTTTTTGTTGACCACTTACGGTTTTGTGGTCATCCTCCGAGGCGCTGACGGCCCAACCAGATCCTGTGGCTAGGGAACACAAATCAATTATTAGTACACGACAGCCCACCATCATTTTAACATCCATGTATCCTTTCCAACTTGTAGGGACACCATGTTATGTGCATAAATTACAGGAAGGGTAGCCTGCACCAAACTCACCAACTGATGCGGGGGAAAAGGCATCGGGAGACAGTGAATGATGAGGAGACAGGGTATAAGGTGGTGATGGGGTTGATTGAAGTGATGGGGTTGCAGCAGGTGATGGGTTTGGAGAAGGAGAGGGTGGCCCAGCAGGAGATGGTGCAGCAGGTGGAGGTGGGGTAGACGCAGCTGATGCTGGACCAGGAGATGGTGGAGCCGGTTGCGGTGGTGGTGCAGCTGGGGGTGGTCCTAGGTATAGGAGAAAACTTCTATTGAGCGGATAACTCCAGGCCTCCACGGCTTAAGCCCGCTTTACACCATACAATTCTGCATACAATATCGTATGCGATGTGACACGCCCCCATCGTATGTGCGACAAGTTACATTAGTTTCCCTTTCATTTTTTAAACAGACATAACTATTCAGATTTTAAGACATCGTAGTGTGTGAAGCCTAGATGATACGATTAACGAGCGCATAAAGCATCGTAATCGTATCATCGGTGCAGCGTCGGCGTAATCCATAATTACGCTGACGCGACGGTCCGATGTTGTTCATCGTTCCTGCGGCAGCACACATCGCTGTGTGTGAAGACGCAAGAGCGAGGAAAATTTCCTATCGGCGTCACCGCGGCTCCCGTAGGATATGCGGAAGGAAAAAGGTGGGCGGGATGTTTACATCCCGCTCATCTACGCCCCTCCGCTCCTATTGGCAGCCTGCCGTGTGACGTCGCAGTGAGTCCGTACGACCCGCCCCCTTAATAAGGAGGCGGGTCACCAACCAGAGCGACGTCCCAGGACAGGTGAGTCCATGTGAAGCTGCCGTAGCTATAATGTTCGCTACGACAGCTATCACAAGGATATCGCAGCTGCGAGGGGGGCGTGGACTATCGCGCTCGGCATCGCGGCATCAGCTTGCGATGTCGCAGCGTGCAAAGTACCCCTAAGGCCATTATATACTGCCATTATATACTGCATTCTAACATGCTGTATATAAGAGCCCTGGCCGCTGTGACAACATAAAAAATACTTTATATAACTTACCTAGCCGTCGCGCTGCTGTGGAATAGGAGGACGGAGATGGCTGAAAGAGGCGCCGGCGGAACTGAACAACGTACACGCCTCCGTGACCCTATTCCACTGTAGCGCGACCGTAAGGTAAGTTATATAAATTGTTTTTTATTTGCTTTGTCTGGTGTTGTTTAGGGGTTAACAAAACCAAACCAGGCCAAAGCCGCAAAACAACACTCACCACGACGCCTCATGATGTCTGCCCGGATGCTGGCGAACAGATCACTTGACCTGTATCGCAGGTCCGCCACCTTCTTTCTGATTTGGGTTGTGGACCGCTCCAGCCCAAATCGACGGGACAGGCCTCTCCTGATCTTCTCCAGCACTGCCTGCTTATGCAGTATGGGATGCTCATGGGGGGCCTCACAAAGGTAATCCAGTTTTATCACCATTTTCACTAGATAGTGAACCTCCACAGACCCCCAGGGAGAAGAGCGCCTCCTTGCCGTCATGTTCCCGCCTCTGGGCATAGTAAAACATCCACGCCGCCCACCAGACTTCAAAGACGACGGGAGCAACGTCATCACGTCACGTTATGAACAGCGTCACAGTAGCGATCCCGCTTGCGGTCTCATTGTCAGCTAGCCCGCTCTAACCGCGTCAGCACAGCTGCGCCTCCGTCTGCCGGGAACGCAGTAGCGTCGCCGGCCAGAAGTGAATGCTGGTGTGGGCACTGTTAATACTACTAATATAAAAATCCAATACACAAACATAAATCAATGATTTAAGTGCTATCTATGCAATTTGCTGTCTGACTCGGTTACAGCCGATATCGCAGACGGGAACGCTACTGTGATTCTGTGCTAGCTTTATTCAGACCGCTAGTTTCACGAACGGGAACGCTACTGTGACGCGGTTCGAGCGGCTCGTTGAAAACGAGACCGCTAGCGGGATCGCTACTGCGACGTTGTTCAGAACGTGACGTGATGACGTTACTCACGTCACCTTTGAAGTCTGTTGGGCGGCGTACATGCTCAGAGGCGGGAACATGGCGGCCAGGAGACGCAGTTCTCCATGGGGGCCTGTTGAGGTGCATTATCTGATTCGGATGATGATAAAAAAAGATTATTTTTGTGAGGCAGAGCATGAACATCCCATGCTTCACAAGCAGGCTGTGCTGAGGCTAATTAGCAGAGGCCTGGCCCGTAGATTTGGGGTGGAGCGATCCACAACCCAAATCCGGAAGAAACTGGCAGACCTGCGCTATAAGTCCAGTGAACTCCTCGCCAGCATCCGAGCAGACATCGAGAGGCGTCATGGTGAGTGCTGTTTAGCGGCTTTGGTCCTGTTCGGTTTTGTTTACCCATGAACAACCCATGACTTTATGGTTCATGGATCATGGATCGAAACATCGGTGTTACCATTTAGTAAACATGTTAAATATAATATCCCCAAAATTATATTGTAGGATCACCTTTTATGGCCTAGAGCAGACCTGGGCAAGGGGCGGCCCGCGGGCCACATCCGGCCCGCCTACTCTCTGTGACCGGCCCGCCTGGCTCCGGGCATCCTTGCTGGCCGGTCACTGATGAGGGCAATCTGACCTGTTGTCTGGAGCTCCAGGCTCCGGCCGGCCCGTGGTCAGATTGCCCTCATTACACGCTGCGTGCCGGCAAGGAACAGAGGACAGATACTGCAGCACCGCACAGTGAAGCAGCGGAACGCAGGAATCTGTCCTCTGTTTCCTGCCGGCACTTTCTCTGTGACACACACGCGCGCGCCCTGATGTCGTCAGTACGTCGTCGGGTTCATCAGAGTTCATTGGGAACTGTGACAAGTCCCCGAGATGCTCCGGCTTCCAGGTTCTCAACATACACACACACCTGTATACTCACCCAGCGATGCGGTCCCCAGCACTGTCCCTTCTTCCAGCTGCTCACTCCAGTGAATATTCAGTGAGTATACTTACAAGCGATAAGGAGCGGGAGGCAGCAGAGTCAGAGACAGCAGCGCTGGAGAGAGGTAAATATAGAAAATCTTTTTATTAAAAAGACCCGTGTTTTCTCTGGTATTTGTCACACTGATGTCACACAGATCACATCAGTGTGCGATCCGTGTGACACCTGTGTGCTGCCAGAGAAAAAAAGGATATGTGTGCGTGCAGGTCCACGAGGGGTCACACAGTCCGTAACTTACTGTTTGTATCTGAAGGGATAGTATATATGCTATATACAGTATTGGGTAAAACTGAGTTAATTATATTAGTCCGGCCCTCTAAAACCATCCCAATTTCTCATGCGGCCCCATGAGAAAATTAATTGCCCACCCCTGGCCTAGAAAAATAAAAGGAATTGAGGACCCAAAGGAGGGTATATATTATATTATATATATATTTTTCTCCTATACCTAGGACCACCTCCAGCTGCGCAGGCACCTCCACCTGCTCCACCATCTCCTGGTGCAGCATCTGATGCGGATCCCCTACCTCCACCGGCTCCACCATCTCCTGGTCCAGCATCAGCTGCGTCTACCCCACCTCCACCTGCGGGACCACTAAAAATTTTCAACTTGAAAACGACCTGGCTATATTTGGTCAATGAATTAATTAACTCACCCAAGTGGTGGCTGTAGCGACTGTGATGTTCGGTGATATTGATCATTTTGTTGCTCACAACTGCTTTTCCAGGTTTGTCTTGGTCTGGAGAGGCTGGGGGCATACACATCACAGGAGAAGCTGGGGCATCTACATCACAGGAGACACGGAGGCATATACATCCCAGGAGAGGCTGCGTCATATACATCCCATAAGAGTATGGGGCATACACATCACCCTGAGCAGTAGTTGGCAGCACAAAGAGCACTATGCCGCCCTGGCAAAACCAGGGTGTCACAGAGGTCTGCATCCATGTTTTTGGTGCAGATCTCACTCTCCCTTGGGGCTCAGTCCTATATACAGTATATACGGGCTTTTTGAAGGTATGTGAAATAACGTGTGAATTTATATACACTATTGTCTGAAGTCCTTATTCACCCCCAAAAAAACATCTTTCATCACTCTCAACCATTATTTCATTCATGCCCACAGGCCACAATTTTGAAACAAAATAAAATGTTTTATTTTTAACAAAACACATATGGTATCAATACAATCAATAAAGTGAAGAAAAAACCAAACATCAACACAACATATCAAAAGAAGTATGGAAAACTGATAATTTACAATACAGCTACAACTCTTGGTAGTAGCCGTCTGAGTTTCCATATTGTTGGCTGGGCGTTGAGCGTAACTGGGAAGAGCTTGGAAAGAGTGGAAACTGTGGGGGGCCAGGGTGCGATGGTGGCGGAGGCTGCATTATATGCATGGGTGTGCTGTACTGTGGGTACTGGGAACACATATTTGGCTGAATGCTCTCAGTTACAACGGAAGTGTCTTTTAGTTTTCCTGCTGCTGCTTTCGCCAGTGCATCCAGGACGATCTTTTCCAGGTGGTTCCTTTGCGTGTCTTCTAGCTTGGACATTCTCTCGTCCATAAGTTTTGCAAAGCAGCCAACAGTGGGGCTGTTCTACACGCTTAAGATTTTGTTGGCCAAACCAATTAGATCTGGAGATGGTGGCCGGCCAGCCTTTCGTTTACGCGATGCTATAAGGCGTTGAGGTAATGGACATGGTGGAGCTTTGTCAGGAGTGTCCTCGCTTGAAATTTGCGTGCTGGCTATGTCACTGTTTTCACTTGTGGACAATTCTTCTTCAGCATCTTGCATATGCGCCTGCGTGAACAGAAAATTCATGTTAACGCCAAACCAAAATATTACTTCACATCTTTCAACACCAACCCACCACAGAAATGTGTTTGCATTGGATATCGTGAGCAGCATTCACAAGGGTACACGTGCACTGGAAATCAATGGTAGGCTGGGATTAGTTCTACGGGATTTGAAATAGTAGTATAACGGGATATGGAATACTACTTGGACGGGCTATGAAATGGCATTTTACGCTATGATAACTGAGTGGGCAGAAACTAGTGAAGGGGTATACTTTTAGTAAGTGAAAGGGATAACTTTAGGAATATGCAAAATTTATCATTGAAACCCATAGTTCAAAATCTTCTAGTAAAGTTAACCATATACCTACAAACTTTTTTTTTAATTTGTTTGAAATGCTGTTTCAAGGTCTAAAATAAGGTACTTACATCACCCGCAAGGGGCAAACTCCCCGTGTCAGGGTTTTCATCCATGAGGTCTTCCATTCTCCGTGGTAGCTCTTGGTCTCTAGTGAAGGAAAGAAGCTCATAATACCACAACGTTGGTGTATATACGTCCTCCGTTCCGGTACCGGACTTAATTGACTGCTCCACCCTTTTTAGCTCTCTCCTATAAACTGTACGTAGAGCTTGAATTTTTCTTTTTACCACATTTTCATCTACGGGGTCATCTGGCTGGTGTAGCTTAAAAAAGGCTACAAGCTTTTGATAGGCCTCCTTTTTTTTATATCTATTGGTATAATCTGCCGATTTTATCTTCCATAAACAAGGCAGTGAGCGATATAACTCAATAAGTTCTCTGGTAAATTCCTGAGAAGAGGGCATCTGAAAAAAATAAAAATAAACATTGAGAACGGAACATACTTATTACATTTTCCAAAAGTGCAGAAAATGCCCATGGCCGCCAACGCTAAAGGGAATGTACAGTAAAGTCAAGGCCTCCATTTCCTTTTCATAGTACCAAAAAAACAAGTCAAACCGCACTAGTGTTTGTAGGACGTGGCAGAAAATGGCCGCCCATGCTAAAATGGCCGCCCATGCTAAAATGGCCGCCCATGCTAAATGTACAGTAAATTAAGCATAATCGCAAAGTTAAGTAGGAACAACGGAATCGCTACAGAGACCTCAAATGATTTGTCAGCCTGATCGCAGATTACTATAAAGTAGTAATAACGGAATCGCTACAGAGACCTCAAATGATTTGGCAGCCTGATCGCAGATTCCGATAAAGTAGTAATAACGGAATCGCTACAGAGACCTCAAATGATTTGGCCGCCTGATCGCAGATTCCGATAAAGTAGTAATAACGGAATCGCTACAGAGACCTCAAATGATTTGGCCGCCTGATCGCAGATTCCTATAAAGTAGTAACAACGGAATCGCTACAGAAACCTTAAATGAGAAAGGGGAAAAAAAGGAATCGCTAAAAAAAATCATACATATTTGAGACCCTGTAACGATGCTTACCTTGTAGATGGAGTTGAGTATTGTATAGAAGCTGTATTGATGCTATATAGATGCTATATAGATCAGTGTAGAGTCACCGCATACAGAACTCTACAAAGATCCGCTAAGCAATGCAGAAGCTCAGGACCAAGCTCAGGAGAACGCCCTAGCGTTAACCAATCGGAGCTGAGGGGGGCGTGTAAAAAGGACTCTACCACGCCTACACATAGGTGGGAGTCGTCAAGTACCTGCTGTGTGACACGTCCCCAAAGACCAGCGAGGTTGTTCGGCAGGTCTGTATCGCTGCTGAGTTGTTGGCCAGGTTTGCCTGTTTGACAGCTCACCAGCGACTCAACAGAGACTTAGGGAGGTCGCTGTTACGTCACAAAACCGGTGACGTTACAGCGATGTCCTTTGCGATGTTGCAGTGTGTAAACCCAGCTTCAAGGTCTGACTGCCATGTCCAAATTATCTGGAATGTCGTGTGTGCACGCGAGGTAGATAATAATTGAATAGACCAATTATGACTCTCTCTCACGACTGGCGCAATCAACTCTACTTCTTTATTCCCAGACAAAGCTTTCATAGTAAGGGTGTAGACAAAAGTATAATCCAATCAAGTATCGCAGGTCATGCTCAGGACGTATAGGAATTTGCATTGTCTCTGCTGGATTGGTCAGTCCAAACTTCATCTGTCTTCCATATGGTAGTCATTAGTTGGGCACTGGACAGGATGCAGCAGACATCTTCAAGTTACATGTGCTGGTATATTGTATTAAGGAAAATCACTGAATATGCAGTATATATATATATATATATATATATATATATATATATATATCTATATGTGTTAGTAAAAAACAAAAGCATGCATAAATATGTGTTAGGTTACATCAATCTAAACTACATACCTAAGTCTATGAAATGGCTGAATTAAGTATTTTTGGTTACTCAATTCTTATCCTCAACAGTCCCCCCTAAAGCCTTATTTCTGCCATTTCTGAATTCTAAGGGTACTGTAATCCCTTAGGAAGAGAGGTAGAGATGTGTCTGTGCGAAAGACCTGCCTAACCAAACGTTGAGGCATGAGCGGAGAGGGGAAAGGGTTTTCTTCACCGGTTTGAGACCAAGGATTCCTAGGCGAGTCCTCACCCTTTGTAGTGGGGCTTTCCCATGTCCCAAGGTTCTCTAAGTCCTCTCTTCTTCTGTTTATTCTAGCAAAGTCATTTTGTAACTGGGGGAAAGGGTCGTGTTAGTCTTTATGGGCATATCGTCTGTCATACTTAGGTCTTCTGTTTCGAGTAAAGGAAAGGTCCCTCCTAATATGACTTCAGCTGTTTTGGAAAATATTTTCTTTAAACACGGAATTACACAAACCAGAATGACTAGTAATATAACTAATACTTTACTTATGGCGGTCTCTTTCTGGATCAACCAGCCTTTATAAGAACTCGTCCACCCAAAATAGTCTCCCCAAGGGTCGGTTACTCCTGAATTCTTCTTTAATTCTTCAGACAGTGTAGTGAGTTTCTTTATAGCTAGAGTGACCTTCCCATCCACCTCAGTGTTATCTGGTATATATGTGCAACAAACATCCCCTATCATTTTACAGACTCCACCTTTCTCTGCGAGGATCACATCTAAGGCCATTCTATTTTGATAAGCCATGATGGAGGTCAGATCTAGTTGTTCTGCTAGTCCCTGTAAGGCGTCTCATGTATAGTTAACAAAACGTTGTTGATTATAGTAGATATAATTAATCCAGTCTACATTTTTATTTACAGTAATTATGGGATTAATGGATTCGAATCCCGCCCTGACTTGATCTCTAGCTTTATATTCGTCAGGGACCCCCCCTGGGCACTGCGATAGCGTCATTGTAAACATGTGGGTCAAAAGAGCCTTTAGGTGTATTTCTACCGGTACGGTCGTCGTCTGTACTCCGTCGATTCCTTAAAGGAGTGGTTCACCCATTTTTTTTATTTTCTGTAGGAGTTCTACTTACCTTTCTAGGCGTTTTCTCCTTTGGCTTCTGTTTCCATTTCTGGCACTGAGCGGCGCTATCCTGCACGCTCAGTGCCGGTCACATGACTCCCTGGAGCTGTGGCCGCCAGCATCCTCTGACGTCCCGGCATTTCCTAGGCTCTCAAACTGGACGGGTACGTCAGAGGAGGCTGGCACCACTCAGATTGAGTGACAGGGCTGTGGGCGGTAACTACCGCACATCACAGCCCAGCATCGAGGGGAGGAGACGGAGGACGTCAGTGTGGAGCCGGCGTCCTGCAGATGGTGAGGCACGGGGCGCCAGTGTGCAGTACAGGGGGGGGGGTTCTTCAGCTGAATCCCCCCCTGCATGTAAGTATGTGATCACACTGTCCACCCGCCCGCTCTGCTGCGATGTCAGGAGAGCGGCCGGTGTCGGGCAGTGTGATCATCTGCTCCTCCCAGCAGCAAGACACTGACAGGCATGTCACCGCTGTGCTCTGCCATCTGTCCTGCTGCATGGGACCAACTGTCTGCACTCTGTCAGCTGCACCACAAGTCACAGAGTGGAGACAGTTGGTGACAGAGCACCTCTGCCCCCCCGTTCTTTCCCCACTCTCTTCTCTCCCCCCACTCTTCTCCCCCTCCCCTCTTCCCCCTCTTCTCTGCCCCCCTCTTATCCCTCTCTCCTCTCCCCTCTCTTTTCCCTCGCTCTCTTTTGCTCCCTCCTCGCTCTCTTTTCCTCCCCCTGCGCTCTCTTTTCCTCCCCCCGTGCTCTCTTTTCCTCCCCCCTCTCTCTCTTCTCCCCCCCTCTCTCTCTTCTCCCACCCTCTCTCTCTTCTCCCCCTCTCTCTCTTCTCCCTCCCTCTCTCTCTTCTCCCCCCCTCTCTCTCTTCTCCCCCCCTCTCTCTCTTCTCCCCCTCTCTCTCTTCTCCCCCTCTCTCTCTTCTCCCCCTCTCTCTCTTCTCCCCCCTCTCTCTTCTACCCCCCTCTCTCTCTCCCCCCCTCTCTCTCTTCTCCCCCCCGCTCGCTCTCTTCTCCCCCCCTGCTCGCTCTCTTCTCCCCCCGCTCGCTCTCTTCTCCCCCCCGCTCGCTCTCTTCTCCCCCCCGCTCGCTCTCTTCTCTCCCCCCCTGCTCGCTCTTTTTCCTCGCTCTCTCCTGGCATGGTCAGTACAGAAATCTCTCCATCGTGGAGGGGTGAGAGGGAGTAATAAACATGGAGTCCCTACTGTGTCTGTGTATTTATTTCTAATAAAGTATTTTTCTCTGTATGATGTCTTTTTTTTTTTTTTTTTAAACCCTTTGTTGGAGATTCTTAATGGCCAGGTTAAACTTGGCCTGAAATTAAGAATCTCGGGCTTTATACCAGCTGGTAAAACATAGCTGGTATTAACCCCTTATTACCCAGCGTGCCACCTGCCACCAGGGCCACTGGAAGAGTTGGATACAGCGCCTGAAGATGGCGCTTCTATGAAAGCGCCATTTTCTGGGGTAGCTGTGGACTGCAATTCGCAGTGGGGGGCCCAGAAAGTTTGGGCACCCTGCACTGTGGATTCCAATCCCCAGCTGCCTAGTTGTACCTGGCTGGACTCAAAAATTTGGCGAAGCCCACATCATTTTTTTTTTTTAATTATTTCATGAAATTCATGAAAAAAAAGGGCTTCTCTATATTTTTGGTTCCCAGCCGGGTACAACTAGGCAGCTGGGGGTTGGGGGCAGCCCGTAGCTGCCTGCTGTACCTGGCTAGCATACAAAAATATGGCGAAGCCCACGTCATTTTCTTAAAAACGTTTTCAGGGAAAAACCTTTATAAAAAAAATGCTTCCCTGCATTTCTATTGCCAGTGAAAGTAACACCAAGCAGCGGGGGCTAGCAGCCAGTAGCTATTTTGGTTTCCCTTAGCAATAGAAAATGCAGCGGGAGCCCACAAACAATGTGATTTTTTTTGTTTTTTTATTTTTAATGAATTTTTTAAAAAAAAAATCGGCATGGGCTTCGCCCATCGAGCACCAGAGCATTTTACTTCTCATTCATCCCAAGTAATCAGATGACTCCAGTGTCGGCCGATTACTTGTTCTGTGTCCCCCTGCATCCATCGCAGCGTGTACGGGCTGTGAGGTCAGCGGAGTGGAGACACTGACATGCTCTGCTCTGACACATAGTGTGCTGCATGTCACTATCTTTCTCCACTCTGGTACTTGTTGTGCAGGTGACCGGATGCTACATGTCACTAACTGTCTCCACTATGGGACTTGTTGTGCAGGTGAGAGTGTATACAGTTGGTACTATGCAGCAGAAATCACAGAGTGGGGCAGTTAGTGACATGTATCATCCGGTCACCTGCACAACAAGTCCCAGAGTGGAGACAGTGACATGCTCTGCTCTGACACATAGTGTGCTGCATGTCACTATCTTTCACCACTCTGGGACTTGTTGTGCAGGTGACCGGATGCTGCATTTCACTAAATGCCCCACTCTGAGACTTGTTCAGGTGAGAGTGTATACAGTTGGAACAATGCAGCAGAAGTCACAGAGTGGAGCAAGTTAGTGACATGTATCATCCGGTCACCTGCACAACAAGTCCCAGAGTGGATACAGTGACATGCAGCACACTATGTGTCAGAGCAGAGCATGTCACCAACTTGCTCTGCTCTGTCCCCTGCGGTGCTGCATGTCACGCTTTTGCCGCGATTTGGTGCGTTTTTTGCTGCGTTTTTGCTCACTGCGTTTTTAATCAGTGCACAATGCCATTAAAGATTGTTGATGAAAAAAAAAAAAGGTCTGATGTCATTTCCTTATTCAAAATGTTCATTGTATGCAGGAGAGCAGACAGCAGCTGCAGAACTACAAGGCTCAGCATCCTCCATTCAGTAGTGTATGCAGGAGAGCAGACAGCAGCTGCAGAACTACAAGGCTCAGCATCCTCCATTCACTAGTGTATGCAGGAGAGCAGACAGCAGCTGCAGAACTACAAGGCTCAGCATCCTCCATTCACTAGTGTATGCAGGAGAGCAGACAGCAGCTGCAGAACTACAAGGCTCAGCATCCTCCATCCAGGACTGTATGCAGTTTTTTACCCAAAAAGAAAAAAAAATATGAAATGGGCTTCGCCATATTTTTGTATGCTAGCCGGGTACAGCAGGCAGGTACGGGCTGCCCCCAACCCCCAGCTGCCTATTTGTACCCGACTGGGAACCAAAAATATAGAGAAGCCCTTTTTTTTTTAATTATTTCATGAATTTCATGAAATAATTTAAAAAAAAAATGACGTAAGCTTTGCCTAATTTTGGTGTCCAGCCGGGTACAACTAGGCAGCTGGGGATTGGAATCCACAGTGAAGGGTGCCCAAGCTTTCTGGGCACCCCCACTGCAAATTGCAGTCCGCAGCCACCCCAGAAAATGGCGCTTTCATAGAAGCGCCATCTTCTGGCGCTGTATCCAACTCTTCCAGCTGCCCTGATGCCGGGTGGCTAGCTGGGTAATAATGGAGTTAGGGATAGCTGTATATTATCAGCTAGCCCTAAGCCCGAAATTCATGGTGTCACGCCAATATTAGACATGGCCACCATGAATTTCTAGTAATGATAAAAAAAAAAACACAACAACCAGAAAAATATTTTTATTAGAAATAAAACACAACACAATTAGTGACTCCATCTTTATTGAAATAAATCCCCCTCCGCAGTAATCCTGGGTCAAGGGTCCCGTGCCGTCCAATCCGGATCCAATATCATCTGATCGGTTTGCTGGAAGGCAAAGCGATCAGATGATGTGTCAGGTTAAACTACGTGAATCACATCACACATCAGCTTATTGTATAAAAGCCGATTATACAATGAGCTGATGCATCAGTAGAAAAAAAAATAAAATAAATACTCACGTCTGTGCTGATTACCGGCAGCTCCTGCAGCGGAGTCTGATCCTGGCCCATCACTGCAGGAGCTGCCGGTAATCAGCTGATGAAGTCCCCTGACGGCAGGATCAGCTGATAGCCGGCCGGGCGCGAAAAAGCCGGCGAGACTACGATCAGCTGATGCGTCAGGTGACTGCATCAGGTGATCCACCGCCAGGTCCTGCAAGCAAGGTCCTGCCCCGGGGAGACTGCACACAGCCAGAGCGGCGGTACCGAGACAGGGGCTGGAAGCAGGCATGGCACCGGGACCCTGCAGACAGGTGAGTATGACATACACACACACACATACACACTCACACACACACTGTATATATACAGACACACACACTGTATATATACACACACACACTGTATATACGCGCACACATACACTGTATATATACACACACACACACTGTATATACGCGCACACATACACTGTATATATACACACACACACACACTGTATATACGCGCACACACACTTTCTTCCCCTGGCTGTGTAGAGCTGCTGCTGTCTCTGTGTGATTGCTCTCAGTGCACATCCACTGGGAAGAGGCAGGGAGGAGGGTTTGGGTGGGAGCAGAGTGGGTGTATTAGACACAATAGGTGTGTTAGATAAGCTAGACACCGCCCTAGAGCCACAAAGAATTCTGGGACTTGTAGGAACTGAACACAGGAAGTCAGAGGAGAGATTTAACCCCATCAGAGCTGGAGCCAGCAATGAGCATATGGTGCTAGTGCACAATAAAAGGAAATTTTGCTGAAAAAACATAATACAGTTAGGTCCAGAAATATTTGGACAGTGACACAATTTTCGCGAGTTGGGCTCTGCATGCCACCACATTGGATTTGAAATGAAATCTCTACAACAGAATTCAAGTGCAGATTGTAACGTTTAATTTGAAGGTTTGAACAAAAATATCTGATAGAAATTGTAGGAATTGTACACATTTCTTTACAAACACTCCACATTTTAGGAGGTCAAAAGTAATTGGACAAATAAACCAAACCCAAACAAAATATTTTTATTTTCAATATTTTGTTGCGAATCCTTTGGAGGCAATCACTGCCTTAAGTCTGGAACCCATGGACATCACCAAACGCTGGGTTTCCTCCTTCTTAATGCTTTGCCAGGCCTTTACAGCCGCAGCCTTCAGGTCTTGCTTGTTTGTGGGTCTTTCCGTCTTAAGTCTGGATTTGAGCAAGTGAAATGCATGCTCAATTGGGTTAAGATCTGGTGATTGACTTGGCCATTGCAGAAGGTTCGACTTTTTTGCACTCATGAACTCCTGGGTAGCTTTGGCTGTATGCTTGGGGTCATTGTCCATCTGTACTATGAAGCGCCGTCCGATCAACTTTGCGGCATTTGGCTGAATCTGGGCTGAAAGTATATCCCGGTACACTTCAGAATTCATCCGGCTACTCTTGTCTGCTGTTATGTCATCAATAAACACAAGTGACTCAGTGCCATTGAAAGCCATGCATGCCCATGCCATCACGTTGCCTCCACCATGTTTTACAGAGGATGTGGTGTGCCTTGGATCATGTGCCGTTCCCTTTCTTCTCCAAACTTTTTTCTTCCCATCATTCTGGTACAGGTTGATCTTTGTCTCATCTGTCCATAGAATACTTTTCCAGAACTGAGCTGGCTTCATGAGGTGTTTTTCAGCAAATTTAACTCTGGCCTGTCTATTTTTGGAATTGATGAATGGTTTGCATCTAGATGTGAACCCTTTGTATTTACTTTCATGGAGTCTTCTCTTTACTGTTGACTTAGAGACAGATACACCTACTTCACTGAGAGTGTTCTGGACTTCAGTTGATGTTGTGAACGGGTTCTTCTTCACCAAAGAAAGTATGCGGCGATCATCCACCACTGTTGTCATCCGTGGACGCCCAGGCCTTTTTGAGTTCCCAAGCTCACCAGTCAATTCCTTTTTTCTCAGAATGTACCCGACTGTTGATTTTGCTACTCCAAGCATGTCTGCTATCTCTCTGATGGATTTTTTCTTTTTTTTCAGCCTCAGGATGTTCTGCTTCACCTCAATTGAGAGTTCCTTAGACCGCATGTTGTCTGGTCACAGCAACAGCTTCCAAATGCAAAACCACACACCTGTAATCAACCCCAGACCTTTTAACTACTTCATTGATTACAGGTTAACGAGGGAGACGCCTTCAGAGTTAATTGCAGCCCTTAGAGTCCCTTGTCCAATTACTTTTGGTCCCTTGAAAAAGAGGAGGCTATGCATTACAGAGCTATGATTCCTAAACCCTTTCTCTGATTTGGATGTGAAAACTCTCATATTGCAGCTGGGAGTGTGCACTTTCAGTCCATATTATATATATAATTGTATTTCTGAACATGTTTTTGTAAACAGCTAAAATAACAAAACTTGTGTCACTGTCCAAATATTTCTGGACCTAACTGTATATGTTGCCCATCTTTATCCCATCCCGGTATATATGATCCCCATTTTGGTATATATGGCTTTTGTCCTAGTATATGTCCCCATTCTTGTATATATGGCCCTCATCTCGGGCCCATTCTTGTATATATTTCCCCATCACGCTGCACACATAAGAAAATAAATGATTATACTCACCATCCCTCCGCTCTCCCTGTGCACGGTGTTCTCTTCTGATGCTTGCAAGTGACTTTAGCATGTAAGCAGGGCAGCGCATGACATTACTACCATGCGCCCCCAGATACACGCAGACGTAAGCTGCCAGAATATTCACTGCTCCCCACAGCCGGGATTTTGGGCTTGGGGAGCAGTGAATATTCATTCTCTAATAGATACATGTGATTGCCAAGCCACAGCAGTAAGCTGGCGGCTGGGTCATCATGTGTACCCGATATTAAGGAGAATGAATATTCACTGCTCACCACGCAAATAATACAGCCCACCTCTTGGTTGGCGCTGGCTTCATTGCCAAGAGGTGGGATTATGCCATGGGGAGCAGTGAATAATCATTTTCTTTTTTAGCTGGACCTAACTGTAGATGTGTTGAGGGGCACATATTAGCAAGATTTATCAGAAAAAAAAAATCAGTTTTGGTAACTGGACAACTTCTTTAAGTTGACTTTGATGTGTGCTAAAAAGTCACTTTCTTTGCAAGTGTGGTCAGCTGGGCCTATGTGTATAGGCATAAGTGCCTTGGCTAAAGTACATTCTCCCGTCCAATTCCCTTCTACTCGTGATCGAATTTTCATATCCCCACAAATCCAAAACACATCTGCCACGGACTGTACCTGGTTAATTAAGTGATCACAGGTGAGATTGCTATAGGACCCACATTATCTCCCTTGACCACTCACATTATAACAGGTATAGTTGCCAGGATATATAGTGATGCCTTTCCCAGGGGAGGAGGCCTTGACTATTATAGGGTATCTCTTTTTCCATTCTTCACATGCATTTCCTTCAGTCATACTTGTAAACAGACTAACAAGACATAATTCGGCTTCGCAATCTAAATTTAGTGGGACAGTTCCTAAATGAGGTCTGGCTCCTGCACAGACATAACAGTCTGACCTGTTGAACTTGGTATACTGTATATTTCATCCATTCTAACTACAGGTTGGTGTCTGTATAACCCTGTTTGACCGCATATACGTCTTCCATGGTGAAATTAATTATAGCTACCATACTGTGAAAGATCTGAATATGTGTAAGTATTCGAAATACTGGTAGTATTTTTGTTATCTGTGATAACCTGAATTTTCCCAACTGTGTACAACCATTGTGTCCACCCTTTATATGTGTACCCAGAAGGTATATACCTTCATCCTGAGGTTGGGGGTGTTCTATGTTAAGGACTAAAGGCTTACACTGGTTAATCATAGTATATGTTCTAGTGACTGGTGCACGGGAGAGTGTCATCCTGGTAAGTAAATATCTACCCTTCTCATCGCGTTTATTTAAGGCTACACTAAAGGCCGCTTTACACGCTGCAACATCGCTCAAGCGATCTCGTTGGGGTCACGGAATTTGTGACGCACATCCGGTCGCTTTAGCGATGCCGTTGCGTGTGACATCTATGAGCGATTTTGCATCGTCGCAAAAACGTGCAAAATCGCTCATCGGTGACATGGAGTCCATTCTCGATTATCGTTGCTGCTGCAGTAATGATGTAGTTCGTCGTTCCTGTGGCAGCACACATCGCTATGTGTGACACCGCAGGAACGAGGAACCTCTCCTTACCTGCATCCCGCCCGCAATGCGGAAGGAAGGAGGTGGGCGGTATATTCGTCCCGCTCATCTCCGCCTCTCCGCTTCTATTGGCCGGCCGCTTAGTGACGTCACTGTGACGCCGCACGGACCGCCCCCTTAGAAAGGAGGCGATTCGCCGGTCACAGCGACGTTGCTAGGCAGGTAAGTAGTGTGACGGGTGCGGGCGATGTTGTGCGCCACGGGCAGTGATTTACCCGTGTCGCACAACCGATGGGGGCGGGTACGCACGCTAGCGATATCGGTAACGATATCGCAGCGTGTAAAGCGGCCTTTAGTTTGTATCCCCAATTTTCACCAGTATTCCACCCAACAGCCTTCCATGAGCTACATGTATCTCCATATCCACCTCCTGTAACACATATGTACTGTTGTCCCTGTCTCAAGTGTGCCTGACATCCCATTTGGGGGACTCGTCCTATTTCACATTTCACAATATCACAGTAATCAAACTTGAAAGTGACAACTTGTGTCGTACTATTGTACCAAAACGTAACCACCTCATTTGTTTTGGTAATGATGGCCTGAGACCATACAGGTTTTTTGAAAAGGATAAGTACAAGCAGGACACTCAGTACAGCTGTGGTAGATTGACCCTTCTGCAATGCGATGCTTGGATCCATGTTGCCCTGCCTTTGAGTTTCACAGAGGTGGGAGTCACCAATATTATCTGGAACGGGCCTTCGTATCTGGGCTCCAGACAATTCTTCCTGACATGTTTGTTAACCACCATCCACTCTCCTAGTTTCAATGTGTGGGTGGCTAGATCTGTCTCAGGATCTGGAAGAGAAGAAAAAACTGCTGCATGTGTTTTAGCTAACTCTCGACTTAGTTCAATAAGAAACTGCACCACCGACTCATGGTGGTCAGACAAATTTTGAGGGAAATAACATCCGAATCTGGGGACGGAAGCGAAAAGTATTTCAAAGGGGGTCACGCCATGTTTTGCAACAGGGGTGTTTCTGACATGGTACAGGACTATATGGAGAAGTTCTGTCCAGGGTAGTGCACTGTCTTGTGAGGCCTTGAGCAGTTTAGTCTTCAGAGTTGAGTTCATCCTTTCCACTTTTCCACTGCTCTGGGAATGATAAGGAGTATGCTGTCCTAGACTTGCTCAGAGCATATTCCACAGTTCTTGGTAAATGTTAGCTATGAAGGCTGGTCCTGGATCGCTTTCGATGACTTATGGTATTCCGAACCTGCACACGGTTTCTGGGCTGAGTCTTTGAGCTGTGACTCTAGCAGTCATGTTGACTACTGGGCAGGCCTCGGGCCAGCTGGAAAAGATATCGACAACTACCAAAACATACTCGTACTTCCCCACTTTAGGTAGTTGGATGTGGTCCACTCGTATCCTTTGGAATGGATAAAGAGGCTTCGCCAGATGTTTTTGTGGGGTCTTCTCTGTTCGTGCAGGATTATATGTTATGCAAGTTTGGCAGCTTCTAGTGTACGTGGATATTGCTGAGGAAATTCCTGGTGCATAGAAGAAGTTCTGGATGAGTGCCAACATTTGGTTCTTGCCTCTGAGTGTACAACCACGAGCCCATGCTACTACTGCAGGGAACATTCTTCTTGGTAGACAGACTCGATTCTCTAACTTCCAAAGTTTCCCATCTACCTTGGCTCCCATCTTCTTCCATTCTCTTATTTCATCAGGTGGAGCATGGATCTGCTCTGATGTTAGTTTATTGTACAGTGTCCTCTCCACTTTATCATCTAGTTCTACTGGTTGTGTGGTTTTCTCCATTCTGGTTGTTACCATGAGTAGAATACCCGCCAATTCTTCCGGTTTCTCTCGTGCTGCCGTCTTCGCTAGTTCATCAGCATAATGATTGCCAAGTGCTTCTGGGCTGTCTAGTCGTCCGTGTGCTCTAACCTTCATGACAGCTATTTCTCTGGGCAATTGAGCTGCCTGCAACAGTCTCTGGATAAGTGCCGCATTCTTCACTGGAGTTCTAGCTGCGGTGATGAATCCTCTGTGCAACCATAGCAGTCTAAAGTCATGTACGGCCCCAAAAGCGTACCTGCTGTCAGTATAGATGTTAACTCTTTACCCTTTTGCCGCTTCACACGCTTTGATGAGGGCTATTAATTTTGCTTCTTGTGCTGAGATGTGGGGTGGTATGGCTCCTGATGCGATTGACTGATCGAGAGTGGTCACAGCAAATCCTGTGTACAACTTGCCGCCATCCGCGTACCGAGAACCATCTGTCCAAGAAGTAAGATCTGCATCTGGCAAAGGTGTTTCAGATACTTGATGAGGTGTAGTAGTTTCTTTTTCCACCTCCTCTAAGCAATCATGGCTGCAAACAGGGACATCAAGCATGTCGCAGGAGCTGCAGCGTTCGTGGGCTTCATGTTGACATATGGGGTAGTCCGCCCTAGAAAGCGGAAGAAGAGTGGCGGGATTCAAGGTGGTACACCGCTGTAGAGTAACGTTGTCAGGAAGTAGTAGGGAGCACTGAAGACGAAGATGACTTTGGGCAGACAGGTGTCTTGGTTGAGTCTGATTAAGAATTGCTTTCAGGTCAAGAGATGCCTGAACTACCGTGGGGTGGCCAAGGGTAATGTCGGCCGTTTTGTCAAGAAGAAAATGAACCACACGAAGACAGGTAGGTGAGGCCCTTGCCACAGGGTCCAGTCTGCAGGAGTAGTAACCAACTTGGTGTTTTCTGGAGCCATGGTTTTGTGTTAACACCCCGGAGGCATGGCCATCGATCTCGAGATGAAAAAGAGTAAATGGCAAGGCGTAGTTCGGGAGACCCAATGCTGGGGCTGATGAGATGGCATCTTTAAGTTTTTCAAAAGCCCAGTATCGTTTGTCATAATCCTCAGGAGAGTCGTTGTATGTGATATGGTTTGTCTTGACAGCATCGTACAATGGTTACATGATCCTGGAAGCGTCCGGTACAATACAATAGATGATAAGCCCTAAGAAGGCTTGCAATTGTTTAATTCTCCTGGGGAAAGGTATGGCTTTGATGACTGCTTTTCTGTCCTCCGTCAGATGTTTGGAGCCTGGTGACCAAGGAATACGACTATGGATTGGCACCACTGAACCTTTGCTTCAGAGACTTTACAGTTCTGAACTGCAAGGAACTTTAGTAAAGATACAGAGAAGTCATAACAGTCTTCTCAAGTTTTCACTTGCTGCACAAAGGAGGAGATCGTCCACGTACTGTAGAAGAGACACTTCCAGGTGCTCTTGTTGCCATGGTGAGAGAATGATAGACATTGCTTGAGTGAACTGATTAGGGCTGTTCTGTGCTCTTTGTGGCATGACTGTCCATGTATACTGGCTCCCTTGGAAGTTGAAGGCGAACAGATATTGACAGTCTGGATGTAGAGGCGCACTGAAGAAAACATTGGCGAGATCAATAACAGTGAAAATGGTCGCTGAGGGTGGGATCTGACTCAGAAGAGTATGTGGATTGCGTACCACTGGGGTCTCCAACAGAGTGGCAGCGTTGACGGCCCTCAAGTCTTGCACTAACCGGAACTTAGGAGCTTCTCATTTAGACGTCTTCTTTTTAACTGGAAACAACGGCGTATTACATGGCGAAACACAGCGAATGAGGGCCCCGTTGGTGAGGAGGGCAGATATCTGCAGTTTGAGTGATTCTTCTTGGGTGGATTTCAGAGGATACTGCGGCACTCGGGGTAGCAGGGCCCCGGTTTTAAGATGCACCACGACAGGGGGTACTTGCAGGCGACCAGTATCATCGGATCCCGTTGACCATATAGACTGTGGTATAAGGGCTATAGCACTGTCAGGTATTCCATACATGGGATTGTCCCAATATAGGAGCATTATGGGCAATGCTGAGACAATACACACGTCTTCAATTCCCTCTGACGTATTGGGATTGTGAAAAGTTACTGTCATGCCATCAGAGTCGAAATTGATGTTAGCTTGGAAATGGTGTAAGAGGTCAGCACCCAGAAGATTAATGGGACAGGAGTCTAGTCAAAACTTCAGGGAAAGGGCCGATTGGGACCGGCACTGTGAGTTGGTTTCTAGTTGGTGTGCCATCTACACCAACACAAGTAAAAGTATCTGAAGTAAGAGGGACTGATAAAGGTAGGTCTTGTTGTCTAATAACCGTTTTGGCCGCACCTGTGTCCACCATGAATTTGATTGGGTTCTCATCTACCAGTAGGGTGACTGTAGAGCAAGGGGAAAAGGCACTTGTAGTATAAGCCATGGTAAGTTCAAGCGTGCCTAACCATCATTGTTGTTGAGCCTGATCTCGGTCACCTTGTTCAAGTGCTAAGTATTGTCTTCTTGGTTGCCGGCTATCAACATTCCGTGGGTAACACTTATTGGATGGTGTTCGACAATCACGTTTGATATGTTCTTCCCTTCTGCATCGGAAGCAAGGGCCTCTGACCCATCTCTGGTCAGGTTAGTTTTGAAATTGTGGTGAAGGTTTGGCTGTAGTCTGATAGATAGCGGGAGGGTACACTTGCATAGGAAATGGTGATACATTAGACATGACGTATTGAGGGTCCTCAGAGTCCTTTTCCGTCAGGACAACCATCGCCTACTTGGAGGGCTTCATATTCTTCTGGAAGCACTTTGCTATAATAATAGCATCTGTCATGGTGGCATTTTCAATTTCAGGGCGAGTCTTCATTATATTATTCCTAAGCTCCTCCCTCAGACCAGCGACAAAGGCTTGTGACAGAAGCTGAGCTTGAGGCTTAATTTGTTGTGAGAATCCGAGGTCTGCAAACATCTGTGTGAGCCTGGAAGCGTACTTTTCAACTGACTCTGCTTGTTCTTGAATCACATCCTTAAGGCTAGTAGCTTGATCAGATAAACGGTCTTGTGCCCAGGATTTCAACTGTTCGCAAAAAGTGACACTGGATTGCCAAGTTTCTTCAGAAGACAGGCGAGAATCATTCAGTGCCCCTTCCATAACTGGTCTCCTGCTTTATCTTGGGCCAGTGACATTAAATCTTGCCATGTAGCTGCATACATCTTCTAGATTTGTATGATACAGCGGTAGAATGGCATAGGTTGGGCCTCTGGGTCTGGCAGTGTGGAGACTAAGGTGGATGCCTGTCCAGCAGGGCCGTATTTGGGGTTTTTGCTGCCCTAGGCACTGTCAGTGGTGGCGCCCCCTTCTGATCAGTCAGATTACGGTTATATGCACACAGCTTTTTTTTTTTTTTTCCAGACAGATCCGCCCTATAACCCGCCCAAAAAACCCAAACTCTAAATATTAAAGAAATGAACTCATACACTGCAATGTAAAACGACTTGCTGTCCATATGTTCAGTCTTTGGAGTTTTTTTAAGCGCGTCAGGTTTCCTCAGACATGAAGCGGCTGACAGTGACCGGTCCATTATATGGCGCCTGCTGCTTGGATGCCGCTTACTAGTTGTGACCGGCCATTATATGGCGCCTGCTGCTTGGATGCCGCTTACTAGTTGTGACCGGCCATTATATGGCGCCTGCTGCTTGGATGCCGCTTACTAGTTGTGACCGGCCATTATATGGCGCCTGCTGCTTGGATGCCGCTTACTAGTTGTGACCGGCCATTATATGGCGCCTGCTGCTTGGATGCCGCTTACTAGTTGTGACCGGTCCATTATATGGCGGCTGCTGCTTGGATGCCGCTTACTAGTTGTGACCGGTCCATTATATGGCGCCTGCTGCTTGGATGCCGCTTACTAGTTGTGACCGGCCATTATATGGCGGCTGCTGCTTGGATGCCGCTTACTAGTTGTGACCGGCCATTATATGGCGCCTGCTGCTTGGATGCCGCTTACTAGTTGTGACCGGTCCATTATATGGCGGCTGCTGCTTGGATGCCGCTTACTAGTTGTGACCGGTCCATTATATGGCGGCTGCTGCTTGGATGCCGCTTACTAGTTGTGACCGGTCCATTATATGGCGCCTGCTGCTTGGATGCCGCTTACTACTTCATTTAAAAAAATAAGTAAAATCCAGTAGCTAAAAGATGTTGGAAAAAACAACCAAGAAGCCACAGCAAAAAAAATAAATATTTGCTTCAGGATAAAATGATGACTGTCCTAAAGTGTTTTCTGTCTGAATAATTCCGGGGGTTCACAGACATCTACAAGACGTGTGCACATGCCCTGATAGAGCCCAGAGCCTTCAGATAGTAGTTAAGACCTCCATACACATTAACCTAAAGTTGTCTAAACCCGCCAATATCGACAGGTTCTGCTGATAGCCCAATGTGAACAGGGGCTCTCAATTCTGATTGTCAGGGGAATAAGGATCCAGAATGTCCAATTACGGAGTGTAGATCCTATTATCCTCTAAATGATAAGCTGCTGTCGGAGATGTCCAGCAGCGGCTCTAATAAAGAACACAGAAACAATTGGCAGAATGAGTGCTCCTGTATATGGGAGAGCCGAGCTAGATAGCTGCCGGCCTAAAAATCAGACTATAGTGTATGGGGGCTTTAGTCTATTACTTATTCGGCTGACAGACATGCAGATAGCTGTATTTTTAGTCCAGCACGCTGACCCTATGTTTTAGGATCAAGACTGATAAGGTAAAGATTACAACAGCCACATGACTATCACCAGAACCACCATCAGTACAGTAATACATAACTAAAACCACACTACATACTATAATACGTAACCAAAACCACAGTTAGTACAGTAATACATCAACAGAACTACTGTCAATACAGTAATATCATCAAAACCACCCTAAACACAATAACACATCACCAAACCCACCCTGAAGACAATACATCGCCAAAACCACCATCAGTACATGAATACAATGCCAAATTCACACAGCAATCAAGTGCAGTGTCAGGTTAGACCCATATACATCTATGTATTGCATTAACGTACAACTCTCAGTATGTCCTTAACAATGGTAAGGAGATGCTGGTAGTTGTTACCAGCCATCATTAGACTGTGGACCATATAAGAACCACAATACTGATTAGTCCCAGGCAGTAGACTTAACTTTTGGACGAGATCTTATAGGTTTAGGTCCATTAATTCTGAGGAGATTAGTAGGGCAGAGGTGGGCTCAGTAGGGAGAAGGGGCATCATGGGGTGGGACTTGAGACCCCCACCAATTGCTCAAAAGACCTCTTAAGTGCACAGCTCAGGAGACAGGACTATGAAATTTTACTCCCGGAATCCATTCTGTCTGCATGTTCTGGTTCTGGGAAACACTCGGGGCCACGGTAGTCGGACCCCCAGCGATTGGAAAGTTATTCCCCATCCCAAGGATAGGGGGCAAGTTCCCAATGTGAGAAAACCCCTTTAAAAGCAGCATTCACACTGCAGCCAAAGATGGGAACCTGATTTATCTAAACAGTGTCCATCACCCGATGCACGAGCAAAAAACTTTCATTCGTCAGGTGAGATGATTTTTAAGCTGACTTAAAGGGAACCTGTCACCCCAAAATGACACCTAGACTGCAGAAATATTTATATGGGGGACATGATCTGTGGAGAAATAAACCCACCCATATAGGTCAGCTTAAAAGGAACTGGTCACGACCTTTAATATTAAACTGCTCCATTGTCTTGTTAGTCAGAAAATGTGCATCACTTACATTGCGTCACTAACAAGAGGGGGGGCAGTTTAGAATTGAAAAAGGGTGTAACAGGTTCCCTTTAATGTTCACTGAAAAAGCCACATTTGATATGAAAATGAGGACATTTCTGCGCGGCCTAAGCCTGGGTGCACAATACCACCTAATATAGGAAAATACTAGCCAGGCCTGTGTCTTGATTAATAGTGATCCATTGGTGAGAGTGAGCACCGTAACACCAGATCTCCTGTCTGCACCGCACCCAACACTGCGGCACACTCCAAGCGTCAGTGCGGGTGTGCACACAACACAGGAGGAGCACAGCGGCACACACCAAGCGTCAGTGCATGTGTGCATCCAACACAGGAGGAGCACAGCGGCACACGCCAAGCGTCAGTGCATGTGTGCATCCAACACAGGAGGAGCACAGCGGCACACGCCAAGCGTCAGTGCATGTGTGCATCCAACACAGGAGGAGCACAGCGGCACACGCCAAGCGTCAGTGCATGTGTGCATCCAACACAGGAGGAGCACAGCGGCACACTCCAAGCGTCAGTGCATGTGTGCATCCAACACAGGAGGAGCACAGCGGCACACTCCAAGCGTCAGTGCATGTGTGCATCCAACACAGGAGGAGCACAGTGAGGAGGGGGACACGGCGCTGTGATGTGCTGTCTGCTCACTTCAACAACCTTCCTCATTGAATCGGCAGTCAAATACAGGCAGCAACCAGGTGTCAGAACGTACCTGCATCACATTGCATGCACACCCACGCGGACACTGGAGTCACATTGCAGGCGCACCCACGCAGACACTGGAGTCACATTGCAGGCGCACCCACGCAGACACTGGAGTCACATTGCGTGCACACCCACACTGACACTGCAGTCACATTGCAGGCGCACCCACGCAGACACTGCAGTCACATTGCAGGCGCACCCACTGCAGTCACATTGCAGGCGCACCCACGCGGACACTGGAGTCACATTGCAGGCGCACCCACGCGGACACTGGAGTCACATTGCAGGCGCACCCACGCGGACACTGCAGTCACATTGCAGGCGCACCCACGCGGACACTGCAGTCACATTGCAGGTGCACCCACGCGGACACTGCAGTCACATTGCAGGCGCACCCATGCGGACACTGCAGTCACATTGCAGGCGCACCCACGCGGACACTGCAGTCACATTGCAGGCGCACCCACGCGGACACTGCAGTCACATTGCAGGCGCACCCACGCGGACACTGCAGTCACATTGCAGGCGCACCCACGCGGACACTGCAGTCACATTGCAGGCGCACCCACGCGGACACTGCAGTCACATTGCAGGCGCACCCACGCGGACACTGCAGTCACATTGCAGGCGCACCCACGCGGACACTGCAGTCACATTGCAGGCGCACCCACGCGGACACTGCAGTCACATTGCAGGCGCACCCACGCGGACACTGCAGTCACATTGCAGGTGCACCCACGCGGACACTGCAGTCACATTGCAGGCACACCCACGCGGACACTGCAGTCACATTGCAGGCGCACCCACGCGGACACTGCAGTCACATTGCGTGCGCACACACACTGACACTTGGAGTGCTACTCTGCTCCTCCAGTGTCAGGACACGTGCAGAAATGCTAAGTGATTTTAAACAGCACTGACTCACCTAAGGGCGAGGGACTGTCTTTAATATGCAAATAGGACGGTGCACATCTGCACCAAGACATCGGCCGCACCAGGGGGGACAGAAGAGTTTGCATATATATAATATTAACCCTTTCACGACCGGCCGATTTTTCGCTTTCCGTTTTTTTTTTTCGCCATTCTTTTTCTGAGAGACGTAACTTTTTTATTTTTCAGTCAATATGGTCATGTGAGGGCTCATTTTTTGCGGAACGAGCTGTACTTTTAAATGAAACCATCAGTTTTACCATATTGTGTACTAGAAAATGGCAAAAAAATTCCAAATGCTGAAAAATTGCAAAAAAAGTGCGATAGCACTATGGTTTTTGAGATATTTTATTCACTGTGTTCACTATATGGTAAAACTGATGTGTGGGTGTGATGCCTCAGGTCAGTGCGAGTTCGTAGACACCAAACATGTATAGGTTTACTTTTATATAAGGGGTTAAAAAAAAATCGGACGTTTGTCCGAAAAAAGTGGCGCACGTTTTACGCCATATTCCGTGACCCGTAGCGTTCTCATTTTTCGGGATCTTAGGCTCAATGATGGCTTATTTTTTGCGTCTCGAGCTGACGTTTTTAACGGTACCATTTTTGCGCAGATGCTACGTTTTGATCGCCTCTTATTGCATTTTGCGCAAAAGTTGTGGCGACAAAAAAACGTCGTTTTGGCGTTTGGAATTTTTTTGCCGCTACGCCGTTTACTGATCAGATTAATTGATTTTATATTTTGATAGATCGGGCGTTTCTGAACGCGGCGATACCAAATGTGTGTATATTTTTTATTTTTTTAACCCTTTAATTTTCAATGGGGCGAATGGGGGGTGATTTGAACTTTTAGGTTTTTTTGTTTTTTTTTAATTTTTTAAAACTTATTTTTTTACTTTTTTTTTTTATTTTACTAGTCCCCCTAGGGGGCTATTGCGATCAGCATTCCGATCGCTCTGCAGTATCTGCTGATCACAGCTGGAAGGCTGTAAACAGCAGATACGCTGTCTTTCTCTTTTGCTGTGCCCCGGGCACAGCGAAAGTGAAACCAATTCATGTGTAGTACAGGAGTCATCACATGACCCTGTACTACCATGACAACTATCGGGAGTCACGTGATCGCGTCACGTGACTTCCGGTTTCGGCGGTAAGTAAAACTTTACCGCGATTGCGCTTATAATGGCGCTGTCATGTATTGACAGCGCCATATAAGGGGTTAATCGGCACGAGCAGATAACGATTCTGCTCGTGCCTAGCAGGCACACATCTCAGCTGTGAAAATCAGCTGAGATGTGTGCCGATCGCGGCATGCTGCCGCCGGAGGACCGCGGGCAGTAAGATTATGTCATTTAGGACGTAATTTTACGGCCCGCGGTCGTTAAGGGGTTAAGGTAAAACTGTACATGCCAGAGCGACGTCCCCTGTATAAATGTGTCTGCAGATTAATTGCCATTTTGGGAGTAAAAGTAAAATGTCATCGCTCTTAGCAACACTTTGTCCAGCGTCTCCCAAGACTCCCCTCTTGTTTGGTTTGCTGCAGCACATACTGCAATGGTGCCCGTATAGGGAATCTGTCACCAGGTTTTGCTCCCCCATCTGAGAGCAGCATAATGTAGAGACAGAACCCCTGATTCCAGCGATGTGTCACTTACTGAGCTGTTTGCTGTCGTTTTCTCTGCTGCAGATCTCGCAGTTATACAGAGCTCATGAATATGCTGGACTACCTGCAGCACACCAAGTAGTCCTGTAATGATAACTACTGCTGATTAAACAGTGATGTTATCAAAACTACACTAAGCAGCCCAGTAAGTGACAACACTGGAATCAGGATCTCTGCCCCTACATTATGCTGCTCTCAAATTAGGTGGCAAAAACCTGGTGACAGACTCATAATTCTCCTCACTAAAGAGTAACCACCCTAAGTAAGCCCAAGGCTGTGCCCAAGAATAAATAATTGCCCATCACTGAGCTCACAGCACAAAGAATGACCCCACACCGTGTCACTTACAGCATACAGCCTCCACATTCTCTCCTATAACATTCCCACTACACTGCCCCCTCACATGAAAACCCCACTGTCCTCCCCACTGAATTATACCCTCCAGACCTTCCTCACTTATGAACTATGACCTCCACTGTCCCCACCTCTCCATGCATCCCCCACTTCACTGCCCCCCTCATGCTGTCCCCACTCTATAATGAGCCTTATGCTTCGCATTCTGTATACCGAGCCCTCCCAGGCTCCTAACTGAGCGCTCCCCATGCTGCCCCTTCTCCATATCAAGACCCCCCATACCAAGCCCACCATGGTTCCCCTTCCATACCGAGCCCCCCATCCTTTCCCATTCTCCATACCATGCCTCCCCCCGTGCTACCCCATTCTCCATACCATGCCCCCCCCGTGCTACCCCATTCTCCATACCATGCCCCCCCCCATGCTACCCCATTCTCCATACCATGCCCCCCCATGCTACCCCATTCTCCATACCATGCCCCCCCCCATGCTACCCCATTCTCTATACCATGCCCCCCCCCCCATGCTACCCCATTCTCCATACCATGCCCCCCCCATGCTACCCCATTCTCCATACCATGCCCCCCCCCATGCTACCCCATTCTCCATACCATGCCCCCCCCATGCTACCCCATTCTCCATACCATGCCTCTCATTCTCCATACTGTAACTCCCATTTGCTATACTGTCCACCACCCTCCCTCATTTTCCCATTCTGCTCCATCCCCCATGCTGCGCCCCCACATCATGCTCCATCCCCATGTTGCGCCCCCCCATCCTCCATGTTGCGCCCCCACATCATGCTTCATCCCCCCCATCCTCCATGCTGCGCCCCCACATCATGCTTCATCGCCCCCATCCTCCATGCTGCGCCCCCACATCATGCTTCATCCCCCCCATCCTCCATGCTGCGCCCCCACATCATGCTTCATCCCCCCCATCCTCCATGTTGCGCCCCACATCATGCTTCATCCCCCCCATCCTCCATGTTGCGCCCCCACATCCTCCATGTTGCGCCCCCACATCATGCGGCATCCCCCCCATCCTCCACGCTGCGCCCCCACATCATGTTCCATCCCCCATGTTGCGCCCCCATATCATGCGGCATCCCCCCCCAGCCTCCATGTTGCACCCCCACATCATGCTGCATCCCCCCCATCCTCCATGTTGCGCCCCCACATCATGTTCCATCCCCACATCCTCCATGTTGCGCCCCCACATCATGCTGTTTCCCCCCCCATCCTCCATGTTGCACCCCCACATCATGCTGCATCCCCCCCCATCCTCCATGTTGCGCCCCCACATCATGCTGCATCCCCCCCGCATCCTCCATGTTGCGCCCCCACATCATGCTGCATCCCCCCCCATCCTCCATGTTGCGCCCCCACATCATGTTCCATCCCCCCCATCCTCCATGTTGCGCCCCCATATCATGTTCCATCCCCCCCATCCTCCATGTTGAGCCCCCATATCATGTTCCATCCCCCCATTCTCCATGTTGCGCCCCCATATCATGTTCCATCCCCCCATCCTCCATGTTGCGCCCCCATATCATGTTCCATCCCCCCATCCTTCATGTTGCGCCCCCCCCGGGTTGCTTGTTCGGCGCTGTCTTCGGCTGTAAAGCGTTTACCTGCTCCAGGCTGCATCTCCCGTTCTCCACGGTGGCGGTGGCGGCGGCGGCGGCATCTGACATCTTGCTCGGCGGCGGTTCCATCTCCGGCGGCGGCTCCATCTCCGGCGGCGGCTCCATCTCCGGCGGCGGCTCCATCTCCGGCGGCGGTTCCATCTCCGGCGACGGCTCCATCTTCGGCGGCGGCTCCCGTCCTATGCGCGGCCTCACGCTCCTGTGACCTCTGCACAGTGAGCGCACGGCAGCACGTCGGGGCGGGGAGCTGATTACAGCTCCTCTGACCCCGGAAGTAAGTGCCGGCACGCTCACAGTGTCATTTATATTCGCGTGTTATAGACGCGACTATAAATGACTGTGCGCTCCCTCCCTCCTCCAAAAAGGCGCCGGATTTAATAAAAAGTTTGGAGGAGGGAGGGAGGAAGATTTAAAAAAAATTTTTTTTTTTTTTTTTTTTTTTAAATTTTAGTTTGGGCGCCGCCCCCCTGGAAGGCGCCGCCCTAGGCACGTGCCCTCAAGTGCCTAATGGCAAATACGGCCCTGCTGTCCAGGAGTAAAGTTTATATACATCAAGGGTTCTGGGTCGTCCTTATCAAGTATGGCTTTCTGTGTCCGGATTGGTACTTGATCATCACTTGCATCTTCAACCATAATAGGTAGTCTCCTGGAGGTGGTAGTGGGTTTGGATGGGCGAACATATCCTTGAAGGGCGTCCTGGATGACCTTAACAGTCGCTTCCAAACTTCCAACTAGACGAATTTCTTGCAAATTCAACATTTGACTATGGATTAGGGGCATTATAGTTTTAACAATCTCATTTGCACAAGCGCTGATAGGAAATCTGAAAACTCCAGCTGAAATGGGGGGCAAGGCTATTGACCGTAAAGTCATCTGGGTCTGAGAGGTCCTGGAAGCGTGTAGGATGGCTGCTTCGACTGCCTCTCGGAGGATCCGGCAACTGGTGTCATGTTGATTGGAATCATAAATTGGGCCAACTGCATGAATGACTAGATTGCAGGGCAGGTTGCCAGGGCCTGTTATAGCAATGCGTCCCGGTTGGACAGGGCCTTGTGAACGTACTAGGGCTTCTGAGTCACGTTGAATAGATTCGCCCCCAGCTTTGACTATACGGGCTGCTAGGCCACCTCTTTGACGCAGATGGCCATCGGCAGGATTAACCACGGCTCCTACAGGCATGGTGGTGATGTCTCCTTTTCTAACTGAGAGGAGGAGGGTGGTGCTTTTGGCACCGGCATAATGGCGCTCAAAGAGAGGGTCCCACTCCTCGGATTCCGTAGAAAATGAATCCTGTGATCCTCCATCTGTAGTGGGGTTATCATAAGCCACACCGTCCTGTGCATAAGTTACACCCTCTTGTCCGGGTGGGTCGAGCTCAATAAGCTCATGTGACAGTACAGAACGGGTAATATGTGGTGGGGGCCTATGAGGTTTCAGAACTGAAGGTGCCACTGAGGGTACTGGAAGATTGGGACAAAGTAAACGGGGTTCAGGCACCGGGCTATAATAGGTGCCGGCTGGGGTGATGACTGGACAAAGAAGTTGTGGTTTATGAGGTGTAATGCCATCAGTGGGTGTAGCAAGATGGCCACCACAGGAAGTTCCAGGCACCTGACTTCCGGGAGTACTTCCATGTTGGGACACTATGGGTGTAATGGGAGGGGCTGGAGCTATGGACTGAACCAGGGGTGTTACCTTTAGTGCCTGTAAACCAGTATGCATTCCAGTATACGAAGGAGGGGTTTGATTAGTACCAGATGTAATGATTCTAAAGGAGGACAATGAGCCACTACTGGAGAAAGACATTTAGTGATTTCAGAAACAGCAACAGGCAGAGGGGGGTAATGAGAGGGGCTGTAAGAAGGGACAAGCACCGAATGGGGTCTTTGTGCTCCACAATCATAACAAACATCACAATAATCAGGATTTTGGTAATCACAAACAGGACAAATTCACCCTCCTGGACCGACCACGGTACCATTGTAGGACGGCGGAAATAAGGTGGGTAAATCTGTCACTTGAACCTTTTGATTTTTCACTTAAAACATAACTATACAGCTTAACATTTCCTTGGTCCACTTCTATCTCCTCCCAACCTTCTTTCTGCAAGACTGCAGCTGTCCGAAACCAAGCTTTTGCCGTATCTAACAGATTATTGTCTTCAAGTATACCCTTATTGGAGGTCAATATGGACTTCCATACACTGGGCTGCAGCCTGCCACCTGGTGGTAGTCCAACTACTTTACACAATTTCTTACAATCCTTTGTATACTTTTTTCCCTCACGTCTGTTGACTAGGGCGATAGCATTTTCAGTCCCTTCCGGAAAAAACGATTTCTTTTTGAACAGAGTATGCATAGTGCTCTAATTGGATTGGCCAAATCCAATTTAAATCCTTTCCCACCTCGTTTTGAATCTTCTAATACGAACAGTGGTGCGTGTCTGAATACACAGGGGAGTATGCTGATTCTAACACTATTAATCCACCTGAACCCTTTCCCTTCTCGCACGTGTGATTTACACGAGCAGTGAATGTGTCATATACAACATAGGGGAATCGCTGGTTCCCACACTTCTGTTCAAAAACAAACTCACAATTGTAAAATACTGAAAACGTATAAGCCAACTACTTTCTCTCTAAGTAAAGACTGCAGCAGTGGCTGATTGACCCCCCCTTCTTGCTCGTTCTTAGTGTAAAGATTGCAGCGGTGTCCCTGTGTTCTGACCCCCCCTCTCTCTGCCTAACTCAATTAGCCATGGGTAACTGACCCCCCTTCTTGCTGCTGGTGATTCCAACAGCTGCAACTAATTAACTCTTTGAAAACTAAGTCAGAGTGAAGAATTTACAGCCCTCTCACTGTGGAGCTCAAAGCCCTCCTCCCTACTCCTAATTAATCACAAAAAGTCCGCTGCATACAAATCTGTGGGCAGCTGCTACTCAAAAAGCCCCCGTTTTCTGCCTCACTTACAGCAACTCAATAATACAGACAGCCAGTCAGATCCCATACATATGATATCCACCTGATGAAGATATTGTGTATATCGAAACGCGTTGTGGCTGATAGAAAACAATAAATTCTAAAAAAATTAATCTAATACCGTGGCCTCCTTAGCGCTCTATTAGACCGTGCTTCTATACTTTACTGCAGATCCCATACAATGACCTAGACTCAGGTTCTCAGGAAGTCTTAGTTCTTCCCTTCTTAAGGTCACCCGTGAGCGACAATCACAATGTTAGGTCTCCGTTGCACTACCATTCTCCGGACTAGTGACCACTCCCTTTCACCAAGTGTCTCTCGAACCACAGATACAACAACACATACAATGTATATGAAGCGTACCTGTAGATCGATGAGGGTGATCAATCCTCGATATCGAGCGATACTTGGATACTTGTGGAGTAGCCCCAGACGTCAGGAAAGTGGAAGATCTCACTCTTTCGGTACCCCACGTTTGGCGCACCAGCTGTTGAGATGGTGATGATGAGACTCAAGCGGTCTCCCGGGATCCGACTGCTGTTCCACATTGTAATGTCATGTGTGCACACGAGAAAGAACAATAAAAGACACTATATCAGTTATGAACCTTCTCCATGACAGACGCCAACCAACCAATCTTTATTTTTAGACAAAGCCTTTATAGGACCAGGAAGTAAAGGGTGTAGACAAAAGTATAGTCCAATCAAATAACGCAGGTCAGGGCTTCAAGACGTATAGGAATTTGCATAGCCTCTACTGGATTGGTCAGTCCAAACTTTATGAATTCTCCTTTGTTCATCATCTTGGGTGTAGACAGGATGTGGCAGCCATCTTCAAATTACATGTGCTCATATATATATTGTATTAAGGAAAAAACACCGAATATGCAATTTATATATATATATATATATATATATATATATATATATATATGTATATATATATATTAGTAAGAAACAAAAGCATGCATGAATATGTGTGTCAGTTTACATCTACTAAACTATGTACCTGAGCCTATGAAATGGCTGAATTAAGTATTTTTGGTTACTCAATTCTTATCCTCAATAAGACCACTGGTTTTACATCATGATCCCCGACCAATTCTTCCAAATTACAATCCTCATCCATTTAGTTTAGCATTACATTGGCCTCCTGTTCAGAGAAGGAGAATACTTCCAATTCATTACACATTGTAAATTTATTACTAGAGTAATTCTGACCTGAAACATTTCTATCCTCAGCAAATAAATGCTACTGACAAAATTTAAGCCCCTGGCCAGGACTTCTATCTGCTCAACCGTTAAGACTGTGATTGTCAAAACCAAAACATTATGTTATGCCAGAGCATACAGACACTCAGCATGCAATGTAACACAAGGGTTACAACAGGAATGGTAAAAAAGGAAGACCCTGATGATGGGGAGAGGGGACACCTCCAGCAACTCACCTGAGTCTGTACTCTATTCTCCCTAACGTCTCTATACGGGTCCTTCCCCCTGTTGTCATCATGTGCCTGATGTGCCTAGGTCTTCACTAAGCCTGGCTAGTGAGAAGGTCGGCGAGAGCAGTATTCTCACCACTGCAATACTACAACACAAGGTAAATGAGACAGGGGGAAAATAGACACAAAAAGGAAAAATACTTCAAACTCTTCCAATGCAGCTAAACACCACAGCTGCAATAGTCACAACTCCTCAACTTCTTCCAGAGACAGGCTCCTTTCAAAGAGGTCAGCATGGAATGAGAATCTATAACTGGCATCAGATGGTAAAATACATGACTTTTTAAATTGAAGGGGAGTGGTCACAAAAGAGATGCACCTGAGATTAAGGCTACAAAGGATAGCCAGATTGGAAAGAGTTTTTAACCCCTACAGTATTAAAAGAAAGTAGATTGACTCAAATAATGTTGTAGACCTATGAACAATAAAGTGCTGTGATCTTCTGATCCTAGAGTCACCAGAGGTCTCCCCAGAGCGTGACACACTCATGACACATGATCCATAAATTCATTCATAGTCAAGTTCATTTTTTCTTGTTCCGTATTGGAGATCTTTTCATATCCTTCTTATTGGTTCTCGTTTTTCTCTTTTTCTGAATCCTGAAATTCTTTGAATGATGTATTAGAATGAACATTTTCTATTTAAATTATCAGGATTACAGTCTGAAGATTCCAGATCTGTAGATTTTTGCAGCGTCCGTGCAATAGTTATTGTGTGAGGTTTTCTTTAAGATTTAGGCTATGTGCACACGTTGCGTTTTTTCTTGCGTTTCTGCAGCGTTTTGAGCTGCAGCGTTTTAATGCAAAAATACAGGCGTTTTGATTTCCAAGTCTATGGGAAATAGGCATATTTTGTGCGCACTACGCGTCCAAAAACGCAGCATTTTTTGTGCCAAAAATTTGTCAAAATCTCTGCGTTTGAAGAAGCAACATGTCAATTGTTTTCTGCGTTTTGGCAGCGTTTTGGTAACATTGAAGTCAATGACAGTTGTGAAAACGAATCCAAAATCAAAATTCAAGTGTTTTACATGCTTTTTTTATGCAAAACGCATGCTTTTTTGTCAAAAAGCATGCGTTTTTGGCATTATAGTGAGGGCAAGAGGTTTCCTTTTGCCCTCACATGCAGCCCGACTTAAAAAAAAAAAGGGTCAAACAATAAGATACATTTATTTTTAATATAAATATTAAATCTCAATAATCTTTTTATGAAAATTATCATTTTTTTCCTAGTGTTTGAATGTTCAAACTTTATTTAGTAGCGTCTTTGTCTTGAAAATGCACCCCATTTTAAGCACTGAAAAAGCATGTAAAACGCGGTCAATACGCGGCAAAAACGCAAGAAAAACACATGCATTTTTCCTGCATTTTTGTGGTCACAAAGAAATTTGACAAATTCTGCCAGAGGATGAGTTTTTTTCTGCAAGTTACAGGATGCAACGTGCGCACATGGCCTTACTTCTGTGAAAGAAGGTGTTTGCCCGACATTGCGCTATGACCCAAATATCTATCATGGTGCAAAGAAAGGCGGCAATCGCTCTCCCCCTAGAAGTGGGACTCCTGGGACAAACGGGGGACACATTTGGAGTGTGAAAATGTGTGATCAGTGTTGGACAGAAATAAACTCCATTTTAGTATAGGTTATTACTTATGTTGTGCTCTGATCTGGAAGAACAGGAATTGTGAGCACTTTGGGAATGTCACAGAATGGATTGATAAAGGTATAACTAGATTGTGCCCATTATTTAGAGGAATGTAATATGTGCATTGTGTAATGTTCAGCAAAGATTTGGGTAACAGAAGAATGACTTTCACTATCTGCAATTATTATTTTACTGGATAAAGGATAAAAATAAATGTTATTCACTGATAAAGGGGAGAACAGATCAATAGAAAACTAATCAATAGATGTAAGGGGAAGAAAAATTCAGAGTTGTCACAATTTCATTGATCATTGCTGGATATTTGGCTGACAACATCCACTTGTTACACGCCTGTCCCGTGTCTGGGATCTGCTCCTTCCCCCGGCCTGATAAACTTTCTTGTGCTCCATGTTGGGCTTTGCAAGTAGCCGGACACGCTCCATGTGCTGAGCTTAGAATACAGGAATTCATGATATACATAATAAATATTGCTAAATGACTAAGATCGCCATATAATACATTATTGGAAAAAATTGACTCAGTCTAAAGTTTATAAGATATTAATGAGGGCAACAATGCACACAATAATTGAGAAAATACAAAAGTATTTATTATTATGCGTGACACATAAAGGACATACACAGACAATGATGGTTTAAAATCAACACAGCAGAAAATTGGGTGATGTGACAAAAAGTGGGGCTTATCATGTATTGCACATTGCATGTAAGGTAAATAAGAGCTCTATAGAAACAACTGCTACAATACAACTGTCAGCAATAGTAATCAGATGAGGAGATCTATGTATTAGTCTACAAAAGGTAAAAAAACCTATAACCACAGTAATCAATGAATATATATATATCTAATAATAAGACAATAAATCAGCACTGGACATTAATAAGTAATGATTAAGTCATATAGTAGAAGCTACCAAGCAAATAATCATAATGCCAGTTCGCATCAACAGATTAGACATGGATACAGTTGCAGCCAGACAAGGTAAAAAAAGCCTGATTAAATACACAATAAATGCTAGCCAGGGCTGCTGCAGAAAATAGAAAGACACCTCCGACGAAGCCGTTGCGAAACGCGCGTCAGGTGTGGGCGGTGTGCTCTGGTGGGGCTACTATATTGGTGGGTATCTTCCCAACTGAGCTCTCTCTTTATTGGGTACATAACCCTTACAAGCGGTGATCGTTGTTTTTGGCTTATTCCCTTGGTTACTTTATTGCAGCCTGCTTTTGTATCTTCATCATTTTAAGCCTGTCAATGATACTTACTGTTATTGCTGCTATGGCTAGCAGGACTATTTAGTCCTTAACTCTTTCTATTTTCTGCAGCAGCCCTTTAGACTGAGTAAATTTTTTCCAACAATCCAGTTTGTGCCTGATGCAACGGATCCGACAGCAAATGTGCAAAAAACGGACCAACCAGATGCGTTTTTCCCGGATCCGTTGTGCCGGATCCGGAAAAAACGGATCTGGTTGGTCCGGTTTTTGCATCCGTTTGGTCCGTTTTTTTGCATCCGTTTGGTCCATTTTTTGACGGATCCGTTTTTTGAAAGAGAAGAAAAAACCCCCCCACAAAAAAAACAAAACGTTGATTGGCCAATGAAAAACTATATATACAGTGCTTTCACAGCACAAGACAGCTTGAAGACAAAGAGGGAGACATGGATGCTATAATAGCAAATATCTTGAGGATTTCCGTGGACTTCAATTTTGAGGCTAATCGGTTAGCAATAATTGTGCGGGAGAAAGAGCAACAGCGCATAATGCGTCAGCGACTGTGGCGCTTTTGGATGCACCCATTGACAGCCCACAGAATGTCCCGTGGGGTTTATTGCACTCTATATTTAGAGTTAAGAAGACACCCTGAAAGGTTTGCCAGCTATGCATGGATGACCCCGGATTCCTTTGACATTCTGGTTGGCTACGTGGAAGAACAAATCCGGAAGTCTGACACTTACTGCCGGTTCTCCATTTCACCAGCGGAGCGTTTGCTGGTGACTCTTAGGTAAGGCATTTTTACTGTATCTTCTTCTGTTAGGAGACTTTAACCCCTTCAGCCCCTGGGCATTTTGCGTTTTTCCGTTTTGTTTTTTACCTCTTTGTTCAGAGAGCTGTAACTTTTTTATTTTTCCATCAATCTTGACATATTAGGGCTTGTTTTTTTGCGGGACAAGTTGTACTTTTAAATGATAACATAATTTTTAACATCTAGTGTACTGGAAAGTGGCAAAAAATTTTCAAGTGTGGAAAAATGTCAAACAGTGTTATCGCACAATAGTTGTTTGGATATTTTATTCACCGTGTACACTATATGGTAAAAATTATGTGTCATTGTGATGCCTGAGGTCATTGAGAGTTTGTAGACACCAAACATGATTAGTTTTACTTGTATTTAAGGGGTTAACGAAAAGTCACAAGCTTGTCCAAAAAAAGGGCCACACGTTTTGCGCCATTTTCAGAAACCCATAGCGCTCTAATTTTTCTGGATCTATGAGTCAGTGACGGCTTATTTTTTTGCGTCTCTAGCTGACGGTTTTAACTGGAACATTTTGTTGCAGATGCTCCATTTTGATCGCTGGTTATTGTATTTTGCGCACTTTGCAACGATCAAAAAACGGATTTTTTGCTTTTATTGATTTTTGGCCGTTACGCAGTTTACTAATCAGATAATTGATTTTATATGTTGATAGATCGGGCATTTCTGAACGAGGCTATACCAAATAGCTGTATGTTTTTATATTTTTTTAACCTTTTAATTTTTCTGCCATATGTCAAGATCACAGCTACAGAGCTCAGAACTGCAGATATGGGGCTTAACTTTCAATGCTGGCTGTATTCCGGCATTGAGAGGACGTGACTCATGTTAGCTACAGGCGTCATCACATGACCCTGTGCTACCATGGCAACGTGATCATGTCACGTGACTTCCAAGGGGGGCGGGGTAATTCACTGTAATGGCGGAGCGCATATACATCTCTCTGCCAGATTTGGGCAGCGAGATGTAAAGGGTTAATAGTCGCCGGTGGAAGCGATTCCACTCACGATTACCAGGCACACATGCCAGCTGTTGAAATCAGCTGATATGTGCGCAGATGGCCACGACCTGCCCACGGCAGGGGGTGGGGATTAACCTCACACGATCCATGATGTAGCCAGTACGTCATGGTTCGTTAAGGGGTTAAACTGTTGTTATTTTTTTTATTAATTATTGTCTTACTTTTGACAGATTCCTTGCAACAGGAGAATCACTATCTTCTCTCCACTTCCAATTCCAACTTGGGGTCTCCACAATATCCGGAATTGTCCGCCATACCTATAGAGCATTGTGGGACTGTTTGCAGGAAGAATTTATTCCACAACCCACAAGGGACACTTGGCTGCAAATTGCAGATGGCTTCCAACAAATCTGTCAGTTTCCAAATTGCTTGGGTGCGGTGGACTGGAAGTACATCAGGATTGTGAAACCAGTGGCATCTGGATCAGAGTTTTACAATTATAAAAAGTACTTTTCCATTCTACTTATTGCCATCACAGATGCACATTACAAATTTGTAGCAGTGGACATTGGTGCCTATGGCCACTCCAACGATTCCCAAGTGTTCAAGATGTCAGTGATGGGGCGGCAGTTGTATGGGAACACCCTTGACTTTCCAGCAGAAAGACCACTTCCGGACACCACTGGGCCACCAATGCCATTTGTGTTCGTAGCTGACGAAGCTTTTCAACTTTCAGAACACCTTCTAAAGCCCTACTCGAGCAGTGGATTGACACAAACCAAAAAAGTATTCAACTATCGATTATCCAGAGCGCGTCGAATGGTTGAGTGCTCTTTTGGTATTCTAACGGCTAAATGGCAGGTTTTATTGACTGCCATTAACCTGAAGACTGAAACTGTTGATGAGGTAATTAAAGCATGTGTCGTCCTCCACAATTTTGTCATATCTAAAGAAAGTATAAATGTTGATGAGAATGCTGAGCAAAGTACTTTGCGTGATTACACTAATGTTAGTGTAAGAAGAAGTGTTCCTGTTTGTCGATTAAGGGACAAGTTTGCCGATTACTTCATGTCACCTGAAGGAAGACTGGAATGGCAGGATGACATTATTTAATCTTTGTAGGTATATACCAAACTTCTTAGGGTACCATCTCACAAAACGACGTACCAGCGATTCCGACCACGATATGACCTGGTCAAGATCACTGGTGCGTTGCTACATGGTTGCAGGTGAGCTGTCAATCAGGCAGATCTCACCAGCCACCAGCAACTCGTGGAAGCGATGCTGCGCTTGGTAACCAAGAAAAATATCAGGTAACTAAGCAAAATGCTGTGCTTTGTTACCCAATGTTTACCTTGGTTACCAGCGTACACCACTTAGCGCTGGCTCCCTGCACTCATAGCCAGGGTACACATCGGGTTACTAAGCAAAGCATAGTTACCCGATGTGTACTCTGGCTACGTGTGCAGGGCACAGGCAATGGCAGCCTGAGAGCGGCGTACGCTTATAACCAAGGTAAATATCGGGTTTCTTAGTTACCCGATGTGTACCTTGGTTACGTGTGCATGAACCAGGCAGCCCGGCTTCTGGCAGCTGCGGACGCTCGTAACCAAGGTAAATAGCGGGTAACCAAGCAAACCACTTTGCTTAGTTACCCGATGTGTACCTTGGTTACCAGCGTCCGCATCTTCCAGACGCTGGGTCCCTGCTCCCTGCACGTTAAGATCGCTGCTCTTTCGCTGTCAAACACAGCGATGTGTGCTTAACAGCAGAAGAGCAACGAGCAACAAAAAGAACCATAGCTGTGTGTAACAAGCAGCGATTTCACAGCAGGGGCCAGATCGCTGCTCAGTGTCACACACAGCGAGATCTCTGATGAGGTCACTGGTGCGTCACACAAACCATGACTCAGCAGCGATCTCGCTATGTGAGAAGTACCCCTTAGATTCGTAATATTTCTGATTACTGTTTTAAAGTTTACTTCCTTTTATTATACCTTGTACCTTTTTTTTAAAAAATTTGTTTTATTGTTAAACCACATTTTACCTTCATAACATAACATTTTTGCTTATGATTAAAAAAAAAAAAAACACACAATAAATCATTAAACCAATAAAGTATTATTTATTATATAACTTAATTTTTTTAATGGAAAAATTATAAATTTAAAAATTCTTGAGTGGAGATAGTACTGGAGGGGCTGGGGCTGTCAGATGGGAACACTTGGACAGTGGGAGTATGGAGGGTGGATTTTGGTGAGGGTGAAGGAAAACAAGAAAGAAAAGGTAAAGTAGTGGTGGTGGAGAAACAAAGAGGAAAAACAGGAGATGGGATGGGATTTGGTAAGGATTTGAGGGGTGGAGGGATTGGGGGACAGAAGAGGTGGTGGTTGAAGAAGAGTGTGGTAGTTGGGGCAGGATGGGTATGGAAGGAGACGGGTGGTACTGGGCAGGGGTACAGGTGGGGCAGGGAGTGGACGCACAGATGTTGGGAACTGGTATGGGGCTGGATGCTGGAACGGGACAGGATGCTGGTATTGTATAGGAGAGGGAGGAGGGACAGTGGCTGGAGGGGAGGCAGGTGCGGCAGGAATTAGGGTGGTTGGAGGTGGTTGGGAGGTAACCTGTGCCAGAGCATACTGGGTGGCTTGCATTACATGCATCTGCTGCTCAGGAAAAGGGTTTTCCATGCGCTCGAGGACTGCTTGGAAAAAACAATGAGTGGTCGACTTTCTAACATCTAAATGCAGCCTGTCCAGACGCGTGCACCATTAGTGCGTATTATTTTGAATAGTGTTTTGAACCAGTCTGAATGCAGCACTGGTTTGCTCGGAGAGCAATTTGATTGCGTTCTGGAAGGCTGCATTTAGAAGCAAGAACTCGGGCGCATAGCTCCTATCCAGAGCCCTCTGACGCTGACGCCTAGAACCCAAAGGTGTTCTACTGAGGGCAGCAGTGTCAGAGGGGTGGGGTAGGGGAAATCTACCTCGTCAGCAGCAGCTTCATGTAATGAAGCCTCACCAGATGCTCCAGCGCTGGTGGATGGGACAGAGGGACCAGAAGATAGGGAAGGTGCAGAAGGGTGGGGTCTGTCCAAGTGTTCTCCGGTGGATGACTGTGTTGGGATCGCTTCAGGACGGTTTGATGCTGGCTCCCAGGTGCTGCAGACAATGCTGTGGAAGAAAGGAAACAAAAAAAAATAAATTAATTATATTGCTATTGCCTGTCTCTTGCTGAAACTCAAAAAAAGGTTACACATGTAAACAGTTTAACTTTGTAGATGTTGTGTGAAATATTTACCTTCTGTACGCCATTGTTGTCCGGAGGAATGCCAACACTCTGAAATACTTATATCTTAATACGCGTCCTCCGGATCCACTCGGGGCCAGCATCTCTTTGTTCAACTCCTTCTTGAAGCGATCCCTGATGGACCGCCACCGGTTCTGAACTTTTTCCCCTGAAAAGTGAAAACACAATGGTTAGTATACAAAACATTACATCCTGCAACATAACCTACTGAACTGTGAATACTTACTTGCTCGATTCTGGGCTCTAGGATTGAGGTCCTCCCAACCTGTCACCACTTCACGGCAAACCTCCTCCCATAGTCTACGGGTTACAACCGAATCAGCGTGGCGGCGGTCACCCATATTCCACAGGGGCTCCCGCTCTCGAACTTCATCGATGAGGAGGTCGATGTTGTTGATACATCCTGCCTCCTCACCGTCCGAGTCAGGATCCCGCTGTGAAGCCTGTTGAAAACAGATAAACAAAAAAAAATTACACAAAAATGACAATGAAATAGATAAAAACAAAATAACAACTTACACTGTGACCGCCGCGACGATTATGCCGACGACCATGGGAGGAGGGGTTGGGAGCAACTCTACCACGAGCCCCAGAATCGGAAGCCTGAATAAAACAAAAAAAATAATAAAATAAGCTTGGATGTGTTGGGTGTAGTGTGGATCTGTTGGGTGTACTGTGGATGTGTTGGGTGTACTGTGATCTTTCTGTGATGCATGTAAAATAAACTTACACTCTGTGCGCCCACTCCTTGTATCTCTCCACCCCTCGCGTCCCCTTCTGGAAGCGCCTCACGTTGTTCATATTCCTGTTAAAAAAAAAGGTAAATCGATATGTAATTTATTTTGATTGTTAACCTTTTCAGGCCCAGAGCATTTTCCCTTTTTTTATTTTTCCTCCTACGAGGGCTTGTTTTTTTTGCGGGACAAGTTGTACTTTTAAATTAAACAAACCATAAAATTTACCATATAGTGTACTGGAAAACAACCAAAAAATTCCAAGTATGGAAAAGCTGCAAAAAAAGTGTTAATGCACAATATTTTGTTGGATATTTAATTCACCATGTTCACTATATCGTAAAACTAATATGTTGTTGTGATGCCTGAGGTCGGTGCGAGTTTGTAGGCACCAAACATGTATAGTTTTACTTGTATGTATGGTGTATAAAAAAAATGCCACGCGCACATACAACTCGCTGCCAGACTTTGGCTGCGAGATATAAGGGGTTAAAAGTTGCGGGTGGAATAATGCGATTCCACTCAACTAGCAGGCACACATGTCAGCTGATAAAAACAGCTGATATGTGCGCGGATCTTCGCGACCTGCCCACGGCAGGGGGCGGAGATTAACCTTACACAATCCATGACGAATATATCTGTCGTGGGTCGTAAATGGGTTAAAAAAAAAAAAATAAATAAATAAAAAAAAAACAAACCTCATTTTGCTGAGAAGGAGCAGGAGGGTTCCCAGAAGAAGACATGCTGGCTGGCTGGCTCTCTGCGGCGGCTGGCACTCAGTTGGTGGCTGGCCCGGCAGTTGGTGGTTGGTCCGGCAGTTGGTGGCTGGCACTCAGTTGGTGGCTGGCCTGGCAGTTGGTGGCTGGCCGCTCAGTTGGTGGCTGGCCCGGCAGTTGGTGGCTGGCCTGTCAGTTGGTTGCCTGGCAGTTGGTGGCCTGGCATTGGTAGGCGGTCTGTGCGGCCTGGCTCTCGGTGGCAGGCGGGCAGGCAGCCTGGAACTCTGCGGCGGGCAGGCTGTTTCTCTCCGGCGGGCGGGCAAGCTGGTTCTCTCTGGCGGGCGGCCTGGTTCTCTCCAGCGGGCGGGCTGGCTCTATGCGGCGTGCGGGCTGACTCTCTGCAGTGGGCTCTCTGTGGCAGAAAGTCTTGCCGTGTTGGCAAGAAGTAGTCAGGGACAATAGGCATGCTCAGTTAAAAAAAAAAACGATCCGGCGACCGTATCCATTTTTTTCTGCATTGGGCCGGATCCTCCGGCGTCCTTAGGCTTCCATTATAAATCACGCTGTATGGCGCCGGATCCGGTGCGATGCGTTTTTTCGCCGCAGACAAAGAACGCTGCAAGCAACTTTCCATCCGGCCGCCGCAGCGGCTAAACATGCCGCATCTGGCAAAAAACGGATGCAACGCAAAGCCATACGGCACAATCCAATGATGAAAAAACGCATCCGGCGGCAAAAAAAACGGATGAGTTTTTTCTGCAAAGCGCCGGATTGTGCCTGATTGCAAAAAACTGATATGTGAAAGCAGCCTTATATTGTGTAAAAACTGATGTGACGGATCCGGTAGAAAAACGGATTTTTTTTTATTTGTTTTTATTTTCAATGCCAAATGAGGAGAGAGAGAGAGAGACTCCATCATCACCGGCTTGATGTTGAGTTGGCTACAGATTCTATGCTAGGGATGGGCTGCATCTTAATGGGGAGGGTGCAGCTCTGCTGGGGCAGAAAATGGCTAAAAGGTTGGAGGAGTGTTTAAACTAGGAATGGGGGGCGAGGGTATTCACTTTATAGAAGGGGAATGTAGTGCAGATAGTGACCAGGGCACAAGTAATGAAATTGGGGGTGGTACGGGGGGAAGGGTTAGGACAGTTAATACAGTAAGCAGGAATACAGGTACATAGTCATACGTAACGTGCATGTACACTAATGCCCGAAGCCTCACAAATAAGGTGGAGGAATTAGAATTAATATTGTTGGAAGAAAATGATGATATAGTGGGGATATCAGAGACATGGCTGGATGAGAGCTATGACTGGGCTGTTAATTTACAGGGTTATAGCCTATTCAGGAATGACCGTACAAATAAGCGAGGGGGAGGTGTGTGTCTATATGTAAAATCATCCTTAAAACCCATCCTGCGTGACAACATATGTGAGGGTACTGAGAATGTAGAGTTCCTATGGGTGGAGATAAGGGGGGGAGAATGAATAATAAAATACTGATAGGGGTGTGTTATAAGACGCCGAATATTATGGAAGAGGTAGAGAATCTCCTCATAAAGCAAATTGATAAAGCAGCGAGTCTCGGAGAGGTAATTATTATGGGGGACTTTAACTATCCTGATATAAATTGGGGAACAGAAACTTGCAGTTCCAGCAAAGGAAATAGATTTTTGATAACAATGAAAGATAATTACCTTTCACAAATGGTACAGGACCCCACAAGAGGGGGAGCACTACTAGATCTTGTACTAACCAATAGGCCAGACCGCATATCAAATATACAAGTTGGGGGTTACTTGGGGAATAGTGATCACAAAATAATAAGTTTTCATGTATTCTTTAGTAAGATGTCTAGCAGAGGGGCTACAAGGACACTAAACTTCAGGAAAGCAAATTTTAAACGGTTGAGAGATGATCTTAGTGCAATAAACTGGGATGATGTACTAAGTAATAAAAGTACACAAAGCAAATGGGAGACTTTTATGAGCATCCTGAATAGGGCTTGTGCAGAAAATATACCCTATGGGAACAAACATGCTAGAAATAGGAGGAAACCCCTATGGCTAAATAGAGCTGTAAGGGAAGCAATAAAAGAAAAACAGAAAGCCTTAAAAGAATTAAAGAGGGTAGGTAGTGATGAGGCATTATATAATTATAGAAAATTAAATAAAATATGTAAAAAGCAAATTAAGTTAGCTAAGTTTGAGACAGAGAGACTCATTGCGAGAGAAAGTAAAAATAATCCTAAAATATTCTTTAACTACATAAACAGTAAAAAACTGAAAAGCGATAGTGTTGGCCCCCTTAAAAATAGTCTTGGTGAAATGGTGGAAGGGGATGAGGGTAAAGCCAACCTGCTGAATGACTTTTTTTCTACGGTTTTTATACAAGAAAATGCCATGGCAGATGACATGACCAGTGATACCATAAATTCACCCTTGATTATTACCTGCTTAACCCAGCAGGAAGTACGCCGCCGCCTCGAAATCACTAAGGTTGACAAATCTCCGGGCCCGGATGGCATACACCCCAGAGTACTACAGGAATTGAGTTCTGTGATAGATAGACCATTATTTTTAATCTTCTCAGATTCCTTAATAACAGGGTCGGTACCGCAGGACTGGTGCAAAGCAAATGTGGTGCCAATATTCAAAAAGGGGACAAAAACTGAGCCGGGAAATTATAGGCCGGTAAGTTTAACCTCTACGGTTGGTAAAATCCTTGAGGGTTTCTTGAGAGATGCTATACTGGAGTATCTCAAGAAAAATAACCTTATGACAAAGTATCAACATGGGTTTATGAGGGATCGATCCTGTCAAACTAATTTGATCAGCTTCTATGAAGAGGTAAGTTCAAGCCTGGACCAGGGAAATGCAGTGGATGTTGTGTATATGGACTTTTCAAAAGCTTTTGATACGGTGCCACACAAAAGGTTGGTACATAAAATGAGAATAATGGGGATAGGGGAAAATATGTGTAACTGGGTTAAAAACTGGCTCATTGATAGGAAACAAAGGGTGGTTATTAATGGTACGTACTCGGACTGGGTCTCAGCTCATAGTGGGGTACCACAGGGGTCAGTATTGGGCCCGCTTCTTTTCAACATATTTATAAATGACCTTGTTGGGGGCATGCAGAGTAGAATTTCAATATTTGCAGATGATACTAAACTCTGCAGGGTAATCAATACAGAGGAGGATAATTTTATATTACAGGGAGATTTATGTAAATTGGAGGATTGGGCTAAGAAGTGGCAATTGAAGTTTAATGTAGATAAATGTAAGGTCATGCACTTGGGTAGAGGAAATAACATTTATGATTATGTACTTAATTGTAGAACACTGGGTAAAACAGACACAGAAAAAGACTTGGGTGTATGGGTGGATGGTAAACTTCACTTTAGTGGACAGTGTCAGGCAGCTGCTGCCAGGGCTAATAAAATAATGGGATGTATTAAAAGAGGTATAAGTGTTCATGAAAAAAATATAGTTCTACCTCTGTACAAGTCACTAGTACGACCGCACTTAGAATACTGTGTACAATTCTGGTCACCGATATATAAGAAGGACATAGCTGAACTGGAGAGGGTGCAGAGAAGAGCGACCAAGATTATTAGAGGAATGGGTGGGCTGCAATACCAAGACAGGTTATTAAACTTGGGGTTATTTAGTTTGGAAAAACGAAGGCTTAGGGGGGATCTAATCACAATGTATAAATATATGAAGGGACAGTACAGAGACCTTTCCAAAGATCTTTTTACACCTAGGCCTGTGACTGGAACACGGGGGCATCCGCTACGTCTTGAGGAAAGAAGGTTTAATCATAATCACAGATGAGGATTCTTTACAGTACGAGCAGTGAGACTATGGAACTCTCTGCCGCATGATGTTGTAATGAGTGAGTCACTACTAACATTTAAGCAGAGCCTGGATGCCTTTCTTGAAAAATTTAATATTAGTAGTTATGTATATTAGATTTTATGACAGGGTATTGATCCAGGGAACTAGTCTGATTGCCGGATGTGGAGTCAGGAAGGAATTTTTTTCCCCATTGGAGCTTGTTTGCCACATTGGGGTTTATTTTGCCTTCCTCTGGATCAACATGTTAGGCTACGGGTTGAACTAGATGGACTTTGGGCGGCTTTGCACATTGCGACATCGCACGTGCGATGTCGATGGGGTCAAATCGAAAGTGACGCACATCCGGCGTCGCAGTCGATATCGCAGCGTGCAAATCCTTTTTGATACGAGGAACGAGCGCAAAAGCGTCGTTATCGTATCATCAGTGCAGACTCCGACATTTCCATAATGCCGGTGGAGCGACAGGTACGCTGTTGTTTCTCGCTCCTGCGGCAGCGCACATCGCTGTGTATCTAGCCGCAGGAGCGAGGAACATCACCTTACCTGCGTCCCGGCTGCAATGAGGAAGGACGGAGGTGGGCGGGATGTTTACGTCCCGCTCATCTCCGTCCCTCCGCTTCTATTGGCCGCCTGCCGTGTGACGTCGCTGTGCTTAGGAAGGAGGCGGGTCACCGGCCAGACCGATGTCGTAGGACAGGTAAGTGCATGTGAAACTGCCATGTTCGCTACGGCAGCTATCACAAGATATCGCACCTGCGATGGGGCGGGGACTATCGCTGCAGCATCGGTAACACATTGTTACCGATGTCGCAACGTGCAAAGCCCACCTTAGAGTCTCCCTTCAACCTTAAAACTATGATACTATGATGACATTTATTCCTTTACCATTTATTATTGGGAATTTGACTTCATTTATTACAGATTATTGTTTCCTTTATATAAATGGCCCTTCACTTTTTTTTTATATTCAGCGCTTGTTATGTCACTTCAATAATATAATTATTATCCCACATTTATTATGTTGTGCGCTATCACCTCACAGCCCAGCAGTCCTGCATACACTGAGGAGCTGACCATGTGACCCCTGACTCCTCCCCTCCATGTGACATCATCACAGGTCCTGTAAGCACAGAGCAGCCATATATCTAGTGTGCGGCTCTGCAGGTGGAGGTAGGTGCAGGGTATTATATATCTAGTGTGCGGCTCTGCAGGTGGAGGTAGGTGCAGGGTATTATATATCTAGTGCGCGGCTCTGCAGGTGGAGGTAGGTGCAGGGTATTATATATCTAGTGTGCGGCTCTGCAGGTGGAGGTAGGTGCAGGGTATTATATATCTAGTGTGCGGCTCTGCAGGTGGAGGTAGGTGCAGGGTATTATATATCTAGTGTGCGGCTCTGCAGGAGGAGGTAGGTGCAGGGTATTATATATCTGTGTGCGGCTCTGCAGGTGGAGGTAGGTGCAGGGTATTATATATCTAGTGTGCGGCTCTGCAGGTGGAGGTAGGTGCAGGGTATTATATATCTAGTGTGCGGCTCTGCAGGTGGAGGTAGGTGCAGGGTATTATATATCTAGTGTGCGGCTCTGCAGGTGGAGGTAGGTGCAGGGTATTATATATCTAGTGTGCGGCTCTGCAGGTGGAGGTAGGTGCAGGGTATTATATATCTAGTGTGCGGCTCTGCAGGTGGAGGTAGGTGCAGGGTATTATATATCTAGTGTGCGGCTCTGCAGGTGGAGGTAGGTGCAGGGTATTATATATCTAGTGTGCGGCTCTGCAGGTGGAGGTAGGTGCAGGGTATTATATATCTAGTGTGCGGCTCTGCAGGTGGAGGTAGGTGCAGGGTATTATATATCTAGTGTGCGGCTCTGCAGGTGGAGGTAGGTGCAGGGTATTATATATCTAGTGTGCGGCTCTGCAGGTGGAGGTAGGTGCAGGGTATTATATATCTAGTGTGCGGCTCTGCAGGAGGAGGTAGGTGCAGGGTATTATATATCTAGTGTGCGGCTCTGCAGGTGGAGGTAGGTGCAGGGTATTATATATCTAGTGTGCGGCTCTGCAGGTGGAGGTAGGTGCAGGGTATTATATATCTAGTGTGCGGCTCTGCAGGTGGAGGTAGGTGCAGGGGATTATATATCTAGTGTGCGGCTCTGCAGGTGGAGGTAGGTGCAGGGTATTATATATCTAGTGTGCGGCTCTGCAGGTGGAGGTAGGTGCAGGGTATTATATATCTAGTGTGCGGCTCTGCAGGTGGAGGTAGGTGCAGGGTATTATATATCTAGTGTGCGGCTCTGCAGGTGGAGGTAGGTGCAGGGTATTATATATCTAGTGTGTGGCTCTGCAGGGGGAGGTAGGTGCAGGGTATTATATATCTAGTGTGCGGCTCTGCAGGTGGAGGTAGGTGCAGGGTATTATATATCTAGTGTGCGGCTCTGCAGGTGGAGGTAGGTGCAGGGTATTATATATCTAGTGTGCGGCTCTGCAGGTGGAGGTAGGTGCAGGGTATTATATATCTAGTGTGCGGCTCTGCAGGTGGAGGTAGGTGCAGGGTATTATATATCTAGTGTGCGGCTCTGCAGGTGGAGGTAGGTGCAGGGCATTATATATCTAGTGTGCGGCTCTGCAGGTGGAGGTAGGTGCAGGGTATTATATATCTAGTGTGCGGCTCTGCAGGTGGAGGTAGGTGCAGGGTATTATATATCTAGTGTGCGGCTCTGCAGGTGGAGGTAGGTGCAGGGTATTATATATCTAGTGTGCGGCTCTGCAGGTGGAGGTAGGTGCAGGGTATTATATATCTAGTGTGCGGCTCTGCAGGTGGAGGTAGGTGCAGGGTATTATATATCTAGTGTGCGGCTCTGCAGGTGGAGGTAGGTGCAGGGTATTATATATCTAGTGTGCGGCTCTGCAGGTGGAGGTAGGTGCAGGGTATTATATATCTAGTGTGCGGCTCTGCAGGTGGAGGTAGGTGCAGGGTATTATATATCTAGTGTGCGGCTCTGCAGGTGGAGGTAGGTGCAGGGTATTATATATCTAGTGTGCGGCTCTGCAGGTGGAGGTAGGTGCAGGGTATTATATATCTAGTGTGCGGCTCTGCAGGAGGAGGTATGTGGAGATTCCCCATTACTGGGCTCAGGCTCCATACACATTAGATGCTGGGAGAACAATCGCTCTATAGAAGAGAATCCTCCTGATTGACCCATCAAGGATGGATATGGACAGGGACAAGATGGCGGAGAGGATATTACACCTCACCCTAGAGATCCTCTTCCGGCTTACTGGAGAGGTGAGAGATTCTGATGACGTCACATTACATCATTCTTATCTATGGGAATAACAGATGGACAGAACTGGAGAGGTGAGGACTCTGGAAATGTCTGGAGTGAGATTTCTTACTGTGTCTCTCCATAACCAGGATTACACAGTAGTGAAGAAGACCTCTAGTGAGCGCTGTCAGGCCCCTGTGTCTGAGGGATGGGGAAGACCCCTGAGCCCAATCACGGGGCCTCCACCTCACCCCCCGATACATGAGGACATCAATGACCAGAAGATCCTAGAACTCACCTACAAGATGATTGAGCTGCTGACTGGAGAGGTGACACTGCTGGGAATGCTGGGACATTATACAGCAGGGGTGGGGAACCTTTTTACTGCCGGGGGCCATCTGGAAATTTCTACAAACCATCGGGGGCCGCACAAAATTATCAATGTGAAAATTACCCCGCTACATTTGGTCAAGCAATTAATTAACTCACCCCTATTGTGGTGGCCAGAGATGCTTCTGTTTGGCGCAGCGGTTAATTTTAGGTGATATTGATCATGTTGCTTCTCACAGCTGCTTTTCCAGGATTGTCTCTGTCTGGAGCAGTCAACTCTTTGTGATTAATAAGATTGGTAAATCATATACATCACAACTGACACTGGGACTGCTGAATATATATATACATCACAGGAGGGGCTGGGGGCATATACATCACATAGGAGACGCTGGAACTACTGTATATACATCACATAGGAGACGCTGGGACAGCTGTATATATATTAAAGGAGATGCCCCAGGCCCTTCTGTGATGTATATGCCTCAGCATCTCCAATGTGATGTATATGCCACCAGCCCCTCTTGTTATGTATATGCCCCCAGTGTCTCCTGTGATGTGTATGCTCCAGCCCCACCTGTAATATATACATTACAGAAGACAATGGGGCATATACATCACAGGAGGGGCTGGGGGCATATACATCACAGGATATATGCCCCCAGCCCCTCCTGTGATGTATATTTCCCCAGTGTCTCCTGTGATGTGTATGCTCCATCCCCACCTGTAATATATACATTACAGCAGACAGTGGGGTATATACATCACAGGAGGGGCTGGGAGCATATACATCACAGGTGGGGCTGGGAGAATATATACGTCACAAAAAAGGCTGAGGACATATACATCACTGGGAGGCATAGATATGGCTTTGGAGCGCAGACAGCACGGGGGGGGGGTCACGGACAGCACTGGGGGGGCATGGACAGCACTGGGGGGGCATGGACAGCACTGGGGGGCACGGACAGCACTGGGGGGCACGGACAGCACTGGGGGGCATGGACAGCAATAGGGGGGCACGGGGGAAACTGACAACACATGCAGAGCCCAGACATTGCAACGGGGGCGCAGACAGCATGGGGGAGCATGGACATCACTGGGGGCACAGCACTGGGAGGTGGGGGGGGGGAGTCACACAGCTATGGGGTAGTGGGGGGCACACAGCTCTGGGGGAGTGGGGGGCACACAGCTCTGGGGGAGTGGGGGGCACACAGCTCTGAGGGAGTGGGGCACACAGACCTAGTAGAGGGTGGCACACAGACCTAGTGGAGGGGGGGCACACAGACCTTGTGGAGGGGGGGACACACAGACCTAGTGGAGAGGGGGGACACACAGACCTAGTGGAGAGGGGGGACACACAGACCTAGGGGAGGGGGGGCACACAGCCCTGGGGGCCACACAAACCTGGGGGCCACACAAACTTGGCAGACACACAACCCTGGGGAAGAAGCACACAACCCTGGTGGAGCGGACACAAGGGAGCAGGGAAATGAGCACATAGCAGCACAGTGGGAACGGGCACACAGCACAGTGGGAGCGCACACGGGGGAGCGGGTGCAGAGGAGCTGGCACAAAGGAGTGAGCACGGGGGAGCTGTAACGGAGAAGCGGGCAAGGGTGAGCGCGCACGGAGAAGCGGGCACGGGGGAGCGAGCACGTGTTAGCTGGCACACAGCACGGGGGAGCGCGCACAGAAGAGCTGGCACGCAGCAGGGGGGGGAGCGCGCACTTACTAGTTGACTTGAAGCCGTCAAACTGCTGCTGGGCTTCTGTGGGACGGGGCGAAAGTGTTAACCCCGCCCACAAAATAAGTCCTCCTGAGCACACACTCACTGACCAGCGTTCAGTAGTGAATGCTGAATGCGCGTCCTCGTAGCGCGCATGGGGATTTAAAGGGCCGGCAACCGGCAAGACGCAGGCTGCTGGCAGAGTCCTGGGGGCCGTACAAAAGGTCTTCGCGGGCCGTATGTTCCCCACCCCTGTTATACAGTAACGCTATGAAGGGATCGGGGGTGACGGTATCATTGTATGTGTCAGGTTCCTATAAGGTGTCAGGACGTCACCGTCTATTTCTCCATGGAGGAGTGGGAGTATTTAGAAGGACACAAAGATCTGTACAAGGACGTCATGATGGAGGTTCCCCAGCCCCTCACATCACCAGGTAATAGACAGGGCTAAATACACATGGCCTATAATTATCTGTATGTAAGGAATGAATTCAGTCCCTGTATGTGTCTCCTCCAGGTCTATCCAGTAAGAGGACAACACCAGAGAGATGTCCCCGTCCTCTTCTCCCACAGGACTGTAAACAAGAAGATCCCGATGTTCCTCAGGATCATCAGGTAGATGGAGAGAAGGTGCCATGAAATCTCCTATGATGTGTAGACGGCTGTGAAGGTCTTGTGCTCAGTCTTGTTTTATCCTCCAGTATTATATGTGTTATACTTGTGTAATGAGAGTGGTGGAGATGGCAGGATTAGAGCTGATCATAGATGGGACTTCTCCATCTGTCTGTGACTTTTACAGTATTTGTTTCAGGGTGAAGATCTGCCCCATATTAATACTACAGAGACATATGTGAGGGGTGATGAGCGGAGTAAAGAGGAGATTCCTACAGATAACCGCCCAGGTGAGTAGTGACCACTAAATGCAGAGAAGTCACAGATTCTTCTCAGTCACCGGCTGTGGCTGCTTTATCAGGGTTGTAGTCCGGTCATATCACATGGTCACAATTCTGCTGCTAGACCACCACATGCTCCTCCACCCAAAACTGTCCCCATTATTTTGGGCATTGGATGCCCTTCTGTTGGAGTGAGATCTGTATCAGCCAAATCTTACAGGTAGGATCCATCCTATCCCCTGAAATTAGAAGATGATGACCCTTAAGCGGGCTTTACACGCTATAATATATTTTATGATGTGTCGGCGGGGTCACGTCGTAAGTGACGCACATCCGGCATTGTTAGTTACATTGTAGCGTGTGAAACCTCCGTGCGATTGCAATTGAACGTAAAAACGTTAATCGCGCGCACGTCGTTCAAAACCTAAAAATTGAACATCGGGTTGTTCAATGTACCCGGGGTAGCACACATCGCAGCGTCTGACACCCCGGGAACGATGAACAGATCTTACCTGCGGCTCCCGGCTGGCAATGCGGAAGGAAGGAGGTGGGCGGAATGTTTATGTCCCGCTCATCTCCACCCCTCCGTTTCTATTGGCCGGCTGCCGCGTGACGTCGCTGTGACGCCAAACGTCCCTCCCACTCCAGGAAGTGGACGTTCGCCGCCCACAGCGAGGTCGTATGGACGAGTAAGTACGTGTGACGGGGGTTAATCGTTTGTGCGACACAGTCAACAAATTGAACGTGCCGCACATACGATGGGGGCGAGTCACATCGCATATGATATCGTAGTCTTAATTGTAAGGAGTAAAGCAGGCTTGTAAGGAGTCCGTCCAATGCGCACAACCCCCTACCATCCTGAAACAAATGGATTGTGTGAGCGCTTCAGCGGAACGCTCAAAACAGCTCATTAGCCGTTATTTGGAGTCTGAGGGGGGGACCGGGAGAAAAACCTGCAGCAGCTCCTTTTTGCTTACCAGGAGGTGCCGCAGGACTCCACTGGGTTCTCCCCCTTCAAATTGCTGTTCGGCCGAAAAGTACGAGGGCCCCTAGAGCTGGTACGAGAGAGTTGGGAGGGCACCTTCCCCACAGTAGAGGTTCCCATACTGGACTATGTTCAAAAGTTTAGGGAAAGCATGTGTCGCGGGCGGGGAGGAGGGTGTCAGCACTGCGCTCACCCCCACTGCTTGGGTCCGGCTGCTGCTGCTCAGTGGTGGCTCGAGCGGTGGGCCGGATCCCGGGGGTTCTCGAGCGGCACTCCTCGCCCGTGAGTGAAAAGGGGGGTTGTTTGGGTGTTTTGGGGATTTATTGTCCGCGACGCCACCCACGGTGACTCGTTAACACCACCGCTGCTCTGTATGGGAGGCCCGGGAGTGGTGGTGCGGAGCAGCCAGTTGTTGATGTGCCCCTCCGTGGGTAGGGGTAGTGGTGCTCCCGGGGCCCAGGGATGGACTTGAGATGGTGGGCAGGCGGGTATGGGGCCCGTGGAGGTGCAGGGGCGCAGGGGCAGCGCTGTGCCTTGCGGCACTGTGGTACTCACTCAGCCAGTAAACACGACACAGTTCTCGGTAAACAAACGGCTGGTTGGACGGGTCCCTCGGACGGTTCACGGTGCTGCGGTTCCCTGCAGTCAGCGGTGACGGTCTCTTCCCTGCACCTATGAAATGTCTGTTTGGTAGCGATGGGTTCCCACCGGTTACCCGCTCCCCGGCTACAATCTGGACCGGAGGAGCCACTCTCTTGCCCGCAGGCGCTGGCCCTGGGAAACTGGTGCCTTGGCGGTGTTTTCCCGTTGAGGTTGGACCTTTGCCTTCAATCAGGACTTGCTTGTTGGGAGACAGACGTCCCCTTCACTAACGGATTTGGCAATTTACGGCGACTCCAAGCCTTGCCGGGATCCGAAAGGCCCCTGCCCTGGTGCTGACTGCCCTTTGTATACTGCTCCAGACCACTGGGCACACAGCATCCGTGGTCCTTCCAGCAACCTCCAGACAGTCCCACTGCAGACCTTCACCGCCGTCTGCTGACCTTGCTGACTCCGTCCGGGCACACAGCCACGGACCAACTTCAGGCCTTCTGTCACTTTCACTTGTCCTGTCACTACTCTTACTTCCTTACTCCTTCACTTCCCTCCACTCATCTGCCTGGTTCTTCCTGCCTCCAGGGCTGTGAACTCCTTGGTGGGCGGACACCAACTGCCTGGCTCCACCCCCTGGTGTGGACACCAGCCCCTGGAGGAAGGCAACAAGGATTTTAGGTTAGCTGGTGTACCTACAGGGAATGTGGGGTGCGTGTGGTGTTGTGACCTGTGACCCCTGGCTTGCCCAGGGCGTCACATTCCCCCTTAGCAAAACGCAGACCGTCCTCAGGCTGCCCGTCCAACACCGGTTTTATTTTCCTTTTTGTTTTCTGTAAATGATATGAAAAAGAGTAAACACATATAAATTATGACATCATCCCACATCGGGAGGCACATTCTTAAACGTTACTAAACGGTTTTACGGGTACGGTTTCCGCTCTCTCCCACCCAAGCAACCTGGCCCTGATGCTGCCCCTAAAGCCCAGGCAGCACCCCTTGACCCAAGTCCAGCACCAGTTACCCGAGCGGGATCTGTCCTTCCCCTCCAGAGGGTAGCCACCAGTTCCTGTGGTGGCTGGGCCCCAGCCTGCTCTGCTGGGGGCCCTCCCTCCAACCTGCCTCTCTGGAGGCGGCATTGCGGAAACGGTACGGTAAAACAATATATTTACAAGCCACTAACGTCTGTGGTTGCCCTGCAAGTTCACGGGCTTGTCCATGGATAGTTCCCATGCAAGCTTTTTTAACGGTCCCCACGGGGACAACGGTGCCGGCTCCGGCCGGTTCAATCACAAAGATAATCTGGTGACTTTCACGGTATCATCATTTTTCATCATTTCAAACTTTTCAAACTTTTAAACCAAACAAACTCACATAACTGCCTTACTGATCCCCTCTCTAAAGGACGGTCTCCCTGTACCTAAGTGGGGGTCTACCTAGGTTGGAACGGGTGGACCTTCGGGGGCCGGTGTCAGTGGGGCTAGGCAGTGGGGCAGAGGGAACAATTGGTTCCTCCTCCCGGCTATCGTGTGGGGCAGGTGGAGGCATAGGGGAGCTGGGCATAGGTTCATCCCTGGGCACTGGCACTGGTTCTGGCTCACGGTTGACCGCTTCCACCACTTCTTCATCCACAGGTTGTGGGAACAGTATCACTGGAAGAATCACCGCGCCGTTCTGCGTAGGCCAGTCTGCGGGGAAGTCACCCATCACAGTGTGGATCACCTCTTTTGCCTTCTCCGCTGGTGGAGGAACTGGCACTTCGGTCATTGTTCTCAAGGCTGGTGGGCACCTTTTTAGATGGTCCCGAGAAACCGTGGCCAAAGTACCCCCTTGGTCACGACTGATCTGGTAAGCCTTTCCATCTTCCCATCCTGTGGGTTGGATGACGTAGGGGGTTTGTTCCCATTGATCATCCAACTTGTGGGTTTTTCTCTTCCGCTTCAACACCACATCTCCAGGCTGGAAAGGACCGGCAGCCGCTTTCTGATTGAAGTGCCGCTCCTGCTGTTGTCGACTCCGACCCAGGTTCTTCTCCACATACTCCTGAATCTGTCGGTACTGCACCCTCCGCCGGGCGTCCCATTTAGCCGTTGCGGGGAGCGTCTCTGGGGCTTCAAGCCCTATTTCCAGGTCCACTGGCAGCCGGCCAGGCCGAGCCCTCATCAGATACGCTGGGGTGCACTTCGTTGAGCTGGACGGGATGTTATTGTACATATCGACCAAGTCAGGCAGCTTCTCCGGCCACAGATTCCGCTCCTCTAATGGCAACGTCTTGAGGAGACCAAGGACCAGATGGTTCATCTTCTCACACATACCGTTGGTTTGGGCATGGTAAGGTGTGGTCCGGATCTTCTTGCAACCATACAGCTGACAGAACTCATGGAATACCTCCGCCTCAAAGGCTGGACCTTGGTCGGTGAGCACCTTCTCAGGGTATCCATGGGGCCGACAGAAGTAAGCCTGGAACGCTCTTGCGGCGGTACGGCCGGTTAAGTCCTTGACCGGGACAACCACCATGAACCGGGAGTAATGATCTACTATGGTCAGAGCGTAGGTGTACCCACTTCGGCTGGGGGTGAGCTTTACATGGTCCAAGGCGACCAGCTCCAGCGGTTGGTGTGTAACGATGGGGCGAAGGGGGGCCTTCTGGCTGGCTTCATCCTTCCTCCTCAACGTTCAAGGACCGCACTCCCGACACCAGGCCTCCACCGATTCCCGCATCCCACTCCAATAGAACCGCTCTCTCAACAGCATCTCCAGCTTCTTCCATCCGAAGTGACCGGCACCATCATGATACGCCTGCAGAACGGTGGGTACATCAGCTTGGGGAATAACCAACTGGCGGATCTTCTCATGGGTCTTCGGGTTGATCAGCTCCCGGTACAGCCGCCCCTGATGTAGGTACAACCGGGTCCGTTCCTTCCACAAGCGTTGGGCTTCCGCTGGGGCGGCAGGGTCCATCCCAGCAGCGCCTTGCTCCACCAGAGTCTTGACTAGGCGGACAGCAGGCGCCTGATTTTGAGCTTCCTGCCACTTCTGACTGGGCAGCGGATCCAGGTTCACCCGTTGCTGATGGACATGGACCTTCTCAACTGATGGCCGGTGGAATGCAGGCAACTCGATCTACTCGAGGTCATCATCCTCGCATCCACTTTCTGACAGGTGGGGCATTCGAGAGAGGGCATCAGCATTAATGTTGACACGACCGGCTCTATATTTGATGGTGAAGTCGTAGTTGGCTAGTCTGGCTACCCACCGCTGTTCTAACGCACCCAGCTTGGCCGTGTCCAGGTGAGTCAACGGATTGTTATCCGTGAAAGCGGTGAACTTTGCGGCGGCTAAGTAGTGGCGGAACCGCCCGGTGATAGCCCACACCAGTGCCAGGAGCTCGAGCTTGAAAGAGCTGTAGGTCTCAGGGTTCCTTTCAGTCGGCCGGAGTTTTCGACTAGCATAGACAATCACCTTCTCCTTTCCTTCCTGGACCTGGGACAGGACTGCCCCCAAACCCACGTTGCTGGCATCTGTGTAGAGGATGAATGGGCAGCCGTAGTCCGGGTACGCTAAGACCTCTTCTCCGGTCAAGGCCGCCTTCAGCTGACGGAAGGATTCCTCATGCCCGATCTCCCATACCAGTGGGGCTCCGATGGGTCTACCACCTTTGGTCTGTCCCACGAGGAGGTCTTGCATGGGGGCAGCCATCTTCGTGTATCCCTTGATGAAGCGCCGGTAGTACCCCACCAGACCCAGAAACTGCCTGACTTCCCTTACGGTGGTTGGCCTTGGCCAGTCCTGTATGGCAGTGATCTTCTCGGGGTCGGGGGCAACACCTTCTGCACTCATCACATGCCCCAGGTACTGTACTCTGGGTTTCAGCAGGTGGCACTTAGAGGGCTTTAACTTCATCCCGTATTTGGCAAGGGACGCGAACACCTTGGCCAGGTGCTCCAGATGGGCTTCATACGTCTGGGAGTAAACAATCACATTATCCAAGTACAACAGGACGGTTTCGAAGTTTAGGTGTCCCAGACAGCACTCCATCAGCCGTTGGAAGGTTCCTGGGGCATTGCACAGCCCAAACGGCATACTATTAAATTCGCAGAGTCCCATCGGGGTGGTGAAGGCGGTTTTCTCCCGGTCTTCCGGGGCCACGGCTACTTGCCAGTACCCACTGGTGAGGTCAAGGGTGGAGAAGTAGTTTGCAGTTCGCAGTGCGGCCAACGATTCTTCAATACGGGGTAGCGGGTAGGCATCTTTATGGGTTATCTGATTAATCTTCCGGTAGTCCACACACATCCGCATGGTACCATCCTTCTTGACCAGTACCAACGGAGCGGCCCAGGGACTACAGCTGTCCCGAATAACCCCTGCCTCCTTCATATTCCGCAACATATCTTTGGCACACTGGTAATGTGCTGGGGGAATAGGCCTGTACCTCTCTTTGATAGGGGGGTGTTCACCAGTGGGGATGTGATGTTGGACCCCTTTGATCTGCCCAAAGTCTAGTGGGTGTTTACTGAAAACCTGTTCATACTCCTGCACCACCCTGTATACCCCCGCTTTGTGATGTGTAGGGGTGTCATCAGTGCCCACATGTAGCTGTTGGTGCCACTCTTTTACCTCCCCCTGCGGCGGGGAAGTGCCGGTAGTAGGTGGGGAGACCGAGGGACTGGTTTCGTGGATGGTGTGGGGGTCTAGGGTGAGTAGTTTGGCAATGGTAGCATACCGGGGAAGCCTGACTTCTTCCTCCCCACAATTCAGCACCCTCACGGGCACCCTCCCCTTTTTCACATCTACCACCCCTCGGGCGGCCATTACGGTGGGCCAGTGCTCGGAGGGTATGGGCTCCATCATGGCAGGGTAGTCACGCCCCTGAGGCCCTACTGCTGCCCTACACCAAATCATCATCTCACTTCTAGGGGGCACAAGCAACGGAGCCACATCCATCACTCTCACTCCACCAATCTCTCCTCCTGTTGAATTTACATGCTGGCGGTACATCAAGGCTCGGATCTCACGCTGCACAGCTCTCTGTCGGCTCCCCGCCGCCGTGGCGGCCAGCTGCTGCAGTAGGGCCAACACATCACCCATACAGTGCTCCATCACATTGGTTCCTAGCACTATCTTCGGGTTATGATCACTGGGCTCATTCATGATCACAATCATACCCTGGTGTTGCAGTTCAGCTTGCCCCACTGTCATGGCCACCTGTTTATACCCCACTTGGGTCAGTGGGAGTCCATTGGCAGCAATCAGCGTTATACTAGTATCTGGGGGTGCCAGCTCGTCCGTCCCCCAATACCGCTGGTACAATGTATATGGTATGGTGGTTACCTGGGATCCAGTGTCCAAGAGAGCCATCACCAGTATGCCGTCTACAACCACGGGAATGATGGGTCGAGCCCCGATATACCGATCCCGCCAGTCCGAGGGGCCACGAGGTTCTACTCCTGAGGATTGGCCCGGGGCCCCAGGGGTTGCTCGTTTAACGGGCACTCTCGAAAGTAATGCCCAGGCTTACGGCACTTGTAGCAGGTTGGAGGCCTGCTCCGCGGTTGGTTAGCACTTCTCCGTTGCATCCAGGGGACATCTTCAGGGCTGTCGGCAAGCTGTATCGGTGCTGAAGGCTGAGATTTGGTCAACGGTTGCAGTGCGGCAAGGATCTTGGCGAGGTCTCCGTCCATGCGACGGACCTGGGCTGCCAGCTCCTCCATAGTGCTGCTTGGGGCGGTGGATGTGGAAGAGGTTGGTAGGGCAGGGGCCACCACCACAGGAGCCGTCTCGATGGGCCACGGGGCTGGCTCCAGGGCTTCGGAGGCCGGGGGCTGTAGTGCTTTAATGGCCCGCTCCTTTAACACGGCAAAGTCCACATCAGGGTGTTCCAGGGCCCACAGCCGGAGTTGTTTACGATCCTCAGGGGACCTCATCCCCTGCGCAAATTGCTCTGTTAACATCTTGTTGCTATCCGCCTCATTAATAGGATTCACCCGCTTTAGCGTGCGGAGGGCGGTTTGCAACCGTAAAGCATAGTCTCGAATGCTATCGGTAGTCCGTTGTCGGCACTGGTAGAACTGCATCCTCAGCTCAGCTTCAGTCCGGGTCTCAAAGGCAGTCTGTAGCTTCTCAAAGATGGTGGCTACAGAGAGCCGGTCCCCCTCGGCCCAGGTCTCCGCCTCCTGCTCAGCCGCACCGGTTAGCTGGCCCAGCACTATCGCTGCACGTTGCTTATCGGTCAGGGAGTACAGCTCCAGCAACGGGCCAAGCTTCTTCCGGAAGGCCTGTAAGGCATCCGGTTTCCCATCATACTGCGGCAGCCAGGTAGCTCCGGGCGCATAGGGCAAGGAGAACGGCATGACCTGAGCGAGTGCGGGGACCGCGGCACCTCCCGCCACTGCGGCCGGGGCCTGGGCAGGCCCATTCCCATCCGCGGGTGCCACTGCGGCTGCGACCGCCGCTCCTCCAGCGGCTCCGTCGGGCGCAGACATCTTGCTTCCGTCCCCCTTAGCTTCTTTCCGGCCACTCCCCTATCGGGGCGGAGTTCTGGCCTTCGCGCCTCTGCTGCTCGAGAAGACGCTCGAGCGGGAACTTTTCGCGCCAAAGATGGCGACTTCTGGAAATTTTCAGCCGGATACCTCCGGCGGTCACAAGGCGCACCTCTACCCAACGGCAGAGCGGTAGGATCCTGTTCGTGACGCCAAGTTGTCGCGGGCGGGGAGGAGGGTGTCAGCACTGCGCTCACCCCCACTGCTCGGGTCCGGCTGCTGCTGCTCAGTGGTGGCTCGAGCGGTGGGCCGGATCCCGGGGGTTCTCGAGCGGCACTCCTCACCCGTGAGTGAAAAGGGGGGTTGTTTGGGTGTTTTGGGGATTTATTGTCCGTGACGCCACCCACGGTTGTGGTGACTCGTTAACACCACCGCTGCTCTGTATGGGAGGCCCGGGAGTGGTGGTGCGGAGCAGCCAGTTGTTGATGTGCCCCTCCGTGGGTAGGGGTAGTGGTGCTCCCGGGGCCCAGGGATGGACTTGAGATGGTGGGCAGCCGGGTATGGGGCCCGTGGAGGTGCAGGGGCGCAGGGGCAGCGCTGTGCCTTGCGGCACTGTGGTACTCACTCAGCCAGTAAACACGACACAGTTCTAGGTAAACAAACGGCTGGTTGGACGGGTCCCTCGGACGGTTCACGGTGCTGCGGTTCCCTGCAGTCAGCGGTGACGGTCTCTTCCCTGTACCTATGAAATGTCTGGTAGCGATGGGTTCCCACCGGTTACCCGCTCCCCGGCTACAATCTGGACCAGAGGAGCCACTCTCTTGCCCGCAGGCGCCGGCCCTGGGAAACTGGTGCCTTGGCGGTGGCGGTGTTTCCCCGTTGAGGTTGGACCTTTGCCTTCAATCAGGACTTGCTTGTTGGGAGACAGACGTCCCCTTCACTAACGGATTTGGCAATTTACGGCGACTCCAAGCCTTGCCGGGATCCAAAAGGCCCCTGCCCTGGTGCTGACTGCCCTTTGTATACTGCTCCAGACCACCGGGCACACAGCATCCGTGGTCCTTCCAGCAACCTCCAGACAGTCCCACTGCAGACCTTCACCGCCGTCTGCTGACCTTGCTGACTCCGTCCGGGCACACAGCCACGGACCAACTTCAGGCCTTCTGTCACTTTCACTTGTCCTGTCACTACTCTTACTTCCTTACTCCTTCACTTCCCTCCACTCATCTGCCTGGTTCTTCCTGCCTCCAGGGCTGTGAACTCCTTGGTGGGCGGACACCAACCGCCTGGCTCCACCCCCTGGTGTGGACACCAGCCCCTGGAGGAAGGCAACAAGGATTTTAGGTTAGCTGGTGTACCTGCAGGGAATGTGGGGTGCGTGTGGTGTTGTGACCTGTGACCCCTGGCTTTCCCAGGGCGTCACACATGCAGCCCCTCATGGCGTTAGCCCATGGGAATTTAGAAGTGGCTCAGGAAAGGCAAAAACGATCTTACGACCGCACTGCCCGACTCCGAGAATTTGCCTGTGGACAGAAGATCCTAGTACTAGTACCGGTACGGATAAACAATCTGCAAGCCATGTGGGTGGGTCCATTTACATTTACCAAGAAATGTGGCACTACGGACTACACCGTGGCCCTGCATCGAGCAGGTGTTCGTGAGCGTACCTACCACATCAACAGGCTAAAAGCTTATGAGGAACGAGAGGTCACCAATTTAGCAGTTTGTTGTCCAGACTTGGACCAGATCCCAGATCTATTCGTGGACTCCAAAAGGGAAATGGGGGTAAAAGATGTATCACTGGGGGAGCAGCTTTGTCCATCACAAAAGCGACAGATATCAGACATACTCAGAACGTATGAATCCCTGTTCACAAGTCAGCCTGGTAGAACCCCCCTGGTCCAGAATCATGTCAACACAGGGGCAGCCACCCCACTAAGGCAACCCGCCTACCGGGTGACACCTCCTGTGTTGGCAATGATGAAGGCCGAGGTGGATGACATGTTAAATATGGGAGTCATAGTTCCCTCCCATAGCCCATGGGCTGCCAGTGTTGTGTTGGTGCCAACAAAGGACAAGAGTACTTGTTTCAGTGTGGACTATAGACGGCTCAATGAGGTCACGATTACAGATGCTTACCCCATGCCCCGGGTGGATGAACTACTAGATAGGTTAGGGGGGTCTCTGTTTATATCTACCCTCGATTTGAGCAAGGGATACTGGCAGATCCCACTCACAAAAGAGAAATCGGCCTTCATAACCCCTTTTAGCATATTTGACTTTACCAGTATGCCTTTTGGGATGAAAAATGCCCTGGTCACCTTCCAGAGGATGGTAGACCATTTACTAGAGGGATGTCATGGGTATGCCCAGGCCTATTTGGATGACATCGCTATCTTCAGCGACACTTGGGAAGAGCATGTTCAGCATGTGTCCTAGGTGCTACAGAGGGGAGCCAAAGCCCAGCTCACCATCCGATCTGACAGATGCCAAATAAGGATGGCCAAAGTGCTATACCTGGGACATCGGGTGGGAAGTGGGTGCATTCGTCCCGAACCTGCAAAAGTAGAAGCCATTACCCAGTTGCCACGCCTGGTCAATCAAAAACAGGTCCGTGCGTTCCTAGGAACCGCAAACTATTATCGAAAGTTTATCCCCAATTACAGTACTGTAGCAAAACCGCTCACTGACCTCACAACCAAAAGATATGCCCATAACCTTATCTGGACCCCAGAATGTGAAACTGCGTTACTCCAGTTGAAAGACTGGCTGGCCCAGAGCCCCGTCCTGACTGCTCCTGACTTCCGTCGCAGGTTCATTGTCCAAACAGACGCACCGGACACAGGACTAGGAGCTGTACTTAGCCAAGTGGGAGACAACGGTGAGGAACATCCGATAGATTACCTCTCCCGGAAACTGTTGGACCAAGAGAGGGCTTACGTCACCATAGAAAAAGAATGCCTGGCTATAGTCTGGGCCCTGAAAAAATTGCAGCTCTACCTCTATGGCAATGAGTTCACAGTCCTCACTGACCACAATCCATTGAGTTGGCTAAATCGCACTGTCGGGGACAACGGACGCTTGCTCAGGTGGAATCTGGCGTTACAATTCTATAATTTTTCCATCTCCCATAAACAGGGCAACAACCATGGAAACGCGAATGGGCTTTCCCGACAGGTGGAGAAGGATGATCAGAAGCCTATCCTGTCTGGCTAATATTAAGAAGGGGGAGGAATGTGACGACACAGATTTTTTCAATGTGTCTTGTGGGTTAAATTTCTTACATTAGCTAGACGTATTGTTCTTCTGTGTGTTAACTCATGTTTGCTAAACTATTGTGTCTGCCAGACCCTTCTGAGCAATCATTGTAATGTAGTTGTGTATTGCTAATCTAATGTAAATTACCTCAGTAGCCATTGTCTAGTCTGTGCATTTCAGACTACATGTAAATATCCTCAGTCTTTCTATCCCCATCCTTTAAATGAACATTATCCATGCAGCTTGAAATTCATCCAATAAGAGAAGCAATGTTGTACAACCAATCCGATAAGGGCACAGTATATCCGAAGGGAAGGCTATGGCTATAAAAAGGGACTTCTTTAAGTCACCAGTTGTTGATAAATGTGCATGATCCAGTCTAAGCTCTTAGGAGCTGGCTAGGGGATCATAACCAGGATGCCTTGTGGACTCTGTCTAGGGACTTTGGCTCCGACTCCAGGATCACTTGGCTACATGGCTTCAATCTAGGGACTTCGATTCCGATTGGAGACCATATCCACAGTCTAGGGATTTCGACTTCGGCTGCCAGGATTATATCATCATACCAGAGACTACTTAAGGAAGAAACCCAGGTTGGGACAATTTGGTCACCTGGCTACAGACTTTGCGGACCTCAGCCAGCATCCTAAATCTAGCGTTATTCCAGTCTCGGTGGGTGCCTGCCAAAAGCGGGGTGCTGCTGGATTGGAGTAAGTAGCCCTGGAAGCTTTGAAGCACGGACATTCTAAGCTCTGGTGAGCCAGCGGAAGGATGAGACTCTGTTGCCTGTTACATTTGTGTGTTTTGCTGGTTATGTGTTATGTGCCGTTAATTGTTTGGGGATTCAATAAAGTCTTAATATTGTGATTCCCTCACCCTGTGTTGTCTGAGTAGTGTTCCGCCCACGGTTACAGAGATCAGCGTTCAGTTGGGATGAGCCCTGGGCCACGCTGTCTTTCTAAAGGCGGCCGGGCCAGCGGACGAGAGCACCCACTGACCCCGTGTTTCCACACCCATCACTGAGGGATATGCGTTGTGATTTTGGTGACAGCTCTGTTTCCCAATTAGCATGTAGGATCAAAGGAGGTAAATTATGAAGTGCCGGCCATTCTGGCAGATGGATCTGAGGCAAGTCAAAGGTAGATAAGTTGGTCGGGAGGTCCCCCAAGTTCTTGAATTCTGCGGAGCCCCCATCTTTTTTTGCAAAAAGTTGAAATGAGAAACCCCCCCCACCCCCTCCCCAGTTGTAGGAGATCCCCTTGGTCTTGAAGTAATCGAGTGCTCATCAGGCTTTATGAAGTTGTAGTGTGCTCCTGGCCAGATGTGGGAGGAAAACAATGTCACAGTCTTCCAATTATATGTTCTTTTTAGATCTTGCAGCTTGTGAAATAGTTTACTTCTCCTTGTAAAAATGAATGCAGGACACAACATCACATGGTCTTCAGGGCAAGGTGGATTTGGGACCAAGAGCCCTGTGAATTATATCCATTTCCATAAGCTAGTCCTCTTTCCTCCCAAGTAAATCATAGGATAAAGTATTAATGGTTTTCTCCCACATAAGGGAAGAGATTTCTTCAGACAGGCCACAAATACGGAGCAGGTTTCATCTGTGACGGTTCTCTGTCATCTTTGAATGTTAGATTGGATCTGAGTGGTATGTTCAGACATAAGATATTAGTCCTCTATTGATAGCTATAAAGACGTTGTGTCAGACTCTAGGTTATCCTCTCTGATGCCCACTTGCGTGATGTCCTGTTTAACAGAATACAGAGCCCCAGTCAGAGTCTCTTATAGTCTGTTAAACATGGTCTCCAGGTCCTGCTTTGTTGGGATAGAGCACAGATGTTCTCTCCAATCCCACTCGTCTCCTTCAAAGAGGATTGTGATTAACTACACAAGAACATGACACCGCTGCCATGATAAATCGCTAAGCTGTGCGTGGTTGATGGATCTAAAATACAGTTACATCTACAGGATCGTCATGAATTCTATTATGTTTCCGATCCTAAGGAATTCAGATTACTGCACAATCGCTCCTGAAATGGGGAGCACTAATACTTTTCTGGCCAGAACTCATAGTAGCTCCAATAGTCCATCTTAAATGAGTACAACTCCGCTTTACTGGACTATGTTAAAAAGTTCTCTCTAAATGTCTAATATTTATTCAAGAAATTCATCTGACAGAAGATATTGGCCCCTACAATAGTTTGGATTGCCGAGAGCCCCCGAGCCGCATACTGTAATTACTCCAGATGTGTCACCTCTAGTTACTAAATCACTGACGGTGAAGGCTGTCGGGTGGAGGGCGGTCATTTTAGTAGATGTGTTATTGTCTATAGTCACAGTTTCTCTATAGTAGTTAGTACAAAGCCGCTCTTATTTCATGGCTTTCCACTGCAGCCAGTTTTCTGCTCCTATCCAGGCCCCATTTCTCCAATCTGACATCTGTCACTTTACATGATAACACCTTTGTAATGCTGAATCTTATCCCAGTGTTTCTGAGATTTTTTTCGTGACACATTGTGCTTTATCTTAGTTGTAATTTTAAGATTGATTTTGTTTCCTGTTCACTAAAAAAAAAAAAAAAAAAAAGTCTGAAATTGTAATCCAATGTAAGAGAATACAGTGAAGAGGTTTTGAGGCTCTGTTGCATTGATCAATTCAATAGCTAAATTTATCTTTCTTCATATGTTCATAGTAGTTATGCAGATTCCATTGTTACATTTTCATTTTCACATATAGCTATTGTATTTTTCAGGACAGTATGTATTCACACAGCAGTTTCTGCTATTACATGTATTCCCCCTTACATAATCACTGGTCTGCATACCTTCTCTCCATATGGTGAAGTTTTTTTAGGTTTTTGCACCCAGTTCAGACTTAGAATGGTGTTCCAAACATTATTTCTTAATTTGAAATGTGTTTCAAACATTGCATTTGGATGTTCTTAAAACAAATAGTGATACCACAACATATAGTCAATAAATAGCATTTACCGTATTCTGCTTTAGTGTAAATTACTATTTTTGACTCCAGAGGCAGTCTCTGGAAATTAGCACAGAGTAGATGTTTTAGAGGCAAAATTGCAAATATGTAATTATACTTCCTACATAGCACCCAGCTTAGGCTATGTGCGCACGTACCGGATTTTGCCGCGGATTTTTCGCGGATTTGCTGCATGTTTCGCTGCAGAAAATGTTCATAACATCTCTGCAGTGAATCACCAGCAAATCCTATGGAGAAAAAAAATCCTGTGCGCACTGGGCGGAATTTGACAGCTGCATGTTTTGCTGCAGGAATCCCGCAGCAAAAACAAGTGCATGTCACTTCTTTTCCGCACATCGCTGCGGGATTTCACTCCATTGACTCCAATGTTAATCGTGAAATCCCGCAGGGAATAACGCAGGCAGCAAATTCTGTGCAGTTCACTGCGTTTTCCTGCGTTATTCCCTGCGGTATTTCGCGGTTTACCTCCGGTAATGTACATCGCCTGTCTGCGGTTTTGCAGGGAAGTGATGTCATTACAGGAAGAGGAAGCCGTGCAGAGAGTAAACACACACAGATCACACACACACACAGACATCACAGACATAGAACACAGACACATAGAACACACATAGAAAGAAAACGGAAATATAGAAAACAAAGAACGTGGGCTCCGCTGCATATTTACCGTCCAGCCGAGGTAAGCACACAGCGGCGGCCCGGTATTCTCAGGCTGGGGAGGGAGAGGGGCAGGGTTAATGTCCCCCGCCTCACTCCCCCTCCCGCAGCCGAGAATATCAGCCGCAGCTGCCCCGGGACTGTCGCATGCAATATGCGGCAGCACCGGCGTGTCCTCGGCTCTTCCTGCCGCCGTGTAGCAGTGGCGGTCAGGGTAATACAACAAGGGGTTAATGGTGGTGGATCACCGCCATTAACTCCAGGCTTGATCATGGCAGCGTCTATGTGACAGCTGACATGATCAACCCGTAAGTAAAGTGAAGAAAACACAGACACCGAAAAATCCTTTATTTTAAATAAAACAAACAAGCCTCGTTCACCCTTTTATTAACCCCTCCCGCACCAAAGCTCCGGCGTAATCCACACAGCTCCGGCATAATCCACAGGGTCCTGCACTGCTGACATCCAGCCGCGATGTGTCACAGACACAGCGCTGAATGAATGCAGCAGACAGCAGAGGTAATTACCGGTCATTTCCCACGGCTGGTAATGTGAACTCACTGCCGACCGTGGGAAATGCAGCGATCTGTCCTCTATCTATCCCTCTATCTGTCTGTCTATCTATCTATCCCTCTATCTATTCTTATGTCTATCTATCTACTATCTCAGAATTAAATGACTTTTTTTTTTCAATGTGCTTTATTGCATTGAATGCAATAAAGCACATCCCAACCCGCACGCAGCAAAACCGCGGCAATACCGCGAACAATACCGCGGTGAAACCGCGGCAAACCGCATGCGGTTTTCGGGTGCGGTTTGCCGCGGTTTTTTACCGCGGGTGCGGTAATCTTTGAGAGCATGCGGAATTTTCTCAAGAAAATTCCATTTCCCAGTGCGCACATGGCCTTAGGCTTCAGGAAACACATAAACCGTAAATGTTTATATGGGTTCTTCCCTGTGGCAATGCCAAACGTGGATAGTAACAGTGTTTGGGCCACTGCAACGCTGAGAAGCATCAAGAACATTTGGCTTTTGCAGTTTCCTGGATTGGATTATGCAGCCATATTGCTTTTCAAGAGTCGTTCAGCTATAACTAATGTGGAAACCCTTCATTTTTTTGGTATAATTTTAGCCAGACAACATTATTTGGTGGATTATTATTCCAATATATGGGAGGCAAAATGAAAAAAAGAGGGTTGAACATCATGGTCTACTGGTTCCTGTTTTGAGGTCTAGTATTAAATTATGAACATTTTTTGTTTCAGTAAATAATTATTCTAATTATAGATTGCTACATAACTTGCAGTTTCTTTAGCTATTTTATAAATCGTATCCTTTCATTTTTATATATTAAAAAATAATTTTTATTCTTGGCAGATGTCTGTACCAGGAGATCAGAGATACAACTGACCTCTTCAGTTTTTAAATCCGATGACCTTGATATCACACAAGATATAACTGAAGTGAATGCCATGGCTCCAGATATAGGATCATCTCTCCAAAGCAAAGATGTATCATCTCATTCTTTTGTACAGGTCCTACCTTCTGATTTATCTCAGACTATTAAGAAAAATATAAGTCACAAAACAAGCATTCAAAATAGAAATGCTCCTACAGTAAAAACGTCATTTTCAACTTTAGAATCTAAAAAAATTCACACAGGGGAGAAAAGATTTTCTTCAGAGTCTTTTCGTTACCAGAAAACTCAAACAGGGGAGAAGCCTTTTTCCTGTTCAGAATGTGGGAAATGTTTTGCACATAAATCACGTTTTGTTATACATCAAAGAGCCCACACAGGAGAGAAGCCTTTTTCCTGTTCAGAATGTGGGAAATGTTTTGCACATAAATCACGTTTTGTTATACATCAAAGAACCCACACAGGAGAGAAGCCATTTTCATGTTCAGAATGTGGGAAATATTTTGCACAGAAATCAAATCTTGTTGAACATCAAAGAACTCACACAGGGGAGAAGCCATTTTCATGTTCAGAATGTGGGAAATGTTTCGCACATAAATCACGTTTTGTTATACATCAAAGAATCCACACAGGAGAGAAGCCATTTTCATGTTCAGAATGTGGGAAATGTTTTGCACAGAAATCAGATCTTGTTGTACATCAAAGAACTCATACAGGGGATAAGCCATTTTCATGTTCAGAATGTGGGAAATGTTTTGCACATAATTCACGTTTTGTTACACATCAAAGAACTCACACAGGAGAAAAGCCATTTTCATGTTCAGAATGTGGGAAATGTTTTGCACATAAATCACTTCTTGTTATACATGAGAGAACTCACACAGGAGAGAAGCCATTTTCATGTTCAGAATGTGGGAAATGTTTTCCACAGAAATCAGATCTTGTTTCACATCAAAGAACTCACACAGGGGAGAAGCCATTTTCATGTTCAGAATGTGGGAAATGTTTTGCACATAAATCACTTCTTGTTATACATCAGAGAACTCACACAGGAGAGAAGCCCTTTTTTTGTTCAGAATGTGGTAAATGTTTTCCACAGAAATTCGATCTTGTTGCACACCAGAGAACTCACACAGGGGAGAAGCCTTTTTCATGTTTAGAATGTGGGAAATGTTATGCACGGAAATCACGTTTTGTTATACATCAAAGAATTCACACAGGAGAGAAGCCATTTTCATGTTCAGAATGTTGGAAATGTTTTGCACATAAATCAAGTTTTGTTGTACATCAAAGAACTCACACAGGGGATAAGCCATTTTCATGTTCAGAATGTGGGAAATGTTTTGCACAGAAATCACTTCTTGTTATACATCAGAGAACTCACACTGGAGAGAAGCCATTTTTATGTTCAGAATGTGGCAAATGTTTTCCACAGAAATCAGATCTTGTTTTACATCAGAGAACTCACACAGGTTAGAAGCCGTATTCCTATTCTGAGTGTGGGAAATATTTTATCCAAAAATCTCTGGACACCAGAGAGCTCACACAGGGGAGAAGTCTGTTTCACGATAGAATGTGGGAAATATTTTACATACAAATGCAATCTTTTTGAATATCACAAAAATCACACGGGTGGAATCCATTATCATACCTAGATGTTTTAGAAATGTTCTACTTGAAAATTATAATTTGTTGACCATTAAGAAAAAATCACACAGGGAGATGCAATATACAGGTGCATCTCAATAACGTAGAATATCATCAAAAAGTTAATTTATTTCAGTAATTCAATACAAAAAGTGAAACATTTATATAGAGTCTTTATAAACATTATGATATATTTCAATTGTTTCTTTCTGTTAATGTTATTGATTATGGCTTACAGCCAATTAAAAAAGTCATTATCTCAGAAAATTTGAATAATTACCACAAAACACCTGCAAAGGCTTCCTAAGCATTCAAAATGGTCCCTTAATCTGGTTCAGTAGACTACAAAATCATGAGGATGACTGCTCACTTGACAGATGTCCAGAAGGCAGTCATTGACATACTCCACAAGGAGGGTAAGCCACAAAAGGTCATTGCTACTGAAGCTGGCTGTTCAGAGTGCTGTATCCAAGCATATTAATGGACAGTTGAATGGAAGGAAAAATTGTAGTAGAAAAGGTGCACCGGAATAACCGCAGCCTTGATAGGATTGTTAAGAAAAAGCCATTCAAAAATTTGGGGGAGAGTCACAAGGTGTGGACTGCTTCTGGAGTCAGTGCTTCAAGAGCCACCACACATAGATGTACCCAGGACATGGGCTACAACTGTGGATTCCTTCCGGGTCCCGCTGGCGGCGCGTGCGCAGTGGTGGGAACTTTAGATAAATATGAGCCCCTCGGGTGTAATCAGACAACGTGTGGTGGCCCTTGAAAAAGGATCACGAAACGCGCGTCGGGCCTCTGACCAGCAACTGCTTGATTCCGCCTGGATATCGGGAAGGCTGCTAGATACCACTCTGTGCGTTCCCAAGGTAAATACTATTGGTGCGATTTTTTTTTTTTTCTTGTGGGATACATGATAGGGACCCACAGTACCTTAAGTGGATAGCCACTGTATACCAGGGAGGATTTATGGGATATTTGGCCTGCGGGAGGCGGATTCATAGGAATATATATTTACTTTCAGTATTTTGTCCGCGTTCCTCCAGACTGCCCTTTAACATGGGAAAAAACTTTTTTTTGCAGTTTTCTGGTCCCCACCTTCTGAGATTTATTACCTCCTTGTCAGTCGTCTCTTTTGCTACTTTGTTTCAACTATATAGAGTTTTGTCTCTTTGTAATCTTAAATAATTTTTCAATAAATTAAGTGGATTTCTAAAACTCCATTGTGTGGTTTCCACATCTTTTGCATATTATGTAGGAGTAGATCCTTTAATATTTCCAATTATGGGGGAATATATGTGCACTTGCACCTAATGATGGTTGGTAATATGTCTTCCCCCATTTGTTTTATGAATATTTTTTTCATCTGTTTTGTTTCTGTGTTATTCACAGTTCTATATTCAGGAACTATGGATTTTAGAGCGCGAGACAACACCTGGCGCTCACACATAAATGAGGCCTTCAAGGAGGATCTCAATGGTGGTCTTAATAATAAGTATAACGATCACCAGGAGGACATGCTGAAGCTAAAACAGCTATTGCAAAAACGTACGAAACTATGGTGGAACAAGGGTTATCTTGAACAGTATATTTCCAAGGGTCTAATCCCTCGTGGTCTTAGGATCCAGGTGTTCCCCTCGTTCCCTATTCAGGAAGAATGGTTTGTAAATGCCTGAGAGGGGTGTGCCAGTGCTTGCTCTAAACAATTCATGGAGTTATTGATCAAATTGAACGAGACAAATGTAAATGACCTGGAAATTGAAATTGAAAACATTCAAGAAAAACTCAAAAAAGAACTCACTGAGGAAACATTGGCTAAATTTTTTTTTTTTTTTTTAAATTCTTTATTTTAAAGCCAAACTCGTATCAAACATTACATCCCCTGCTCCCCACTGGGACGCAGGTATTATTACAGAAATGACGGTAATATATATACAAACAGTCAGCACACATATGCAATTCCCATCCCCACTACTACTCAAGTCTGGCCCAGTTTACAACTTTTATAAGCCGACCCAACTTAATGTAAGTAGGGAGAAGAGCGAAGAAAAAGAAATCAAAGCCTGAAAAAGATTGAAGGCCTGTAGAGAAAGAGAGATATAAAGGAAGGAGTGGGAGAAGAAAGCAGGGGGGAGGGTCAGGGAGTAGTTTAGGGAGGAAGGAAGAGGGGGGCGAGGGAGAGAGAGAGGGGGAGAAAGAAAGAGAAAAAAAAAGGTGAATCACGACTCCTGAGGTTCCGAGAACAAGTCCGCGTACTCCGCCGAGTAGGTGAACTCCAACCATGGAAACCATGTCCTATAAAAGTCTTCCTGGCGGTCGTTAATAAAGGATGTCAAATCCTCCATATGCATCAGATCGTTAATCCGCGAAACCCACTGTGTCACCGTGGGGGGGGTAGTAGACTTCCAACCAAGCGGGATGCAAGACCTGGCAGACATGACCAGAAATCTAAGCAATGATCTCCTATATTTAGAGACCGGGAGTTCGGATAGCTGTAGAATAAATAGCTCCGGACCCATTTTCTCAGTAGTACCGGTCACTCGTCTGATTACCTCCCCCACTTCTGACCAAAACCGCTGCAGAGAAGGGCAAGACCAAAAAATGTGCACAAAATCACCCTCCCCCAGACCGCATCTCCAACAAACCGGGTCAACTGAGGGAAACATTCTATGGAGTCTGGTCGGGACCCTGTACCACCTAGCCAACAGTTTGTAATTAGCTTCCAACAGTCTGGAACTGATCGAAGTTCTATGTGCCAGCTGGAGGATGTTGTTTCTTTGTGAGTCGGATAAACTAATCCCCAGGTCCCTCTCCCACTGCAGCAGGTAGGCCGGGGGGGGCAAATCCCCCGGATCTGATAGCATGTTGTATACCAGGGGTAGTGAGTGCCGTAAGACTCCCTCTCCCAGGCACAACTTTTCGAATCCCGTAGGAGGTCCGGCATATCGACTGAAGCGAGGGAGGGAGTGCACGAAGTGCCTCAACTGCATGGCCCTCCAATCCCCCAGGGGACCCGAAGGCAAGAGGCCCCGGATATCCGCTAGTGAAGGCCATTCCCCCTCTCTACCCAGATGGCAAGCTCTGAATTTGCCCCCCTGAACCCAATTTCTAAAGACCGGGTCCGAGAGACCAGGACGGAATTCCGGGTCACCTAGTATGGGTGACATAGGGGAAGGCACTGGCAAGAGGAGACGTCTGACCTCCCCTCTCGAACAGCATTCAAGAGTGGCGCCAATGGTAGGATGGGATCTCAGAGCAGGCAGGGAGAGGTTCAAAAGCCAGGGGGTGGCCGGGAGATGTATTTCCGAGAAACTCTGTTCTAGGGCCACCCACGGCTTTGTGCTGGAATGGCGGCACCAGTCCAATACCCTAACCATGTGCGTGGCCAAATAGTACTTTTTAAGGTCTGGGATACCCAGGCCTCCCCTACTCTTAGGTCTGCACAAGAGAGACCGGGAAAGTCTCGCAGGTTTGTTGGCCCAGATAAATTTGATATGTAGAGAAGCCAGTTCCTTGAAGAAAGAGCTAGGGATCCTAATCGGCAAGGATTGAAAGAGGTATAAGAGACGTGGCAGGATATTCATCTTCAATATTGCACATCTCCCGAACCATGTGAAGTAGCCCTTCCCCCAGTTAGCGCAATCTTTTCTAATTGATTGCAGGAGCGGGAGATAATTCAACTTGTAAATTTGACTAGAGTCCGCAGTCAACTGAACGCCCAAATACTTCAAGGACTGGCTAGCCCACCTAAACTCGAACGCGGATTGTAGCGATGTGAATTGCTCAAGGGGGAGAGATATATTTAGGGCCACCGATTTTGACATATTAATTCTAAAGTTGGATAGAGAGGTGTATGTTTCCAACTCTCTCAGAAGATTAGGGAGGGAAACCCGAAGGTCGGTAATAAAAAAAAGCAAGTCGTCCGCATAAGCCGTGATTTTATAAGTAGAACCTGAGACGTTAGGGCCCGATATGTTAATGTTGCCTCTGATCCGACTGAGCAGGGGTTCCAGAGTCAATATGAAAATCAAGGGCGAGAGAGGACAGCCCTGTCTTGTTCCATTGCGAATGGGGAATCTCTCTGAAAGGAGACCGTTCACTCTGACTGCTGCCGAAGGGATGCTGTACAAGGAACAAATCCAAGCAAGCATCATGCTCCCCAACCCCACTGCCCGCAGGACCTCCTCCATAAAAATCCAGTTAACTCTGTCGAACACTTTTTCTGCGTCGGTCGACAGAAGCATCAAAGGCAGCCCATCGGATTTAGCCTTGTGTATTATGTTCAGAGCCTTAGTCGTGTTGTCCCTTGCTTCCCTACCCGTCATGAACCCAGCCTGGTCTGGGTGAACAATCTCCCCAAGCAATGGAGAAAGTCTATCCGAAAGAATCCTAGTGAAGAGCTTCAGATCTGTGTTGAGGAGGGAAATGGGTCGGTAACTAGAGCACGAAGTAGGGTCTTTGCCCTCTTTAGGGATAACTACTATATTAGCAGCTAGGGTATCCCTTGGCAAGGGGGCAGCTTCAGAATGTGGGCCATGGTTGAATGCTGAGAGAAATCAAAATGGAATCCACCTTTTTGTAATAGAGCAGAGGGAAACCATCCGGGCCAGGGGCCTTACCTGTGGGAGATCTTTTAAGTGCGGACCGGTATTCCTCCTCCGAGATGGGCCTTTCCAGATCGGCCGCAGCCTCCGGTTTGAGATGTCCCAAGCCGGAGTCCGCGATGTACATCCGTATACGGCTACGCAATTCCGTCCTGGCCCTCTCAGACCGCCCCTCATCAATTGCATAGAGGGTGGAATAGAAATCTTTAAAAGTGGAGGCAATGTCTTTCGGCAAAGTAGCCCACCTGTCTCCCGCGGTGTGCACCTTAGAGACATATCCTCTCGCTCTCTGAGTCCTCAGAGCTCTAGCCAGGGTCCTGCCACTCTTATTGCCATATTCATAGAAATGCCGTCTACACCTAGCCACATTGGCTAAATTTAATAGAGAGGTAGAAAGCGATTTCTCCAAATGGGAGAGTGAGATTAGGGCCACTAAAACCAAAAAATTAATCAGAGATAAAAATTATTTTCAGAGCAAGCAGGTATATAGGTGGAGGAAGGGTCGTTTTAATAGCTACAGACCTAGATCTATATCCCTATCCTCTCGTACTTCTGGTGAAAGCGTGGATATGGAGGAAAGAGATAACCACCCACATTCCAGTAGAAAAACCACAGAGGGCTATAGAAACAACCGGGGACCAACTCAAGGGAAGAGGAAGGGGATATCCCCCACTACACTCCAGGATCAACAGAAGACCAAAAAAAGCCAACTGGAGGTAATTAATTTATCCTCACATAAACTGACTGAGACACAGGTGCAGGTCTAAAGGCCCCTTTACACACTGAGACTTTCTAGCGATCCCACCAGCGATCCCAACCTGGCCGGGATCGCTACAAAGTCTCTGGTGAGTCGCTGGTGAGCTGTCAAACAGGCAGACCTGGCCAACGACTCAACAGCGATCCGGACCTGCAGCACGACTTAGTTAGTCATTGGGGACGTTGTAAAGCAGCTTTTTGAAAGGGAAGTCGCTAACGAAGTCGCTGTAAAGTCCCCTTTACACACTGAGACTTTCTAGCGATCATGCTGCACAGCGGAAAACAAAGGACCAAAGAATGGTCCTGAACGATTTGTAGCGATCAGCAACTTCACAGCAGGGGCCAGGTCGCTGATATGTTTCACACACTGCAATGTCGCTGGGGAGGTCGCTATTCCGTCACAAAACCGGTGACGTTACAGCGATGTCGTTTGCGATGTTGCAGTGTGTAAAGCCACCTTTACAGTTGGGCTTATCTTTTGTGCCCACTGGAACATTTAATTTATTTACAGCTTCTAAAGACCTGCACCTGTTTGCTCGTAAATTGGTAAATTACATACCAAGGCAGAAGGGGGCAAAGAGGCACTGGATGCGAAAGAACAGGAAGCTATTGCAGCCTTGGAGGACCTTGAGATTGAAAATAATATGGGGACCTCGGGGGTTTTCCCAAGGGAGATTTTTCCCAGATCAACGAGCTTCCCTCCCCTGTCAATATGCCCACAGGTAGAGATCTTTGTTAGATTGGTCATGAGAGAGCAAAAAAAGATCCCTAGATACAGCTCAAAGGACAATCTGACGAGACAGCAAAGAGCGGCAATTCAAGAACTCCGTCAGATGACGGATGTCGTTATCAAAAACGCAGACAAGAGCGGAAACGTCGTAATATGGCCAACATCAAAATACGAAAGAGAGGCCTTTCGCCAGCTTAATGATGGTGAGACCTATAGTAGACTCCCTGCAAACCCTCTGGTAGAGTATAAAACTGCACTAATGATGATCCTGGATGAAGCATTGGTGGAGGGGACCATCACTCCCAAAGTGAGAGAGGGTCTGTTAGTTAAATCTCCTAAATTACCGACCTTTTACCTCTTGCCAAAGGTTCACAAAGATGCCGTCAATCCCCCAGGACATCCTATCGTCTCGGGGATTGGCGGCCTTTGTGAGCCTATATGTACCTTTGTAGATTTCTACCTTAAACCATTGGTACGTAATTTACCTACATATCTTCAAGATACCAATGACCTATTGAAGAAACTTGATGGAATACAAATTGAACCTGATATGTGGCTTGTTACCGCGGATGTCGAGGCCCTATATACATGTATATCGCACACGCAGGGATTAGAGGCTGTAGGATATTTCTTGGCGGTGAGTGTGTGGGACGCCCCCCTGTGTGGCCTGATTGTGGACCTTTTGGACTTTATCCTCCACCACAACATCTTCACCTTTAAAGATCGGTTCTTTTTGCAGAGACGGGGTACGCCCATGGGAGCGGCATGTGCGCTATCTTATGCAGGGCTGTTTCTGGGCAGGTGGGAGCAGTCTATACTTCATGAACTGCCCCTTGCCCAGAATATAGTCTGCTGGTATCGTTATATTGACGATGTGCTGCTCCTCTGGCAAGGTACCCGGTCTCTGCTTGACCAATTTATGTCTGAATTGAATCAGAATGACTTTAATATAAAGTTGACATATAAGGTGGATAAGAGAAGGGTGGATTTTTTGGATGTTGTAGTGGAGGTGGGTGAGGGCGGAACAATCGAGACTGATTTATATCGCAAGACTACTTCGGTCAATGCGTTGTTGCACGCATCCTCAGCCTATGTAAGGTCCACGATCAGAGCCATACCCACGGGGCAGTTTCTTAGAGCAAAAAGAATCTGATCCACACCGCAGAGATTTGAAAAACAAGCCGAGGACCTGTGTGTGCGATTTAGGGAGCGTGGCTATGGCATCCGTGGTATCAAAAATGGATACCAAATAGCAAAGACCACATCAAGGGACCAATTGTTATATCAATCCCATCTGAATGGACAAAGGGAGGGGAGTGGTGAATTACGGTTCATTTCAACTGTTAATGGCCAATGGGGGAGGATAAGAGAGGCCCTTTCAAAACACTGGTCTGTCTTACAGACGGATACAGTTTTGGAGAATAGATTGTCTGAGACTCCACTTATGACCTCACGTAGAGGTAGGAGTCTTAGAGATCTACTAGTTGATAGCCACTATGTGGCAAAGCGTTCAACAGGGTTTTTGGGTACTGGGCCTCCAACAGTCGGGTGCTTTATGTGTGGTGACTGTATCATGTAGATCTGGCAATATTGTAAGGGGGAAGGAGTTTTACTCAGTTGATAAAAAACAAAGTTTTAAAATAAAAAAATATATCTCCTGCAGCAGTACACGTTATATACTATGCCACTTGCCCGTGTGATCGCGTATATATAGGTCTGACATCCAGACAATTACGGATGCGTATACGCGAACACGTGTGGGATATTCTGAAGGCACCACTGTCACGGACCCGTCGCTGCTAAGGACTCTCCCCAGACACTTTAAACTATACCACAACTGTGACCCAAGGGGCCTAAGAGTGATGGGGATTGACCAGATCAACGTCGGGATCCGTGGTGGTAACCTAAAGAATATGTTGGCTAGACTAGAATGCAAGAGGATTTTCACACTGGGCACGTGCTCCCCTGTAGGCCTGAATGAGCAATTTAGCTTTGCTCCGTATCTCCACATTTAAGACACCATGAACCTATTGTCCATTTTGATGATATGTGGGTATAAACCTTGTGTTGTTCCGCCACCTTATACTACTGTATATAATAATGAGCTCCACATGTTTTGGAACTTTTTCTGGTGCTCCTATGCTTATTTTTTAATCCTTTATGTGATTTTAATTATATGTTGTCTGTCTTCTTTTGTAGCAATGTGTCAGGTTTCCAGGTTTTCCAGTTCTCTTTTGAATGAGCTTGCCCTCGGTTAACATGGAGTTTACTGTTCTGTTGCCCTACTTCCTGTCCAGCTGCTTAAAAGGCCGCCTCTAAGCCTAGTCCAGTGCCTGAGTATACTGCTTGCTGTGTGCTCCTGCTTTGCTGCTGCTAATCCTGATTGCCTTTGGATCCACCTAAAGACTACCGACCGACCGACTCTGGACCTTACCCGGTTTCTCAAAGCTGTGCCCGGATTCCGTCTGCCATCTTCGGTCAGCACTCTGCCCGGTTCTCTCTGGTTTGTAACCACTCTGGACAATCATCCCGTACGGACACTCCTGGACTTTTACCGCTTGCCCCTTGTGTCCCGGCTGCGGCGCATTTAGGCCTTCCGGGGTGATTGCCGGACAGTCCCTGTATAGGGGTTCGCTCTGGTGGTCTCCCTGGGGGAGTCCGGTGCGTGGCCCCGGGAATTCCCTTCGCTCCGTTTCGGGAAGGTATTTTGTGTATTTGTACCGCTGTGTTTTCCGTTGTGTATCTACCGTGGTTACACATTATAAAATATCTTGTACCAAGAACTCGTCTCTGATTGTCATTGCCCTACGCTATCGAAATCCTCAGAACATATATAAATATTACATTATACTCAGGCCTATAAGAGGATTTCGCTGGGGCAATGACTGAGACACGAGTAGACCAGCTCTTCTCCATGATTAACTCCCTGCAGCAGGAGATGGAGGCGGTGCAGAATAAACTTAGAGATGTGGAGGCACAGCTGGGCCATGATCACCAGGTACTGGGGCCGGCTATACAGGATTTGCAAGTCAGAGTGGAGGCTCAGGACGCCGTCCCCACTACGTCCGTATCAGCTGCCGGTATGCCTAGGTTACCCCCATTCCGTTTCAATGGTGATCGTAGTCAGTTCCGTGGATTTGTTAACCAATGTATACTGTTTTTCGATGTACATTCTGATTATTACCGTTCTGATCGGTCAAAGGTATTATGTATCATCATGTTATTAACCTCACGAGCACTGGCTTGGGCTAATCCCATGATAGAGAATCGGGACATCCGTTTGAATCACCTGGATGACTTTCTGAACGCAATGGCGCAAATGTTTGATGATCCGAATCGCCGTGCTACCGCTGAAGCGGCTCTCCTTTCCTTACGTCAGGGAAAGCGTTCTGTCGTTGAATATGCCACTGAGTTCAAGAGGTTAGTGGTAGACACCGATTGGGGAAACAATGCATTATTGTCTGTTTTCAGAAAAGGTTTGTCCGGTACCATCAAGGACGAGTTAGCCCGTTCCGAATCTCCAGGGGATTTTGAACTGTTTCTCCAGCACTGTGTGCGCATTGATACCCGTTTGACGGAACGTAGACAGGAAAAATGGGCAGCTGTAAACCGTGTAAACAATATTGCGTTTCCTTCCAGAGAACCCGCTCTCAGGACGCCACGGGAGGCCGAGGACGTACCTATGCAAGTGGACTCTCTGCAAAAACGAGAGACCAACGAACGTCGTGAACACCGGCTCCGTGAGCGTTTGTGCTTCTATTGCGGTCAATCGGACCATTTCTTGATCGACTGCCCGAAACGTCCAAATCGCCCACATAAGGTATTGGCAGCCATGGCAGAGTGTGACAACACGGACGCGGAGTCCGAAATCTCTGAGGCAAGTGGACACTTGGATGCGGTATTTCCCTTGACGGTAATGTCCACCTCACCGAAGGACTCAGAGGGGAAATACACCCATTGCTCACTCCCCATTCAGATCCGTTGGGAGGGACAGCTAATTCCTACCTCAGCAATGATAGACTCTGGGGCAGGGGGAAATTTCATGGACTCTTCCTTTGCCAGGAAACACGGTATCCGGACTCAGCAAAGATCCTCACCGGTTACCATGGAGACGGTAGACGGATCCCCGTTAATCTCTGGACCAGTGGATCGGGAAACAGTACCGCTCGAATGCGTGATGAAGCCAGGTCAGCAGGGGACCCTTGTTTTCATGATAATTTCTTCTCCTCATTTTCCGATTATTCTAGGTATTCCGTGGCTACTGTCTACAAATCCCGTCATCGATTGGGAGACTAAAGAAATATCCTTCCCACCGCAGAGTGGTCCGACCCTTTGTCCAACTGTATCGGTTCCAGTAACATCAAATACGGAGGGCACTGTACAGGTACCTGTTTTACCCCCGGTTTACCGTGACTTCGCTGAAATATGCGACAAAAGAAAGGCTGATCGGCTTCCCCCGCATAGACCGTATGATTGCCCCATAGACTTACTCCCAGGGGCGGAGATTCCGTTTGGTCATGTCTACCCGTTGGCGGCACATGAGCTAGAAGCACTAAAAGAGTATATTGATGAAAGCCTAGCCAAGGGATTTATTCGTCCGTCTACCTCACCCGCAGGGGCACCCATCTTTTTCGTGAAAAAGAAGGAGGGGACTCTGAGACCCTGTATTGACTACCGGGAACTGAATAAAATAACCATCCGGAACCGGTATCCGTTACCGTTGATTCCTGAGCTATTGGAGAGGGTCCAACAGGCAAAAATATTCACCAAATTAGACCTCCGTGGGGCATATAATCTGCTTCGTATACGTCCCGGAGACGAGTGGAAGACCGCGTTCCGATGTCGGTACGGACATTTTGAGTACCTAGTGATGCCTTTTGGACTTTGTAACGCTCCCGCGGCATTTCAACATCTGGTTAACGATATTTTTAGGGATATCATGGACCAATTCATGGTGATCTATCTGGACGATATCCTAATTTTTTCTGATTCTCTACAGGAACACCAGGAGCACGTTAAGACCGTACTTACCCGTCTGAGGGAAAACCACCTGTACATTAAACTGGAGAAATGCGAGTTCCACTGCTCACAAATACAATTCTTAGGGTATGTCATCTCTCCTCAGGGACTGAACATGGAATCTAGCAAGATACAAGCCATTCTAGACTGGACGGAACCGGGAAACATCAAAGAGGTACAACGCTTTGTCGGTTTTGCCAACTTTTACCGACGCTTTATCCGTAACTTTTCAGAGATTGTTCGTCCCATCACTCTGTTAACCAAGAAAGGACAGAAGTTTGTGTGGTCCGCCCAGGCCCAGGAAGCATTCCATCGTCTCAAGGTATGTTTTACCTCAGCGCCAATATTAGTACATCCGAATCCCGCACTTCCCTTTATCGTGGAGGTCGACGCTTCCGACTATGCATTAGGGGCCATTCTTTCTCAAAGGACCGGGGACAAGAGTCTCTTGCATCCGTGTGCCTTCTTTTCCCGCCGGTTGTCCCCTGCAGAAAGGAACTATGACATTGCGGACAAAGAATTATTGGCGATTATTTCCGCTTTCAAGGAATGGAGACACCACTTACAGGGAGCCGCGCAGCAAGTGATAGTACTCACAGATCATCGTAATCTGGAATTTCTTAAGTCTGCCAGGTGCCTGTCTCCACGGCAAGCCCGTTGGAGCCTATTTCTTAACCAATTCAATTTTATCGTTACATACCGTCCAGGTTCACGTAATGGGAAAGCCGATGCCTTGTCCCGAATCCACGCCGTGGACTCCGTGCCTGGAACCCCGTCTCAGACCGTGTTATCGGATGCCAATTTCGTTGGAGTAATCCAGGACCAGGACTTGTGGAAGGACATCAAGCTGGCCTATGATGGTGACGTATTTCTTGCTGCCCCCCCGAAGGATGTAACGCTTATTCTTCGGAATGGTGTGTGGTTGAGAGAGCGACGCATTTATGTCCCGGAGGCCGTAAGACTTCGGGTTCTCAAATTGGTCCATGACTCCGTGTTGGCTGGTCATAGGGGGGTACTGAAGACGCAGGAATTTCTGAGCCGTTTTTTCTGGTGGCCTACCTGTTTAAAAGATGTGAAAGACTATGTCCACTCATGTGTGGTTTGTGCCCGGTGCAAGGTCCCTCGTGTGGCTCCTACGGGACTCCTCCAACCGTTACCCGTGCCATCTCGCCCTTGGGGGTCTATCTCCATGGATTTTATTGTGGAGTTGCCAGTCTCAGGCGGGCACAATACCATTTTAGTGGTGGTGGATCGATTGACTAAAGCTGCTCACTTTATTCCGTGTACCGGTCTTCCCTCAGCCGCAGAGACAGTGGATTTGGTTATCCAGAACGTATTCCGATTGCATGGGGTACCAGACGAGATCATCTCTGACCGGGGCGTGCAGTTCACGTCTAGATTCTGGAAGGGGTTTTGTACGGCACTCCAGATTGATGTCTGTTTGTCTTCTGCATACCATCCTCAGACAAATGGGCAGACCGAACGGACGAATCAAACCCTGGAACAATACCTTCGATGTTATGTCAGCCATCTCCAAGACGATTGGTTGAAGATGCTTCCGTTGGCGGAGTTCTCATATAACAACACTCAGAGCAGCTCCACTAAGGTAACGCCCTTTTTCGCTAACCTGGGTTACCATCCGACTGTTTTGCCTAGGTCACCGGTTGCGGTTTCGGTGCCAGCGGTGGAGGACAGATTGACGGAACTACGACAAAATCTGGAGGTTCTAAAGGACACTGTGGCTACGGCCCAGGAGCGTTACAAGAGGTCGGCAGACACTCACCGGAAACCGGCACCCATGTACAAGGTAGGGGACTCTGTATGGTTGTCCACCAAAAACCTGAGATTGGGTGTTCCTTCGCAGAAGCTGGGACAAAAATTCATCGGTCCGTTTAAGATCACCGGGATCGTGAGCCCTGTGGCCTGTCGGCTACGGTTGCCGAACCATCTAAAGGTACACCCGGTCTTTCATGTGTCTCTCCTCAAACCCGTTTCCCCTAATACGTTTCATGGTCGTGTTGTGCCTCCTCCTCCACCTGTGATGGTCGACGGCGAGGAGCAGTTCGTGGTTGAGGACATTATTGACTCCCGGCTCCATCGTCGTCGGCTTCAGTATCTGGTCCGTTGGCTGGGGTACGCCCCCGAGGACGATTCCTGGGAACCGGTGGGTAACATTCGGGCACCCCGGAAGATTGCTCAGTTTCATCAGCGTTTCCCGGACAAGCCAGGCCCTGATCCGTCCTGAGGCCGTCTCTGGGGGGGGAGTAATGTCAGGTTTCCAGGTTTTCCAGTTCTCTTTTGAATGAGCTTGCCCTCGGTTAACATGGAGTTTACTGTTCTGTTGCCCTACTTCCTGTCCAGCTGCTTAAAAGGCCGCCTCTAAGCCTAGTCCAGTGCCTGAGTATACTGCTTGCTGTGTGCTCCTGCTTTGCTGCTGCTAATCCTGATTGCCTTTGGATCCACCTAAAGACTACCGACCGACCGACTCTGGACCTTACCCGGTTTCTCAAAGCTGTGCCCGGATTCCGTCTGCCATCTTCGGTCAGCACTCTGCCCGGTTCTCTCTGGTTTGTAACCACTCTGGACAATCATCCCGTACGGACACTCCTGGACTTTTACCGCTTGCCCCTTGTGTCCCGGCTGCGGCGCATTTAGGCCTTCCGGGGTGATTGCCGGACAGTTCCTGTATAGGGGTTCGCTCTGGTGGTCTCCCTGGGGGAGTCCGGTGCGTGGCCCCGGGAATTCCCTTCGCTCCGTTTCGGGAAGGTATTTTGTGTATTTGTACCGCTGTGTTTTCCGTTGTGTATCTACCGTGGTTACACATTATAAAATATCTTGTACCAAGAACTCGTCTCTGATTGTCATTGCCCTACGCTATCGAAATCCTCAGAACATATATAAATATTACACAATGTAAATCTGATGGGTGATAATTACCTTATGCAGCTCCCTTTAACCGAGTGGGCCATTCGTTTGTGTTGGTGTAGTGATGGATCATACCACTGGGATGGATGAAATAGAAGAAAAAACACAGACAAAAAAGAGAAAAAAAGAGAAAAAATGAGAAACTGAAGCAATTAATGTCTCACTACTAATGTAACAATATACATTTGTGTGATTCGATATGTATGTTATCGGTGAGGTTATTCTAATGATCATTGTTATTGATGTCATATCTATATTTCACACTGATGTCTAATATATGTGGTCATCTGTGCATGGATACATATCCCATTATATGCTATTGTAGGGTGGAGAATCTGTATTTATGTTTTTGTGCAGGAACGATTTACTGTAGCATTTTATTTTGTGAATCTAGACATGACATCGTTCAGTAAATTAGTATTCTTTATAATAATCTCTTTTTTGTGATACCCCGGTACTGACTTGATGTGTGTGGCAGTTTTCTTTGCTGCCAGTTTAGCTGCTTGTGTCCTCCCACGGTTGGTTGAGTGGTCGTATTGTATGCGCTGGACAGATGGGACTTTCGGGTGCATACACCCGGCGGTGTCAAAATATCGAACCGCGCATGCGTTAAGTGACGTCTGGGGTGATTTCCCCACACATGCGCATAGGTCCAATGACGACCGCCGGGTGTATGATAAACAACTTCCGGGTCCCGCTGGCAGCGCGTGCGCAGATAGCGATCCGCTTAGCGCTTCCGTGGTGGGAACTTTAGATAAATATGAGCCCCTCGGGTGTAATCAGACAACGTGTGGTGGCCCTTGAAAAAGGATCATGAAACACGCGTCGGGCCTCTGACCAGCAACTGCTTGATTCCGCCTGGATATCGGGAAGGCTGCTAGATACCACTCTGTGCGTTCCCAAGGTAAATACTGTTGGTGCGATTTTTTTCTTGTGGGATACATGATAGGGACCCACAGTACCTTAAGTGGATAGCCACTGTATACCATGGAGGATTTATGGGATATTTGGCCTGCGGAAGGCAGATTCATAGGAACATATATTTACTTTCAGTATTTTGTACGCGTTCCTCCAGACTGCCCTTTAACATGGAAAAAATTTTTTTTGCAGTTTTCTGGTCCCCACCTTCTGAGATTTATTACCTCCTTGTCAGTCGTCTCTTTTGCTACTTTGTTTCAACTATATAGAGTTTTGTCTCTTTGTAATCTTAAATAATTTTTCAATAAATTAAGTGGATTTCTAAAACTCCATTGTGTGGTTTCCACATCTTTTGCAACTGTGGATTCCTTGTGTCAAGCCACTCATAACCAATAGACAATGACAGAAGCGTCTTACCTGGGCCAAGGAGAAAAAGAACTAGACAGTTCTCAGTGTCCAAGGTGTTGTTTTCAAATTAAAGTAAATTTTGCATTTCATTTGGAAATCAATGTGCCAGAGTCTGGAGGAAGAGTGGAGATGCCACAATCCAAGCTGCTGGAGGTCTAATGTGAGTTTCCACAATCAGTGATGGTTTGGGGAGCCATGTCATCTGCTGGTGTAGCTCCACTGTGTTTCAAGACCAAAGTTAGTGCAACCGTCTACCAGGAAATTTCAGAGCACTTCATGCTTCCCTCTGCTGACAAGCTTTTTGGCGATTGGAGATTTAATTTTCTTGCAGCACCTGTCCACACTGCCAAAAGTACCTATACCTGGTTTACTAACCACAGTATCACTATGCTTGATTGGTCAGCAAACTCGCCTGACCTAAACCTCATAGACAATCTATTGGATATTGTCAAGAGAAAGATGTGAGGCACCAGACCAACAATGCAGACGAGCTGAAGGCTGCTATCAAAGCAACCTGGGCTTCCATAACACCTCAGCAGTGCCATAGGCTGATCGCCTCCATGCTATGCTGCATTTCATGCAAAAGGAGCCCCGACCAAGTATTGAGTAGATTCACTGTAAAATCATTTTTTAAGTTTGTCTTATATAATATTCTAATTTTCTTAGATAATGACTTTTGGGTTTTCATTGGCTGTAAGGCTGCTTTCACACTTGCATTGTTTTGCATCCGTCGCATCCAGTTGTGTAACTGATGCAAGGGATGCGTTGCAGATAGTGGCACAACTGATGTGAATGATGCTGCAAAAAAAATCTGTTTTTTTTTTCTTTTTACTGTTTTACCGGCGGCCGGCTTTTGTGAACAATCAGCTAATCGTTCACAAAAGGCGGCCACCAGGCGATCAGCTGAACGTTCACAAAAGACGGCTGGCGGCCGATCAGCTGATCGTTCCGACCGCTGGAACTGAATTTACAGTAGACCATGTTTTTTTACTGTGCGCATTTTCAGAGTAAAAAAACGATCCGCTACACACAAAAAAACGTTACAAATCAGCATTGCTCCCGCCTGACAGTCAGTCAGTTAACAACTGATCCGTCACGCGGCGGCTGCAACGCAGGGCCATCGGTCACAATCCGTCGCTAATAGAAGTCTATGGGGAAAAAATGGATTCCTTAAAAATATTTTGCAGGATACCGTAATTCCTCAAGGCGACGGATTGTGACTGATGCAAAACAACGGAAGTGTGAAAGCAGCCCAAGTCATAATCATCAACATTAACAAATAAATACGTAAAATAGATCCCTCTGTGTGTAATTACTCTATATAATGTGTTTTTACATTTTATATTGAATTACTGAAAAAAATTAACTTTTTGATATTCGAATTTATTAAGCTGCACTTGTGATTGACAGAGTGTAGAAGAACACACAATAGAGACGGTCAAAGTAAAGGCAAGAAAGAAAACAAGAAAAGGAAAGCATGTTAGAAGTTACATTAGAATTATAATATATACAGTTACTTATAGACGTCTGTTTTCTAAAAATCCAATAAAAAGCAATATTCCATGTGCACAGAACATTTCACATTTTCAGACACTGATGAGCAAAAGGTTAAAAATGCTGCATTTTCCCCCATAATGTTTTGAAGTTGAGATTATCATCATTTTATAAACAATCATCTTAGCTATTGTCAAGGAGAAATTCCATAGTTTCGGAAATTATGTTCTTATCAGTGAATGTCTGCTAAAAGCTCTGGTTAATAGTTACTGAGTGCCGGCAAAGAGACTTAAGCGGGCTTTACATGCTACGATATCGTTAACGTATTATCGTTGGGGTCACAGTGTTTGTGACGCACATCCGGCGACGTTAACGACATCGCAGCATGTGACACGTACGAGCGACCTTAGTCGATCGCAAAATTGGCAAAATCGTTCGCCACGGAGAGGTCGTCCTGAATCAAAAAATTGTTAATTGCTTATTAGCGATGTTGTTCGTTGTTCCTGCGGCACCACACATCGCTATGTGTGACACCACAGGAGCGACAACATCTCCTTACCTCCGTCCACCAGCAATGCGGAAGGAAGGAGGTGGGCGGGATATTACGTCCCGCCCATCTCTGCCCCTCCGCTTCTATTGGCCGGTCGCTTAGTGACGCCGCAGTGACGTTGCTAGGACACCGAACGCACCTCCCCCTTGAGGGAGGTATTGTTCGGTGGTCATAGCAACGTCGCTGCACAGGTATGTGCGTGTGACGCTGCCGTAGCGATAATGTTCGGCAGCGATCACACAATATTGCATGTACGACGGGGGCGGGTGCTATCGCGCTCGACATCGCTAGCTGATGCTAGCGATGTCGCAGCGTGTAAAGCCCGCTTTAGACCACATAGATATCTGGTTTAATCCCCCTCTCAGTGAGGGTAGGTGCACAAGAGTGATGTGCTTTATTTTTTTACAATCTTTTTATAGAGAACAGGAATGGGTTAATCTTTTAGTGAAATTTCTATGTATGTCATTCGCTATGTTAAAAAATATGCAAAAAGTCTGTGACGTTTATCTATGTTGGAAATTCCTCTCAGCGCCTCCTATTTTCCGACTCCATCTCTGGCAATGTCTCTGGCAGGTAATGTCTCAGCCTTGAATTTGGACTTGCACAGGTAGCCAGTCTTATCACATCTGCATTCCATTGCATTGTGTCAGTCCAGTTGGTGATCTTGGGTATGCATACTTTTCCTGATATGTAGCAGTAATCCGAAAACAAACTGAATATATATATATATATATATATATATATATATATATATATATATATATATATATACACATATATCTGATATCAGCTGCAGACTTTAAAACTCCATCTTGCTCCTCATTAGAGTTGAGCGCGGTTCGTGGTTCGTGGTTCTCCAGTTCTAGGCTCGAGTGATTTTGGGGCCTGTTCTAGATCGAACTAGAACTCGAGCTTTTTGCAAAAGCTCGATAGTTCTAGAAACGTTCGAGAACGGTTCTAGCAGCAAAAAACAAGCTAAATCATAGCTTGGTTTCTGCTGTAATAGTGTAAGTCACTCTGTGAATCACACTATTATCACATTTCAGTGTATAGTGTGCGTGAACAGCGCATTCAGATCACTGCTGTTTCTATAATGGCGATCGCCATTTTTTTTTATTTTTTTCTTGTCTTCCTTCCCTAAGCGCGCGCGTCTTGTGGGGCGGGCCAGCATGTCAGCCAATCCCAGACACACACACAGCTAAGTGGACTTTGAGCCAGAGAAGCAACGGCATGTGTGATAGGATGTCCATGTCACATGTCCCTGCATTATAAAACCGGACATTTTCTTCCAGGACGCCATTATCTGCCTTCTGCGTCTTTGGTGTCAGACATCACTGTCGCAGCTCCGTCCTCCTGAGTCCTATAGCCGATACAGCTGTATGCGCTCCATACACAGCGTTAGACAGCTTAGGGAGAGCACTTTATAGCAGTCCTTTTAAGGGCTCAAACCGGCAGGGTCAGAGCCATAGGTGACAGGTCCTGAAAACAGCGACAGCGTCTGTGTAGCCAAGATCAGGGATTTCCTCCCTGCATTTCACCATTAGGAGGGAATAGAAAGGCAGGCTTCCATTCCTCTACCCAGAGCACCACAATCCTGCCACTGTACCCTCTTGTCCTCTGCACACTCCAACTCATTATAACTAAGCCATTATACTAGCAAACACTCAGTGTACCTAGTGGCATCCTATCTGTGGCTATTGGACTTTGCTATAGTCCCACTAGTGCAAAGACATTTGCAGAGCATGTCTGCCTGCATTGCACACTCCAACTTTTTTAAACTCAGCCATTATACTAGCAAACACTCAGTGTACCTAGTTGTATCCTAAACGTGGCTATTGTACTTTTGTCTATTCACAGTATTGGAACGATATTTGCAGCACGTCTGCCTGCATTGCACACTCAAACTTTTTTAAACTCAGCCATTATACTAGCAAACACTCAGTGTACCTAGTTGTATCCTAAACGTGGCTTTTGTACTTTTGTCTATTCACACTATTGTAAAGATATTTGCAGCACGTCTGCCTGCATTGCACACTCCAACTTTTTTAAACTCAGCCATTATACTAGCAAACACTCAGTGTACCTAGTTGTATCCTAAACGTGGCTATTGTACTTTTGTCTATTCACAGTATTGGAACGATATTTGCAGCACGTCTGCCTGCATTGCACACTCAAACTTTTTTAAACTCAGCCATTATACTAGCAAACACTCAGTGTACCTAGTGGCATCCTAAACGTGGCTTTTGTACTTTTGTCTATTCACAGTATTGGAACGATATTTGCAGCACGTCTGCCTGCATTGCACACTCAAACTTTTTTAAACTCAGCCATTATACTAGCAAACACTCAGTGTACCTAGTTGTATCCTAAACGTGGCTATTGTACTTTTGTCTATTCACAGTATTGGAACGATATTTGCAGCACGTCTGCCTGCATTGCACACTCAAACTTTTTTAAACTCAGCCATTATACTAGCAAACACTCAGTGTACCTAGTGGCATCCTAAACGTGGCTTTTGTACTTTTTTCTATTCACAGTATTGGAACGATATTTGCAGCACGTCTGCCTGCATTGCACACTCAAACTTTTTTAAACGCAGCCATTATACTAGCAAACACTCAGTGTACCTAGTGGCATCCTAAACGTGGCTATTGTACTTTTGTCTATTCACAGTATTGGAACGATATTTGCAGCACGTCTGCCTGCATTGCACACTCAAACTTTTTTAAACTCAGCCATTATACTAGCAAACACTCACTGTACCTAGTTGTATCCTAAACGTGGCTTTTGTACTTTTGTCTATTCACAGTATTGGAACGATATTTGCAGCACGTCTGCCTGCATTGCACACTCAAACTTTTTTAAACGCAGCCATTATACTAGCAAACACTCAGTGTACCTAGTTGTATCCTAAACGCGGCTTTTGTACTTTTGTCAATTCACAGTATTGGAACGATATTTGCAGCACGTCTGCCTGCATTGCACACTCAAACTTTTTTAAACTCAGCCATTATACTAGCAAACACTCAGTGTACCTAGTTGTATCCTAAACGTGGCTATTGTACTTTTGTCTATTCACACTACTGCAAATCTATGTGCAGCACCTCTGCATGACAACCTCCTGCTCTGTTTTTAATAAGCTATAATGATAGCACAAAATACTGCCATTTAGTGGCATCATAGAACTGGCTGTTGTATTCCATTAGTGCCCCACTGGTGACAAGCTATTTCTAGCACCTCTACATCACACCCTCATGCACATTTTGCTACGCTAATGTTATAGCAAACTCATGGAATTCATTGCTGCATTTGATAATTCGGAGGGATAGAAAGTCAGGCTTCCTTTAGCTTTTCCTTCTGTTCATAGACAGCATCTCCAAGACAAATTTCCCCTCCACGTCTAAGTGTGGAGAGGCAGCTAGTGCGCATGCGTGTGCCGATGTACCCCAGCTGCAGCCTAATTACAGTGTTTCGCGTAGTGAGTATGCTCAGCCTGACTGTGTTATTCCTGACGCTAAGTCTTCTTTTCGGGATACAGCGCATGCTCCCACACTAAGTGTGAAAAGCCTCTTTGCACAGGTGCTTGCATTCCGTGCCGGGTCTAAGTCCTGTTTTGTGCCTAGACACCATGCTAAAGCTGATAGTCTTTTTTCAGAGACTGTATTTCATGCTACTGAGCATGCTCAGGCACTTCCTGCATCAGAGACTAGGTCCGGTAATGAACTCTTTGGCCCTGGCCCTGATGTGGGGGTCCCATATAGACCACAGGGCATCAGGTGTCCTCCCAAATGGCTTGCAGAGGCCCACACCTATGACTTGTCACCGCATTATTGATGGTCAGACGATGACTGGTGAGGTGTTTGGGTCATGGCAGCCATGAGGTCATCATTGAAGTTGCGTTTCCAAATAGGACGCTAGTTATGCCACTCATGACGTGTCACTCTACTTTTGTCTCCAGGAGGTGCATTGTGGTTCACCCTGGTTTGGGGCGGACCCAGGTTATAAAAGGGGCTGGAGCCAACAAGGAGGTGCGCAGTCTTCTATTATGCTCCGAAAGAGCACACCTCCATGTGTTGAACCCATTGCGGCTTTAGGCCAGAGGTAGGCAGGGATAGGGTGGTGGATGCAGGCCACCACCACAGTTGGTAACGCAGAACGGTTAAGACCAGCTCCTGTCCTAACAGTCCTGCTTGTGCAGCCCAGTGGCATTAACAGGCCTGCTGCTGCTGATGCGCCTGCTGTCCACAGGTGTGGCCCCTACGCACACGGTCAGCGTACTCAATGGCCCCTGTGTTGTTAACAGGGAGTTCCTGGGCTGGGTGGGCATGTGGACCCTGTGACGCTAACAGGGCTCACAGTCTCCAGATCCGAATGGCGTCTAACTCGGTTCAGGCTACTATTAGTTTCATAGCCACACAGCTCTGTATCCTCCACCAAAACTTCAAGTTGCCAACCTCTCCTTTTCCAACTGGGAGCACGGTGGACACTGACTGCTGATGGGGATATATACCTTTCTCTTTCTTTTCTTATTAATTTTCGTTATATAGCGGTCACAGATTATATACCACTTTATCCAAATCTGCCAGTCCCACTGTAACAGATGTTGTTTCTTCAGCAAATATTACAGTTGCTTAACCACCAAATCCACGGACCAAAACTTTTTTCCCCTTTCCAACACACCTGTTCCCCTTTCCAACAGCATCTGTCCTTTTTCAACTCATTTTGGGATATGACCAAAAGTGCAACTGTGCAGGGACACCGTACTCAACGCCATCTCAGCACAGCAGCCATCCCTCGGTCCCTCCGATGTGGACAAGTAAAAGACCATTTCCTCCTATCCATGACAAAGCGTTGAGATTCACTCTGTGCAGCACTGGTGTTTAGTGGAAAAGTAGATCTAAGATTGCGTACCACCTTCTGCTGATACTCCTGTATACGTGCGTCTATTTCTATGGCAGGAATTAGTTCGCCAAATTTTGTCTTGTACCGGGGATCTAACAGTGTGGCAACCCAGTATTCAGGATTACTTCAAATTCATACAATCCGAGGGTTATGTAGGTAGTGCAGCAAGAAGGCGCTCATGTGTCTTGTGCATCCAGGAGGACCAAGTCCTTGGTGTGTTGGTGGCAGAGAGGTGAGAATCGTGCATCCTTCCTCTGCCCTCTACCCACAACCTCGCACAACCGAAATGTGAGCAAGCTCTCACTCATCTGCTGAGTCTTCCATGCCCATCGCCAGTTCGTCCTCCATTTCTTCATGGGCTCCTGCACTTTCATCAACACTTTTTGCTGATACTATGCGCCCTTGTTAATCCCTCTCCCTCACCATGACTGCCGCATAGGTGCCGCTGACCATCTGGACCTCGTAGATCTTGTTATCCCTTCCGCATATGACTCCTCCTGTATTTCCTCCCCTTCCTCTTGTCCCAACACCTGACTCCGAATAATAATTACAGTGTGCTCCATCATGTAGATGACCAGAATTGTCACGCTGAGAATGACATTGCCAGTGCTAAACATCTTCGTCGACATTTGTGAACTGTGTAGCAGGGTGCATAGGTCCTTGATCTGACACCACTCCAGCAGCATGATCTGCACCACCTCTTGATCAAGTTATCCCAGGCTATATGTCATACCGTATTTCAGCAGGGCTCTGCGGTGCTGCCACACACGCTGCAACATGTGCAGATTCCAATTCCTGCGTGTCGGAACATCGCATTTCCGGCGTTTAACTGCCAGACCCTAAGACTTCCGGAGTGATGAAAGTTGTTGAGCTGCTGTGTGCGCACGATGGAAGTGAGCACATAGCGAGCGTGCACGCTGCACAAGGCCATGTAGGCCGTGATGGTGTTTTAAAAATTGCTGGAGAATCAGATTCAACACGTGAGCCATACAAGGCACGTGTGTCACATTGCCCTGAGGATGGCCCGCAGCCAGGTTTGCATCATTGCCGCACACGGCTGTTAAGTCACCAACGGAGTCCGCTCCGTCAATTTGTACTCCAGTCGCCAGGTGACAACGTGTTCCTTTCATGCATAGTGCTGATGATGGGAGAGGAGTCGATGCCAGCGGCGCAGGTGGACGCAGGTTATGCTCACCCACTGGGCTGCATTACCTTGACAGATGCAGAATCTCTGGCTGAATGTAGCTGGTGGGTATCTCACAGATGAAATACCATCATTCAGCTACAACCAATGTGAAGACACCACACCCTTTTTTATGCCCATCCTGTCTGCAGACCACTGCCAGACATAGCTATGAACCTCTGGTTAATTTTACCCCCAGTTCAGTTTTATGATTTTGTGTGCTTGTTACCTGACTACTTTTCCTGCTTGCTGTTTATGTACCTTGTTGGCCGATCCGCATTTCACCTCTGCTTGTTTTCTGATTAAGTCCTGGCCGTCCCATTCTGTTCCTGTTCCTCAATTAATGTTTTGACCCTGCCTGACTACTATTCTCTGGAATAGCGGTGTGACTCACATTTCCCATACATTTCAAAGTAAAACTTTGACCGCCTGATGGCATTGAGCTCTGCTGCCAGCATAGTAAGGAGGTGTGTGGTAGTCCTTGTGCGCAGTTGCTTGGAAGGGTGGCCTGACCACACAGGGTTTGCGCCAAGGTGGAGGACCCACACGAGGTTGAAGAGGCAGAAGCAGTGTATTAACTTCTACATACAGAACAAGGATTGAAACAACTCGTGGGGACGGCAAGACTTGTACAGCAGACCCTTCTCCATCTCTCACCATAGTTTGCCAGTGCCCAGTCAGCGACATGTAACGTCCCTATCCATGCTTACTGGTCCAAGTATCGGTGGTGAAATGCACCTGTTCACACACAGAGTTTCTCAAGGAAGCGGTGATGTTGTGTGCGACATGCTGGTGTAGCGCAGGCACACCTTTCTTAGAGAAGTAGTGGCGACTGGGCATCTGGTACTGGGGCACAGTGACAGACATAAGGTCTCTAAAATCCTGTGTGTCCACCATGCGGAAAGGCAGCATTTCCGTAGCCAAGAGCTTACAGAGGGATAAAGTCAACCTCTTAGCTTTGTCATGGGTCGCAGGAAATGGCCTTTTATTTGTCCACATCTGAGGGACAGAGATCTGGCTGCTGTCTGTAGACGGTGTTGAGTAGGGTGTCCCTGGAAAAATGCAGGTTTGTGAGGAAAGTGCAGGCGGAGACATGATGTTGCCTTCATCTTGCCTTCAGATCTGTTCATCTTGTATCATTTTTAAAAAACACAGCAAGCAAGGGTTACTCCAAGCGGAGCCTCCCTTTTTTCCAAAAATTGTGCCCCACACACACCCACCCATTCAGTGGCAGCACTTGTGCCCTAGTTGCAAACAGGATGTTTTGATTTGCATCAAGCACATTCCAAATCCACAAGCATTTACTCTCCCCAGGATGACACAGGGGTAGTAAATTCCTTGTGGATCCATGACTTGTTCATTTTGATGAACGTCAGTCTGTCCACATTGTCACTGGACAGACGCGTGCGCTTATCTGTCAGCACACACCCAGCAGCACTGAAGACACGTTCAGAGACAACGCTGGCAGCTGGACACGACAAAATCTTCAAGGCGTAACTGGAGAGCTCTAGACATTTTTCTAGATTTGAAGCCCAAAAGGAGCAAGGCTCCATTTGAAAAGTCATTGCATCGATGTTCATTTGGAGATACTCCTGTATCATCCTCTCCATCCGTTGACTATGTGTCAGACTTGTTGTCTCTGGTGGCCTTGCAAAGGAGGGTCTAAAAAAATTATTAAAAGATTCCATAAAATTGATGTTACCAGCACCAGATCCGGTCCTACTGGTACGGGTAGACTGTTGAAGATGACGAGGCCGTCCCATGTTTGTCAAGTTACAACTGGAAGAATCACTCCCTTCACCTGCACGGTTGTTTGGTGGAAAAGCCGAGCTAAGATCGAGTAACAGCTTCTGCTGATACTCCTGCATACGTGCGTCCCTTTCTATGGGTGGAATTATGTCACAAAATTTGGACTTGTACCGGGGATCTAATAGTGTGGCAAGCTAGTAGTCATCATCACTTCTAATTTTGACAATACGAGGGTCATGTTGGAGGTAGTGCAACAAGAAGGCACTCATGTGTCTTGCGCAGCCATGCGGACCAAGTCCACGCTGTGTTTGTGGCATAGAGGTGCTAACCGTTCTTTCTTCCTCTGACATCTCCCCCCAACCTCTTTCAACTGAAATTTGACCAAGCTCCCCCTCATCTGCTGAGTCTTCCATGTCCATGGACAGTTCATCCTCCATATCTTCATGTCCTCCTGCACCTTCCTCAACATCTCGCCTGCTACCATGCGCCCTTGTTGATCCCTGTCCCCCATGGTCCCATGCCTGCCGCGTTGGTGATGATGAACGTCTGGACCTTGGTGATGTTGTTGTCCCTTGCGCATATGAATCCTCCTGTAGTTTCTCCCCTTCCTGTTGTCCCACCCCCTGACTCCGAATAGTGTTTAGCGTGTGCTCCAGCATGTAAATGACTGGAATCGTCATGATGATAATGGCATTGTCAGCGCTAAACATATTCGTCGCCATGTCGAAACTGTGCAGAAGGGTGCATAGGTCCTTGATCTGAGATCACTCGATCAGGGTGATCTGCCCCACCTCTGCATCTCGTTGGCCCAGGCTATACGTCATGACGTATTGCACCATGGCTCTGCGGTGCTGCCACAGTCGCTGTAACATGTGGAGAGTTGAATTCCAGCGTGTCGCCACATCGCATTTCAGGCGATGAACCGGCAGGCCGAAAGACTTCTGGAGCGATGCAAGTCGCTCAGCTGCGGCGCTTGAACGGCGGAAGTGAGCAGACAGTTTTCGTGCCCTGTTCAGAAGGCCATCTAGGCCGGGATAGTGTGTTAAAAATTGCTGGACGACAAGGTTCAACACGTGAGCCATACAAGGTACGTGTGTCACCTTGCCCAGGCGAAGGGCCGCACCCAGGTTTGCAGCATTGTCGCACACGGCCTTACCAGGCTGCAGGTTGAGTGGAGACAACCATTTATTAAACTCGGACCGCAGAGCTGACCACAACTCCTCAGCTGTGTGACTCTTATTCCCAAGACATGTCAAGCTAAAGACCGCCTGATGCCGTTGCGCTCTGCTGCCAGCATAGTAATGAGGGTTGCGTGATTCCTTCTGCGCAGTGAGAACGCTGGTGGCCTGACCAGGCAGGCTTGGGGCGGAGGTGGAGGACCCAGATGAGGTGGAGGATGCAGAAGCAGTGGCGGAACTTGGACAGACAGAGGATTGACACACAAGTCGTGGGGACGGCAAGACTTGTGCAGCAGACCCTTCACCATCTATCACCATAGTTACCCAGTGGCCAGTCAGCGACATGTAACGTCCCTGTCCATGCTTACTGGTCCAAGTATCGGTGGTGAAATGCACCCGTTCACACACAGAGTTTCTCAAGGAAGCGGTGATGTTGTGTGTGACATGCTGGTGTAGCGCGGGCACACCTTTCTTAGAGAAGTAGTGGCGACTAGGCATCTGGTACTGGGGCACAGCGACAGACATAAGGTCTCTAAAATCCTGTGTGTCCACTAGACGGAAAGGCAGCATTTCGGTAGCCAACAGCTTACAGAGGGATAGAGTCAACCTCTTAGCTTTGTCATGGGTCGCAGGAAGTGGCCTTTTATTTGACCACATCTGAGGGACAGAGATCTGGCTGCTGTGTGTAGACGGTGTTGAGTAGGGTGTCCCTGGAAAAATGCAGGTTTGTGAGGAAAGTGCAGGCGGAGACATGATGTTGCCTTCATCCAACGTTGGTGCTATCGATGTTTGAGAGAGCTGTACACAATCACTTGTTTCCCCTTCCAAACCAACTGACGACCTACCAAGCAAACTGCCTGTTGCGGTTACAGTGGTGGAAGTTGTGGGTGGAAAAACAGGTGTGACAGCTGTCCCCACAGTCCTAGAAGATGACGAGCGCGCGGATGCACTGGAAGGGGCAGGCGGTGGATGGTTGGCTCCGCTAGGCCGCATTGCAGCACGGTGAGCTTCCCACCAGGCCATATGATATTTATTCATGTGACGATTCATGGAAGAAGTTGTCAAACTGCTGAGTTTTTGACCTCTACTAAGATAACCATGCCAAATGTTACAGATCACATAATTAGGGCGATCTTTTTTTATGTCAAAAAAGGACCAGGCTAGGCAAGGCTTAGAGGCCATGCGACCTGTTGATCCACCCCGAATAATGCTCAGAGGCAGAGTGGTGGCTGAGGATGCAGTTGTAGACGTGCTACCAGTGCTCCGACTGTGTCCAGGAAGGCGCAAGGTTACTTCGACGTCGGTTGCATCCTCCTCCACCGCCTCTGTTGACCTCCTCGAGTGTCTGACTGTGGGTTGACAGTAGGTGGGATCTAGGACTTCATCATCAATTGTTGTGTTTGCACTCCCCTCCCCCTCAGACCGAGCCTCTTCTTGCCCTGACCGAATATTTAAGTTGTCATCCCAATCGGGTATCTGCGTCTCATCTTCATCAGTATGTTCCTCATTGTCTATAACCACAGTTGTTGGAAAGGCAGCATTTTGGTAGCCAACAGTTTGCAGATGATGAAAGTCAACCTCCAAGCCATGTCATGCCCTTCTAAAAGCATGTAAAACACAGCGAGGGGACTCCAACCACAGTCTCCCTCGTTTCCACTAACTGGGCCACACACACCCCACTTGACTGGCATCGGTTGAGCCCCCTTTTGAAAAAGAAAAAGATGCTTTGCATGAAGCACTCTCAAAAATACGCTTGCCTTTCCCGTCCCCTGGCTGACCCAGGGGAAGAAAAGTCCTCTGAGAGCCATGATTTGTTCATTTTCGGTCTTTTAGAAACACAGCGAGGGGACTCCAACCACAGTCTCCTTCGTTGCCACTAACTGGGCCACACACACCCCACTTGACTGGCATCGGTTGAGCCCCCTTTTGAAAAAGAAAAAGATGCTTTGCATGAAGCACTCTCAAAAATACGCGTGCCTTTCCCGTCCCCTGGCTGACCCAGGGGAAGAAAAGTCCTCTGAGAGCCATGACTTGTTCATCTTGGTTCTTTTAGAGACACAGCGAGGGGACTCCAACCACAGTCTCCCTCGTTTCCACTAAATGGGCCACACACACCCCTCTTGAATGACATCAGTTGATGCCCCTTTTGAAAAAGAAAAAGATGCTTTGCATGAAGCACTCTCAAAAATACGCGTGCCTTTCCCGTCCCCTGGCTGACCCAGGGGAAGAAAAGTCCTCTGAGAGCCATGACTTGTTCATCTTGGTTCTTTTAGAGACACAGCGAGGGGACTCCAACCACAGTCTCCCTCGTTTCCACTAAATGGGCCACACACACCCCTCTTGAATGACATCAGTTGATGCCCCTTTTGAAAAAGAAAAAGATGCTTTGCATGAAGCACTCTCAAAAATACGCGTGCCTTTCCCGTCCCCTGGCTGACCCAGGGGAAGAAAAGTCCTCTGAGAGCCATGACTTGTTCATCTTGGTTCTTTTAGAGACACAGCGAGGGGACTCCAACCACAGTCTCCCTCGTTTCCACTAAATGGGCCACACACACCCCTCTTGACTGACATCAGTTGATGCCCCTTTTCAAAATGAAAAAGATGCTTTGCATGAAGCACTCTCAAAAATACGCGTGCCTTTCCCGTCCCCTGGCTGACCCAGGGGAAGAAAAGTCCTCTGAGAGCCATGACTTGTTCATCTTGGTTCTTTTAGAGACACAGCGAGGGGACTCCAACCACAGTCTCCCTCGTTTCCACTAAATGGGCCACACACACCCCACTTGACTGGCATCGGTTGAGCCCCCTTTTGAAAAAGAAAAAGATGCTTTGCATGAAGCACTCTCAAAAATACGCGTGCCTTTCCCGTCCCCTGGCTGACCCAGGGGAAGAAAAGTCCTCTGAGAGCCATGACTTGTTCATCTTGGTTCTTTTAGAGACACAGCGAGGGGACTCCAACCACAGTCTCCCTCGTTTCCACTAACTGGGCCACACACACCCCACTTGACTGGCATCGGTTGAGCCCCCTTTTGAAAAAGAAAAAGATGCTTTGCATGAAGCACTCTCAAAAATACGCGTGCCTTTCCCGTCCCCTGGCTGACCCAGGGGAAGAAAAGTCCTCTGAGAGCCATGACTTGTTCATCTTGGTTCTTTTAGAGACACAGCGAGGGGACTCCAACCACAGTCTCCCTCGTTTCCACTAAATGGGCCACACACACCCCTCTTGAATGACATCAGTTGATGCCCCTTTTGAAAAAGAAAAAGATGCTTTGCATGAAGCACTCTCAAAAATACGCGTGCCTTTCCCGTCCCCTGGCTGACCCAGGGGAAGAAAAGTCCTCTGAGAGCCATGACTTGTTCATCTTGGTTCTTTTAGAGACACAGCGAGGGGACTCCAACCACAGTCTCCCTCGTTTCCACTAAATGGGCCACACACACCCCTCTTGAATGACATCAGTTGATGCCCCTTTTGAAAAAGAAAAAGATGCTTTGCATGAAGCACTCTCAAAAATACGCGTGCCTTTCCCGTCCCCTGGCTGACCCAGGGGAAGAAAAGTCCTCTGAGAGCCATGACTTGTTCATCTTGGTTCTTTTAGAGACACAGCGAGGGGACTCCAACCACAGTCTCCCTCGTTTCCACTAATTGGGCCACACACACCCCACTTGACTGGCATCAGTTGACCCCCATTTTCAAGATGAAAAAGATGCTTTGCATGAAGCACTCTCAAAAATACGCGTGCCTTTCCCGTCCCCTGGCTGACCCAGGGGAAGAAAAGTCCTCTGAGAGCCATGACTTGTTCATCTTGGTTCTTTTAGAGACACAGCGAGGGGACTCCAACCACAGTCTCCCTCGTTTCCACTAAATGGGCCACACACACCCCACTTGACTGGCATCGGTTGAGCCCCCTTTTGAAAAAGAAAAAGATGCTTTGCATGAAGCACTCTCAAAAATACGCGTGCCTTTCCCGTCCCCTGGCTGACCCAGGGGAAGAAAAGTCCTCTGAGAGCCATGACTTGTTCATCTTGGTTCTTTTAGAGACACAGCGAGGGGACTCCAACCACAGTCTCCCTCGTTTCCACTAACTGGGCCACACACACCCCACTTGACTGGCATCGGTTGAGCCCCCTTTTGAAAAAGAAAAAGATGCTTTGCATGAAGCACTCTCAAAAATACGCGTGCCTTTCCCGTCCCCTGGCTGACCCAGGGGAAGAAAAGTCCTCTGAGAGCCATGTCCATATTGTCAGTGGACAGACACGTGTGCTTATCTGCCAGCAGACCCCCAGCAGCACTGAAGACAGGTTCCGAGAGAACGCTGGCTGCAGGACACGACAAGATCCCCAAGACGTACGTGGCGAGCTCAGGCAATTTATCAAGATTGGAAGCCTAAAATGAGCAGGGCTCAAGTTGCACAATAATGGAATCGATGTTTCCTTGCATATACTCATATATCTGTGTGTCCTCCTCTTTTTCCTTGTCCAGCCCTTTTGTTTTCACATGAGTATATGTCCTTGTCACTTTCCCATGTGTTGTGAGTTGTTTGTCACCTTTTGGACACCTTTGAGGGTGTTTTCTAGGTGTTTTTCTGTGTTTGTGATTGCCTGCCATTGTTTCCTATGCAGTTCGAGTTCGGTTCGTCGAACGTTCGACGAGCCGAACTCGAACGGGAGCTCCGTTCGGCGAACCGACCTCGAGCCGAACCGGGACCGGTTCGCTCATCTCTACTCCTCATATACAAAAGAAAACTTGGTTATAAAAAAGTATATAGTGGTTATGAAACATATATATATATATATATATATATACAGTGTATTGTACTCTCACAGTAGATAAGCATATAGAAAAATATTTTGTATTCTCACAGCTATCTCATACATAAATTTGACTTTAACTATTTAGCATATGATTGGTTATGCAGATTCTTGCCATGTCACTGCATTTTTCTGTTTTGCTCCTAAAAATCTAATTTATTAATTTGTTAGGGTTTTGTAAATCCACCTTTTCGCTTCAACACTGCTTGAATCATTCTCTGCATGTTCTTCATTAAATTCAAGCATGTCTCAACCAGAATCTGAATCCAGGTCGTCCCAATGTTTGTGCATACTGGTTTACTCTTTTGGGTATGTACAGTGGTACCTCGCTTAACGAGTAACCCACTTAACGAGAATCTCGCTTAACAAGCAAAGCTTTATGTAAATTTGTAACCCGCTTAACGAGAAAGCTTTGCTGGACGAGCAAAATACTCACCGCACACACTTCCGGTTCCGTACATCCACCGCACTCTGACCCGCACTTGCAGTCCACACAAACACACACATGTACGCACAAACACACACGCATGCACACACATACAGTATTATGCTCACCTTACCTTCCGTTCCACCGCCGGCCTCATGGTTCTTGTAGTTCCCGGGTACATTGCGGCGAACTACAAGTACCATGAGGCCGGCGGTGGAACGGAAGGTAAGATGAGCATATAATATGTGTACCTTCTATTTCATCGCCGGTCTCCTGGGTCCTGTAGTGCGTCGCTCCGCTCCACTCCACTCCAGGCATCGGCATCCATAGCGACGAAGCAGGAACTTCCTGGTTCCTGTCACCGCTACTCAAAGGCAGCGCGCTGGCCAATCAGAGGTAAGCGGCTCTGCCTTTGACGTCAGCGCTCTAGCAGGAAGTTCCGCCCTCGTCGTTATGGTTACCCGATACACGGCCCGCACCGGAGAACAGCAAGTCCCAGGAGACCGGCGATGGAATGGAAGGTAAGGTGAGCATATAATATGTGTGTGTGCATGTGTGCTTGTGTGTTTGTGTGTGTTTGTGTGAGTTTGTGAGCGTTTGTGCATGTGTGGAATGATAGAATAGGGAACCAGGATGGAACATTTAACCCATTGTGGAACGAATCGTCTGCATTGCAATGATTTCCTATGGGAAATCTTGCTTTGCTGAACGAGTAACATGATTAACAAGCATAGTCCCAGAACAGATTGTTCTCGTTAAGCAAGGTTCCACTGTATATAGCTTTTTCTTCATCTCTACCCACAAATGTTCAATTGGGTTGAAGACTGGGGACTATGGGGGCCAATCCAGCACCTGTAGTGGAGGGGAGGAGCCTGAGTCATTCTGCTGCTGGAGCTGCTGGGTGGAGATTGTGGGTGACTTAGCTCCAGGACTTCCACACCCGTCTCTTCTTCCCCAGGCCCCCACCCCTCGGTTACCATCTGCGGGGGGGGTGAGGAAGCAAGACCGGAGGAACCATTACGGAGCTCCCAGAGGACTAGGAAGCAAGTGGCCCGGCAGGATTCCAGCCTGGACCCCAGCCCCAGGAGGACCAGGGACCGTAGCCCCAGGGAGACCCAGGATCACAGTCCGAGGAGGACCCAGAACCCCAACCTGGAGAAACCCAGATGTGGGGCCACCACAAGCAGCGGTCGAGGAAAGGGGGCCATGCCGGGCCCTGCAACAAAGGTACCAGGGGAGGAGTGTTGGGGGGCCCTGGACCCCAATGAGGACACCGAAGCATACGCCGAGAGGATAGGGTGTATGTTCCAGACGTTTGAGGAAACGGGGCGGCAAATGTGTGATTTGCGGGAACGGTTGAAGAATGCCAAGTTCTCCAGGGACCACTGCGCTAAGCGGTACAAGGAGTAACACGGTGCGACGGTCAGGGCCCTCCAGGCCGAACTAGAGGTGGTTAAATGGAGAGAAGGTATGCACACCAGTGACTGTGAGGGGAATATATGGAAAGCATCAACTGCTGTGTGAATACTGTCATGAAAAATCCAATAGCTATATGTAGAATTGAAAATATGAAAAATGGAATCTGCATTACTGCTATGAACATATGAATAAAGAGAAATTTAGCTATTGAATTGATCAATGCAACAGAGCCCCAACACTACGCCAAAGTATTTCTCTACGTTGGGGTCCCTAGCTTGTGTGTGTCCTCTCATGCAGTTAAAAAACTTACCGTGTATGGGAAGCTGTATAATACTTTGGCGTAGTGTTGGGGCTCTGTTGCATTGATCAATTCAATAGCTAAATTTCTCTTTATTCATATGTTCATAGCAGTAATGCAGATTCCATTTTTCATATTTTCAATTCTACATATAGCTATTGGATTTTTCATGACCGTATTCACACAGCAGTTTCTGCTTTCCATATATTCCCCTCACATAGTCACTGGTGTGCATACCTTCTCTCCATTTAATGTAGGGGTTTTTTTTAGGTTTTTTTTCACCCAGTTCAGACTCAGAATGGAGTTCCAGACGTTATTTCCTGATTTGAACTAGAGGTGGTTGTCGCTCTCCATGAAGGGATCCTTAGGAGTTCGGGTCCCTTCATGGAGAAGCTGCAGAGCGATGACCGCTTCGCAGCCATGAGGGCTGTGAAATCAGGGGCCAAAGGTGCAGTAACAGTTCCTTTGGGGGTCTTCGGCTGGGGGGTGTCTGTTTTGGCTTCTCGGCCGGGAGTGGCCCCACTCCTTATGTCAGTGCAGCGGCTGGGGAGTTCAGGACGGGAGGGTGTACTGACCGTGGCATCGCCAGATATTGCAGTGTGACGCCCGGACACTGCAGGTAGTCACACGTAGGCCCCCGCATAACACCTTCCGTCACCTAGGTTACACACAGCCAACCAGAAAACCCTAGTCACCTCCCCCAGGGAAAGACAGGCACACCAGAGGGCGGGACCAAACGGAAGGAAACGCCCACCTAGGGGTCTGGAGAGCCCGGGGCAGGAAAGGAGTTGAGAGTCGAGAGTGGAGTAGAGTGGAGTGAAGTCCAGGCCTCTGCTATAGGCCTGAGGCTGAACTGACAGGTGTCAGGGTCGGAGCCCGGACACATTGGCTAGGTGGCAGACGGTGGGCAGATGGGATGGGAAGCTGAGACCCAGGCTATATATGCGTATGATGTGGCAGGTGTGAGTGCACCCAGTTCAGACTCAGAATGGAGTTCCAGACGTTATTTCTTGATTGATTTGTAGTCTTTCGTTTGTGAACCCGGCCATACCCACACCTGCCACATCATACGCATATATAGCCTGGGTCTCAGCTTCCCATACATGGTAAGTTTTTTTAACTGCATGAGAGGACACACACAAGCTAGGGACCCCAACGTAGAGAAATACTTTGGCGTAGTGTTGGGGCTCTATTGCATTGATCAATTCAGTAGCTAAATTTCTCTTGATTCATATATTCATGGCAGTAATGCAGATTCCATTTTTCATATTTTCATTCCTACATATAGCTATTGGATTTTTCATGTCAGTATTCACACAGCAGTTTCTGCTTTCCATGTATTCCCCTCACATAGTCACTGGTGTGCATACTTTCTCTCCATATAGTATAGTTTTTTTACGTTTTTGCACCCAGTTCAGACTCAGAATGGATTTCCAGACGTTATTTCTTGATTGTCTATATATTGAAACAGAATATTATGCATGTATTAATGGTCCTGACTCATTTTGAGCAACACCAGAGACACACATACAGTAAAGTTTGGTTATTTTTGGATTGATAGTGTACTCATTTTTTTTAGCTGATTACATGGAAATATTACATGTCATGCATTAAATGCACTTCACACCGACATTTCAGGTTGTAAAACCAACTCGCCTAGATGTACACATAGTTACAGACCTATATAGTTTTTTTGTGAAAGCTGCATCCATATACACAATGGTAGGCCAATATAGTTGTTTAATGGTTTGTTTGAAAGTATGCATAGACTACATTTTTTTTTTAATGGAGTGTTTTTTGGACATATGTAAACATATGGCAATGCATGTTGGTGCGGACATTATAATGTATCCTTATTTTTTTGCTTTATTCCTTTTTGTAAACATACATAAAACATGATTTTGAAATGTATCTCTGTTTATAACAAACAGGGGTATGTTGGGTTGCTCATGTGTTTATAATTACAAATTATGCCTGACGTGATTTTGTGGTTATCATTTTTTTTTTTTTAATTTTTCATAATTTGCTGAAATTTTATTGAGGTGTTTTCATTTTTTTTAAATTAATAATAAATCCTAATTATCCTTTTGATGTTTTCTTACAGTGGATTTGGTGAAACGGCGTTGGCGGTCAGCAAGAGACCAATTGCGCGAAGAGTTTAACCCTGTTGCCACCTCTGCTGCTGCAAAGAAGAAAAAATATATTCACTACGATAGACTCAGCTACCTAATGCCAATTATGGAGGTTCCAAAGTAAGTTTGAATGAAGTAATTTTCTGGTTGTTGTAATTATTATTGTATCATTCATTAATTTTGTCATCTCATCAAACAGTACCGAAGATAATCTTGAGGAAAGTGAAGAGGCGCAGTCCGCAGTGTTGTCAGCAACAGCTACATCAGCATCTGAGATGGAGCCTACCTCCTATCAACAACCCCGAACACCATCCAGCCAGAAGCAGAAGAAGTGTCATCAGATTTGGGTTTGGGAACAAGTCAATCCACTACCCAAATCACAGGCCAGTCTACAGGGCTACAAAGTGGCCCATCACCAGTTATTGGCGAGAGTAGTCCACAAACACATGCAGGCACATAGCCAAGAACAACAACACATAACCTTCAGACACTAGCTCAAACGTTCCGTGGTCGCAGACATAGGCGTCATGAGGATTTACAGTTAGGTCCAGAAATATTTGGACAGTGAGACAATTTTCGCGAGTTGGACTCTGCATGCCACCACATTGGATTTGAAATGAAACCTCTACAACAGAATTCAAGTGCAGATTGTAACGTTTAATTTGAAGGTTTGAACAAAAATATCTGATAGAAATTGTAGGAATTGTACACATTTCTTTACAAACACTCCACATTTTAGGAGGTCAAAAGTAATTGGACAAATAAACCAAACCCAAAAAAAAAATGTTTATTTTCAATATTTTGTTGCGAATCCTTTGGAGGCAATCACTGCCTTAAGTCTGGAACCCATGGACATCACCAAACGCTGGGTTTCCTCCTTCTTAATGCTTTGCCAGACCTTTACAGCCGCAGCCTTCAGGTCTTGCTTGTTTGTGGGTCTTTCCGTCTTAAGTCTGGATTTGAGCAAGTGAAATGCATGCTCAATTGGGTTAAGATCTGGTGATTGACTTGGCCATTACAGAATGTTCCACTTTTTTGCACTCATGAACTCCTGGGTAGCTTTGGCTGTATGCTTGGGGTCATTGTCCATCTGTACTATGAAGCGCCGTCCGATCAACTTTGTGGCATTTGGCTGAATCTGGGCTGAAAGTATATCCCGGTACACTTCAGAATTCATCCGGCTACTCTTGTCTGCTGTTATGTCATCAATAAACACAAGTGACCCAGTGCCATTGAAAGCCATGCATGCCCATGCCATCACGTTGCCTCCACCATGTTTTACAGAGGATGTGGTGTGCCTTGGATCATGTGCCGTTCCCTTTCTTCTCCAAACTTTTTTCTTCCCATCATTCTGGTACAGGTTGATCTTGGTCTCATCTGTCCATAGAATACTTTTCCAGAACTGAGCTGGCTTCATGAGGTGTTTTTCAGCAAATTTAACTCTGGCCTGTCTATTTTTGGAATTGATGAATGGTTTGCATCTAGATGTGAACCCTTTGTATTTACTTTCATGGAGTCTTCTCTTTACTGTTGACTTAGAGACAGATACACCTACTTCACTGAGAGTGTTCTGGACTTCAGTTGATGTTGTGAATGGGTTCTTCTTCACCAAAGAAAGTATGCGGCGATCATCCACCACTGTTGTCATCCGTGGACGCCCAGGCCTTTTTGAGTTCCCAAGCTCACCAGTCAATTCCTTTTTTCTCAGAATGTACCCGACTTTTGATTTTGCTACTCCAAGCATGTCTGCTATCTCTCTGATGTATTTTTTCTTTTTTTTCAGCCTCAGGATGTTCTGCTTCACCTCAATTGAGAGTTCCTTAGACCGCATGTTGTCTGGTCACAGCAACAGCTTCCAAATGCAAAACCACATACCTGTAATCAACCCCAGACCTTTTAACTACTTAATTGATTACAGGTTAACGAGGGAGACGCCTTCAGAGTTAATTGCAGCCCTTAGAGTCCCTTGTCCAATTACTTTTGGTCCCTTGAAAAAGAGGAGGCTATGCATTACAGAGCTATGATTCCTAAACCCTTTCTCCGATTTGGATGTGAAAACTCTCATATTGCAGCTGGGAGTGTGCACTTTCAGCCCATATTATATATATAATTGTATTTCTGAACATGTTTTTGTAAACAGCTAAAATAACAAAACTTGTGTCACTGTCCAAATATTTCTGGACCTAACTGTACATTCTCTGCCAGAGATCATTGATACGAGAATAATGCACATGATGAATTCACTAATGCCATAGAGTGATGGAGAGACATATTGTCGCTCCCTCTCTCTTGCATTGGTTGCACCTGATAGGCAGGACAGGTTGAGGGCGTCTGTAATCACACTGATTTCTGCATGCCAACATGATCCTGAGCCAATATATGTTTTTGAAGTGATAGAGCAATGGAGAGCTAATCCACGTGGCCCACACACAAACACTACACAACACACTGTGGAAACCCAAACTGATGAACAGACATCTTATTCTCAACAAAATACTGTAGGGCAACAAACACATATACCATGGCCACCTTCTTCTTTGCTAACTGAACCACAAAATAGGCCTACAAGTCTACCTCTACAATCAGGTACACTAGTTACACAAATACCATCACAACAGCTATCTTTTTACCATCAAGGGCCACAACAGACATCTTTCCAAAGCTCAATGACCTATCAAAGTAATCTAAGTAATGTTCATAGACTCCTACAAATGGTACATCAACCAGCATCCTACCATATGCAACATAATCAACAGCAGCAGTACTTTCAAAGTCAGCCTTACCCAACCAACTTCACATACACACATCCTCAGCCTGTACCGTCGCAACAATATCTACCACCTACACTAGGTCAGCAATCTGTTCCAACAACGACAGCAATGTTTGCGCCAAGCACAACCACAGTCACAGGTGGAAACACTATTCAGTCACTTACTACAACATCTAGTGTTGTGCAGCCAACATATTCAGTAGGTGACAATGCCATGGAGACTACAGAGGAAAGCATCACTAGCCTAGAGGATTTAGTTGACACTTAATATAAAAATTTAACAACAACATTTATCAATGTTTACAATGGTCAACATTTTTTGTAAACATTCATAAATGTTAGAGTACAAAATCAATATGTAAGGTTTTGTATTTCTTAACAATGGGTCGGATTTTACTTGTACGTTCCTCTATCACTTCTAAAACATGACCTGCATTGCAAGATGTTGGCTTGCTCTTGACATGAGTTATGACCATCCAAAAAAAACCCTGTGTTCTGTAAAATTATGTACGCACATAACCAACTACATTTACATTCATACACCTTTATCTTTAAAAAAAAAAAGTCTCAGGCAATCTTCAGTATCTGCTTATGTTCTGGTCCCTTACTTGTATTCCCATAGTGTCAAACAAATTATGTTTACGTGACAATATGGCATAATACAGTATGGTGTGTTTTCTGGGATAATATCTCAGAAAAAAATATTAATATATGTTAAAAATACAGGGTGTTTTGCAAAAGAAAACCTGCTTACATAGTTAACTGGAACATAAAATTAGATTTGTTTCATTACAACTGTGGAACAACAAGTTTATTACTGTAAAAATCTTGTAGTAACAATCCACAAATACATATATAGTTATTCAACACAAACAAAATAACAATCCCAAACTATTGTGGTTAACATATCTAAGCCATATTACAAATTAAAATATAGATCTGGAGATGGAGGATTCCACGGGGACCCCGGATGTATTCAAAACAGTGGAGGGTATGGATTATAAGCGTCTGGCTGATGAAGTCGCCAATCGTTTGCTACCTGACATCTCCGCTACAATTAAAGCATCAATAGCAAAAGCTCTCAGTGCCATACAGAACCAACTTGATGAGACGGTGGAACAGGTTGCGGCTATGGAAACCAAAATGTCGACGTTAGAGGAGGACTTCAGCTCTGACCACACTACAGTCATGCGTCTGGCCAAGGAGAATCTGATCCTGAGGGACCGTGTGGACGATCTGGAGAACCGCTCCAGAAGAAGCAATTTGCGCATTGTCGGCCTGCCTGAAACATACCCGGTTGGTGAGCTACGTACATTGTGTGAATCCACTATTCCTACAACCCTGGGAGTAGCAGGAAGGAGAAAAGTGGAAAGGGTGCACCGCATTGGTCCGCCAAGGAGAGGTGATGAGAGTGAAAATAACAGACGCCCAAGACAAGTCATAATGAAATACTTGGACTTCTCCGATAAACAGGAAATATTACAGGCATACAAGAAATTGAAACATCCCTTGGAGGTGAAAGGCTCGCGCATCTTGCTCTTCGAGGATTTTTCTGCGGAGGTCACACGGCAGCGGAGGGCATTCTCATACATATGCTCTGCCTTATTTAAGAGAAATATACGCTTCCAGTTAAAGTACCCGGCAACGTTGATTATCAGACATCAGGATGGATCCTACAATTCTTTCTCAAGTCCAAAGGAGGCAGAGGCCTTTATTGAGCGGATCAACAGTCCTCGTGACCTCAGGAATTCTCCAGGACAAGGGCGCAACGACTCACCGAACCAGAGAGTGACCAAAGGGAGCTCTGTGAAGCTCGCTACAGCTTCCCCGAAGGACCGGAGACAACAAAACAAGGAACTTAAGGGAACCTGAGACAAATAGACAAATGTCGGATGTATGAAGTTCAAGGTGGGACACCTGTTTTTGATTTAGGCTGGAGAAGCCGCAGTGGAAAAAGTTCAAGAAATCTGAGGCGGAGGAAAGGAAAGAGAACCTTTTTTTTTTTTTTTTTTTTTTTTTTCCTTCTCTCTTTCTTTGTAGGTGGGACACTCCTTTATATTGGTTAAATGCTATACAAGTATAAGGTTGACTGAGCTTGGAAGATGATCAGAAAAAAGTGAAGTCTGAGTATTATGGTATAGTTGGGGGGGGGAGGGGAGGGAGATGTTTGAAATGTTTGGGGATTTTGGATTCAAGTGAAGTAGCAAAGATTTTACACAGAGTTATTATTATTACTACTACTCTCGTTATTGCAAGTGAGCACTATGTTCAATTGTCTAATTGGTTGAATTTTTTTTTGGCAAAGGAGGGCAGCAAAAACATGGTAAACGAAAGGCAGGATTTCCATTTATTACATGCACTTTATGAGAATAGTCACCTGGAATGTTAAGGGGTTACGTTCCCCCCAAAAAAGAATTAAGATATTACGCCACCTTAATCGCCTCAAACCGGACATTGCGCTCCTTCAGGAAACTCATCTGGAAGGTTCAGACATGCAGAGGATGGGGAAATTGTGGGTTGGAGGAGTCTATGGGTCATCTTCAGTTAAAAGGAAAGCAGGGGTTATTACATTAGTAAGTAGGAGATTACAACATCAAGTCCTGGAAACATATGCGGACACGGAAGGTAGGGTTCAGATGGTCTCAGTGGAGATACCTGGAGGAATTTATAAAATCTTTAATATTTATGCCCCGAACGAAAACAACAAATCATTCTTTCAACGACTTGAGGCCAAAATTTTAGAACATGCCCATTTTAATCTAATAATTGGGGGGGATTTCAACTCGGTGGTATCTGTGCTAGAGGACAGGAAAAATGCTAAAGGCCCCCCAAATGTACCGCGCGGCCATGATAAAGTTATGCGTCCTCTGTTAAATGCCACGGCCTTATGGGATGCGTGGAGACTACTGCACCCTCAGGATAGGGAATTTACGCACTATTCACATGCTAATAGCTCCTGGTCTCGCATTGACTACTTCCTTATTTCAGGGAACCTGGTACGTGCGCTCCACTCAGCTACTATCCAGGATTTGGTGATTTCTGACCATGCCCCGGTGGTGCTAGACCTAGCAAACATTTATCCCAGAGGAACGGACTATCTGTGGCGATATCCTTCCTTCCTTAAAGATAACGAAGATTTTTCCTTGAAATTAAAGGGATGGTGGACGGAATTTATGGTACATAATGATCAACATAAAGACACACCTATGTTATTATGGGATACGGCGAAGGCAGTATTACGGGGCAGAACGATAGCACATGTTTCCTATTTGAAGAAAAAGGCTCATCTTAAATTTACTGAAACCTCCCATAAATTGAGGGAAGCATATACTTCTTTTCAAAAGCATCCTGATAGGGACCATAGAGATAGATGGGTAATAGCCCAAAGAGCTTTTAATGAGTGGGCGGAAAAACGGGAACAAATGGCTAGGTCAATGCAAGAAGCTACATTACATCGCTTTGGAAATAAAGCAGGGAAAATACTGGCCAACTTAGCGAAAAATAGGACTATAACTCAGGGACCCATGCAAATAAAAAATCAAAAGGGGGAGATACACAAAAACCCTAAGACAATAATTGAGACTTTAGGCACGTATTATAGAAACCTTTATTCGTCGGAAAAGGGAGACAAATTTCCTGATAATAATCTTTTATCTAAAGTGACACTACCTCGACTCACAGAAGAGCATCGCACTTTTCTGAATGCTAAAATTACGGGGGAAGAAGTATTGGGGACAATCAACTCCATGCATAATTATAAAGCCCCTGGCCCTGACGGATTTACGGGAGAATTCTATAAAACAGTAAAGGAAGAGATCTTACCTACATTACTAGAACTGTATAATAGCATACTAGACGGTAATGCGTCTTTCCAAAATAATAACCGGGCATATATAAAATTGATCCCTAAACAGGGGAAGGACCCGAAGGATCCGGGTTCGTATAGGCCCATATCACTTATCAACCTAGATATGAAGATAATGTCAAAGATTATGGCGAATCGTCTAGCTATAATTCTTCCCCAACTGATTTCCCCAGCACAGGCCGGTTTCATTCAGAAAAGATCAGGGACACTAAATATTAGAAAAGTTCTTCTTGTCCTGGATAGGGTTAACCTTCGGCCTCTGAAAGGAGAATCTCCCGCTTTGCTTACAATAGATGCCGAGAAAGCCTTTGACAATATTGAGTGGTCATGGCTTTATAGAGTTCTAGATGAAATGCGTTTTTCGGGGTCATTTTATACCTACATTAGAGAAATTTACACAAATCCGAAGGCTCAAGTTTACATTCCAGGATATCTGTCAGCCCCTTTTCCGTTACTGAAAGGAACCAGACAGGGTTGCCCCCTTTCCCCATTACTTTTTAATCTGGCTCTGGAACCATTGGTACGATTGTTATCTACACATAGCACCTTCCAGGGTATTTCTGTAAATAATAGACAAATTCAGTCAGCTTTTTTTGCAGATGACATTTTGCTTTTCCTTTCGAATCCAGCTCAGCAGGTCCCCGAGATTTTACAAATTTTGCGAGAGTTTGGAGCGTATTCAGGCTTCAAGATTAATGCGTCAAAGTGCGAGCTACTATACCTGGGAGGGACAAATGTTCAAACACGGGAGCAGAACCCTTTTGAAGGAATTACAGTGGCTAAGTCATATATCACATACCTGGGAGTTAAAATAGGTAAGGTTCCGGCAACCCTTTATAGTCTAAACTATCCACCCCTTCTGAGCCAAATAGAGCAAGATCTTAAAAGATGGCACGACCTTCCATTGAACATAATTGGTAGAGTCCACCTAATTAAGATGATGTCGATATCAAAATTAATGTATCATCTTCAAACACTTCCCCTGCTTCTCAAGCATAAAGATATTGTCCAGCTAAATAGAGCTTTTTCACACTTCATTTGGAGGGGGAAACGCCCTCGTATAGGGCTTAAGAAGTTGATGGCATCTAAGGTTCATGGAGGTCTGAGTTTGCCGAACATTCGGGGTTACAATATAGCCTGTTTGACTAGATATATACTGGATTGGATTAAAGGCTCTAGGCATTATTCAGCGTTGGAGCTTGAGAGAGACTATGCACAACCTTGGGATCTGGTGGCATTGCTTCATACTAGGCAGGCTAATCTCCCAGTGAAAATCAAGCACTCTTCCTTATTTAAAGACACGATTGCAGCGTGGAAGGCGTTGAGGAAAAACTACAAACTTCCCCATAAAATATCCAAATACTTGCCTATATGGGAGAATCCAGAGTTTGTGCAGGGGACAAGCAATAAGCTGTTTGAAGAGTGGAAGGTGAGGGGTATAAGGACTGTTGCTCATCTCTTGCACACCTCAGAACCTAGATGGTTGAGTAGAGATGAAATTATAGCGCAGTATGGCCTGGGGCCTAACCAAGTAATCCAATATGACCAAGTGAGATATAGTATTATGACTCAGTTGCATGATGTGACCCAGGAGGTAGTATTTAACTCTTTTGATTGTCTGGTAAAGAACTCAATAACTTCATCATCTATCTCTTTTCTTTATGGAGCCATGCGTGATCTATTAATAGGACAGCACCCGGAAGGTTTATTTAAATCTTGGGAGAAACAATTTGAGGACCCGTCTATGGGGGTAAAAATTAGGGGAGGGTGGAATGCTCTCCGTAAATCAATTTTAAATGAGAATTGGCGAGAAACCCAATTTAGAATTATGCACAAGGCAATTTATGGTTTTAATCTCCCTCCATCAGCAACAAAGCCAGACAGGATTACGTATTGCCCTAAGTGTAAGAGTAGTGGAACTGATCTCCTTCACGGGTTGTGGTCCTGCCCCCATTTGAGTCCATTATGGTCACAGATCAAAAGTTGTATACAAAAGGTGTGGGGTCTTGAAGTTCGGCTCTCACCTGGGTTCGCTATTTTTCACCATTGGGAGGAGGGGAACGATACCAAAGGGAAGATGACTAACCCACCCAGACTTATACATGTGATACTTCTGGCAGCCAAGAGAGCGATACTAAAAAATTGGTTGGAGTCTAGGGTCCCCGCGATTGAAGAGATCTTGGGTCAGCTCATGCATCTTCTTGAAATAGAAGGATTGGATGCAGAAAGGAGGGCGGATAGAATACGACAGCACTTTAACAAATGGAAGAAATTCATACTGGCCTATTGTACTCGGGAGGAGATAGTCAGGATTATGTCACCTTTCAAAGACACAGTCTGGTATCATACTGAAAAATTGAAGGATACATTGGATGGCTTGGAGGTGGGGGAGGAAAGGCCGAAAGCTGACTAAAAGGAGAGGGGGAAATAACCGATTTGAGTGGGACTTCTTTATTATATGTCATTACCATGTTCACAAGGGTTCAATGGGGGGAATGATAAGAATGATGGGTTAAGGGGTCGCTGCTTTCCTTTGCTTTATCTTGCCATGTTACGGTTATTGATTTTAAAAATTGGTATGGAATTTGGGATGATCAAATATGACAATGTAATGTTGAATTTACAATGCTGAATTCGCTTATGCCAGTGTTATGTTATTGAAAAATTTGAATAAAAATATAGTTAAAAAAAAAAAAATATAGATCTACCTATGTATGGTCATTTTCCCTTTTGTAATACATATGTGTTTGTGAATATGTAACCTGCTGTTACTAGTACTTTGATATGTTAAAATTATACGTTACTATGCATATTTGAACTAAAATAATCTTTAAACTGATTCCTCACTTGTAGACCAGATGTGGGCAAATTGATTCTAACACTTCCATTACCTACTAATGGGGCATTAAGACCTGGCAAATGTTCAAAATCATGGTCATTACATTACATCTGCAACCATGACAAATGGTGCATTAGGTCCATTTGTACCAGGTAGAGGCCTTGGTGCGGGCAAATTTAGATTGTATGACATTAATCGACGAGCTAAGCGTGAACTTCTGAAAATTCGTGCATCAGAGGCACTGCCATATGCCCCAATATCAGCAAAAATAAAACAGTAATTAGTGTCAACCAAAGCAAGAATTACTACAGAAAAAAACTTGTGAAAATTAAAATATCTAGAAGCAGAGTTAGGTGGTTTCTTCACTCTAAAGCCTGCTTTACACGGTACGATCGATTGTGCGATTTCACAATCGATCGTACCCGCCCCCGTCCTTTTTGCGTCACGGGCAAATCGCTGCCCGTGTCGCACAAAGTCAGTAACCCCCGTCACACGTACTTACCTCTCGTGCAACCTCGCTGTGGGCGGCGAACGTCCACTTCCTGGAGTGGGAGGGACGTTCGGCGTCACAGTGACGTCACACGGCCGCCGGCCAATCAGAGCGGAGGGGCGGAGATGAGCAGGATGTAAACATCCCGCCCACCTCCTTCCTTCCACATAGAGCCGGCGGCGGCCGCGAGAGGCAGGTGAGCTGCTCATCGTTCCCGTGGTGTCACACGGAGCGACGTGTGCTACCACGGAAACGATGGGCGACTAAAGTAACCGATATTATGGAACCTAACGAGCAGTACCCGACTCACGATTTGTGAGCGATACTGCGTCGCTAGGAGGTGTCACACAGGCCGGCATCGCCAGCGATGCCGGATGTGCGTCACAAAAACCGTGACCCCGACGATCTATCGCCCGATAGATTGCCTGGTGTAAAGCAGGCTTAAGGGTGGAAACACATCTATGCGAGTAAAATCGGTCCGACTGGGCTGAAAAATACTCGGCTGATTTTAGTTCACGTTAGGTGCGAGTGCAACGCAAGTGCGATGCTTTTTGCTCGCGTGTGTGTTGCGATTGCGATGCTAGTTTCATGCAATATCTTAATTAGATAAAAGCTATTACACATGTGTCATTTAATTAACCTATGGGAATGTGCTGTCACATTCATCTAATGAGCGAAGTTACTGCCACACTCGCAAATGTGAACGGTGGTGCGCGTGTGTGATGCTACTTTTAATCCCCTTCCATAGGAAATCATTGGGACAAATGGTGCGAGAAACTCGCAAAAAAGCAGCATGCTGCGATTTTTTTCTCAGTCCGATTTGGACTGAGAAAAAAATCGCAGATGAGAGCTGAATCATTCACTAACATGTGTCCGATTCCAATGCTAGTTGTTCTCGCATTGCTCTACTGCGAGAAACTCGCAAGTGAGAAGCAGCCCTAATGTGTTTGCCGTGTATGGCGCCAATACAATTAGGAAATGATGTTTTCTCAAAAAATTCTTCTGAAATGCGCATCCAATCCTGTGATGTAGGCTGCTGCATGACATGATGCTTAAGGCTATGTATTGATTTTGCCAAAGTTGCCTGTTCCCCCAAAATAGCGCTAAAAACGCATGCGTATTTACCGCGTTTTTACATGCTTTTCCATTGCGTTTTTAAAGATGCGTTTTGAACATAAAGACACTGCTAAATAAAGTTTAAACAATCAAACAATGAAAAAAAGGAAAAAAAGAACAAATATATAATTATTGAAACAATTTATTTTCATATAATTATAGCAGTTTTATAAGTTTTAGCAGTAATATAGCAATAAATTAATCATTTTCTTTATTTTAATTGTCGGACTATGTGTGTGTGTAAAGGGACACATTATTACATTATTTTAATGTCAGAAAAGCTTGTGTTTTGTTAGTCCAAAGCGCATGTTTTAAGCAGGTAAAACGCTGGAATTTTGATGTTTCTTGCTTTTTGCCATTTCTCATTGACTTCAATGTTAGCAAAACGCACCCAAAATGGCAAAAACAACTGACATGCTCCTTCTTTGAACGCATGGTTTTTGCCACAAAATATGGAAATTAAACGCAGCGTTTTGAAACACAAAGTGCGGACATGAAAATCACATTTTCCATAGACTTTACTGGGAAATCAAAACGCATGCGTTTTGGCATGAAAATGCTGCAGCTCAAAACGGACCTAAAAAGCACCTGAAACGCAGGTGGAAACGCAAACTGTGGACACAGCCTAAGGGTCTCCCATAGCACAGTGCAGGTATGCAGTATTATTAGGTCAATTGTCGATCTCCCCAATAAAAATTCAAAATGCAGACCGCTGATGGATTGCCCAGTTGCAAGGAAGCTACAAATAACAAGGAAATTATATTAGTATGTGTATTACTTCTTTTGAACATTTTTTTTTATATAATGTGAATTACGTCTGGATACATACACTTCTTTACGTTTGTTGTATGCATTTAATAAAACAACACAAAGGAAATGCATTATTTTCCATATTGGAAACTTGAAATAATTTATGTTAAATAAACAAGTTTGATCAGATCTTGACTTTCTTTGAATTTTTCAATAAAATGGCAGAAAGGTATGACTGCTCACACAAACCATGTCATTACACTGACATTATGATATATTGCTTGTTTTAAAAGGAAAAATCCAAAAAAATAGGATTATGCATTTACATATGGGTCTTTATTGAATGTGTCAAAATAAATCCACATTATATACCAATTTTTTGCAACTATGATTAGGCAATAAAACACATACCATAAAGTAACCTACAAGCGTTCCTCTGGGGAGATGCTGAGACGCATACAGGTGTCCTGATGTTGCAGATGATGACGCACAAGGCCCAGGATGGTATCAAAGGACGTTATGGTTATACGGCAGTAGGCATGGAATTTAGATGGAAATTTTCTCATTTCCCCAAAAGAGTGTGGAAATGTCCATGTGATATGCGTGCAAAATGAATGCTTCACCAGCGGGAAGAAGTCAGCAATGACAGATGACAGTCATGTGGTTCCCCATCTGAGCCAGTGCCCAGGGGGTCATTTATTGAAAAGCTCTAACATATAAGTCAATATACCCCAACATTCATTGGTCAATCTCAACACTATTACATAATAATTGGTTACACTCTTGTTTATCATTTATACTCATTGGTTAATTTGGAATATCATGTAAAATAAAGACCACCTGATTCAAATGGAACATGCAGAGCCATGTGTATCAGGGGACACTCTTAGAGATAAGGACTGGTTCATTGTACAATGTACCAGTACCTAATATATCATTTTATATCTAAAGGTACATTACACTGACTATGGCCTTCACATCTGTCTAGATGTTATTCTATGTTAGGTGTAGCAAATAATATTAATAATAATAATCATAATCTGATCTTGTAAACCAGATTCAAGCTGGCGTCACACGGTACGATATATCGGGCGATATGTCGGCGGGCTAACGGAGTTTTTGACGCATATCCAGCATCGTTTGATATATCGTAGCGTGTGACAGCTATGAGTGACTGTGAACAAGCAAAAATACTCACCTTATCGTTGCTCGTTGACACATCGCTCATTTTCAAAATGTCGGTCCTCCTTCTGTGCTCCGGTTGTTCATCGTTCCCGAGGCAGCACACGTCGCTCCGTGTGACACCCCGGGAACGACGAACACAGCTTACCTGCGTTCCGCCGGAAATGTGGAAGGAAGGAGGTGGGCGGGATGTTACGTCCCGCTCATCTTCGCCCCTCTGCTGCTATTGGCCGGCCGCTGTGTGACGTCGCTGTGACGCCGAACGTCCCTCCCCCTTCAGGAAGAGGATGTTCGCCGCCCACAGCGACGTCGTCCGGGAGGTAAGTGCGTGTGACAGGGGGTTAACGATTTTGTGCGCCACGGGCAACTAATTGCCCGTGACGCACAAACGACAGGGGCGGGTACGATCGCTCGTGCGATCACACGATAGATCGTACCGTGTGACGCCGGCTTCATTCTTTAACAATGCCCACCACATCATAATCCATGGATGACATAAGAGTCTCCAATTCATTCATTTTGTTTGCAAGACTTCTTGCATTTGCCAGTAGACATTTAATACTATTAACACATTCCTTATCCTTAGCCTTCCTACTTTCTTTGCATGTCCCAGACCCCCCAATCCTTCATTGACCCCTACTGTCTCACTGTCTCTATCTGCTCTATCCCCTTATTTGCTCCACTACCCTCTCTCACCCAGATCCTAGTTTAAAAGCTCCTCCATCCGTCTGACCATTTTCTCCCCCAGCACTTCTGCACCCTCCCCATTGAGGTGCAGCCCGTCCCTACTGTAGAACCTGTAGCTGACTGAGAAGTCGGCCCAGTTCTCCATGAACGCGAACCCTTCCTTCCTGCATCAATTTCTAAGCCACGTATCTATCTCCCTAAGCTCCCGTTGTCTTTCTAGTGACGCTCGTGGCACCGTTAGTATTTCTGAAAACACCCCTTGGAGGTCCTGGACTTCAGCTTCTCTCCTGGTTCCCTGTAATCATTAAGGACCTTCCACCTGTCTCTTTGTCATTAGTACCAATATGCACTATGACCGTTGAGTTTTCCCCAGCCCCACCCAGCAGTCTACCCGATCCGCAATATGACGAACCCGAGCACCCGGCAGACAATTCACTGTTCGGCATTCACGGTCTCAGTGACAGATGACCCTGTCTGTCCGCATAATTATAGAGTCCCCGACCACCAACATCTGTCTGGCCTTTGCTGCACTCCTATTTCCCACCTTCCTACAGCAGCCATTTTCCTGGTTGCTAGGAGCAACGGCCTGCTGTAGTGAGCCTAGTCCTGTCCCTTCATTCCTAATATCAGCCACACAGGCATATTTACTAGGTTGTGCAAGATCAGGACTAGGCTTCCTGACACTTTTCCCCCTACCTCTTCTTCTGTTACCCAGCTACCTACCTCTGGGTCCTGACCTCCACCCTCCTCCATAGCACTGACCCCAGCCAGAGCCGCTCAGTGAGCTCTAAACTCCTCTCTAGGTTTGCAATGCTCCTGAGTGTTGTGAGCTGCATATTTAGATCAGTTACCTGGGCTTCCAAATATGTAACACGCTGACATCGAGTGCAGACATATTCACCCTCCAACGGCTGCTCAAGGCAGGCATACATCTGACAAGACACACACCTGGCAGCATTGTCCATGGAGCCGCTATTAATGGGGATGAACAGTACAGATAAAAGTAGAAGAACAAAGAAAAAACAATGGGAAAGTTGTAAGGAAAACTCCAAACTATGACATTGTGTTTAAACTATGCCCTTCCCGGCCCCCTCAGACTTTACTGCCCCTCACAAGCTCAGTGACCCTCGCTTACTGTGGCCGGGGTAAATAGTTCTGGAACAATCTAGAAACAGCTGTGGCCACTGCCCCCTCAGACTTCACTGCTCATCCCTGGATTTCCAGGATATCTGCTCCATGTCCGTCCACGGCTTCCAGGATGTGTCTTGTCTACATACAGCCTCCATTACCTCACTGTGACCCCCTGACATAACCGCCCTCATCCAGCACCATGACACCCAGCACAGCAGAGCCCTGCATACACTGAGGAGCTGATCATGTGACCCTGACTCCTCCCCTCCATGTGACATCATCACAGGTCCTGTAAGCACAGAGCAGCCATATATCTAGTGTGCGGCTCTGCAGGTGGAGGTAGGTGCAGGGCAGGGCCGGCTACAGGTTTTTGTGGGCCCCATCCACACACAGACACGCACATACAGATACATACACATACAGGCAAATGTATACATACATATTTAAAGAGAAATTCAGAAAAATACATATAAACAGACATAAGTCTATACACAGTCATACACACTGACATACATACTGTAGATATATACGTCTCACACACACAGACACATTAGAGGATTGAATATAGGGAAGCCGGCAGCAGCCTCACTCACCTCCCCGCTTGTCTCCTGTCCAGATTCTCCCAGGCATGGGGCTGTACTGCATGATGGCCGTCACTAACAGACATGGCCATGCACACTGACACTGCACTGCTGTATATACATCACAGGAGGGGCTGGGGGCTACAATATATTCATCACAGGAGGGGCAGGGGGCATAGACATTACTGGGGGGCATAGATGTTACTGGAGTGGCAAACAGCTCTGTGGGCATACACATTACTGGGGTGGCTTGCATAGTGTTCTGGGGGTTGCACATATGGTTCTGGGGGCCGCACATACAGCTCTGGGGGACAGCACATGGGGAGCCGCACGCACAGCTCTGATGTATGGATATACATTCATAGCTCTGCTGGACACACACACACACACACACACACACACACACATATCTTTGCTGCAGATGTACAGACACAAACATACACAGCTCTGCTGCCTTCATGCACACTGCACTACTGCACACAAAGCACTGCTGTATACACACAGAACTCTGCTGCCCAAAGACACAGCTCTGCTGCACACATGCACCCTGAGAGCACTGTTGCACACATCTCTGCTGCAGATGTACAGACAGAAAAACACACGGCTCTACTGCCTTCACATAAATACATACAGCTCTGCTGTACACATACATACACAGCTCTGCTGTACACACACACACAGCCCTGCTGCACACACACACACCTCTGCTGCACACACATCCACACAGCTCTGCTGCACACACATACAGCTCTGCTCCACACACATATCCACACAGCTCTGCTGCATACACACATACAGCTCTGCTGCATACACACATACAGCTCTGCTGCACATACACACACAGCTTTGCTCTGCACAAACATATACACAGCTCTGATGCACACACACACATACACACAACTCTGCTTTACACACATACACACAGCTCTGCTGTATACACATACAGCTTTGCTGCACACACACACATATAGAGCTCTGCTGCACACATACATGCAGCTCTGCTGCACAGACGTACACACAGTTCTGCTACACATACACATAGCAGCTCTGCTGCACAGACATACATAGCTCTGCTGCACACACACATGTAGCTCTGCTACACACACATACATACAGCTCTGCTATACACACAGCTCTGCTGCACACATACAGCTGTGCTACACATACATACAGGTCTGCTGGACACACACACAGCTCTGCTGCACATACACACATACAGCTCTGCTGCACACACATACAGCTCTGCTGCACACACACATACATACAGCTCTGCTATACACACAGCTCAGCTGCACATACACACACAACTGTACTCAGCTGCACACACATACTGTTTTAGTTATCTCCTTTTTATACAAGGCTTGTAGCTTATAGTGGGAGCAGCTGAGACATGTGCCCACACAGCTCTGGGGGCCACACACAGCTTCCGGGGACCAGCACATATGGCTGTGGGGACCAGCACATACAGTTCGGGGGGGAGGGTGGTATACACACTTGCCAGCACTGAGGTCCTGCACAGGCGCATTACAATACTTTGATTTGCCCTGAGCAGGGCAGATCAAAGTGCGCCTGCGCAGGACCTCAGTGCCGGTGAGTGTGTATGACGTGGACACGTTATGCACACAGGCTTCAGAAGACGGAGGAGCAAGATGGCCGAGAGAGGAGGCGCCGGTCCCGGAAAACAGCGCCGCTCACCGGGCCAACCAGCACCTTAGCGACCGGTTTAGGTGAGTATTATAAAGTGTTATTTATGTTTTCACAGCGGCCTGCGCTCTTATATATAGCATGTTAGAATGCTGTATATAAGAGCCCTGTGGTGGTGGCCTCAGCTTATAGGCCATAAAACTGGTGACAGATTCCCTTTAAAAATAGAATTCTCTCCATACACAATAAGCAAGGACAATTATGCAAACATCCAGCAGACATTGCTGATGCCTTTGCTGAATACTACTATAACTTGTATAATTTAAAAAACTGCAATGAACAAAATCAACCTACACCGTATCTAATAGATTACTTTTTAGATAAAATTAATCTACGAAAATTAAAGAAATTTGACTTAGATACATTAAACAACCCCATCACAAACAAAGACATAGAAAATATTATTAAACAACTTAAAAGTGAAAAATCCCCAGGACTAGATGGACTAAATAATGAATACTATATCACCTTTCAAGACACCTTAACACCATACCTAATTAGACTTACCAACAGTTTATCAATAAATAATTATATACCAGAAGAAATGTTAGAAGCAAACATAATAATGCTGCAAAAAAATTAAAAGAACCCACTAGATCTATCAAATTACAGACCGATTTCATTAGTAAATACTGATACAAAAATAATCTCAAAAATAATTGCAAACAGAATTCAAACAATAATTTCAAAAATAATAAACAAAGATCAAGTTGGGTTTATAAAGAACAGACAAGCTTCTGACGCTACGAGAAAACGTATTAATTTGATTAGTCAAAATAAAGAAAAAACGCCTTCTTTTCCTCTTTCATTGGACACTGAGAAGGCGTTTGACAGAATCCACGGGGATTATCTGAAAGCTACTCTGCAAAAATTCGGATTTGAAGGAAAAATAAAAAATCTGATCTCCATACTCTATTCTAACCCTTCTGCTCAAATCTATGTTAATAATTACCTTTCTAGAAAATTCCCGATCTCTTAACGGTACAAGGCAGGGCTTTCCACTATCCCCACTTTTATTTGCATTAATGATGGAGACATAAGCAGAATATATAACGATAATCGATAAGGTTAAAGGTATTAACACCAATTGGAGACAGTACAAAATAACCCTATACGCAGATGATATAATTTTGTCAATTACAGACCCCCTAGAATCCCTTAGACATATTAAAAAAATTTTAATGGAATTTAATAACATATCTTACTATAAAATTAATAATCTTTAGTCCCAAATTCTTTGTTTCAGCATCGATAAATTTGAAAAAAGATATAAAAAAAGAAATTAATTACTCTTGGGAAAAAGAAAATCTACCTTATTTAGGTATAATACTCTCAAACAACTTAAACAAAATCATACCGTTAAACATAAACAAAGTCCTTCTCGCTATAGAAAATGACCTAAAAGCATTAAAAATTGAAGAAATTTCATGGATAGTGAAAATTGTATCCTACAGAACAATTATATTGCCGAAAATTCTCTATATTGTTAGATGTCTACCCAAAAATATCCCCAAAATTTGGACAGATAAAATCCAAACCCAACTGCAAAAATGTATCTGGCAAAATAGGAAACCTAGAAATTCTAAAAATGTACTATTCAAACATACACAAAATGGAGGCATTGGATTACCCAACATACAGTCATATTACTTAATCAACTTATGGAAACAAACACAAAATACATTACTTGAGAAACTAAACAATAGCTGGATGTTCTTAGAAAAATTCTTCTCTTGTAATAAAAATAAGAAAGATATACTTCTAGCATGCTTAATTAAAAGCAACAAAAAGTTACCAACTAACCCCACTAATAACGTGGAAATTAAAGCTTGGAGAGAATTGCAAAAATCTCTAACAAAACAAGGAGACTTAATGAACGAAATTAAAGACATAACTATAGACAATTTAGAACTAATAATTCCAAGAATCAAAATATCAGATTGGAAAAAATACGGAATAACATACCTCAGTGACATAATAGATAACGACAACATTATCCCCTTCGAGGTCCTGAGTGTAAGACACAAATTACCAACAACCGTAAAAAATAAGTGGAACTGCATCATAGATTTTGTTCAACAAACACATCTTATGTCTACAAAATGTCCTAAAACCATTATAAATTTACTTAACAACCCAACAAACATGAGCTTATGGAGGACCAGTTACATATACTCAATACTAAATGATGACTACAAATTTAAGAAACTGAAAAATATGGAAAAATGGGAAAAAGAAATTGGAATGACATTTCCAACTAATAAATGGAAATCTGCTATAGCTAATACTTACTCCAACTCGTCTTGTGCATCTTTACAAGAAACCTATTTTAAGATATGCGCTGAGTGATATTATACCCCACAAAAGCTAAATACCATATTTTTCGCTTTATAAGACGCATTTTTGTTCTCCCAAATTTTGGGGGAAAGTAGGGGGTGCGTCTTATAATCCGAATATACGGGGTATACTATATATATACTACAGGGTCCAGGGGAGATGGGGGCAGCTCTGGAGCGGTGCTGGGGGCTGGTGAAAGCTGCGGGGAGGCAGTGACAGATCTCCTGCTCCCGCTCATATAATATGCACTGCCGCTGTCCATCACCGTGGTGCTGAAACCGCACTGCGGTGACGGGCTGGGGGAGCGATGCATATTATATGAGCCTGCGCCCCACTTTGATGGGACATGCCCCCCCTGTGTTAGATATGGTCCCCATGCTGCTGGACCATAGTAAAATAAAACACTCTTTACTTACCTCCTCCAGCGTGTCTCACGGTGTCTCGCCGATCTCTCTGCTGCCGCTGTTATCAGGCATGCAGAGACGATGTCACTCTGCTGTGCCGATCACATGACTGGCACCGAGAACCAGGAAGTGCAGGAGATCAGCAGCACGGAGGGAGACACGGGTGGACAGCGCTGCAGAAGGTAAGGAAAGAGTGTTTTATTTTACTATGGACAGCAGCATGGGGGCCATATCTAACACAGGGGAGGTGTGCCATCCATAGAGGGCCATATCTAACACAGGGGGAGGTGTGCCATCCATAGGGTGCCATATCTAACACAAGGGGAAGTGTGCCATCCATAGAGGGACATATCTACACAGGGGGAAGTGTGCCATCCATAGCGGGCCATATCTAACACAGGGGGAGGTGTGCCATACATAGGGGGCCATATCTAACACAAGGGGACGTGTGCCATCTATAGGGGGTCATTTCTAACACGGGGGAGGTGTGCCATCCATAGGGGGCCATATCTAACACGGGGGAAGTGTGCCATCCATAGGGGGCCATATCTAACACAGGGGAAGGTGTTCCATCCATAGGGGCCATATCTAACACAGGGGGAAGTTTGCCATCCATAGGGGGCCATATCTAACACGGTGGAAGTGTGCCATCCATAGGTGGCCATATCAAACACAGGGGGAGGTGTGCCATCCATAGGGGGCCATATCAAACACAGGGGGACGTGTGCTATCCATAGGGGGGCCATATCAAACACAGGGGGACGTGTGCCATCCATAGGGGGCACTATCAAACACAGGGGGACGTGTGCCATCCATAGGGGGCCATATCTAACACAGGGGGAGGTGTGCCATACATAGGGGGCCATATCTAACACAAGGGGACGTGTGCCATCTATAGGGGGTCATTTCTAACACGGGGGAGGTGTGCCATCCATAGAGGGCCATATCTAACACGGGGAAAGTGTGCCATCCATAGGGGGCCATATCTAACACAGGGGAAGGTATTCCATCCATAGGGGCAATATCTAACACAGGGGGAAGTTTGCCATACATAGGGGGCCATATCTAACACTTTGGAAGTGTGCCATCCATAGGGGGCCATATCAAACACAGGGGGAGGTGTGCCATCCATAGGGGGCCATATCAAACACAGGGGGACGTGTGCCATCCATAGGGGGCCATATCAAACACAGGGGGACGTGTGCTATCCATAGGGGGGCCATATCAAACACAGGGGGATGTGTGCCATCCGTAGGGGGCACTATCAAACACAGGGGGGGCGTGTGCCATCCATAGGGGGCCATGGGCAGCACAGGGAGACGTGTGCCATCCATAGGGGGCCATGGGCAGCATAGGGGGACGTGTGCCATCCATAGAAGACCTGTGCCAGCTGTAGGAGACATGTGCCATCTATAGGAGACCTGTGCCAGCTGTATGAGACGTGTGCCAGCACAGGGGGATGTGTGCCATAAATAGGGGACGTGTTCCATCAATAGGAGACGTGTGCCAGCAATAAGGGACATGTGCCATCAGTGGGGGACATGTGGCATAACTGGGGGCCGTGTGCCAGCACAAGAGGGCTATATTCAATATAAGTGGGCCATATCCAGATTAAGGGGGCTAATTTTAGGATGGGGGGGCTATGATGGACATATACCCTATATGATGTGTTAGACGGACACTGGCATTATAAGACGGACTCCATTTAACATTGAAAAATAAATTCTCTTTTCCTTCACCAAATTTGGGGGTGAGTCTTCAGGTGCGTCTTATAAAGCGAAAAATACAGTAGATTCTCTACCACAAACTCTGAAATGTGCTGGAGAAACTGTGGTGAAAAAGGAATTACTCGACATATATTCTGGAGCTGTCCAAAATTGAAGAAATTATGGAGAGATGTAGAGATACTCATCCATAATGTGAATTCTAATAAAATTAGTCTTACAGCGGAATTGGTTTAATTATCCATCGGCCTAGATGAACTTAATCTGAATTGTAGACACATCACATGTCACATCATCCAAGTGATAACATTTTTCTAGCAGCCAACTGGAAAGATGACAGTTCCATCTGTGCATGAAATAATAGAAAGAGTCTCTTCACACAATATATCCGAATATAAATTTGCATTAAAGGAGAAATCTTACACAAAATATTCAACAAGATGGACTTTATGGTCGAAAAAATTCACTCCAAATCTGACAATGTTTAATCCATGATGAGTTATGTATCTAGTTTTAAGGGTAATATAGATGAATTCTTCCGTTTATTTATCTTGAGATTATATTTTGCAATTTTAGAGTTAGACAAGATTTTATGTACAAAAATACAACTAAAAGTTAACCCCTTCACGACCATGGACGGATCTATCCGTCATGGAGCATGTCACGTTAAGCCCCGCCCCCTGCCGCGCGCAGGGTGTGGCGATCGGCGCACATATCAGCTGTTTTCAACAGCTGACGTGTGCCTGCATGTTACGAGTTGAATTGCATTCCACCCGTAACATTAACCCCTTAGATCTCGCTGCCAAAGTCTGGCAGAGAGATGTATATACACGCGGTGAAGATTTTCACTTACCGCCGCCCCCACCGGAAGTCACGTGAGTGATCACGTGACTTTCGGTGGTTGCCATGGTAGCACAGGGTCATGTGATGATGCCTGCAGCTATGATGTTTCACTTTCGTTTTCACCCGGCCCGGAGGCCAGTGAAGCAGGAAGTGCCCGTATCTGCTGCTTACAGCTGTATAGCTGTGATCAGCAGATAGATCAGAGCGATCGGATTGCTGAACGCTATAGCCCCCTAGGGGGACTAGTAAAATAAATTAAAAAAAAGTTTTAAAAAATTTTAAAAAAACCCAAAAAAACCTAAAAGTTCAAATCACCCCCCTTTCACCCCATTGAAAATTAAAGGAATAAAAAAAAATATATACACATATTTGGAATTTTTTTTGCTGTTTTCCAGTACACCATATGGTAAAACTTATAGTTTCATTTAAAAGTACAACTTGTCCCGCAAAAAATAAGCCCTCATATGGCAAGATTGACGGAAAAATAAAAAAGTTACGGCTCTCGGAAGATGGGGAGCACAAAACAAAAATGCAAAAATGGAAAGTGCTCTGGGGCTGAAGGGGTTAAGCAAATTTCAAAACTCCTTTTCCTACACAATTCTCGTCCCTTTAGTTTTTTTTCCTTTTTTTTTCTCTTTCATCCCCTCATCCTTCTCCCTCCCAGGTTAAAATGTTAAACCTATATAGATTGAACTATAATTTGTTACTTATTTTGCATATTGTCAACATAGCTTGTAAAAATTGTATTTCACTCTACGTTATAAAAATCAATAAAGTATGCATAATATTTCTAGTTTAGAAGGGAAATATAATGTGGGCATATTTTGTAATTGGGTAATTTTCACTATTTTGCTGCCTTCATGCAAGAAATGGGTGGTAAATTGTGCGCGTCAGCGAGTGCACAGATCCGTACGCCATGTGGGGTCTCTCTTCTTCCGTTAGAGACCAGAATACATCGAATCCTACAGACCCTGTTCTTAATCGAAAAACTGGGAAATTATTTGTTTTTGTTCTTTCATATTTCCCTACACTTATTCCAGGAGCAATTACTCTTTTATTTTTCCATTCACATTGCCATATGAAAGATTGTGTTTTTTTATAAAGATAATGTGCTACTTTTATCGGTCGGTTTTATTACTTACGTAGCACATCTCACATTGAATTTTTTTTCCTACCCAAATGATATCTCACCTCCCTTATCTCCATTAATGTTACATATGGGCTCATCTCCTTCCCATTCAGGTCCTTATAATATTGGATCCTCTCAGTGGAGATCTTCTATATAAGAGAACTAGAAGGTGGCCCGATTCTACGCATCGGGTATTCTAGAATTTACGTATTGTGTAGTTCATGTATGATTTTTGTTATATATATATATATATATATATATATATATATATATAGATGTTGTTGTGTGTAGTTACCAAGTGTTTGTGTAGGGCGCTGTACATGTTCTGGGTGTTGTCTGGGTGTGGCGGGGGGTGAGAGCGGTGTTGTATGTGTGTTGCGTGTGTTGCGTTGTTTGTGGAGCGCTGTGTGTCTGTAGCGTTGTGTGTGTGTGTTGCGCGGTTTGTGTGTGTGTGGTGTGTTTTGGGGGGAGGTATGTTTTGTGCAATGTGTGTGTTGTGCGGTATGTGCGTATATTTGTGTGTGCCGCGGTGTTTGTGTGTTGGGTGTTGTGTGTGTGCAGCGTTGTCTGTGTGTGTGTGGGTCTGTGTAGGGCAGTTGTTTGTGGTTCCCAGTGTGTGTGTGTGTGGTGTGTGGTGTGTTGTGCAGTGCGCGCGCGTGTGTGTGTGTGTGTGTGTGTGTGTGTGTTGGGGGGAGGTGCGCACTCCCAAACGTGCTCCATCCCCCATGCAGCGCACTCCCCATCGTGCTCCATCCCCCATGCAGCGCACTCCCCATCGTGCTCCATCCCCTATGCTGCGCACCCCCCATCGTGCTCCATCTCCCATGCTGCGCACTCCCAAACGTGCTCCATCCGCCATGCTGCACACTCCCAAACGTGCTCCATCCGCCATGCTGCACACTCCCAAACGTGCTCCATCCGCCATACTCCGCACTCCCCATCGTGCTCCATCCCCGATGCTGCGCACCCCCCCATCATGCTCCATCCCCGATGCTGCGCACCCCCCCATCATGCTCCATCCCCGATGCTGCGCACCCCCCTATCGTGCTCCATCCCCCATGCTGCACCAGCATCAGCCTCTCTGCCCCCAGCATCAGCTTCTCTGCCCCCAGCATCAGCCTCTCTCCTCCCAGCATCAGCCTCTCTCCTCCCAGCATCAGCCTCTCTCATCCTAGCATCAGCCTCTCTCCTCCCAGCATCAGCCTCTCCTCTCTGTCCCCAGCATCAGCCTCTCTCCTCCCAGCCTTCCCCAGCATCAGCCTCTCTCCTCCCAGCCTCCCTCCTCCCACCCTCCCCCAGCATCAGCCTCCCTCTCCCAGCCTCCCCCAGCATCAGCCTCCCCCAGCATCAGCCTCTCTTCTCTCAGCCTACCTCTCCCAGCCTCCCTCCTCCCAGCCTCCCTCAGCATCAGCCTCCCTCTCCCAGCCTCCCCAAGCATCAGCCTCCACCAGCATCAGCCTCTCTCCTTCCAGCCTCCCCCAGCATCAGCCTCCGCAAGCATCAGCCTCTCTCCTTCCAGCCTCCTCCAGCATCAGCCTCCCTCTCCCAGCCTTCCCCAGGATCAGCCTCTCTCCTCCCAGCCTCCGTCCTCCCAGCCTTCCCCAGCATCAGCTTTCCCCTCCCAGCCTCCCTCAGCATCAGCCTTCCCCAGCATCAGCCTCTCTCCTCCCAGCCTCAGCCTCTCTCCTTCCAGCCTCCCCCAGCATCAGCCTCTCTCCTTCCAGCCTCCCTCAGCATCAGCCTCCCCTTCCCAGCCTTCCCCAGGATCAGCCTCTCTTCTCCCAGCCTCCTTCCTCCCAGCCTCCCCCTCCCAGCCTCCCTCAGCATCAGCCTTCCGCTCCCAGTCTCCCCCAGCATCAGCCTCCCCAAGCATCAGCCTCCACCAGCATCAGCCTCTCTCCTTCCAGCCTCCCCCAGCATCAGCCTCTCTCCTTCCAGCCTCCCTCAGCATCAGCCTCCCGTTCCCAGCCTTCCCCAGGATCAGCCTCTCTCCTCCCAGCCTCCTTCCTCCCAGCCTCCCCCTCCCAGCCTCCCTCAGCATCAGCCTTCCCCTCCCAGTCTCCCCCAGCATCAGCCTCCCCAAGCATCAGCCTCCACCAGCATCAGCCTCTCTCCTTCCAGCCTCCCCCAGCATCAGCCTCCCCAAGCATCAGCCTCCACCAGCATCAGCCTCCCTCGTCCCAGCCTCCCCCAGCATCAGCCTCCCCCTCCCAGCCTCCCCCAGCATCAGCCTCTCTCCTCCCAGCATCAGCCTCTCTCATCCCAGCATCAGCCTCTCTCCTCCCAGCATCAGCCTCTCCTCTCTGTCCCCAGCATCAGCCTCTCTCCTCCCAGCCTTCCCCAGCATCAGCCTCTCTCCTCCCAGCCTCCCCCAGCATCAGCCTCCCCCAGCATCAGTACAGTACTCACCTCCGTGACAGCCGTGTCAGTTCGGGGAATGCGCGGGGGGGGGAGGGGAGGGGGGGGGGAGTACAGTACTCACCTCCGTGACAGCCGTGTCAGTTCGGGGAATGCGCGGGGGGAGGGAGGGGGCGGGGCCAGAGCTAGCGTGCATTGCGTGAGGGGGGCGGGGCGTGGCCGAATTGCCAATGCCTGCAGGGTGCCGGGGCGAGAGGCCAATCTGTGGGGGGGCGGAGCCTGGGCGAGCGGCTGGCCAATCCGTGTGGGGGCGCAGCCTGGGCGAGCGGCTAATCCGTGTGGGGGGGCGGGGCCATGGCGAGCCCAGCGGCCAATCAGCTTTGTGTCACCGTAAGGACACAATTTTGGAGCATGACAGACAGACAGATAGACAGACAGATAGACAGACAGACAGACAGAATAAGGCAATTATATATATAGATCCTCCTGATTGCCCCGTGAAGGATGGATATGGACAGGGACAAGATGGCGGAGAGGATATTACACCTCACCCTAGAGATCCTCTTCCGGCTTACTGGAGAGGTGAGAGATTCTGATGACATCACATTACATCATTCTTATCTATGGGAATAACAGATGGACAGAACTGGAGAGGTGAGGACTCTGGAAATGTCTGGAGTGAGATTTATTACTGTGTCTCTCCATAACCAGGATTACACAGTAGTGAAGAAGACCTCTAGTGAGCGCTGTCAGGCCCCTGTGTCTGAGGGATGGGGAAGACCCCTGAGCCCAATCACGGGGCCTCCACCTCACCCCCCGATACATGAGGACATCAATGACCAGAAGATCCTAGAACTCACCTACAAGATGATTGAGCTGCTGACTGGAGAGGTGACACTGCTGGGAATGCTGGGACATTATACAGTAACGCTATGAAGGGATCGGGGGTGACGGTATCATTGTATGTGTCAGGTTCCTATAAGGTGTCAGGACGTCACCGTCTATTTCTCCATGGAGGAGTGGGCGTATTTAGAAGGACACAAAGATCTGTACAAGGAAGTCATGATGGAGGGTCCCCAGCTCCTCACATCACCAGGTAATAGACAGGACTAAATACACACGGCCTATAATTATCTGTATGTAAGGAATGAATTCAGCCCCTGTATGTGTCTCCTCCAGTTCTATCCAGTAAGAGGACAACACCAGAGAGATGTCCCCGTCCTCTTCTCCCAGAGGACTGTAAACAAGAAGATCCTGATGTTCCTCAGGATGTGTCTCCTTCAGCTCTATCCAGTAAGAGATATCTACTCATGTACTTTCTGCACTAATTTTATGTTTACATTTTTAGACTTTCTGCTCTGTTTTTTTTCAGCTGTATTTTCTTTGCTTCTGCTTCTTCTGCTGTTTGTTTCTAGTGCCTTCTCTATATTGTTATGAAGGTGTACCGCCCCGCGCTCGGCTACAGCCGAGCGGCTCAGATTCGGGCTCGTTGGTGGGTGGCTCGAGCGCCTCTGGACCCACCGCTCCATTAGGAAGCGCACCTGGGCTTGCAGACGGCGGCACATCAGCGTCGTCCGGGCTTCCACCCACGCTGCTGTTCCAGGCATGGGCTCCGGTGCTGCAGGCTTGCGGAACTGGTCAGCCATGGCGCTTTCGCAGGGTCCAGGAACCAGAAGTGTGGCAGGGTCCTGGAGTCCCTGCCCTTTCTCAGCTCGGTCACGTGTCGCTGAATCTTCACCCGCCCCCCCTTGGTCTTTTCGCGGCACTCTCTTTTTCGGCCGATCAGTTTCGCTTTCCGACCTCTCGCTTTGCTGCACGGCTGCGTTCCCAGGGGGCGGGGCTTCAGTTTTTCGCGCTCTTACTGCGGGGAAGAAGACTCTGACGGGAATCTTCGCGCCAAAAGATGGCGGATTCTGAGAATTTCGCAATGGATCACCGCTGACTTTACTTCAAGGCGCACTTCACTAGGTAAGTGAATAGGTAAGTATCCTGTTCGTGATGCCAGAAGAGTCGATGTGTACCGCCCCGTGCTCAGCTGCAGCCAAGCCGCCCGGGCTCATTGGTGGGTGGCTTGAGCTCCTCCGGATCCGGGGTCACTTCACTCTGAAAGGGGGTGCTGGCGCTTTTGGTGGGGGGTTAGGTGGGTGCACGACCGGAGCCGTGCTTGAGTTCGTGACGCCACCCATGGGTCGTGGTGAAGTTGGACACCACCGCTGCGATTACTGGGCACCCCGGGGGAGATGGTAGTGCAGAAAGATGTTAACCCCTCCGTGGGTAGGGATGATGGCCCTGGGACCCGTTGGGGAATAGCTGGGTGGTGCAGGTTGGTGCGCGGCCGGATGGCACTGTTGTACTCACAGTTCTTGGTAAACCAAGTTGATGGTGGTCGGTGCCCGCAGCCGGCTGCGTATGGTCCCCCACCCGGTTCGGTGGTCCTGGCCTTTCTCCTGCACCGTGTTGTGTATCTGTAGACTGCCTGCGCTTCAACGACAGGAGTCCACTCCCTGGCTTTGCGAATGTCAGGTGAGCCCTTTGCCCGCAGACGCTGGCCCGTGGGATCTCTCTGCCTGTGCGGTGGATTTCTGTCCCCCTCGGTGGGCTGTTGTCTTTACTCAGAACTTGGGTGGGAAAGGACCTATAGTCCAGACCGCAATCAGTTAATTAACTCAGTCCAGTGGATTCTGGGCCTCGTTTCAGGGTCTAAGTACCCCCTGTGTGCTCCGGTTTCCGAGTCGGTTCCCCAGGTCGGTACCGGTGGGCCACTACCCTGTCCCAGTCTACCACGGTTCCACCGAGTCGTCTTCCCGGCTCCTGCAGGCTAAGGCCACCGTTTGCCTCCTAGCTAGGGTACCAGGGCTCTGACCCTGGTGTTAAAAAATATACTCTTAAATATATTTTTCGTCAAATACGTAAAAGCCGCATGAAAGAAAGAACTTCCAAAGATGTAAAAAATAAATGTATTTTATCTATTTAAAAAAATGGTTGCCAGGGTTCAGTTACAGAAAGGAAAAATAATATACTTTGATAGATTACGCTAAGAGTTCATTTAGTCCATAATGATCTATGGGAAGTCTTTACCCATCTTTCTTTGGTTCCTGAACGGCAATGCAGGAGATGTCATCTCTTAGGCTGGACAACGTGTCATATCTTGCAGCACTGAAGTCTTCTCACAGCAGGCAGTGTGGAGGAGCGCCCCGTAGCCCCCTCCATCGTGTATTATATACCAGCTGCTCAGTCCATATAGGGTGTTTAGTGGAACACAGTTGAATATAGTTCCATATTACGTAACCTTCTGGAAACTTCGGAAAGCTTCTGGAAGGATTTATATATATCCTTCCATGCTCAGTATATATATATATTCAATATGGATATTTTAATACTTATTCCTTATAAAAACTTAATTAATAAACTATGCCCTCCAACATAAACAGAACTGTGAACTTATATGTCTTACTATAACATATTTGATAACTAGATGTATTAATTTTAAGGTTTTTACAATTCCCCCTTGAAGCGGGTAGGATAACCCCGAAATTAATTAATACATCATTAAAACAACAAATCTTCTTTCCTTATTTGGCGATAATGGATTAATATCAATGATAATGATGAATAATAATTAATTTGCATTATTCATGTTGTAAGTTCAATAATATAATATTGTGGATTCCTGTTATGACAGGCTGTGACTGATCAATCATATAAAAATGTATATAACTATACTTCGCTAGACCTAAAAAGAAATGCAAAAAACCAAATCCGGTCACCATATGATGTCCTCTGAGTTGATGTCTTCTTATCTCCGATGTAATCCGGCATAAACACAGTCTCTTAGAAATAAATCTTTTGATAAAAATGAATGGTTACCAATTCATACAGTCCCATATTGCGTTTATCATTGTCAGATCAAAGTCCATAAACTTTATTTTTTATTGCAAAGTCCATAGCCAATATTGATAAACCATAGTTCATGAATGTAGAAGAATAGCAAAAGTCTTTGATGTCTGTGCAGTGTGATTTACACTAGTCACCTTTTATCCTTCATGCTGCCTGTTGTCAAATAACCCAGGAACAGATGTTAAGACGTTCTTGGTCAGCACGACAGGGGTTAACTTTAACACGTCATTGCTCTTCTTAGTAACTTTAGGGAGGTCTTAATGCACAGACCATGTGTCATTGTCCATCTTGGAATCATAGGAGCATTGTGTTTCTGAGATGCAAGCACGGTAAGTGTATTTTGTATGTTACACAGTCTTACTTGAGACGTTACCTTTTGGACCTTTTTGCAGAATTCCTTTTAACTTTAGGAAAATTTTAAAGTCTTTTTATCTTCTGTAATCTTGATTGAAGACTGATTCATTCCCTAATCTAGATACCAAATATGGCAATAACTATCACTAATAAATGTCACAGCGTATCATAACTCTAATACTATAATACCATGTCATTATTATCATTATCGTAAAAGTATTAATATAATTGATACTCAGAATGATAAAATACTGCATAATGGTATAGACAATAGTATTTTCTTGTAATGACCTTTTTTGTCATTGCTGCATTACCCTTCCAAACCCATAGGTGGCAATGTGTTGAATGTAACCAAAATATAATATAAAGTATGAAATAATATACTGTGTACCTATAACATGTATCATATTATAAATATGAAAGCAACAATGTGGCTTATTAGTTAGATCATTTGTAAATTATAAACCAAAGCAAATAACCTTTTAGAAAAGACTGGATGATACCATCAAAACACAACAATACCCATTATAAATTATTATTGATTAAAAATATAATATATATTATTTGTAAATATAGGAAGGTAAACCTAGATGTACCTTAATCTTCCATCTTTATTACTCTAATTTAATTTATTTGATTTGTCTATTATTTATTAAATAACCTACTATAAAGAAATGTGTAACTATAAGTAATATTTCATCCATATTAATATAAAAATAATGTATTACCAGAAAGTAAACAATTGTATATATGATGAAGGAAGTATCTTTTCTTCCAAAAAAGTGGAACTTTTCCCTTTTAATATGATTCATATTTAATAAAGTAATATTCTTATATTAGATATTACTGAACTAAATATTGAAGTGTTTTCTCAATTGAGATATTTAAAATCTGAAGAAAAAATAAAAATTGTAGAATTTAGATTTTGATTAAAAATGTGAATATTAAATAATAATTAATATAAAAAATAGGAATAAAGAAAAATGAAAATCGGAATAAAAATAAAACTTGAAATAAAAATAAGGCCTTCTATGTATATAACACCTATGTCTTTAATAATACATAACCTTAATGTTACCAGATAACCTTAATATTACCAGTATCTTATAAAATTACCAAACCTATCAATAACCAATAAAAATAATTAAGTCATGTAACCTTGCAAATAATACACTTCTCTTAGTTCAAATATATTTTTTTATTCCCAATTCTTCCTTTGTACTTGAAATATTAATTATTAAAGTATCCTGTAAACACATATATTTATCAAATATAAAATGTGTGATTGAGACCAAACCTCTCCCTTTCAATATCATGAAATATGATATTATAAAAATTAATATGTTTAGATTAAATTAAATTAAAATTTGTGTTGTATATCTTCAAGACCATATTATAATTATCACTTCCATATTTGAAAAGAAAAATGATTTCCAATCTATGTAAATAAAAGAAGTGACTAACACAAAAGATATAAGAAAATCAAAACGTTATAACCTTATTCTAGAATGTAACTCTTCAGAATAAACCCTTAATAAAAAATCCTAATATCTCTATACTAAAGACATATGTCTAAGAATTAAAATATATATCTTGTATAAATTCCTTCATTATTTATACTTATGTACTATAACTTATTTATTCTATATAGTATACATACATATCTTATAACTTCTAAGTTAAAACAAAAATTCTCTTTTTTTTTTTTTCTCTCTCTCTGGATCCAAATACTTTGACTTTAGCAGCTGCTCAAACAATCAATCATTCATTGACACATCTATGCACACAAGACTGTAACATATACTTTCACATAAAAACATTGACGGACACAAATCCCTGTATTCCCAATTATTCTATGCGCATTGCAAAGATTATGTTACTAATTTGAAGTACTTCTCGAAAAAAACAAATTCCAATGAATTACAGACTGTACATATGACCATGGAACAAACATTTATTTTTAGCTTTAGTACCAAGTCACATGCTTTGGTCACGTGCAAGGAACACCATTCCAAGACAGCAAGCAGTTTTATAACACTCCAAAGCTCAGATTACATTTCTAATAACTCTAAAGAAGATATATATTCATTAAAGAAACATTAAAGTAATAATACTCTGGCAATTGGTACCTGAGAAAATAATAATTATTAATTAATCGTGCTTTTGCGTTTAACCTTATCCAATAAAATATATGTTACCTGATTGAGGACAAGAACATATGTATAAATAAAAAGTTAATACTTCATCAATCTGCTTTTACTGATAAATTCTGAGGGAAATAAAAGAATAAAATTATTATCATATTTATGATAAAAATGAAACACTTAGAATCTGTTACTTTCTTTTATTATTTTATTTTAAATATTATTATTCATATACAGAGATCAAATTATTAATTTATAACATTAACTATCATTTGACTAAATGAAAATATGACCTTGATTTACTATCACTACCTTTAATATATATATATATATTCACTGTATATGAAAAATTATGATTATCAAATAGCAAAATTAATTTATCCAGAAATCCCCTTTTTTCCAGCTAAAGACCAAACCTCAATTTTTGCAAGATTCGGTTTATTACAGTAATTTCCAGAAAATTGGAATTGAAATTATTTTGTAACTCAATTTTTGTCCTTAAATGAGAAAAAATATCTTTCTCTGAAAAACCACCCAGCTGTCGCTGGCTATCAAATTCTCTGGACGACCTTTTTTCTTTCACTAGTGACCAGGGGAGAGAATCTACACAAGACACCTGTTTCTGTCTTTCAGGGCTTTTAAAAATCGCTTGTCTGAGATAATCGGTATCAGATTTTGTGACACTTTTCTCTTTCATTGAAGGTGACAAGGAAAGAGGGGGGGTGTATGACTTATAATTCACATGAAGGTTCCTGCGAATTTCATACATCTTGTCACAAAAATATTTGGATCTGGGAGACACTGTTGGTTTTTCACGGAAACTCTCCCGTTTTTGTGTTGGTTTTTCAGAATTAATTAATTTCTGTTTTGATTGACTTTGGCGATTTCTAACAAAATCGATAAATGTCGTACATTCGAATAGGGACTTTTTATTTAATGCCACTGCACAGGCGGCATTGTCAAGGAAATTAAATTTCTTGATGAATAAACGTATCATTCCATCCAATCCGACATTTGGAATAACCGCCCTATACAAACGTTCAAAAACGGACATAAATGAGAACGTACTCTCATTTTGTTCAATTTGTAATTCCTTCAACATCTCATAGTTTGGATCAGATTCATTCCTTGCACAGAAGATGAGATATTTCAGCCTTATGAGATCGTTATCATTTGAACAATCAAATGTCTCATTGTCAGAAAACTTTTTCAAAGCCAATTGTCTAAAGAAATGCTGAGGTATCCACATACGGAATAACTGATTCGTCTCACTATTGGTTAAATTTAACTTCTCGATGGAAGTTTCAAATATCTCTGAATTTCTGCAAACATGTATTTTAGGATTATATGCGGGAATTAATTTGCATATGTCCAATAAATTTTTTCTAAGTGTAATCCCTAACTTGGCCTGTTCTATTTTTAGAAACTGATCGTCGCCATTTTCTCTCTCCACGTGTCCTTTCTGCACATCTCCCATTCTGGCTCCTCCCCCTCCTGGCTTCTCTACGTCATTTCCTGCGTCTTTCCCAGTGTCCTGAAAATGACCTTGATTACGTAGCACATGTCTGCCGCCATTATCAAAATTCTGATTTACAAAATTACAGCCAACATTACAGTCAGAATTCACAATATCACTGACTGACATACCAGGTTCTAAGCAGTCTTTGGATTTCTCTGTCACTAACTCTCCTGACAATTCAGGTTGTCTATTTCCACCATTTTTACACTTTTCTACGATTAACTTGTGAAAATCATAGACTAAATGACAGACATTTCTGATTTTCTGTTTCTCTCTATTAAAAGACCTTGCACATTCTATACGTGAATTCTCAAGTTCACACTCCTCATAAAAGCGTAACCAAATCTCTTCTACATTAGAAATATCTGGATAAGTGAACTGAAGTTTACTTTGCTTAACATATGAAGAGATAAAATCCATTTTCTTACCTGAAATGATCAGATGATCTGATGGATGATCCTGTAAGACTTGATTCACCTTGTTCAACCCGTCCAATACTTCTTATGGACTGACACTATCTTTCTTGCTCAAAAATACGTCAAAAGTTAACTTCTGTGGCTTTATAAAGTCTTTACAGTTCATTTAAAAAAAAACATTCATGCTACTTGACTTATACGTATTTCCTAGGTTCTGCGTGATTTTTTATAAATTGTCGATTCCTGATCCTTTGCAGGAAGCATATGTCCAGTCCCCCCTTATGCAAAGTGAAGGAACAACAAAAAATGCAAAAAAAAATCACGAATGGGTGGCTCACCAAAATGTTAAAAAATATACTCTTAAATATATTTTTCGTCAAATACGTAAAAGCCGCATGAAAGAAAGAACTTCCAAAGATGTAAAAAATAAATGTATTTTATCTATTTAAAAAAATGGTTGCCAGGGTTCAGTTACAGAAAGGAAAAATAATATACTTTGATAGATTACGCTAAGAGTTCATTTAGTCCATAATGATCTATGGGAAGTCTTTACCCATCTTTCTTTGGTTCCTGAACGGCAATGCAGGAGATGTCATCTCTTAGGCTGGACAACGTGTCATATCTTGCAGCACTGAAGTCTTCTCACAGCAGGCAGTGTGGAGGAGCGCCCCGTAGCCCCCTCCATCGTGTATTATATACCAGCTGCTCAGTCCATATAGGGTGTTTAGTGGAACACAGTTGAATATAGTTCCATATTACGTAACCTTCTGGAAACTTCGGAAAGCTTCTGGAAGGATTTATATATATCCTTCCATGCTCAGTATATATATATATTCAATATGGATATTTTAATACTTATTCCTTATAAAAACTTAATTAATAAACTATGCCCTCCAACATAAACAGAACTGTGAACTTATATGTCTTACTATAACATATTTGATAACTAGATGTATTAATTTTAAGGTTTTTACACCTGGCACCTGTCAGACTGCTGCAGACCTGCTACACAGGCCTGCTTCCACTCTCCTTCACTCCTCACAGACTCCCTCCTAAAACTCAACTGTTTTCCTGCCTCAGGCTCTCTGAACTCCTCGGTGGGCATAGCCAACCGCCTGGCTCCACCCCTGGTGTGTCCATCAAGCACTGAGGGAGGTGACTAGGTTTTAATGGTTAGAAGTATACAAGGCACTCCCAAGATGATTTGAAGAAATATTTATTCATGTGCGTAAAAAAAACGTTTTCGGTCCTATGTGGACCTTCCTGTCATGGCAGCCCCCATACAGCGGTGGATTCCGCGTCTGACAGCCCACACAGCGTGTTCCCTCACACATGTGCTACTGAGGAAGGTCCACATAGGACCGAAAATGTTTTTGTTACGCACATGAATAAATATTTCTTCAAATCATCTTGGGAGTGCCTTGTATACTTCTCACTGTTTGGCTTTGGAACCTGAAGTGCACCCCAATATCTCCTAGACGCATATATAGGAAGTGCCATTCTCTTCTTGCTAGGTTTTAATGGTTGGCTGATGTTACCTTATTGGGGGACAGGTGTAATGCGGGGGTCTATCTGTGACTACCTGGCTAGTCCAGGGGGTCACAAAGGCAACTGAAAGACCTGCAGAGAGTTCATGAATACCCTGTTTCCCAGAAAATAAGCCCTAGTTACAGTCAGGGCCAGCGTTGGGAGGAGTCAAACTGTGCAATTTCTCTGGAACCCCAGTTTCTTAAGGACCTCATCAGTTGTATTTGATAGCTGAATGTTTAAGGACCTTTGATGAAGTCATGTGACATGATGTAACCAATGGTCTCTTAATTGCAGGAGTCTAAAAGAACTGAACAGGACACAGGCTGACATGCTGGACTGGCATTAGGGGAAAGGGAGAGCAAACTGGGCAATTTCACAGGGCCCCCATTCTCCTAGCCGCCCCAGTGTTTATATGCCAATTATAGGACTGCTTAAGGACCTTTTTGACATCACATCATGTGACCAAAGGTCACATGATGTGATGTCAAAAAGGTATAAAGCTGAAGAGGAGACAGGCTGGTGTGTGTGGGTGTGGGTGTGTATAGCTAGATAATAGAAAAAAAAAAAAGAGTTACAGCTGCACACTGAAATACCAAATTTTTAAACTGCTAAAAAATATCTAATAAAATTATTGCTTTAGAGAATGTTAACTACTGGCAAACTACCCTGGAAGGATTGGAGACACCTATAGAAGGACATTTGACACCTAGACCTTTGATTCTTCAAAGCAATTATGCCAGAATTCTGTCAGAAATCACTTTTCAATCTATTTTTTTGTGCAACACAGAGTTGTGAAAAAAGATTGTGCGACTAAATTATCACGGCGCGCTGTGCTGACATCACTCGCATGTACTTCAGCTCCCAGAAGTACAAGCAGACATGGCCTCGCCATGGGCTTCGCCACCGCGAAGAAGCTGACTTTCAAGCACGTGACTGTGATTGGAGGAGGTCTGATGGGTGCCAGGATAGCGCAGGTAGCTGCAGCAACCAGACACACTGTTGTTTTAGTGGACCAGACTGATAACATCTTGAAAAAGTTTGCCAAAAGTATTGAAGACAGCTTGAAAAGGGTCACCAAGAAGATGTTTGCAGACAAGCCTGAGCTGCTCCACAGTTCATCAGCAAAACCCTCTCAAACTTCAGCACAAGCACAGACCCAGCGGCCGTGGTGCACAGCAATGATCTGGTGTTGGAAGCCATAATAGAAAACTTGGAAGTGAAAAACGCACTAATGAAGACACTGGACAAATTTGCACCAGAACACACCATATTTGCCAGCAACACTTCCTCATTGCCAATAACTGACATAGCCAACTCCACAACTAGGCAGGATTAGTTCGGAGGGCCGCATTTCTTTAATCCAATACCAATGATGACGCTGGTGGAGGTCATTAAAACACCAATGACTAGCCAAACGACTTCTGACTCTCTCATGGACTTCAGTAAAGCACTAGGAAAGATGCCTGTGTCATGTAAGGACACCCCAGGATTCATTGTTAACCATCTTCTGGTACCATACCTAATGAAATTCGTATATCTTCATGAAAGAGGTCATGCATCTAAGGAAGACATGGATGTTGCAATGAAATTGGGACCCCCTTTTTGCCTCCAGTGAATTGCTCAATAAGCTTGGAAAGAAGACCGGAGAAGGATTTTATAAAGACAGATGGTTGGCCTGGCTGCACTGCAGAGCTATATTGTTATAGTCTCTTGTTTGCTTTGATTACGATGACCGTTGTTGTTTTTACATTGGACGGTTTTCTCATCACTTATTAACACTCTAGTGACTTACAGTCATGATTCTCTATTTCATCAACATCCTTTTGTACCGCTGATTCCAAACATTGATACATCATAGCCATTCTACAGTCAATAATAAATGACTCTACAAAAAATAAATTGTGCAACTTTTCAACTTTTAGAGGTTTCATGGCACTTTTAACCAGCTTTGCCAAAATGGGCAGAGCTTGGCCAGAAGAAGGGTGTGATGCCACCGCTTCTCTAATTCATAACAAACTGTGATGTTCCCTATGCCAGAAATCTCATGCCAGTCCCTGACATCAATATTCAGTGTACATCGCTGATCTTGATGAATTGGAGCCCTAATGTTTATCTACACAGACAGCAAGACCCTGCTACCTGCTTTGGTTACAAAGCCTAAGGATAGGCCATCAATGTTACAGTCCCAGACAAGCCCATTAAATATTTGGCATCTAAAAAAGTAAGATCGGCAGCACTCTGTGGTGTGAAAAATTTTAATGTTGCTTCATGCAAACAGGTGAGACAACATAGGGGAGGTGAGGGGGCACAGAGCACGACGGTACCGTTTCGCACCTCTAGGGGTGCTTTCTCGGGTCCACCACCGGTTCTGCATAGTAGGGTTAGGGCATACAATTTGCAACATAGGAAGCAATGGTAGGGATGATAGGTAATAAGATTACAGGTCCACCAGTCAGGACTGGAAGGACAAGAATTTGGACATCGCCCAGGGGGACCAACGATTCCTTATTTTATTTTTCGTAAACAGATCTGAGGTCAGAACGAGCTCGTATCGGTAATGTTTATTGATTTTTTGGATAATTTCCAATTTAGTGGGGATAGTTATTTCTCTCCAGTAGTCTGCCAAACACATACGTGCTGCTATTAGAATGTGTGATACAATTGGTCTCAAATCGCCAGGGAATATATGTAAACCGATCCCCAAAACCGCTAGCGGACCGCTCAAACTTCCAGCCAGGCCTGTAACTGAGGTAATAATGTTAGACACTTCTTCCCAAAAAGGCCGGATGAGCGGGCAATCCCACCACATGTGCCTTAGGGATCAAACACCCGAGTAGCCCTTCCAGCAGGATTGGGGATAGGCACCACGGAATTTAGAAATCTTCAGCAGGGTGTAGTACCAGTCAAAGTGAACTTTCTTAAGCTGCTCAAGATGATTGATACAGGAGGAATATTTCTGCAGGTCGCCAGAAGCGGACCACCATTGGTCTGGGGTTGAGGAGAAAGCAAGAGCCCCTTTCCCAGCGCCTCATATACGCTTGTTTAGGACCATTACCGGGGGAATTAAACACTTTATATACTACCGAGTGGCCGTGTTTTTGAGAGGAGGAGGAACTAAAAAAATGCTGTATTGGCGAGCAAACAGCATTATGGCAGCATAAGGGAAATACACATGAATTTATAAAAATGCTGAATTTGCAGATACTGGTAGAAGTTATTTCTGTGAAGGCCAGATTCATCCATTAGGACAGAGAAAGGTTTCAACTCCTGAATTAAGAGGATATCTTTCATGACCATAATACCACTCATCACCCAATTGCCTAACACGAGGCCATCCGCATGAAGCTCCAAGGCTCTAATGGAGATAGACTCAAATTTAATCACCTGACGAGAAGAGACCAGATCAGACCAGTAAGAAAATGCCACTTTCATTGTCTGCAGGGGAAGAGAGGGGGCAAAGGAACTAAGTACTCGCGCCTCCAGTAGAAATCTCAAAGTACCACGCGGGGTCAATTATTTCTCCACAAGCACCCATTTGTGAGTACTAGAATCATCATATCACTTAACGCCTCTAGAACTGCTACTTTATGGTACAAATAAAAATTCAGGACCCCTAGACCACCATGTGAATAACTATAAAATAAGGTAGACATACCAACCCTAGGTTTCTTTCCTGCCCAAATAAATCTGCTCACAACTTCCTGCAGAAGAGAGAGAAACCTCTTGGGGAACCTCAAGGGAAGACAGCGGAATAAATAAATAATTTTTGGTAGGAACATCATCTTAACTATCTGAATGCGCGCCATCCAGGAAAGGGGTAAATGTATTTGATTGTCTATGTCCTTTCGAATGGAATCAAGCAGCGTATTAAAATTCTGTTTGACAATATTGGAAAGTTTACAAATCCTTGGTCCTAGGTACGAAAAGCCATCCTGGGCCCAAGTATATGAGACAAGTGAGGAGATTTTATCTCTAACAGATGGTGGAACATTAACTGAGAAGAGAACCAATTTTCCTTCGTTTAGCTTGTAATATGAAATCTTAGAAAATTCAAGTGGAGCTTTTTTGATCCCTATCAATGATCTTTCACTATCAGTGCAAGAAAGTATTACATCGTCTGCATATACACCGATCTTATGTTCTACAGGGCCTATTTTAACTCCAGAGATTTCCGGGTTGAGCCTAATGGACTCCGCCAGGGGCTCCATGACTAAAGCAAAAATTATAGGAGAAGGGGGGCAACCCTGGCGGGTCCCATTAGTCAGGTCAAATCTATCAGAATAGAAGCCTGCTGCACAGACCGAAGCATTTGTTTTTTTGTATAAGGCCATAATAGCACCCTTTATATTACCAGAGAAACCAAATGTGTCCAAAACGGCATCCACATAGTCCCAGTGTACCCTGTCAAACGCTTTTTCCTCATCTAGAGACAGGAATACACCGGTGGTACCACTGGACTCAAGAAAATCCATCAAATCAATCACTCTTCTAGTGCCATCTATAGCCTGCCTCCCTGGGACAAATCCCACTTGGTCAGGGGAGACCAGGGCCGGCAAACCTGAGAGGAGTCTATTAGCCCAGACTTTTGCATATAACTTCACATCACAATTCAAAAGAGAGATAGGTCTGAAGTTACCAGGAGAGGTTAGAGGCTTCCCCGGTTTAGGAATAGTAGTGATTGTCGCAGCCTAGCTTTCAGACTGGATATCAGATGATTCCCTCCATAGTGAGAACGTTCTAACCAAAAGTGGAGCCAAGATGTGCGCAAACTGGCGGTAGTAAGAAGTAGAAAAACCATCTGGCCCGGGGGCAGAAAGTCTCTTAAAGGAATTAATAGCCCAAACTACTTCCTCCTCAGGAAGGGGGGCATTAAGAGCAGCCAGAGCCATGGGGTCAAAGTTTGGGCAAATTTAGTTTAGCAAGGAAAGAAGAAATTTCACCCTTCGTGGGCTGGTGTGTTTTAGGATCTGACGAGATTATATAGTTGGGAATAGTATTCTTTAAACTCACTAGCTATATGAGTAGGGTTTAAAACTTTGGACCCGTCGTGCTTAATCAAAAAGGGAATGGCCATCCGAGCCTCCCATTTCTTCAAATGACTTGCTAGGACCCTACCGGCTCTATCACCCAAGCTATAGAATTTGGATTTAAGCTTTTTTAGATTTTTTTTCTTAGGAATACAGCATAAATGATCTCAGCTGATCTCTTAGACCTCTAATAGAGTCAAGGAAAATGTCAGAGGGGTGGGCCTTGTTTGCCCTTTCTAGGAGCTGGAGTTTAAACAAAATATCATTAAATGCTTTTAACCTTTTCCTTTTCTCCATTGCTGCAGTTTTGATGAGGACACCTCTAGCAAAGGCCTTATGGGTTGCCCAAAGAGTTTCATCCGAGACCATTTGATTATCATTAATGGCAAAAAATTATTTTAATTGCTGAGCGATTTCATCGCTGGTATCTTGGTTAGTGAGAATATAATCATTCAGTTTCCATTTGGAAGGAGACCGGGTAGGACCCTCGTCTGAAATTGTTAACATAACGGGCGCATGGTCTGACCACGTAATGGGGCCAATGTTAACCTTTTCACATCCCAACAGTAACAAATCATCTACTAAGATATAATCTATTCTAGAGTAGGTATTAAACCTTAGGGAGTGAAAAGAGTAGTCTCTCTCTCCTGCATGAGCATATCGCCATATATCATGAAAACGAAACTCACGGATCAGGTGGCCCATCTCTTTTCTGGCCGCGGCTTGGTGGGAACAATCTAGGGATTTACACATAGGGACATTAAAGTCTCCGCATATCACCGAGGAACCCTTTGCCACTCCCCTAAAAGACTCCAAAAATTTATGTATGAATTTTAATTGGCCCACATTGGGAGCGTACACTGAAGCAATAGTGAATTGCACATTGTTTAGTAGACCAATTAAAATAACATATCTCCCCTCAATGTCCCCCGCCACCCTTTCAAGCTGGAAGGCTACAGAGCTTTTAATGAGGATTCCTACACCTGCCCTTTTGTGGACCTTATTGGCCAAAAAACTGATGAGGATAATTAACATTTTTCATTCTACCATTATCCTGGGCTAATAAATGTGATTCTTGAATGCACAAAACATCACTTCTCGCCTTTCTTACCTCCTTCCAGACCCATGACCTTTTATGCGGAGAATTTAATCCCTTTACATTTAGAGACAATACCTTTAAACCCATGGTATGTAAGGCCAGAAGTGGCTGTAATAGCCGAGAATCTGCTTCCTTTGGAGTATTAATCCTGCAGAAAGAAATGGTACAAACAGGCAAGACCCATCAACAAATAACATGACATAACAATTAAAGAAAAACTGAGAAACAAGTTGCTCCTCACATAACATGACGAAGCTACACAAGGACTGACAAGCACTCAAAACAGTAAGAGCGAAAAAAAGACGCTCGAGGGGCAGGAACTGCAGGTGGGCTGGATGCGGCCACAAACTTTAGTAGCCAGCACCCTCTGTAGAAACCAAAAAAAAATCCAGAAAAATGGAGACCACGACCTCAAAAGGCGAAAGTTATGGGAACTTCAAGCTTTAAACCATTCAGGGTTAATTCTCCTGTTTTGGGGTGAATCTTTATCCAAGGTAGATGGCGGAGGGGGTGGAATATCCCAGTCCTCAAACACTTTTCCAAGTTGCGCAGTAGAGAAGCAAACCCGAGTGTTACCATTTTTACTGACAATGAGCTTGATAGGGAAACCCCAACGATATATAGTGCCTTTATCCCGTAGAATCTTTGTAAATGGGGTGAATTCTCTCCTCGCAAACGTGCCAGCTGAGAGATCAGGGAACACCGAATGGCGAGCAAATCTGTCTGGCAGGGAAGGTTTCTTCTTTAAACCAAGCAGGAAGGCCTCCTTTGATTTATAGAAGTGAATGCAGGCAATAGTATCTCTGGGAATCGAAGGGTTAAGTCCTTGAGGCTTAGGGATTCTGTGGATCCGGTACACTAAGATATCTCTCCCTTCTGATTCAGGCACAACAGCTTGAATAAAGTCCTGTAACAGGGGGAGCAAATCTTTATCATGTACTTCTTCTGGTATTCCTCTTATTCTAACATTGTTTCTCCTGGATCTGTCCTCCAGGTCCAGCATTTTAGATGTTAACTTGCAGACTTCAGCTTTAAGCTCCTCATGCTCATGTATCAGGGCATTGTGGAACCCTGTTAACTCCTCCATTTTGTTCTCCAAATGATCTCTGCGGTTCCCTATGTCTCTAACTTCCCCCTTCAGCTCTGCCAACATGCTCTTTATATCATTTTGCATAGATTTCCTGAAAGCTGCAAAGAGGGATTTCATTTCCTCCTTTGTGACAGGCTGGTTATCAAGGCTTACCATTTCCACAGTGCCCGCAGTCTCCATGGAGCTTCCTCTGCTTGAGACAGAGGAAGTAGCAGAGCGTGCAGGCCCTGCAGACTTTGCAGCATGAGGGGAGGCAGCAGCCATCTTAGAAATCCTCTCCAGCCCGGAGCCTCTGGCAAAGAAGTCAGATACCTTTCTGGGGGAGCTCCGGAGCCTGGTTTTGGACCGCCTCATCTGATCCCAGGGTGATACTGAGTGCCTGGAGAAAGATTCACCGCTGAAGGAACTGCCGGTAAGATGTGTGAGCCACTTCACCGCCTGAAGTTGTCAGAGCTCCTGGATTATGTGACCAGCACCATGCTCTGCTAGGCCATGGCCGAAATTGTCTATGTTGTGCATCAATGTCACAACGAGATGCTTGCAGGCATCACCAACTGTCATGGTGGCATCAGGATCTGTGGAAATTACAGATTCTGGCACTCTGCTTGCTAATTTCTATGATGTTTGTGAGCAGTGCAGGGAGACGCAGGCGTCGAACCACATACTTAGTAAGACTAGCAAGAGTTATTATCTGCTGAGCTCCTTGTTAATGTATTTGATTACATGCTGTAGTGGAGCCAGTATCATTTGCTCCCCTTCTGTATATGCTGGCTGGACTATTCCATTAATGCCAGCTATAGTTTACCTATACAGGTCTGGTGAGGTGTTGTGGTACAAACTAGTGGTTGTTGTGCATTATTGCTGTGAGCAGTTGTGGTGTTAACCCTTGTTGTCTTTTTGTTTCTGCCTTAATGCTCTTGCTTTTCTCCTTAGTCTCACACTGTTTAGTTCTGTGAGTTTGCAATGTGTCTGAATTTTGGTTTTCCTGTCTGTCTTAATCTTTATTTCCATCATACTCCTGCCCCTTCCTTCCACGTTCGGGGGTAATCCAGTGGTTAGGGATAGCCTACGGTTTCCTAGCATGAGGGAAAGTATAGGAGCTCCCTGTCCCTTATTATCCTACAGTCACATTGCGACAATCAATCAGAATATTTACTGTAGCACATTCCAGAGAACTGGTGCTAGGAATGGGAGATCCGAATTAACGAAGATGTAACTCTAAAGGGTGCTTTACACGCTGCGACATTGCTACTGATATATCGTCGGGGTCACATCATTAGTGACGCAAATCCGGCGCCGGTAGCGACATCGCAGCGTGTGACACCAAGGAGCGACGATCAACGATCGCAAAATCGTTCAAAAGCGGTGATCGTTGACACGTCTCTCCTTTCCTTAATATTGTTGCTGCAGGTACGAAGTTGTTCGTCGTTCCTGCGGCACCACACATCGCTATGTGTGACGCCGCAGGAGCGACGAACATCTCCTTACCTGCGTTCACCGGCAATGAGGAAGGACAGAGGTGGGCGGCATGTTCCGGCCGCTCATCTCCGCTCCTCCTCTTCTATTGGGCGACCGCTTAGTGACGCCGCAGTGACGTCGCTTTGACGCCAAACGCACCTCCCCCTTGAGGGAGGGATTGTTCGGCGGTCACAGCGACGTCGCTGACAAGCGTGTGGAGCTGCCGTAGCGATAATGTTCGCTACGGCAGCGATCACCAAAAGTTGCACAAACGACGGGGGCGGGTGCTATCGCACTCGACATCGCCAGCAATGTTGCAGCGTGTAATGTACCCTTTAGATCTCGAAATTGGAAAACAGATTCAGAATAATTTGTTTCCTAAATTAATTTCTAATAATATGGTTTAAAAAAATAAATGTACTTTCAAAATTATATAATTAAAAAATAATAACATTGTGTTTGTTTTTAACAGATGACTGTATCAGGAGTTCACATGGAAATATATCTTCAGAATTTAAAACAGATGATCAAACTACCACACATGAAACATATGAAGAGCATGCTGTTGTCCCAGATATACCTCCAGTCCTTCCTCGGAAAGCTTTATCATCTGATCTTTTCAAACAAGTCCAAAATTACGATTTATCACAGAATTGTAAGCAAAATAAAAGTTACAGAAAGGATGTGGAACATGAAACGGCTCCTACAAGGGAGAAACTATTTTCATGTTCAGAGTGTGGGAAATGTTTTATGCGGAAATCAAACCTTGTTAGACATCAGAAAAGCCACACAGGGGAGAAGCCATTTTCATGTTCAGAGTGTGGAAAATGTTTTATTCAGAAAATAAACCTTGTTAAACATCAGAAAAGTCACACAGGGGAGAAGCCAATTTCATGTTCAGAGTGTGGGAAATGTTTTACTCAGAAATCAGATCTTTTTGTGCATCAAAGATCTCACACAGGGGAGAAGCCATTTTCATGTTCAGAATGTGGGAAATATTTTATTCAGAAATCATCTCTTGTTTGGCATCAAAGATCTCACACAGGGGAGAAGCCATTTACATGTTCAGAGTGTGGAAAATGTTTTATTCGGAAATCAGAGCTTGTTAGACATCAGAAAAATCACACAGGGGAGAAGCCATTTTCATGTTCAGAGTGTGGGAAATGTTTTATTCAGAAATCAGACCTTGTTAGACATCAGAAAAATCACACAGGAGAAAAGCCATTTTCATGTTCAGAATGTGGGAAATGTTTTATTCGGAAATCATATCTTGTTTGGCATCAAAGATCTCACACAGGGGAGAAGCCATTTTCATGTTCAGAGTGTGGAAAATGTTTTATTCGGAAATCATATCTTGTTTGGCATCAAAGATCTCACACAGGGGAGAAGCCATTTTCATGTTCAGAGTGTGGGAAATGTTTTATTCAGAAATCAGACCTTGTTAGACATCAGAAAAATCACACAGTGGAGAAGCCATTGGCATGTTCAGAGTGTGGGAAATGTTTTATTCAGAAATCAGATCTTTTTGTGCATCAAAGATCTCACACAGGGGAGAAGCCATTTTCATGTTCAGAATGTGGGAAATGTTTTATTCGGAAATCATATCTTCTTTGGCATCAAAGATCTCACACAGGGGAGAAGCCATTTTCATGTTCAGAGTGTGGAAAATGTTTTATTCGGAAATCAGAGCTTGTTAGACATCAGAAAAGTCACACAGGGGAGAAGCCATTTTCATGTTCAGAGTGTGGGAAATGTTTTATTCGGAAATCACACCTTGTTAGACATCAGACAAGTCACACCGGGGAAAAGCCATTTTCATGTTCAGAGTGTGGGAAATGTTTTCTTCAGAAATCACACCTTGTTAGACATCAGAAAAGTCACACAGGGGAGAAGCCATTTTCATGTTCAAAGTGTGGGAAATGTTTTATTCGGAAATCACACCTTATTAGACATCAGACAAATCACATAGGGGAAAAGCCGTTTTCATGCTCAGAATGTGGTAAATGTTTTACTAGGAAATCATATCGTGATGACCATCAAAAAAATCACACAAAATAAACCATTTTTATGTTCTGAATGTGGAAAATGTAATTTTCAGAAATCAAATTTTGTTAAACATGTTAAGAAGCCGCACAGGGCAGGAACCTTTTTCATGTTGTGAATAATTGTAATGTTTAACTGGTAAATCAAGTCTTGCCGACCATCAGAAAACCAACAGAGCGGAGCAGCCATTCTTGCTTTCAGAATTTGTCAAATGTTTTTCAACATTAATCAGGTTCTGTTGTCAGATGAGTCACATGGGAGAAACCATCATAATGTACTATAATTCAAAGGGTTTTATCCAAAAATCAGCTACAATTGTTCAAGTAAGAATTGGTGAGGGAAAGAACCATTTTCTCTCTTTTTAAACTTATCGTATTTTTCAAACCATAAGAATGTGGTCATGATGCACTGTTATGGGGGGTTCTGCTGCTGACACTGTTACGAGGGTAATATCCCCCAGTTTCTAGTGCAATGTGTTTGATGACTTTCCATTTAAATATGCTTATAACAAATCTGTGCCTGCCTTTATTATTTACTAAAACGGTGAAGAGCCACAGATTAGTGAATTTTTTAAAAAATAATCCAGTACCAAAACTTTTGGAAGTGTTCCTAATGTCCCCAAAAGGAACTTTCAGGTTGTGAGATCCCACAACCCTCAGTGATCACTCACAGTGGAAGAGTCAGCTCTACGACCCCAGCTCTGTGGCATCCTTCTTAAGCAGTTCAGTAAAACCTTAAAAAGTATGTGACCACGCTAGATTAGTTGAGAGAGCAATTTCTCGTGCTTAGAGCAGCCGCAGAGATTTGTGGGATCCCGCCCTGCATACTAAGATCCCACAAAATGGAAATTCGAGCTCCACTTTGCTAGTAACTTAAGTTGGGTATTTCGAGAGCCTTTATGAACATTTGTGAAAGGTTTTGATACTGGATTATATTTAGATAATTCACTAATCTCAGGTTTCCCACTGCTTTAATTACTAAAAAGCGCAGTCCCAGATTGGAGATAGGAACTCATAAGTATATTATATTGTATATAATTGCATTTCTAAACTTGTTTTGTTAATAAATGCTGGTAAATGTATATTCGTCATGTCTGTCTTTCTCTATTGTTTAGATGTTATGATTTTGCCTCAGAACCTCAGAAGTTGAGGCAGAGCTGTAGGCATTTAGCACAAAAATAGTGAGGGGATGTCACAGAGTTATCACGGCTGGAATCCAATGGCAGAAATGTTGGAAAATCCCAGAGATTTGCAGAACGTGTTGTTAACTGACAGTTTTCTGTTTGTACAGCAGCGGACTCTATAACTCTGGGAAACTGTCAGTTTTTACTCTGTTGCGAGCCTCTGACTTCCTTTATAATCCTCACCCTGGGGTGCTTTGGGTGAGGTTTATAGTTGTTCCTGGCTGTGGTTTGCAGCAGTCGTTTCCTCTTGTTGTTCCACAGACTTCTGTGGTAGCTACTCCTAAGATAAGTGTTTGACGTTTGCTATCTACCTGGGCTCAGGTGGTATGATTTGTGTCTCCCCTGTATTGTTTCCTTTTGTCTCCCTTAGCATTAGTGGTGTTGACGAAGAGCTCATACCTACCATTCTTACTTAGGGCCCAGATCAGGGTTTGCCTAGGGTGAGGTATTCCTACTCGGCGATAGGTGCAGAACCTGTATAGGGTTGGTGAGGGCAGTGAGGGTGAGCTGCAGGTTATTGCCAGGGGTCACCACTTCCCCCTTTCCCTAGTGATAGGGCATTCTTTTCCCTTTCCATTTGTATTGTAATATACAGCTGGTATAGCTTCTATTCCCAGCTGTGACAAGGAAGAAGTGAATCGCATTCTGCATCCTAGATATGTGGAAGTTGTTAAGACACTCTGGTCCCAGTTTATCAAAGCTTTTATGCCAAAAAAAGTTACACAAGCTTTGAAAAGTCACAAAAATTTTAATCAATTCATATTTCTCAAATTTTGGCAGATTTTGCCATTTTCACTCCAAAATTGGCAGAGTTTGGGTGGGACAGAACGTGACACCACAGCTCCTTAAATTCATGATGAGCTGTGGTGTTCCCTATGCCAGAAATCTCACTCCAGTCCCTGATGGGAGTAATATTTCTAGCATGGTACAAGGAGGCACATGCCACTCGTCAAATGCTCCAGATTCATGAAGAGGCATGCACCACTTCATCCATCAAGAGTGGCCCCCGCATAAATTGGGCCCTTTATGTTTTAAAAGCGATCCCTTTTACAAAAGATAATTGTTGTAATAAAAAAAACTGGAAGGATTTTATCTGTCTGATATCCAAAGGGATTGTTTTTTTTGTGGGGCTACCCGCAAATAGAGATGAGCGGACCCGTTGAAGTTCGGGTTCGGCTTTTTCAGTCGGACTTTAGATAAAGTTCAGTTCAGGAACCGGGCTTGTCCTGAACCCCGTTAGAAGTCACTGATTGGGCAGTTGGGTCTCCGTCCACATGCATCCAGCCATTAACAGAGTATTTATTACCAGGGGAGGGAGGGTTTTTTCCTTGTGCACAATACATCCTATAACGATGTTTTTACCTCCCCGTGAAAGTCACACACACACTGCAAGCAGCTCGCACTAGGACGAGCACTGAGTTTACCTGAGCACACCGATGCTAGATCGAGTGGTTAGGATACATAAAGCACCCGAACTCCGAACTCTAAAGCAGGCTTTACACGCTGCGACATCGCTCAAGCGATCTCTTTGGGGTCACGGAATTTGTGACGCACATCCGGTCGCTTTAGCGAGGTCTTTGAATGTGACAGTTATGAGCGATTTTGAATCGTCGCAAAAACGGTCAAAATCGCTCATCGGTGACATGCCCCCCCATTCTCGAATATCGCTGCTGATCGGTGTACGAAGTAGTTTGTCGCTCCTGTGGCAGCACACATCGCTACGTGTGACACCGGAGGAACGAGGAACCTCACCTTACCTGCGGCCGCACGCAATGAGGAAGGAAGTACGTGGGCGGGATGTTATGGCCGCTCATCTCCGCCCCTCCACTTCCATTGGGCGGCGGTTCGGTGACGCTACTGTGACGTCCCTGTGACGCTGAACGAACCGCCCCCTTAGAAAGGAGGCAGTTCGCCGGTCACAGCGACGTCGCAGAGCTGGTATGTGCATGTGACGCTGCCGTAGCGATGGGGGCGGGTGCTATCACGCTCGACATCGCTAGCATTGGCTAGCGATGTCGCAGCGTGTAAAGCGGCCTTAACACTGATTTTTTTGTATAAAGTCACTGAACTTTACTATTCAGGTTCACTCATCTCTGCCCACAAACCTTTATTACAGTTTAGATTATGGGTGTAGAAGAGACCAGAACTGAAAAGGGGCCTATCTCTTGATGAAGAGCAAGTAACATTTATGATACCTATGCTGAGGTTTTGAGAATTTAATGGAATTTGGTTTACTACTTAATCAATAATCAGAATAATGTAAAAATAGTGTCACGCTAGGTTCGGTGAAGTACCGAGTGAACGGCGAAAGGGAAGAGAAACCCTGTGCCTATGGAAGGGGGAGATGGTGACCCCTGACTAAGCCTACCACTGGGCACTGAGTTCCCTCACCACCCTAGATAGATTCCACACCTATGCACCAAGCGGCATACCTGACCCTAGGCTGACCCTGATCTGAGCCCTAAATAGAGAACGGATGGGATGAGCTTTTCGTCAACCCCACTGACCACTAAAGGATACACAGGGATAACGAACAAGGGAAAACAACAAACAACTTATCTCTAGACGACTCAGTAAAAAGTTCAGTAAAGAGCAACAAAGATCCTACTGATGCATGCAAGCCACCTGCTTGCATCCAGAGCTTGTGAAGGAACTGAATATCACCAGCACAAGTCCAGGGAACATGAGACTATTTAAACCCAAGGGAAAATACAGATTATTAGCAACTGAAGGGAAGAAGAGTTCCCTTAGGTCCTAACGGGGAAAAGAATGAAAACCCAACAGAGGAGATACCTAGTACAATGAATTCAGACAGCAGTAAAAATAGAAAGTCAGGGAGCATTTTACGCAGCCAAACGCTGTGACAGAGAGAGACTCTGAAGTGTCATTTACTGGGCTGCTTTCTGTAGTTTTAATAAAATCACTGTATTACCACTAGGGGATTATCACTAGAGAACTAGTAAACCTCTACCATGTATCGTCGATCTCCATTAGATCTGTATAGCCCTGCCCCACCCATGATTGGCAGCTTTCTGTCTTTGCTTATTGTACACAGCTGTCAATCAGTGGTGTGGGTGGGGTTATACACAGCAGCATTTCAAGAACTGGTAGATCTTAAGCAGATAAAACTGATGTTTATCAAAACTTCAGCAAGCAGCCAAGGAAGTGACACATCGCTGAAACCAGGGTCTCTGCCCCTACATCATGCTGTTCTGAGATGAGATAGCAAAACTCAGTGACAAATTCCATTTAAATGACTGCCAGAAAAACATCTATTTAGCTAAACTAAGGAAAAAAATGATGTCAGCTAAATGACAATAATAATCGTGCTAATTTTTTATTTATTTTGCTATTAACTTTCGGAAATGTAGTCTTTTGTGCTATCTATAATACTCTTCATTTGTCCCACAAATACCATAGATAAATACTCTTTATTCATGGACCTTCACACATTCATATGTAACTTAGCCCCTAAATTTCACAATGGATAACCATAGTCCCCCAAACAGAAAAACGTTTGATACAAAACAGCACGCTGCTGCCCCCAATTGTCAGGATAATTATGCAATTGACCGACGCTTAACGGAAGAGGCCATGACTGTTTCCATTACTAGGCCGATTATTGGGGAGCTCACAGTGAGGGTATAGTATATATACAACCTTTTCTATCTCATGGAATATATCTACATCTTGATACAGTCACTGCCAACTCCACAATAACAAAAGGAACTACTGCTAGCTGCCACCACCAATCGCTTATACAGGCCAATTGGACACATGTTACAGGTAGTGTATGGCTTCGGAATGCAATATATAGAGTAAGAGGAATGAAGCTATTAAATTTTAGCTAATTAATCGGAAAAGTAAGCAGTGTTCATAAAATATACAAAAGATATTACAAAGGGGAACAAAACAATACAGTATATACAATTACATAAAATTAAAGGGAATAGCGAAAGAAAATTATTGAACCTGGGTCACAAAAATTGGCTTCAGATTTATGGAGGGAAGGATTCCAATGGAACGTGGAGCAATCCTACATGGCAATATTCCTTTCATTGAACGAGGATCATAATTGGCATTAGCTTTTTATTAACACAAGTTACACTCACATACTGGTGACTCATAACAGGGCTGGACTTCAGATAATTATAGGATGTATCTAAGTCTTAGAAAATTATGAGGGTCCCAACATTCTGATATCTTTGCCCCTGGAGGTCCCAGGTGGGAGATATTACAATAATCTTTCCTATCACGATTATATCTGTTCATAGATAGATAAAAAATATCTATGCAATGTCTCCTATCTGGCCGATATCCTATTGGCGGGACCCCGGCCATCACCCATAGATGCGGAACGATGCTTTGTGTTCTCCACTATATCACAAATTTCAAAATATGACTTTCCTATCTATTATATTGATGCAGTTCATAAAACGTCAATTCATATTTTCTATAAGGAGAAACACAAGATTTTAATTTCTCTGCTATTTTTCTGTTCAACTGCTGCTCTTATCTCTACCGGTCATACATCTGTCCTTTTCTGCATTCTTGTGCATTCAAGATGAAATTGGCCTTACATCTGCTAGAGGATTCTTTTTAGTTACCTGTTTCCAAAGGAGGGGGTCAGCTGCATAGGGGTCTTGTTGAGTCTTTATGGATTTTATAATTTCTATATGACACTGGATTACATATTGATGTTTTTCTAAAATCAAGCTTTTACCCCTTGAAAGCTAAGGTCATTTTTTGGACACTTTCCTCGACTTGATGCTTGAAGAGTTCAATAAAATCGGAAAAATTACTATCATGATTCACGTATGACTCTGCTTGTGGAAAGCAATTATGTGTGTTTGTTTTCCTGCTGTCTTTATTCTCCAGGGTTTGATCTGATGTGAGGAGCCTATTCTGTTGTGCCTCATTCCAGGGGTCATGCTTCCTTATCTTGGAACTGTTTTCAGTGATAGTTCCTGCTCTGCAGTGTGCGCTTTTGGTTCCTGTGAGTTTGTTCTGATCCTACCCACTACCTAGTACTCCTTTCCCTGACCTTTGTCCTTCCCGTCTTGTCTTACCTACCTTTCTCCCTAACACGCTCTCTGCTTTGTTATCCCGTCTCCACTCCCTCTATACTAACTTGTCCTCTCGGTTTACGACCCCGGTTTGCTATCTGACTACAGCTCTGCTCCCCTCCAGCTCCTGACTATACCTTCTGGCTTTCCAACTCTTGGCTTTCACTTGACTCCAGCTCTGCTTATCACTCTGTACCTACGTGACTTCCTGGCACTGACTTTCGCCTTGATTGACCATTCTATTGCATCATTCCTCTAATGGGCTTTCGCCTAACTACACTTAGAAGCACTAGATTCTGCCTCAGTACTGGCTCCCCCTGGTGGAAGCATCACATTTACACTCCCATATACCCAAAATAACCTAAATAAAAAACAAAAGTTGCCCTAATATCATTATTAAATGATTCAGATAAAGTAACTATTAGCAGACAAGGGGGATGGAATAGTCATGCAAAACAGGGATGACTTTAAGGAAGCTCAGATTAATCTCTCCGACCCCATACACTAAGGGATTACAACTATGGATCCTTTTTCAACATTTAAAACAAAATATGCTCTCCTCATAACAAAAGCTTTTGAGAAAGGAATCTTAAAGAGAACCAACCACCAGGATTTTGCTATATGTGTTTAAAATATTTGTATAGGATAATTTGAACATAAGGGTATATACAATACAATACAGTACAATACAATACAGTACATTACCATAAAAACAATTAAAAGCTTCCAGTAACTTAGTTACTTACTCATATTGTACATAAACATTTAACACATAGGAATCTGAAACATAAGGGAGGTGAGGAAGGGAAGAGAAAGGCAGGGAAGGAAATCTTTATTAGGGAAGAGGTAAAGAGCAGGAAGGAGAGGGAAATCCCTTAAAATGGGAAAGATGACAAGCATCTAAACATCTACAATTACATTATAATTCAGTTTTTGGATAAGTCGTGCAAAATATTAATGTGTAGAGTAAGTAGCGGAGGATTATATAAAGTCTTGAATATAACTTTCTAAAGGTAGAGTACAGTATAATATATTCCTTGAAGAAAGGTCAACAGCTAGAAGGGGATAAAAAGTCAGGTTAGTAATACATATCAAGCAATATTTAGCTCACAATGTTTATTACGCTTGCCCAGGTCGAGATTAAACCTCAACTCTGGGGGAAGAGAGTCCGGCCTTTAGGTGAAACGAACAGTTCCTGAATTAAGGACCTTAGTCCACCATTAAATGAAGAAGTACTAAAGGATATTCCAAGAAAGAGTAGTAGTTCCAAAGTATAAAGTTAGTGGTGGAGTATCCATTGTAATCCTAGAAGTAGCCTTATAACTGGTAGATCCAGTAGGGCTGAAAGATTTAGTATTCTTTTCAGTTAAAAACTCCTAAGATCAAGATCCATATTTTCAGACTACAACTGATCAGAGACCATGTAAAAAGAATTCTTAATCAAGTGGAGCAGATATGATGGCCATTCTGATCAATGTTTATGTTAAAGCGTTGAAGTAACTGAAATCCTTCCTCCGGTGATGAAACAAAGGACTTGTTGTTTAAATATAGCTTGATAGTTACGGACTGTGACCATTTATATTTTATTCCACTGTTGATAAGTTCTTTTGTGAAGTCTTAAGGCTATGTGCGCACAGTTCATTTTTCGCAGCATTTTTTGGGTGTGTTTTTGGGCTCAAAACTGCATGATCTTGCTTCCCCAGCAAAGCTTATGAGTTTTCATTTTTGCTGTCCACACACAACTTTTTTTTTAAGCTGTGTTTTTGAGCTTAAAAAAATGGACATGTCAGTTCTTTCCAGCGTTTTCCCCCCATGCAATGCATTGGAAAAACGCAGAAAAACGCAGATATCAAAAACGCAGCAAAACGCGGTAAAAATGCATGCATTTTTACCGCTGCGTTTTTTGCGCGTTTTTGCAGCGGGTGCGTTTTTAGCGGCCAAAAACGCAGTGTCAAAAAAACGCAGCGTGCGCACATAGCCTTAGAAAGTTTCCTAGCTTGTAAAGTTGACTTACAAAGTTTTTTGAATCATGAAATCAAGTCGAAAGTTCTTGGGAGCTTCATTGAGTTTCTTGTTAGTGACAGTAATTTATTCCTTTCATAGAGAGAGGAGAAGGTGACGATTATATCCCTTGGGGTCTCCTTGGGGAGGTAAGAAGGTTTTGGAATTCTATAGACATCAGACACAAGTTTGTTATTTGAAAGATCTGGTATCAGTGTGCTTGTCATTGTCTTAAGATAATATTTTAAGTCAGTTGAGATTACCGATTCTGGAACGCCTCTTATTTTCAGATTTTTTCTTCTAACATAATCCTCAGAATTTGCCTTTTGCATTTTTAAAGTTGAAATGTCTGTACGTATTAAATTGATGGAATTATTTAAATCTTCTTTTTCTTGTTGTATAACCAGAATTGCATTATCCATATTTTCAGTTTTCCTTTGGATATTATTGATTTCCGTCGATAAATCTGTAATCTGTGAGGCAAATATTTGTTTGATAGAGGCCAGCATTTCATTGAATATTTTCTTAGCACATAGTTCTGTGATGTGGGTGTCTGAGCAGTCGGCATCATCACAGTCCAGTATTATTGAATCCACAGTACAATCGCTTGGAGGGTAATGACCATCCACAGCAGACAATCCTGATATATAAGTGTCCGGAGAGTTGACATCGTCTTTTGTACAATTGCTTGAGGGGTAATTATGATTTTCAGCAGACAGTTCTAAAACCTGTGTGTTTGTGCAGTAGGTATCATCACAATCCAATAATTTACAGTCTTTTGTACTATTGCTTGAAGGGGAATTAAAATCCTTACCAGACAATTCAGAAATATGGGTATCTGGGCTGTAGGCATCATCACAATCTAGTATTTTAGAGTCATCCGTAATGGAGTCTTTGTCTGGGTTGATGGTACGTTTAATTGTATCGCTCATGTTTTTAAGATGTTTATCTATATTGTCCTGAAAGGCTTTACATAACCTTATTAAATATGATCTGGTGATTGGAGAGTTAGAAGCAGGCATATTACTTAATGATAGACAGTCATTTTCCCATAAGGAATCCTTTGAACTCATAAAGCTGTCTCTTGTGAATTGAAGATTCTCAGAGCTGTTAGATGCAGTTGCATTTCCTTCAGATTCATCAACTGGTGAAGGGGTGGAAATTTCCCTATTAGTCTTGGGTTCCTCTATGTTAGCTGCATCAGATATATTAGTGTGATAAATTAGTTTTGTATATTTGTTGTCTTCTTCTGAAGTTACCCTTGCAGGAAGAAAAGGAGCTATCTCCTGTAGATGACAGCCCATCCAGTGGTCCTCTCTTTGTATTTGAACACTATCATTATTTTCCTCATGGGAGGGTGAAGCTATTTTGATCTCCACAGCTTTTATATCTGCAGCCGCTGACTTGTGTTTTTGTATATCTATTTCCTGAGGCAGGGGTGTTGTAGGCTTGGAAGGAGATTGTACTGAGCCTCTTGGTGGATTTTGTCTCCAGGGTATCTTATAATCCTGGTTTTGGGTAAGTACAGCAGGTTTTTCTGTTTTGCGTTGACTGCACTTCTGTTCCAATGTCATTGATTTAGTATCTGCCTTACATGCTGTGGACGTGGACCAAGACTTCCTTACAGGCCTTAGATGAGAGCCCAAATTTTGCAAGTGCAGGAGGGTCCGAAGGGTTATGCCCTACAAAATTAGAGGCTTGTAAGGGGTACTTTACATGCTGCGATATCGGTACCGATATCACTAGCGAGCGTACCCGACCCCGTTGGTTGTGCGTCACGGGCAAATCGCTGCCCGTGGCGCACAACATCGCTAACACCTGTCACACGCACTTACCTACCTAATGACATCGCTGTTGTCTGTGAACCACCTCCTTTCTAAGGGGGCGGTTCGTGCAGCGTCACAGCGACGTCACACGGCAGCCGTCCAATAGCAGAGGAGGGGCAGAGATTAGCAGCTGTAACATGCCGCCTACCTCCTTCCTTCCTCATTGCCGGTGGACGGAGGTAAGGAGATGTTCGTCGCTCCTGCTGTGTCACACATAGCGATGTGTGATGCCGCAGGAACGACGAACAACATCGTTACTCACCAGACGATATTTGGTGTTTGGACGACCTCTCCAATACCAACAATTTTTACCACTTTTGCGATCGTTGAAGGTCGCTCGTATGTGTCACACACTGCGATGTCGCTAACGACGCCGGATGTGCGTCACAAACACCGTGACCCTGACAATAAATCGTTAGCGATGTCGCAGCGTGTAAAGTACCCCTAACTGCTTGCTTTTGTCATTTTAATGAGGCACAAGAGGGGTATTTGTTTTATGTGTAGTGTTTCTTCTATTTAAGGTGGTTTTATTATTTTTCCAAACCCCAGGCATTTCCTTTAAGTTGTTCAGTACCACTTATGTTAATGTAGTACTCTTTAGTTATCTATATAACTTATTTGGAGGTAGCGCAGGCGTTCAGAAGATACAGGTCTGCTCCGGTTCCTCACAGGTAAGGAGCCTCCTGTAGATAAGAGGATTTCTTCAGTTGTCTCAATCAGAACAGCCTCCACTGAGGATCGTATAAGTACCGCACCACAGATCCACTGCCATGTTACAGCAGCAGGTATAGTGTGTGAGGAGTAACCATGGCAACCTCAGCACAGCAGCCCGGCCTCTTCCTCACACCCTGGATGCTGTTCAGTCACAAATTCCTTAATGACAATTTATTAGGAGCTTCTTATTCTTTTGGTGTGAAATTAATAAAACTTTTATGTGCTTGAGCTTGGTGACCGAGTGATTTATTTGGTGTTATAGCCCTCACATACTCTGTGATGACAGGAGTCCAGGGATATCAGCGGAGCTGCAGCTTCCCTCACTGCCTGGAAAGATGATTGATATCTAATCTATTCCTTATCAGAAACAGTTGGTTTTAAGATACCGTCACACTAAAGGTCCAGTCACACTAAGCAACTTACCAGCGATCCCAACAACGATAGGGATCGCTGGTAAGTTGCTAGGAGGTTGCTGGTGAGCTGTCACACTGCGACGCTCCAGCGATCCCACCAGCAACCTGACCTGGCAGGGATCGCTGGAGCGTGGCTACATGAGTTGCTGGTGAGCTCACCAGCAACCAGTGACCAGCCCCCAGTCTCCTAGTTACAGCACACATCAGGTTAATTAACCCGATGTGTGCTGCAGCTAAATGTGCACAGAGCAGGGAGCAGCGCACACTGAGCGCTGGCTCCTTGCTCTCCTACTTACAGCACACATCAGGTTAATTGCCTGATGTGTGCTGCAGCTACATGTGCACAGAGCAGGGAGCAGCGCACACTGCTTAGTGCTGGCTCCTTGCTCTCCTAGTTACAGCACACATCGGGTTAATTACCTGATGTGTGCTGCAGCTACATGTGCACAGAGCAGGAGCCGGCACTGACAGTGAGAGCGGCGGAGGCTGGTATCAAAGGTAAATATCGGGTAACCAAGGACAGGGCTTCTTGGTTACCCGATGTTTACATTAGTTACCAGCCTCAGCAGAAGCTGGCTCCCTGCTCACTGCACATTAGTTGTTGCTGTCTCGCTGTCACACACAGCGATCTGTGCTTCACAGCAGGACAGCAACAACTAAAAAATGGCCCAGGACATTCAGCAACAACCAACGACCTCACAGCAGGGGCCAGGTTGTTGCTGGATGTCACACACAGCAACATCGCTAGCAACGTCACAAAAGTTGTTCGTTACCAGCGATGTTGCTAGCGATGTTGCTTAGTGTGACGGGGCCTTAAGGGTGCCTTCACACTTTAGCGATGCAGCAGCGATCCGACCAGAGATCTGACCTGGTCAGGATCGCTGCTGCATCGCTACATGGTCGCTGGTGAGCTGTCAAACAGGCAGATCTCACCAGCGACCAGTGACCAGCCCCCAGCCAGCAGCGACGTGCAAGCGACCCTGCGCTTGCACGGAGCCGGCGTCTGGAAGCTGCGGACACTGGTAACTAAGGTAAACATCGGGTATGGTTACCCGATGTTTACATTAGTTACCAGCGCACACCGCTTAGCTTTGCTCTCCTAGCTACAGTACACATCGGGTTAATTAACCCGATGTGTAATGCAGCTACATGTGCAGAGAGCAGGGAGCCGCGCACACTGTTTAGCGCTGGCTCCTTGCTCTCCTAGCTACAGTACACATCGGGTTAATTAACCCGATGTGTAATGCAGCTACATGTGCAGAGAGCTGGAGCCGGCAGCACTGGCAGCGTGAGAGCTGCGGAGGCTGGTAACTAAGGTAAATATCGGGTAACCACCTTGGTTACCCGATGTTTATCTTGGATACAGCTTACCGCAGCTGCCAGACGCCGGCTCCTGCTCCCCTGCTCGCTTCATTTGTCGCTCTCTCGCTGTCACACACAGCGATCTGTGTGTCACAGTGGGAGAGCGCCTTTGAAGAAAACGAACCAGGGCTGTGTGTAACGAGCAGCGATCTCGCAGCAGGGGCCAGATCGCTGCTCATTGTCACACACAGCGAGATCGCTAATGAGGTCACTGCTGCGTCACAAAAAGCGTGACTCAGCAGCGATCTCGGCAGCGAGCTCGCTGTGTGTGAAGCACCCCTAAGCAACATCGCTAGCAACATCGCTGCTGAGGCACAACTTGCTAGCGATGTTGCTGTGTGTGACATCCAGCAACAACCTGGCCCCTGCTGTGAGGTCGCTGGTTGTTGCTGAATATCCTGGACCATTTTTTAGTTGTTGCTCTCCCGCTGTGAAGCACAGATCGCTGTGTGTGACAGCGAGAGAGCAACAACTGAATGTGCAGGCAGCAGGGACCCGGCTTCTGCGGACGCTGGTAACCAATGTAAATATCGGGTAACCAAGAAGCCCTTTCCTTGGTTACCCGATATTTACCTTCGTTACCAGCGTCCGCTGCTCTCACGCTGTCAGTGCCAGCTCCCTGCTCCCTGCACACGTAGCTGGAGTACACATCGGGTAATTAACCCGATGTGTACTCTGGCTAGGAGTGCAGGGAGCCAGCGCTAAGCGGTGTGCGCTGGTAACCAAGGTAAATATCGGGTTGGTTACCCGATATTTACCTTAATTACCAAGCGCAGCATCGCTTCCACGCGTCGCTGCTGGCTGGGGGCTGGTCACTGGTTGCTGGTGAGATCTGCCTGTGTGACAGCTCACCAGCAACCCATGTAGCGACGCTCCAGCGATCCCTGCCAGGTCAGGTTGCTGGTGGGATCGCTGGAGCGTCGCTTAGTGTGACGATACCTTTAGGGTCTTCAGATCCCCCAACAGTGAATCAAAGATTAGCAGTAGTGAGTTTCTCCTATATGGTCCCTGAGGACCAATTCATTGGGGGAATCAGTATTCTTCAGTGCTTTCACTTTCATGGGACTCCCAGGCCTAGAATTGTGTCACAGACCTGCCGGGAATAACTCCCTATATCTTTTATCTACCTCAGGAAATTGATGAGGCTAGTCTCTAAATGATCACAGGATATTCCTATGTCTGATGAAAAAGAATTTGATCAGTGTTTTCTTCTTTGGGTAGATTTATTTGTCGCTTGAACTTGAGCTCGTTCACCTAGCGTCCATCTTGAACGGCCGCAGGCCATGCCCCCTTCAGGATTTTGCTATATGAAGTAAAGGCAGTGCCATACTGGCACTAGGATGCTGTATCCCAAGCAATGGCCAGGGTTCATTAACCAATGCACCCTGCATTTTAAGCTGTTGGGTCAATCGTTTTCTTCAGACCAGTCCAAAGTGGTGTTTCTGATTTCGCACCTTGGTGGAGAAGCTGTCTCCTGGGTCTGTACCTTGTGGGAAAAAAAAATGACCCAATTACTACTGACCTCTTAGAATTGCTGGAGAGTTTTTGAGGAACTGACGCAGGTCATCTCGACTGCACCCTTTTGAATTAAGATGGAATGATCAGGCACTGGCAGACACCTGTTTGGGAAGGTTTTATCTAAGAGAACCAATGATGTACTGGCTGGTCTTGATATATGTACTACCCTGGATGATCTTATCTCCTTTGCCATACGTTCCAGGAATGTTCCAAGGAAGGCTTCTGTGTGAAGAAACCTATCCGCCTGGCTCCATCCTTCCAAAGGCCATTTGATTCCCAGGTTCCTATTTCCGCTCCTGTTCCTGAGCCTACAAAAGTAATCAGTATCAAAACATATGATCTACAATGTGAAAATCTCCAAATCATGGTACTGTGTTTAGGAGCAGGGCACCTTGTCCAAACCTGTCCTTTGAAGCCGGAAACCTATTACCTGGAATTGGAAGGAGGGATTACCCTCGGCAAAAGCAAGCCTTCTTCCTATTGCTCGTTCCAGTCCATGTCTGCATCGTTTGGAGACGTTCAGCTCCCTTAGACAGCTCATCTGGACTCCAGATCTATTGGGAATTTTGTTCAGCGAGCTGTGGTGGAGCGTTAGCAGATACCAATTCGACACCTTCTAAAGGCCTTGTTGGTGTCATGCGTGGATGGAATGCTCCTGTCCGAACCCAGATGCTTCATTCCTGGGCAAGTGGAATTATGCATGGGAGATAAACATTCGGAGAAGATCCACTTTCTTGTGCTTCCAAGCTTGTTTTTTTTCTAGGTCTGCCTAGCTCCATGCTCTTGAGTCTGTTCTTCCAAATTACGATCCTTATCCATTTAGTTTAACATTACAATGGCCTTCTGTTCAGAGAAGAATCCTTCAGATCCATTAAACATTGTAAATATATTAGGAGAGTAATTATGACCTGAAAGATTTCTATCCTTATCAAAAAAAAATGCCAGGGACAAAATTTAAGCCCCTGGCCAAGACATTAATCTGCTCAACTGATAAAACTGTGGGTGTCAAAACCAAAATATTACGTCACGTCAAAGCCTACAGATGCTTAGTGTGTAGCATAACAAAAGGGTAACAACGGAAATGGTAAAAAAGGAAAGCCCTGATGATGAGGAGAGGGGACCTCCTGCAACTCGCATGAGTCTGTACCCTACGCTCCCTAACATCTTTTTACGGGTCCTCCCCCACCCGAAGTCATCACGTGCCTAGACCTTCGCTCGCCCTGATCTCATCATGGCTAGTGAGAAGGCCAACGAAAACAGTAGTCTCACCACTGCACTAATACAACACAAGGTAAAGGAGACAAAGGGAAAATAGACACAAAAAGGAAAAACACTTCAAACTCTTCCAATGCAGCTAAACATCACAGCTGCAATAGTCAGAACTCCTCAGCTTCATCCAGAGACAGGCTCCTTCCATAAAGGTCAGCATAAAATGAGAAGCTATAACTGGTGTCAGATGGTAAGATACATGAACATTTCTAACAAAGGGGAGTGGTCACAAAAGAGATGAACCTGAGATTAAGGCTACAAAGGACAGCCAGAATGGAAAGAGTCCTTAACTCCTACAGCACTAAAAAAAAGTAGATTCACTCAAATCAAGTTGTAGACCTATGAACAATAAGGTGCTGTGACCTTCTGATCCCAGACTCACCAGAGGTCTCCTCAGAGCGGGACACACTCATGACACATTATCCATAAATTCATTCATATTCAAGTTCATTTTTTCTTCTTCCGTATTGGAGATTTTCTCATATCCTTCTTATTGGTTCTCCTTCCTCCTCTTCATTTTCTGATTCTGAAATTCTCTGAATGACGTATTAGAATGAACATTTTCTCTTTGATAATCACTTACATTTATCAGGATTACAGTCTGAAGATTCCAGATCTGTAGATTTTTGCAGCGTCCGTGCAATAGTTATTGTGAGGACTTTTCTATAAGATTTACAGAACTTTTGTGAAAGAAGATGTTTGCCCGACATTGCGCTATGAGCCAAATGTCTATCATGGTGCAGAGAAAGGCGGCAATCGCTCTCCCCCTAGAAGTGGGACTCCTGGGACAAACGGGACAAATGTGGAGTGGGAAAATGTGTGATCAGTGTTGGACAGAAATAAAATCCATTTTAGTATAGGTTATTACTTATGTTGTGCTCTGATCTGGAGGAACAGGAATTGTGAGCACTTTGGGAATGTCACAGAATGGATTGATAAAGGTATAACTAGATTGTGCCCATTATTTAGAGGAATGTAATATGTGCATTGTGTAATGTTCAGCAGAGATTTGGGAAACAGAAGAATGACTTTCACTATCTGCAATTATTATTTTACTTGATAAAGGATAAAAATAAATGGTATTCACTGATAAAGGGGAGAAGAGATCAATAGAGAATTAATTAATAGATGTAAGGGGAAGAAAGATTCAGAGTTGTCACAATTTTATGGATCATTGTTGGATATTTGTCTGACAACATCCACTTGTTACACGCCTGTCCCGTGTCTGGGATCTGCTCCTTCCCCCGCTCTGCTAAACTTTCCTGTGCTCCACGTTGGGCTTTGTAAGTAGCCGGACACGCTCCATGTGCTGAGCTTAACTGGCCTATATAAGGCTACCAAGATACACCCTGTGTCCTGGTATTAGGACTATTAGTCTGTGCACAGCGACCTGTCTGCAGCCTCCAGAACATCTCCAGACTATCTGTGGCCTCCAGCACCTCAGCTACCAATCTGCCTGTGGCTTCCAGTATGTCTGCCCCTGTCTGAGGTCTCCAGGACGTCTGCGGCTTCCAGTACCTCAGTTACCTGTCTGCCTGTGGGTGTCAGTACCTCTGCAGCCTGTCTGCAGTCTTCAGGACTTCTGCTGTATGCCTGTGACTGGTAGTGCCTCTGCTGCTCGCCCCAGGTTTTCCAGGATATCTGCTCCATGTCCGTCCACAGCTTTCAGTCTCCTGTCTGCCTACAGCCTCCATTACCTCACTGTGACCCCTGACAGAATCCAAGACCATGGCTCCCAATGACGCAGTTACACACTCTTTTGGAAGAGTCTCTACACGACTCCGCTCCGTACACCTCGTACACACACGGCTCCGCTCCGTACACACGCGACTCGACTCCGTACACCTCGTACACACGCGGCTCCGCTCCGTACACCTCGTACACACACGGCTCCGCTCCGTACACACGCGACTCGACTCCGTACACCTCGTACACACGCGGCTCTGCTCCGTACACCTCGTACACACACGGCTCTGCTCCGTACACCTCGTACACACACGGCTCTGCTCCGTACACCTCGTACACACGCGGCTCCGCTCCGTACACCTCGTACACACACGGCTCTGCTCCGTACACCTCGTACACACACGGCTCTGCTCCGTACACCTCGTACACACACGGCTCCGCTCCGTACACCTCGTACACACACGGCTCCGCTCCGTACACCTCGTACACACACGGCTCTGCTACATCCACACTGTAAACCCCTCCTGACCCCACACATAAACTTCCCCTCATCCAGCACCATGACAACCAGCACAGCAGAGCCCTGCATACACTGAGGAGCTGATCATGTGACCCTGACTCCTCCCCTCCATGTGACATCATCACAGGTCCTGTAAGTACAGAGCAGCCATATATCTAGTGTGCGGCTCTGCAGGTGGAGGTAGGTGCAGGGTATTATATATCTAGTGTGCGGCTCTGCAGGAGGAGGTAGGTGCAGGTTATTATATATCTAGTGTGCGGCTCTGCAGGTGGAGGTAGGTGCAGGGTATTATATATCTAGTGTGCGGCTCTGCAGGAGGAGGTAGGTGCAGGGTATTATATATCTAGTGTGCGGCTCTGCAGGTGGAGGTAGGTGCAGGGTATTATATATCTAGTGTGCGGCTCTGCAGGTGGAGGTAGGTGCAGGGTATTATATATCTAGTGTGCGGCTCTGCAGGAGGAGGTAGGTGCAGGGTATTATATATCTAGTGTGCGGCTCTGCAGGTGGAGGTAGGTGCAGGGTATTATATATCTAGTGTGCGGCTCTGCAGGAGGAGGTAGGTGCAGGGTATTATATATCTAGTGTGCGGCTCTGCAGGTGGAGGTAGGTGCAGGGTATTATATATCTAGTGTGCGGCTCTGCAGGTGGAGGTAGGTGCAGGGTATTATATATCTAGTGTGCGGCTCTGCAGGAGGAGGTAGGTGCAGGGTATTATATATCTAGTGTGCGGCTCTGCAGGTGGAGGTAGGTGCAGGGTATTATATATCTAGTGTGCGGCTCTGCAGGTGGAGGTAGGTGCAGGGTATTATATATCTAGTGTACGGCTCTGCAGGTGGAGGTAGGTGCAGGGTATTATATATCTAGTGTGCGGCTCTGCAGGTGGAGGTAGGGGCAGGGTATTATATATCTAGTGTGCGGCTCTGCAGGTGGAGGTAGGTGCAGGGTATTATATATCTAGTGTGCGGCTCTGCAGGTGGAGGTAGGTGCAGGGTATTATATATCTAGTGTGCGGCTCTGCAGGTGGAGGTAGGTGCAGGGTATTATATATCTAGTGTGCGGCTCTGCAGGTGGAGGTAGGTGCAGGGTATTATATATCTAGTGTGCGGCTCTGCAGGTGGAGGTAGGTGCAGGGTATTATATATCTAGTGTGCGGCTCTGCAGGAGGAGGTAGGTGCAGGGTATTATATATCTAGTGTGCGGCTCTGCAGGTGGAGGTAGGTGCAGGGTATTATATATCTAGTGTGCGGCTCTGCAGGTGGAGGTAGGTGCAGGGTATTATATATCTAGTGTGCGGCTCTGCAGGTGGAGGTAGGTGCAGGGTATTATATATCTAGTGCGCGGCTCTGCAGGTGGAGGTAGGTGCAGGGTATTATATATCTAGTGTGCGGCTCTGCAGGAGGAGGTAGGTGCAGGGTATTATATATCTAGTGTGCGGCTCTGCAGGTGGAGGTAGGTGCAGGGTATTATATATCTAGTGTGCGGCTCTGCAGGTGGAGGTAGGTGCAGGGTATTATATATCTAGTGTGCGGCTCTGCAGGTGGAGGTAGGTGCAGGGTATTATATATCTAGTGTGCGGCTCTGCAGGTGGAGGTAGGTGCAGGTTATTATATATCTAGTGTGCGGCTCTGCAGGAGGAGGTAGGTGCATGGTATTATATATCTAGTGTGCGGCTCTGCAGGTGGAGGTAGGTGCAGGGTATTATATATCTAGTGTGCGGCTCTGCAGGTGGAGGTAGGTGCAGGGTATTATATATCTAGTGTGCGGCTCTGCAGGTGGAGGTAGGTGCAGGTTATTATATATCTAGTGTGCGGCTCTGCAGGAGGAGGTAGGTGCAGGGTATTATATATCTAGTGTGCGGCTCTGCAGGTGGAGGTAGGTGCAGGGTATTATATATCTAGTGTGCGGCTCTGCAGGTGGAGGTAGGTGCAGGGTATTATATATCTAGTGTGCGGCTCTGCAGGTGGAGGTAGGTGCAGGGTATTATATATCTAGTGTGCGGCTCTGCAGGTGGAGGTAGGTGCAGGGTATTATATATCTAGTGTGCGGCTCTGCAGGTGGAGGTAGGTGCAGGGTATTATATATCTAGTGTGCGGCTCTGCAGGTGGAGGTAGGTGCAGGTTATTATATATCTAGTGTGCGGCTCTGCAGGAGGAGGTAGGTGCAGGGTATTATATATCTAGTGTGCGGCTCTGCAGGAGGAGGTAGGTGCAGGTTATTATATATCTAGTGTGCGGCTCTGCAGGTGGAGGTAGGTGCAGGGTATTATATATCTAGTGTGCGGCTCTGCAGGTGGAGGTAGGTGCAGGGTATTATATATCTAGTGTGCGGCTCTGCAGGAGGAGGTAGGTGCAGGGTATTATATATCTAGTGTGCGGCTCTGCAGGTGGAGGTAGGTGCAGGTTATTATATATCTAGTGTGCGGCTCTGCAGGTGGAGGTAGGTGCAGGGTATTATATATCTAGTGTGCGGCTCTGCAGGTGGAGGTAGGTGCAGGGTATTATATATCTAGTGTGCGGCTCTGCAGGTGGAGGTAGGTGCAGGGTATTATATATCTAGTGTGCGGCTCTGCAGGTGGAGGTAGGTGCAGGGTATTATATATCTAGTGTGCGGCTCTGCAGGTGGAGGTAGGTGCAGGGTATTATATATCTAGTGTGCGGCTCTGCAGGTGGAGGTAGGTGCAGGGCAGGGCCGGCTCCAGGTTATTGTGGGCCCCGGGCGGAAGAGTCCCAGTGGGCCCCATCCACACGCAGACACACACATACGTACACATACATATACATATTTAAAGACAAACTCACAAAAATACGTATAGAACTGACATCAATACAGTCATATACACTGACATACATAGATACACATCATACATGCATACAGACACACACAGCTCTGCTGCATACATACACACACAGCTCTGCTGCATACATACACACATAGCTCTGCTGCATACATACACACATAGCTCTGCTATATACATACACACATAGCTCTGCTACATACATACACACATAGCTCTGCTACATACATACACACATAGCTCTGCTACATACATACACACATAGCTCTGCTACATACATACACAGCTCTGCTACATACATACACATAGCTCTGCTGCATACATACACACATAGCTCTGCTACATACATACACAGCTCTGCTACATACATACACAGCTCTGCTGCATACATACACAGCTCTGCTGCATACATACACAGCTCTGCTGCATACATACACAGCTCTGCTGCATACATACACAGCTCTTCTGCATACATACACACATGGCTCTGCTGCATACATACACACATGGCTCTGCTGCATACATACACACATGGCTCTGCTCCATACATACACACATGGCTCTGCTCCATACATACACACATGGCTCTGCTCCATACATACACACATGGCTCTGCTCCATACATACACACATGGCTCTGCTCCATACATACACACATAGCTCTGCTACATACATACACACATAGCTCTGCTACATACATACACACATAGCTCTGCTACATACATACACACAGCTGTGCTACATACATACACACATAGCTCTGCTACATACATAGCTCTGCTGCATACATACACAGCTCTGCTGCATACATACACACATAGCTCTGCTGCATACATACACACATGGCTCTGCTGCATACATACACACATGGCTCTGCTGCATACATACACACATGGCTCTGCTGCATACATACACACATGGCTCTGCTGCATACATACACACATGGCTCTGCTGCATACATACACACATGGCTCTGCTGCATACATACACACATGGCTCTGCTGCATACATACACACATGGCTCTGCTGCATACATACACACATGGCTCTGCTGCATACATACACACATGGCTCTGCTGCATACATACACACATGGCTCTGCTGCATACATACACACATGGCTCTGCTGCATACATACACACATGGCTCTGCTGCATACATACACACATGGCTCTGCTGCATACATACACAGCTCTGCTGCATACATACACAGCTCTGCTGCATACATACACATAGCTCTGCTGCATACATACACACAGCTCTGCTGCATACATACACACAGCTCTGCTGCATACATACACACAGCTCTGCTACAAACATACACACATAGCTCTGCTACATACATACACAGCTCTGCTACATACACACATAGCTCTGCTGCATACACGCATAGGTCTGCTACATACACACATAGCTCTGCTGCATACATACACACATAGCTCTGCTACATACATACATACACACATAGCTCTGCTACATACATAGCTCTGCTACATACATACACACATAGCTCTGCTACATACATACATGAATCTGCTACATACATACATACAGACACACACGTGGCTCTGAGGGGCCCACACACGCGGCTCTGGGGGGCCCACACACAGCTCCAGGGGCCAGCACATACAGCACGGGGGGGCAGGGCATACACCTAAGGGGGGAGAAGCCCATACAGCTCACCAGGGCCCATAAATCGGGGAACGGGGAGGGCACATACCGCTCAGGTCACGGTGGAGAGGGGGCCCACACAGTGCCGGAGAGAAGAGCTGTGCTGGGGGTTGCTGGCTGGCACTGCAACTCTTTCATCTGTGGGACTGAACAGGCCGGTCGGTAGCTCCGCCCACAGATGAAGTTCAAACCAGGAAGTCTGCGCGCCTTAAAGGGACGGCGCTGCAGATTCCTGCCGAGGACTGCGGTCCCCGGAACTCGGCCCGGGGGCAGCAGAACTAAGGCGAGGGGGCCCCGGCCAAGGGGCACCAGAACTGACGAGGCCGAGTGGGCCCCCCGGCTCTCCAGGGCCCCGGCATTTGCCCGGGTATGCCGCGTGCTGACGCCGGCCCTGGTGCAGGGTCTCTGTTATTTTGGGGTCATCATTATCATTAACCCCTTCATTTCTCAGCTATTTTCACCTTTAACCAGTTCAGGACCAGTTTCCTGCTATTCCTGACCGGCTCATTTACATTCAGTTTAACCCCTTAAGAATGGAGCCAGTTTTGTACTTCATGACTCAGCCATTTTTTGAAATTCTGACTAGTGTCACTTTGACAAGTTTCGAGAGGTAACGCCAAAAAGTGGACCCCACGGTTTGTTCCCCACTTTCTCTTGAGCGCGGTGATACCCCACATGTGGTCAGAAACCTCTGTTTGGACAAATGGAAGGGCTCGGAATGAAAGGAGCAATATTAGAATTGTGTTAAGCAAATTTTCCTGAAATTGATTGCGGGTCCCATGTAGCATTTGTAGGGCCCCTAAAATAACTAAACAGCAGAAACCCCCCACAAGTGACCACATTCTGGATACTTGACCCCTCGAGGAACTTCTCTAGATGATTTGTGAGCACTTTTAATCCCCGGAGGCTTCACAGAATTTTAGAACGTTGAGTCGTGAAAATAAAAAAAAATACATTTTTACCACAAAATTGTTACTTCATCCAGATAGCTTTTACAGTGTAACCTTGGTTAACGAGAACATTCCGTGCTGAGAGTGTGCTTGTTAACCAAGTTACTCATTCAGCAAAGCAAGATTTCCTATAGGAAATCATTGCAATGCAGACAATTCATCCCACAACTTGTTAAATGTCCCATCCTGGTCCCCTAGTGTGCCATTCCACACACTTACAAACACACACACACACATATTATGCTCACCTTACCTTCCATTCCATCGCTGGCCTCCTGGATCTTGCAATTCGCAGGTACAGGCTGTGTATCGGGTAACCATCGCGACGAGGGAGGAACTTCCGCTGCCAGAGCGCTGATGTCAAAGGCAGGAGCCGCTTGCCTCTGACTGGTCAGCGCGTTGCCTTTGAGTAGCGGCTGACAGCGGAAGTTCATCCCTCGTCGCGATGGTTACCCGATACACATCCTGTAGCGGCGAACTACAAGAACCATGAGGCTGGTGATGCAACGGAAGGTAAGGTGAGCATAATATGTGTGTGTGCATGCGTGTTTTTGTGTGTTTGTTTGTGTTTGTGCGGACGGCAAGAGCGGGTTGGATGTACGGAACCGGAAGTGTGCGCTGTGAGTATTTTGCTTGTAAGGCAAAGCTTGCTTGTAAACTGAGTTACAAATGTACAGCAAGCTTTGCTCATTAAGCAAAGTACTCGCTAACTGGGTTACTTGTTCAGCGAGGTTCCACTGTATTCACAAGGGTAACAGGAAAAATGCAGCATAAAATTTATTGTGCAATATTTCCTGAGTATGCAGATACCTCATATGTGATGGAAATCAACTGTTTGGAAACATGGCAGGGCTCGGAAGGGAAGGAGCGCCATTTGACTGTAAAATTACCAGGAATCATTAGCGAATGCCATGTCGTGTTTAGAGAGCCACTAAGGTGCCTAAACAGTGGAGCTCCCCCACAAGTGATCCCATTTTGGAAATTGGAACACTCATAAATTTTACCCAGGGGTATATTGAGCACTTTGAATCATTAGAAAACTCCATGTCGCGTTTGGAGAGCCCTTGAGATACCTATACATTAAAGCTCCCCATATGTGACCCCATTCTAAAAACTAAACCCCTCAAGGATTTTATCCAGGGGTATATTGAGCATTTTGAACCCACAGGTACTTCACAGAATTTGATAACCTTAGCTCATCATATTGAAAATTTTATTTTTTTTTTTAACAAAAATGTTGCTTCAGCACCAAATTTCTCACTTTTTCAAGAGGACACACCAAAAAGTGGACCCCACAGTTTGTTATACAAATATTTAAGAGCTCAGTGATACCCCACATGTGGCCAGAAAATCTCTGTTTGGACAAACAGGAGGGCTCGGAAGAGAAGCAGCACTATGTGAATTTTGGAAAAGTTGAAATAAATTGCGGGCACCATGTTGCATTTGCAGGGCCCCTAAGGTACCTATACAGCAGAAACCCCTACAAGTGACCCCATTTTGGACACTAGACCACTCAAGAATTTTATTCAGGGGTATAGTGAGCAGGTAGATCACAAAAATGTTGCTATAGTGCCAAATTTCTCACTTTTAGGCTGTGTCCCCACGATTCGTTGAAATAAATAAAATAAATCTTTATTTTTATTTAGCGCTAACATATTCCGCAGCACTTTACATACATCAGGAACACTGTCCCCATTGGGGCTCACAATCTAAATTCCCTATCTGTATGACTTTGAAGTGTGGAAGGAAACCGGAGTACCCGGAGGAAACCCACGCAAACATGGGGAGAACATACAAACTCCTTACAGATGTTGTCAATGGTGGGATTCGAACCCAGGACCCCAGCGTTGCAAGACTGCAGTGCTAACCACTGAGCCACCTTGCCGCCCATACACTGCATCTAGGACTCAGTGTCAGCCATTCTGCGCAGATGCCAGTGTTGTGCACACGAGAATGCAGCTGTTCGTGCCCACAATCCGGGTTCAGGCCACTGCGGACTTTATTCTCCCTGCGAAGAACACTCTCATCTCCACAGCATAAATTGACATCCTGTGTCTCAGGAAGCCGCACCGCTGGTCAGTTTATGCTGCAGAGAAAAGAAGCACAGTGCTCAGGAGATTTCTAAACATCCCGCTACTGCGCTTGTACTGCACATCATCGCAGTCAAAACACTCTGCGGCCAAACTGCTGCAAGTCCTGATCGTGGGCACATAGCCTAATAAGCTGGGATGGATGGATGGATGGCTAGATAAATAGATGTCAAACACATATATAATGTCCCATCCCCCTTCATGTTCTAAGCTGGCACTCTTTAGTAACTTTCATGTGGCACTAAATGGTGTTTAACCTTGTATTTAGCCCCCCCCCAAAAAAAAAACAAAAAAACAAACAGCTAGGGTAAAGCAGACAGCTGTAGCCTGCAGACAAGCGCTGGCAGCTTCATCTTGGCTGGTAATCCAAAATGGAGGTGTCTCCATGCTGTTTTTTTAATTACTTATAAATAATTAAAAAAAAAAGTGGGGTCCCCCAAATTGGATTACCAACCAAGGTAAAGTGGACAGCTGTGGTCTGGTATTCTCAGGGTGGAAAAACGCATGGTTATTTGGCCCTTTCCAGCCTAAAAATAGCAGGCCGCGGCCGCCCAGAAGTGGCGCATCCGTTAGATGCGCTAATCCTGACACTTCGCACGTCTCTTCCCGTTGCCCTGGTGTGGTGGCAAATGGGGTAATAAATGGGGTTGTTGGGGTTAGGGTTAATGATGTCAATGGCGTCTTTTAGATACCCGACAGCACAAACCTAGTCAGTAGTAAAAAAAAAAAGATTTTCTCACATTCCCTCCATCAATTTTTTGAAAAGAGAAAAAAATCTGGTCCACCGTAATCCATTTTGGAGGTCCCACGACGACTCTGGACCTTCCACAATATGGGGGCACACTCAGAGAACGTATCCCCCTTTTTCTGGAAGTGCAAACCCTCCATGTGAGGAGTGTGGTTGTAGAGATGCTGCACTCACACTCCTCGGGTCCACAGCACAGCAGTGTGAGCTGCAGTAAGCTCAGTGTCACTACTAGCAGGGAGTCGGCTGAGAGACGCTCTGCACAAGTGGCCAGGATCTTCTGAGAAGGAAGAGGAGGGATCGTGGGGGATTGTCACTGCAGGAGGTAAGAGGAAACCGGGGACTGACAGGGGGTGACCTGGCAGAACCTGGGGAGAACTTTGATGTCGCATCTAACATGTCAGATGCGACAGAACTCAGAGGAGGAGGATGAGCGCAGCGTGCACGTTGGCCATTTTAAATGAGCGGGTGGGACTGGAGGGGCACTTTGGCCACTCCGGAGAACCGAGGGAGGTGACTTATCTCCCTACTGACATGATTGACTATGCCAGGTGGAAGATAAATCATTTTTTTCGGCCTCAATCGTGATCTTCAGGGTTTGCGTTATCCCCGGTAGCTGAAACCATGGAGATTTTCCGATGCTGGGGGGCGGTGTACACGTTATTTCTTGCTGCCGTTTTAAAACTGCGGATCAGAATAAGTACCTTTCTCTGCCGCCGTTTTAATCCGGAAGGCTATGTGTCCAGGGGAGAATGTTGCTGCGGATTTTTCTGCATCAAAATTTTCCTTTTCAAAGGTGCGGATTTGCCGTGGATTTACCGCAAAATTGCCGCGGATTTTGGTGCGGATTTTTTTTTTTTTTCCCAATTCTAAAGCCAAAATCCGGATCAAAATCCGCAACAATAATTGACATGTTGCAGATTTTTCCGGATCAAAATCCGCACCAAATCCGCCGCGGAAAAATCCGCAGCATGGGCACAGCATTTCCAAAAAGCCATAGAAATGGCTGGGAAGTGCCGCTGCTGCAGATTTTCGGGAAATCCGCGGCTTTACCACGAGAAATCCGCGGCAAAATCCGCGCATTTTCCGCAGCGTGGGCACATAGCCTTAGGCTGTCAAAGGGGTTAAAGATCTGTGAAAATCTTATTCCTTGTTCGGACGTTCGAACACGCCCCTATCACATGACAAAGGGACGTCATCCCTGGAAGCAGCCCATACAGTCTAGCATCTACACTGAGTTCAGTGTGAATGCTGGTGAGGTTTGTGCGCTCAAGAGATTATGGCCGGGTACTTGCTGATAACAGTCACAGTCCCGTCCATAATCACTTGCCTGTGCACACGTCACCAGCGGTCAAACTGCTCAGTCCTGTGAGACTGGCACTGGGCATGCGCGGGGATGGCTGGAGCAGTGGGCGGTGCATCAGATATGGAAAGGAGCGATGGGGGCGGCATACAGGACCAGGAGGCAGAATAACGGACGGCAGAGAGCCCGCCCCCGTGTCGGATTTACAGAAGCTGCATACAAAAAGGTAGAACTTTATAAAGGCTTTATTTTGGTCTCACATGGGGCACAATAATAACAGGGACCTTCCTAGAATGCAGCCCAGGAGCTGCAGAGGGGGAATCTTTTAGCTTTTGGGCGAAATTTCTGATGACAGGTTCCCTTTAAGCCTGCTTTACACGTTTCAATTAAACGTGCGATCGCATTTGCGATCGCACCCGCCCTCATCGTTTGTGCGGTACGGGCAATTTGTTGCCTGTGTCGCACAATGCTGTAACCCCCGTCACACGGGACGACATGGACTCTCATGGGTTAAAGTTTCTTAAAATCCAGCCAGACAGCATGATAGATTGTTTATAGATGGGGGAGAAGTCCCTCATTGTTTTTACAAGACTCTTGTTGACTCAATGTAATTGTGTTGGCCACTGAAAGCTAGACCTATTGTTCTCCAGACATTTCCAGTAACCATTGTATTGTAGTTGTGTATTGCTAATGTGATTACCTTAGTAGCCATTGTCTAGTGGGTGACTCCCAGATTACATGTACACCCTCAGTCTTTCTATGCATATCATTTAAATGAACATTATCCATGCAGCTTGAAATTCATCCAATGGGAGAAGCAATCTTGTCCAACCAATCGATGAGGACGCAGTGTATCCTAAGGGAAAGTTATGGCTATAAAAGGGACTTCTTTAAGCCATCAGGGTTAATGAAGGTTGATGGATCCAGTCTAAGCTCTTTGGAGCTGACTAGAGGATCAGGATATCTTATGGCTTCAATCTAGGGACTCCGGACCCGGTTGGAGACCATATCCACAGCCTAGGGATTTCGACTCCGGCTGCCAGGATTTTAACATCAAACCAGGACTACCTAAGGAGGACACTCAGGTTGGGACAGTTCAGTCACCTGTTACAGACTTTGCAGACCTCAGACAGCTTGGAACCTGTGAGGCATGGACATTCTAAATCCCTGGTGAGCCAGCGGAAGGGTGAGACTCTGTTGCCTGTTACATTTGTGTGTTTTGCTGGTTATGTGTTATGTGCCGTTAATTGTTTGGGGATCCAGTAAAGTCTAATTATTGTTGTTCCCTCACCCTGTGTTGTCTGAGTAGTGCCTGAGCCACGCTGTCTTTCTAAAGGCGGCGGGTTTTAGTGGACGAGAGCACCCACTGAGCCCCGTGTCTCCACAACACGTACTTACCTTCCATACGACCTCTCTGTAGGCGGCGAACATCCACTTCCTGAAGGGGGAGGGACGTTCAGCGTCACAGCGACGTCACACAGGGGCCGTCAAATAGAAGCGGTGGGGCAGAGATGAGCAGGAAGTAAACATCCCGCCCACCTCTTTCCTTCAGCATTGCCGGCGGCCGCAGGTAAGCTGTCTTCATCGCTCCTAGGGTGTCACACGGAGCCATGTGTGCTGCCTCGGGAACATTGAACAACCAGACGTTCAAATTTTAGAAAATGAACGACGTGTATGCGATCAACGTTTTTGCGTACAATCGCAGTCGCACGTAGGTGTCACACGCAATTACAACACTAACGATGCCGGATGTGCGTCACTTACGACGTGACCCCGCCGACACATCGTTAGATATATTGTAGCGTGTACAGCCCGCTTTAGTAGCGTTTCCATAGGGAAGTGTCCAAGCCTCTAAAAAAGTTAAAGAATACAGCAGGACTCTTCATCAAAGAAAGCAGATACCCCCAAAAGAAAGCAGACCGACCACCCCAAAACAAAAATCGAACTTACCAGACCCCAAACAATTACAGATGGCAAGTACCGATGGTGGATGGGCTCTCACACAGAGATCTGTGTCGCTGTCGGGTCCCTCACCGTTCCAGCTGCATTGCACCGCAGAGCTGTGTATACAGTGACAGAGAAGGCAGAGGCAGTAATAAACCGTCGGTGCCTTATGTAAAGATGGACGGATTTCCTCTCCTGTGCAAAATGTTTGCGTATAGATGCTCTGCTATGTAATGACATTGTAGAACATCACTTCAGAGTAGGAGTCAGATGATCCCCATGTTTAACCCCTTCACCCCCGGCCGATTTTTTTTGGGGGGTTTTATTGTTTTTTTCGCTCCCTTTCTTCTGAGAGACGTAACTTTTTTTATTTTTCAGTCAATTTTGCCATGTGGGGCTTGTTTTTTTGCGGAACAAGTTTTACTCCTGAAACCATGAGTTTTACCATATAATTTACTGGGACACGGCAAAAAAATTCCAAATGCAGAAAAATTACAAAAAAAAGTGTGATTGCACGATTGTTTTTGAGATATTTTATTCTCTGTGTCGCTGTGATGCCTGAGATCGGTACAAGGTCGTAGACATCAAACATGGATAGGTTTACTTTTATCTAAGGAGTTAAAAAAATCAGAAGTTTCTCTAAAAAAAACTGGCGCACATTTTGTGCCATTTTCCGCAACCCATAGCATTCTCAGGATCTATGGCTCAAAGACAGCTTATTTTTTGTGTCTCAAGCAGAAGTTTTTAATGGTACCGTTTGTGAAGATGTAATTTACCCTCTCACTGTATATGCTGTGATACTATGTCATGATATGTATATTTCCCTGGTTGTATTAGTTGTAATTCATGTATTTTCTTGGGGGAGCTACTGGTCTCAATGTGTCTCTCTCATACAATTGTAGTCTTGGCATCTAATGTGATTATGTAAATGGCCTGTCCTCTTCTTTCCAGAGTTGTGTATCTAATCTGTAATTGCATTGGCCAGTGAAGGAATAGTCATTGTTCTTTACAGCAGGGGATCCCTTCATCTACTGTGGCTGGCAGACATATTGGAGCCCTGTGATGGACCAAACCATTGATGATAGGATGTGTGACCCCTACCCCCTGAACAAACATGGTGGGCTGGTCAAGCAGCACAGACAATGCATTTCCCTTTTTGTAACTTCAGAGTGAGCTGAAACTTGAAGAGAGCAGGAGCCCCAGCCTGGGTGGCTGTGGACACGGACGGAGCTAGGCCTGTGTGGCGGCCCGTGGGATTGTGTGGAACTCTTTGGACTACTGTAAGGACGATTGCTTTGTTATCCGGTCCGAGGATTGTCGGGAAGGGCCCCCGAATCTGTTTTACGTGGACTTATCGTGTGCTGTTCCTGTATTCCTGTTAATAAACCTGTTGGATCGTTCCTCGGCCTCGTCCATCCTTTGCTCTCTTGTACACCCCCGTCACACCGTTTTTTGCGCAGATACTACAGTTTGATCGCCTGTTATCGCAAAATTTACGGCGACCAAAATATGTAATTTTAGCATTTGGCATTCTTTTGGCACTATGTTGTTTATTAATTAGGTTAATTGATTTTATATTTTGTTAGATCAGGCATTTCTGAACGCGGCAATACCAAATGTGTGTATATTTTTAATTTTTTTAACCGTTTGTCAATGGGGTGAAAGGAGCGTGATTTCAACTTATAGGTTTTGGTTTTTTTTTTAATTTTTGAAAACTTTTTTTTAACTTTTTTTTTTATTTTACTAGTTGCCCTAGGGGGCTATAAGGATCAGCAGTCTGATTACTTATTTATTTCTCCCGATCAGAGCAGCACCGGTCAGATTGGGAAAAATACTCATCTCCTGTAACCTGCAGTACTTGGCTGCTTGTTACAGGACCTAAGTCATGTGAGCTACAGAAGTCATCATATTACCCTGTACTACCATGACAACCATCGGATCCACGTGATCAGGTCACGTGGCTTCCAGTGGAGGCCTATGAGTAAAGTTTTATGGCAATTGCGATTATACTGAGGCTGTCACAGTTTGACAGAGCCATTTAAGGGGTTAATAGGCATGGGCAGATCGCGGATCTGCAGCTACCCGCTAGGCACACATCTCAGCTTTAGAAATCAGCTGAGGTGTGCGCCTATCTCTGCCGCCTGCCGGCAGCAGCGAGAGGGAATAAACACTATGACTGCTAGGACATCATTTTACTGCCCGCGGTCATTAAGGGGTTAAAGTCTACGAGCTCCAAAACCAGTTTAGAATATCTAAACTTTGTTATTTACATAATTTTTCTAATTTAGGAGTGAAATATAATGTGGGCACATTTTGTAATTGGGTTGATTTTCACTATTTTGCTGCCTTCATACAAGAAATGGGTGGTAAATTGTGCGTCAGCGAGTGCACAGATCCGTACGCCGTGTGTGGGCCCTCTTCTTCTGTTAGAAACAAGAACACATCGAATCTTAATTCCACTGTCCTGTTCTTAACCGAAAAACTGGGAAATGTTTTGTTTTTGCACTTTTGTATTTTCCTACTCTTATTCCGGGAGCAATTACTCTTTTATTTTTCCATTCACATTGTCGTATGAAGTATTGTGGTTTTTTTTTATAAAGATACCGTATTTTTCGGACCATAAGACGCACTTTTTTTCCCCCCAAATGTTGGGGGAAAGTGGGGGGGCGTCTTATGGTCTGAATATAGGGCTGCGGGGAATGAGGGGGCTGCGGTGGAGCGGGTCATCGGGGGCACGAGCAGGCTGTAGCAGCCTGCCATGATCATGTGGACCCGCTCATTAAATATGCACGCCCATCGTCCCGCCCATCATCTCTCAGTGCTGAAGCCGGAGCTGACAGGTGGGCGGGGTGATGGGCGAGGGATAAACAGCCGGCCCGCATGATCACCCCTGGCAACTGCAGACTGGAGTGATCATGTGTGGCTGTATTCACTGTCCCCGAACATCATCATCAGTGCGGGGGGCAGTGAATCAGTACACATTACTCACCGTTCCTCTGCAGCATCACGATCTGCTCCTGTTTGTGCCGGTCAGCTGACTTGCGTGGAGACTAGCGGCGCGCATAGCGATGACGTCATCGCTGTGCGCACGTGTCCACACGCAGCGGCCGGCACAGACAGGAGGAGATCGCGATGCTGCAGGGGAACGGGGACGGCTCCACTCAGTGGCGCAGCCGCTGACATAGATGGTAAGAGGAGCGGTGCTGCAGGGAGTGAGGTGAGGTAAGGTCAGTATGAACGTTTATTTTTTTTGCCACAGGATGCGGCCATACACCAGGATGATGGGGGTATATGAGCAGGATAGTGGTTTATTATGAGCAGCATGGGGAGTATATGAGCAGCATGGGGAGTATATGAGCAGCATGGGGAGTATATGAGCAGGATAGGGGTTTATTATGAGCAGCATGGGGAGTATATGAGCAGCTTGGGGAGTATATGAGCAGCTTGGGGAGTATATGAGCAGGATGGGGAGTATATGAGCAGCATGGGGAGTATATGAGCAGCATGGGGAGTATATGAGCAGCATGGGGAGTATATGAGCAGCATGGGGAGTATATGAGCAGCATGGGGAGTATATGAGCAGCATGGGGAGTATATGAGCAGCATGGGGAGTATATGAGCAGGATAGGGAGTATATGAGCATCATGGGGAGTATATGAGCAGCATGGGGAGTATATGAGCAGCATGGGGAGTATATGAGCAGCATGGGGAGTATATGAGCAGCATGGGGAGTATATGAGCAGGCTGGGGAGTATATGAGTAGGCTGGGGAGTATATGAGCAGGCTGGGGGGTATATGAGCAGGCTGGTTGGTATATGAGCAGCATGGGGAGTATATGAGCAGGCTGGGGAGTATATGAGCAGGCTGGGGAGTATATGAGCAGGCTGAGGGGTATATGAGCAGGCTGGGGAGTATATGAGCAGGCTGGGGAGTATATGAGCAGGCTGGGGAGTATATGAGCAGCATGGGGAGTATATGAGCAGCATGGGGAGTATATGAGCAGCATGGGGAGTATATGAGCAGCATGGGGAGTATATGAGCAGCATGGGGAGTATATGAGCAGCATGGGGAGTATATGAGCAGCATGGGGAGTATATGAGCAGGATGGGGGGTATATGAGCAGGCTGGGGGGTATATGAGCAGGCTGGGGGGTATATGAGCAGGCTGGGGGGTATATGAGCAGGCTGGGGGGTATATGAGCAGGCTGGGGGGTATATGAGCAGCATGGGGAGTATATGAGCAGGCTGGGGAGTATATGAGCAGGCTGGGGAGTATATGAGCAGCATGGGGAGTATATGAGCAGCATGGAGAGTATATGAGCAGCATGGGGAGTATATGAGCAGTGTAATGCTGCCACCAGGGGGAGCCAGAGCTCTGTAGCATAATACACTACACAGAGCAATGAGAACCAGGAAGTGAATTCACAGCGTTCTCGTGCATTACCTCAAAGCACAGCTGAGAAACAGAGCTCCAGAGCATGCAAGGAATAGTCACACAGGCTGGGTCAAACACCGTACGGGCAGAAGCAGGACCGGAGGGACGAGCAAAAGCGGAGTCAAAGTCAGGCCAAGGTCAGTACCGTAGGAAGCAACCGAGTGGGGAAATAGGAGAGGGGACAGAGGACAGGAGGGATGACCAGGGGACAGAACACAGACAAGGGCACGGGGGCACAGGAACAGACAGATCAGGATATCACTCACAGGACCAGCAATCACAGGCAAAGCAGTGCTAAGCTTATAGCCGGCACTGATTCACTGGAAATGCCAGCTTTTAAGGCATCCAGGGTCTGGAAATGAGGCTCGAGAGAAGGCTCCGCCCCCTAGCCATGTGGACAGGGAGGCGAACCATGACAGTACCCCCTCCTCAAGAAGGGGCCACCGGACCCCCAGGCTTCCCAGGATACGTCCGGTGGAAAGCCGCAATTAACCGATCGGCCCAAACGGATCGAGCCGGCACCCATGACCTGTCCTCCGGACCGTAACCCTTCCAATGGATCAGATACTGGAGGGAACGACGAACCCAACGAGAATCGATAATACGCTGGATCTCGTACTCCTCCTTACCGTCCACCAATATCGGAGCTGGAGGAGTTTGAGAACCCACCACCGATGGAACAAATGGCTTAAGCAAGGAGGTATGAAATACGTTAGGAATACGCAAGGTCTGGGGCAGTTGCAACCGAAAAGCCACCGGGTTGATCACTTCGATGATCTCATAGGGACCTATAAACTTAGGACCCAACTTAGCAGATGGAACCCTAAGCCTAATATTCCGAGTGGACAGCCACACTTTGTCCCCCACCCGAAAGGGGGGTCCCAGAGAACGGCGTTTGTCCGCTTGGCGTTTCTGGGACTGTTGAGCCGTCTCGATGCACCGTTGTACCTCCTTTCACACCTTCCCCAGATGCTGAACGACGGACTCGGCCCCTGGACACCCCGAATCCACTCTAGAGAAGGTCCCGAAGTGAGGGTGAAACCCGTAATTACAGAAGAAGGGAGAAGTTCCTGTAGACTGATGGACTCTGCTATTGAATGCAAACTCCACAAGGGGCAAAAACATACACCAATCCTGCTGAGCAGAAACCAAGCACCGCAGGATTTGCTCAAGGGTCTGATTCGTCCTTTCTGTCTGCCCATTGGACTCGGGATGATAGGCGGACGAGAAGGACAACTCAAGTCCCAACCGCCTGCACAAGGCCCTCCAAAACCGAGAAATGAATTGTACCCTCCTGTCAGACACAATATTCAGGGGCAACCCATGTAACCGAACCACCTGGTCAATAAAGTGGTTGGCAAGGGCCGCAGCATTAGGTAGACCGGAGAGGGGAACAAAATGTGCCTGTTTACTAAAACGATCCACCACCACCCAGATCACAGTCATACCATTTGAGACAGGGAGGTCCGTAATGAAATCCATGGACAAGTGGGTCCATGGTCTTTCAGGAACAGGTAATGGAATCAGTTCCCCGGCCGGCCGGTTACGACATACCTTAGCACGGGCACATGTAGCACAGGCAGACACAAACCGAGCAACATCTGAGTGAAGAGATGGCCACCAAAACAGTCGAGCAACAGCCCTGAGAGTGGCTGTAATTCCAGGATGGCCGCTGAGTACGGACTCATGGAACTCTTGAAGTACCCGTAACCGGAGGTGCAAAGGGACAAACAGTTTAGTGTCTGGAGCGGAAGATGGCGCTGAGGACTGGGCCTCCCTGACCTCAGCCTCCAACTCGGATGACAAGGCAGCGACCACCACCCCTCGCGGAAGAATGGAGGAAGGAGGCTCTGGAGGTGACACCAGGTCCAAACTACGGGACAGTGCATCTGCCCTCACGTTTTTAGACCCCGGACGAAAAGTAATACAAAAATGGAATCTAGAAAAAAAAGAGCCCACCTCGCTTGTCGAGGCGTCAATCTCTTGGCGGACTCAATATACGCAAGGTTTTTATGATCGGTGATGACAGTAATACGGTGAACAGCACCCTCCAAAAAATGGCTCCATTCTTCAAATGCCAATTTTACTGCCAATAATTCACGGTTACCTACATCATAGTTCCTCTCAGCCGGAGTGAATTTCTTGGAGAAGAACGCACATGGTCGCAGATTAGTCAGAGTAGCAGGGCTCTGAGAGAGAACAGTTCCCACCCACACCTCTGAGGCGTCCACCTCCACAATAAACGGCGCCTCGAGGTCAGGCTGTACCAGGACCGAGGTGGACATGAACCGGTCCTTTAGCTCAAGAAAGGCCTGGACAGCCATTTGCGACCAGTTCTGCAGATCCGCCCCTTTCCGTGTAAGGTCAGTCAATGGCTTGGCAATTTGAGAAAACCCTTTAATGAACCGTCGATAATAATTTGTGAAACCCAAAAAGCGTTGAAGCGCCTTGATATCCCTGGGTTGCACCCAATCCACGATAGCCTGCACCTTTCCTGGGTCAATTTTAAACCCATCACGAGAAAGGAGTAACCCAAGAAAGGCTATTTCCTGAACAGAGAAAACACATTTTTCAAGCTTGGCAAACAGATGGTTATCACGTAATCTCTGTAATACTGAGCGAACATGCATAATATGCGTATCTCTATCGGCAGAATAAATCAAAATGTCATCGAGATAGATGACCACAAAACGACCAAGAAAATCAGAAAAGATATCATTGATGAAATTTTGAAACACCGCAGGGGCATTTGTTAGACCAAAAGGCATCACCAAATTCTCGAATAACCCCTCTGACGTCAGAAAGGCCGTTTTCCACTCATCCCCTTCTCTAATACGGATAAGATTATAGGCCCCCCTGAGATCTAGTTTGGTAAACCACCGGGCTTCAGAGAGTTGGTTGTAGAGATCAGAGATGAGTGGAAGCGGATACGTGTTTTTCACAGTAATTTTGTTCAATTCTCGGAAATCGAGACATGGCCTTAATCCTCCGTCCTTCTTCTTTACAAAAAAGAACCCAGCGGCCACAGGGGAAGAAGAAGGACGGATATGCCCTTTACGTATACTATCAGATATGTATGATTTCATAGCAGCCCTTTCTGGACCCGAGAGGTGATATAAACGGGCCTTGGGCAATTTGGTATTGGGAAGCAAATCGATGGCACAGTCATATGGGCGATGAGGCGGCAAAACCTCAGCCTCTGTTTCCGAGAATACGTCTCCATAGTCCCTCAGGTATTCCGGAAGACCCTCAGGACTTACGGAGAACACAGGTACAGATTGTAAACACCTTTTATGACAAGCAGGACTCCATTTGACTATGGTACGACACTCCCAATCAATAACGGGATTATGTAACATCAACCATGGATACCCCAACACTAATCCAGCAGGGAGATTGGCCATTACAAAACAAGAAATAGTTTCAGAATGCAGAGACCCGATCACAAGAGTAAATTTTTCTGTAGCAAACCGAATGAGGTTTTGAGGCAGCGGTGTTTTATCAATTGCCAGGAGTTGAATGGGTCCTTCTAACCTCACTGTCTCTAACTCTAATCTTTGGACCAACTCAGAGTCAATGAAGTTCATAGCGGACCCACAGTCAACAAAGGCAGTAGCAGACCAGACCGACTCCTTGACCCGGAGGTTGACATTCAGAAGTATCTTATTGGAGGAGAGGAAAGGTACCTGATAGTCTGGGCAACCTCCTCGACCGTTACCCAGACTTAGAAGTTTCCCGACGACTGTTTAGCGGAGGAGCAAGGCGGGCAATCTTTCCTCCAGTGTCCATGGTGTCCACAATAGAAGCACAGCTTGAGATCCCGGCGTCTTCTTCTCTCCTTCCCATCTGGACTGATGGCTCCAACTTCCATCTGTTCCATAGCCGGCAAAGAAGGTGCCCTGGGTAGAGGGGGCGGAATCTCACGCATGGTGCCCCTTCTTTCCTGTAATCTGCGGTCCATACGAACTTCCTCCGTCATCGCATCATCCAAGGTGCTGGGAGGAGGGTGCAGAGCCAAAGCGTCTTTCAGGGAGTCCGAAAGACCTCTCCGGAATTGGCACCTGAGTGCAGAATCATTCCATCGTACCTCAGTGGACCACTGCCGAAACTCTGAACAATATAGCTCAGTAGTGTGATTTCCCTGAGTGAGACACATGATCCTGTCCTAAGCCACCCGTACACGGTCTGGTTCGTCATATATCACCCCGAGGGAGTCAAAGAAGAGGTCAACCCGAATGCCGTTCAGGGGCCGAAGGGGGTAGGGAAAACGCCCAGGTCTGGGAACTCCCTCTAAGTAACGACATGATGATCCCCACCCGCTGGGTCTCATTCCCCGAGGACCGAGGCCGGAGAGTGAAGAGAAGCCTGCAACTCTCCCTAAATGTCCGAAATAGGTTTTTCTCCCCCGAGAATTTATCCGGGAGTATCACCGTGGGTTCGGGGGAGGTCAGTTGGACATCAGTGGGACTATGCTGTCCTACGGTTTGTGAGGTAGCTGCCACTGAGGTGGCCCTCGCAGAAGCGGAGACCTCACTCTGCAGCATATTGTGTGAAGCTACCAGGGTGCAATGCTCTGCAGCCAAATCCTGCACCAGCTGCGTAAGGTTGGCTACTTTCTCGCACAAGGTACTGAGTGGATCCATTACAGTTTTTTATGCTGTAAAGTTGGATCCCACTACCAAGAAATAAATGTCATTTTTTTTTTTCCCTATGAGAGATAAAGCCTATAGAGGCCGGCTATACTGTAATGCTGCCACCAGGGGGAGCCAGAGCTCTGTAGCATAATACACTACACAGAGCAATGAGAACCAGGAAGTGAATTCACAGCGTTCTCATGCATTACCTCAAAACACAGCTGAGAAGCAGAGCTGCAGAGCATGCAAGGAATAGTCACACATGCTGGGTCAAACACCGTACGGGCAGAAGCAGGACCGGAGGGACGAGGAAAAGCGGAGTCAAAGTCAGGCCAAGGTCAGTACCGTAGGAAGCAACCGAGTGGGGAAATAGGAGAGGGGACAGAGGACAGGAGGGATGACCAGGGGACAGAACACAGACAAGGGCACGGGGGCACAGGAACAGACAGATCAGGATATTACTCACAGGACCAGCAATCACAGGCAAAGCAGTGCTAAGCTTATAGCCGGCACTGATTCACTGAAAATGCCAGCTTTTAAGGCATCCAGGGTCTGGAAGTGAGGCTCGAGAGAAGGCTCCGCCCCCTAGCCATGTGGACAGGGAGGCGAACCATGACAAGCAGGCTGGGGAGTATATGAGCAGGCTGGGGGGTATATGAGCAGCATGGGGAGTATATGAGCAGCATGGGGAGTATATGAGCAGCATGGGGAGTATATGAGCAGCATGGGGAGTATATGTGCAGCTTGGGGAGTATATGAGCAGGATGGGAGTATATGAGCAGCATGGGGAGTATATGAGCAGCATGGGGAGTATATGAGCAGCATGGGGAGTATATGAGCAGCATGGGGAGTTTATGAGCAGCATGGGGAGTATATGAGCAGGACATTACCCCATAACAGTGTCAGCAGCAGATCCTCGCCCCATAAGTGTGTCATGACCACATTTTTTGCTTGAACTTTTATTTTCCTATTTTCCTCCTCTAAAACCAGCGTGCGTCTTATGGTCCGGTGTGTCTTATAGTCCGAAAAATATGGTTATGTACTACTTTTATCGGTCGGTTTTACTACTTACATATCACATTTCATGTTGAATTTTTTTCCCTACCCAAATGATATCTCACTTCCCTTATTATAATAATAATAATAATAATAATAATAATAATATTTATTCATTTATATCACTTATCTCCATTAATTTTACATATCGGCTCATCTCTTTCCCATTCAGGGCCTTATAATATCGGATCCTCTCAGTGGAGATCTTCTATATAAGAGAATTTTCCTGATTGCCCCGTGAAGGATGGATATGGACAGGGACAAGATGGCGGAGAGGATATTACACCTCACCCTAGAGATCCTCTTCCGGCTTACTGGAGAGGTGAGAGATTCTGATGACGTCACATTACATCATTCTTATCTATGGGAATAACAGATGGACAGAACTGGAGAGGTGAGGACTCTGGAAATGTCTGGAGTGAGATTTATTACTGTGTCTCTCCATAACCAGGATTACACAGTAGTGAAGAAGACCTCTAGTGAGCGCTGTCAGGCCCCTGTGTCTGAGGGATGGGGAAGACCCCTGAGCCCAGTCACGGGGCCTCCACCTCACCCCCCGATACATGAGGACATCAATGACCAGAAGATCCTAGAACTCACCTACAAGATGATTGAGCTGCTGACTGGAGAGGTGACACTGCTGGGAATGCTGGGACATTATACAGTAATGCTATGAAGGGATCGGGGGTGACGGTATCATTGTATGTGTCAGGTTCCTATAAGGTGTCAGGACGTCACCGTCTATTTCTCCATGGAGGAGTGGGAGTATTTAGAAGGACACACAGATCTGTACAAGGACGTCATGATGGAGGATCCCCAGCCCCTCACATCACCAGGTAATAGACAGAACAAAATACACACGGCCTATAATTATCTGTATGTAAGGAATGAATTCAGTCCCTGTATGTGTCTCCTCCAGTTCTATCCAGTAAGAGGACAACACCAGAGAGATGTCCCCGTCCTCTTCTCCCACAGGACTGTAAACAAGAAGACCCCGATGTTCCTCAGGATCATCAGGTAGATGGAGAGAAGGAGCCATGAAATCTCCCTATGATGTGTAGACGGCTGTGAAGGTCTTGTGCTCAGTCTTGTTTTATCCTCCAGTATTATATGGTTTATACTTGTGTAATGAGAGCGGTGGAGATGGCAGGATTAGAGCTGATCATAGATGGGACTTCTCTGTCTTTGACTTTTACAATATTTGTTTCAGGGGGAAGATCTGCCCCATATTAATACTACAGAGACATATGTGAGGGGTGATGAGCTGAGCAAAGAGGAGATTCCTGCAGATAACCGCCCAGGTGAGTAGTGACCACTAAATGCAGAGAAGTCACAGATTCTTCTCAGTCACCGGCTGTGGCTGCTTTATCAGGGTTGTAGTCTGGCCATATCAAATGACCACCATTCTTCTGCTAGACCACCACATGCTCCTCCACCCAAAACTGTCCCCATTATTTTGGGCATTGGACGTTCTTCTGTTGTAGTGAGATCTGTATCAGCCAGATCTTACAGGTAGGATCCATCCTATCACCTGAAATTAGAAAACATTGACCCTTAGCTGCCCAGATCTCTAATCTGTAAAGCAAAATGACAGCGTACGTAGAAAGGGCAGACAACTTAGAAAATCATGGGAAGAAGAATCTAATCAGTATGGTGGACCCCTAAGAGAAAGCGGAGGGTAATGATGCTGGTGACATCCTAGATTCTTAGTTTGGTGCCGTGTTCTCCAGGTGAATAAAGATTGATTGCTCTCAGTGGGAGAAACAAAATAATAATCTTGTAGTTGATGAAGAGACCTCAGTAGTCTGGAAAGCTTGCTTTGTAACATCATTTATTTTATTTTTGTTCTCCATTAATAAGTATCATAACTACAAGATTCCTATTGTTTCTACCACTGAGAGCAATGACTCCATCTTCCTAGAATCTCGGCCTCTTATTGATAGATCTTCCTTCTCTCCCTTCTGATGAATGCGCTGATAGGGGCGTTTATATCCAGAGTTGGGCACAGGGTAACTGTAACATATGAGGGAGGTTAGAATTACCCCACAGTGGGTACATAGAGACCGGGCAGCCCACACACAGGTTTTCTAAAATTTAACACCTTCACCCCTGGGGAATTTTAGTTTTTCACCCTTTAAGCCCTTAACGACCTTGGACGTACTGAGTACGTCATGGGGACATGGTGCTAAACGACCCATGACGTACTCAGTACGTCATGGCGAAATCGCGGTCCCGGAGCCCCGGGGAGTGAAATTTGTTTACTTAAACGGTAGATTCGGGAAGGAGGGGACCTCTGCCTGACCTCAGGAGGGGTGGTGCCTCCTCCCCGAACCTACAGAGGCTGTGCTTGGCTGACAAACGCCGCTCAGCCAATTACAGCCACTGTAATGTTCCAGCCATTGAAAATGGCTGGAACATTGAAATCCAGCCCTGATCAGTGCTGCTGTAGCACTGGCCATTGGCTGGAGCTGGGTGATCGATGCTTCACCCGCCCCCAGCTCTGATTGGAGAGACCGGTCTTGTGACCGCTCTCTCCAATCAATGTGGATCTGCGGTCTGTGACCGTCCCTGGAAGCCGAGGAGAGCGGTAAGTTGTTGTCCCCGCCGCCCACCCCTGTCCCCGATCTCCCCGCCGCTGCTCCCGCTTCACCGCTGTCCCCGCCGCTGCTCCCGCTTCACCGCCGCTGTCTCCGATCGCCCCGCCGCTGCTCCCGCTTCACCGCCGCTGTCTCCGATCGCCCCGCCGCTGCTCCCGCTTCACCGCTGTCCCCGCCGCTGTCTCCGATCGCCCCGCCGCTGCTGCCGCTGTCTCCGATCGCCCCGCCGCTGCTCCCGCTTCACCGCCGCTGTCTCCGATCGCCCCGCCGCTGCTCCCGCTTCACCGCTGTCCCCGCCGCTGTCTCCGATCGCCCCGCCGCTGCTGCCGCTGTCTCAGATTGCCCCGCCGCTGCTGCCGCTTCACCGCTGTCCCCGCCACCATGCTTCCGATGCACCGCTGTCCCCGCCGCCATGCTTCCGATGCACCGCTGTCCCCGCCGCCATGCTCCCGCTTCACCGCTGTCCCCGCCGCCGCTCACGATCCACCGCTGTCCCCGCCGCCATGCTTCCGATGCACCGCTGTCCCCGCCGCCATGCTTCCGATGCACCGCTGTCCCCGCCGCCATGCTTCCGATGCACCGCTGTCCCCGCCGCCATGCTCCCGATGCACCGCTGTCCCCGCCGCCATGCTCCCGATGCACCGCTGTCCCCGCCGCCGCTCCCGATCCACCGCTGTCCCCGCCGCCATGCTCCCGATGCACCGCTGTCCCCGCCGCCATGCTCCCGCTTCACCGCTGTCCCCGCCGCCGCTCCCGATCCACCGCTGTCCCCGCCGCCATGCTCCCGATGCACCGCTGTCCCCGCCGCCATGCTCCCGCTTCACCGCTGTCCCCGCCGCCGCTCCCGATCCACCGCTGTCCCCGCCGCCATGCTTCCGATGCACCGCTGTCCCCGCCGCCATGCTTCCGATGCACCGCTGTCCCCGCCGCCATGCTCCCGATGCACCGCTGTCCCCGCCGCCATGCTCCCGCTCCACCGCTGTCCCCGCCGCCGCTCCCGATCCACCGCTGTCCCCGCCGCCATGCTCGCCACTGTCCCCGCACCCACCTTTTTCAGCCGCTGCTGCCCCCGAATCGGCCCCCACTGTTCCCGATCGGCGGCCGCCGCCGCCTCCTTCATCGGCTGCCCCTTCTTCTCCATCGCCACACCACCTATTCCTCCATGTGCTGCAAGCCACCCTCCTCCCACGTGGGGGGAGGGTGGCTTGCAGCACATGTGGGGGGAGGGTGGCTGGCTTGCAGCACATGTGGGGGGAGGGTGGCTGGCTTGCAGCACATGTGGGGGGAGGGTGGCTGGCTTGCAGCACATGTGGGGGGAGGGTGGCTTGCAGCACATGCCAGCCACCCTCCCCCCACATGTGCTGCAAGCCACCCTCCCCCCACATGTGCTGCAAGCCAGCCACCCTCCCCCCACATGTGCTGCAAGCCAGCCACCCTCCCCCCACATGTGCTGCAAGCCAGCCACCCTCCCCCCACATGTGCTGCAAGCAAGCCACCCTCCCCCCACATGTGCTGCAAGCAAGCCACCCTCCCCCCACATGTGCTGCAAGCCACCCTCCCCCCACATGTGCTGCAAGCCACCCTCCCCCCGGGGCCCCCCCTCCTCCATGTGCCATCTCTCTCTCCCATCAGACTCTGCCCCCCTCCCCGATCTGCTGCCTGCTCTCTCCCATTTTCCATCTACTGCCCCCTCTCACCCTCCTCGATCTGTTGCCTCCTTCATCTGCTGCCTCTTCTGTCTGCTGTGATCCTGCTGCCTAGATCCATCCTGTAAGGTAGGTATCCCCATCTCGCCTTCCCCCCCCCCATCCTCTGCCGCTCCTCCATCCGCTGCGCCATTTGCCATCCATCCGCTGCGCCATTTGCCATCCATCCGCTGCGCCATTTCCCATCCATCCGCTGCGCCATTTCCCATCCATCCACTGCGCCATTTCCCATCATCCCTCCGCTGCGCCCTTTCCCATCCTCTGCCGCTCCTCCACCCGCTGTGCCCTTTCCCATCTTCCATCCGCTGCGCCCTTTCTCATCTGCCACCCCGCCCTCTCGCATCGCATTATCCAGCGCAGTTGCTCGCTTCCAGACTGCAGTGGATGATGCGATGCGAGACTCGTGCATTGCTCTCACGTTTGGCACTGGTCTTAGTGGCAGGCGCTCTTTTTTTTTTTTTTTTTTTTTTACTGATGTCTGTATTTTTTATTTCGCCAAACTAATTTTTTTTGTATGGGGGGGGTCTAGTTTCCAAAATGGGATCACATGTGGGGGAGCTCCATTGTTTAGGCACCTCAGGGGGTCTCCAAATGAAACATGGCGTCTGCTAATAATTCCAATCAATTTTACTGTGAAATGGCGCTCCTTCTCTTCTGAGCCCCGCCGTACGCCCAAACAATTGATTTCCACCACATATGAGGTACCTGTGTACTCAGGAGAAATTGCACAATACATTTTATGGTGCATTTTTTCCTGATACCCTTGTGGAAAAAAAAGCTACCTGTTTGAAAAAACAATTTTGTGGTAAAAAAAAGAATAAAATATTTTCACGGCTGAACGTTACAAACGTTTGTGAAGCCTCCAGGGGTTCAAAGTGCTCACTAAACAGCTAGATAAATTCCATGAGGGGTCTAGTTTCCAAAATGGGGTCAATTGTGGGGGAGCTCCATTGTTTAGGCACTTCAGGGGGGTCTCCAAATGAAACATGGCGTCCGCTAATAATTCCAACCAATTTTGCTGTGAAATAGCGCTCCTTGCCTTCCGAGTCCTGCCGTGCGCCCAAACATTTGATTTCCACCACATATGGGGTATCTGCGTACTCAGGAGAAAATGCACAATACATTTTATGGTGCATTTTTTCCTGATACCCTTGTGATAAAAAAAGCTACCTGGTTGAAGCAACAGTTTTTTGTTAAGAAAATTTTTTTTTCTTTTCACGGCTCAACGTTATAAACTTCTGTGAAGCCCCCAGGGGTTCAAAGTGCACATCAAACATCTAGAAAAAATATTTGAGGGCTCTAGTTTCCAAAATGGGGTCATTTGTGGGGGAGCTCCATTGTTTAGGCACCTCAGGGAGTCTTCAAACCCGACATGGTGTCCGCTAATGAGTGCAGCTAATTTTGCACTCAAAAATTCAAATGGCGCTCCTTGCCTTCCGAGTCCTACCGTGTGCCCAAACATTTGATTACCACCACATATGGGGTATCTGCGTACTCAGGAGAAAATGCACGATACATTTTATGATGCATTTTTCCTGATACCCTTGTGAAAATACTAATTTTTATGGCTAAAGTAACATTTTTGTGTTAAAAAAGTAAAATTTTCATTTTTTCGTCTACATTGCTTTGGTTGCTGTGAAGCTCCTAAAGGGTTAATAAACTTCTTGGATGTGGTTTTGAGCAGAGTGAGGGGTGCAGATTTTAGAATTGGGTCACTTTTGGGTATTTTCTGTCGCCTAGGTTTCTCAAATCACTCCAAATGTGATGTGGTACCTAAACAATTTTTTTTTGTAAATTTTGTTGGAAAAATGAGAAATTGGTGATGAACTTTGAACCCTTCTAACTTCCTAACGGAAATTTTTTTTTTTTCAAAAATTGCGCTGGTGTAAAGTAGACATGTGGGAAATGTTATTTAGTAACTTTTTTTGTGTGACATATCTCTCAGATTTATGGGCATAAAATTTCAAATTTTGAAAATTGCAAAATTTTCAAAATTTTCGCCAAATTTACGAAATTTTCACAAATAAACGCAAAACATATCGGCCTAAATTTACCACTGACATGAAGTACAATATGTCACGAAAAAACAATCTCAGAATCGCCAGGATCCGTTGAAGTGTTCCAGAGTTATAACCTGTCAAAGTGACACTGGTCAAAATTGCAAAAAATGGCCGGGTCTTTAAGGTGAAAACAGGCTGGGGGCTGAAGGGGTTAACTTCCAAGAAGCATAGCTTTTTTATTTTTCCGTCAACATAGACATATCAGGGATTTTTTTTTTGCCTGATGAGTTGTGCTTTTGAACTACACTATTCATTTTATCAGATAGTGTACTGAAAAATGGGGAAAAAATTCAAAGTGCAGTGAAATTGCAAAAAAAAAGTGCAATTACACGATTGTTTTTTATTTACCATGTTCATTATAAGTTCACATGTTCAGCCTCTAATGCTGAGAATAGGCCTGTGCTGAGAGGTAGCCACCAGATGCTATGCCAAAGAGTCTTTGTACTGTGTTGGCTGACCGCAGGGTTCTACGATTGGATACTGACAGTCACAGATGTGGTCGGGTGCAGACGGGATGGCTGGTGTAAGCAGGTGCAGCAGATATAGTAGGCAGAGCTGGTATAGATAGATGCAGGAGGTATGGCAGACACAGCTGGTATAGATAGATGCAGCATCTAGAGTGGATGCTAGGAAACAAACACGTGTTAACACACACAGCATACGACTCAGCAAGCAGCACGGTAACTGACAACTATCAACGCATCTCTAAGGATAGACCACATTGCCCAAGCACGTCCCATAGGGGGAGGATGCCTTAAATACCTATTGCCTCTTAACCATAGGTTGGGAGGAACTTCCGGGTTAGGTGCACGCTGGCCCTTTAAGAATATATGAGCGTGAGCTAAGCGCAGTCCTAGGAGACCTACCCTGGGAAAAGGTGCAGGACAGTGCGGGGATGCTGGTAACAGCGTTACAACCTATTTTATAAAATATATCTTTAAATTTGTATATATTATTGAAGATAACTTTTATTCTTGACAGATATTTGTACCAGGAGATTAGAGGCACAACTGACATCTTCAATTTTTAAATCAGATGACCTTGATATCATACAAGATATAACTGAAGTGAATGACTCTATTCCAGATATATCATCTTCCCTTTACAGCAAAGATTTATTATCTGATTTTATTAAACAAGTCCTACCTTCTGATTCATCACAGACTATTAAGAAATATAAATGTCACAAAAGCAGCATTAAAAATAAAAGTGCTCTTACAGCAAATAAGCCATTTTCAACTTCAGAATATCAAAAAATTAATAACAAAAATGACACAGAGGAGAAAAGAATTTCTTCAGAATCTGTTAGTTACCAGATAACTCACACAGGGGAAAAGCCATTTGCATGTTTAGAATGTGGGAAATGTTTTGGCAATAAATCACATTTTGTTACACATCAGAGAACTCACACAGGGGAGAAACCATATTTATGTTCAGAATGTGGGAAATGTTTTGCACATAAAACAACTCTTGTTACACATCAGAGAACTCACACAGGGGAGAAGCCTTTTTCATGTTCAGAATGCAGGAAATGTTTTGCAGATCAATCATGTTTTGTTAAACATCAGAGAACTCACACAGGGGAGAAGCCTTTTTCATGTTCAGAATGTGGGAGAAGTTTTACCCAAACATCAAGCCTTGCAAGTCACCAAAGAATTCACACAGGGGAGAAGCCTTTTTCATGTTCAGAATGTGGGAGATATTTTAACCTAAAATCAAAACTTCTTACACACCAGACAATTCACACAGGGGAGAAGCCTTTTCCATGTTCAGAATGTGGGAAATATTTTGCATATCAATCAGATCTTGTTAGACATCAGAAAACTCACACAGGGGAGAAGCCTTTTTCATGTTCAGAATGTAGGAAATGTTTTGCAAATCAATCAGGTCTTGTTAGACATCAGAGAACTCACACAGGGGAGAAGCTTTTTTCATGTTCAGAATGTGGGAGATATTTTAACCGAAAATCAAATTTTCTTACACACCAGACAATTCATAAAGGGGAGAAGCCTTTTTCATGTTCAGAATGTGGGAAATGTTTTGCAAATCAATCAGGTCTTGTTAAACATCAGAGAACTCACACAGGGGAGAAGCCTTTTTCATGTTCAGAATGTGGGAAATGTTTTGCAGATCAATCAGCTTTTGTTAGACATCAGAGAACTCACACAGGGGAGAAGCCTTTTTCATGTTCAGAGTGTGGGAGACGTTTTACACAAACATCAAGTCTTGCAAGACACAAAAGAATTCACACAGGGGAGAAACCCTTGACATGGGTAGAATGAGGGAAATATTTTGCACACAAATGGATTCTTTTTAAACATCACAAATCTTAAAAGTGTAGAAGTCATTATCATACCTAGAAGGTCAGAACTGTTTTACTTGAAAATTATAATTTGTTGACCTCTAAGAACAATTCACATGGGTTACTTGAAGCCTTTTGAAGTAGAGGTAATTAAACATCTAATGCAATTTTTTACTTCCCCACTATCTCCTCTCCTTGGTATTGGTGGAAAAGGTGGGGTGAAGGGAATCACTCTTTTTTTTTTTATTGGATATTTCTATTACATTCTTAGAAACCCGTATCCCTTATTTAAGCCTTGCTAATTGGGAAGAGAGCGGCATTTCTAAATTTGCAGCTATTTATAGAGAGTCTCAGTTAACGTCCTTTTCGGAGATGGTTGAGAAATTTTGATTACATTGAAGCTGTATTTATCAATACCTCCAAGTGAGACATCTTAGTACAGGACCTGATATTGGGTACAATTCACCTCCTCTCGATCTACATAGACTTTTTCAAAAGAGGAATATAATATTAAAGGGGTCTCAATGTTATATAGTTTTTTAAGCTCCCCATTGGAAGATCTGAAGTTGTCATACGTGATAAAATGGGAGCAAGAGCTGAAAACATTCTTCCCTCAACAATGGTGGGCGCCTCGGAATAGACTTATATCACCTCCGCTTGTATAAATCACCTAGAACAAATTATATAAATTCATACAAGGTGGTATCTGTTTTCACGCAAAATGGCTCTGATGATCCCTGATTACTCCCCATTCTGTTGGACAGCCTGTCTTCAGAAAAGCACGCTGGGGCATGTATGGTGGTCCTGTCCTAAAGTTATGGTATTTTGGGAGCAGGTGTTTGATCTAATTTCATCTGTAACTGGTGTTCGTGTAATTATGGATGATCCACTGACAATCCTGGATGTAGGACTTGATAACTTCCCCTAAAATGTGAAACCTGTTATTGCTGATCTACTTACCTCGGCCAGACGATGTCAGGCTATAAAGTGGAAACTCCCTTCAGTTCCCTCGGTTGAGGAGCTTGTCAGGAAAATTAATCCTCATTTTCATTATGAGTTTACACTTGGCCATAATGTAGAGAGAAGAAAACGAATTCCGAAAAATTGGGGAATTTTCATTACATGCTATTTGTCCCACGGGATTTTGATGTACCGGTATTTGTATTATTGACTCCTACCTATAAAATAGACCGAATTGGTGTCTTCCCCTTCCCCCTTTCTTTTTTTTCATCTTTTTTTTCTTTTCCTTTTTCCTTATTTTGCTTTGTGGTGGTTGTTAATATTATCGTAGTGTTACTTCGATTGTGATATGTATCGATTGTTTTGTGAAAAATTGAAATAAAATATATATTGGAAAAAAAATTCACATGTGGAGAAAATATAAATTTGACAAATTGAACAAGAAAACACAAACGTGACAGTAAAAGTAAACGAACGGAAAGCACGTTAGAAGTTACATTAGAATTATACATGCAGTTACTAATAGATGTCTGTTTTCTAAAAATCAAATAAAGCAATATTCCATGTGCATCGAACATTTCACATTGTTATATTTTTATTTTCCTATCGCCACGACAGCACCCACTTGAGAGAGGGGTCCGCCCCTTCAGGACGGGAAACCTACAGATAAAAAAGGGCGGTCCCTCTCCCTCATCAGTTAGTTTCCTGTCCTGATGGATCGGAACCTATAGGTACCTGGGCTCCAGTAGTGTCCGTGCGGTGTCTGCGGGAATGGCGGAGCTCTGGGTCTGAAGGCACGGTCGGTGGAGCTCCCGTGGTGGACTTCGCCCTCCTAGTGTTCCTGCGTTGGTTGTCTCTGGTCCGGGTGAGGCCGCCAGGGGAACCACGTCTGCGGGAGGGTAAGTGCTGCTTCCCTCATGGCTACCCGGTGACTTCCTGAGATAGCGTGGTCGGGCAAGGTGCTCTCCCTACTGCGTCGCACGTGTGTCTGTACTGACACTTCCAGGTTGCGCACGGCCGTGCACGCGCGGGGAGGGTGACCCGGATGTGCCTGGCTGCGCGCCTGCACGCTGGTTGGTCACCGCAGCTGTAACTTGTAAGTGCTTGTGAGCACTTCCGGGGTATCTGATCCGGAGGAAGAGACGCTGGAGGGGGCTGTGGGGTCCTCCATCTTAAAAATGAAGTTGAAACCTGACAGAGTGGTGCTTGCTCCGACCCTCTCCAGCTATGGACAGCCCGCAATCACCCCCATCCCGGGATACTACTCGGGAACCATCCCAAGCTCCATCCAAGCGAAAAAGCAGCAGTGCAGATAGTCACTCCAGAGGGATTACTACAGGTCGCAAGAGGAAAGAGGATCATGAATATCTCGGTTCTCAACCCTCTAGAATCGGCCAGACAATCACCTCGTCTCTGTCTCTAGCTCCGGTATCCGTCTTTCTTGCTATGGGTGAGTGATCTTCGTGAAAGTACTCCAATAGCTAATGTCCCCCTTCTTGTCTATAACTGTGTTTAGGTACATAGGAAGTGTTCCGCCGAGCAGAAAAATAAAGAATGGCCCTTGTGTGCCTGAAAATTACCCAGTTCTTATAAAAAAAGACTTTGTGAGCCCTGTATCAAGCAGACTGTATGGGAAGAAGCCCCTACATCCTATCCCCAGCAGCAGATCTTAGGGAACTTATCCGCACCAAAGTTCAGTCATCTTTAAAATCGTTAAAGGGATCAAAAAAACATAGGAAATAAATTACTCGCCCTGATTCATCCTCAGCCCTTAGTTCGGAAACCAAGTCGAACGTTTCTTACTCTGATAGTTCTTCCTTCTCAGATGAAGCAGGGAAATCGTGCTTTCCTCTGGAGTGGATGGATGGCCTTGTCAGGGCTGTTCGCTCCACCATGGGGATTCAGGATACCAAACCTACTAAGTCCACTGAGGATACTAATTTCGCAGGATTATCCCAATAGAAATGTAAATCTTTCCCAGTGAACGATACGATTAAAGCCCTAATCAGGAAGGAGTGGCAGAAGCAGGATAATAGGGGCTTTCTTCCATCCTCTTCTAAAACACGATATCCCTTTGATGATGATGATGATGACCTCTCTCAATGGTGTAAACTGCCTAAAGTGGATGTGGCAGTTGCAAAATCTTCTAAAGGTGGTGTCACACAGCGACAACGACAACGACGTCGCTGCTACGTCACCATTTTCTGAGACGTTGCAGCGACGTCCCGTCGCTGTCGCTGTGTGTGACATCCAGCAACGAGCTGGCCCCTGCAGTGAGGTCGCCGCTCGTTGCTGAATGTCCAGCTTCATTTTTTGGTCGTCGCTCTCCCGCTGTGACGCACAGATCGCTGTGTGTGACACCGAGAGAGCGACGAAATGAAGCGAGCAGGGAGCAGGAGCCGGCATCTGGCAGCTGCGGTAAGCTGTAACCAAGGTAAACATCGGGTAACCAAGGTGGTTACCTGATATTTACCTTCGTTACCAGCCTCCGCCGCTCTCACGCTGCCAGTGCCGGCTCCTGCTCTCTGCACATGTAGCTGCAGTACACATCATGTAATTAACCCGATGTGTACTGTAGCTAGGAGAGCAGGGAGCCAGCGCTCAGTGTGCGCGGCTCCCTGCTCTCTGCACATGTTGCAGCACAGCGACGCGTGTCGTTATGATCGCTGCTTCGGCTGCTGTGTTTGACAGCTAAGCAGCGATCATAACAGCGACTTATAAGGTCGCTGCTACGTCACAGAAAATGGTGACGTAACAGCGACGTCGTTGTCGCTGTCGTTTAGTGTGAACCCAGCTTAAGATTCAGCACTTCCATTTAAAGATATGGGTTTCCTGAAGGATGCCCTTGACAGGAAATCTGATACTTACCTGAAAAGAACCTGGGAAGCCTCGGCCGCAGCACTAAAGCCTGCCATTTCTGCAACTTGCACGGCTAGGTCACTGTCAATATGGGTATACCAGTTAGAAAAGCAAATTAAATCTGGTTCTTCTAGAGAAAAGTTACTCTTGTCCATCCCACTCCTGAAGGACGCAGCGGCCTACCTTGCTGACGCCTCTGCTGATTCCGTACGTTTGGCGGCCCGAACTGCGGGATCTTCTAATGCTGCTCGACCCGCACTGTGGTTAAAATCATGGAAGGGGGACACGTCTTCAAAGACAAAATTGTGCACACTGCCTTGTCAGGGTGAGTTTATTTTTGGGCCTGAGTTAGACGACATTCTCACTAAAGCTGGGGATAATAAGAAGGCGTTCCCTAACACATACTTCCCTACCTGTAGGAAATCCTACAAAAAGTGTCAATTACAGCCCATCAGGTCAGAGCGCCGGGAAAAATATGATCCTCGCACGTCAGGTTCCAAGGGTTTCCTGTTTGGTGGCGCATCATTCAGGGGAAAACAACATAAACAGTAACATTGACCTCCCTGTGGGAGGCAGACTCCGCTTCTACAGTACCATCTGGAAGACCATTATATGTAGCTCCTTCATCATCAATGTCATCTTTGAAGGTCTTCATTTAGAATTTACTTCCATACCTTCACAATCCTTTGTTTTAACCCCTACTAGGAAAACGTCAGAACAACATTCTGCTTTAGTGACTGGAGTCCTCACTCTCTTTACAAAACGGGTCCTAGTTGAGGTCCGTGCCCATCAACGGGGCCAAGGTTTCTACTCTAGTCTTTTTCTGGTTACAAAGCCAGATGGCTCTTATAGAACAATAATCAATCTGAAAAAACTGATCCTCTCCTTAAAATATCGACCATTTAAGATGGAATCAATCCAGTCAGTCACGAAACTCCTTTTCCCCAATTGTTACATGTCAATCTTAGGCTATGTGGACACGTTGCGTACAGTCACTGCAGAAATTTCTGCAGCGATCTGAAGAGCTCATGTGCACTTTAAATCGCTGCAGAAATGTCCGTAGTGAAAAAAAAAAAGCCGATTCCATGCGCTCTGCCTGCAGCTCCTGCCATAGACCGAGCAGGAGCTGCCGGCAAAGCGCACGGAAGAAGTGACATGTCACTTCTTAGAACGCAGCGCTTCAGCAGTAGCCGAAGCGCTGCGCTCTAAAACGCCACGTGCGCACGGCCCCTGCACAATCTCCATAGACTGTGCAAGGGACGCAGGACGCATGCAGTTACGCTACGCTACAAAGCGCAGCGTAACTGCATGTATTTACGCAACGTGCGCACATAGCCTTAGACTTAGTACGCATCTTTTATCACATTCCTGTCCACCAACATCATCAACAATATTTAAGGATAGCTGTCTTGATAAATAAATCAATAAGACATTTTCAATTTGTAGCAATGCCCTTCAGAGTTTCACTGGCTCCTCGAATTTTCACAAAGATTATGGCAGAAGTCACAGCACATTTAAGGGAACGTCAGACCTTGATAATACCTTATTTAGATGATCTCCTGATAGTGGGTAAAACAACGGATGAATGTACAACTCGCCTCAATCACACTATGTTTACCCTTCAACGACTTGGATGGATTCTGAATCTAAAAAAATCCAAGCTAACCCCGACCACCTTTCAGTCTTTTCTAGGCATGTTACTGCACTCTCGTCAACAACGTTGTTCTCTACCAGACGAAAAAATCCAGAGAAAAATTCTACACATACAGGTCTATCCGTACATATCCCTAAGGAACGGCATGTCCTTATTAGACTCCATGACGTCCTGTATCCCTGCAGTTCCCTGGGCACTACTCCATACCAGGACTCTACAATGGGAGGTCTTGTCGGCAGCAAAAACTCTACGTGGCGCTCTCAAGTCCAGTCTGACTCTGACCAGAGCAGCACAGGATTCCCTTGTTTGGTGGATGACAGAGTCCAACCTGACCACCGGAAAACTACGGCACATTCATCTCACCAATATAGTGACGACAGACGCCAGCCCTTGGGGGTGGGGGGCTCACTTGGGGGACACTATAGCACAAGGTCTCTGGTCTCACCATGAAAGGCACACTTCCTCCAACTTCAAGGAACTACTGGCGGTCGAACAGGCACTGGTGCAGTTCCTTCCTCTCCTACAACAGACCCATGTTCGAATCCTCTCCGACAACCAGACAGTAGTTTCCTATATCAACCACCAGGAAGGTACACGGTCTGGTTCTCTCGTGACAACGGCTGCCAGGATTTTGACTCTCGCCGGACAACGACAGAGCAGATTTTCTGAGCTGCCACACTCTCCATCAAGGGGAATGGAAATTGAACTGAGAAGTGTTTCTTTAGATTGTTCACTGGTGGGGCCGTCCAGTGATAGATTTGTTTGCCACCAAGAGAAACAAACAAATGGAGCAATTCTGTTCTCTAAACAAAACAGACAATCCGACTGTTGTAGATGCCCTGCAGATACCCTGGACTTTCAGCCTAGCATATGCCTTTCCCCCGATGATTCTGCTTCCGGTAGTTCTCAGGAAAATCAGAGAAGAACAGGCAAGGGTCATTATGATAGCGCCCTTTTGGCCCAGGCGTTCTTGGTTCTCCCTTCTCACGAGCATGTCGGTTACAGACCCCTGGGTTCTCCCATCCAGACCGAATCTACTATCCCAAGGGCCTATCCATCATCCCCACGTCAAGGGCTTGAACTTGACGGCATGAACTTTGAAAGGGAGTTGTTAGCCGCACATGGTTTTTCCCAATAACTGATTAATACCCTTCTTCACACTACGAAACCGGTGACGACCAGACAATATAGTCGAGTCTGGAGAAAATTTCTTGAATTTTCTCCTAACTACTCTCCAGAGGTAGTTCTTATCTCATCTATATTGAAGTTTCTCCAATCTGGTCGAGACATGGGTCTTTCCCTGAATACACTCAAAGCTCTAGGGGCCCTCTACAATTCTAACATAGCTGGTAATCGATGGGTCATGCATTTTGTTAAGGCATGTGAACGCATACAGCTGGTTCATATTCCCAATCCTCCCCCTTGTGACCTCAATCTGGTGTTAGACGCCCTGACAGGGCCCCCCTTTGAGCCCCTGCAGTCAGCTTCGGATAAACTAATTTCCTTAAAAACCTGTCTGCTGGTCGCCTTAACCTCTGCTCGCCGCATTAGCAATATCCAGGCTCTATCCATTGATCCTCCGTATCTGCAGGTCTTTCCTGACAAAATTATTCTTAAAACAGACCCTACTTACTTGCCTAAGGTAGCTTCCCATTTTCACAGAAGTCAGGAGATTAGTTTGCCTTAATTTTTTCCTAATCCGGTCAAACCTGAGGAATATATGTACCATACCTTGGATGTCCGTAACGTCTTACTTGAGTACATTGCTAGAACAGCCTCCTGTAGACACCTTAGGTCTTTGTTCATATCCTTTCAAGGCCATAGGAAAGGGTGTCATGTGACAAAAAGCACATTAGCAAGATGGATGAGGGATGCAATATCTCTGGCATATACAGCTAAAGAAGAACCATTGCCACATAGTGTGCGAGCTCATTCTACTCGAGCACTGGCATCTTCCTGGGCTGAGAAAGCAGATGTCTCTATCACTCACATATGTAAGGCTGCTACTTGGTCCTCGCCTTCCACATTCTATAATCACTATAAATTGGACCTACCCTCTGCTTCAGACCTTACTTTCGGAAGATCAGTTCTACAAGCGGTGGTCTCTCCCTAGGTGGCGGTATCTCTGAAAGTCTCTCAAGTGGGTGCTGTCGTGGTGATAGGAAAAGACTAAATTACTTACTGGTAATTGAGATTTTTCGGAGGCCACGACAGCACCCGCACACCTCACCCTTATAAATTTACTCACCCCCTTGGTGGATGTGGTCCTTCTTGGTTCTTTTATTTTTGTGTCATACAAATCCACTGTGGTTCCTCTCACATGCTCTGAAAACCAACTGATGAGGGAGAGGGACCGCCCTTTTTTATCTGTAGGTTTCCTGTTCTGAAGGGGATGATCCCTCTCGCAAGTGGCTGCTGTCATGGACTCCAGAAAATCCCATTACCGGTAATTAATTTAGTCTATATTCACTATATGGACAAGAGTATTGCAACCCTCCCCCAAAAATACCCAACATTCCTCCTCCCTCTTCTTCCTAACTCCCAATCTCAGCGATCTGCCATTCATTACAGTTAGGGGTACTTTACACGTTGCCACATCGCTACTGATATATCGTCGGGGTCACGTCGTTAGTTACGCACATCCGGCGTCGGTAGCGACATCGCAATGTGTAAATCCTAGGAGCAACGATGAACGAGCATAAAAGTCAAAAATCGCTGATCTGTGTCACGTCGTTCATTTCCATAATGTCGCCCCTGCTGCTGATACAATGTTGTTTGTCGTTCCTGCAGCACCACACATCGCTGTGTGTGAAGCCGCAGGACCGACAAACCTCTCCTTACCTGCGTCCCGCCGCCAATGCGGAAGGAAGGAGGTGGGCGGGATGTTGTGTCCCGCTCATCTCCGCCCCTCCGCTTCTATTGGCCGGCCGCTTCGTGACGTCGCGGTGACGTCACGGTGACGCCGAACGCACCTCCCACTTGAAGGAGGGATTGTTCGGCAGTCACCGCGACGTCGCTGACAAGGTATGTGCGTGTGAAGCAGCCGTAGCGATAATGTTCGCTATGGCAGAAATCACAAGATATTGCATATGCGACGGGGGCGGGTACTATCGCGCTCGACATCGCGCTCGACATCGCGCTCGACCCCTTACTTTCAGCGCACAATCTCCATGTGTGAACAATGTCTGTAACTTCTCTATACTACAATAATAAACATGTTCATATTACAAATTACTTTTTCCATCTACGATCCATTCCTTCTTTGTGGGAACATCTGATGTGATCGAGTTTGACAAAATAATCAGTGATTATCTATACAGAGACGCCATGTACAGAAATATTAGGTCTACAGCAACATCACATATGTTATACAGAAGAATAGTGCTGTCTCCATAGCTCTTTATACAGTCACTTATAGATCAGACAAGCTCCTCATATTTCGGCAGTTTCTATTTTCCTCAGAAGCTTTTTATATGAATAAGATCAGTGAGTCTCGTTATACCGAGTAGAGAAGCTCCAGGGTGTTACGAACCGGCGCTGCCATAGCCGCAAGCAGCCTGCTGCAGTTCCTGCTGCGCCCAGGCGCCGGCTGCCGTTCTTGGCTGTGCCTCGGGTCGTCCAGTTGGCTGCTCCTTCCACCACGTCTAAGTGTGGAGAGGCGGCTAGTGCGCATGCGTGCGCCGATTTACCCCAGCCAGAGTCTAAGCCCGGTGTTTTGCCTAGTGAGCATGCTCAGCCTGATTGTGTTATGTCTGAGACTAAGTCCTCAGTTCAGGCTACTGAGCATGCTCCCACAATTAACCCTAACAGCCTCTTTCTTTGCACAGGTGCTTGGACTTCGTGCTGTCTAAGTTCTGGGATGTGCCTATTGAGCATGCTCAAACTGATAGTCTGATTTCTGAGCCTGTTGCTCAGGCTACTGAGCATGCTCAGGCACTTGATGCATCAGAGGCTAGGTCCGGTAAGGACCTCACTGAGCATGTTCGTGAGGTGGCAGGCCCTGATAGGGCAGAGAGTGTCAGGTGTCCCGATGACGTGGCAACTCCGGACTGGCTCGTAGAGGCCCACCCCTATGATTTGGCACCTCACCATTGGTCGTCAGATGATGACTGGTGAAGTGTTTGGGGCATGGCTGCCATGAGGTCATCAATGACGTGGCGGTTCCGGATAGGTCGCATGTGATGTCACTGATGACATGGCACTCTGCTATTGGACCTTGGTGGTTCCACCCTGGGTTTGGGGCGGACCCAGGTTATAAAAGGGGCTGGAGACAACATGGAGGTGCGCAGTCTTCATTTGGAGTTCTTGGTGGCATAAGCCTTGTTGGAAGCGGTAGGTAGGGCTAGGCGAACGGTTCCTGTCACGCCAAGATTCGTGCCTCAGCACATGAGGGTCAGGCGCCGTGCTTCCTCGCTACCGTTCCTGTTGTGCTAGAACAGTCCAGTGGCATTAACTGGGCTGCGACTGCTGCATCACCTGTTCAGTTGTGCCTCCTACGCACACGGACAGAATACCTGTTGCGTCACCTGTCCGAGAGTGCCCTCTACGCACACGGACAGTGTACCTGCTGCGCCACCTGTCCGGTTGTGCCCTCTACGCGCACGGACAGCGCACCCCAGAACCCCTGTGAAGTTAACAGGATGTTCCTGGATTGGGTGTGTGAACCCTATTATCCTCCTCGGCTTCCCAGTCAAATGCTACTGGTGTGACTACCTGGTCTAACGTGTCCTTTACACACGTGGCCAGTTGAGTGGTGGCCAGAAACGCTAATCGGAGGACCGCTCGGCCTGACGTGTCTTACACACGTGGCCGACAGGGCGCTGTCGCAGTGGTTTTCTCGGTCAAGGCTAACTGGTTACCATCCGGCCTGACGTGTTGTTACACAAGTGGTCGGAGTAGCGTCCGCTCCAACGAAACGCTAACTGGGTTGTCGTCCGGTCTGACGTGTGCCTACACACGTGACCGGTTCCTTGAGTTATCTCAGAGCCATCCAGCTCTATAGTCTCCGCCTAACCCACAGGGTGCCAGCAGCTGCATTACCATCTGGAGCACGGTGGGCCCCGACTGGCGATTGGGATATATACCCCTGGTCCTAATCTACCGGTCCCCCCGTAACACAGGGACAAAGACCTCGTCTTGTACTGACACGCTGGAAGCCCGAAGTCTCCAGCCCCGGGGCCCAGATTCTCTCATTTTTGGCTCCTGCGTTTCTTTTAGAATAAATGCCCTTCTCATACCGTCCTGTAGTAATGACTTTAATCACGTTTTGTCGGAATCCATCTAAATGTTATCAATTTATGTGTAAGAAACAATAATCGTCCTACCACAGTTTTCCCATGTGTGTTCAGTGTCAGTTCCTCTATATTCCCCTATATAAAACCTTGGTGTCTCTGACCAAACCTGCTGATTATGATCTTACAATCATAATAACTTTACTCCAAAAAAGTATTTATACTCCGCAGCCTGTGTATAAGATCCTCAGCCTGTGTATAAGATCAGGGTTTCATTTTAGATCACAATTACACACAATTTCTATCACACAATGATTTTTTTCTTTACACTTTTGTAACGACCGTTACAGATTCAAGTCTCCAAAGGAAAAGGAGGCAGAAGAAATATCTCAGAAGGTATAAATATATGGAATACAAATATAACATACAAAGGTCAGCGTGTAAGACAAGGTCTGTATGAAGAAGAGAAGGGGACAGGCAAACATCAGAGTAATAATGTCTACCATGGGACAAAGCTATATAGATCCATCATAATACGCACATATATACACCCAGAATAAATGAAGGAAAGGTAGAAGCAGAGTGGAATATATACAGCAGTAATACTAAAGTTATGGATACTTTTATGTGTATAACTATCCACTAAGTATTAGAGTATGTATAAAGTATGCAGGAGGAATAGAGAGGAGCATACAATATACTGTATTTTTCGGACCATAAGACGCCCTTTTTTCCCCCCAAATGTTGGGGGAAAGTGGGGGGTGCGTCTAATGGTCTGAATGTAGGGCATGGCTGAGGGGAATGAGGGTGCTGTGGTGGCGCAGGTCATCGAGGGCACAAGCAGGCAGCAGCAGCGCCTGCCGTGACCACATGGGCCCGCTCATTACATATGCACGCCCATCCTCCCGCCCATCTCTCAGCGCTGAAGCCAGGGCTGATAGGTGGGCGGGATGATGGGCGGGGACGCGCGCATAATTAACAGCCGGCCGTGATCACCCCTGGCAGCTACAGCCTGGAGTGATCATGCTCGGCTGTATTCACTGCTCCCCGCACATCATCATCAGCGCGGGGTGCAGTGAATCAATGTACTCACCGTTCCCCTGCAGCACCGCGATGTCCTCCAGTCTGCCGGCCGCGCTGTGTGGACTGGAGACTAGCGGGGCTCACAGCGATGACGTCATCACTGTGCGCACGTGTGTCTTCACAGCCGTGCCGGCAGACTGGTGGACACCGCAGTAGTGCTGCATGGAACGTGGCCGGCTCAACACAGCACTGCCGGCACAGACAGGAGGAGGAGCGACGCTGCGTGGAACGAGGAAAGGTGAGTGTAAACGTTTATTTATTTTTTGTGTGTGCCGCAGGATCGGGGTATATGAGCAGGATGATGGCATATAGCAGGATGATGGGGGTATGTGAACAGGATGATGGCATATAGCAGGATGATGGGGGTATATGAACAGGATGATGGCATATAGCAGGATGATGGGGCTATATGAACAGGATGATGCCATATAGCAGGATGATGGGGGTATATGAACAGGATGATGGCATATAGCAGGATGATGGGGGTATATGAGCAGGATGATGGGGGTATATAAGCAGGATGATGTGGGTATATGAGCAGGATGATGGTGTATATAGCAGGATGGGATCACATACCAGGATGGCAGTATATAGCAAGATGGGGCTATACCAGGATGAGGGACATAAATATGTACACAAGGCAGGAGGATCATTACCAGGATGGGGTATCTTAGTAGAGAATTTGGGGACATTACCCCCATAATAGTGTCAGCAACAGATCCTCGCCCCATAACAATGTGTCATGACCACATTTTTTGCTTAAAATTTTATTTTCCTATTTTCCTTCTCTAAAACCAGGGTGCATCTTATGGTCCGATGTGTCTTATAGTCCGAAAAATACGGTCGGTACTAATGTAAAGAGTCCATAGACGAAGATCTAACCAAACATTGCACCAAAGAACATGGAGAGATCCCTAATCTATATGGTGTCATAGTAGTAATCCCTATAATGCAGAGTAGAAAGGCAATTTCCAGCACAATCTGTACGGTAAAAAATCAAAAGTTTATTCCAGGGATTAAAATTTTAGCAGGATCCATTTTAAAGCCGACATGTTTGGGGCAAGGTGCGTCCTTACTCATAGCACAAACAGAAAATGGAAGGACTCATTTATATACAAATATATTAAGTGTAAAAAAAACCACAGCCCAATCATTGCATAGGATGAATTAACCAATTGTACACATTCCCAACTACGTAGGGTTAACCAAACCAGGTGTGCTGGAAGGTAATTATATAGTATCAAACAATGTGCACAAACATTGTATAGAATTGTTTCTTATACTTTATTGTAAACCCAGGTTTCAGGTTCAGTCCCCCTGGTCCTCTGGTATCTAATGTGAGAATCCAGAAAGCCTCTCCCGATAATGAAGCTTCTGCCATCTCCCACCTGTAGCCAGATTAGAGACTTCTTCTATACCTGCCCAATCTGCATTGTGTGCAGTCACACAGTGTCGCCCGCACCCGAATACCAACTGTTCCTATTATTTATATTGGCTTTATGTTCTGCTATTCGCTTTTTAGTTTTTCCAATAGTACAACCAATATATCTTTTCTGGCAGATGGTGCATTCAATGGAGTAAATAACGTGATGTGAGTCACAGTTTATGAAATCCTTTATATTATAAATCGCACCTTGACATGATGAGAAATCCATCTTGCGGTTCATCGCATATTTGCACACATTACACCGTACACCGGAACCAGCGCATTTATGATCCCTTCACTGGAGAGCCGGGTGGATTTACTAGAGGTGGACTGAAAAAGACTAGGAGATAAAATGTTTTCCAAGGATCTACCCCGCCTAACAACACATCTACACCCACCCTGAATGTTTCCCAGGGTCTCGTCCTGACTAACCACAGATAGATATTTAGAGAGAATTCTTTTATTTTATTAATTTGTAAGCTATATGGGGCGCTAAAAGTTAATAATAAATCTCCATTTGTACGATCTCTACGACCAACTCTACCCAGTAAAGACTTTTAATTTTTTACTTGAATCACTAAACGTAGATTTTCGGGTTTTTTTATTATAACCGCGATCAATAAGTCTGCGTCTGATGACTGCGCTTTCATCTCAGAAAGCAGATTCATCTGAACATATGTGACGAGCGTGTGTAAACTCACCTGAGAGTATAGCCTTGATGGTGTGCGGGATGACAGCTAGAAGATTGCAATAGAGTATTGCCTGTTACTATTTTCCTAAATAAGAATGTCCGCACTCTGCCTGTACTGGGAACCCCTTCTAAAATTATATCCAAAAAGGGGATTTTGGTCTCTGCACCCTCAAATGTGATCCCCAAATTACAATCATTATTGTTAAGAAAAGCGGCAAAGTTGTGTAAACAGTAAAGGCCGCTTCACACGCTGCGATCTCGCTAGCGTGCGTACCCGGCCCCATCGGTTGTGCGTCACGGGCAAACCACTGCCCGTGGCGCACAGCCGCACAACATTGCTCGAACCCGTCACACATACTTACCTTCCTAGCGACGTCGCTGTTACCGGCGAACCGCCTCCTTTCTAAGGGGGCGGTTTGTTCGGCATCACAGCGACGTCACTAAGCAGCCGCCCAATAGAAGCGGAGGGGCGGAGATGAGCGGGCAGAACGACCCCGCCCACCTCCTTCCTTCCTCATTGCGGGCGGTCACAGGTAAGGTGAGGTTCCTCGTTCCTGCGGTGTCACACGTAGCGATGTGTGCTGCCGCAGGAACGACGAACAACCTGCGTCCTGCAACAGCAACGATATTTGGGAATGGAGGAGCGTGTCAACGAGCAACGATAAGGTATTTTTGCTTGTTAGCGGTCGCTCGTACATGTCACATGCAACGACGTCGCTAACGAGGCTGGATGTGCATCACAAATTCCGTGACCCCCAACAACTTCGCGTTAGCGATGTCATTGCGTGTAAAGTGGCCTTAAGTCGTCCATATAGCGACCATACCAAACGATTTTACCAGAAAATGAATGGTTGATGACATATATAAATCTCTCCTCCCACCATGCCATGTACAGAATGGCGAGAGATGGGAAGAATCTGGACCCCATTGGAGCTCCTTCCAACTGTAAATAAAATGTAGAGTCAAAGAAAAATAATTGTGACTTCATAAATATTCCAACACCATGATTATACATTACCTTCATCCAAAAACGAAGTGTATTTTTCTAAATGAAAGCTTATTGCTTGTTTCACCAAATGATGGAGTTTAGTAGAATATAAGTCACATCACAACTAAAGAATGAAAAATGTCTCTCCCATATAAATTTATCAACAATATTAAGAACTGAAGTGCTGTCTCTCAAATAACCAGAAATCCTGGTGACCAAAGGTCCCACGTGTTCGTCAAGCCACCACTGAGGGCTTCATTCAGAGAGCCTATTCCTGCAATAATAGGGCGTAATGGTGGGGGAATCACACGTATGTGTTAGGTAAGCCACGAAATACTGGAATTATCGGCTGTTCAGGAATGAGATATTTCTTATATTTATCCTTAAATATCCCCAAGGCTTTACCCTCCTCAACCAATTTAGAGAGTGTATCTTTTTCACACCAACATTGGATCAAACGGCAACTTCCTATACCAGTGATGGCGAACCTATGGCACGTGTGCCACCAGGGACACGCAGAGCCCATTCTGCTGGTGCGCGTGCTGTCGCCTGATCCTGCCGCTTTGATCTGCTGGTGCAGTCGCGTCGGCAGATCAAAGCTGTGTTGGAGCGGAGGGACATTTCTCCTCGCTCTCACACTTCTCCTCTCCCAGGCCGCAGGTCTGTTGCCTAGGAGACGGAGGAGCGTCAGTGAGCGGCGCCGGCGTAATGACGTCTTCTGGCCGCGTGGGAACTGAGGACCCAGCAGCGCGCAGCGGGGGAGCGTGTGCAGGAAGGTAAGCTGTGTGTTGCTTTTTTTTTTCTTCTATATATACAGTAACTTGTGTGCCGCTGTGCCAAGGGGGGATGAGGGGGCCAGTGCCAGCATGGGGGGAGAACACGCATGCCAGCATGGGGGGGGAACATACATGCCAGCATGGGGGGGGAGAACACATGCTAGCATGGAGGGAGAACACATGCCAGCATGGGGGGGGGAACATACATACCAGCATGGGGGGGAACATACATGCCAGCATGGGGGGGAGAACACATGCTAGCATGGAGGGAGAACACATGCCAGCATGGGGGGGGGGAGCATACATGCCAGCATTGGGGGAAAACACACATGCCAGCATGGGGGGGGGGGAACATGCATGCCAGCATGGGGAAAACATGCATGCCAGGATGGAGGAAACATGCATGCCAGGATGGGGAAAACATGCATGCCAGGCTGGGGGGAAACATGCATGCCAGGATGGGGGAAAACATGCATGCCAGAATGGGGGGAAACATGCATGCCAGAATGGAGGAAACATACATGCCAGAATGAGGAAAACATGCATGCCAGGATGGGGGGAAACATGCATGCCAGGATGGGGAAAACATGCATGCCAGGATGGGGGAAAACATGCATGCCAGAATGGGGGGAAACATGCATGCCAGAACGGAGGAAACATGCATGCCAGGATGGGGGAAAACATGCATGCCAGAATGGGGGGAAACATGCATGCCAGAACGGAGGAAACATACATGCCAGAATGGGGAAAACATGCATGCCAGGATGGGGGGAAACATGCATGCCAGGATGGGGAAAACATGCATGCCAGGATGGGGAAAACATGCATGCCAGGATGGGGAAAACATGCATGCCAGGATGGGGGGAAACATGCATGCCAGGATGGAGGAAACATGCATGCCAGGATGGAGGAAACATGCATGCCAGGATGGAGGAAAACATGCATGCCAGGATGGGGGGAAACATGCATGCCAGGATGGGGGGGAAACATGCATGCCAGGATGGAGGAAACATGCATGCCAGGATGGGGAAAACATACATGTCAGGATGGATGAAGCATACATGCCAGCATGGGTAAACAAACATGCCAGGATGGGGAACAATGCATGCCAGGATGGAGAAACATATATGCCAAAATGGAGGAAACACGCATGCCAGGATGGGGAAAACATACATACCAGGATGGAGGAAACATACATGCCAGGATGGAGGAAACATGCATGCCAGGATGGAGGAAACATGCCACGATAGGGTACATTTACCAGGAAGGGGAACATTTACCAGGATGGGGAACATGTTAAGATGGGGAATATTTACCAGGATGGGGAACGTTTACCAGGAAGGGGAACATGCCAGGAAGGTGGACATTTACCAGGATGGGGGTACATTTACCTGGATGGGGGTACATTAACCAGGATTGGGAACATTTACCAGGATGGAGGACATTTACCAGGAATGGGGTACATGTCGGGATGGGGGAACATTTACAAGGATGGGCAATATGTCAGGATGGGGTACATTTGCCAGCATGGTGGAACATGCCAGAATGGGGTACATTTACCAGGATGGGGAACATTTACCAGGATGAGTTATATTTACCAGGATGGGGCCATGATGGGGACAAATATACCAGAATGTAGGAAATATATATCAGGATGGGGACATGTTTACCAAGAAATGGCCCAGGAAGGGGGACATAACTACACAATGAAAGGGGAGGGGATCAACTCGTACTTCTTTATGGGATTTCAAGATGTTCAGACTTTGAAATGTAGATGTGGATTACAGGGTGACATCTGATTGCATTCCAGGCTAAAATCTCTGTCTAATATGCTGCAATTTTTTCCAGAAAGATCAATCCAACTGCTGTGTCTGGAAAGGGCAGGGGCTCAGCTTCAATGTTGGTAAGCATGCATGAGCGTGATGCCGCCTGCTGAAGAGAAGACTGCAAAGGTAAGATTAAAATCAATTATTTACATGATAGGATTGGTTGGCACTTCGGAAAAAAAATTGGGTTTAGGGCTACAGTTTGGGCACTCGGCCTGTAAAAGGTTCGCCATGACTGTCCTATACGTTCTGTGATTATTCATAGTTTGTACCTGATCCCGATATAACATGGCGTCCAGAACCACCACAACTCCAGCCGCATCTGATCGTCTGGTGACATTTCTATTCTTTATTTCTTTGATAGCTGTGTATAAATATTTATATAGATTTGCATTGTATAAGGGAGTACGTTAGTATCAGCAGACAGTTCTTTAAGATCTTTTTCAACTAATTGCTGGAATAAATGAAGAGCGGAACTCTTGATTGCAATGGATAGTATGAAGGATTCCCAAAATTAGCTGTGATGTCATCATCAGACAGATTACTATGGTTCTCACCCTGAAGATGCCGGAGGTCCAGGAGGGCACATTGTCCATTATATTGCAAATCCATAAAGTCATTGGCTATACATTTTCCACAAGATGCAATATCAGATTTATTTTCAGAAAAAATGCCTTTTTACTGTTAAAAGTCGGGCAAATTTGTTGACATCTCTTATAGTGTTAAAGGGAACCTGTCATCAGAAATTTCGCCCAAAAGCTAAAAGATTCCCCCTCTGCAGCTCCTGGGCTGCATTCTAGGAAGGTCCCTGTTATTATTGTGCCCCATGTGAGACCAAAATAAAGCCTTTATAAAGTTCTACCTTTTTGTATGCAGCTTCTGTAAATGTGTCACGGGGGCGGGCTCTCTGCCGTCCGTTATTCTGCCTCCTGCCTCCAGTGTGACCGCTGGTGACGTGTGCACAGGCAAGTGATTATGGGCGGGACTGTGACTGTTATCAGCAAGTACCCGCCCATAATCTCGTGAGCGCGCAAACCTCTCCAGCATTCACACTGAGCTCAGTGTAGATGCTAGACTGTATGGGCTGCTTCCAGGGATGACGTCCCTTTGTCATGTGATAGTATTTCGAACACGCCCCTATCACATGACAAAGGGACGTCATCCCTGGAAGCAGCCCATACAGTCTAGCATCTACACTGAGCTCAGTGTGAATGCTGGAGAGGTTTGCGCGCTCACGAGATTATGGGCGGGTACTTGCTGATAACAGTCACAGTCCCGTCCATAATCACTTGCCTGCGCACACGTCACCAGCGGTCACACTGCTCAGTCCTGTGAGACTGGCATTGGGCATGCGCGGGGATGGCTGGAGCAGTGGGCGGTGCATCAGATATGGAAAGGAGCGATGGGGGCGGCATACAGGACCAGGAGGCAGAATAACGGACGGCAGAGAGCCCGCCCCCGTGTCACATTTACAGAAGCTGCATACAAAAAGGTAGAACTTTATAAAGGCTTTATTTTGGTCTCACATGGGGCACAATAATAACAGGGACCTTCCTAGAATGCAGCCCAGGAGCTGCAGAGGGGGAATCTTTTAGCTTTTGGGCGAAATTTCTGATGACAGGTTCCCTTTAAACAGATTGATGTTTTGGCCAGGATTTCATAAACTGTGACTCACATCACGGTGTGACATAGTTCTTTAAATTTGCAGAAATGATACATTAATGTACAACATATCGGACGTAACAGACACTTATATCAGCAGATTCATTATACATGACAAAATCAATACAAAGTATATCTAACACATGCGACATATATACCGTATACATATCACACTGCATAATGAGTATTAATGTATATACATACACACTGCATAATGAGTATTAATGTATATACATATCACACTGCATAATGAGTATTAATGTATATACATATCACACTGCATAATGAGTATTAATGTATATACATATCACACTGCATAATGAGTATTAATGTATATACATATCACACTGCATAACGAGTATTAATGTATATACATATCACACTGCATAATGAGTATTAATGTATATACATATCACACTGCATAACGAGTATTGGTGTATATACATATCACACTGCATAACGAGTATTGGTGTATATACATATCACACTGCATAATGAGTATTGGTGCATATACATATCACACTGCATAACGAGTATTGGTGCATATACATATCACACTGCATAATGAGAATTGGTGTAGTGTGCACATACAAAGTAAAAGTCTTAAGGTACCGTCACACTTAGCGACGCTCCAGCGATCCCACCAGCGATCTGACCTGACAGGGATCGCTGGGGCGTCGCTACATGGTCGCTGGTGAGCTGTCAATCAGGCAGATCTCCACAGCGATCAGAGATCAGCCACCAGCGACCCGTGTAACGACACTGTGCTTGGTAACCATAGTACACATCGGGTTACTAAGCAAAGTGCTTTGCTAATAGTTACCTGATGTGTACCTTGGCTACGTGTGTAGGGAGCCGGCTTCTAGAAGCTGCGGACGCTGGTAACCAAGGGAAATATCGAGTAACCAAGCAAAGCCTTTGCTTGGTTACCCAATGTGTTACCTTGGTAAACAGCGTCTACAGAAGCCAGCTCCCTGCTCCTTGCACATTCAGATCGTTGCTCTCTCGCTGTCAAACACAGCGATGTGTGCTTCACAGCGGGAGAGCAACGACCAAAAAAAATGGTCCAGAACATTCAGCAACGACCGGCGACCTCACAGCAGGGGCCAGGACGGTGCTGGATGTCACACACAGCGACATCGCTAGCAAGATCGCTATTGCGTCACAAAACCCGCGACTCAGCAGCGATGTCGCTTAGTGAGACGTGGCCATTACTACCAAGGCACAGGTTATGTCTTGATAGGTTTTATAGAGGCCTAGGAAGCTCAACACATGGAGCACGCTGGGATACTGGCAAAGCCCAATGGGGAGCACAAGAAAGTTTAGCAGACCGTGGTGTAGGGAGAAGAGCCCAGACCCAGGACAGGGGTGTGACAGGACCCCCTCAAAGGGACTCTCCCAAAAGAGTTCATAGCTGCTCCATTGGGAGCCATGGTCTTGGATTCTGTCAGGGGCTCACAACATGAGGTTGTTATGAAAATATTAATCTCATATTAATTTTCAATAGTCTGTATTCATTATAAGTCGTGTTATAGGAATTTTAATCTCATATTAATAGCTGGATATTATCAGTAATTGTAGTTCTCTGTACTCATGATTCTGTATCTGCTGATGTGTGAAGAGGGGGAGCGTTAGTTATTGTCGAGACTTTATCTAGGCTTCTCCTGTCTGGGCAATAGGGCAGAAGACAAAAGATTTATTGAAGACCAAACAAAGTCTAAAGCGGGCTTTACACGCTGCGACATCGCTAATGCGGAGTCGTTGGGGTCACGGAATTCGTGACGCACATCCGGCCGCATTAGCGATGCCGTTGCGTGTGACACCGGTAAGCGATTTTGCATCGTTGCAAAAACGTGCAAAATCGCTAATCGGCGACACGGGGGTCCATTCTCAAATCTCGTTACTGCAGCAGTAACGAGGTTGTTCCTCGTTCCTGCGGCAGCACACATCGCTGTGTGTGACGCCGCAGGAACGAGGAAGCTCCCCTTACCTGCCTCCCGGCCGCTATGAGGAAGGAAGGAGGTGGGCGGGATGTTACGTCCCGCTCAGCTCCGCCCCTCCGCTGCTATTGGGCGTCGGTTCAGTGACATCGCTGTGACGCCGCACGGACCGCCCCCTTAGAAAGGAGGCGGTTCGCCCATCACAGCGACGTCGCCGGACAGGTATGTATGTGTGACGGCTGTTGTGCGACACGGGATGCGATTTGCCCGTGTCGCGCAACAGATGGGGGCGGGTACCCACACTAGCGATATCGGGACCGATATCGCAGTGTGTAAAGTAGCCTTTATTTATAATAGATAATGGTCACAAGTTCCTTATCTGGTGAGCTGGGAATTAAGGGATTTATATGTTAAAGCCAGGGTGATATGTCATTGTTTGCAGCTGGTTCTTTGAAGCATTACTATAAAAAGACAGATGTTTCCCTGACTAGTGAGCAACAGGAGATGCTAGACTGAAGGATAACAAAGGATAAAGTAAGACAAGCCATAGCAGGCGCGTCTAATGGCAGATTTCCAGGCCCTGATGGTTATACCGCTGAATATCATAAGATTTTATCCCCTGACCTGATATCCATCCTTACTAATCTTTTAAATGTAGTTTTCCTCCAAGGGATCCCCATAGACCGGTACACTGATTCACGCACCATAGTTATCCCTAAACCAAATAAAGACCTACAACTGCCTCAGTCTTACTACCCTATCTCACTTCTCAACCACAATTATAAACTGTTAGCGAAAATTCTGGCAAGCCACTTACAGGTCCTACTGCTGGGTCTTCACTGCGAGGCCCAGACGAGTTTTACCCAAGGGTGAAGCAGTGTGGTAAACATACAATTTGCGGTCACGGCTACTGTCCTTACCCAAGATCCATCGCAACCGGCTGCAATACTGGTGAGTCTGGATGATAAAAGGCCTTTGACAAAGTAGCATGATCCTTCTTATATGAAGTTTTAGGTAGGGGAGGATTCGGTCCAAAATTCCAACAATATATTCAATACCTACACACAAATGCAATCACCTGTGTGACAGTACATAGTTATATCACACCACCAATAGACATCTTCTGAGGAGTCAAACAGGGGTGCCTGTTGTCACCTCCTTTATATAACCTCTCTATTGACCCTTTACTATGTTATCTGTTGCAGACCCCTACCTTTAGGGGACTCAAGACTGACTCTAGGAAGTTAAAAATTGCTGCATTCGCAGATGACCTCTTACTGATCATAGCCAACCCTAATCAAGTCCTAGGTTCACTTATACAAGACGTAGAAGTAATGGGTGACTTATCGGGTTATATTATTAACTGGGATAAAACAGGTAATGATTCTACGAGGCACCCTAGGCCATTGTGGGCATCGAGTTCTCCCTGTCAGTAGGCTACCTGAGCTTTAAAATATCTGGGAGTGAACGGGACTAGGCTCCCGGACAGATTATATAATACTAATATCAAACTGTATATCGACAATTTAGAATCCACTCTGGTTAAATGGAAAATCTTCAGTTTATCATATCTGGGTAGAGGTAACTTAATTAAAATGACAGAATTTCCACGTCTTCTCTATCTTTTTCACATTCTCCCAATGTATCTGGCGGTGTTGTGGGCACGGGTAGTAAAGGGTCGACACAGGGAGTGCAGTTCAACTTCTTTACCCACTGAGTTAGTTTTTTTGTAAAAATTCAAATTATTTTTTAAACTCTTCACAACACATGACGTCCTGGGTACGTCATGGATCGTGTGAGGTTAATCCCGGCGGCGATTCACACACATATCAGCTGATTTCAACAGCTGACATGTGTGCCTGCTAGTCGCCAGTGGAATCGCGTTCCACCCGCGACTATTAACCCCTTACATCTCACTGCCAAAATCTGGCAACTGATGTATATGCGTGTCGCAATTAGGATCACTTACCCCTCCCCCATCGGAAGTCACGTGACATGATCACGTGACTTACGGTGGTTGCCATGGTAGCACAGGGTCATGTGATGCCACCTGTAGCTATTATGAGTCACTTCCTCTTACACCCGGCAGACTGCGGTGTGTAACAGGAGAGCTCCTTTTCTGCAGATCTCAGCTGTGTAGCTCTGATATGCAGATATGGTAGAGCGATCAGATTGCTGATCGTTATAGTCCCCTAGGGGGACTAGTAAAATGAAAAAAAAAAGTTTTAAAAAATTTAAAACAATAAAACAAAATAAAAGTTCAAATCACCCCCCATTCACCGCATTGAAAATTAAAGGGTTAAAAAAATAAAAACATACACATATTTGGTATCACCGCATTCAGAAAGGCCCGATCTATCAAAATATAAAATCATGTAATCTGATCAGTAAATGGCGTAACGGCAAGAAAATTACAAACGGCAAAATTATGTTTTTTTGGTCGCCGCAAATTTTGCGCAAAATGCAATAATAGGCGTTCAAAACAAAGCATCTGTGCAAAAAAATGGTACCGTTAAAAATATCAGCTCAAGAAGTAAAAAAATAAGCAGTCACTGAGCCATAGATCCAGAAAAATGAGAACTCTACGGGTTTCAGAAAATGGCGCAAACGTGCACCACTTCTTTTGGACAGAGTTGTGAATTTTTTTAACCCCTTAGATACAAGTAACCCTATATATGTTTTGTGTCTACAAAGTCGCACCGACCTCAGGCATCACAGCAACACATCAGTTTTACCATATAGTGAACATGGTGAATAAAATATCCCCAAAACTATTGTGTGATCGCACTTTTTTTGCAGTTTTTCCACACTTGAATTTTTTTTTGCTGTTTTACAGTACATTATATGGTAAAACTTATGGTTTCATTTAAAAGTACAACTCGTCCCGCAAAAAACAAGCCCTCATATGATAAGAGTGATGGAAAAATAAAGTTACGGCTCTCGGAAGAGAGGAAAAAAAACACCCGGAAAAACGCCCGGAGGTGAAAGGGTTAATATATTTTTATTCAAGGCTTATTTCCTGCGACCATTGAAATACAAGTAATATCATACTGCGTATTCCAGACATCAGCCGCCGGCCGGGGCTTTTATTTGTGTGCACTTATTTGTAGCTGCCACAAATATTTTATATGCACATCATTTAATTATTGATCTTTATCAAACAATTGATTTTAATTATTTTTTTTTGAGTGTCTATAACTATTTTTGGTGGAAAAATAAAGAACAAACAATTTCCTCTCGGTCTATTTACTCTATTTTACCCTATCTATATCCTTTTTGAATAACTGTGGCATAGAATACTATAAAATTATTATTTTATTTCACTTTTATACTTTTCTTAGGAGCAGCTACCACAGAAATATCTGGAAAAACAAGACGAGACAACCACTGCAGACCACAGCCAGGAACAACTATAAACCACACCCAAAGCATCCCAGGGTGAGGTTTATAAAGAAAGTCAGAGGCTGGCAACAGAGGGAAAACCTGACAGGTTCTCAGGGTCATAGAGTTCACTGCTGCAGAAACAGACAACTCTCAGATAACAACCCGTGCTGTCAATCTCTGGGATTTTCCAACACTTGCTGCCAATGGAGTGTCAGCCGACCGTGACACCTATGTGACAACCCCTCACTATTTTTGTGTGAAATATCTACTCCAGAGATGAGGCAAAATCATCACATCTAAACAATAGAGAAATCTAGGCAGGAAGAATATATATTTTACAAGCATTTATTAACAAAACAACAAGTTTGGAAATGCAATTATATACAATGTGATATACTTCAGAATTCCTATTTCCAATCTGGGGCTGCGCTTTTTAGCAAATAAAGCAGTGGGCAACCTGAGATTAGTGAATTATCTACATATAATCCAGTATCAAAACATTTTACAAATGTTCATAAAGGCTCTCTCTGGGTTTGTAGAGCTCACACTGCTGAGGGTTGTGGGATCTCACAACCTGGAAGTTCCTTTCAGGGGACATTAGGGACAATTCCAAAAGTTTTGGTACTGGATTATATTTAGAAGATTCACTAATCTGCGGCTCTCCACTGTATTAGTAAATAAAAAAGGCAGCCACAGATTTGTGATAAGCACTATTTAAAGGGAAAGTCATCATTGCGCTAGAAATTGGAGGATGGCACCCCCCGTAACAATGTCAGCAGCAGATCCCCCTATCAGTGCAGCATGACCACATTTTTTGTTCAATCTTTTTCCCTATTTTCCTTCTTCAAAACCTAGGTGTGTCTTATGGTCAGAAAAATACAATAAGTTTAAAAAGAAAGAAAATGCTTCTTTCCCTCACCAATTCTTACTTGAGCAATTGTAGCCAATTTTTGGATAAAACCCTTTGAATTATAGTACATCATGATGCTTTCTCGCGTGTGATTCATCTGACAGCATCACCTCATTAACGATAAAAAAACATTTGCCAAATTCTGAAAACAATAATGGCTGCTGCACTCTTAGTTTTCTGATGTCAGCAAGACTTGATTTACCAGTTAAACATTTCAATTATTCACAACATGAAAAACGTTCCTTCCTTGTGCGGCTTCTTCACCTGTTTAACAAGATCTGATTTCTGAGAATTACATTTTCCAGATTTAGAACATAAAAAGTGTTTATTTTGTGTGATTGTTTTGATGGTAAACAAGACCTGATTTCCTAGTAAAACATTTACCACATTCTGAGCATGAAAACATCTTCTCCCCTGTGTGAGATCTTTGATGCACAACAAGATTTGATTTCTGAATAAAACATTTCCCACACTCTGAACATGAAAATGGCTTCTCCCCTGTGTGAGATCTTTGATGCACAACAAGTTTTGCTTTCTCAATAAAACATTTCCCACATTCTGAACATGAAAATGGCTTCTCCCCTGTGTGAGATCGTTGATGCACAACAAGATTTGATTTCTGAATAAAACATTTCCCACATTCTGAACATAAAAATGGCTTCTCCCCTGTGTGAAATCTTTGATGACAAACAAGATCTGATTTCTGAATAAAACATTCCCCACATTCTGAACATGAAAATGGCTTCTCCCCAGTATGAAATCTTTGATGCACAACAAGTTTTGATTTCTGAATAAAACATTTCCCACACTCTGAACATGAAAATGGCTTCTCCCCTGTGTGATTTTTGTGATGTCTAACAAGGTGTGATTTCTGGATAAAACATTTCCCACATTCTGAACATGAAAACTGCTTCTTTCCAGTGTGATATTTTTGATGCGTTACAAGATTTGATTTCTGACTAAAACATTTCTTACATTCGGAACATGAAAATGGCTTCTCCCCTGTATGAGATCTTTGATGGTTAACAAGATCTGAATTCCTGGTAAAACATTTCCCACATTTTGAACATAAAAATGGTTTCTCCCTTGTAGGAGCCGTTTCTTGTTCCACATCCCTTCTGTAACTGTTATTTTGCTTAAAATTCTGTGATAAATTGGAATTTTGGACTTGTTTGGAAAGATCAGATGATAGAGCTTTCCGAGGAAGGACTGGAAGTATATCTAGGATACCAGCATGCTCTTCATATGTATCATGTGTGATATCTTCAGAATTCATAACAGATGATGAAAGTATTAGATTTCCATCTGAACTCCCAATACAGTCATCTGCTAAAAATAAACACAATGTTACTAGTTTTTAATGATATCTTGAAAGTACATTTATTTTTTTTTATACCATAACAGCAGAAATTAAATTAGAGAAAAAAAAATCATTCTGAATCTGTTTTCCAATTTTGAGATCATAAGCCTGATTTACACGTTGCAATTTCGTATGCGATATCGTATGCGATTTTCCACGCCCCCATCGTATGTGTGGCACGTTCAATTTGTTGAACGTGCCGCACAAACGATTAACCCCCGTCACACGTACTTACCTTCCATACGACCTCGATGTGGGCGGCGAACGTCCACTTCCTGGAGTGGGAGGGACGTTCGGCGTCACATCGACGTCACGCGGCAGCCGGGCAATAGAAGCGGAGGGGCGGAGCTGAGCGGGACGTAAACATTCCGCCCACCTCCTTCCTTCTGCATTGTGGGCCGGGAGCTGCAGGACGCAGGTAAGATCTGTTCATCGTTCCCGGGGTGTCACACACTGCAATGTGTGATACCCCGGGTACGATGAACAATCTGACGTGCAATTCTAGAGAAAGGTACGATGTGTATGCGAAGAACGTTTTACCGTTCAATCGCAATCGCACGTACCTGTCACACACTGCAATGTACCTTACAATGCCGGGTGTGCGTCACTTACGACGTGACCCCGCCGACACATCGTAAGATACATTGCAGCGTGTAAAGCAGGCTTAAGAGATACATTTTCGTTAATTCAGACCTCCCATTCCCCTGTCTCCAGGATATCTCTCCAGTAGCACCAGTTCTCTGGAATGTGCTACAGTAAATAATCTGACTGATTGTCACAATGTGAAGATATCAAAGGACAGTGGGCTCCTATACTGTTCCTCACGCTAGGAGACCCTAAGCTGTCCCTAATCTCTGGATTACCTCTGAAGGTGGAGATGCCCTTGTACTGTAACCTCACTATTCTCCTGACTAGATCTAATCTGTGATTTCCCAGGGAAGGAAAGTGAAAGAGTATGATGGAATTAAAGATTAAGACAGACGGGAAAACTAAAACTTAGGCACACTGCAAACTCACAGAAACAAACAGTGAGAGACTAAGGAGAAAAACAAGAGCAGGAAGGCAGTAACAAAAGGACATCAAGGGTTAACACCACAACAGTTCACAGCAGTAATGCACAGCAACCACCCGTTAGTCTGTATCACAACACCTCACCAGACCAGTATAGGCAAACTATAGCTGGCATCAATGGAATAGTCCAACCAGCATATACAGGAGGGGAGAGAATGATACTGGCTTCCCGCAGCATGTGAGCAAAAACACTAAATAGCAGCCCAGCAGAGATTAACTCTTGCTAGCCTGCCTGTCTGTGGTTTGATGCCTGTGTCTCCCTGCACTGCTCACGGACATCAGTGAAGTTAGCAGGCAGAGTGTATTTTCCACAGATCCTGACACCGCCTTGACAGTTGAATAACCTACAAACATCTCTGTGACATTGGTCCACAACATGGACAATTCCAAGACGAAAATAAAATAGTGACGGGACAGATGCTGGAAATTTAACGGGGGATGTCATGGACTATGACGTTGATGGTCTATCCAAAGGCTTCGTAACCAAAGCAGGTAGCAGGGTCTTGTGGTCTGTGCAGATAAACATTTGGGCTCCAATTCATCAAGACCAGCAATGGACACTGAAAAATGACACCAGGGACTGGGAGTGAGATTTCTGGCAAAGGGAATTGCCAATTTTGGTAAAGCTGGTTAAAACTGGCGTGACCACACACACACACACACACACACACACACACACACACACACACACACACACGACTTTGAAGTCATCAAAGTTTCTTAAACAATTAACCTTAGAATACAACTGATGGAGTCCATAAGAGAGTGGGGCTCCTGAGAAATTGCTCAATTTGACTCCTCCCAAAGCTGGCCATGACTGTAACTAGGGCTTAATTTTGGAGTAGAGCTGATTTACTGGAGAACACAGTAATTATGAACCCTCTGCAGGTCTTTGAGTTGTCTTCATAATGACATAGAGAAGACACTAGAAACAAATAGCGGAAGAAAAACAGCAAAACACCTAAAAATATAAACACAAAATTAGTGCAGAAAGTACATGAGTAGATATCTCTTACAGGATAGAGCTGGAGGAGACACATCCGGAGGAGCATCGGGGTATTCTTGTTTACAGTCCTGTGGGAGAAGAGGACGAGGACATCTCTCTGGTGTTGTCCTCTTACTGGATAGACCTGGAGGAGACACATCCGGAGGAGCATCGGGGTCTTCTTGTTTACAGTCCTGTGGGAGAAAAGGATGGGGACATCTCTCTGGTGTTGTCCTCTTACTGGATAGACCTGGAGGAGACACATACAGGGACTGAATTCATTCCTTACATACAGATAATTATAGGCTGTGTGTATTTAGTCCTGTCTATTACCTGGTGATGTGAGGGGCTGGGGAACCTCCATCATGACGTCCTTGTACAGATCTTTGTGTCCTTCTAAATACTGCCACTCCTCCATGGAGAAATAGACGGTGACGTCCTGACACCTTATAGGAACCTGACACATACAATGATACCGTCACCCCCAATCCCTTCATAGCGTTACTGTATAATGTCCCAGCATTCCCAGCAGTGTCACCTCTCCAGTCAGCAGCTCAATCATCTTGTAGGTGAGTTCTAGGATCTTCTGGTCATTGATGTCCTCATGTATCGGGGGGTGAGGTGGAGGCCCCGTGATTGGGCTCAGGGGTCTTCCCCATCCCTCAGACACAGGGGCCTGACAGCGCTCACTAGAGGTCTTCTTCACTACTGTGTAATCCTGGTTATGGAGAGACACAGTAATAAATCTCACTCCAGACATTTCCAGAGTCCTCACCTCTCCAGTTCTGTCCATCTGTTATTCCCATAGATAAGAATGATGTAATGTGACGTCATCAGAATCTCTCACCTCTCCAGTAAGCCGGAAGAGGATCTCTAGGGTGAGGTGTAATATCCTCTCCGCCATCTTGTCCCTGTCCATATCCATCCTTCACGGGGCAATCAGGAGAATTCTCTTCTATAGAAGATCTCCACTGAGAGGATCCGATATTGTAGGGACCTGAATGGGGAGAAGATGACGATGTAACATCATAGAGAATCCGCTGTAATAATACAAATTACTGGAGAGAATAAGGGGAAACATATGAGGATTCAGAACGTTCGCTCTTGTCTCGTATGGACTGGAACATAAATTGAATTGCTGACTAAAGCGGGCTTTAGACGCTACAATATATCTAACGAGATGTCGGCGGGGTCACGTCGTAAGTGACACACATCCGGCATCGTTAGTTATATCGTAGCATGTAACAGCTATGAACGAGCAGAAATACTCACCTTCTCGTTCATTGTTGACACGTCGCTCATTTTCTAAAAATCGAACGTCCTGTTGTTCAATGTTCCCGAGGCAGCACACATCGCTCCGTGTGACACCCTGCGAACGATGAACTGCAGCTTACCTGCGGCCGCCGGCAATGTGGAAGAAAAGAGGTGGGCGGGATGTTTACGTCTCGCTCATCTCCGCCCCTCCGCTTCGATTGGCCGGCCGCTGTGTGACGTCGCTGTGATGCCAAACGTCCCTCCCCCTTCAGGAAGTGGATGTTCGCCGCCCACAGCGAGGTTGTTTGGAAGGTAAGTACGTGTGACGGGGGTTACAATATTGTGCGACACGGCCGTGCCGCACAAACGATGGTGTCGGGTGCGATCGCACAATAAATTGAAACGTGTAAAGCAGGCTTTAGACGTCTCCTCCGCTCCCAATCACTGGTTATTTTGGTCAATGCTTCAGCCACTGATTGACGGCAGAGATCACGTTTGTTATCAGTGACTAAACTGTCAGGAAATCCAGAGACTGGTGGGGACCCCAGCAGCGGGGGCACAGGAGTAATGGGGGGATCATTATGTGTTACTATTGTTAGTATTTTACAGTAGTCAGTGTTGTGAATGTCAGTTATGCTTTGGCTGCTGTGAGGCTCCCTCTTGTGGCCAGGAATGGTTTGGTCAGAGACCAGGTGTGTTGAGCTATGGGCGTTTCCATTGCTAACTCTCTGCCTATTTAAACCCTGATCTGATAGCAGGCTACGCCGGATGTCAGTTGTTCCTTGTTCACCAGCCTGCTTCATCCTGCTCCAGACCACATCTACCTCAGATAAGTGCTTTGCTCTTTATTTGTTGTTTGGTTCTTTTGGCTGTTACCTGAGTTTGTCATTTGCTGTGGTTGTTGTCAGTTTATTTGCATGCATGGATCTTCCCTCTCAGTTGCTTAGCTGGGAAGCTCCCTACAGCTATGTTTGGAGTATTGCTCCTGTAAGTCCATGTGTTTGCTTCTTCTTAAATTTGTAATGATTCCTGCTTTATATTCATTGGTATGACAAGAGAGCCTGGTATAGGATGGAGTTCAGATCTAGTGATCTGAGGGCTTTTTTGTACTATTAGGTATTTGGATTTTTGCAGGAATTTTCTCTGGCCACCATCAGTCCCTTTCCTGTCATGTCCTATTTAGTCAGTAGGGCCTCACCTTTTGCTAATCCTATCATCTGTGTATTGTGTTTTCCTATATCACCGCAGTCTTTGAATGTGGGGGGCTTGCTATTCTTGTCTATTTTCTGAGACAGAGAGTTATTCATCTTTCCTTCCTTTAGGATAGCTAGCTTCTCCGGCTGGGTTCGCAGTGCACAGGATGTTAGTTCACCCCTCGGCTACTTCTAGTGTTGATGGTTAGTAAGGGGATGGCGGCCGGATTAGTTGCCAATGCTCTTGTCACCTTTTACCAATGATTTATTGTGGTCTTCCATGGTTCCAGATCATAACAAGTCAGTTTTTTCTATCTACTAATAAATCCTATATATTCAGGCCACACACACACAACAAGCAGTTTCCTCCTCGGAGTCGGCAGCTGAATACGTTCCTCATAGACTCATCTTCCATATCTCTAATTCTCCTCTCATTTACCGACACTGGAATCAGCATCAGCAAAACTGCAGGAGAAATTCATTACACGTGAGAAGAGAAATAATGGCTTCATGATGAGGACGAGATCTTCATCCTCTTCTGTGTCTCTATAAACAGATTTGTCCGGAGTCAGTCAATGACCCCATCACCACCACTAAAGAGGAAAATGTCTACATGGACGGGGGTTTACTTTAGGCATTTTTCTTTTTTTTTTTTCTAACCCATGTTATGTTTTGTAGGGGGCATTTTCCCCTTAGGCTTCTGTATATTACATGAAAAAGTCTAGAAAATTAAGCAGATTCTCGTTGCTCCCCTGTCTCCACTCATTTTTGATCATGGTGATCTGTTTAGTTGCCATGGTAATTAGAGGCCTAATGATGGTTTTTGAGTCTGCAATGTACAAAGTCTATTAATCTCTGCCAGAGGCTGCTTCCAATAAGCTGTTAGGCCTCAAATACATCAGACTAAATTCAGCGGCGGCTTCTGATAGTGGAGGAGATTGGTCGCTGTAGAATATATATGGAGTCTCCCGACAGATGACGTCAGGGCAGAGAAGGATCCGGCCTGCTGAATTTCAGAGACTGATCTGTTTCTTCTTCCTGGAGATAATCCTCTGCTTTAGGAGTCTGGAGGCGCCTCTCTCATAGTGACCACAGGAAAGCTGGAGTGTTGGTATATGGGGGAGTCGGGAGAGAAGCCGTCAGCGCCGTCTGTGCAATCTATGTGTCCTGGGGTTTGTCAGTATATACACACCTCCTCTGAAAGACCACAGAGACTGCAACATCATTAATCAAGAGGCACCACTAACCAAACAACACCACGAAGACCAAGGCGATCTCCAAACCAACACCACGAAGACCAAGGCGATCTCCAAACCAACACCACGAAGACCAAGGCGATCTCCAAACCAACACCACGAAGACCAAGGCGATCTCCAAACCAACACCACGAAGACCAAGGCGATCTCCAAACCAACACCACGAAGACCAAGGCGATCTCCAAACCAACACCACGAAGACCAAGGCGATCTCCAAACCAACACCACGAAGACCAAGGCGATCTCCAAACCAACACCACGAAGACCAAGGCGATCTCCAAACCAACACCACGAAGACCAAGGCGATCTCCAAACCAACACCACGAAGACCAAGGCGATCTCCAAACCAACACCACGAAGACCAAGGCGATCTCCAAACCAACACCACGAAGACCAAGGCGATCTCCAAACCAACACCACGAAGACCAAGGAGATCTCCAAACCAACACCACGAAGACCAAGGAGATCTCCAAACCAACACCACGAAGACCAAGGAGATCTCCAAACCAACACCACGAAGACCAAGGAGATCTCCAAACCAACACCACGAAGACCAAGGAGATCTCCAAACCAACACCACGAAGACCAAGGAGATCTCCAAACCAACACCACGAAGACCAAGGAGATCTCCAAACCAACACCACGAAGACCAAGGAGATCTCCAAACCAACACCACGAAGACCAAGGAGATCTCCAAACCAACACCACGAAGACCAAGGAGATCTCCAAACCAACACCACGAAGACCAAGGAGATCTCCAAACCAACACCACGAAGACCAAGGAGATCTCCAAACCAACACCACGAAGACCAAGGAGATCTCCAAACCAACACCACGAAGACCAAGGAGATCTCCAAACCAACACCACGAAGACCAAGGAGATCTCCAAACCAACACCACGAAGACCAAGGAGATCTCCAAACCAACACCACGAAGACCAAGGAGATCTCCAAACCAACACCACGAAGACCAAGGAGATCTCCAAACCAACACCACGAAGACCAAGGAGATCTCCAAACCAACACCACGAAGACCAAGGAGATCTCCAAACCAACACCACGAAGACCAAGGAGATCTCCAAACCAACACCACGAAGACCAAGGAGATCTCCAAACCAACACCACGAAGACCAAGGAGATCTCCAAACCAACACCACGAAGACCAAGGAGATCTCCAAACCAACACCACGAAGACCAAGGAGATCTCCAAACCAACACCACGAAGACCAAGGAGATCTCCAAACCAACACCACGAAGACCAAGGAGATCTCCAAACCAACACCACGAAGACCAAGGAGATCTCCAAACCAACACCACGAAGACCAAGGAGATCTCCAAACCAACACCACGAAGACCAAGGAGATCTCCAAACCAACACCACGAAGACCAAGGAGATCTCCAAACCAACACCACGAAGACCAAGGAGATCTCCAAACCAACACCACGAAGACCAAGGAGATCTCCAAACCAACACCACGAAGACCAAGGAGATCTCCAAACCAACACCACGAAGACCAAGGAGATCTCCAAACCAACACCACGAAGATCAAGGAGATCTCCAAACCAACACCACGAAGATCAAGGAGATCTCCAAACCAACACCACGAAGACCAAGGAGATCTCCAAACAACACCACGAAGACCAAGGAGATCTCCAAACAAGTCAGAGACAAAGTGGTGAGAAGAACAAGTCAGGGTTGGGTTCTTATCATCAAATAGAAAGAACATGGTTCCACAATAAACCTGCCAAGACAGGCCGCCCACCAAACCTCTCAGCCCAGACAAGGAGGGCATTAATCAGAGGCAGCGCAGAGACCAAAGGTGACCCTGAAGGAGCTATAGAGTTCCCAAGCAGAGACCGGAGTATCTGTCCATAAGACCACAATAACCCATACACTCCATAGAGCCGGCCTTTATGGAAGAGGGGCCAGAAAAAAAGTCTTTACTTATAGCCAAAACTTGGAAGCCTCCTATATACAGCATGAGCCCCTATACAGACCTCTATACAGCCTGTGCCCCCATACAGACCTCTATATACAGCCTGTGCCCCCATACAGACCTCTATATACAGCCTGTGCCCCCATACAGACCTCTATATACAGCCTGTGCCCCCATACAGACCTCTATATACAGCCTGTGCCCCCATACAGACCTCTATATACAGCCTGTGCCCCCATACAGACCTCTATATACAGCCTGTGCCCCCATACAGACCTCTATATACAGCCTGTGCCCCCATACAGACCTCTATATACAGCCTGTGCCCCCATACAGACCTCTATATACAGCCTGTGCCCCCATACACACCTCTGTATACAGCCTGTGCCCCCATACACACCTCTATATACAGCCTGTGCCCCCATACAGACCTCTATATACAGCCTGTGCCCCCATACACACCTCTATATACAGCCTGTGCCCCCATACAGACCTCTATATACAGCCTGTGCACCATATAGCCTCATATACTTTATTACCCAAGATAGTTTCTGTATACTCTGTGAGCCCCACACAGCCTCCTATATACCTGATCTCCATATACCCCCTATATACAACATGTGCCCATACACATGGAGAAACACCCACCTGCAGAGCCGCACACTAGATATATAATACCCTGCACCTACCTCCACCTGCAGAGCCGCACACTAGATATATAATAACCTGCACCTACCTCCACCTGCAGAGCCGCACACTAGATATATAATACCCTGCACCTACCTCCACCTGCAGAGCCGCACACTAGATATATAATACCCTGCACCTACCTCCACCTGCAGAGCCGCACACTAGATATATAATACCCTGCACCTACCTCCACCTGCAGAGCCGCACACTAGATATATAATACCCTGCTCCTACCTCCACCTGCAGAGCCGCACACTAGATATATAATAGCCTGCACCTACCTCCACCTGCAGAGCCGCACACTAGATATATAATAACCTGCACCTACCTCCACCTGCAGAGCCGCACACTAGATATATAATACCCTGCACCTACCTCCACCTGCAGAGCCGCACACTAGATATATAATACCCTGCACCTACCTCCACCTGCAGAGCCGCACACTAGATATATAATACCCTGCACCTACCTCCACCTGCAGAGCCGCACACTAGATATATAATACCCTGCACCTACCTCCACCTGCAGAGCCGCACACTAGATATATAATACCCTGCACCTACCTCCACCTGCAGAGCCGCACACTAGATATATAATACCCTGCACCTGCCTCCACCTGCAGAGCCGCACACTAGATATATAATACCCTGCACCTACCTCCACCTGCAGAGCCGCACACTAGATATATAATACCCTGCACCTACCTCCACCTGCAGAGCCGCACACTAGATATATAATACCCTGCACCTACCTCCTCCTGCAGAGCCGCACACTAGATATATAATACCCTGCACCTACCTCCTCCTGCAGAGCCGCACACTAGATATATAATACCCTGCACCTACCTCCTCCTGCAGAGCCGCACACTAGATATATAATACCCTGCACCTACCTCCTCCTGCAGAGCCGCACACTAGATATATAATACCCTGCACCTACCTCCACCTGCAGAGCCGCACACTAGATATATAATACCCTGCACCTACCTCCACCTGCAGAGCCGCACACTAGATATATAATACCCTGCACCTACCTCCACCTGCAGAGCCGCACACTAGATATATAATAACCTGCACCTACCTCCTCCTGCAGAGCCGCACACTAGATATATAATACCCTGCCCCTACCTCCACCTGCAGAGCCGCACACTAGATATATAATACCCTGCACCTACCTCCACCTGCAGAGCCGCACACTAGATATATAATACCCTGCACCTACCTCCACCTGCAGAGCCGCACACTAGATATATAATAACCTGCACCTACCTCCTCCTGCAGAGCCGCACACTAGATATATAATACCCTGCCCCTACCTCCACCTGCAGAGCCGCGCACTAGATATATAATACCCTGCACCTACCTCCACCTGCAGAGCCGCGCACTAGATATATAATACCCTGCACCTACCTCCACCTGCAGAGCCGCGCACTAGATATATAATACCCTGCACCTACCTCCACCTGCAGAGCCGCGCACTAGATATATAATACCCTGCACCTACCTCCTCCTGCAGAGCCGCGCACTAGATATATAATACCCTGCACCTACCTCCACCTGCAGAGCCGCGCACTAGATATATAATACCCTGCACCTACCTCCACCTGCAGAGCCGCACACTAGATATATAATACCCTGCACCTACCTCCACCTGCAGAGCCGCACACTAGATATATAATACCCTGCACCTACCTCCACCTGCAGAGCCGCACACTAGATATATAATACCCTGCACCTACCTCCTCCTGCAGAGCCGCACACTAGATATATAATACCCTGCACCTACCTCCTCCTGCAGAGCCGCACACTAGATATATAATACCCTGCACCTACCTCCACCTGCAGAGCCGCACACTAGATATATAATACCCTGCACCTACCTCCACCTGCAGAGCCGCACACTAGATATATAATACCCTGCACCTACCTCCACCTGCAGAGCCGCACACTAGATATATAATAACCTGCACCTACCTCCTCCTGCAGAGCCGCACACTAGATATATAATACCCTGCCCCTACCTCCACCTGCAGAGCCGCACACTAGATATATAATACCCTGCACCTACCTCCACCTGCAGAGCCGCACACTAGATATATAATACCCTGCACCTACCTCCACCTGCAGAGCCGCACACTAGATATATAATAACCTGCACCTACCTCCTCCTGCAGAGCCGCACACTAGATATATAATACCCTGCCCCTACCTCCACCTGCAGAGCCGCGCACTAGATATATAATACCCTGCACCTACCTCCACCTGCAGAGCCGCGCACTAGATATATAATACCCTGCACCTACCTCCACCTGCAGAGCCGCGCACTAGATATATAATACCCTGCACCTACCTCCACCTGCAGAGCCGCGCACTAGATATATAATACCCTGCACCTACCTCCTCCTGCAGAGCCGCGCACTAGATATATAATACCCTGCACCTACCTCCACCTGCAGAGCCGCGCACTAGATATATAATACCCTGCACCTACCTCCACCTGCAGAGCCGCACACTAGATATATAATACCCTGCACCTACCTCCACCTGCAGAGCCGCACACTAGATATATAATACCCTGCACCTACCTCCACCTGCAGAGCCGCACACTAGATATATAATACCCTGCACCTACCTCCTCCTGCAGAGCCGCACACTAGATATATAATACCCTGCACCTACCTCCACCTGCAGAGCCGCACACTAGATATATAATACCCTGCACCTACCTCCACCTGCAGAGCCGCACACTAGATATATAATACCCTGCACCTACCTCCACCTGCAGAGCCGCACACTAGATATATAATACCCTGCACCTACCTCCACCTGCAGAGCCGCACACTAGATATATGGCTGCTCTGTGCTTACAGGACCTGTGATGATGTCACATGGAGGGGAGGAGTCACATGATCAGCTCCTCAGTGTATGCAAGTAAAATATATCTTTGTACCGTGTTAGGCCTGCGCCACACATCCGTGCCTCCGGCACGTGTTTGTCATTTTTTACACGTACCGGCGGCACGGAGACACTTTAACCAATGCTACCCTATTGTAGCAGGCACACACACGTAAAACCACACGGAACGTGTGTCCGTGTGCGTTTGTACGTGTGTGCGTTTTTGAAAGCGCTGACATGTCCGTTTTTTCACCGGCAGCACGGGTGTCACACGGCCCGCACCCGCACCACACGGGTGTAGTGTGGATGCGGTCCCGTGTGACACGCGCCGGAGAAAACACACATGTCATTGAAAAAAAAACAAAACATTAACTCACCTTCTCCAGCCCTCCTGTCTCTGCCGCTGCTGCCTCTTGCTGCCGACCGCCGCTCATTATTCTCATTGAATATTCACTTCACTGCCTGGCAGCAGCAGCAGCGGGGAGACGGGAGGGCTGGAGACCGAGGATCAGCACCACGGACAGCAGCGCGGACATCAGGAAGGACCAGGTGAGTATAATAATTACCGGTTCTACGTGTGCTATCGCGGATAGCACACGTAGAACACACGTGTCACGCACGTACCAGAGACACGTACTTACCTGCACGCAACACGCAGGGAAAATACGTGTCTCTCGGCACGTGCGTGAAATTCACGTGAGTGTGGCAGAGGCCTTAGTGTATGCAGGACTCTCCCTCCACCTGCAGAGCCGCACACTAGATATATAATACCCTGCACCTACCTCCACCTGCAGAGCCGCACACTAGATATATAATACCCTGCACCTACCTCCACCTGCAGAGCCGCACACTAGATATATAATACCCTGCACCTACCTCCACCTGCAGAGCCGCACACTAGATATATAATACCCTGCACCTACCTCCACCTGCAGAGCCGCACACTAGATATATAATACCCTGCACCTACCTCCACCTGCAGAGCCGCACACTAGATATATAATACCCTGCACCTACCTCCACCTGCAGAGCCGCACACTAGATATATAATACCCTGCACCTACCTCCACCTGCAGAGCCGCACACTAGATATATAATACCCTGCACCTACCTCCGCCTGCAGAGCCGCACACTAGATATATAATACCCTGCACCTACCTCCGCCTGCAGAGCCGCACACTAGATATATAATACCCTGCACCTACCTCCGCCTGCAGAGCCGCACACTAGATATATAATACCCTGCACCTACCTCCACCTGCAGAGCCGCACACTAGATATATAATACCCTGCACCTACCTCCACCTGCAGAGCCGCACACTAGATATATAATACCCTGCACCTACCTCCACCTGCAGAGCCGCACACTAGATATATAATACCCTGCACCTACCTCCACCTGCAGAGCCGCACACTAGATATATAATACCCTGCACCTACCTCCACCTGCAGAGCCGCACACTAGATATATAATACCCTGCACCTACCTCCACCTGCAGAGCCGCACACTAGATATATAATACCCTGCACCTACCTCCACCTGCAGAGCAGCACACTAGATATATAATAACCTGCACCTACCTCCACCTGCAGAGCCGCACACTAGATATATAATACCCTGCACCTACCTCCACCTGCAGAGCCGCACACAGATATATAATACCCTGCACCTACCTCCACCTGCAGAGCCGCACACTAGATATATAATACCCTGCACCTACCTCCACCTGCAGAGCCGCACACTAGATATATAATACCCTGCACCTACCTCCACCTGCAGAGCCGCACACTAGATATATAATACCCTGCACCTACCTCCACCTGCAGAGCCGCACACTAGATATATAATACCCTGCACCTACCTCCACCTGCAGAGCCGCACACTAGATATATAATACCCTGCAGCTACCTCCACCTGCAGAGCCGCACACTAGATATATAATACCCTGCACCTACCTCCACCTGCAGAGCCGCACACTAGATATATAATACCCTGCAGCTACCTCCACCTGCAGAGCCGCACACTAGATATATAATACCCTGCACCTACCTCCACCTGCAGAGCCGCACACTAGATATATAATACCCTGCACCTACCTCCACCTGCAGAGCCGCACACTAGATATATAATACCCTGCACCTACCTCCACCTGCAGAGCCGCACACTAGATATATAATACCCTGCACCTACCTCCACCTGCAGAGCCGCACACTAGATATATAATACCCTGCACCTACCTCCACCTGCAGAGCCGCACACTAGATATATAATACCCTGCACCTACCTCCACCTGCAGAGCCGCACACTAGATATATAATAACCTGCACCTACCTCCACCTGCAGAGCCGCACACAGATATATAATACCCTGCACCTACCTCCACCTGCAGAGCCGCACACTAGATATATAATACCCTGCACCTACCTCCACCTGCAGAGCCGCACACAGATATATAATACCCTGCACCTACCTCCACCTGCAGAGCCGCACACTAGATATATAATACCCTGCACCTACCTCCACCTGCAGAGCCGCACACAGATATATAATACCCTGCACCTACCTCCACCTGCAGAGCCGCACACTAGATATATAATACCCTGCACCTACCTCCACCTGCAGAGCCGCACACTAGATATATAATACCCTGCACCTACCTCCACCTGCAGAACCGCACACTAGATATATAATACCCTGCACCTACCTCCACCTGCAGAGCCGCACACTAGATATATAATACCCTGCACCTACCTCCACCTGCAGAGCCGCACACTAGATATATAATACCCTGCACCTACCTCCACCTGCAGAGCCGCACACTAGATATATGGTAGAGTCTAGATCCCAGTGGCCAGAGGGACCTCTGTGACGTCACGCCCATGTGACCGGCCTCCTGTGTGGGAGGAGCCTGTAGTTGCCGGCAGTCAGTGCACAGTTGCTGTCTCTAGCCCTGGGTGTGATGTAACAGGAGGTAATATCTGATGGAGATTATCACATATGAACCTCAGGGGGAAATAAAAGAGATTGTAGGTCACTGTCTCTGGGTGCAATAGTGTGCAGCAGGGGGTGCGATGCTCTGACTGTGGGGGGAGAGAGGGTGCGATGCTCTGCCTGGGGGAAGGGGGGGAGAGAGAGAGGGTGCGATGCTCTGCCTGGGGGAAGGGGGTGAGAGAGAGAGGGTGCGATGCTCTGCCTGGGGGAAGGGGGAGAGAGAGGGTGCGATGCTCTGCCTGGGGGAAGGGGGAGAGAGAGGGTGCGATGCTCTGCCTGGGGGGAGGGAGAGAGACAGGGTGCGATGCTCTGCCTGGGGGGAGGGCGAGAGAGAGGGTGCGATGCTCTGCCTGTGGGAAGGGGGAGAGAGAGGGTGCGATGCTCTGCCTGTGGGAAGGGGGAGAGAGAGGGTGCGATGCTCTGCCTGGGGGGAGGGAGAGAGAAAGAGGGTGCGATGCTCTGCCTGGGGGGAGGGAGAGAGAGAGGGTGCGATGCTCTGCCTGGGGGGAGGGAGAGAGAGAGGGTGCGATGCTCTGCCTGGGGGGAGGGAGAGAGAGAGGGTGCGATGCTCTGCCTGGGGGGAGGGAGAGAGAGAGGGTGCGATGCTCTGCCTGGGGTGAGGGAGAGAGAGAGGGTGCGATGCTCTGCCTGGGGGGAGGGAGAGAGAGAGGGTGCGATGCTCTGCCTGGGGGGAGGGAGAGAGAGGGTGCGATGCTCTGCCTGAGGGAAGGGGGAGAGAGAGGGTGCGATGCTCTGCCTGAGGGAAGGGGGAGAGAGAGGGTGCGATGCTCTGCCTGGGGGGAAGGGGAGAGAGAGAGAGGGTGCGATGCTCTGCCTGGGGGAAGGGGAGAGAGAGAGAGGGTGCGATGCTCTGCCTGGGGGGAAGGGGAGAGAGAGAGAGGGTGCGATGCTCTGCCTGGGGGGAAGGGGAGAGAGAGAGAGGGTGCGATGCTCTGCCTGGGGGGAAGGGGAGAGAGAGAGAGGGTGCGATGCTCTGCCTGGGGGGAAGGGGAGAGAGAGGGGGTGCGATGCTCTGCCTGGGGGGAAGGGGAGAGAGAGGGGGTGCGATGCTCTGCCTGGGGGGAGGGGGAGAGAGAGAGGGGGTGCGATGCTCTGCCTGGGGGGAGGGAGAGAGAAAGAGGGTGCGATGCTCTGCCTGGGGGGAGGGAGAGAGAAAGAGGGTGCGATGCTCTGCCTGGGGGGAGGGAGAGAGAAAGAGGGTGCGATGCTCTGCCTGGGGGGGAAGGGGAGAGAGAGAGAGGGTGCGATGCTCTGCCTGTTGGGAGGGGGAGAGAGAGAGAGGGTGCGATGCTCTGCCTGGGGGGAGGGGGAGAGAGAAAGAGGGTGCGATGCTCTGCCTGGGGGTAGAGAGTGCGATGCTCTGTCTGTGGGGGAGTCGCAGAGCAGCACCCAGGGTCCCTTTCCTCTTTTCCCGTTAGAGGCATGGAGCGGGGGGATAGATCCAGGAGGAGGGGATTGGAGCAGTCACTATATAACAGGGAAGAACATTGGATATTAAAGCTGGAGCCATAGATCACAAAGGGCTGAATTCCACAATGATCTGTGACTGATACTGATGTGATTATTAGCAGGTGATTATCAGCGCATTCATTATACACAGTTTATGGGAATTTGTGGCATTATATTAATTATTGGTCATTTTTCTTTATAGAGTTCGGGGCAATGTCGGCTCCACAGAGAATTCTTCCTCATCCACTGAATATGAACGTTTCATCTATTGGAGAGAATCCCACAAGTGACATAAGAGGATATCTCTGTTTATATATTCTCTGTGCTGTGTATTATATGGGGTGTACTTATATATTCTCTGTGCTGTGTATTATATGGGGTGTACTTATATATTCTCTGTGCTGTGTATTATATGGGGTGCACTTATATATTCTCTGTGCTGTGTGTTATATGGGGTGTACTTATTCGCTGTACTGTGTATTATATGGGGTGTACTTATATAATGTTTGTATTGATGCTTCTCTGTGTATATTCTCTGTACTGTGTATTATATGGGGTGTACTTATATATTCTCTGTGCTGTGTGTTATATGGGGTGTACTTATTCGCTGTACTGTGTATTATATGGGGTGTACTTATATAATGTTTGTATTGATGCTTCTTGTAATCTTCTATCATTGTAAGTTGTCATTTGCTCGTGTCTTGGTGATGTGATGATTCGGTGACGGTGATTGTCCCCCCCTCAGAGGTTGTGTGGGTTTTATAAGTGGCCGCATTCACTTTGATATTGTCATGATTAAGAGCAGTCGTCTGAAACGCGGTGATGGGCAGGGTGTCCTTTTTTTCACATCGTGCTTTTTCACTGTCTTTAATAAATTTTCTTTTAATTAAGCTGTTTCTGGATTTCCTCTCTTCTATGGGGTCTCAGAGACGCTGCCATCACTAATCTAGGACTTAGTGGCAGCTATGGGCTGCTATTAACTCCTTATTACCCCGATTACCATCACACCAGGGCAATCTAGATGATCTGGGTAAAGTGCTGGGATTGTCACATCTAATGATGTGGCAATCCGGGAGGCTGCAGGCTGATATTTTTAGGCTGGGGGGGGGGGGGGCAGCCTAATAACCATAGGCCTCCCCAGTCTGAGAATACAAGCCCCCAGTTGTGAGGCTTTATCTTCGCTGGGTATCAAAATTGAGGGGACTGCACGCTGTTATTTATTTTACTGTACAATATAGACCCACCCACCGGCGTCTGGTTGCAGTCAGACAGCTGTCAGTCAGTGTGGGGGCGCATCTGACTGCAACTAATCACAGCCACCAGTGAGCAGGGGAAGCCATGAATATGTATGAGCCTAATGAGCGGCCCAGGAAGAAGAATGAGAGGCCGCGGGAGCAGCGTGACAGCCGCGCCAGTGATCGGTGAGTATGAAGTGCTTGCTCCTACCCCTTTGTGCCGGATTCTGGTCCCCATAGACTTTACATGGGGACCAGCATCTGACCAGACATCGGGGATCAATCCCCCAATGACCCGGAATCAGCGGGGGATTGATCTGCCCGTCCTCCGAAACGCAGGGACAAAAGACAAACAGAATTGACATGCTGCTGCTTTTTTTTTTCTTCCACAAAAACTGCAAGGAAAAAAAAACAACGTGTGCACAGCCTGTCTGAATTCTCATAGACTTTGCTGGGGAAGGCAATGCATGCAGTTTTGGGCAACAAACTGCACCCAAAAACGTGGCAAAAAACGCAGTGTGCGCACAGGGCCTAAAAAGATGGAATTGCTGCTACACAACTTGCCAGACCTGTGACAGTGGCCAGTGTGTAATGTGTGGCAGACGGACAGGAGGTGTGAGACCGGCCTCTGACCGCACCACATCCTTAGCTCTTCATTGTATTACCTGGCCGGTGTGTAATGTGTGGCAGACGGACAGGAGGTGTGAGACCGGCCTCTACCGCACCACATCCTTAGCTCTTCATTGTATTACCTGGCCGGTGTGTAATGTGTGGCAGATGGACAGGAGGTGTGAGAGCGGCCTCTGACCGCACCACATCCTTAGCTCTTCATTATATTACCTGGCCGGTGTGTAATGTGTGGCAGATGGACAGGAGGTGTGAGACCGGCCTCTGACCGCACCACATCCTTAGCTCTTCATTGTATTACCTGGCCGGTGTGTAATGTGTGGCAGATGGACAGGAGGTGTGAGAACGGCCTCTGACCGCACCACATCCTTAGCTCTTCATTTTATTACCTGGCCGGTGTGTAATGTGTGGCAGATGGACAGGAGGTATGAGAACGGCCTCTGACCGCACCACATCCTTAGCTCTTCATTGTATTACCTGGCCGGTGTGTAATGTGTGGCAGATGGACAGGAGGTGTGAGAACGGCCTCTGACCGCACCACATCCTTAGCTCTTCATTATATTACCTGGCCGGTGTGTAATGTGTGGCAGATGGACAGGAGGTGTGAGAACGGCCTCTGACCGCACCACATCCTTAGCTCTTCATTATATTACCTGGCCAGTGTGTAATGTGTGGCAGATGGACAGGAGGTATGAGAATGGCCTCTGACCGCACCACATCCTTAGCTCTTCATTATATTACCTGGCCAGTGTGTAATGTGTGGCAGATGGACAGGAGGTATGAGAACGGCCTCTGACCGCACCACATCCTTAGCTCTTCATTGTATTACCTGGCCGGTGTGTAATGTGTGGCAGACGGACAGGAGGTGTGAGAACGGCCTCTACCGCACCACAGCCTTACCTCTTCATGTTATTACCTGGCCGGTGTGTAATGTGTGGCAGACGGACAGGAGGTGTGAGAACGGCCTCTACCGCACCACAGCCTTACCTCTTCATGTTATTACCTGGCCGGTGTGTAATGTGTGGCAGACGGACAGGAGGTGTGAGAACGGCCTCTACCGCACCACAGCCTTAGCTCTTCATTATATTACCTGGCCGGTGTGTAATGTGTGGCAGATGGACAGGAGGTATGAGAACTGCCTCTGACCGCACCACATCCTTAGCTCTTCATTATATTACCTGGCCGGTGTGTAATGTGACGCCCTGGGCAAGCCAGGGGTCACAGGTCATGATACCACCACACACCCCACATTCCCTGCAGGAACACCAAGGTCAGAACACAAAATCCTTGTTGTCTTCCTCCAGGGGCTGATGTCCACACCAGGGGGTGGGCCAGGCGGTTGGCTCCGCCCACCGAGGAGTTCACAGTCCTGGAGGCGGGAAAACCAGGAGGGCAGTGCAGTGCAGTGCAGTGCAGTAGAGAGATGAAGTTTAGAGTTGAAGTGAAGTGGTAGAGGAGCAAGAGAGAGGAGTTAAGGTGGAAGAGAAAGTGACAGTTAGAGCCTGAAGTTGGTCCGGGTGTGTGCCCCGGACTGAGACAGCAAGGTTGGCACACGGGGGTGACCGTTTGCAGGAGAGGCTGATCGGAGGTTGCCGAATGGACCGTGGACGGGTGGTGGCCCGGCGGTACCGGAGCGGTATACGAAGAGAAGCCAGCACCATAGGCAGGGGCCTTTCGGATCCCGGCAAGGCTAGGAGTCGTCGTGAATTTGCAAATCCGTCAGTGAAGGGGACCTCCTGGGTCTCCCAACAGCCAAAGTCCCGATTGAAGGCAACTGTCCAACCATATTGGAGAGACACCGCCACCGCCAGGGCACCAGTTTCTCAGGGCCAGCGCCTGCGGGCAAAAGAGGGGCTCCTCCGGCTCATATCCAAGCTGGGGAGCGGGTTACCGGTGGGAATCCATCGCTACCAACAACCGTATTTAGGTGCAGGAAAGAGACAGTCACCGCTAACTTGCAGGGAACATCAACACCGCAGCCGTCCGAGGGAGCCGTCCAACCAGCCGCTTGTTTACCGTGAACTGTGTCATCATCCTTGGGCTGAGTGAGTACCTCCGTGCCGTGCGGCACAGCGCTGCCCCTGCGCCCCTGCACCTCAACAGGCCCCATAACCCGCCTGTCAACCATACTAACTCTCCATCATTGGGCCCCGGGACCACTAAACCCCCTACCCACGGAGGGGAGGGCCAACATCTAGCTGCTCCATACCATCACTCCCGGGATCCCCACACAGAGCAGCGGTGGTGTCCACACAATCACCACAACCGTGGGTGGCGTCACGGACAATAAATCCCCCAAACCAAACCCCTTTTCACTCACGGGCGAGGAGCGTCGCTCGAGTCCCCGAGATCCGGCACATCGCTCGAGCCACCGAGCAGCAGAGGCCGCAGCAGCAGCCGGACCCGAGCAGAGGGAGAGAGCGGCGTCCCCTCCTCCGCCCGCGACCGTAATGTGTGGCAGATGGACAGGAGGTATGAGAACGGCCTCTGACCGTACCACATCCTTAGCTCTTCATTGTATTACCTGGCCGGTGTGTAATGTGTGGCAGACGGACAGGAGGTATGAGAACGGCCTCTGACCGCACCACATCCTTAGCTCTTCATTGTATTACCTGGCCGGTGTGTAATGTGTGGCAGACGGACAGGAGGTATGAGAACGGCCTCTTCCGCACCACATCCTTAGCTCTTCATTGTATTACCTGGCCGGTGTGTAATGTGTGGCAGATGGACAGGAGGTATGAGAACGGCCTCTGACCGCACCACATCCTTAGCTCTTCATTGTATTGCCTGGCCGGTGTGTAATGTGTGGCAGACGGACAGGAGGTATGAGAACGGCCTCTGACCGCACCACATCCTTAGCTCTTCATTGTATTACCTGGCCGGTGTGTAATGTGTGGCAGAAGGACAGGAGGTATGAGAACGGCCTCTGACCGCACCACATCCTTAGCTCTTCATTGTATTGCCTGGCCGGTGTGTAATGTGTGGCAGACGGACAGGAGGTGTGAGAACGGCCTCTGATCGGACCACATCCTTAGCTCTTCATTGTATTACCTGGCCGGTGTGTAATGTGTGGCAGACGGACAGGAGGTATGAGAACGGCCTCTGACCGCACCACATCCTTAGCTCTTCATTGTATTACATGGCCAGTCTGTAATGTGTGGCAGACGGACAGGAGATATGAGAACGGCCTCTGACCGCACCACATCCTTAGCTCTTCATTTTATTACCTGGCCGGTGTGTAATGTGTGGCAGACGGACAGGAGGTATGAGACCGGCCTCTGACCGCACCACATCCTTAGCTCTTCATTTTATTACCTGTCCGGTGTGTAATGTGTGGCAGACGGACAGGAGGTGTGAGAACGGCCTCTGACCGCACCACATCCTTAGCTCTTCATTGTATTACCTGGCCGGTGTGTAATGTGTGGCAGACGGACAGGAGGTATGAGAACGGTCTCTGACCGCACCACAGCCTTAGCTCTTTATTATATTACCTGGCCGGTGTGTAATGTGTGGCAGACGGACAGGAGGTGTGAGAACGGCCTCTGACCGCACCACATCCTTAGCTCTTCATAGTATTACCTGGCCGGTGTGTAATGTGTGGCAGATGGACAGGAGGTATGAGAACGGCCTCTGACCGCACCACATCCTTAGCTCTTCATTATATTACCTGGCCGGTGTGTAATGTGTGGCAGACGGACAGGAGGTATGAGACCGGCCCCTGACCGCACCACATCCTTAGCTCCTCATTGTATTACCTGGCCGGTATGTAATGTGTGGCAGACGGACAGGAGGTATGAGACCGGCCTCTGACCGCACCACATCCTTAGCTCTTCATTTTATTACCTGTCCGGTGTGTAATGTGTGGCAGACAGACAGGAGGTGTGAGACCGGCCTTTGACCGCACCACATCCTTAGCTCTTCATTTTATTACCTGTCCGGTGTGTAATGTGTGGCAGACGGACAGGAGGTGTGAGAACGGCCTCTGACCGCACCACATCCTTAGCTCTTCATTGTATTACCTGGCCGGTGTGTAATGTGTGGCAGACGGACAGGAGGTATGAGAACGGTCTCTGACCGCACCACATCCTTAGCTCTTCATTATATTACCTGGCCGGTGTGTAATGTGTGGCAGACGGACAGGAGGTGTGAGAACGGCCTCTGACCGCACCACATCCTTAGCTCTTCATAGTATTACCTGGCCGGTGTGTAATGTGTGGTAGACGGACAGGAGGTATGAGAACTGAATAGGATAACTGAAGTGAGCACTAATATATATATTATGAGTGCAAGCCAAAAATTACATACTATATACGGATAAGGCTGCACATCAAACTTAGATAATAGTATAATGCCTCAAGCATATGGACAAATATTGGAATATACAATGAAAAATGCTACTTGCTAATTTGAACATGTGAATAATGAATTGCATACCTGCCATGAATATTAGGAAAAAGGAGATATTTAGCAATCGCATTGATCAATGTAACTGAGCTCCAAGGCCTCGTCAAGGCATATCTCTATATTGGGGTCCCTAGCTCTGTGACCCTAACTGTGTGTCATCTCATTGCAATTAAAAACTGCTATGGGTGGAGAGGGGTAACTAAGGACTTTCTTATATAGGAGATGGAAAAAACATGGCCGAAAGGGGCGGAGCTGTGTTCACATTCAGAAAAAAACTACATATAACTGAATAGGATAACTGAAGTGAGCACTAATATATATATTATGAGTGCAAGCCAAAAATTACATACTATATACGGATAAGGCTGCACATCAAACTTAGATAATAGTATAATGCCTCAAGCATATGGACAAATATTGGAATATACAATGAAAAATTCTACTTGCTAATTTGAACATGTGAATATTAGTGCTCACTTCAGTTATCCTATTCAGTTATATGTAGTTTTTTTCTGAATGTGAAAACAGCTCCGCCCCTTTCGGCCATGTTTTTTCCATCTCCTATATAAGAAAGTCCTTAGTTACCCCTCTCCACCCATAGCAGTTTTTAATTGCAATGAGATGACACACAGTTAGGGTCACAGAGCTAGGGTCCCCAATATAGAGATATGCCTTGACGAGGCCTTGGGGCTCAGTTACATTGATCAATGCGATTGCTAAATATCTCCTTTTTCCTAATATTCATGGCAGGTATGCAATTCATTATTCACATGTTCAAATTAGCAAGTAGCATTTTTCATTGTATATTCCAATATTTGTCCATATGCTTGAGGCATTATACTATTATCTAAGTTTGATGTGCAGCCTTATCCGTATATAGGAGGTGTGAGAACGGCCTCTGACCGCACCACATCCTTAGCTCTTCATTGTATTACCTGGCCGGTGTGTAATGTGTGGCAGATGGACAGGAGGTATGAGAATGGCCTCTGACCGCACCACATCCTTAGCTCTTCATTGTATTACCTGGCCGGTGTGTAATGTGTGGCAGATGGACAGGAGGTATGAGAACGGCCTCTGACCGCACCACATCCTTAGCTCTTCATTGTATTACCTAGCCGGTGTGTAATGTGTGGCAGATGGACAGGAGGTATGAGAACGGCCTGTGACCACACCACATCCTTAGCTCTTCATTGTATTACCTGGCCGGTGTGTAATGTGCGGCAGACGGACAGGAGGTATGAGAACGGCCTCTGACCGCACCACAGCCTTAGCTCTTTATTATATTACCTGGCCGGTGTGTAATGTGTGGCAGATGGACAGGAGGTATGAGAACGGCCTCTGACCGCACCACATCCTTAGCTCTTCATTGTATTACCTGGCCGGTGTGTAATGTGTGGCAGACAGACAGGAGGTATGAGAACGGACTCTGACCGCACCACATCCTTAGCTCTTCATTGTATTACATGGCCAGTGTGTAATGTGTGGCAGACGGACAGGAGGTATGAGAACGGCCTCTGACCGGACCACATCCTTAGCTCTTCATTGTATTACCTGGCCGGTGTGTAATGTATGGCAGACGGACAGGAGGTATGAGAACGGCCTCTGACCGCACCACATCCTCAGCTCTTCATTATATTACCTGGCCGGTGTGTAATGTGTGGCAGACGGACAGGAGGTATGAGAACGGCCTCTGACCGCACCACATCCTTAGCTCTTCATTGTATTACCTGGCCGGTGTGTAAAGTGTGGCAGATGGACAGGAGGTGTGAGAACGGCCTCTGACCGCACCACAACCTTAGCTCTTCATTGTATTACCTGGCTGGTGTGTAATGTGTGGCAGATGGACAGGAGGTGTGAGAACGGCCTCTGACCGCACCACATCCTTAGCTCTTCATTGTATTACATGGCCAGTGTGTAATGTGTGGCAGACGGACAGGAGGTATGAGAACGGCCTCTGACCGGACCACATCCTTAGCTCTTCATTGTATTACCTGGCCGGTGTGTAATGTATGGCAGACGGACAGGAGGTATGAGAACGGCCTCTGACCGCACCACATCCTTAGCTCTTCATTGTATTACATGGCCAGTGTGTAATGTGTGGCAGACGGACAGGAGGTATGAGAACGGCCTCTGACCGGACCACATCCTTAGCTCTTCATTGTATTACCTGGCCGGTGTGTAATGTATGGCAGACGGACAGGAGGTGTGAGAACGGCCTCTGATCGGACCACATCCTTAGCTCTTCATTGTATTACCTGGCCGGTGTGTAATGTGTGGCAGACGGACAGGAGGTATGAGAACGGCCTCTGACCGCACCACATCCTTACCTCTTCATTGTATTACCTGGCCGGTGTGTAATGTGTGGCAGATGGACAGGAGGTATGAGAACGGCCTCTGACCGCACCACATCCTTAGCTCTTCATTGTATTACCTGGCCGGTGTGTAATGTGTGGCAGACGGACAGGAGGTATGAGAACGGCCTCTGACCGCACCACATCCTTAGCTCTTCATTATATTACCTGGCCGGTGTGTAATGTGTGGCAGATGGACAGGAGGTATGAGAACGGCCTCTGACCGCACCACAGCCTTAGCTCTTCATTTTATTACCTGGTATAACGTTACTCACTGATTGATGGCCCTGACAGAAGTTATGAAGCATAGAACGACCGCCCTATTAGGCTGCTTTCACACATCCGGCTTTTGCAATGCGGCACAATCCGGCACTTTGCAGGAAAACCGCAACCGGTTTTTTTTGCTGCCGGTTGCGTTTTTCCTGCATAGACTTTAATTAGTGCCGCATGGGCTTGCGTTCGGTCCGGTTTTTGCCGCATGCGGCAGATTTAGCCGATGCGGCGGCCGGATGGAACGTTCCCTGGTACGTTTTTTGCTCCAGCAAAAAAAACCGCATCGCGCCGCATCCGACCGATACGGCGCTTTTCCCAATGCATCCCTATGGATGCCGGATGCGGCGCGATGCGGCAAAAACCGCATCCGGCCGCCGCATGCGGTTTTTGCCACTGCGCATGCTCAGTAGCATGCCGCAAGCGGCAAAAACCGGACCGGCCGCATGTAAAAAACTTATGCAAAGGATGCGGTGTTTTCACCGCATCCGTTGCATAGGCTTCACAGCCGGATTGAGCCGTACTGCTCAAACCGGATGTGTCAAAGCAGCCTTACATGGAATACATTACTTACAAGCTGCGGTCAGACACATTTGACCTAGATGATGATTATGGCAGCTTGTACAAAATTGTGAATAGATTTATTTCATAAAATAACCACTTTAAATGGAATAAACCTTCCATAGCAAAGTTTGTAATAGTGAGTTGAAAGAAAAAAAATATCTGCAAAGGGCGCCCTGCAACTAAAGGTCTTGTCCTGAATCACTCTTTTTTTTCCCCTTTGATCCCATGTGTAACACAACAAGAAACTTTAGTACCATCTCTTGTAGCCAATCACTGACCTTAGCAACTTGTTCTAGCTACATCGGATGAGCCACGGAGATCTGTGATTGGCTGCAGCAATGTTGAAGTGATGTCACAGCCAAACAGCATAGAACATGACAGCAGCAAAGACCATGCTCAATCTGGTTTGGGACTGTAAGGGTATGTGCACAGTCAGTGTTTGCAACGTTTTGGAAGTAGCGTGTTTTTCCATTTTTCAGTACAAGCACAGTGGATGGATTTATAGAAATCTCCTGCCCACTGAGCTTCTTTTCTCTGCTCCTTAAATTGATATATGGTGTGGCTTTCTGAGCTGCAACATGTCAATTTCTGTTGCTCTGGCCCAACTGTTCTCCACATGGTGAAAAAAGCAAAAGTTGGTAGCACCCCGAACCCTGATCGTAGGCACGGGCTGCTGTGTTCTACTGCAGAGCAAACTCGCATTTCCACAGGCGGGCTGACACTGCGTCAGCTGCTGTACATGTGTCGCGGGCGGAGGGGCCGCGCTCGCTACGCGCGGGTCCGGGGCTTCTCTCTGCTGCTGCTCGGTGGCTCGAGCGGTGGGCCGGACCCGGGGACTCGAGCAGCGCTCCTCGCCCGTGAGTGAAAAGGGGTGGTTTGTTTGTTTGGGGAAGATTGTTCGTGACGCCACCCACGGGTCGTGGTGATGGTGGCACCACCGCTGCTGGTGACGGGGATCCCAGGAGCGATGGTAGGGAGCAGCTAGGGTGTTGTCCCCTCCGTGGGTAGGGGTTGGTGATCCCGGGGCCCGGTTGTGATGCGGGGAGGCTGGATGGCTGGGGTGCAGGGTCGTAAGGACGGCGCGGTGCCGGATGGCACAGTTGTACTCACTCAGATACAAAAATGCACAAAGTCCTTGGTAAACCAAACGGCTGAATGGACGGGTCCCGCAGCCGGCTGCTGCTTCTGTGTTCTCTCCAGACAGGTGGTGGCGGCTGTCTTTCCCTGCACCTTTTAACTGACTTGACTATGATGGTTTCCCAACGGTAGTCCACTCCCTGGTGTATTGGCCCAAGGGAGCTCTCGTTGCCCGCAGGCGCTGGCCCTTTGGATCTCTAGCCCTTAGCGGTGGCTCTCTATCCGGACGGGTTCGGCGGTTGCCTTCTGACGGGACTTGGTAGTTAGGGAACCTCGGGGGTTCCGGTCACACTCGGATTTGACCTTTGCCGGCGGCTTCTAGCCTGGTCGGGGTCCGATGGCCCTGCCCTCTTGTGCTGATACAGGTTCTGCTTCCCGGCTCGGTACCGGCGGGTCACTGCCGCTCTCCGGTCCTTCGGTTTCACCGACCTGCACCTACTCCTGCAGACGGCCACCACCGTCTGCCGACCTTGCTCACGGTGCCTGGGCTCCGTCCCAGACACCAGCAGTTCTACTCCTCTCCACTTTAGTTCTCTCCTGCCCACCCTGGGCTCCTCACTTCACTCCTCTCTCCTCGACTCTCTGACACTATCTGCTCATTTTTTCCCCACCTTCTGGACTGTGAACTCCTCGGTCCGTGGGGCCAACCGCCTGGTTCCACCCCACCTGGTTTGGACATCAGCCCCTGGAGGAGGCAACAAGGATTTTTAAGTTTGACGGATGGACCTGTCTAGGGGAAGGGGTGTGAGCGGTGTCATGCCTGTGACTACCTGGCTAGTCAAGGGCGTCACATTCTCCCTTGGTGAAATGCAGACTGTCCGCGGGCTGCCCGTCCATCACCGGTTTTATTTTTCAAACTGCAAAAGATATAAACATTAACAGGTAAACAATATGCATTCTTTTATCTTCCCTGACGGGAGGCTATTCTTAAACGTTGCTAACATATAAACATATAAAAACATTTTTATTAACAACGGATGGTCTTCCGCTCTCCCACCCAAGCAACCTAAACCTTGATGCTGCCCCTAAGAAGTGGGCAGCACCCCTTTCACCCCAGTCCAGGTCCAGGTCACCCGAGCGAGAACGGGTACGGTGTCTCGCACCCAGCTGCTATTTCAGGGGACCCCACGTCAAGGAGGACCCCTGACCCCCGGAGGATGGTCACCGGTCCTGGTGGTGACCGGACCCTGCGGGTCCTTCCTCCAACCTGCCTCTCCGGAGGCGGCAACGGTTCCCAGCCCACAAAACTTATTTACAAGGCCACAAGTCCGTGGCTGGCTTGCAAGTTCTCGGCTTTGTCCATGAGCAGTTCCTCATGCAGTGGGGGCTTAATTTAACTGGGAACAACGGTTCTTTTTGAAAACTGACGGCAATCAGGTTACAACTCGGTGATTAGCATTCAGTCATTCATAACCGGAACAATCAACATGCTGAGGGTATCAACGGGGACAACTTTTTTTCTTTTCGGTGAAAACTCCATGCTTTCAGGGCGGCTACCACCGCGGGGGGTCGGCCCGGTCGGGTACCGGACGATACATCGGGTTCTCCTTCCATATGCAACTCATTCCGGAGCCACGGATAGCCACTGGAAACGATGGCGGGGGTAGCGTGCTCGGGACCTCTTCCTCCATCAGCTGCACCCTCTCTGGACCTCCCGCTGCGGCACCGGACCCCGGCTCCCACTCAATCAAGGCTGGTTCAGGAGCTTGTGTGGCTTAATCGCGACGCGGCACGGCCGAAGCGGCCCCTTGCTCACGGGGCCACACCACGGCAACGATTCTGCGTACCTCCGCCTTCCAATCTAGCAGCTGCTGCAGGCTCTGCGCCCTCACCTTCAGGCAAAACCGGCCCAGCTCCCGCTCCAGCCAAGCAGCGGTCCCGGTCTTCAAAAGCTACTCCTCCTCTGTTTCTCCAGAGCCTCGACGCTCCGGTGGCGGGCGCTCCTGCGCTCCAACCCGAGGACGCCGCCATCTCTCCATCCGTCCCCCTTGGTTCTTCTGCGCACTTCCGGCTTCAGGGGCAGGACTTCACTTTCGCGCATTCACTGCTCAGGGAAGACGCTCGAGCGGGAAATCTTCACGCCAAAAGATGGCGGAACTTCGAATTTTTCGGCCGGACGCCACCGCCGGGGAATGCAAGGCGCACTTCTACCGGTAGGTAGACTGGTTCTATCCTGTTCGTGACGCCAAGTTGTCGCGGGCGGAGGGGCCGAGCTCGCTACGCGCGAGTCCGGGGCTTCTCTCTGCTGCTGCTCGGTGGCTCGAGCGGTGGGCCGGACCCGGGGACTCGAGCAGCGCTTCTTGCCCGTGAGTGAAAAGGGGTGGTTTGTTTGGGGAACATTGTTCGTGACGCCACCCACGGGTCGTGGTGATGGTGGCACCACCGCTGCTGGTGACGGGGATCCCGGGAGCGATGGTAGGGAGCAGCTAGGGTGTTGTCCCCTCCGTGGGTAGGGGTTGGTGATCCCGGGGCCCGGTTGTGATGCGGGGAGTCTGGATGGCTGGGGTGCAGGGTCGCAGGCGCGGCGCGGTGCCGGATGGCACAGTTGTACTCACTCAGATACAAAAATGCACAAAGTCCTCGGTAAACCAAACGGCTGGATGGACGGGTCCCGCAGCCGGCTGCTGCTTCTGTGTTCTCCCCGGACAGGTGGTGGCGGCTGTCTTTCCCTGCACCTTTTAACTGACTTGACTATGATGGTTTCCCAACGGTAGTCCACAGTTTGACGGATGGACCTGTCTAGGGGAGGGGGTGTGGGCGGTGTCATGCCTGTGACTACCTGGCTAGTCCAGGGCGTCACACATGCAACCTACGAGCTTACTTTGTAGTCTTCCACATCACTTAGCCTATGTGAAAAAAATTAATGTCAACACTTTGAAATCTAGTACTACTAATAGTATACTAATACATGACAGACTGAACATGAGTCAACAGTGTGATGCAGCAGCAAAAAAAGACAAGCACAATTGTGGAATGTATTAACAGAAGCACAGAGTCCAGATCAAATGAAGCAATTATCATCCTCTACTCTTTGGTCAGACCTCATCTGCAATTCTGGGCACCACGTCTTAAAAAAGACCTCAACAAATTGGAGCAAGTTCAGAGAAGAGCGACCAGAATGGTGAAGGTCTACAAATCATGTCCTATGAGGAACGGTTACAGGATTTGGGAATGTTTAGCTTGCAAAAAAAAAACCAGAGAGGAAACTTAATAGCCATCTACAAATATCTGAAGGGCTGTCCCACTGTAGAGGGGTCAGCCCTATTCTCATTTGCACAAGGAAAGACTAAAAGCAATGGGGTGAAACTGATTGGGACGTGTCACAGATTAGATTTTGGCATAAAAACCTTTTGACAGTGAGGGCTCATGCACACGTTGCTTATTTTTTTGCGTTTCTGCAGCGTTTTGAGCAGCAGTGTCACATTGTCAAAGTGCATGCATTCTGCTTCCCCAGCAAAGTCTATGAGAATCATGTAAAATCCGTGCACACAATGCTTTTTGAAACGCAGCGTTTTGATTGTCAAAAATTTGACAAAATCTCTGCGTTTAGAAAAGCAGCATGTCACTTCTTTTGTCTGTTTTGGCAGCGTTCTACACCCATTGAAATCAATGAGTTGTAGAAAAACACTGCCAAAATACTAAGCAGTGCGTTTGCACTGCATTTTTGTTGCGATCCGCATGTTTTTTTAACATAATAAACGCAGGTCTTTCGGTTTCTCTCTGCCTCTATCTCTCTCTCTGTCCATGTCGGTCTCTCCCTCCCACCCCCTCTCTCATACTCCACGATCACCGGCGTGGTGATGCACAGCATTCACACTGTGGTGGCTTCTCCCTTTTTGAAAATGCTGGCCTCTCATTAATCCATCTCATATTCCCTGCTTCCCCCACCCACCAGCACCTATGATTGGTTGCAGTCAGACATGCCCCCACGCTGAGTGATAGCTGTCTCACTGCAACCAATCACAGCCGCCGGTGGACGTGTCTATATCGAGCAGTAAAAAAAATAAATAAAAAAAAAACGACGTGCAGTCCCCCCAATTTGGATACCAGCCAGGATAAAGCCACACGGCTGAAGGCTGGTATTCTCTGGATTGGGAGCCCCACGTTATTGGGAGCCCCCCAGCCTAACAATATCAGCCAGCAGCCGCCCGGAATTGCCGCATCCATTAGATGCGACAGTCCCGGGACTCTACCCGACTCATCCCGAATTAGCCTGGTGCGGTGGCAAATGGGGTAATAAGGTGTTATTGGCAGCAGCCCATAGCTGCCACTAAGTCCTAGGTTAATCATGGCAGGCGTCTCCCCGAGATACCTTCCATGATTAATCGGTAAGTTAAAGAAAATAAACACACACATCCAACAAATCCTTTATTTGCAATGATAGACAAAAAAACACCCTCTTTCACCACTTTATTAACCCCTTAAAAACACCTCCAGGTCCGACGTAATCCACGCAAGGTCCAACGACGCTTTCAGCTCTGCTACATCGGAAGCTGACAGGAGTGGCAAAAGAACACCACCGCTCTTGTGAGCGCCATGCAGCAACTGAAGTGAGTCGCGCGATCAGCTGTGCTGTCACTCAGGTTACTCGCGGCCACCGCTCTCAGGTGGAAGACTGCATTTGTGGCCGCGGGTAACCTGAGTGAAAGCACAGCTGATCGCGCGGCTCACTGCAGTCACTCGGGATTTGCGATCACAGGTGAGTCCTTCACGTGTGACCGCAAATCAGGCTGCGACACAGGGAGAGAGAGACGCGCTATGTCAGTGAAATCGGGTGAAGCTCTGACGTCACTGCTGCGGACTCCTGTGTCCTGGCACTGACATCGGAGGTTCATCTGAGTTCATGACAGCACACAGAGACAGAGCCGCGGGATGACAATGAAGTCGGGTGAAGTTCATCCGAGCTCTTTCTCATTGCCCGGCTCTGGGTGCATTTATTTCTGCACTGGCCAGGACGCAATGTGCGCATGAGCCCTAAGCAGGGCCGGACTGGGACTAAAATTCAGCCCTGGCATTTGGGGGTACACAGGCCCACTTTTAGAGTGGTGAATGTGTAATATATTTCTGCACTTGTATATGTGAGTACTGTATGGCACTATGTGACACTGTATGGCGCTATGTGAGCAATGTATTGCGCTATGTGAGCACTGTATGGCATTATGTGACACTGTATGCCATTATGTGAGTATTGTATGGCATTATGTGAGTACTGTATGGCATTATGTGAGTACTGTATGGCATTATGTGTGTATTGTATGCCATTATGTGACACTATGGCATTATGTGAGTACTGTATGGCACTATGTGAGCACTGTATGGCATAATGTGAAAGTGTATGGCACTATGGGAGCATTGTATTGCATTATGTGAGTACTGTATGGCACTATGTGAGCACTGTATAGCATAATGTGAAAGTGTATGGCACTATGGGAGCATTGTATTGCATTATGTGAGTACTGTATGGCACTATGTGAGCACTGTATGGCACTATGGGAGCATTGTATTGCATTATGTGACTACTGTATGGCACTATGTGAGTACTGTATGGCACTATGTGACACATTTTTGCAGTGTGTAGCAGACCTTGATGTATTTTCTGCTCTTTGCTTCCCTGATTTGTGGATTGTTCCGCCACATACCTGTGTCCTAATCACTCTACAAGCTCTGCAGTCACTCTAGGTGATTGTACCTGCTGCCCGACTGATCCACCTCTCGCCTCACTACCACCCCACTTCTCCTCTCTGCATGTCCCTTCATTGGCTCCCAATCTTCCATCGTATCCAATTCAAACTACTAATACTGACTTACAAAGCCATCCACAAATTGTCTCCTCCATATATCTCTGAACTAATCTCTCACTACACTCCAAAACGTAATCTCCGGTCCTCCCAAGATCTCCTTCTATCCTCCTCTCTCATTCGCTCCTCATGCAACCGCCTCCAAGACTTCTCCCGAACATCCCCAGTCTTCTGGAACTCACTGCCTCAACACGTCAGATTATCTACTACACTTGCAAACTTCAAACGGACCCTGAAAACTCATCTGTTCAGAAATGCCTATAACCTTGAATGACCTCACTGCCCCACCACCGTGCGGAGCTGCCGCCCCACCACCGTGCGGAGCTGCCGCCCCACCACCGTGCGGAGCTGCCGCCCCACCACCGTGCGGAGCTGCCGCCCCACCTACACCCCACCTACTGTCTCCTCCCCATAATCCTATAGAATGTAAGCCCGCAAGGGCAGGGCCCTCTTCCCTCTGTACTAGTCTGTCTACTGTAACTTGTATATGTATTTTGTATGTAACCCCCTTCTCATGTACAGCACCATGGAATCAATGGTGCTCTATAAATAAATAATAATAATAAAATTGTACCTGCGCGGACAGGCCAGGACTAATATCCCTGATATCACACTAATTAGTCCTCAATTAATGACTCCGCGCCCCCCCCACACACACACATAATACAATGCACCCCCATTACCCCTCCCCCCCACACACATACAATGCACCCCCATTACCCCTCCACACACACAGTACAATGTACCCCCATTACACACACACACACACAAAATACAATGCACCCCCTTTACCTCTCACCACACACACACACAGTACAATGCACCCCCATTACACACACACACAATACAAAGCACCCCCATTACTCCTCCCCACACACACACACACACACACACACATACACACATAGTGCAATGCATCCCCATTACACACACACACAGTACAATGCACCCCCATTACACATACACACACACAATACAATGCACCACCATTACCCCTCCCCACACACACGCGCACACACACAGTACAATGCACCACCATTACACACGCACACAATACAATGCACCCCCATTACCCCTCCCCCCACACACAATACAATGCACCACCATTACACACACACAATACAATGCACCCCCATTACCCCTCCTCATACACACACATACAATACAATGCACTCCCATCACCCACACACACACACAATGCACCCCCATTACCCCTCCACACACACAGTACAATTCACCCCCATTACCCAAACACACACAAATACAATGCACGCTCCATTACCCCTCCCCCCACACAATACATTACACCCCCATCACCCACTACACACACACACAATACAATGCACCCCCCATTACCCCTCCCCACACACAATACAATGCACCCTCCATTACCCCCTCCCCACACACAATACAATGCACCCCCCATCACCCCCTACACACACAAATTACACTTCCCCATCACTACAAACTCCTGCCTCCCCCCTCCCTCGGAAAACAGCGCTCCCCCTCTGCCTGTCACAAAGCTGTGTTCCTTCACAAATGTTCCCCATTATTTGTCCTCAGCTTCTCCTCACTCATCCCCATTAATTAAACCTGTCTCTTCGGCTCCTCCATGGAGCGCTTACCGCTTTCTGATGTCTCCTGTGTGCCGACGCCCGCAGCACTGTGAAAACGTCAGCAAGGTGCTGATCTCATCACGTTGCTGCACGTCGGGGGCGGGGCCCAGTCCCGGCGCGCTGTTCAAATGTACTTACGTCTGAAAGATGCAAATACATTTGCACAGGAAGGAGGAAGCTGTGTTATATATATAACTCCTGTTCCCCCTTCTCCCCCCCCCCTCCCCCCCGGGTCTCCCTCCTTTTCCCCTTCCCCCTTTTCCCTTCTCATAAAGGAATCCTATATCTAGTGTTAACACCAGGGCGCCTCTTTGTTGATTCATCTTTATTAGTGATATGTGTTCTTCTTTTCCACATTTTTTAATTTGTGTGTTTTTTCCTGTTTTTTTTTAATCCTTTTAGTGCTGTGGCTATTTACCAATGGACTTTTTTCCACGCTACCCCCCCTTATTTATATATTCCTGATTCTATGGACTATGAAAACAACAACCTTTTCTATGGGACTATGGATAAACATCGGCCTGCTTTCTGAACCTAGTGTCTATTTGTATAATTTTTACCTGTATATATCTTTTGTCCTTTTCTTGGTTCGTTATATGTAATGACTTATTATGTCTTTTCATATTTGTATATGTGTCTGTACTGATGTTATTTCTATTGAGCTTTGGCTGATGATATCTATGCTCCCTGATTGACCTTCCCATCATGGTGACGGTCTGCATCCAGGGTTGATGCGACCTTCCCAAGATGGTTCCTGTGGGATCTGTGTCCAATCGTGGATGACGCCGCGCACATGCTACCGACACCTCCATTCAGTGACGGGCCGGTCATGACGTCGGAAGGGGTTTTTCCCTCTCAGACCCGGACACTGGAGTGCTGACGCAGCTTCCGGTCGACTCGTTCTAGCCGACCGCGCATGCGCCGTTACTTGCGTCGCTACCGCTTGATTTGGAACAGCTGTTTGGTGGGTATTTATACCCTGGGAATTACACTTTGCCTTTGTGACCCCCATTGAAGAAGCCCTCACGAAACGCTTTGGGGTCTGTGGAGCTGCACCCCTCTTTTGCTGACTTGGCTATTATGGGTATGGGTCCTAATTAATCCTCTTGTTGTGCATCATTTGTTTGGTTACGTTATTCTGGTGCCTGGGGTGAGTTTCATCTTCTCCCCCCTTTATCATCATTTTTTAGTATTTTACGCTATGTATGAGGCAATTGATCTTAGTGCCTAGCATTAATTTATATTTGGCACCTTTTTGTATTTTTGTGTCTCTACTTACAAACCACGGAGCATTCATTTTAGAGAGGAAAACTCTTTGTAGTATTGCTGTAGACACTCTTATTCCCAGCCCTTGGTATGATGTGTTTTCTACACATATTCAGCTAGTGGGGTGCATGCTTCTCTTTTTGTATCTCCGCCAGCACTCCTTGAATCGTTTTTAATTTGTGTGTATTTTATGCAATTGATTAATAAAATTTGTACACCTTCTGCATTAAGGTAGTGCTAATGACTCGTTTCTTTGGTTTATGATGCTTATTGAGTCTCTACCAGGGATTTATTTCCCCTCTAGTCCTATATAGGAGTTATGGTAATCAGTGGTGATCACCAAAAATCTCCCCCACATGTTTTTGTTCAGATGTTGTTTACATCTGTTGTGCAAGGAAGTAGTGCTTTAATGGATATTCATACACTATGTATTAGGCCAAAAACACACTTCCGCATAAAAAACGTACGTGTCTCACATTCCGTTTTTCGGGTCCGTGTTCCGTTTTTCAGGGGAGTTTCTCCCGTACGTATGACATCCGTGTGATGGCGTATGCTAGCCGTGTGTGCGTGTGGAATGACTGTGTAAGCGTACGTGTAATGTCCGTGTGAAATGATCCGTGTGTGATGCTCAATGTCGTTGCTACATGTCGGCTGACAGCAGACAGAGTTGCGCGATGAGAATGAACTCGGGTGAACTTCACCTGACCTCATTGTCATACCGTGGCTCTCTCTGGGTGTCGCGTACTGATTAGCGGTCACCCATGAAGGACTCACCGGTGACCGCTAATCCCCTGAGTGACTGAAGTGAGCAGGGCGATTAGCGCTGCTATCACTCAGGCTACCAGTGGCCAGCTGGAGTCCTCCCCCGAAAACGCAACTCACCTGTGACTTTATCGCTGTCACTCGGGCGACTTGCTGTCACAGTTGGAGGATCCAGCGGTGGAAGCGAGTTACCTGAGTGACATCAGCGCTTATCACGCTACTCACCTCACTTGCTGTGTGGAGCGGACAGGAGCGGCGGTGTTCTTCTGCAGCTCCTGTCACCTTCATGTAGCAGAGCTGGAAGCGACGCGGGACCTCCGTGGATTACGCCGGACATGGATGGGTTTTTGGGGCTTAATAAAGTGGTGAACGAGGGTATTTTTTAGTGTTTTTTTATTGCAAAAATAGGATTTTTCGTTGTGTGTGTTTATTAACTTTAAATTACAGGTTAATCATTGGGGGTGTCTCATAGACGCCTGCAATGATTAATCTAGGACTTAATGGCAGCTATGGGCTGCTGCCATTAACTCCTTATTACCCCGATTGCCAACGCACCAGGGCAAATCGGGAAGAGCCGGGTAGAGATCCAGAACTATCGCATCAAATGGATCTGGGCGGCTGCTGACTGATATTGTTAGGCTGCGAGGCTCCCCATAACGTGGAGCTCCCCATCCTGAGAATACCAGCCTTCAGCCGTATGGCTTTACCCTGGCTGGTATCAAAATTGGGGTGGACCGCACGTCGTTTTTTTAATTAATTAATTATTTTACTGCACAGTATATACACGCCCACCGGCGGCTGTGATTGGTTGCAGTGAGACAGCTGTCACTCAGCGTGTGGGCGTGTCTAACTGCAACCAATCATAGGTGCCTGTGGGCGGGGGAAGCAGGGAATAGTAGATTGAATAATGAGCGTCCGGCCTTTTCAAATTAATTGAAGCCGCGTATCTTTGGAATAGCTGTTCTTCGCCGCGCTGATGATTGGGGATTGGTGAGTATGCAACAGGGGAAGATATAAGACCGAGCTCCAAAGGGATGATGACTGAGAACAGTAGAAAAAAAGGTAAGTATACTGACATTTAACAAAAAAACAAAACAAAAAACAGACATCGTTTGTTTAAAAACGCACACAAGTGCAGGCACGGACCCATTGACTTTAGCGGGTCCGTGCCTGCGTTCTGACCGCTAAAAACGGACATGTCATCCGTGCGGGAAAACGCACACAAGTACTTACCACATGGACACACGTTCCGGGTGATTTTACGCATGTGTGCCATCACCCATAGGGTAACATTGGTCAACGTGTCTCCGGTACGTGCAAAAGCGTACCAAACACGTACCGGAGACACGGATGTGTGTTGCGGGCCTTATAGGCACAAATTGTGTGACATTAAATTAATCAATTGATAATAATATTAGAAAGTTTACATATTATAAATGCTTATTACCGTATTTTTCGGACTATAAGACACACTTTTTTCCTCCCAAATGTTGGGGGTAAGTGGGGGGTGCGTCCTATAGTCTGAATGTAGGGTATGGCTGCGGGGAATGAGGGTGCTGCGGTGTAGCAGGTCGTCTGGGGCATGAGCAGGCTGTAGCAACGCCTACCGTGACCACATGGGCCCGCTCATTTAATATGCACGCCCATCATCCCGCCTATTATCTCTCAGCTCTGAAGTCAGCGCTGACAGGTGGGCGGGATGATGGACGGGGGATGCGTGCATACTAAACAGCATGATCACCCCTGGCAACTACAGCCTGGAGTGATCATGTGCGGCTGTATTTACTGCTCCCCGCGCATCATCATCAGCGCAGGGTGTAATGAATCAGTATACTCGCCACAATCCCTGCAGCATCGCCCGTCCTCCTTTCTGCCAGCCTCGGCTGTGTTTGGAGACTAGCGGTGCTCACAGCGATGATGTCATCGCTGTGCTCATGTGTCCACAGTACACACACAGTAGCAGCCGGCACAGTCAGGAGGACAAGTGATTCTGCAGGGAGCGTGGCCGGCTCCACACAGGTAAGCGGCACTGCTGCTGGCACAGACAGGGAGACGAGCGATGCTGCAGGAAGTGAGGAAAGGCGAGTATGAATGTTTATTTTTTGTTTGCCACAGGATGCAGGCCATATAGCAGAATGGGGGTATATAGCGGGATGGATGAGGGTATATAGCAGGATGGGGGTATATAGCAGGATGGGATATACAGTGCCTACAAGTAGTATTCAACCCCCTGCAGATTTAGCAGGTTTGATAAGATGCAAATAAGTTAGAGCCTGCAAACTTCAAACAAGAGCAGGATTTATTAACAGATGCATAAATCTTACAAACCAACAAGTTATGTTGCTCAGTTAAATTTTAATAAATTTTTAACATAAAAGTGTGGGTCAATTATTATTCAACCCCTAGGTTTAATATTTTGTGGAATAACCCTTGTTTGCAATTACAGCTAATAATCGTCTTTTATTAGACCTGATCAGGCCGGCACAGGTCTCTGGAGTTTTCTTGGCCCACTCCTCCATGCAGATCTTCTCCAAGTTATCTAGGTTCTTTGGGTGTCTCATGTGGACTTTAATCTTGAGCTCCTTCCACAAGTTTTCAATTGGGTTAAGGTCAGGAGACTGACTAGGCCACTGCAACACCTTGATTTTTTCCCTCTTGAACCAGGCCTTGGTTTTCTTGGCTGTGTGCTTTGGGTCGTTGTCTTGTTGTAAGATGAAATGATGACCCATCTTAAGATCCTTGATGGAGGAGCGGAGGTTCTTGGCCAAAATCTCCAGGTAGGCCGTGCTATCCATCTTCCCATGGATGCAGACCAGATGGCCAGGCCCCTTGGCTGAGAAACAGCTCCACAGCATGATGCTGCCACCACCATGCTTGACTGTAGGGATGGTATTCTTGGGGTCGTATGCAGTGCCATCCAGTCTCCAAACGTCACGTGTGTGGTTGGCACCAAAGATCTCGATCTTGGTCTCATCAGACCAGAGAACCTTGAACCAGTCTGTCTCAGAGTCCTCCAAGTGATCATGAGCAAACTGTAGACGAGCCTTGACATGACGCTTTGAAAGTAAAGGTACCTTACGGGCTCGTCTGGAACGGAGAACATTGCGGTGGAGTACGTTACTTATGGTATTGACTGAAATCAATGTCCCCACTGCCATGAGATCTTCCCGGAGCTCCTTCCTTGTTGTCCTTGGGTTAGCCTTGACTCTTCGGACAAGCCTGGCCTCGGCACGGGTGGAAACTTTCAAAGGCTGTCTAGGCCGTGGAAGGCTAACAGTAGTTCCATAAGCCCTCCACTTCCGGATGATGCTCCCAACAGTGGAGACAGGTAGGCTCAACTCCTTGGAAAGGGTTTTGTACCCCTTGCCAGCCTTGTGACCCTCCACGATCTTGTCTCTGATAGCCTTGGAATGCTCCTTTGTCTTTCCCATGTTGACCAAGTATGAGTGCTGTTCACAAGTTTGGGGAGGGTCTTAATTAGTCAGAAAAGGCTGGAAAAAGAGATAATTTATCCAAACATGTGACGCTCATTGTTCTTTGTGCCTGAAATACTTCTTAATACTTTACGGGAACCAAACAGAATTCTGGTGGTTTGAGGGGTTCAATAATAAATGACCCTCTGAATAAACTTTTCACAATGTAAAAAAAAAAGAAAAAAAGAAATAACATTCTTTTTTGCTGCATTTCACACTTCCAGGCTGATCTACAGTCCAAATGTCACAATGCCAAGTTAATTCCGAATGTGTAAACCTGCTAAATCTGCAGGGGGTTGAATACTACTTGTAGGCACTGTATAGTAGGATGAGGATATATAGCAGGATGCAGCCATACACCAGGATGGGGTATATTATGAGCAGGATGTGGCCATATGCCAGGATGGGGGTATATAGCAGGATGCGGCCATACATCAGGATGGAGGTATATAGCAGGATGACGCCAGGAAGGGGTATTTAGCAGGATAGGAGCACATACCAGGATGGCAGTATAGAGCAGGATGGGGCTATACAAGGATGAGGGACATATGTATACAAGCATGGGGATCATATACAAGGCAGGAGGATCATTACCAGGATGCGGCACCTTAGTAGAGAATTTGGGGACATTACACCCATAACAGTGTCAGCAGCAGATCCTCGCCCCATAACAATGGGTCATGACCACATTTCTTTCTTAAAATTTCATTTTCCTATTTTCCTCCTCTAAAACCAGGGTGCATCTTTTGGTCCGGTGCGTCTTATAGTCCGAAAAATACGGTATATCATGTAACTTACAATAATTTAAAAATATGTGGATTATTAAGCTTTATGTACCTGATCAAGGCTGGTGATTTAGTAGTATGGTTTTAGTAAACTATGATAATTAGACATACATTTTAGTTGTTGCAATCCTTGTAATATCTATAAAATGCAACTAAAGTGAGTTGTATCATTGTGAAAAGTACAACATTCATGCATTTTAAATACAGTGGATAATGTTAATGCGTGTAAAATTTGTAGGCTGCCGTCTTAGGAATGTTCTGATGTATGAAGAGCAGCCATAGTCACATTAAGATTTATAGAAGGCAGATAAGAGACTTTAGTATGTCTCAATGGTTGAGTCTATACCCATCATTGAAATAACAGGTTTGAGTTTCCCAACGTTCATTTTGATACTTGTGGTCCAGGTACCTCTTTTCAAATTAAACTTACGGTAGGTACGATTGAGTACATTTGATTATGCGCATATAGCATTATGTAACACAGATTTACGTGAATAACTATACATAGAGCTGATTATTGTTTGGCACATATTATTCAGGACATTAAGATGTTCATTTTGAGTACTTGTGGTCCAGGGTACCTCTTTTCAAATTAAACTTATGTACGTTTCAGTACGTTGGTGCATCATAGAAGAATAAACATCTAATAGCTAAAGTCTAACTGCAGACTAACTTGAATGTGGTACAGGTTACAGACATACTGGAAGCCACAGGCAGACAGGTAACTGAGGTACTGGAAGCCGCAGACGTCCTGGAGACCTCAGACAGGTGCAGACATACTGGAAGCCACAGGCAGATTGGTAGCTGAGGTGCTGGAGGCCACAGATAGTCTGGAGATGTTCTGGAGACCTCAGACAGGTGCAGACATACTGGAAGCCACAGGCAGATTGGTAGCTGAGGTGCTGGAGGCCACAGATAGTCTGGAGATGTTCTGGAGACCTCAGACAGGTGCAGACATACTGGAAGCCACAGGCAGATTGGTAGCTGAGGTGCTGGAGGCCACAGATAGTCTGGAGATGTTCTGGAGACTGCAGACAGGTCGCTGTGCACAGACTAATAGTCTTAATACCAGGACACAGGTGTGTATCTTGGTAGCCTTATATAGGCCAGTTAAGCTCAGCACATGGAGCGTGTCCGGCTACTTGCAAAGCCCAACATGGGGCACAAGAACGTTTAACAGAGCGGGGGAAGGGGCAGATCCCAGACACGGGACAGGCGTGTAACAAGTGGATGTTGTCAGCCAAATATCCAACAATGATCCATAAAAAATTGTGACAAATCTCAATTTTTCTTATCCTTACATCTATTGATTAATTCTCTATTGATCCATTCTCCCCTTTATCAGTGAATACAATTTATTTTTATCAAGTAAAATAATAATTGCAGATAGTGAAAGTCATTCTTCTGTTACCCAAATCTTTGCTGAACATTACACTAAATGTACAACTGGTGGAGGAAGGTTGAACTAGATGGACCTAGGTCTTTTTTCAACCTAAGTAACTATGTAACTATGTAACAATGTACATATTACATTCCTCTAAATAATGGGCAGCAATCAAGTTATATCTTTATTAATCCATTCTTTGAACTTTTCTAAGTTCCCAAAGTGCTAAAAATCCATGTTCTTCCAGATCAGAGCACAACATAAGTAATAATCTATACTAAAAACGTATTTTATTTTTGTCCAACACTGATCAAACATTCCATACATTTTTGGAAGAAGCTGAGGAGTTGTGACTATTGTTGCTGTGGTGTTTAGCTGCATTGGAAGAACTTGAAGTGTTTTTCCTCTTTGTGTCTATTTTCCCTCTGTCTCCTTTACCTTGTGTTATAATATTGCAGTGGTGAGACTACTGCTCTCCCCAGCCTTCTCACTACCCAGGGCGCATGAGTGCCTAGGTATGTTATGACGATGGGGGGAAGGACCAGTATAGAGACGTTAGGGAGCATAGGGTACAAACTCAGGTGAGTTGCAGGAAGTGTCCCCTCTCCCTATCGTCAGGGCCTTCCTTTTTACCATTTCCATGGTTACCCTTGTGTTACGCTGCATGCTGAGTGTCTGAACGTTCTGGCGTGACATAATGTTTTGATTTTGACACCCACAGTCTTATCGGTTGAGCAGATTGAAGTCTTGGACAGGGGCTTAAATTTTGTCACTGGCATTTTTTTCCTGAGGATAGAAATGTTTCAGGTTATAATTACTCTAGTAATAAATTTACAACCTTTAATGAATTTGAAGGATTCTCCTTCTCTGAACAGAAGACCATTGTAATGCTAAACTAAATGGATGAGGATTGTAATTTGGAAGAATTGGTGGGGACCATGATGTAAAACCAAAGGTCTCAAACCCTCATTATTATCCAGTAACATCTCACGTACCATCATTACACATGTTCCAGAATATGATAGAAAAGGACCAATTGGCTCTGCACCGTTATGTCTCCTCCAATTAAAATAAAGTATATAATTTAACGAAAAAATTAATTTAATGCCGATTGTGAACTAAAAAATAACAACTATTTGGTTAGACGTAAGTCAGACAAGGCAGCATGTATAGTGCTAATGGATGCCTCTTTATATGAAAAATTAAAATATGACATTTTGGAAACTAAAGACCGCTTTACACGCAGCAATATCGATATCGCTAGCGTGCATACCCGCCCCCCGTCGGTTGTGCGTCATGGGCAAATTGCTGCCCGTGGCGCACAACCTCGCTTACACCCGTCACACGGACTTACCTGCCTAGCGACGTCGCTGTTGCCGGTGAACCGCCTCCTTTCTAAGGGGGGCGGTTTGTTCGGTGTCACAGCGACGTCACTAAGCGGCCGCCCAATAGAAGTGGAGGGGCGGAGATGAACGGAACAAACATCCTGCCCATCTCCTTCCTTCCTCATTGCGGGCAGCCGCAGGTACGAGGTTGTTCCTCATTCCTGCCGTATCACACATAGCGATGTGTGCTGCCGCAGGAATGAGGAACAACCTGCGTCCTGCGACAGCAACGATATTTGGGAACTGGACAGCGTGTCAACGATCAATGATAAGGTAAGAAAAATTGCTCCTTAACGGTCGTTCGTGCGTTTCAAACGCAACAACGTCGCTAACGAGGCCGAATGTGCGTCACGAATTCCGTGACCCCAACTACATCACGTTAGCGATGTCGTTGCATGTAAAGCGGCCTTAATACTACTTACCGTAGATTGCAGTCAATCCAGCTGATGTCTCTTCTAAATCATTATACAATATGTTGGATGGTGGTTGCTTCTCTTTAGGATTCCTTTCTCAAAAGTTTTTATTATGAGGAGAACATATTTTGTTTTAAATGTAGAAAAAGGCTTCATAATTGTAATCCCTTAGTGTATGGGGTTGGAAAGAATAGTCTGAGCTTCCTTATATAGTCATCCATTTTTTGGATGACTATTCCATCCCCCTTGTTGGCTGATAGTTACTATATCTGAATCATTGTATTATGATTCTAGGGCAATGTTTTCTTTTTCATTAAAGTTAGTTTGTGTAGATGGGAGTGTAATATTTCTTATTTTAATGAAAGCTTCAAGCACCAAGTTGAGGAAAGTGTCCAAAATATGACCTTGGCTTTCACGGAGTTAAAAGCTTGATTTTGGAAAAACATCAATATGAAGTCATGTGTCGTATAGAAGTTATAAAATCCATAAAGACTCAACAACACCCCTATGAAGCTGACCCCCTCTTTTGGAAACAGGTAAGTAAAAAGAATCCTCTAGCAGATGTGAGGCCAATCTCAGCTTGAATGCACAAGAATCTAGAAAAGGACAGATTTATGACCGGTAGAGATAAGAGCAGAAGTTGAAGGCTACTTTCACACTTCAGTCTTTTCATATCCAAAAGGTCTGTCGTTGCGACTGAATAATGGATCCGTCATTTTTAGCTGTCAACGGACGAAACGGATGAGTTATTTCACAGAATTCCATTCACTGGAATCCTGTGAAAAAACTGATCCGTCGCGTCCGTTTCATCCGTTTTGCAACTGTTTTACGACGGATCCGTCATGATCCATTTGTTTTTGGGACAGCCCAATGGGAGTGCCAGACATGCTGGGCATGCTCAGTAGAAAAGGACAGAATCCAGCACTGGATTCCATTGTGCGACGGATTACAGCGGAATCCAGCACCATACACAACCATTATACCTCTTTACGGATTGCGACGGAATCCTGTGCAGTGCGTTTTTTTGATGCTCCAAAAAATGAACAGTGTCAGTTCCTTCCACCCGACAGTCAGTCATTCCACAACTGATCCGTCGCGCAGCGGATACAACGCAAGGCCATCAGTCACAATCTGTCGTTAATACAAATCTATGGGGGAAAAAATGAATCCTGCAAACTATTTTGCAGGATACTGTATTTTCTCAAGGCAACGGATTGTGACTGATGCAAAAAAACGAAGTGTAAAAGTAGCCGAACTATAATAGATAGGAAAGTAATATTTTCAAATTTGTGATAAAGTGGAGAACGCAAAACATCGTTCTGCAACATTGGGTGATGGCTGGGGTCCGGCCAAATGGATATTGGCCAGAGAGATGAAAATATCTATGCAATGTCTTCCATCTATGAACAGATAAAATTGTGATAGGAAAGATGACGGTAATATCTCCTGCCTTGGAATCTCATCATTTTCTAAGACTTAGGGGTACTTCGCACACTGCGACATCGCTAGACGATGATAGCGATGCCGAGCGCGATAGTACCTGCCCCCATCGCACATCCGATATCTTGTGATAGCTGCCGTAGCGAACATTATCTCTACGGCAGCTTCACAAGCACTTACCTGCCCTGCGACATCGCTCTGGCCGGCGACCCGCCTCCATCATAAGGGGGCAGGTCGTGCGGCGTCACAGCGACGTCACACGGCAGGTGGCCAATAGAAGTGGAGGGGCAGAGATGAGCGGGACGTAAACATCCCGCCCACCTCTTTCCTTCCTTCCGCATAGCCGGTGGAGGCAGGTAAGGCTAGTTTCACACTTGCGTTTTGACGCAAACGGAATCTGTCACTAATGTAGTACAGTTCATTTATTTGCATTTGAAGTGCGATACAATGCGTCTTGTGTGTTTCATGCAGTACCCGCTTGTGTCCACATGATGTCGTGCTTCCACTGTAAATAAATGAACTGTACTGTATGTGTGACGGAACCCGTTTTCGTCAAAATAGCGCAAATGTGAAACGGCCCTAAGGAGATGTTACTCGCTCCTGCGGCTTTACACACAGCGGTGTGTGCTGCCGCAGGAACGAGGAACAACATCGTAGCTCCTATTGGTGCGACATTACGAAAATGACCGACGCTACACAGATCACCGATTTTCGACGCTTTTGCGATCGTTTATCGGTGCATCTAGACTTTGCACATTGCGACGTCGTTACCGGCGCCGGATGTGCGTCACTTTCGATTTGACCCCGACGATATCGCAGTAGTGACGTCGCAGCGTGCAAAGTACCCCTTAGATACAGTCTATAGTTATCTGAAGTTCAGCCCTGCTATGAGTCACCAGAGGGGAAGTATGTGGGTGTAATATTTCCTTTTATTTTATGTAATTGGATATGCTGTATTGTTTTGTTCCCTTTTGTAATGTCTTTTGTAAACACTGCCTACTTTTCAGGTTAAATGTATAACAATTAATAGTGTATGGCTTCGGGATGTGGTTTATAGATTAAGTAGAACAAAGCTACCTGTAACATGTGTCTAATCGACCTGTATAAGCAGAGACCCTGATTCCAGGGATGTGTCACTTACTTTGCTGCTTCCTGAAGTTTTGATAAACATCAGTTTTATCTGCTTAAGATCTACCAGTTCTTGAAATGCTGGTCTGTGCATAAACTCTCCCACACCACTGATTGGCAGCTGTGTACAATGAGCATAGACAAAAAGCTGCCAATCAGGTGGGGATGGGGTTATACAGAGCTAATGGAGATGGAGGAAACATAGCAGCAGGTTTACTAGTTCTCTAGTGATAATCCGCTAGCGATAGTACTGTGATTTTATCAAAACTACAGCAAGCAGCCCAGTAAGTGACACATCATTGGAATCAGAGTCCCTGTCTTTATATAATTCTGATTTTTAATTACAGTTAGGTCCAGAAATATCTGGACAGTGATCGAATCTCCGTGTCTTCAGCTCTGCAGCTGCTATTTTTGGTTTAACACTAGAAGTCCCAGAGAGGGGTCATTTAACATTTCTACCTTTGGAACCCAGAGACGGGTCGAATGACCTGAAGGATTTTAGCTAACATCCTATAATCACCGTCTTTTGTTCTGTAATTAAGGCCATTATTGTCGCACCACAGGAGGTTGTTGTTTTCCATTGAGTTTAGCTATTTAGTTTCTAGTTAGTTCTATTCAGTATATTATATTTGTCATTTGACCCTCTTTCGGGACTTCAGGGGAAGCTCGAACTTTCTGGGACTTCTAGTGTTAAAATGAAAGAACTGAAATGCAATTGAAGTGGAGACTTTCAGGTTTAATTAAAGGGTTGGAATAAAAATATCCTTTGAAACATTTAGGAATTGCAGTCATTTTTCTCCAAAGCCTCCTCATTTCAGAGACTCAAAAGTACTTGCAAAAATTTATTTACCATAAAAAAAATGTTCATTTTTAATTCTTCATAGAGATTCCTTTGCAGGCAATGACGGCCTGAAGTCTGGATGCCATGGACATCCCCAAACGTTGGGTTTCCTCCTTTGTGATATTTTGCCGCCCTTACTGTAGTGACTTCAGTTGTTGCTTGTTTGTGTTTCTTTTTGCCTTAAGTTTTGTATTAAGCTTGTGCAATGCAGCTCAATGGGGTTCACATCTGGTGATTGACTCGGCCATTGCAGAATATTCCACTTCTTTGCCTTAAAAAACTCCTGTGTTGCTTTTACAGTATATTTGGGTCATTGTCCATCTGTTCTGTGAATCACCATCCAATCAATTTTGCTGCATTTAGTTGAACCTGAGCAGAAAGACTCAGACTTGCCCTGTGCACTTCAGAATTCATCCGCCTCCTTCTATCTTCAGTCACATCATCAATAAACAATAGTGACCCAGGGCCATGGTTAGCCCTGCATGCCCGGCCATCACACTGCCTCCACCATGATTTACAGTAGATATGGTGTGCTTTGGATCATGAGCCATTCCAAGCCTTCTTCCCATCATTCTGGTACAGGTTGATCTTAGTCTCATCTGTCCATAGAACGTTTCCAGAACTGGGGCGGCTTCTTTAGATGCTTTTTGAAAAAGTCTAAGCTGGCCTTTCTATTTTTAAGGCTGATTAATGGTTTGCTCCTTGTAGTGAATCCTTTGTATTTGCACTCAGGAAGTCTTCTTTTTGTGGTACTATTAGATACTGAAACATCTACTTTTTTGAGAATGTTTTTTCACTTGGGTGTATGTTGTGTAGGAATTTTCCTTCACTAAGGAAAGGATTTTGTAATCATCCATCTCTATTGTCTTGTCTAGATATCCAGACCTCTTTGAGTTCCCATACTCTCAAGTATGCTCATGTTTTTTTCAGAATATACCAAATTGTTGATTTGGCCATCCCTAACATTACCGCTAGATCTCATTTTTTCATCCCAATGATGGTCTGCTCTTCCTCCATTGAGGACTCCTTTGACCGCATGTTGTGAGTTCACAACAACAGCTTCCAAATGCAAATGTCACAGCTGGAATCAGCTCCAGACCTTTTATCTGCTTAATTGATAATGGATTAATGAGGAAATATCCCATGTAGACTATTAAAGACCTTTTGAGATAATTGTCCAGTTATTTTTTTGTCTCTTTATAAACAGATAGCTACATGTTTATGGGCTGTAATTCCTAAAACCTGACTCCAATTAGGATGTGAATACCCTAAAATTAAAGCTGAGAATATGCACTTAAGAACAGATATTGATTACATAACTGTATATTGAAAATGTTTTGGTAAAATGCCAAAATTTGTGTCACTGGCCAAATGTTTCTGGACTTAACTGTAAGTGGTAAACACGTAGTGACAGAAACCTATTAAATTCACAAAAACCCAGCATAGTTATCATAAATGTTTATGAAAGAAATCCAGCTTCACAGAAAGGCGTGTCAATTCTTTTTCTTTTCCTTTGACACAAGTATAACAGCACATAGCAGTCAAGGTGATAACATGACCGACGTCAATGACGCGTTTCAAGTGACACCGCACTCTTAATCATCCTGATTAAGAGTGCGGTGTCACTTGAAAAACGTCGTTGACGTCAGTCATGTTATCACCTTGACTGCTATGTGATGTTATACTTGTGCCAAAGGAAAATAAAAAAAGAAAAAAAATTAACACGCCTTTCTGTGAAGCTGGATTTCTTTCATATGGATTTTGCCTGAGGTGTGGCAGCACCTTGTCCAGGCTCCAGAAGGTGGTTGAGACTGATCATTACGGTGAGCTGAATCTGTTGTACATTGCATCATAAATGTTTCTTGCTTTTCACAAAGAGATAGGCCCCTTTTAATTCTGGTCTCTTCTACACCCAGAATCCAAACTGTAATAAAGGTTTGTGGGCAGAGATAAGTGAACCTGAATAGTAAAGTTTGATGTTTGTATCAAATACAGACTTTGTAAAAAAAAATAATTAGTGTTCGAATTCGGAGATCGGGTTCATTATGTATCCGAACCACTCGATCTAGCATCGCTGTGTTCGGGTACACATGGTGCTCACCGGCATGTGCCTCTTCGTGCCATGCTTGAAATATTACTCCCTTCAGGGACTGGTGTGAGATTTCTGGCATAGGGAACACCACAGCTCGTCATGAATTAAAGGAGCTGTGCTGTCACGCCCCCGTCCCACCTAAGCTCTGCCAATTTTAGAGTGAAAATGCCAAATCTTGGCACAACTTTCCAAGTGTTTGTGACAGTTTTTTTTGGCATAAAAGCTTTGATAATTTGGGAACAGAGCGTCTTAACAACTTCCACATATCTAGGCTGCAGTGCGATTCAATTCTCCCCTCACTATTTTGGTGTGAAATGTCTACAGTTCTGCGCCAACTCCAGAGGTTCTGAGGCAAAATCATCACATCTAGACAATAGAGAAAGACAGGCATGAAGAATATATATTTACAAGCATTTATTAACAAAACAACAAGATTTGAAATGCAATTATATACAATGTGATATACTTCAGAGTTCCTATCTCTAATCTGGGGCTGCGCTTTTTAGTAAATAAAGCAGTGGGAAACCTGAGATTAGTGATTTAAATATAATCCAGTATCAAAAGCTTTCACAAATGTTCCTAAAGGCTCTCAAAAAGGCTAACAGTGTGCAGCTAAAAATATTCACTGCTCTCCACGCAGGGCCGTATTTGGGGTTTTTGCTGCCCTAGGCACTGTCAGTGGTGGCGCCCCCTTCTGATCAGTCAGATTACGGTTATGTGCACACAGCTTTTTTTTTTTTTTTTTCAGACAGATCCGCGCTGTAACCCGCCCAAAAAACTCAAACTCTAAATATTAAAGAAATGAACTCATACACTGCAGTGTAAAACAACTTGCTGTCCATATGTTCAGTCTTTGGAGTTTTTTTTAAGCGCGTCAGGTTTCCTCAGACATGAAGCGGCTGACAGTGACCGGTCCATTATATGGCGCCTACTGCTTGGATGCCGCTTACTAGTTGTGACCGGTCCATTATATGGCGCCTGCTGCTTGGATGCGCTTACTAGTTGTGACCGGCCATTATATGGCGCCTGCTGCTTGGATGCGCTTACTAGTTGTGACCGGCCATTATATGGCGGCTGCTGCTTGGATGCCGCTTACTAGTTGTGACCGGCCATTATATGGCGCCTACTGCTTGGATGCCGCTTACTAGTTGTGACCGGCCATTATATGGCGGCTGCTGCTTGGATGCCGCTTACTAGTTGTGACCGGCCATTATATGGCGGCTGCTGCTTGGATGCCGCTTACTAGTTGTGACCGGCCATTATATGGCGGCTGCTGCTTGGATGCCGCTTACTAGTTCATTTAAAAAATAAGTAAAATCCCGTAGCTAAAAGATGTTGGAAAAAACAACCAAGAAGCCACAGCAAAAAAAAAATAAATATTTGCTTCAGGATAAAATGATGACTGTCCTTAAGTGTTTTCTGTCTGAATAATTCCGGGGGTTCACAGACATCTACAAGACGTGTGCACATTCCCTGATAGAGCCCAGAGCCTTCAGATAGTAGTTAAGACATCCATACACATTAACCTAAAGTTGTCTAAACCCGCCAATATCGACAGGTTCTGCTGATAGCCCAATGTGAATGGGAGCTCTAACTTCTGATTGTCAGGGGAATAAGGATCCAGCATGTCCAATTACGGAGTGTAGATCCTATTATCCTCTAAATGATAAGCTGCTGCCGGAGATGTCCAGCAGCGGCTCTAATAAAGAACACAGAAACAATTGGCAGAATGAGTGCTCCTGTATATGGGAGAGCCGAGCAAGATAGCTGCCGGCCTAAAAATCAGACTGGGGGCTTTAGTCTATTACTTATTCGGCTGACAGACATGCAGATAGCTGTATTTTTAGTCCAGCACGCTGACCCTATGTTTTAGGATCAAGACTGATAAGGTAAAGATTACAACAGCCACATGACTATCACCAGAACCACCATCAGTACAGTAATACATAACTAAAACCACACTAAATACAAGAATACGTAACCAAAACCCCAGTTAGTACAGTAATACATCAACAGAACTACTGTCAATACAGTAATATCACCAAAACCACCCTAAATACAATAATACATCACCAAACCCACCCTGAAGACAATACATCACCAAAACCACCATCAGTACATGAATACATTGCCAACTTCACACAGCAATCAAGTGCAGTGTCAGGTTAGACCCATATACATCTATGTATTGCATTAACGTACAACTCTCAGTATGTCCTTAACAATGGTAAGGAGATGCTGGTAGTTGTTACCAGCCATCATTAGACTGTGGACCATATAAGAACCACAATACTGATTAGTCCCAGGCAGTAGACTTAACTTTTGGACGAGATCTTATAGGTTTAGGTCCATTAATTCTGAGGAGATTAGTAGGGCAGAGGTGGGCTCAGTAGGGAGAAGGGGCATCATGAGGTGGGACTTGAGACCCCCAACAATTGCTCAAAAGACCTCTTAAGTGCACAGCTCAGGAGACAGGACTATGAAATTTTACTCCCGGAATCCATTCTGTCTGCATGTTCTGGTTCTGGGAAACACTCGGGGCCACGGTAGTCGGACCCCCAGCGATTGGAAAGTTATTCCCCATCCCAAGGATAGGGGGTAAGTTCCCAATGTGAGAAAACCCCTTTAAAGCAGCATTAACACTGCAGCCAAAGATGGGAAACTGATTTATCTAAACAGTGTCCATCACCCGATGCACGAGCAAAACTTTCATTCGTCAGGTGAGATGATTTTTAAGCTGACTGAAAGGGAATCGGTCACCCTAAAATGACACCTAGACTGCAAAAATATTTATATGGGGGACATGATCTGTGGAGAAATAAACCCACCCATATAGTTCAGCTTAAAAGGAACTGGTCACGACCTTAACACGACGTCACTAACAAGACATTGGGGGCAGTTTAAAATTGAAAAAGGGTGTAACAGGTTCCCTTTAATATTCACTGAAAAAGCCACATTTGATATGAAAATGAGGACATTTCTGCGCGGCCTAAGCCTGGATGCACCATTACCACCGAATATAGGAAAATACTAGCCAGGCCTGTGTCTTGATTAATAGTGATCCAGTGGTGGGAGTAAGCACCGTAACACCAGATCTCCTGTCTGCACCGCACCCAACACTGCGGCACACTCCAAGCGTCAGTGCGGGTGTGCACACAACACAGAAGGAGCACAGCGGCACACTCCAAGCGTCAGTGCATGTGTGCATCCAACACAGGAGGAGCACAGCGGCACACTCCAAGCGTCAGTGCATGTGTGCATCCAACACAGGAGGAGCACAGTGAGGAGGGGGGACACTGCGCTGTGATGTGCTGTCTGCTCACTTCAACAACCTTCCTCATTGAATCGGCAGTCAAATACAGGCAGCAACCAGGTGTCAGAACATGCCTGCAGTCACATTGCATGCGCACACACGCGGACACTGCAGTCACATTGCAGGCGCACCCACGCAGACACTGCAGTCACATTGCAGGCGCACCCACGCAGACACTGCAGTCACATTGCAGGCGCACCCACGCGGACACTGCAGTCACATTGCAAACGCACCCACGCAGACACTGCAGTCACATTGCAGGCGCACCCACGCAGACACTGCAGTCACATTGCAGGCGCACCCACGCGGACACTGCAGTCACATTGCAGGCGCACCCACGCGGACACTGCAGTCACATTGCAGGCGCACCCACGCGGACACTGCAGTCACATTGCAGGCGCACCCACGCGGACACTGCAGTCACATTGCAGGCGCACCCACGCGGACACTGCAGTCACATTGCAGGCGCACCCACGCGGACACTGCAGTCACATTGCAGGCGCACCCACGCGGACACTGCAGTCACATTGCAGGCGCACCCACGCGGACACTGCAGTCACATTGCAGGCGCACCCACGCGGACACTGCAGTCACATTGCAGGCGCACCCACGCGGACACTGCAGTCACATTGCAGGCGCACCCACGCGGACACTGCAGTCACATTGCAGGCGCACCCACGCGGACACTGCAGTCACATTGCAGGCGCACCCACGCGGACACTGCAGTCACATTGCAGGCGCACCCACGCGGACACTGCAGTCACATTGCAGGCGCACCCACGCAGACACTGCAGTCACATTGCAGGCGCACCCACGCAGACACTGCAGTCACATTGCAGGCGCACCCACGCGGACACTGCAGTCACATTGCAAACGCACCCACGCAGACACTGCAGTCACATTGCAGGCGCACCCACGCAGACACTGCAGTCACATTGCAGGCGCACCCACGCAGACACTGCAGTCACATTGCAGGCGCACCCACGCAGACACTGCAGTCACATTGCAGGCGCACCCACGCAGACACTGCAGTCACATTGCATGCACACCCACGCAGACACTGCAGTCACATTGCAGGCGCACCCACGCAGACACTGCAGTCACATTGCATGCACACCCACGCAGACACTGCAGTCACATTGCAGGCGCACCCACGCGGACACTGCAGTCCCATTGCAGGCGCACCCACGCGGACACTGCAGTCACATTGCAGGCACACCCACGCGGACACTGCAGTCACATTGCAGGCGCACCCACGCGGACACTGCAGTCACATTGCAGGCGCACCCACGCGGACACTGCAGTCACATTGCAGGCGCACCCACGCGGACACTGCAGTCACATTGCAGGCGCACCCACGCGGACACTGCAGTCACATTGCAGGCGCACCCACGCGGACACTGCAGTCACATTGCAGGCGCACCCACGCGGACACTGCAGTCACATTGCAGGCGCACCCACGCGGACACTGCAGTCACATTGCAGGCGCACCCACGCGGACACTGCAGTCACATTGCAGGCGCACCCACGCGGACACTGCAGTCACATTGCAGGCGCACCCACGCGGACACTGCAGTCACATTGCAGGCGCACCCACGCGGACACTGCAGTCACATTGCAGGCGCACCCACGCGGACACTGCAGTCACATTGCGTGCGCACACACACTGACACTTGGAGTGCTACTCTGCTCCTCCAGTGTCAGGACACGTGCAGAAATGCTAAGTGATTTTAGACAGCACTGACTCACCTAAGGGCGAGGGACTGTCTTTAATATGCAAATAGGAGGGTGCACATGTGCACCAAGACATCGGCCGCACCAGGGGGGACAGAACAGTTTGCATATATATAATATTAAGGTAAAACTGTATATGCCAGAGCGACGTCCCCTGTATAAATGTGTCTGCAGATTAATTGCCATTTTGGGAGTAAAAGTAAAATGTCATCGCTCTTAGCAACACTTTGTCCAGCGTCTCCCAAGACTCCCCTCTTGTCTGGTCTGCTGCAGCAAACACTGCAATGGTGCCCGTATAGGGAATCTGTCACCAGGTTTTGCTCCCCCATCTGAGAGCAGCATAATGTAGAGACAGAGCCCCTGATTCCAGCGATGTGTCACTTACTGAGCTGTTTGCTGTCGTTTTCTCTGCTGCAGATCTCGCAGTTATACAGAGCTCATGAATATGCTGGACTACCTGCAGCACACCAAGTAGTCCTATAATGATAACTACTGCTGATTAAACAGTGATGTTATCAAAACTACACTAAGCAGCCCAGTAAGTGACAACACTGGAATCAGGATCTCTGCCCCTACATTATGCTGCTCTCAAATTAGGTGGCAAAAACCTGGTGACAGACTCATAATTCTCACTAAAGAGTAACCACCCGAAGTAAGCCCAAGGCTGTGCCCAAGAATAAATAACTGCCCATCACTGAGCTCACAGCACAAAGAATGACCCCACACCGTGTCACTTACAGTATACAGCCTCCACATTCTCTCCTATAACATTTCCACTACACTGCCCCCTCAAATGAAAACCCCACTGTCCTCACCACTGAATTATACCCTCCAGACCTTCCTCACTTATGAACTATGACCTTCACTGTCCCCACCTCTCCATGCAGCCCCCACTTCACTGTCCCCCTCATGATGTCCCCACTCTATAATGAGCCTTATGCTTCGCATTATGTATACCCAGCCTTTCCAGGCTCCTAACTGAGCGCTCCCCATGCTGCCCCTTCTCCATATCAAGCCCCCTCCATACCAAGCCCACCATGGTTCCCCTTCCATACAGAGTACCCCCCATGCTTTCCCATTCTCCATACCATGCCTCCCCCCGTGCTACCCCATTCTCCATACCATGCCCCCCCCCCCATGCTACCCCATTCTCCATACCATGCCCCCCCCATGCTACCCCATTCTCCATACCATGCCTCCCCCCGTGCTACCCCATTCTCCATACCATGCCTCTCATTCTCCATACCATGCCCCCCCCATGCTACCCCATTCTCCATACCATGCCCCCCCCCATGCTACCCCATTCTCCATACCATGCCTCTCATTCTCCATACTGTAACTCCCATTTGCTATACTGTCCACCACCCTCCCTCATTTTCCCATTCTGCTCCATCCCCCATGCTGCACCCCCACATCATGCTCCATCCCCATGTTGCGCCCCCACATCCTCCATGTTGCGCCCCCACATCATGCTTCATCCCCCCCATCCTCCATGTTGCGCCCCCACATCATGCTTCATCCCCCCCATCCTCCATGCTGCGCCCCCACATCATGCTTCATCGCCCCCATCCTCCATGCTGCGCCCCCACATCATGCTTCATCCCCCCCATCCTCCATGCTGCGCCCCCACATCATGCTTCATCCCCCCCATCCTCCATGTTGCGCCCCACATCATGCTTCATCCTCCATGTTGCGCCCCCACATCATGCTTCATCCCCCCCATCCTCCATGTTGCGCCCCCACATCCTCCATGTTGCGCCCCCACATCATGCGGCATCCCCCCCATCCTCCACGCTGCGCCCCCACATCATGTTCCATCCCCCATGTTGCGCCCCCATATCATGCGGCATCCCCCCCAGCCTCCATGTTGCACCCCCACATCATGCGGCATCCCCCCCATCCTCCATGTTGCGCCCCCACATCATGCGGCATCCCCCCCATCCTCCATGTTGCACCCCCACATTATGCGGCATCCCCCCCATCCTCCATGTTGCGCCCCCACATCATGTTCCATCCCCCATGTTGCACCCCCACATCATGCGGCATCCCCCCCATCCTCCATGTTGCGCCCCCACATCATGCGGCATCCCCCCCATCCTCCATGTTGCACCCCCACATTATGCGGCATCCCCCCCATCCTCCATGTTGCGCCCCCACATCATGTTCCATCCCCCATGTTGCACCCCCACATCATGCGGCATCCCCCCCATCCTCCACGCTGCGCCCCCACATCATGTTCCATCCCCCATGTTGCGCCCCCATATCATGCGGCATCCCCCCCAGCCTCCATGTTGCACCCCCACATCATGCGGCATCCCCCCCATCCTCCATGTTGCGCCCCCACATCATGCGGCATCCCCCCCATCCTCCATGTTGCACCCCCACATTATGCGGCATCCCCCCCATCCTCCATGTTGCGCCCCCACATCATGCTGCATCCCCCCCATCCTCCATGTTGCGCCCCCACATCATGCTGCATCCCCCCCATCCTCCATGTTGCGCCCCCACATCATGCTGCATCCCCCCCATCCTCCATGTTGCGCCCCCACATCATGCTGCATCCCCCCCCCATCCTCCATGTTGCACCCCCATATCATGCTGCATCCCCCCCCCCATCCTCCATGTTGCGCCCCCATATCATGTTCCATCCCCCCATCCTCCATGTTGCGCCCCCATATCATGTTCCATCCCCCCATCCTCCATGTTGCGCCCCCATATCATGTTCCATCCCCCCATCCTCCATGTTGCGCCCCCATATCATGTTCCATCCCCCCATCCTCCATGCTGCGCCCCCATATCATGTTCCATCCCCCCATCCTCCATGTTGCGCCCCCATATCATGTTCCATCCCCCCATCCTCCATGTTGCGCCCCCATATCATGTTCCATCCCCCCATCCTTCATGTTGCGCCCCCATATCATGTTCCATCCCCCCATCCTCCATGTTGCGCCCCCATATCATGTTCCATCCCCCCATCCTCCATGTTGCTCCCCCATATCATGTTCCATCCCCCCATCCTTCATGTTGCGCCCCCATATCATGTTCCATCCCCCCATCCTTCATGTTGCGCCCCCATATCATGTTCCATCCCCCATCCTCCATGTTGCGCCCCCATATCATGTTCCATCCCCCCCATCCTCCATGTTGCGCCCCCATATCATGTTCCATCCCCCCCCAGCCTCCATGTTGCACCCCCACATCATGTTCCATCCCCCCCATCCTCCATGTTGCGCCCCCATATCATGTTCCATCCCCCCATCCTCCATGTTGCGCCCCCATATCATGTTCCATCCCCCCATCCTCCATGTTGCGCCCCCATATCATGTTCCATCCCCCCATCCTCCATGTTGCGCCCCCATATCATGTTCCATCCCCCCCATCCTCCATGTTGCGCCCCCATATCATGTTCCATCCCCCCCATCCTCCATGTTACGCCCCCATATCAAGTTCCATCCCCCCCATCCTCCATGTTGCGCCCCCATATCATGTTCCATCCCCCCCATCCTCCATGTTGCGCCCCCATATCATGTTCCATCCCCCCCATCCTCCATGTTGCGCCCCCATATCATGTTCCATCCCCCCATCCTCCATGTTGCGCCCCCATATCATGTTCCATCCCCCCATCCTCCATGTTGCGCCCCCATATCATGTTCCATCCCCCCATCCTCCATGTTGCGCCCCCATATCATGTTCCATCCCCCCATCCTCCATGTTGCGCCCCCATATCATGTTCCATCCCCCCCATCCTCCATGTTGCGCCCCCATATCATGTTCCATCCCCCCATCCTCCATGTTGCGCCCCCATATCATGTTCCATCCCCCCCATCCTCCATGTTGCGCCCCCATATCATGTTCCATCCCCCCATCCTCCATGTTGCGCCCCCATATCATGTTCCATCCCCCCCATCCTCCATGTTGCGCCCCCATATGTTCCACCCCCCCCATCCTCCATGTTGCGCCCCCATATGTTCCATCCCCCCCATCCTCCATGTTGCGCCCCCATATCATGTTCCATCCCCCCATCCTCCATGTTGCGCCCCCATATCATGTTCCATCCCCCCCATCCTCCATGTTGCGCCCCCATATCATGTTCCATCCCCCCATCCTCCATGTTGCGCCCCCCCCCCGGGTTGCTTGTTCGGCGCTGTCTTCGGCTGTAAAGCGCTTACCTGCTCCAGGCTGCATCTCCCGTTCTCCACGGTGGCGGTGGCGGCGGCGGCGGCATCTGACATCTTGCTCGGCGGCTCCATCTCCGGCGGCGGCTCCATCTCCGGCGGCGGCTCCATCTCCGGCGGCGGCTCCATCTTCGGCGGCGGCTCCCATCCTCCTCTGCTCGGCCTCACGCTGCTGTGACCTCTGCACAGTGAGCGCACGGCAGCACGTCGGGGCGGGGAGCTGATTACAGCTCCTCTGACCCCGGAAGTAAGTGCCGGCACGCTCACAGTGTCATTTATAGTCGCGTGTTATAGACGCGACTATAAATGACTGTGCGCTCCCTCCCTCCTCCAAAAAGGCCCCGGATTTAATAAAGAGTTTGGAAGAGGGAGGGAGGAAGATTTAAAAAAAAAAATTTTTTTTTTTTTTTTAAATTTTGGTTTGGGCGCCGCCCCCCTGGAAGGCGCCGCCCTAGGCACGTGCCCTCAAGTGCCTAATGGCAAATACGGCCCTGACTGTAAACAAGAAGACCCCGATGTTCCTCAGGATGTGTTTCCTCCAGCTCTATCCAGTAAGAGATATCTACTCATGTACTTTCTGCACTAATTTTGTGTTTACATTTTTAGACTTTCTGCTCTGGGTTTTTTCAGCTGTATTTTCTTTGCTTCTGCTTCTTCTGCTGTTTGTTTCTATTGCCTTCTCTATGTCATTATGAAGGCAACTAAAAGACCTGCAAAGGGTTCATGAATACCCTGTTTCCTCAAAAATACGACCTACACCAAAAATAAGACCTAGCATGATTTTATGGGATTTTTGGAGAATGCTTGAAATATAAGCCCTACTCCAAAAATAAGCCCTAGTTACAGTCAGAGCCAACGTTGGGAGGAGTCAAATTGCGCAATTTCACTGGAACCCCACTCTCTTAGTGACCCCATCAGTAGTATTCTAAGGTTGATTGTTTAAGGACCTTTGATGATTTCAAAGTCATGTGACATGATGTAACCAAAGGTCTCTTAATTGCAGGAGTCTAAAAGAACTGAACAAAAGACAGGCTGGCATGCAGGACTGGCATTAGAGGAAAGGGAGAGCAAACTGGACAATTTCAAAGGACCCCCATTCTCCTAAGGGCCCCAGTGTTTATATGTCGATTTTAGGACTGCTTAAGGACGTTTTTGACAACATGTCATGTGACCAAAGATCTCTTATTTACAGAAGTCTAAAGCTGAAGAGGAGACAGGCTGGTGTGTGTGTGTGTGTGTGTGTGTGTGTGTTCACGCCAGTTTTAACCAGCTTTGCCAAAATAGGCAGAGCATGACCAGAAGAAGGGTGTGATGCCACGGCTTCTTTAATTCATAACAAACTGTGGCATTCGCTATGCCAGAAATCTTACTCTAGTCCCTAACATCATTTTTCAGTGTCCATCTCTGGTCTTGATGAACTGGAGCCCTAATGGTTATCTGCACAGCCCGCAAGACCCTGCTACCTGCTTTTACGTCGAACCACAGGCTTGGGCAGGCTAGCAAGAGTTATTCTCCAGACATACTGGTGGTTGTTGTGTATTATTGCTGTGAGCTGTTTTGGTGTTAACCCTTTTTGTCTTTTTGTTGCTGCCTTCCTGCTCTTGCTTTTCTCCTTAGTCCCTCACTGCTTATTTCTGTGAGTTTGCAATGTGTCCCATCTGTCTTAATCTATGTTTCCATCATATTGCTGCCCCTTCCTTCCCCAGGGCTATAACATATTTGATCTGGTCAGGGGAGTAGTAAGGCATGGGACTCCGCCATGTCCAACTTCAGTGGTAATCCAGAGGTTAGGAATAGCTTAAGGTCTCCTAGCATGAGGGACAGTATAGGAGCCACCTGTCCCTGATAATCCTGCAGTCACATTGTGATAATCCATAACATTATTTACTGCAGCACATTCCAGAGAACTGGTGCTAGGAATGGGAGATCCGAATTAACGAAGATGTAGCTCTTAGATGTTGAAATTGGAAAACAGATTCAGAATACTTTTTTTCCTCATTTTAATTTCTGATGTTATGGTTTAAAAAAATAAATGTACTTTCGAGATAATATCATTAAAAATAATAACATTGTGTTTATTTTTAGCAGATGACTGTATTGGTGGTTCAGATGGAAATCTAATATCTTCAGAATTTATAACAGATGATGACAGTATCACACATGATACATATGAAGAGCATGCTGCTGTCCCAGATATACCTCCAGTCCTTCCTCGGAAAGCTTTATCACATGATCTTTTCAAACAAGTCCAAAATTCCGATTTATCAGAGAATTGTAAGCAAAATAAAAGTTACAGAAGTGATATGGAACATGAAACCGCTCCTACAAGGGAGAAACCCTTTTCATGCCCAGAATGTGAGAAATGTTTTGCTCGAAAATCAAACCTTATTTATCATCAAAAATATCACACAGGGGAGAAGCCATTGTCTTGTTCAGAGTGTGAGAAATCTTTTGTTCGGAAATCAGAACTTGTTAGACATCTGAAAACTCACACAGGGGAGAAGCCATTTTCATGTTCAGAATGTGGGAAATGTTTTAACCCTAAATCAGAACTTGTTAGGCATCAAAGAATTCACACAGGGGAGAAGCTATTTTTATGTTCAGAATGTGGGAAATGTTTTAACCAGAAATCAAAACTTGTTAAGCATCAAAGATCTCACACAGGGGAGAAGCCATTTTTATGTTTAGAGTGTGGGAAATGTTTTTACGAGAAGTCACAACTTGTTAGGCATCAAAAATATCACACAGGGGAGAAGCCATTTTTATGTTCAGAATGTGGGAAATATTTTTACCAGAAATCATACCTTGTTGAGCATCAAAGATCTCACACAGGGGAGAAGCCATTTTCATGTACAGAATGTGGGAAATGTTTTATTCTAAAATCACATCTTGTTACGCATCAAAGATCTCACACAGGGGAAAAGCCATTTTCATGCCTGGAATGTGGTAAATGTTTTACTAGGAAATCATCTCTTTTTGACCATGAAATGGTTCACACAGGAGATAACCCATTTTTATGTTCTGAATGTGGGAAATGTTTTTCTCAGAAATCAGATCTCGTTAAACATGTGAAGAGGCTGCACAGGAAAGAAACCTTTTTCATGTTGTGAATAATTGAAATGTGTAACTGGTAAATCAATTCTTGTCGACTATGAGAAAACCCACACAGTAGAGGAATCATTCTTGTATTCAGAATTTGGCAGATATTTTTTTATCAATAATCAGGTCCTGTTGTGAGATGAGTCACATAGGAGAAATCATCATGATGTACCGCGATTCAATGGGTTTTATCCAAAAATCAATTGGTCCACTAAGAATTGGTCAGGGAAAGCACCATTTTCTTTCTTTTTAAACTTACTGTATTATTATGACCATAAGCCGCACCTAGGTTTTAGTGGAGGAAAATAGGGAAAAATATTGTAGGAAAAAATGTAGTCATTACGCACTTATGGGGGGGAATGTGCTGCTAACACTGTTATGGGGGCAATATCCCCCAATTCTGTATTAGTGTCCCCCATCCTGGGCCCCTTTGAGTTATATATGTCGATCATTCTGGTGCATATGTCATTCTTCCTGGTAAATATGTTCCCTATATTTGTCCTATCCTGGTGTATATGGCTCGCATCCTGGTATATATGGCCCTCATCCTGGGCTCATCCTGGTATATATGATCCCTATCCTGGTATATATGGCTCTCATCCTGGTATATATGGCAATCATCATGGTATACATGGCCTTCATCCTGGGCTCATCCTGGTGTATATGATCCCCATCCTGGGCCCATTCTGGAATATATCTTTTATCCTCGTATATATGTTCCTCATCTTGGTATTTACAGGTTAAAATGGGCCCCCTTACTTCTTGGGATGCAGGTTGCACCAATGATGTGTCTGCTTCTGCCGTCATCCTGGTATATATATCCCTCATCATGCTGCAGACATAAAAAAAAATGATTATACTCATCATCCCTCTGCTCCCCCAGTGTGCGGTCTCGTCTTTGACGGCAAGTGAATTCAGTGTGTAAGCGGTGCGTTGCTTGACGTCACTGCCATGCACCTGCAGTTACACACAGACTTCAGCTACCGGAATATTCACTGCTCCCCACACCCGGAATTATGGACTTGAGGATCAGTGAATATTCATTCTCTAATAGCAGACACGCGTGATCACCCAGCTGCAGCATTAAGTTGGCGGTTGGGTGATCATGTGTGCATGCTATTAAAGAGGATGAATATTCACTGCTCTCCACACACAATTCTACGCACCCCTCGATGCTGGCTTCAGTGCCGAGAGGTAGACGCGATTATGGGAGTGAGGAGCAGTGAATATTGAAGAGTGAGTATTGAAGTATATCACATTGTATATAATTGCATTTCAAAACTTGCTGTTTTGTTAATAAATACTTATAAATATATATTCTTCATGCCTGTCTTTCTGTTGTTTAGATGTGATGATTTTGCCTCAGAACCTCTGGAGTTGAGGCAGAGCTGTAGACATTTCACACAAAAATAGGGAGGGGAGAATTGAATCACACTGTATCTTAGTGTCACGCTAGGTACGGGGAAGTACCAAGCGCACGGAGGAAGGGAATGGAAGGGAAACCCTGTGTCTAGGAAGATGATGACCCCTGACTAAACCTACTGCTGGTCCCCGAGGTCCCTCATTACCCGAAATAGGTTTTGCACCTATGTGCCAAGCCGGATACCTGACCCTAGGTATCCCTAATGCTGGGCCCTAAATAGGGAACAGATGGGATGAGCTCTTTGTCAACCCCACTAAAGAACTATAGAAGACACAAGGGGGACGGGACACGAGGAAATGCATGATCTACTTATCATTAATGTGTCAGGAAGGAGTTCAGCAGAGTTTTAAGCAACAACACCACAGAGGAGAACAAGCCACCTGCTTGCAACCTCGGTTCGAAGGACCTGAAAATATCACCAGCACAATCCAAAGGAAGGAATGGAAATTTAAACACAAAGGGAATACTGATAATCAACAGGTGGGTGGAAGTCGAGCTCCTGCTGGGTCCAAAAGGGAGAGAGATAAATCCAGCAGGAATGCATTCTGTACGGACGCTGTGACCATTGATGGCAAGAAACCACATGACTGTCTGTCACCCGTGACACCTAGATATGTGGAAGTTATTAAGACACTCCGGTCCCAATTCATCACACTTTTATACCAAGAAAGGTCACACAAACTTTGAAAAGTCTCACATACTTGACTTAACTCAGAGTCGGTGAAGAGCAAGTAACATGTGTGATACCTATGCTGGGGTTTTCGGAATTAATGGGGTTCTGTCACTAAGTGTTTAACTCATAATTAAACGTCAGAATAATATAAAGACAGGGACTCTGATTCCAATGATGTGTCACTTACTGGGCTGCTTTCTGTAGTTTTGATAAAACACTATATTACCGCTAGGGAATTATCACTAGAGAACTAGTAAACCTGCTGCCATGAAAACAGAGAAGATCCAGCACTCGTGTTCAATATATATAAAACTTGACTTTTATTTATATTCCATTAAAAATCCAATGTCAATCACATCCAGGATATAAAATCCCCATGAATGATGACATGTGGTGATGGTACGCGTTTCGAGCTGACACCCTCTTAATCTCAATCCAAGTAAACCTGCTGCCATGTATTCTCGTTCTCCATAAGCTCTGTATAACCCTACCCCACCCCTGATTGGCAGCTTTCTGTCTATGCTTATTGTACACAGCAGCCAATCAGTGGTGTGGGCGGGGTTATACACAGAGGAGCATTTCGAGAACTGGTAGATCTTAAGCAGATAAAACTTATTTTTATCAAAACTTCAGCAAGCAGCCAAGTAAGTGACACATCGCTGGAATAAGGGTCTCTGCTTATACAGGTCGATTGGACACACGTTACAAGTAGCTTTGTTCCTCTTAATCTATAAATCACATCATGAAGCCATACACTATGAATTTTATATATTTAATCTGAAAAGTAGGCAGTGTTTACCTCAGGGGTGGGGAACCTCAGGCCTGCGGGAAGCATGCGGCCCGCCATGACCTTCTCTGCGGCCCCTGGGCAGATTGCGGGGGACAGCAGTGTTCAAGCCGCCACTGCTGTCTTGCAGTCCACCGGCCCTTTAAATCCCCACATGCTCTGCTTCTGCATACCAGTGGGTTCTCCCGCTGTCCAGTGCCAGCTTGCTCAGGACTTATTTTGTGGGCAGGTTTAGCGCTCTGCGCTTCCATCCCACAGCAGCTTCATAGCTTCCAGCGGCGTGTGCCCGCCCTCTGGTGGTGTGCCTCCTCTCCGGTGCTGTGAGTCTGGCGCTGCTGTGTGTCCAGCGCCTGCCCTCTGCTGCTGTGTGCCCCGTCCAGTGCTTTGTGTCCCGCCCCCCCAGTTCTGTGTACCATCCTCCCCTCAGAGTTGCGTGCAACCCTCAATGCTGTGTATCCTCCCCAGGTTTGTGTCCCCCCAGTGATGTCAGGGCTCCTCAAGAGCTGTGTGCAGCCCCCCAGTGATGTCTGTGCTCCCCCCAGTAATGTCTGTGCTCTCCCCAGTGATGTCTGTGCTCCCCAGTGATGTTTGTGCTCCCCCCAGTGATTTCTGTGCCTTTTCCCCCAGTGATGTCTGTGCCCTCCCCAGCAATGTCTGTACCCTGCAGTGATGTCTGTGCCATTCCCAGTGATGTCTGTACCCTGCAGTGATGTCTGTGCTCTCCCCAGTAATGTCTGTGCTCCCCCCAGTGATGTCTGTGCTCCCCCCAGTAATGTCTGTGCTCCCCCCAGTGTTTCTGTGCCTTCCCCCCCAGTGATGTCTGTGCCCTCCCCAGCAATGTCTGTACCCTGCAGTGATGTCTGTGCCATTCCCAGTGATTTCAAATATATAGGTGTACGGCACTCCTGGGGTTATGATTGGTGCTCAGATAGGGTCCAACTCCGTATTCATATAGAAAGAAGAATCCGGCACTCAATATTGTAGCGGAAAAAAGATGATCCCTTTAATTGGTATAATGTCAATATCATCGACGTTTCGGTCTATGACCTTCCTCATGTATACACTGTCAAAACGTGCTGGACACAAAGAAAACAGATAATCAGCTGTGAAATGCTGTGTACAGCAGGTGAGGGATCTGAGATGAGAAAGAGGCACAATGGTGAATACATTATGTTAAAAAGTATAAGCCAACTATGATTAATCAGGAGTCACTGGAGGGAAAACACCTGACCAGGTGGAGAAAGTGAATACTGCACGCCTGCGGATAGCGGAGTCGCTGTGGTGAATGGCGCGACTGAGCTATGAAAGGGCGGGCTTTTTAAACCTCCAAGTGAGTGGTGATAGGTGCCGCGGGACCGGAAGTGATGCGGATCCTAATGGCGGCGCGCATATACATCTCGCTGAAATTTTTTTTTTTAAAAAAAAAAAAGATAGGTGCAAAATATATATATAAAAATTTTCAATATTATATAAACAAATACATAGGTATACTAATGGATAAAATGTATTAACTTTAGTTAAAAGCTAGAAACTCAATGTCATTGTTTAATCCATAAGGTTTAAGAGTATTTCATTCAAACATCCATTGGCTTTCTACTCTCGACATTTTTTAATAACCCCCCCTCTCCAGTCTTCCATTATTTTTTGGATCCCCCAAACTTGTGAACCAGAGAAGGATCCTCCATGTGTTTTCATATAATGTATAGAGAGGGGGTGTTTAGTACACTTTTTCTTCACATTTCTAATATGTTTTTATTTACAAATACAATTCGATATCTATATATAATTGCCTTATTCTGTCTGTCTGTCTGTCTGTCTGTCTGTCATGCTCCAAAATTGTGTCCTTACGGTGACACAAAGCTGATTGGCCGCTGGGCTCGCCATGGCCCCGCCCCCCCACGGATTGGCCGCTCGCCCAGGCTGCGCCCCCACACGGATTCGGATTGGCCAGCCGCTCGCCCAGGCTCCGCCCCCCCACAGATTGGCCTCTCGCCCCGGCACCCTGCAGGCATTGGCAATTCGGCCACGCCCCACCCCCCTCACGCAATGCACGCTAGCTCTGGCCCCGCCCCCCCCCGCGCATTCCCCGAACTGACACGGCTGTCACGGTGGTGAGTACTGTACTCCCCCCCGCCCCCCGCTCGCACGGGAGTGGTGTGGATACGTTGGTAACCATGCTAGCATAGTTACCAGCTGGTTACAAGCGCATCAAGGTCCTGCAGCGGCGGAAGATCCACACGCACACACATAACAGCACACACACACACATACACACACATCAGATCACACTCACTCTCACACACACCTCACACACACCTCACATACACATCACATCGCATCCACACACTCACAGCATCCGGCGATATCCCTTGCTTCTCGGCCTCGATACTGTGCTGTTGTGACCTTCCAGGACCTGACGGAGGATCACATGGCCAGAAGCATGTGGTATCTCCGGATGTTGTGAGTGTGAGCGCATATGTGCGATATCGTCAGTGTCTGTGTGTGTGAGTGTATGCGATCGGGTGTGTGTGAGTGTATGCGATCGGGTGTGTGTGAGTGTATGCGATCGGGTGTGTGTGAGTGTATGTGATCGGGTGTGTGTGAGTGTATGCGATCGGGTGTGTGAGTGTCGGCAGAGGAGCACGGCGTGCTGGAGGAGGCTGGGAGCAGAGAGGCTGATCTTGGGGAAGGCTGGGAGGGGGGAGGCTGATGCTGGGGGAGACTGGGAGGGGAAGGCTGATGCTGAAGGAGGCTGGGAGGGGGAGGCTGGGAGGAAGGAGGCTGGGAGGAGAGAGGCTGATCCTGGGGAAGGCTGGGAAGGGGAGGCTGATGCTGAGGGAGGCTGGAAGGAGAGAGGCTGATGCTGCGGGAGGCTGGAAGGAGAGAGGCTGAGGCTGGGAGGAGAGAGGCTGATGCTGGGGAAGGCTGATGCTGAGGGAGGCTGGGAGGGGAAAGCTGATGCTGGGGAAGGCTGGGAGGACGGAGGCTGGGAGGAGAGAGGCTGATCCTGGGGAAGGCTGGGAGAGGGAGGCTGATGCTGGGGGAGGCTGGAAGGAGAGAGGCTGATGCTGGGGGAGGCTGGAAGAAGAGACGCTGATGCTGGGGGAGGCTGATGCTGGGGGAGGCTGGGAAGAGAAAGGCTGATGCTGGGGAAGGCTGGGAGGAGAGAGGCTGATGCTGGGGACAGAGAGGAGAGGCTGATGCTGGGAGGAGAGAGGCTGATGCTGGGAGGAGAGAGGCTGATGCTGGGGGAGGCTGGGAGGGGGAGGCTGATGCTGGGGGAGGCTGATGCTGGGGGAGGCTGGGACGAGGGAGGCTGATGCTGGTGGAGGCTGATGCTTGGGGAGGCTGATGCTGGGGGAGGCTGGAAGGAGAGAGGCTGATGCTGGTGGAGGCTGATGCTTGGGGAGGCTGATGCTGGGGGAGACTGGGAGGGGAAGGCTGATGCTGAGGGAGGCTGGGAGGGGGAGGCTGGGAGGAATGAGGCTGGGAGGAGAGAGGCTGATCCTGGGGAAGGCTGGGAAGGGGAGGCTGATGCTGAGGGAGGCTGGAAGGAGAGAGGCTGATGCTGGGGGAGGCTGGAAGGAGAGAGGCTGAGGCTGGGAGGAGAGAGGCTGATGCTGAGGGAGGCTGGGAGGGGAAAGCTGATGCTGGGGAAGGCTGGGAGGACGGAGGCTGGGAGGAGACAGGCTGATCCTTGGGAAGGCTGGGAGAGGGAGGCTGATGCTGGGGGAGGCTGAGGCTGGGAGGAGAGAGGCTGATGCTGGGGACAGAGAGGCTCATGCTGGGAGGAGAGAGGCTGATGCTGGGAGGAGAGAGGCTGATGCTGGGAGGAGAGAGGCTGATGCTGGGGGCAGAGAGGCTGATGCTGGTGCAGCATGGGGGATGGTGCACGATGGGGGGTGCGCAGCATGGGGGATGGAGCACGATGAGGAGTGCGCAGCATGGGGGATGGAGCACGTTTGGGAGTGCGCAGCATGGCGGATGGACCACGTTTGGGAGTGCGCAGCATGGCGGATGGAGCATGTTTGGGAGTGCGCAGCATGGCGGATGGAGCACGTTTGGGAGTGCGCAGCATGGTGGATGGAGCACGTTTGGGAGTGCGCAGCATGGCAGATGGAGCACGTTTGGGAGTGCGCAGCATGGCGGATGGAGCACGTTTGGGAGTGCGCAGCATGGCGGATGGAGCACGATGGGGGGTGCGCAGCATGGCGGATGGAGCACGATGGGAGGTGCACACCTCCCCCAACACACACAACACACCACACACACACTGGGAACCACAAACACCGCCCTACACAGACACCCACACACACAGACAACGCTGCACACACACAACACCCAACACACAAACACCGCGGCATACATAAATATACGCACATATCATGCAACACACACATTGCACAAAACATACCTCCCCCAAAACACACCACACCCACACAAACCCCGCAACACACACACACACAACGCTACAGACACACAGCGCTCAACAAACAACGCAACACACGCAACACACACACAACACCGCTCTCACCCCCCGCCACACCCAGACAACACCCAGAACATGTACAGCCCCTACACAAACACTTGGTAATTACACACAACAACATCTATATATATATATAGATATATATAATAAAAATCATACATTAACTACACAATACGTAAATTCTAGAATACCCGATGCGTAGAATCGGGCCACCTTCTAGTATATATATATATATATATATATATATATATATATATATGGGGTCAAAAATTATCTCAAAGAATATTGAAAACCCCGGAATTATAAAATTATCCTTTATTATAACAAAGCTAAAATTGACTCACAGACACAATAAACACATTCAATGTCTCAACTGGGTTCAGCAGTTAGGGGGTAAGCGAACAAATAGCAGTGCACAATTTATAAAGATATTCACATTATAGATATTAGAGGGTTTGTGTACAATTCATACTAATATTCGATTTTTGCCCTCAAAACCCCTGCTAAGCTCACTGCCAATCAATGGTATAGGAGCTGACTAAGGAGACAAAAAGATTTTTCGTCTCTATGTCCAGTTCCAACCTTTACCCAGTTATAGACCTATCTATATATATAATTGCCTTATTCTGTCTGTCTGTCTGTCTGTCTGTCATGCTCCAAAATTGTGTCCTTACGGTGACACAAAGCTGATTGGCCGCTGGGCTCGCCATGGCCCCGCCCCCCCACGGATTGGCCGCTCGCCCAGGCTGCGCCCCCACACGGATTGGCCAGCCGCTCGCCCAGGCTCCACCCCCCCACAGATTGGCCTCTCGCCCCGGCACCCTGCAGGCATTGGCAATTCGGCCACGCCACGCCCCGCCCCCCTCACACAATGCACGCTAGCTCTGGCCCCGCCCCCCTCCCCCCCGCGCATTCCCCGAACTGACACGGCTGTCACGAAGGTGAGTACTGTACTTCCCCCCCCCCCGCCCCCCGCTCGCATGGGAGTGGTGTGGATACGTTGGTAACCATGCTAGCATAGTTACCAGCTGGTTACAAGCGCATCAAGGTCCTGCAGCGGCGGAAGATCCACACGCACACACATAACAGCACACACACACACATACACACACATCAGATCACACTCACTCTCACACACACCTCACACACACCTCACATACACATCACATCGCATCCACACACTCACAGTATCCGGCGATATCCCTTGCTTCTCGGCCTCGATACTGTGCTGTTGTGACCTTCCAGGACCTGACGGAGGATCACATGGCCAGAAGCATGTGGTATCTCCGGATGTTGTGAGTGTGAGCGCGTATGTGCGATATCGTCAGTGTCTGTGTGTGTGAGTGTATGCGATCGGGTGTGTGTGAGTGTATGCGATCGGGTGTGTGTGAGTGTATGCGATCGGGTGTGTGTGAGTGTATGCGATCGGGTGTGTGAGTGTCGGCAGAGGAGCACGGCGTGCTGGAGGAGGCTGGGAGCAGAGAGGCTGATCTTGGGGAAGGCTGGGAGGGGGAGGCTGATGCTGAAGGAGGCTGGGAGGGGGAGGCTGGGAGGAAGGAGGCTGGGAGGAGAGAGGCTGATCCTGGGGAAGGCTGGAAAGGGGAGGCTGATGCTGAGGGAGGCTGGAAGGAGAGAGGCTGATGCTGCGAGAGGCTGGAAGGAGAGAGGCTGAGGCTGGGAGGAGAGAGGCTGATGCTGGGGAAGGCTGATGCTGAGGGAGGCTGGGAGGGGAAAGCTGATGCTGGGGAAGGCTGGGAGGACGGAGGCTGGGAGGAGAGAGGCTGATCCTGGGGAAGGCTGGGAGAGGGAGGCTGATGCTGGGGGAGGCTGGAAGGAGAGAGGCTGATGCTGGGGGAGGCTGGAAGAAGAGACGCTTATGCTGGGGGAGGCTGATGCTGGGGGAGGCTGGGAGGAGAGAGGCTGATGCTGGGGAAGGCTGGGAGGAGAGAGGCTGATGCTGGGGACAGAGAGGAGAGGCTGATGCTGGGAGGAGAGAGGCTGATGCTGGGAGGAGAGAGGCTGATGCTGGGGGAGGCTGGGAGGGGGAGGCTGATGCTGGGGGAGGCTGATGCTGGGGGAGGCTGGGACGAGGGAGGCTGATGCTGGTGGAGGCTGATGCTTGGGGAGGCTGATGCTGGGGGAGGCTGGAAGGAGAGAGGTTGATGCTGGTGGAGGCTGATGCTTGGGGAGGCTGATGCTGGGGGAGACTGGGAGGGGAAGGCTGATGCTGAGGGAGGCTGGGAGGGGGAGGCTGGGAGGAAGGAGGCTGGGAGGAGAGAGGCTGATCCTGGGGAAGGCTGGGAAGGGGAGGCTGATGCTGAGGGAGGCTGGAAGGAGAGAGGCTGATGCTGGGGGAGGCTGGAAGGAGAGAGGCTGAGGCTGGGAGGAGAGAGGCTGATGCTGAGGGAGGCTGGGAGGGGAAAGCTGATGCTGGGGAAGGCTGGGAGGACGGAGGCTGGGAGGAGAGAGGCTGATCCTTGGGAAGGCTGGGAGAGGGAGGCTGATGCTGGGGGAGGCTGAGGCTGGGAGGAGAGAGGCTGATGCTGGGAGGAGAGAGGCTGATGCTGGGAGGAGAGAGGCTGATGCTGGGAGGAGAGAGGCTGATGCTGGTGCAGCATGGGGGATGGTGCACGATGGGGGGTGCGCAGCATGGGGGATGGAGCACGATGAGGAGTGCGCAGCATGGGGGATGGAGCACGTTTGGGAGTGCGCAGCATGGCGGATGGACCACGTTTGGGAGTGCGCAGCATGGCGGATGGAGCACGTTTGGGAGTGCGCAGCATGGCGGATGGAGCACGATGGGGGGTGCGCAGCATGGCGGATGGAGCACGATGGGAGGTGCACACCTCCCCCAACACACACAACACACCACACACACACTGGGAACCACAAACACCGCCCTACACAGACACCCACACACACAGACAACGCTGCACAAACACAACACCCAACACACAAACACCGCGGCATACATAAATATACGCACATATCATGCAACACACACATTACACAAAACATACCTCCCCCCAAAACACACCACACCCACACAAACCGCGCAACACACACACACACAACGCTACAGACACACAGCGCTCAACAAACAACGCAACACACGCAACACACACACAACACCGCTCTCACCCCCCGCCACACCCAGACAACACCCAGAACATGTACAGCTCCTACACAAACACTTGGTAACTACACAGAACAACATCTATATATATACAGTTAGGTCCAGAAATATTTGGACAGTGACACAATTTTCGCGAGTTGGGCTCTGCATGCCACCACATTGGATTTAAAATGAAACCTCTACAACAGAATTCAAGTGCAGATTGTAACGTTTAATTTGAAGGTTTGAACAAAAATATCTGATAGAAATTGTAGGAATTGTACACATTTCTTTACAAACACTCCACATTTTAGGAGGTCAAAAGTAATTGGACAAATAAACCAAACCCAAACAAAATATTTTTATTTTCAATATTTTGTTGCGAATCCTTTGGAGGCAATCACTGCCTTAAGTCTGGAACCCATGGACATCACCAAACGCTGGGTTTCCTCCTTCTTAATGCTTTGCCAGGCCTTTACAGCCGCAGCCTTCAGGTCTTGCTTGTTTGTGGGTCTTTCCGTCTTAAGTCTGGATTTGAGCAAGTGAAATGCATGCTCAATTGGGTTAAGATCTGGTGATTGACTTGGCCATTGCAGAATGTTCCACTTTTTTGCACTCATGAACTCCTGGGTAGCTTTGGCTGTATGCTTTGGGTCATTGTCCATCTGTACTATGAAGCGCCGTCCGATCAACTTTGCGGCATTTGGCTGAATCTGGGCTGAAAGTATATCCCGGTACACTTCAGAATTCATCCGGCTACTCTTGTCTGCTGTTATGTCATCAATAAACACAAGTGACCCAGTGCCATTGAAAGCCATGCATGCCCATGCCATCACGTTGCCTCCACCATGTTTTACAGAGGATGTGGTGTGCCTTGGATCATGTGCCGTTCCCTTTCTTCTCCAAACTTTTTTCTTCCCATCATTCTGGTACAGGTTGATCTTGGTCTCATCTGTCCATAGAATACTTTTCCAGAACTGAGCTGGCTTCATGAGGTGTTTTTCAGCAAATTTAACTCTGGCCTGTCTATTTTTGGAATTGATGAATGGTTTGCATCTAGATGTGAACCCTTTGTATTTACTTTCATGGAGTCTTCTCTTTACTGTTGACTTAGAGACAGATACACCTACTTCACTGAGAGTGTTCTGGACTTCAGTTGATGTTGTGAACGGGTTCTTCTTCACCAAAGAAAGTATGCGGCGATCATCCACCACTGTTGTCATCCGTGGACGCCCAGGCCTTTTTGAGTTCCCAAGCTCACCAGTCAATTCCTTTTTTCTCAGAATGTACCCGACTGTTGATTTTGCTACTCCAAGCATGTCACTTACCCCAAACACCTCAGATAAAGTGACCCCTGAACTATCGATGTAGTGGTCCTATCCGGCACTCTACACTTTATCTGAGGTGTTTGGGGTAAGTGACATTGGTTGTACTTGTTTGTGTATTTGGAATCAGCTGACTGGGTTTATCCTATGTAGTTTTGGGGCGACAGTGGTATATATAAATGTATCTTTGGGCTCTCCATTTTATTTTATATGGAGTAGACCTATAATGGTGAAGTGATCATTTATATATGTGAAGTGGGATAATCACAGTATCTAATGGTTTGGGGACTATCCTGATTTTCAGGAATTTCTATCTTTTTCCCTAAACACTAAAATAGTGGGACTATTTTATAGCTTTATATAGCTAAAGACCTTAATGGATTAGTCTTCTTATGTATATATTAAGAAGTATGTTTCATCTATACTGAGAGACTGTATATATTTCTCTCTCCCTTTTCTAGATCCATATTGAATATTGATATTAAACTCATGGATCAATAAAACCTCCTGATGAACCCTTTGGCTCTATCATACAAGGGGGGAAACGCGTCGAGGTGTAAGGTGTAAATTGTATCCTAAAGAGTGTGAAGCTATCAAGCACAGAGTGTCTAACCATTACCAGAAGGAACCTGCGACATATCACGCTTCTGAAATCAACTACCTCTGTGAAGAAGGATATTTTTAAAAATATTTCCCTTCAGAATAATTTCCAGTGGAGGTGTGATAGATGAATAATTTATCAAGAATCCTATCAAGGAACAAGTTGTGGTTATTGGACTTTTTATTTTATACCATCTGTGGCATATATGTGTGTGTTTGTTTTACTATGGAAATTTTTCTAAGTTAACAGTTCAGATGACGGTCTTAGGCCGATATTAAGTCTCTGTCCTGTAGGGAGTGACCTCTTTTGGCATTTCATGGTGTGCACGATATTTAAATCAACAGTTCAATGGATGGGTTTGCACTATATGTTGGGTTTTGGTTCTGTTGGGAATAACCTGAAGGTATTCCAGGGTGCACCCAATTTTGAAGATCATCCCTGTTTTTCCTCTGTGTTGTTTTTTTTTTAATTAAGACTGTGATATGGATATTGAATAGCAGTCAATGAAAACATCAATAGGGGTTACTAGGGGTGATATCTGGATATCTGTGGTTATATATTATAGGTCTATAACTGGGTAAAGGTTGGAACTGGACATAGAGACGAAAAATCTTTTTGTCTCTATAGTCAGCTCCTATACCATTGATTGACAGTGAGCTTAGCAGGGGTTTGGAGGGCAAAAATCGAATATTAGTATGAATTGTACACAAACCCTCTAATATCTATAATGTGAATATCTTTATAAATTGTGCACTGCTATTTGTTCACTTACCCCCTAACTGCTGAACCCAGTTGAGACATTGAATGTGTTTATTGTGAGTCAATTTTAGCTTTGTTATAATAAAGGATAATTTTATAATTCTGGGGTTTTCAATATTCTTTGAGATAATTTTTGACCCTATATATATATATATATATATATATATATATCTATATCGAATTGTATTTGTAAATAAAAACATATTAGAAATGTGAAGAAAAAGTGTACTAAACACCCCCTCTCTATACATTATATGAAAACACATGGAGGATCCTTCTCTGGTTCACAAGTTTGGGGGATCCAAAAAATAATGGAAGACTGGAGAGGGGGGGGTTATTAAAAAATGTCGAGAGCAGAATGCCAATGGATATTTGAATTAAATACTCTTAAGCCTTATGGATTAAACAATGACTTTGAGTTTCTTGATTTTAACTAAAGTTAACACATTTTATCCATTAGTATACCTATGTATTTGTTTATATAATATTGAAAATTTTATATGTATATATTTTGCACCTATCTTTTTTTTTTTTTTAAAAAAAAAAATTTCAGCGAGATGTATATGCGCGCCGCCATTAGGATCCGCATCACTTCCGGTCCCGCGGCACCTATCACCACTCACTTGGAGGTTTAAAAAGCCCGCCCTTTCACAGCTCAGTCACGCCATTCACCACAGCAACACCGCTATCCGCAGGCGTGCAGTATTCACTTTCTCCACCTGGTCAGGTGTTTTCCCTCCAGTGACTCCTGATTATTCATGGTTGGCTTATACTTTTTAACATAATGTATTTACCATTGTGCCTCTTTCTCATCACATATCCCTCACCTGCTGTGCACAGCATTTCACAGCTGATTATCTGTTTTCTTTGTGTCCGGCACGTTTTGACAGTGTATACATGAGGAAGTTCATATAGACCGAAACGTCGATGATATTGACATTATACCAATTAAAGGGATCATCTTTTTTCCGCTACAATATTGAGTGCCGGATTCTTCTTTCTATATGAATACGGAGTTGGACCCTATCTGAGCACCAATCATAACCCCAGGAGTGCCGTACACCTATATATTTGAAATCACTGGGAATGGCACAGACATCACTGCAGGGTACAGACATTGCTGGGGAGGGCACAGACATCACTGGGGGGGAAGGCACAGAAATCACTGGGGGGAGCACAAACATCACTGGGGAGCACAGACATCACTGGGGAGAGCACAGACATTACTGGGGGGAGCACAGACATCACTGGGGGGCTGCACACAGCTCTTGAGGAGCCCTGACATCACTGGGGGGACACAAACCTGGGGGGGATACACATCATTGAGGGTTGCACGCAACTCTGAGGGGAGGATGGTACACAGAACTGGGGGGGGCGGGACACAAAGCACTGGACGGGGCACAGAGCAGCAGAGGGCAGACGCTGGGCACACAGCAGCGCCAGACTCACAGCACCGGAGAGGAGGCACACCACCAGAGGGCGGGCACACGCCGCTGGAAGCTATGAAGCTGCTGTGGGATGGAAGCGCAGAGCGCTAAACCTGCCCACAAAATAAGTCCTGAGCAAGCTGGCACTGGACAGCGGGAGAACCCACTGGTATGCAGAAGCAGAGCATGTGGGGATTTAAAGGGCCTGTGGACTGCAAGACAGCAGTGGCGGCTTGAACACTGCTGTCCCCCGCAATCTGCCCAGGGGCCTCAGAAAAGGTCATGGCGGGCCGCATGCTTCCCGCGGGCCTGAGGTTCCCCACTTCTGAGGTAAACACTGCTTACTTTTCAGATTAAATATATAAAATTAATAGTGTATGGCTTCAGGATGTGATTTATAGATTAAGAGGAACAAAGCTACTTGTAACGTATGTCCAATCGACCTGTATAAGCAGAGACCCTTATTCCAGCGATGTGTCACTTACTTGGCTGCTTGCTGAAGTTTTGATAAAAATCAGTTTTATCTGCTTAAGATCTACCAGTTCTTGAAATGCTCTTGTGTATAACCCCACCCACACCACTGATTGGCAGCTGTGTACAATGGGCTTTGACAGAAAGCTGCCAATCAGGGGTGGGGTGGGGTCATACAGAGCTTATGGAGAAAGAGAATACATGGCAGCAGGTTTACTTGGATTGAGATTAAGAGGGTGTCAGCTCGAAACGCGTACCATCACCACATCTCATCATTCATGGGGATTTTATATCCTGGATGTGATTGATATTGGATTTTTAATGGAATATAAATAAAAGTCAAGTTTTATATATATTGAACACGAGTGCTGGATCTTCTCTGTTTTCATGGCAGCAGGTTTACTAGTTCTCTAGTGATAATTCCCTAGCGGTAATACAGTGTTTTATCAAAACTACAGCAAGCAACCCAGTAAGTGACACATCATTGGAATCAGAGTCCCTGTCTTTATATTATTCTGCCATTTAATTATGAGTTAAACACTTAGTGACAGAACCCCATTAATTTCGAAAACCCCAGCATAGGTATCATAAATGTTACTTGCTCTTCACCGACTCTGAGTTAAGCCAAGTATGTGAGACTTTTCAAAGTTTGTGTGACCTTTCTTGGTATAAAAGTGTGATGAATTGGGACCGGAATGTCTTAATATCTTCCACATAGCTAGGTGTCACGGTTGACAGACAGTCATGTGGTTTCTTGCCATCAATGCTCACAGTATCCGTACAGAATGCATTCCTGCTGGATTTATCTCTCTCCCTTTTGGACCCAGCAGGAGCTCGACTTCCACCTACCTGTTGATTATCAGTATTCCCTTTGTGTTTAAATTCCCATTCCTTCCGTTGGATTGTGCTGGCGATATTTTCAGTTCCTTCAAACCGAGGTTGCAAGCAGGTGGCTTGTTCTCCTCTGTGGTGTTGTTGCTGAAAGCTCTGCTGAACTCCTTCCTGACACATTAATGATAAGTAGATCATGCATTTCCTCGTGTCCCGTCCCCCCTGTGTCTTCTATAGTTGTTTAGTGGGGTTGACAAAGAGCTCATCCCATCTGTTCCCTCTTTAGGGCCCAGCATTAGGATACCTAGGGTCAGGTATCCGGCTTGGCACATAGGTGCTGAACCTATTTCGGGTGATAAGGGACCCCAGGGAGCAGCAGTAGGTTCAGTCAGGGATCACCTTCTTCCTAGACACAGGGTTTCCCTTCCATTCCCTTCCGCCGTGCGCTTGGTACATCTCTGTACCTAGCGTGACACTAGGATACAGTGTGATTAAATTCTCCCCTCCCCATTTTTGTGTGAAATGTCTACAGCTCTGCCTCAACTCGAGGTTCTGAGGCAAAATCATCACATCTAAACAACAGAAAGCCAGGCATGAAGAATATATATTTACAAGCATTTATTAACAAAACAACAAGCTTTGAAATGCAATTATATACAATGCGATATACTTCAATACTCACTCTTCAATATTCACTGCTCCTCACTCCCATTATCCCGTCTACCTCTGAGCACTGAAGCCGGCATCGAGGGGTGGGTAGAATTGTGTGTGGGGAGCAGTGAATATTCATCCTCTTTAATAGCATGCACACATGATCACCCAGCCGCCAACTTAATGCTGCAGTTGGGTGATTACGTGTGTCTGCTATTAGAGAATGAATATTCACTGATCCTCCAGTCCATAATTCTGGGTGTGGGGAGCAGTGAATATTCCGGTAGCTGATGTCTGTGTGTAACTGCAGGTGCATGGCAGTGACGTCAAGCAACGCACCGCTTACACACTGAATTCACTTGCCGTCACCAAAGACAACACCGCACACTGGGGGAGCAGAGGGATGGTGAGTATAATCATTTTTTTTTTGTCTGCAGTGTGATGAGGGATATATACCTGGATGACAGCATGGGGAGATAGATCATTCGTGCAACCTGCAGCCCAAGAGGTAAGGGGCCCATTTTCACCTGTACATAACTAGATGGGAATCATATATACAGTGCCTACAAGTAGTATCCAACCCCCTGCAGATTTAGCAGGTTTGATAAGATGCAAATAAGTTAGAGCCTGCAAACTTCAAACAAGAGCAGAATTTATTAACAGATGCATAAATCTTACAAACCAACAAGTTATGTTGCTCAGTTAAATTTTAATAAATATTCAACATAAAAGTGTGGGTCAATTATTATTCAACCCCTAGGTTTAATATTTTGTGGAATAACCCTTGTTTGCAATTACAGCTAATAATCGTCTTTTATAAGACCTGATCAGGCCGGCACAGGTCTCTGGAGTTATCTTGGCCCACTCCTCCATGCAGATCTTCTCCAAGTTATCTAGGTTCTTTGGGTGTCTCATGTGGACTTTAATCTTGAGCTCCTTCCACAAGTTTTCAATTGGGTTAAGGTCAGGAGACTGACTAGGCCACTGCAACACCTTGATTTTTTCCCTCTTGAACCAGGCCTTGGTTTTCTTGGCTGTGTGCTTTGGGTCATTGTCTTGTTGGAAGATGAAGTGATGACCCATCTTAAGTTCCTTGATGGAGGAGCAGAGGTTCTTGGCCAAAATCTCCAGGTAGGCCGTGCTAGCCATCTTCCCATGGATGCGGACCAGATGGCCAGGCCCCTTGGCTGAGAAACAGCCCCACAGCATGATGCTGCCACCACCATGCTTGACTGTAGGGATGGTATTCTTGGGGTCGTATGCAGTGCCATCCAGTCTCGAAACGTCACGTGTGTGGTTGGCACCAAAGATCTCGATCTTGGTCTCATCAGACCAGAGAACCTTGAGCCAGTCTGTCTCAGAGTCCTCCAAGTGATCATGAGCAAACTGTAGACGAGCCTTGACATGACGCTTTGAAAGTAAAGGTACCTTACGGGCTCGTCTGGAACGGAGACCATTGCGGTGGAGTACGTTACTTATGGTATTGACTGAAACCAATGTCCCCACTGCCATGAGATCTTCCCGGAGCTCCTTCCTTGTTGTCCTTGGGTTAGCCTTGACTCTTCGGACAAGCCTGGCCTCGGCACGGGTGGAAACTTTCAAAGGCTGTCCAGGCCGTGGAAGGCTAACAGTAGTTCCATAAGCCTTCCACTGCCGGATGATGCTCCCAACAGTGGAGACAGGTAGGCCCAACTCCTTGGAAAGGGTTTTGTACCCCTTGCCAGCCTTGTGACCCTCCACGATCTTGTCTCTGATGGCCTTGGAATGATCCTTTGTCTTTCCCATGTTGACCAAGTATGAGTGCTGTTCACAAGTTTGGGGAGGGTCTTAATTAGTCAGAAAAGGCTGGAAAAAGAGATAATTAATCCAAACATGTGAAGCTCATTGTTCTTTGTGCCTGAAATACTTCTTAATACTTTAGGGGAACCAAACAGAATTCTTGTGGTTTGAGGGGTTGAATAATAAATGACCCTCTGAATAAACTTTTCACAATTTAAAAAAAAAAAAAAAAAAAAAAAAAAAAAAAGAAATAACATTTTTTTTTGCTGCAGTGCATTTCACACTTCCAGGCTGATCTACAGTCCAAATGTCACAATGCCAAGTTAATTCCGAATGTATAAACCTGCTAAATCTGCAGGGGGTTGAATACTACTTGTAGGCACTGTAAATGACATATTCCAGAATGGGCCCAGGATGGGGACCATATGCACCAGCATGAGCCCAGGATTAGGGCCTTATTTACCAGGATGAGAGCTATACATACCAGGATGAGCACCATATATACCAGGATGGGGATCATATATACCAGGATGAGCCCAGAAGGAAGGCTATATATACCATGATGATTGCCATATATACCAGGATGAGAGCTATACATACCAGGATGTGAGGCATATATACCAGGATAGGGATCTTATATACCAGGATGAGCCCAGGATAAGCGCCAGATATACCAGGATGCGAGCCATATACACCAGGAGAAGACAAAGATAGGGAACATATTTACCAGGAAGAACCACATATACACCAGAATGATCGACACATGGAACTGAAAGTGGCCCAGGATGGGGGACATTAGTATAGAATTGGGGGATATTGCCCCCATAATAGTTAGCAGCAGATTCCCCGCCATAAGTGCATCATGACTATATTTTTTGCTACATACTTTTCCCTATTTTCCTCCTCTAAAACCTAGGTGTGTTTTATGGTCATAATAATACAGTAAGTTTAAAAAGAAAGAAAATGGTGCTTTCCCTGACCAATTCTTACTTGAGCAATTGATTTTAGGATAAAACCCTTTGAATTATGGTACATCATGATGGCTTCTCCCATTATACTCATCTGACAACAGAACCTGACTAATGATAAAAACATTTGCACAATTCTGAATGCAAGAATGGCTCCTCTACTGTGTGGGTTTTCTCATGGTCAATAAGAATTGATTTACCAGTTAAACATTTCAATTATTCACAACATGATAAAGGTTCCTTCCCTGTGCGGCTTCTTCAGATGTTTAATGAGATCTGATTTCTGAGAATAACATTTTCCACATTCAGAACATAAAAATGGTTTATCCCCTGTGTGAGCCTTTCCATGGTTAACAAGAGTTGATTTCCTAGTAAAACATTTACCACATTCCAGGCATGAAAATGGCTTCTCCCCTGTGTGAGATATTTCATGCGTAACAAGATCTGATTTCCAAACAAAACATTTCCCACACTCTGAACATGAAAATGGCTTCTCCCCTGTGTGAGTTTTCTGATGTCTAACAAGTTCTGATTTGAGAATAAAACATTTCCCACATTCTGAACATGAATATGGCTTCTCCCCTGTGTGAGTTTTCTGATGTCTAACAAGTTTTGATTTATGAATAAAACATTTCCCACACTCTGAACATGAAAATGGTTTCTCCCCTGTGTGAGTTTTCTGATGTCTAAGAAGGTCTGATTTGTAAATAAAACATTTCCCACACTCTGAACATGAAAATGGCTTCTCCCCTTTGTGATATTTTTGATGATAAATAAGGTTTGATTTTTGAGCAAAACATTTCTCACATTCTGGACATGAAAACAGATTTTCATGTGTGTGAACCTTTTGATGGGCAACGAGATTTGATTTCCCAGTAAAACATTTCCCACATTCTGAACATGAAAATGGCTTCTCACCTGTGTGAGTTTTTTGATGGGCAACAAGATTTGATTTCCTGGTAAAACATTTCCCACATTCTGAACATGAAAATGGTTTCTCCCCTGTGTGAATTTTCTGATGTCTAGTAAGGTGTGATTTCTTAATAAAACAGTTCCCACACTGAGAACATGAAAATGGTTTCTCTCTTGTAGGAGCCATTTCATGTTCCACATCTCTTCTGTAACTTTTATTTTGCTTACAATTCTGTGATAAATCGGAATTTTGGACTTGTTTGAAAAGATCAGATGATAGCGCTTTCCAAGGAAGGGCTGGAGGTATATTTGGGACAACAGCATGCTCTTCATATGTATTATGTGTGATACTTTCTTCATCTGTTTTAAATTCTGAAGATATTAGAGGTCCATGTAAACTCCCAATACAGTCATCTGCGAAAATAAACACAATGTTATTAGTTTATAATAATATTATCTTGAAAGTACACTTATTTTTTTAAACCATAACATCAGAAATTAAATTAGCAAAACATGTATTCTGAATCTGTTTTCCAATTTCGACATCTAAGAGTTACATCTTCGTTAATTTGGATCTCCCATTCTTATCACCAGTTCTCTGGAATGTGCTACAGTAATCTGATTGATTGTCACAATGTGACTGCAGGATAATGAGGGACAGGGGGCTCCTATACTGTCTTTCATACTAGGGGACTCTAAGCTATTCCTAACCTCTGGATTACCCCTGAAGTTGGAGATGGCGGAGTCCCATGCCTTACTACTCTCCTGACCAGATCTAATCTGTTATACCCCTGGGGAAGGAAGGGGCAGGCATGTGATGGAAACACAGATTAAGGCTATGTCCGCACTTTGCGTCATCCAAAACGCATGTCAAAACGCACCCTCTGGCAATAATTGATTTTGCCCAAAGTTGCTTTTGACCACAAAATTGCGCTAAAAACGCATGCGTATTTACCGCGTTTTTGATGCGTTTTTAGCGCTTTTTAGATGCTTTTCAATTGCGTTTTGATAGATGCATTTTGAACATAAAGACACTGCTTAATAAAGTTGAAACAGTCAAACTTAATGAAAAAAAGGAAAAAAAAGAAAAATCTATATTTTTAAGGAAAAAAAGGAAATAGATATATTTCATATAATTATTGTGGTAATATTAAATTTATCGCAAAAATAGCCAAAAAATAATAATTTTCTTTAATTAAATTGTCGGACTGTGTGTGTGTGTAAAGGGACTTATGATTTCATTATTTAAATGTTCAAAAAGCATGCGTTTTTAAAGTTCAAAACGCATGATTTCTGCACTTGAAAAGCAGGTAAAACGCTGGAATTTTGATGTTTCTTGGTTTTTGCCATTTCTCATTGACTTCAATGTTAGCAAAACGCACCCAAAATGGCAAAAACAATTGACATGCTGCTTCTTTGAACGCATGGTTTTTTCCACAAAATAAACGCTGCGTTTTTAAACACAAAGTGCAGACAGGAAATCCACATTTTCCATAGACTTTGCTGGAAAATCAAAACGCATGCCTTTTGGCATGAAAACGCTGCAGTTCAAACGGACCTAAAAAGCACCTAAAACGCAGGTGGAAACGCAAAGTGCGGACACAGCCTAAGACAGACGGGACACATTGCAAACTCACAGAAATAAACAGTGAGAGACTAAGGAGAAAAGCAAGAGAATGAAGGCAGCAACAAAAAGACAACAAGGGTTAACACCAGAACAGCTCACAGCAATACCACACAACAACCACCCGTAAGTCTGGATCACAACACCTCACCAGACTAGTATAGGTAACCTATACCTGGCATTAATAGAAAAGTCCAGCCAGCATATACAGAAGGGGAGCAAATGACACTGGCTCCACTACAGCATGTGATCAAGGACAGTAACAAGCAGCCCAGCAGAGAATAACTCTTGTTACCCTGCCCAAGCCTGTAGTTCATACATAAATATAACACTGCACTCTCAATGGGCAAGAATGAATAAAGATATAACTCTTTTTCTCAATGCTAATAGATTTTTAATACAGAAGGCAAGATAGCAACAAATGAAAGACATGCGACACTTGCGACAATTAACGTTTTGGTCCTCCAGGACCTTGATCACATTAATCGCATTAATAAAAAAAAATGGCAATACGGTGAGGTTTTTCCTGTTCCCTCCACAGTGTCAGGTTTCCAGGTTTTCCAGTTCTCTTTTGAATGAGCTTGCCCTCAGTTAACATGGAGTTTAAGGTTCTGTTGCCCTACTTCCTGTCCAGCTGCTTAAAAGGCCGCCTCTCAGCCCAGTCCAGTGCCTGAGTATACTGCTTGCTGTGTGCTCCTGCTTTGCTGCTGCTAATCCTGATTGCTTTTGGATCCTCCTAAAGACTACCGACCGACCGACTCTGGACCTTACCCGGTTTCTCAAGCTGTGCCCGGATTCCGTCTGCCATCTTCGGTCAGCACTCTGCCTGGTTCTCTCTGGTTCGTAACCACTCTGGACAATCATCCCGTACGGACACTCCTGGACTTTTACCGCTTGCCCCTTGTGTCCCGGCTGCTGCGCATTTAGGCCTTCCGGGGTGATTGCCGGACAGTCCCTGTATAGGGGTTCGCTCTGGTGGTCTCCCTGGGGGAGTCCGGTGCGTGGCCCCGGGAATTCCCTCCGCTCCGTTTCGGGAAGGTATTTTGTGTATTTGTACTGCTGTGTTTGTTCCGTTGTTATCTACCGTGGTTACAGATTATAAAACATCTTGTATCAAAAACTCGTCTCTGCTGATCATTGCCCTACGCTATCGAAATCCTCAGAACATATAATAAGTATTACACACAGTGGAGTTCAGGGTAGGAATATCCTGTCCTTCCTGGGCAGTTAGGGAAAATGAATCGCCTGTATAGAAATGCAGGAAGATCCTTGAAGTAATTAATGCATCTGGAGCACATATTCATTTTATGAGCCCACTCATAAGATATATGCATTAATTACTTCAAGGATCTTCCTGCATTTTTCAGGGATTTTTGATCCTCTTACACCAGCACCTCCCCCATTCTTATAATTCTAAGTGTGTGCACACTAATGTCTTATTTTCAAGCCTGTGGTTCGACGCCAAAGTAGGTAGCAGGGTCTTGCGGTCTCTGCAGATAAACATTAGGGCTCCAAATCATCAAGACCGGCCATAGACACTGAAAAATGATGTCAGGGACTGGAGTGAGATTTCTGTAATATGGAATGCCACAGTTTGTTACAAATTAGAGAAGCGGTGGCATCATAATAATAATTATAATAATTTTGTTATTAGAGAAGCGGTGGCATCACACCCTTCTTCTGGCCGTGCTCTGCCCATTTTGGCAAAGCTGGTTAAAATTGGCGTTAATACACACAGACACCAGCCTGTCGACTTTTCAGCTTTAGACTTCTGTAATTAAAGGGAACCTGTCACCAGTTTTTTGATTATTAAACCAAAAGTGTCACCTTCTGCAGCTCCTGGGCTGCATTCTATGAAGGTGCACCTTGTTGCTGTCCCCACTTGCAGACCACAAAAAGAAATTTATAAAATCTTACTGTTTTGTATGCTAATGATCTGTGTTGGCCAGATGGGCAGGCTCTATTTGGCTCCTGTCCCTCCTTTTGGCCTTGCTTGCCGTCCTCCTGTCATGATTGACACGTCGCCGTCATCATACACGCCGCTGGCCAAGTCTCGCGCTGGCACAGATACATCACCGGCACGTGAGGGAAACTGTTTTTTGCTTGGCCCGCGATATGGGCAGAGCGAACTGAGCCTGCGCGAGACTTGGCCAGCAGCGTGCATGATGACTGCGGCGTGTCAATAATGACAGGAGGCCGGCGAGCAAGGCCAAAAGTAAAGACAGGAGCCAAAATAGAGCCCTCCCATCTGGCCAACAAAGCTCATTAGCATACAAAACGGTTATATTTTATAAAGTTCTTTTTGTGGTCTGCAAGTGGGGACAGCAACAAGGTGCACCTTCATAGAATGCAGCCCAGGAGCTGCAGAAGGTGACACTTTTGGTTTAACAGTCAAAAAACTGGTGTGTTTCCCTTTAAGAGATCTTTGATCACATGACATGATGTCAACAGGGTCCTTAAGCAGTCCTATAATCATCATATAAACACCGGGCCCTAGGAGAATGGGGGCCTGTGAATTTGTCCAGTTTGCTCTTGTGACGCCCACCCGTAGTGGTCGCCTCCGGGACATCACTCCACCTCCAGGGACGCCACAGGGTCTTCACTTGGTTATCTCTGGCAACAGGTATGTCAGTTGTATATGTATAGGAGTCGTGCCACCACTCACGGTTTGCGGTCAGGGTTATGGGTGACCGCCACTGCAGGTTTAACGAGCGTCTGGGGCTGATGGAGTCTGCAGTCGGGTGGTGTGGCCTCCCGTGAGTGAGGCTGGCCCTGGGGCTCGGGTGTATAGAACAACAGGTCTCAGAATAACTCAGTCTCAGTCCAAGGAGTCTTTCAACTTGTTTACTCACTTTTGATGTTTTGTGAGGTACCTGAGCGAGATTAGACCAGGTGGAACCAGGTATCCTTTAGGCCGGTCTAAGGGTAACCGTTAACTCGCCTTCCTAGCACTTCTTGTTTCGGATAACCCCTGACTTAAAGTACCGTGGGATTCATCAAGGGAAGTCGCTATGCCTTTTCTCCCCATTTTGGCCCGTTTGCCGGCAGCGTGGACCAAATAAGATGGCTCCAGGCTCGATCCTCCTTATAGGCCCCCTCGTTGCTGCTGAGGCTCGGACTCTAGTTGGTGCAGGACTTGTTGTTCCCCTCACCAGCAGGTTTAGCAAATCAGTAAATGGACGTCTACTCTAGGGACCTGTTCCCCGTGCATGCCTAGCCACCAGTAGTCCCCGTACTCGACTGCCTCTCTTCAGGTGTCTTTCAGACTGATTTGCTGATGACCGTTCTAGCCCGCTAACGGCTACTTCACGTGCAAGGTTTTACTAGTGGCAGCGCACGTCCCACTTGCGACTGCCGCACTTTCCTCTCAGACAGGCTCTCTCCTTTCTTCTTTCCTGACAGCCGCTGCAACCTAGCTTCCAGCTCCTCCCCCTACACCCCTTGCTGAGATGTGGAGGCAAGCCCCCTCTTGGGTCTGCCCAAGGATCCCCTCTCAAGGTGTGGGAGACCTGGTTGCTATGTGTCTGTGCGTACACACCCTATTCCAGCCTTCAGGATTACCTGGAAGCACTGCCCCAGCATGGGTGCAGTACTCAGTGGCGCCTGACCAGGTCAGGGGCACCACACTCTCCCTTTACCCTAATGCCAGTGCTGCATGCCAGCCTGTGTCCTGTTCAGTTCTTTTAGACTTCTGCAATTAAGAGACCTTTGGTTACATCATGTCAAGACTCTGAAGTCATCTAAGGTCCTTAAACAATCTACCTCAGAATACAACTTATGGGAACCCTAAGGCTATGTGCGCTTGTGTGCATATTACATGCAGTTACGCTGCGATCTGCACCGCAGCGTAACTGCATGCGTCCTGCGTCCCCTGCACAATCTATGGAGATTGTGCAGGAGCCGTGCGCACGTGGGCCCGAATCGCTGCGTTCTAAGAAGTGACATGTCACTTCTTCCGTGCGCTTTGCATGCTGTCTATAGGGAGAGGCACCATGCAAAGCACACAAATTCTGCAGGCACCATGCGCTTCAGAACGCACCTTTTCAGCTGCGCTCTGAAGCGCACCTTTTCTTTGCGGTGCAGAGCGCACACGTGTGCACATAGCCTAAGAGAGTGCGACTCCTGAGAAATTGCGGTTAGACTCCTCCCAACGCTGGCCCTGACTGTAACTAGGGTTTATTTATGGAGTACGGCTTATATTTCAACCATTCTCCAAAAATGCCATAAAATCATGCTGGAGATTATTTATGGTGTAGGTCGTCTTTTCGGGGGAACTGGGTATTCATGAACCCTCTGAAGGTTTTTGAGTTGCCTTCATAACGACATAGAGAAGGGACTAGAAACAAACAGCAGAAGAAGCAGAAGCAAAGAAAATACAGCTGAAAAACCAGAGCAGAAAGCCTAAAAATGTAAACACAAAATTAGTGCAGAAAGTACATGAGTAGATATCTCTTACTGGATAGAGCTGGAGGAAACACATCCTGAGGAACATCGGGGTCTTCTTGGTTACAGTCCTGTGGGAGAAGAGGACGGGGACATCTCTCTGGTGTTGTCCTCTTACTGGATAGACCTGGAGGAGACACATACAGGGACTGAATTCATTCCTTACATACAGATAATTATAGGCCGTGTGTATTTAGTCCTGTCTATTACCTGGTGATGTGAGGGGCTGGGGAACCTCCATCATGACGTCCTTGTACAGATCTTTGTGGCCTTCTAAATACTCCCACTCCTCCATGGAGAAATAGACGGTGACGTCCTGACACCTTATAGGCACCTGACACATACAATGATACCGTCACCCCCGATCCCTTCATAGCGTTACTGTATAATGTCCCAGCATTCCCAGACAGTGTCACCTCTCCAGTCAGCTGCTCAATCATCTTGTAGGTGAGTTCTAGGATCTTCTGGTCATTGATGTCCTCATGTATCGGGGGGTGAGGTGGAGGCCCCGTGATTGGGCTCAGGGGTCTTCCCCATCCCTCAGACACAGGGGCCTGACAGCGCTCACTAGAGGTCTTCTTCACTACTGTGTAATCCTGGTTATGGAGAGACACAGTAAGAAATCTCACTCCAGACATTTCCAGAGTCCTCACCTCTCCAGTTCTGTCCATCTGTTATTCCCATAGATAAGAATGATGTAATGTGACGTCATCAGAATCTCTCACCTCTCCAGTAAGCCGGAAGAGGATCTCTAGGGTGAGGTGTAATATCCTCTCCGCCATCTTGTCCCTGTCCATATCCATCCTTCACGGGGCAATCAGGAGAATTCTCTTATATAGAAGATCTCCACTGAGAGGATCCGATATTGTAGGGACCTGAATGGGGAGAAGATGACGATGTAACATCATAAAGAATCCGCTGTAATAATACAATTACTGGAGGAGAATAAGGGGAACATATAATGAGAACATTCTTGGGGAACATTATACTGTGGGGGGCAGAAAGGGGCTGAGGACTGAGAGCAGAAAGGGGCCGAGGACTGAGGGCAGAAAGGGGCCGAGGACCTGAGGGCAGAAAGGGGCCGAGGCAGAAAGGGGCCGAGGACTGAGGGCAGAAAGGGGGAGGGGACTGATGGCAGGAAGGGGGCAGAGGGCAGAAAGGGGCCGAGGACTGATGGCAGAAAGGGGCCAAGGACTAAGGGCAGAAAGGTGGCCGAGGACTAAGGGCAGAAAGGGGCCGAGGACTGAGGGCAGAAAGGGGCCCGAGGACTGAGGGCCTGAAAGGGGCCGAGGACTGAGGGCAGACGGGTTTCCCTCACTTCCGGCCTCTCATAGTTGGGGCGTTTGTATCTATCAGAAGAAAAGGAACAAAAACCTCACGATTCATAGAAATCAGCGAGAGAAAAACACCAAGGAAAGTCGCAGAGCTGAAGGGGTTAATGCCGCCTGCCCCAGTAATGGGGAATCTCCACACACCTCCACCTGCAGAGCCGCACACTAGATATATAATACCCTGCACCTACCTCCACCTGCAGAGCCGCACACTAGATATATTAATACCCTGCACCTACCTCCACCTGCAGAGCCGCACACCTAGATATATAATACCCTGCACCTACCTCCACCTGCAGAGCCGCACACTAGATATATAATACCCTGCACCTACCTCCTCCTGCAGAGCCGCACACTAGATATATAATACCCTGCACCTACCTCCACCTGCAGAGCCGCACACTAGATATATAATACCCTGCACCTACCTCCACCTGCAGAGCCGCACACTAGATATATAATACCCTGCACCTACCTCCTCCTGGCAGAGCCGCACACTAGATATATAATACCCTGCACCTACCTCCACCTGCAGAGCCGCACACTAGATATATAATACCCCTGCACCTACCTCCTCCTGCAGAGCCGCACACTAGATATATAATACCCTGCACCTACCTCCACCTGCAGAGCCGCACACTAGATATATAATACCCTGCACCTACCTCCACCTGCAGAGCCGCACACTAGATTTATAATACCCTGCACCTACCTCCTCCTGCAGAGCCGCACACTAGATATATAATACCCCGCACCTACCTCCACCTGCAGAGCCGCACACTAGATATATAATACCCTGCACCTACCTCCACCTGCAGAGCCGCACACTAGATAGATAATACCCTGCACCTACCTCCACCTGCAGAGCCGCACACTAGATATATAATACCCTGCACCTACCTCCTCCTGCAGAGCCGCACACTAGATATATAATACCCTGCACCTACCTCCACCTGCAGAGCCGCACACTAGATAGATAATACACCTGCACCTACCTCCACCTGCAGAGCCGCACACTAGATATATAATACCCTGCACCCTACCTCCTCCTGCAGAGCCGCACACTAGATATATAATACCCCGCACCTACCTCCACCTGCAGAGCCGCACACTAGATATATAATACCCTGCACCTACCTCCACCTGCAGAGCCGCACACTAGGATAGATAATACCCTGCACCTACCTCCCACCTGCAGAGCCGCACACTAGATATATAATACCCTGCACCTACCTCCTCCTGCAGAGCCGCACACTACATATATAATACCCTGCACCTACCTCCACCTGCAGAGCCGCACACTAGATATATAATACCCTGCACCTACCTCCACCTGCAGAGCCGCACACTAGATATATAATACCCTGCACCTACCTCCACCTGCAGAGCCGCACACTAGATATATAATACCCTGCACCTACCTCCACCTGCAGAGCCGCACACTAGATATATAATACCCTGCACCTACCTCCACCTGCAGAGCCGCACACTAGATATATAATAACCTGCACCTACCTCCTCCTGCAGAGCCGCACACTAGATATATAATACCCTGCACCTACCTCCACCTGCAGAGCCGCACACTAGATATATAATACCCTGCACCTACCTCCACCTGCAGAGCCGCACACTAGATATATAATACCCTGCACCTACCTCCACCTGCAGAGCCGCACACTAGATATATAATACCCTGCACCTACCTCCACCTGCAGAGCCGCACACTAGATATATAATACCCTGCACCTACCTCCTCCTGCAGAGGCCGCACACTAGATATATAATACCCTGCACCTACCTCCACCTGCAGAGCCGCACACTAGATATATAATACCCTGCACCTACCTCCACCTGCAGAGCGCACACTAGATTATATAATACCCTGCACCTACCTCCACCTGCAGAGCCGCACACTAGATAATATAATACCCTGCACCTACCTCCACCTACAGAGCCGCACACTAGATATATAATACCCTGCACCTACCTCCACCTACAGAGCCGCACACTAGATATATAATACCCTGCACCTACCTCCACCTGCAGAGCCGCACACTAGATATAATAATACCCTGCACCTACCTCCACCTGCAGAGCCGCACACCAGATATATAATACCCTGCACCTACCTCCACCTGCAGAAGCCGCACACCAGATATATAATACCCTGCACCTACCTCCACCTGCCAGAGCCGCACACTAGATATATAATACCCTGCACCTACCTCCTCCTGCAGAGCCCGCACACTAGATATATAATACCCTGCACACACCTCCACCTGCAGAGCCGCACACTAGATATATAATACCCTGCACCTACCTCCACCTGCAGAGCCGCACACTAGATATATAATACACTGCACCTACCTCCTCCTGCAGAGCCGCACACTAGATATATAATACCCTGCACCTACCTCCACCTGCAGAGCCGCACACTAGATATATAATACCCTGCACCTACCTCCACCTGCAGAGCCGCACACTAGATATATAATACCCTGCACCCTACCTCCACCTGCAGAGCCGCCACACTAGATATATAATACCCTGCACCTACCTCCACCTGCAGAGCCGCACACTAGATATATAATACCCTGCACCTACCTCCACCTGCAGAGCCGCACACTAGATATATAATACCCTGCACCTACCTCCACCTGCAGAGCCGCACACTAGATATATAATAACCTGCACCTACCTCCACCTGCAGAGCCGCACACTAGATATATAATACCCTGCACCTACCTCCTCCTGCAGAGCCGCACACTAGATATATAATACCCTGCACCTACCTCCACCTGCAGAGCCGCACACTAGATATATAATACCCTGCACCTACCTCCACCTGCAGAGCCGCACACTAGATATATAATACCCTGCACCTACCTCCACCTGCAGAGCCGCACACTAGATATATAATACCCTGCACCTACCTCCACCTGCAGAGCCGCACACTAGATATATGGTAGAGGCTAGATCGGAGTTGATTTTTTGAGGTGGGAGGAGTGATTTCATGAAATCATGATGTCACCGGAAAAGGCGGGGCCTCCTCAGTGCCGTGCAGATCTGTGGGCGGGAAGCGGCAGTGCTCGGGCTCCTCTGTGCAGAGCGGACGGATCCTGACCCTGAGGTGGAAAAGAGTCAGCGTTTCCTCATTAGTTATAGCTCTGGGGTCTCAGCCTGGATGTTGGGGGCACAGAGCAGTGTCTCCTGTCTGTGTTGGGGGCTGCAGCTCGTGTATGTCTCAGGCTTCAATAAGGTAAGTGTCTTATGGGGGGTTACACGGAGCAGGGGATGATACTGTACGTTTGGGGGGGCTTGCACTGGCCGGGGGTGCGACGCTGCACGTTTGGGGGGGGATGGCACTGGCCGGGGGGCGACGCTGCACGTTTGGGGTGGCTCGCACTGGCCGCGGGGGCGACGCTGCACGTTTGGGGGGATGGCACTGGCCGGGTTGGTGACGCTGCACGTTTGGGGGGGCTCGCACTGGCCGGGGGGCGATGCTGCACGTTTGGGGGGGCTCGCACTGGCCGGGGGGGCGATGCTGCACGTTTGGGGGGGCTCGCACTGGCCGCGGTGCGACGCTGCACGTTTGGGGGGGCTCGCACTGGCCGCGGTGCGACGCTGCACGTTTGGGGGGATGGCACTGGCCGGGTTGGTGACGCTGCACGTTTGGGGGGGCTCGCACTGGCCGCGGTGCGACGCTGCACGTTTGGGGGGCTTGCACTGGCCGCGGTGCGACGCTGCACGTTTGGGGGGGCTCACACTGGCCGGGGGGATGATGCTGTACGTTTGGGGGGGCTCACACTGGCCGGGGGGATGATGCTGTACGTTTAGGGGGGGCTCGCACTGGCCGGGGGGCGACGCTGCACGTTTGGGGGGGCTCGCACTGGCCGGGGGGCGACGCTGCACGTTTGGGGGGGCTCGCACTGGCCGGGGGGGCGACGCTGCACGTTTGGGGGGGGGCTCGCACTGGCCGGGGGGCGACGCTGCACGTTTGGGGGGATGGCACTGGCCGGGTTGGTGATGCTGCACGTTTGGGGGGGCTCGCACTGGCCGGGGGGCGACGCTGCACGTTTGGGGGGGGCTCGCACTGGCCGGGGGGCGATGCTGCACGTTTGGGGGGGCTCGCACTGGCCGCGGTGCGACGCTGCACGTTTGGGGAGCTCGCACTGGCCGGGGGGATGATGCTGTACGTTTGGGGGGGCTCGCACTGGCCGGGGGGCGACGCTGCACGTTTGGGGGGGGCTCACACTGGCCGGGGGGATGATGCTGTACGTTTGGGGGGGCTCGCACTGGCCGGGTGGATGACGCTGTACGTTTGGAGGGGTTCGCACTAGCCGGGGGGCGACGCTGCACGTTTGGGGGGGATGGCACTGGCCGGGGGGGCGACGCTGCACGTTTGGGGTGGCTCGCACTGGCCGGGGGGATGACGCTGCACGTTTGGGGGGGCTCGCACTGGCCGGGGGGATGACGCTGTACGTTTTGGGGGGGCTCGCACTGGCCGGGGGGAAGACACTGTACATTTGGGGAGGCTCGCACTGGCCGGGGGGATGATGCTGCACGTTTGGGGGGGGCTCGCACTGGCCGGGGGGGCGACGCTGCACGTTTGGGGGGATGGCACTGGCCGGGTTGGTGACGCTGCACGTTTGGGGGGGCTCGCACTGGCCGGGGGGGGCGACGCTGCACGTTTGGGGGGGCTCGCACTGGCCGGGGGGGCGATGCTGCACGTTTAGGGGGGCTCGCACTGGCCGCGGTGCGACGCTGCACGTTTGGGGGGGCTCGCACTGGCCGCGGTGCGACGCTGCACGTTTGGGGGGGCTCGCACTGGCCGCGGTGCGACGCTGCACGTTTGGGGGGGCTCGCACTGGCCGCGGTGCGACGCTGCACGTTTGGGGGGGCTCGCACTGGCCGCGGTGCGACGCTGCACGTTTGGGGGGGCTCGCACTGGCCGGGGGGCGACGCTGCACGTTTGGGGGGATGGCACTGGCCGGGGGGCGACGCTGCACGTTTGGGGGGATGGCACTGGCCGGGTTGGTGATGCTGCACGTTTGGGGGGGGCTCGCACTGGCCGGGGGGCGACGCTGCACGTTTGGGGGGGGCTCGCACTGGCCGCGGTGCGACGCTGCACGTTTGGGGGGGCTCGCACTGGCCGGGTTGGTGACGCTGCACGTTTGGGGGGGCTCGCACTGGCCGGGGGCGATGCTGCAAGTTTGGGGGGGGGGGATCGCAGGGGACGAAGCTGCAGGTTTTGGGGGGGTTCGCACTGAGCACGGGACGACGCTGAATGTTTGGGGGCTCGCACTGGGCAGGGGGTGACGCTGCACGTTTGGGGGGGCTCGTACTGGGCAGGGGGCGACGCTGCACGTTTGGGGGGGATCGCACTGGGCAGGGGGCGACGCTGCACGTTTTGGGGGGGATCGCACTGGGCAGGGGGATGATGCTGCACGTTTGGGGGGGGCACGCACTGGCCGGGGGGCGACGCTGCACGTTTGGGGGGGCACGCACTGGCCGGGGGGCGACGCTGCACGTTTGGGGGGGCTCGCACTGGCCGCGGTGCGACGCTGCACGTTTGGGGGGGCTCGCAGTGGCCAGGGGGTGACGCTGCATGTTTGGGGGGGCTTGCAGTGGCCAGGGGGCGATGCTTCACGTTTTGGGGGGGGGGGGCTGGCACTGGGCAGGGGGCGACGCTTCAGGTTTGGGGGGGGCTGGCACTGGGCAGGGTGCGACGCTGCACGTTTGGGGGGGCTGGCACTGGGCAGGGGGCGACGCTGCACGCTTGGGGGGCTCGCAGTGGCCAGGGGGTGACGCTGCATGTTTGGGGGTCTCGCAGTGGCCAGGGGGTGACGCTGCATGTTTGGGGGGCTCGCAGTGGCCAGGGGGTGACGCTGCACGTTTGGTGGGCTCGCAGTGGCCAGGGGGTGACGCTGCACGTTTGGGTGGCTCGCAGTGGCCAGGGGGTGACGCTGCACGTTTGGGGGGCTCGCAGTGGCCAGGGGGTGACGCTGCACGTTTGGGGGGCTCGCAGTGGCCAGGGGGTGACGCTGCACGTTTGGGGGGCTCGCAGTGGCCAGGGGGTGACGCTGCATGTTTGGGGGGCTCGCAGTGGCTAGGGGGTGACGCTGCATGTTTGGGGGAATCGCAGTGGCCAGGGGGTGACGCTGCATGTTTAAGGGGGGGGGGGCTCGCGGAGGGCGACGCTGCACGTTTGGGGGGTTTCTCGCTGGGCAGTGGTGCTTGTTGTTGTGGGCTCTCGCGGGGCAGTGGTGCTTGTTGTTGTGGGCTCTCGCGGGGCAGTGGTGCTGCTTGTTGTGCGCTCTCGCGGGGCATTGGTGTGTCTTGTTGTGCGCTCTTCGCGGGGCATTGGTGTGTGTTGTTGTGCGCTCTCACGGGGCATTGGTGTGTGTTGTTGTGCGCTCTCGCGGGGCAGTGGTGCGTGTTGTTGTGCGCTCTCGCGGGGCAGTGGTTGCGTGTTGTGGGGGCTCTCGCGGGGCAGTGGTGCGTGTTGTGGGGGCTCTCCGCGGGGCAGTGGTGCGTGTTGTGGGGGGCTCTCGCGGGGCAGTGGTGCGTGTTGTGGGGGCTCTCGCGGGGGCAGTGGTGCGTGTTGTGGGGGCTCTCGCGGGGCAGTGGTGCGTGTTGTGGGGCTCTCGCGGGGCAGTGGTGCGTGTTGTGGGGGCTCTCGCGGGGCAGTGGTGCGTGTTGTGGGGGCTCTCGCGGGGCCTCTCTCCCTGCGAGCCCCCCCCCCCGACGGTGCAGCCTCTCTCTCCCTGCGAGCCACCCCCCCGACGTGCAGCCTCTCTCTCCCTGCGAGCCACCCCCCCGACGTGCAGCCCTCTCTCTCCCTGCGAGCCACCCCCCCGACGTGCAGCCTCTCTCTCCCCATGCGAGCCACCCCCCCGACGTGCAGCCTCTCTCTCCCTGCGAGCCACCCCCCCGACGTGCAGCCTCTCTCTCCTGCGAGCCACCCCCCCGACGTGCAGCCTCTCTCTCCCTGCGAGCCACCCCCCCGACGTGCAGCCTCTCTCTCCCTGCGAGCCACCCCCCCGACGTGCAGCCTCTCTCTCCCCTGCGAGCCACCCCCCCGACGTGCAGCCTCTCTCTCCCTGCGAGCCACCCCCCCGACGTGCAGCCTCTCTCCCTGCGAGCCACCCCCCCCGACGTGCAGCCTCTCTCTCCCTGCGAGCCACCCCCCCCCAGACGTGCAGCCTCTCTCTCCCTGCGAGCCACCCCCCCGACGTGCAGCATCTCTCTCCCTGCGAGCCCCCCCGGACGTTGCAGCCTCTCTCTCCCTGCGAGCCCCCCCCCCCGGACGTGCAGCCTCTCTCTCCCTGCGAGCCCCCCCCCGATCGTGCAGCCTCTCTCTCCCTGCGAGCCCCCCCCCGACGTGCAGCCTCTCTCTCCCTGCGAGCCCCCCCCCCGACGTGCAGCCTCTCTCTCCCTGCGAGCCCCCCCCCCCGACGTGCAGGCCCTCTCTCTCCCTGCGAGCCCCCCCCCCCCGACGTGCAGCCTCTCTCTCCCTGCGAGCCTCCCCCCCCCCCCCCCGACGTGCAGTCTCTCTCTTGGGGGCGCACTGGGCAGGGGGTGACGCTGCACGTTTGGTGGGGGCAAAGGTGGGGGCCTGTGTGTGTGTGTGGGGCCGTGTGTGTGTGTGTGGGGCCGTGTGTGTGTGTGTGGGGCCGTGTGTGTGTGTGTGTGGGGCCGTGTGTGTGTGGTGTGTGGGGCCGTGTGTGTGTGTGTGTGGGGCCGTGTGTGTGTGTGTGTGGGGCCGTGTGTGTGTGTGTGTGGGCCGGTGTGTGTGTGTGTGTGTGGGGGCCGTGTGTGTGTGTGTGTGGGGGCCGTGTGTGTGTGTGGTGTGTGGGGCCGTGTGTGTGTGTGTGTGTGTGTGGGGCCGTGTGTGTGTGTGTGTGTGTGTGTGGGGCCGTGTGTGTGTGTGTGGGGCCGTGTGTGTGTGTGTGTGTGGGGCCGTGTGTGTGTGTGTGTGTGGGGCCGTGTGTGTGTGTGTGTGTGGGCCGTGTGTGTGTGTGTGTGGGGCCGTGTGTGTGTGTGTGTGTGGGGCCGTGTGTGGTGTGTGTGTTGTGGGGCCGTGTGTGTGGGGCCGTGTGTGTGTGTGTGGGGCCGTGTGTGTGGGGCCGTGTGTGTGTGTGTGGGGCCGTGTGTGTGGGGCCGTGTGTGTGGGGGCCGTGTGTGTGTGTGTGGGGCCGTGTGTGGTGTGTGGGGCCGTGTGTGTGTGTGTGGGGCCGTGTGTGTGTGTGTGGGGCCGTGTGTGTGTCTTGTGTGGGGCCGTGTGTGTGTGTGTGGGGCCGTGTGTGTGTGTGTGGGGCCGTGTGTGTGTGTGTGGGGGCCGTGTGTGTGGTGTGGGGCCGTGGTGTGTGTGTGGTGGGGCCGTGTGTGTGTGTGTGGGGCCGTGTGTGTGTGTGTGGGGCCGTGTGTGTGTGTGGGGCCGTGTGTGTTGTGTGGGGCCGTGTGTGTGTGTGGGGCCGTGTGGTGTGTGTGGGGCCGTGTGTGTGTGTGGGGCCGTGTGTGTGTGTGTGTGTGTGTGTGTGTGTGTGTGTGGGGCCGTGTGTGTGTGTGTGTGTGGGGGCCGTGTGTGTGTGTGTGTGTGTGGGGCCGTGTGTGTGTGTGTGTGTGTGGGGCCGTGTGTGTGTGTGTGTGTGTGGGGCCGTGTGTGTGTGTGTGTGTGTGGGGCCGTGTGTGTGTGTGTGTGTGTGGTGTGGGGGCCGTGTGTGTGTGTGTGTGTGTGGGGCCGTGTGTGTGTGTGTGTGTGTGTGGGGCCGTGTGTGTGTGTGTGTGTGTGTGTGGGGCCGTGTGTGTGTGTGTGTGTGTGTGTGGGGCCCGTGTGTGTGTGTGTGTGTGTGGGGGCCGTGTGTGTGTGTGTGTGGGGCCGTGTGTGTGTGTGTGTGGGGCCGTGTGTGTGTGTGTGTGTGGGGCCGTGTGTGTGTGTGTGTGGGGGCCGTGTGTGTGTGTGTGGGGCCGTGTGTGTGGGGCCGTGTGTGTGTGTGGGGCCGTGTGTGTGTTGTGTGTGTGTGTGTGGGGCCGTGTGTGTGTGTGTGTGTGTGTGTGTGGGGGCCGTGTGTGTGGGGCCGTGTGTGTGGGGCCGTGTGTGTGGGGCCGTGTGTGTGGGGCCGTGTGTGTGGGGCCGTGTGTGTGGGGCCGTGTGTGTGTTGGGTGGGGCTCGCAGGGAGAGAGGCTGCACGTTGGGTGGGGGGAAGAGGCTGAATGTTGGGGGGGGGAGCTTGCAGGGGGGAAGAGGCTGCATGTTGGGGGGGGAGCTTGCAGGGGGGAAGAGGCTGCACGTTGGGGGGGGGGAGCTTGCAGGGGGAAGAGGCTGCACGTTGGGGGGGTGGAGTTTGCAGGTGGAGAGAGGCTGCACGTTGGGGGTGGAGCTTGCAGGGGGAGAGAGGCTGCACGTTGGGGGGGGGGAGCTTGCAGGGGGAAAGAGGCTGCACGTTGGGGGGGGGGGGGGGAGCTTGCAGGGGGAAAGAGGCTGCACGTTGGGGGGGGGGGGGGAGCTTGCAGGGGGAGAGAGGCTGCACGTTGGGGGGGGGGAGGCTGCACGTTGGGGGTGGAGCTTGCATGGGGAAAGAGGCTGCACGTGGGGGCTGAGCTTGCAGGGGGAGGGAGGCTGCACGTGGGGGGGCTCGTGCTGGGCAGGGGGCCGTGTTGCACTTTGTGGGAGGTGTGCTATTAATCTTCTCCCTTTGTTTTTCTAACACAGTTTGTGACTACTGGCATCTGGGTGTAATTGCCCCCCGTCGTCCCACCTTAGAGACTGAGAGAACAGTGTGGTGTAATGCACATCATCCTCCGGTGTCCTCCAATGTATTCAACAAGAGGATTTTTATGGTAAATGGAGAAATACAATTTTTACACCTAAAACGCACGGGACTCCGATACAAAAGATTTTTTTTCTTTCATTGTTGCCAATGTCCAACATGGCTTTATTCTACGTATTAATTTGTAAAGTTGATTGTTACAGTATATATTTGTATCCCCGACCTTCTGTCTCCCCCTCCCTAATTACCCTGTAGACTGTAACCCCCCCCGAGAGCAGGGTCTGCGCCCCTCTGTACCCGTCTGTCAGTGTTATATATTTGTATCCCCGACCTTCTGTCTCCTCCCCTTTACCCTGTAGACTGTAAGCCCCTGAGGGCAGGGTCCGCTCCCCTCTGTACCCGTCTGTCAGGATTGGTTTATTCACTGTAATTTATATCTGTATTTTGTGTGTGACCCGTTCCCATGTACAGCATGGAATAAATGTTCTCTATAAAAATAAAACTGTATAAATATATTTCTCCTTCTTTTTTTTTTTTTTTTTTTTTTTTTTTTTTAATTGATATACTTATTTTAATAAAACTGTTCTAGAAGTTTGGGCTGAATGTTCATTTCTATAATGATAAAGCTCGGTGTGACATTAGTGAGCAGTCACTGCCGGTCGGGCTGCGGTCACAGTGTTGTAGGTAGTTTCCAAAACATCTGTCCTCACATGTAGACCCACAGTAAACTGATCAGATCTCGCTGACAATTTATTTTCTGTCTTTAGCAGCGCCTGATCCTCTCTCACGCCCCCCATTTATTAGGCCCCAGTCCTGTTTCACCGTGTTTCCCTCCTTTGGTGGCAACATAACTCCATGAGGCTCACACCGCCTGATTCCGGTCATATGGGGCGAAACGTTTTTTTTTTTTTTCTTTAAATTTTAAAGGGACGTAAGTTGCTTTTTGCTGAGCGTCTGAAGCTGTTGCCACCACTGTTCCATAGGACGGGCTCTGGCAGAGGTGACACTACATATTTTACAGAGGGGTAACAATACTTCTTAGAAATTTTGAGAAGTATTTTTAGCCGCTGAGGAGAACATCATAATTTGCAGCAACTCAAAATGATAGTACATACAGTAGATGGGTATCTATAAGGCCCCTTTCAGATGTCCGTGTTTAAACAGGTGCAAGCCACACGTACCAGTATGGTTGTCCGTGTGGTACCGGTAAAAAAAAAAGTAAGATACTGAAATGAATGTTTTTTGGTTTTGTTTTTTTTTTTTGTTTTTTTTTTGTTTTTTTTTTGTTTAATGTGGAAAGCCTGAAAAATTAAAGATATAGGAAGATAAATAGAGCTTATAGAATAGTGTTCTAGAGATAGTTAGCTTGACCAGCATTTTTACACCATTTTTATTTTTTAATTTAAAAAAAAAAAGTGGGGTCCCCCCAACTTTCATATCCAGCACAGGAACAGCAGCAGCTGTAGGCTGAAATCCTCAGCTCTTTGCAGTACCTTGGCTGGTTATGAAAAATAGAGGGGATCCCACGCTTATTCTTTACATTTTTAGATTAAAAAAAATTACGTGTGGTCCCCTCTATTTTTACTAAAAAAACAGCCATGGTACAGCAGACAACTGGGGGATGATATTCTTAGGGTGGAAAGGGCCATGGTTATTTGGCCCTTTCCAGCCTAACAATAGCAGCCCACAGACGCCCGAGAAGTGGCACATCAATTAGATGCAGCAATTGTGGTGCTGGACCTGGCTTTTCCCGTTGCTTTGGTGCAATGGCAAACTGGGTAATATTTGTGGGGTTGACGCCAGCTCCAGCATACACCCCTACTACTAATCCAGTAGATGAAAGGAGAATAAAAAACTTTATTTGAACAAAAAACCTTCGACTCAGACCTCATTCACCAATTTATTTGATTTTTATAAATAAAAAACAGTTCTACCGTAATCTATGGTGAGGTCCCACGACATTCCCCAAAAGCAAACCTGGAAAGACATAAAAGAGAAAATCATTCAATAAATAAAGACAAAAGACATCCTCTTGTCCAATTTATTTCTCTATCAAAGCCCTAATCCTGGTCTGCCGAAAGCCAATTGGGGCGGTTACATCAATCCTATACTGCTGTCACACTCAATGGAGAACCGGACATTCCTCATTGGTTGTGAGAGTACACACACACACACACACACACACACACACACACACACACACACACACACACACACACACACACTCACTCTCTCTGCTGTGGATGCTTCTGTTTGATGACCTTCATCTCATAAGGTGAGCTCAGGTTATTCAGGTCAGCAGTATGTGTGCGGGCGCGGCAGTGATGTCACAGGTTAATCAGAGTTCACAATGAACTCAGATGACATCCTGATGACACACGCGCTACTGTGGGTGTCGCGGCAGTAACGTCATGGGTTCATCGGAGTTCTCAATAAACTTTGAAGAACCCGTGAAGTCACTGTCGCTACACCCGCGGTGGCGTAGGCGTTGTCAGGATATCAGAGTTCCTTGGATACTCACCTGTCCCCAGCGATGCTGTCCCTGGCACTGATGTCTATGGTGCTGCTGCTTCCAGGTCCTCCGTTGAGTGCATATTCATTGAGTATAATGAGCGGGGATCGGAAGCAAGTGACAGCAGGGCTGGAGACAAGTAAGTATAAAAATTCATTTTATTTCAGAGACACGTGTTTTCTCTGGTTCTTGTCACACGGATCACATCAGTGTGACACCCGTGCTGCCTGAGAAAAAAAAACAATGTCTGCGTGCAGGGAAATGTGGGGCAACACGGTCCATGTAAAAACATGCATGTGTGAGGAACACTATAGAATAACATGAGTACGTGTGGCATCCATGTTAAAAATGGATGTCACACATACCTGAAACATATGGATAAAAATTCCCCGTTTTCCCAATCGGTGCGGGTTCCAGTGATCGGACACTGATCAGCAGGTGATCACCTTGCCCATGGATAGGTGATAACTTGTTTTCACTAAACAATCCCTTTAAGGCGTGTAAACAATCCCTACAATTATTTGTCCGACAGCTCTCTCTTGACTATCACATACAGGAGTGCTCGGCCAAATGTTCTTGTGTTCTCTCTCTGAGAGCTGATGTCGCCTCCTCTGGGGGTGGATTATCTTTCAAGAGATCAAAAGCATCAACAAGTGGAATTCAAACACGCCGGTTCCTTCCCTCCCTTTAAGCTGGGTTCACACTAAGCGACAGCGACAACGACGTCGCTGTTACGTCACCATTTTCTGTGACGTAACAGCGACCTTGTAAGTCGCTGTTATGATCGCTGCTTAGCTGTCAAACACAGCGACGCAGCAGCGATCATAACGTCGCTGTGCTACATGTGCAGAGAGCAGGGAGCCGCGCTTAGCGCTGGCTCCTTGCTCTCCTAGGTACAGTACACATCGGGTTAATTAACCCGATGTGTGCTGCAGCTACATGTCACAGTGCAGAGAGCAGGGAGCTGCGCACACTGCTTAGCGCTGGCTCCTTGCTCTCCTTGCTACAGTATACATTGGGTTAATTACCCGATGCGTACTGCAGCCACATGTGCACAGAGCAGGAGCCGGCACTGGCAGCAAGGGTGGAGGCTGGTAACGAAGGTAAATATCGGGTAACCAGGGAAAGGTCTTCCCTTGGTTACCCGATGTTTACGCTGGTTACAGCTTAACGCAGCTGCCAGACGCCGGCTCCTGCTCCCTGCTCGCTTCATTTCGTCGCTCTCTCGCTGTCACACACAGCGATGTGTGTGTCACAGCGGGAGAGTGACGACCAAAAAATTAAGCTGGACATTCAGCAACGACCGGCGACCTCACAGCAGGGGCCAGGTTGTTGCTGGATGTCACACACAGCGACAGCGACTGGACGTCGCTGCAACGTCACAGAAAATGGTGACGTAGCAGCGACCTCGTTGTCGTCGCTGTGTGTGACACCAGCTTTACATCCATTCTCGAGGTAAGTCAGATAGCCCCCATACACATCATATTGTTGTCTGATCCGGGCAATTTTAGCCCTATGTTTATGGGAGCTTTCATGTAATCTGTATAAGGGCTTATTCACACATCTATGAACGTCAGTACAATCTCTGAACACAATGCATGGACTGGCTGAGGCCGTCCTTATAGACAGTGCTGTGAGCTCAGAAATCATGAACCTCAGTGCAGCAACTCCGCTCTAGTCACCTCTAGTGAGATAGAATGGAGTTACTGTACAGGGGACGTTCCTTACAGACAGTGCTGTGAGCTCAGAAATCATGAACCTCAGTGCAGCAACTCCGCTCTAGTCACCTCTAGTGAGATAGAATAGAGTTACTGTACAGGGGACGTTCCTTACAGACAGTGCTGTGAGCTCAGAAATCATGAACCTCAGTGCAGCAACTCCGCTCTAGTCACCTCTAGTGAGATAGAATGGAGTTACTGTACAGGGGACGTTCCTTACAGACAGTGCTGTGAGATCAGAAATCATGAGCCTCACTGCAGCAACTCCGCTCTAGTCACCTCTAGTGAGATAGAATGGAGTTACTGTACAGGGGACGTTCCTTACAGACAGTGCTGTGAGATCAGAAATCATGAACCTTAGTGCAACAACTGTGATCTAGTCATCTCTGTGCTGGGCAGTGTTGTAACTAGAATTTGATGGGCCCCAATGCAAAATTAGGACCTGCCCCCCTCAACACAGATACACTGGGTACAGGATAATGACACAGACACTCGGGGCATGGGATAATGACGCTGACACTCAGGGTACGGGATAATGAAGTTAACACTTGGCTCTTTCCCTCAGCACTCAGGTTTCCCATGATCTGAAATCCCTCTTTCTATCATCATCCAGCTTTCCTATGTTCTGATATCCATCTTTCCCTCAGCACCCAGCTTTCCCATATCATAGCATCGTAAAGCTGGGTGCTGCGGGTAAGAGCCTCTTTCCATCAGCACAAAACGTTCCCATCCCAAGCTTATGTCTTTGTCCCCCCTCGTATATATAGTTCTCCAAATACTATAATGGCCCCCACATAGCCTTCCATATAGCATATTGGGTCCCACGTAACCCTTCATTTTACTAGAATGCGCCCCATAGTCCTCCTTGTATTATAATGCATTTCCCATAGTCCTCTATGTATAAGGTAACTCTTATAGCCCTCCAATTATTATACTACAACTCCCATAGTCCTCCATGTATTATAATTCACTCCATAGTCCTCCATATATTATACTGCACCCCATAGTCCTCCATATATTATAATGCACCCCCATAGTCCTCCATGTTTTATAATGCACCCCCATAGTCCATGGATAAGGTAGCCCTCATAGGCCTTCATATATTATAATGCAGCCCCCATAGTCATGCATGTATTATAATGCACCCCACAGCTCACCATGTATTATAATGCAGACCTCATAGGCCTCCATGTATAATAATGCAGCCCCCATAATCCTCCATATATTATAATAGTAGCTGTCATATACCGTCCCCCAGGCCCACCCACCCAGTTCCTTGACCACTTTTCAGCCTGGCTGCCGCACTTCATGTCCTCAGAATTACCAACCCTCATCCTAGGAGACTTTAACATACCCATGACCAGCCCCTCCTCCCCATCTGCATCCCAGCTTCTATCTCTCACCACCTCCCTTGGCCTCTCACAGCTCTCATCTTCTGAGACACATGAAGATGGTAACACTCTTGACCTGGTCTTTATCCGCCTCTGCTCAATCTCTGACTTTGACAACTCACCTCTTCCCCTCTCTGACCACAACATCCTCTCCTTCAAGCTCACAAACCCTCGTCCACCCCAGTACACTCCCACCTATCACACATTCAGAAACCTACAGGCCATTGACTTTCAGACCCTTACAGACTCTTTACACTCATCACTGTCCCCTATCTCCTCACTTTCCTGTCCTGATCTGGCTGTAAACCATTACAATGACACACTCAGAAATACCCTAGACCAAGTAGCACCCCTCACCCTCAGAACCTCCAAACACAGAGTAAAACAGCCTTGGCTCACTTCCCAAACTCGATTTCTCCAGTGATGCTCTAGGAGTGCCAAACGCATATGGAGGAAAACCCGCACACCAGAAAACTTCATCCACAACAAGTTCATCTTAAGGACCTACAACTCTTCCCTTCACCTCGCCAAACAGACCTACTTCACCACCCTTATTTCATCACTATCCAACAATCCAAAAAAGCTCTTTGACACCTTTCACTCCCTCCTCAGTCCCAAAGTACATACCCCCATCACAGACCTTCATGCTGATGACCTGGCCTCATATTTCACAGATAAAATAGAAAACATCCGCCAGGAGATCAGCTCCCAGCTACCAAGCGTTGTGAATCCCATCCCTCCATATATCCCATCAAGCTCACTTTCCACATTTGACCCAGTCACAGAGGAGGAAGTCTCCAGGCTCCTCTCTTCTTCTCATCCTACCACTTGCCCTACTGATCCCTTTCCCTCACACCTACTCTGGTTGTCACCACTCACCTAACTAAAATCTTCAATCTCTCTCTCTCTTCGGGTATCTTCCCCTCCTCCCTCAAACACTCTATTATTACTCCATTATTAAAAAAAACCTTCACTTGATCCGTCCTGCACAAGCAACTACAGACCAGTCTCCAATCTCCCCTTCATCTTCAAACTCTTGGAGCGCCTGGTCTACTCTCGCCTCACCCGCTACCTGTCCTCTCACTCTCCTCTAGATCCTTTACAGTCTGGCTTCCGCCCTTTACACTCAACAGAAACTGCCCTTGTCAAAGTGACCACTGACCAATCACCTATTGACTGCAAAACATAATGGTGACCACTCTCTGCTTATCCTTCTTGACCTCTCTGCCGCCTTCGACACTGTTGACCACCATCTCCTTCTCTCTATGCTCCATTCTATCGGCCTAAAGGACACTGTGCTCTCGTGGTTCTCTAACTATCTTTCTCGCCGTTCATTCAATGTATCATTTGCTGGCTCCACATCTTCTCCTCTTCCTCTCACTGTTGGGGTCCCTCAAGGTTCAGTCCTCGGCCCTCTTCTTTTCTCCCTCTACACTGCCCCAATTGGAATGACCATCAGCAGATTTGGTTTTCAGTACCATCTTTATGCTGATGACACACAGCTATACACCTCATCCCCTGAGCTCACCCCCGCTGTACTACAGAACAGAAGTGACTGCCTGACTGCAGTTTGCAATGTCATGTCTGCTCTCTATCTCAAACTTAACCTTTCCAAAACTGCCCGCTCCTGCCGCTTGCACCTCAAGAACATCTCTAGAATCCGCCCCTTTCTCACAATGGAAATGACAAAAACACTCACCGTGGCCCTGATCCACTCTCGCCTTGACTACTGTAACTCTCTATTAATTGGTCTCCCCCTAACTAGACTCTCTCCTCTACAGTCCATCCTTAATGCAGCAGCTAGGGTCATCTATCTGGCTAATCGCTACTCGGATGCCTCTGCTCTGTGCCAGTCATTGCACTGGCTGCCCATATATCACAGGATCCAATTCAAACTGCTTGTTCTCACCCACAAAGCTCTCCACAGTACAGCACCCCCTACATCTCCACCCTCCTCTCTGTCTATCACCACAAAGCTCTCCACAGTGCGGCACCCCCCTACATCTCCACCCTCCTCTCTGTCTGTCTCTGTCTCACCCCACCCGTTCTCTACGCTCTGAAAACGACTTTCGACTAACATCAACACTAATCCGAACCTCCCACTCCCGGATCCAAGACTTCTTCCGAGCTGCACCAATCCTCTGGAACGCTCTACCCCAAGAAGTTATAATGAATCATAACTTACTCTGCTTCAGACGCTCCCTAAAAACGCATCTTTTTAGGGCGGCCTATCACACTCCCCAATCTAATCCAATTCACACAGTGCCTCTACAACTTCTCACAACATAACCTCACGTCAAACTCCATGCCACCCAAATGCATCTCAAGATTCAGGCCCACTGGTCCAGGAAGCCATTATCTATCCCCCATTTTCTTGAAATTGCTGGATTGTCATTGTAAATAAGCACTTGTACCTTGCCCCCCCCACCCCACCCATATCTCATTGTAGATTGTAAGCTCTCACGAGCAGGGTTGTCTTTTTTTTCCCCTCTAAATATTGCATTTTCTATTACTGTTATTACTGTTACTTGTTTGTATATGATCCTCCTGAATTGTAAAGCGCTGCGGAATATGTTGGCGCTATAGAAATAAAGATTATTATTATTATTAATATTATTAATACAGCTCACATAGTACTCCATGTATTACTGTATAATGCACTCCCCATAGTCATTCATGTATTATAATGTAGCCCTCAAAGTCCTCTGTATATTATACTGAACCCCATTGTCCTACATATACTGCACCCCATAGCCATCTATGTAAAATTCACCCCATAGTACTCCATATATTATACTGCACCACATAGTTCTCCATGTATTATACTGCACACCATAGTACTACATACAGTTAGGTCCAGAAATATTTGGACAGTGACACAATTTTCGCGAGTTGGGCTCTGCATGCCACCACATTGGATTTGAAATGAAACCTCTACAACAGAATTCAAGTGCAGATTGTAACGTTTAATTTGAAGATTTGAACAAAAATATCTGATAGAAATTGTAGGAATTGTACACATTTCTTTACAAACACTCCACATTTTAGGAGGTCAAAAGTAATTGGACAAATAAACCAAACCCAAACAAAATATTTTTAATTTCAATATTTTGTTGCGAATCCTTTGGAGGCAATCACTGCCTTAAGTCTGGAACCCATGGACATCACCAAACGCTGGGTTTCCTCCTTCTTAATGCTTTGCCAGGCCTTTACAGCCGCAGCCTTCAGGTCTTGCTTGTTTGTGGGTCTTTCCGTCTTAAGTCTGGATTTGAGCAAGTGAAATGCATGCTCAATTGGGTTAAGATCTGGTGATTGACTTGGCCATTGCAGAATGTTCCACTTTTTTGCACTCATGAACTCCTGGGTAGCTTTGGCTGTATGCTTGGGGTCATTGTCCATCTGTACTACGAAGCGCTGTCCGATCAACTTTGCGGCATTTGGCTGAATCTGGGCTGAAAGTATATCCCGGTACACTTCAGAATTCATCCGGCTACTCTTGTCTGCTGTTATGTCATCAATAAACACAAGTGACCCAGTGCCATTGAAAGCCATGCATGCCCATGCCATCACGTTGCCTCCACCATGTTTTACAGAGGATGTGGTGTGCCTTGGATCATGTGCCGTTCCCTTTCTTCTCCAAACTTTTTTCTTCCCATCATTCTGGTACAGGTTGATCTTTGTCTCATCTGTCCATAGAATACTTTTCCACAACTGAGCTGGCTTCATGAGGTGTTTTTCAGCAAATTTAACTCTGGCCTGTCTATTTTTGGAATTGATGAATGGTTTCCATCTAGATGTGAACCCTTTGTATTTACTTTCATGGAGTCTTCTCTTTACTGTTGACTTAGAGACAGATACACCTACTTCACTGAGAGTGTTCTGGACTTCAGTTGATGTTGTGAACGGGTTCTTTTTCACCAAAGAAAGTATGCGGCGATCATCCACCACTGTTGTCATCCGTGGACGCCCAGGCCTTTTTGAGTTCCCAAGCTTACCAGTCAATTCCTTTTTTCTCAGAATGTACCCGACTGTTGATTTTGCTACTCCAAGCATGTCTGCTATCTCTCTGATGGATTTTTTCTTTTTTTTTCAGCCTCAGGATGTTCTGCTTCACCTCAATTGAGAGTTCCTTAGACCGCATGTTGTCTGGTCACAGCAACAGCTTCCAAATGCAAAACCACACACCTGTAATCAACCCCAGACCTTTTAACTACTTCATTGATTACAGGTTAACGAGGGAGACGCCTTCAGAGTTAATTGCAGCCCTTAGAGTCCCTTGTCCAATTACTTTTGGTCCCTTGAAAAAGAGGAGGCTATGCATTACAGAGCTATGATTCCTAAACCCTTTCTCCGACTTGGATGTGAAAACTCTCATATTGCAGCTGGGAGTGTGCACTTTCAGCCCATATTATATATATAATTGTATTTCTGAACATGTTTTTGTAAACAGCTAAAATAACAAAACTTGTGTCACTGTCCAAATATTTCTGGACCTAACTGTATATTATACTGCACCCCACAGTCCTGCGTATATTATACTGCACCCCATAGTTTTCCATATATTATAATGCACCCCCATAGTCCTATAAGTATTATAATGCAGTCACCATAGTCCTTCATACACTGTGTGCAGAATTATTAGGCAAGTTGTATTTCAGAGGATTTTTTTCTATTATTGATCAACAACTATGTTCTCAATCACCCAAAAGACTCATAAATATCAAAGCTTAATATTTTTGGCAGTTGGAGTGGGGTTTTTTAGATTTGGCTATCTTAGGCTAGATTTGGCTATCTTAGGTCCACGCTGCGGAAAATGCACGGATTTTGCCGCGGATTTCTCGCAGAAAAGCCGCGGATTTGCCGAAAATCTGCAGCCCCGGCACTTCCCAGCCATTTCTATGGCATTTTGGAAATGCTGTGTCCATGCTGTGGATTTTTCCGCAGCGGATTTCGTGCGGATTTTGGTCCGGAAAAATCGGCAACATGTCAATTATTGTTGCGGATTTTCATCCGGATTTTGGCTTTAAAATTGGGAAAAAAAAATCCGCATCAAATCCGCGGCAATTCCGCGGTAAATCCACGGCAAATCCGCACCTTTGAAAAGGTGCGGATTTTGCGGGAAAGCTGCGGATTTTGATGCAGAAAAATCCGCAGCTACATTCTCTCGTGGACACATAGCCTTAGGAGGATATCTGTCTGTGCGGGTAACTATTACTGTGCAGAATTATTAGGCAACTTAATAAAAACCAAATCTATTCCCATCTCACTTGTTTATTTTCACCAGGTAAACCAATATAACTGCACAAAATTTAGAAATAAACATTTCTGACATGCAAAAAAAAACACAAAAAATTAGTGACCAATATAGCCCCCTTTCTTTATGATGACACTTAACAGCCGACTATCCATAGATTCTGTCATTGCTTGATCTGTTTACACTCAACATTGCGTGCAGCAGCCACCACAGCCTCCAGACACCACAGCCTCCAGACACCACAGCCTCCAGACACTGCTCCCAGAGGTGGACTGTTTTCTTTCCTTGTAGATCTCACATTTTATGAGGGACCACAGATTCTCTATGGGGTTCAGATCAGGTGAACAAGGGGGCCATGTCATTATTTTTTCATCTTTTAGACCTTTACTGGCCAGCCACGCTGTGGAGTAGTTGGATGCATGTGATGGAGCATTGTCCTGCATGAAAATCATGTTTTTCTTGAACGATACTGATTTCTTCCTGTACCACTGCTTGAAGAAGTTGTCTTCCAGAAACTGGCAGTAGGTCTGGGAGTTGAGCTTCACTCCATTCTCAACCCGAAAAGGTCACACAAGTTGATCTTTGATGATCCCAGCCCATACCAGTACCCACCTCCACCTTGCTGGTGTCTGAGTCGGAGCGGAGCTCTCTGCCCTTTACTGATCCAGCCTCTGGCCCATCCATCTGCCCATCAAGAGTCACTCTCATTTCATCAGTCCATAAAACCTTTGAAAAATCAGTCTTAAGATATTTCTTGGCCCAGCCTTGACGTTTTATCTTATGTTTCTTGGTCAGAGGTGGTGGTTTTTCAGCCTTCCTTACCTTGGCCTGTCCCTGAGTATGGCACACCTTGTGCTTTTTCATACTCCAGTAACGTTGCAGCTCTGAAATATGGCCAAACTGGTGGCAAATGGCATCTTGGCAGCTTCACGCTTGATTTTCCTCAATTCATGGGCAGTTATTTTGTGCCGTTTTGTCCCGGAACGCTTCTTGCGACCCTGTTGGCTATTTGACATGAAACGCTTGATTGTTAGGTGATCACGCTTCAAAGGTTTGGCAATTTCAAGACTGCTGCATCCCTCTGCAAGACATCTCACAATTTTAGACTTTTCAGAGCCCGTCAAATCTCTCTTCTGACCCATTTTGTCAAAGGAAAGGAAGTTGCCTAATAATTAAGCACACCTTATATAGGGTGTTGATGTTATTACACCGCACCCCTCCTCATTACAGAGATGCACATCACCTGATTTACTTAATTGGCAGTTGGCTTTCACTATACAGCTTGGAGTAGGACAACATGTAGAAAAAGTATCATGTGATCAAAATACTAATTTGCCTAATAATTCTGCACACAGTGTATTGTATTATTCACCCCATAGTCCTTAATGTATTCTAATGAAGCCCTATTGTCCATGTATAAGGTAACGCCATTAGTCCTCATATAATGCAGCCCCCATAATCCTATATGTATTATAACGCATCCCCATAGTCCTTCATATTGCATTATGCAGCCCTATAATCCTCCATATACAGTGCCTACAAGTAGTATTCAACCCCCTGCAGATTTAGCAGGTTTATACATTCGGAATTAAGTTGGCATTGTGACATTTGGACTGTAGATCAGCCTGGAAGTGTGAAATGCAGCAAAAAAGAATGTTATTTCTTTTTTTATTTTTTTTTAAATTGTGAAAAGTTTATTCAGAGGGTCATTTATTATTCAACCCCTCAAACCACCAGAATTCTGTTTGGTTCCCCTAAAGTATTAAGAAGTATTTCAGGCACAAAGAACAATGAGCTTCACATGTTTGGATTAATTATCTCTTTTTCCAGCCTTTTCTGACTAATTAAGACCCTCCCCAAACTTGTGAACAGCACTCATACATGGTCAACATGGGAAAGACAAAGGAGCATTCCAAGGCCATCAGAGACAAGATCGTGGAGGGTCACAAGGCTGGCAAGGGGTACTAAACCCTTTCCAAGGAGTTGGGCCTACCTGTCTCCACTGTTGGGAGCATCATCCGGAAGTGGAAGGCTTATGGAACGACTGTTAGCCTTCCACGGCCTGGACAGCCTTTGAAAGTTTCCACCCGTGCCGAGGCCAGGCTTGTCCGAAGAGTCAAGGCTAACCCAAGGACAACAAGGAAGGAGCTCCGGGAAGATCTCATGGCAGTGGGGACATTGGTTTCAGTCAATACCATAAGTAACATACTCCACCGCAATGGTCTCCATTCCAGACGAGCCCGTAAGGTACCTTTACTTTCAAAGCGTCATGTCAAGGCTCGTCTACAGTTTTCTCATGATCACTTGGAGGACTCTGAGACAGACTGGTTCAAGGTTCTCTGGTCTGATGAGACCAAGATCGAGATCTTTGGTGCCAACCACATACGTGACGTTTGGAGACTGGATGGCACTGCATACGACCCCAAGAATACCATCCCTACAGTCAAGCATGGTGATGGCAGCATCATGCTGTGGGGCTGTTTCTCAGCCAAGGGGCCTGGCCATCTGGTCCGCATCCATGGGAAGATGGATAGCACGGCCTACCTGGAGATTTTGGCCAAGAACCTCCGCTCCTCCATCAAGGATCTTAAGATGGGTCGTCATTTCATCTTCCAACAAGACAACGACCCAAAGCTCACAGCCATGAAAACCAAGGCCTGGTTCAAGAGGGAAAAATCAAGGTGTTGCAGTGGCCTAGTCAGTCTCCTGACCTAAACCCAATTGAAAACTTGTGGAAGGAGCTCAAGATTAAAGTCCACATGAGACACCCAAAGAACCTAGATAACTTGGAGAAGATCTGCATGGAGGAGTGGGCCAAGATAACTCCAGAGACCTGTGCTGGCCTGATCAGGTCTTATAAAAGACGATTATTAGCTGTAATTGCAAACAAGGGTTATTCCACAAAATATTAAACCTAGGGGTTGAATAATAATTGACCGCACTTTTATGTTGAAAATTTATTAAAATTTAACTGAGCAACATAACTTGTTGGTTTGTAAGATTTATGCATCTGTTAATAAATCCTGCTCTTGTTTGAAGTTTGCAGGCTCTAACTTATTTGCATCTTATCAAACCTGCTAAATCTGCAGGGGGTTGAATACTACTTGTAGGCACTGTATAATGCACCCCTAAAGTCCATGTATAAGGTAACCCAATTAGTCCTCCATATAATGCAACCCCCTAAGTCCTATATGTATTAAAATGCACCCCATAGTCCTTCATATTGGATTATGCAGCTCCATAGTCCTCCATGTATAATGCACCCCTATATTCCATGTAAAAGGGATCCTTCATATAGTATTATGCACCCCTTATATTCCTGCATATAGTATTATGCACCCCTTATATTCCTCCATATAGTATTATGCTCCCCTTATATTCCTTCATATAGTTTAGTACACGCCTTATATTCCTCCATATAGTAGTATGCACCCCTTATATTCTGCCATATACTAGTATGCAGCCCCCATATAGTGCACCACCATATTGTGTGCCCCAATATAATATTGTGCGCCAACATATAGTTATATGTGTCACGCTCCCCGGTGCCCGTGCCATGCTCCCCGGTGCCCGTGCCACGCTCCCCGGTTCCCCTGCCACGCTCCCCGGCTCCCCTGCCACGCTCCCCGGCTCCTCTGCCACGCTCCCCGACTCCTCTGCCACGCTCCCCCGCTCCCGGACCTCGCTTCCCCACTCCCGTGCCACGCTCCCCGGTCCCCTGCTCCTCAGCCTCCATACTCCCTCACCTGCGTCCTCCAGGCAACCCGGTCCCCGGTCCCGGCGCCCGTCTGCTGTCCTGAGCCGGCCCGGCACTCCTGCCTCCTGTACACCGCATCCTGCTCTGGCTTCTGGCACCCGGGCCTCGCGCATGCGCATTAGGGCGTGCGCGCGGTCATTGACCTTTTCTTAAAGGGCCAGCGTCCTCCAACAGGATATTGAAGATGCAGGTACAGGGTATATAGGGGATTCCTTTCCAAGTGGGCGGGGCCTGTTCTTCGTGTTTGCTAAGCTAGGAGTCAGGTCTCCCTGTGCCATTGTCTCGTACTCACCTATCTCTCTTGTAGAGCCGCTCCTGTCCCGCCAACCGGTCCTGACGGTTCCAGAACCCCGAACGGACTGTCCGCCATCTTCTCAGTCCCTACCGTCTCCGATTCCTGGATCTGTGCGGTGACCGATCTCCCCGTTCCGCTGGTTCTGGACCCTGCCTGACATCATCTCGGCCTCCGAACCTGCGCTCCGTCACCCGGACTACCTTCAGAGACTCCGTGATCCCAGGGACTTCTACACCCACTCCTCTGAACGGACTGTCCTGCTACCCGTAGTGCTTCGGCTACCGGGCACCTTGCCCTCGGTTGGGTGCTCAGTCCAGTGGATCCACCTCCTGGGCCTACCCGTCATCCTGGCCCTAACAATATGCAGCCCCATATACTATTTTGCAACCCCAATAAATGCTTCCCCATAGTCCTCTGGAATTCCTGATTAAATACACAAATATACTCACTTCTCCTCATTCAGCCACTGCCCCAGTCTCCTCAGCGTGTGTCCACTGTTATGCCACTCTGACATTTTAGCACATCAGTGCGCAGTAGTGACGTCACTGCTAGAGATGAGCGATGTTCGAGGTTCGCCAATTTCATGTTCGAGTGATTTTTGCTAAAAGCTCGACAGTTCGAGTTACGTTCGAGAACGGTTCGATCACCAAAAAGCCTAGCTAGTTACTAGCTGGCTTTTCACTGTAATAGTGTGAGTCACTCTGTGATTCACACTATTATCAAATTTCAGCTTATAGTGTGCGGGGGGGACGGGGTTTAGATCTGTGCTACTGCAAAGTGCTGAGAGAATGCCGATCACCATTTATTAATTTTTTTTTCCCCTAACCGCGCGTGCAGTGGAGCGTTCCAAGCTGTCAGCAAATCACAGACACAAACACAGCTAAGTTGATTTTTGCCAGACAAGCAAGGGCATGTGTCATAGGCTGTGCATGTCACATGTCCTTAACCTATAAGATACGGCCATTTTCCCCTTCGCCGCTATTATCTGTCTTCTGCGTGTGGGTGACAGTCACCGCTCACGCTGCTGCTGCTGTGTGCGCTATAGAGATACAGTGCAATCTACACAGCGCTTTAGGGATTAGGGACTGCTGGTTATTTCAGCCCTTTTCAGGGCTGATTTACAGGCATTCATAGCCATAGCTGCTAAGCATGTCCGTGCAAATGCGGTGTAGGGATTTAGATAACAGCGTCTGGCTACCTCAGCTCAGGCAATTCCTTACTGCATTTTTCATTAGCAGGGATAGAAAGTGAGGCTTCCTTTGCTGTCCTGCTCCCCAGAGCACCCGTGCATTCTACCCACATGCACATTTTTGCCACGCTATTTTATTTGCCCAAGGAGCTGACACTTTTTGTGCCATCCTAAAAGTGTCTGGAATACTACCTTAGTGTTCCTTTGCTGTCTTGCTACCTACAGCACCCGTGCATTATACCCACCTGCCCATTTTTGCCATGCTATTTTATTTGCCCTAAGAGCTGACACTTTTTGTGCCATCCTAAAAGTGTCTGGAATACTACGTTAGTGTCCCTTTGCTGTCCTGCTACCCACAGCACCCGGGCATTCTACCCAACTGCCCATTTTTCCCACACAATTCTAATTGCAAACTGTGCTGCCACTGTTAGGGGCATATTAAAATTGTCTGGGATAGTCAGTGTTGGTTCTTCAGCTGTCAATAAAGCTAGACCACCGCTGCAATCTACAGCACCTCTCCATTTTTGCTTCCACATTTTAAGTGTCCAATCTTTTCGCTAACAAAATGAGTGGCAAAAGGACAGATGCTGGTGGAAAGGGGAACAGGCGTGTTGGAAAAGGAAAAAAAGTTTGTGTCCGTGGGGTAGGTGGGAAAGCTACATTAACATCTGCTGAAGAAATGCCATCTTCCAGCAAAAGTAAGATGTCTACTACTTTCCGTGGACAATCCGATGTGCTTCCTTTTTTACGGAACCGAACAACTGTAACAAAGGTAGATGATGCACAAAAAAAGAACAAGCTTGAATGGATCTCAAGTGCTCCAACAAGTGGCCTCTCCTCCACCTCAACTTCAACATCCAAAAAACAACAGTCCTCTGAGTTGTCATCCCAATCGCACTTGCTTTCTCCCAGCTCTCAAGTCTCCACCCGCCCTGAAGAGTATGGTGTAACAGAGATGGCTGAGTCTGCAGAGCTGTTCAGTCACACTATAGCCTCTGGGAATCAGAGGTCTGTTGCCAAGCTACAGTGAGTACAGACCAGGAAATGGTCTGCAGTGATGCCCAGAAGCTTTGTGAGTCTGATTCAGGCCTTGATGACCAAGTTTCTGAGCATAATGTAGACCCTCATTCCCAAACTGTAACACCTGTTGGTAGAGACAATGAGGAACATACTGATGACGATGAGACGCAGATACCAGATTGGGATGACAACTTAACTTGATAATGAAGTTCTAGATCCCACTTACTGTCAACCCACAGTCAGGCACTCGAGGAGGACACCAGAGGCGGTGGAGGAGGATGCAACTGATGACGAAGTTACCTTGCGCCTTCCTGGACAGAGTCGGAGAACTGGAAGCACGTCAACAACTGCATCCTCAGCCACAACTCTGCCTCTGAGCACAAGTCGGGGTGGCTCTGCAGGTCGCATGGCCTCTAAGCCTTGCCTAGCCGGGTCCTTTTTTGACCTTGCAAAGGATCTCCCAAATCATGTGATCTGTAAAATTTGTCACCAATCTATAAGTAAAGGCCAAAACCTCACCAGTTTGACAACTTCTTCCATGAATCGTCACATGAATAACAAGCATAAGTCCCAGTGGGAAGCTCACCGTGCTGCAATGCGGCCTAGCAGAGCGGGCCAACCACCGCCTGCCCCTTCAAATTCCTCCGCGCGCCCTTCATCTTCTATGACTGTGGGGACAGCTGTCACACATGTTTTTCCACGCAGACCTTCCACCTCTTTAACCGCAACAGCCAGTTTGCTTGGCAGGTTGTCAGTTGGTTTGGAAGGGGAAACAAGTGCTGGTGTAGAGCTCTCTCAGACATCGAGAGCATCAACTTTGGATGAAGGCAACATCATGTCTCCGCCTGCACTTTCCTCACAGATCTGCAGTTTTCCAGGGACACCCTACTCACCACCGTCTCCACACAGCAGCCAGATCTCGGTCCCTCAGATGTGGACAAATAAAAGGCCATTTCCTCCGAGCCATGACAAAGCTAAGAGGTTGACTTTCACCCTCTGTAAGCTCTTGGCTACCGAAATGCTGCCTTTCCACCTGGTGGACACAGAGGATTTTCAAGACCTTATATCAGTCGCAGTGCCACAGTGCCAGATGCCCAGTCGCCACTACTTCTCCAAGAAAGGTATGCCTGCGCTACACCAGCATGTCGCACACAACATCGCCGCTTCCTTGAGAAACTCTGTGTGTGACAGGGTGCATTTCCCCACCGATACTTGGACCAGTAAGCATGGACATGGGCGTTACATGTCGCTGACTGGGCACTGGGTAACTATGGTGAGAGATGGTGAGGGGTCTGCTGAACAAGTCTTGCCGTCCCCACGACTTGTGCGTCAATCCTCTGTATGTCGAAGTTCCTCCACTGCTTCTGCCTCCTCAACCTCATCTGGGTCCTCCACCTCCGCCCAAAGCCTGTGTGGTCAGGCCACCCGCGTTGTAACTGTGCACAAGGAATCCCACACACCTCCTTACTACGCTGGCAGTAGAGCTCAACGGCATCAGGCGGTCTTTACGTTGAAATGTCTGGGAAATAAGAGTCACACAGCTGAGGAGTTGTGGTCAGCTCTGCACTCAGAGTTTCGTAAATGGTTGTCTCCACTCAACCTGCAGCCAGGTAAGGCCGTGTGCGACAATGCTGCAAACCTGGGTGCGGCCCCTCGCCGGGGCAAGGTGACACACGTGCCTTGTATGGCTCACATTTTGAACCTTGTTGTCCAGCAATTTTTCACCCACTATCCCGACCTAGATGGGCTTCTGCACAGGGCACGGTCACTCTCTGCTCACTTCCACCGTTCAACCGCCGCAGCTGACCGACTTGCATCGCTGCAGAGGTCTTTCGGCCTGCTGGTTCATCGCCTGAAATGCGATGTGACGACACGCTGGAATTCGACTCTCCACATGTTACAGCGACTGTGGCAGCACCGCCGAGCCCTGGTGCAATACGTTATGACGTATAGCCTGGGCCAACGAGATGCAGAGGTGGGGCAGATCACGCTGATGGAGTGGTCTCAGATCAAGGACCTATACACCCTTCTGCACAGCTTCGACATGGCGACGAATATGTTTAGCGCTGACAATGCCATTATTAGCATGATAACGGAAGGGTTAACAAGATCTACAAGGACCAGACGTTCATCATCACCAAGGCGGCAGGCATGGGACAGTGGGGGAGAGGGATTAACAAGGGCGCATGGTAGCAGCCAAACTGTTTAGGAAGGGGCAGGAGCCCATGAAGAAATGGAGGACGAACTGTCGATGGGCATGGAAGACTCAGCTGATGAGGGAGACCTTGGTCAAATTTCGGTTGTTCGAGGTTGGGAGGATATGTCAGAGGAAGGCAGCATGGTTATCACCTCGCCGCCACCAACACAGCAAGGACTTGGTCCGCAGGGATGCGCAAGACACATGAGTGGTGTGTGTGGGGCCCAATTTTTGGAAAAAAGGGAGACTCCGCTTGGAGTCCCCTTGCTGTGTTTTTAAAAATGATCCAAGATGAACAAGTCATAGTTCAGCAAGGACTTTGCTACCTACCCCGGTGTCATCCTGAAGACAGTTAAGGCTGGCGTATTTTTGAATGTGCTTGATGCAAATCAACAGGTCAAGTTTGCAACTGGGGCACAAGTGATGCCACTGAAGGGGTGTGTGTGGCCCAATTTTTGGAAAAAAGGGAGACTCTGCTTAGAGTCCCCTTGCTGTGTTTTACATGATTTTAGAAGGGCGTGCCATGCCTATATCTGTGTCTCCTCCTCTTTTTCCTCGTCCAGCTGTTTTGTTTACGCATGAGTATATGTCCTTGTCACTTTCCCATGTGTTTGTGGTATGTTGTGAGTTGTTTGTCACCTTTTGGACACCTTTGAAGGTGTTTTCTATGTGTTTTTAGGTGTTTGCCTCCCATTGTTTTCAATGGGGTTTGAGAGGTTCGTCAAACGGTTCGTCGAACGGCACCTCGAACGGAGCCTTCAGAGGCTCGCTCATCTCTAGTAACCGCAGTCCTCCATGCTGAAACATCAGTGTCTCACAGACACATAGTAGTAGAATGATTAGAAATAGAGTGTTCTGCTCCTCCTCGCATTGTTCCTTTCAATTGTATTGGCATCTGTGATGATGATCCCGATATAAATGAAAGTACGATCGTCGGCAGGAGGTCCACGGGGCCACAGTGACTCACGGGCCCAATCTAGACAGCTCACTAGTGAATCATCTAGAATGGAGTGGCAAAAATGAGGTGCTCAAAATATCCACTCTGATTTAGACGGCTCACTGCTGAATCACCTGAGGCCTGCGCCACACATCCGTGCCTCCGGCACGTGTTTGTCATTTTTTACACGTACCGGCGGCACGGAGACACTTTAACCAATGCTACCCTATTGTAGCAGGCACACACACGTAAAACCACACGGAACGTGTGTCCGTGTGCGTTTGTACGTGTGTGCGTTTTTGAAAGCGCTGACATGTCCGTTTTTTCACCGGCAGCACGGGTGTCCCACGGCCCGCACCCGCACCACACGGGTGTAGTGTGGATGCGGTCCCGTGTGACACGCGCCGGAGAAAACAAACATGTCAGTGAAAAAAAAACAAAACATTAACTCACCTTCTCCAGCCCTCCTGTCTCTGCCGCTGCTGCCTCTTGCTGCCGACCGCCGCTCATTAATCTCATAGAATATTCACTTCACTGCCTGGCAGCAGCAGCAGCGGGGAGACGGGAGGGCTGGAGACCGAGGATCAGCACCACGGACAGCAGCGCGGACAGCAGGAAGGACCAGGTGAGTATAATAATTACCGATTCTACGTGTGCTATCGCGGATAGCACACGTAGAACACACGTGTCACGCACGTACCAGAGACACGTACTTACCTGCACGCAACACGCAGGGAAAATACGTGTCTCTCGGCACGTGCGTGAATTTCACGTGAGTGTGGCAGAGGCCTAAAACAGAGTGGCTAAAATGAGGTCCTCAAAAAATCCACTCTGATATAGACGGCTCACTACTGAAGCAGCTAGAACGGAGTGGCTAAAATGAGGTCCTCAAAAAATCCACTACGACACAATGTGGATATTATGAGGACTTTCAGCTGCGCTCTGTTACGGTTTTTGCTTTGAGGCTCCTCCCACTCTTCGAAAAAATCCATTGCAGTCACCTCAGTGCTAAATGTACCTAATGTAGTGGCTAAAATGAGGTCCTCAAAAAATCCACTCTGATATAGACGGCTCACTACTGAAGCAGCTAGAACGGAGTGGCTAAAATGAGGTCCTCAAAAAATCCACTACGACACAATGTGGATATTATGAGGACTTTCAGCTGCGCTCTGTTACGGTTTTTGCTTTGAGGCTCCTCCCACTCTTCGAAAAAATCCATTGCAGTCACCTCAGTACCAAATGTACCTAATGTAGTGGCTAAAATGAGGTCCTCAAAAAATCCACTCTGATATAGACGGCTCACTACTGAAGCAGCTAGAACGGAGTGGCTTTTTTGAGGTCCTCAAAAAATCCACTACGACACAATGTGGATATTATGAGGACTTTCAGCTGCGCACTGTTACGCTTTTTGCTTTGAGGCTCCTCCCACTCTTCGAAAAAATCCATTGCAGTCACCTCAGTACTAAATGTACATAATGTAGTGGCTAAAATGAGGTCCTCAAAAAATCCACTCTGATATAGACGGCTCACTACTGAAGCAGCTAGAACGGAGTGGCTAAAATGAGGTCCTCAAAAAATCCACTACGACACAATGTGGATATTATGAGGACTTTCAGCTGCGCTCTGTTACGGTTTTTGCTTTGAGGCTCCTCCCACTCTTCGAAAAAATCCATTGCAGTCACCTCAGTACCAAATGTACCTAATGTAGTGGCTAAAATGAGGTCCTCAAAAAATCCACTCTGATATAGACGGCTCACTACTGAAGCAGCTAGAACGGAGTGGCTTTTTTGAGGTCCTCAAAAAATCCACTACGACACAATGTGGATATTATGAGGACTTTCAGCTGCGCACTGTTACGCTTTTTGCTTTGAGGCTCCTCCCACTCTTCGAAAAAATCCATTGCAGTCACCTCAGTACCAAATGTACATAATGTAGTGGCTAAAATGAGGTCCTCAAAAAATCCACTCTGATATAGACGGCTCACTACTGAAGCAGCTAGAACGGAGTGGCTAAAATGAGGTCCTCAAAAAATCCACTACGACACAATGTGTGAAATTATAAGCACTTTCTCGGCTGCGCTCTGTTACGTTTTTCGCCGTGAGGCTCCTCCCACTCTTCAAAAAACTGAATTTCAGTCACCTCAGTACCAAATGTACATAATGAAGGCTACAGAGAGATCCTCAAAAAATCCACTCTGATCCAATATGGTAAGTTATGAAGACTGTCAGCTGCGCGGTTCCGTTTTTCCTTGTGAGGCTCCGCCCACTCTCTCAATGTCAGTCCTGCGGCCACGACTTGTGGAAATACGGTAAAATTAAAATTCCAGCAAAACTGAACAATTAGCGCTGTGTGTAATTATTTATATTGTAAAAAATAATAATAAAATGTAAGTTATAATAATAATGAAAATAAAAATTTTCCCTTTGGAAAAAAATAATAAATATAACAGTGTGAGCATCTAATAAATAAAAACATGAAATCATTCCAATTATAAATCTGATTCCAGCCCCTGCTGTAGAAACTGAACTGTGTTGTATGGAGAAAAGATCACAGAGATCATCAAAAAATCAACTCTGATCTAGCCTCCTCACTGGTGAAGCAGCTAGAACGGAGTGGATAAAATGAGGAGACCAAAAACATGTGACTGCAGCGAGGCCTCAAGAAATCAACTCTGATCTAGACACTTCAGCAGTGAACCGGCTAAATCAGAGTGGAAAAAATGAGGACCACAAAAAACCCACTCTGATCTAGACACTTCAGTAGTGAGCCGGCTAAATCAGAGTGGAAAAAATGAGGCCTCAAAAAATCAACTCCGATATAGCCGGCTCACTACTGAAGCAGCTAGATCAGAGTTGATTTTTTGAGGACCACAAAAAATCAACTCTGATCTAGACGCAACCCTAGATATATGGCTGCTCTGTGCTTACAGGACCTGTGATGATGTCACATGGAGGGGAGGAGTCAGGGGTCACATGATCAGCTCCTCAGTGTAGTAGTGATGGGCAGTCCGGCTCTTTTTGATGAGCCGGCTCATTCGGCTCGGCTCACCAAAAAGAATCGGCTCTTTCGGCTCAAAAAACGGCTCTTTTTTAAAAAAAAACCCCTCTGCTCCACCTTGTGATGATACAGAACCTCCCCTGTACATTGGGAACCTCATTCTACACCCTTGTATGTATCTAGTGAAGCAGTAAAAACAGTTTTTAGCATTATTGTTTCCGTTTCCTCAGATTGTCAGCTCTTCTGGACAGGGCCCTCGCTCCTCTTTTATCTGGTGTTTTTTGTACATGTCCTTTCTACATTAGTCAGTGCTCTGATATGTGTCGCTCCTACAAAAGATTATAATTCCTGAAAATAAAGGCGAGTTGCAATTACTGTACTGCCTGTCACTATATGTGCAACACACACACTGTACACACTGAACACAAAGGACATACATACATACACACATTGTACACACATACTGTACATACTGAACACAAAGGACACACATACATACACACATTGTACACACACTGTACATACTGAACACAAAGGACACACATACACACACACATTGTACACACACTGTACATACTGAACACAAAGGACACACATACATACACACTGTACACACACACTGTACATACTGAACACAAAGGACACACATTGTACACACACACTGTACATACTGAACACAAAGGACACACATACACACATTGTACACACACACTGTACATACTGAACACAAAGGACACACATACATACACACATTGTACACACATACTGTACATACTGAACACAAAGGACACACATACATACACACACATTGTACACACATACTGTACATACTGAACACAAAGGACACACATACACACACACATTGTACACACACACTGTACGCACACCAACATATGGAAGCATAGGATACTGAATAGCAAAATCAGTTTATTACAACACAACCTGGAACAGAAATGTTTAAATGCTAACATAGCATGGGTCCAACTTCTGCTGGTGGTGCACAGCACTACAAGTCCCAGCAAGTGGAACACAATATGGCAATGCAACACTAGTTACATACCAACTTTTTTAACAGTTAAGTGACAATAAATGTCATTGAGGTAGTATTGCACATAAAACAAATGTATAGAGGTTGTCCTGACTAACATTGATGGCCTGGCCGTACTATAGGTAATGAATGTGTGATGGCTGGAGGGCGGATGTGCGGTATCTAGCCGCTGTCACTACATACAAGATGGAGCACCTTCATAACGGGAAATCTGGCCAACATTAAGAACAGCTGATCATCCGAGGTGTCGGGTGCTGCCCTACAGCAATCACACATTGATCAGCTAAAGCAGAGGTGAGGACCTCCAGGTCTGGAGGGTGCAGGTCATGTGTTCAGGATTTCCTTATGGTACTGTCACACTGGTGGAGGATCGCCTCTGAACATGCCTGTAGTCCAGGCGAGGCAGGGAGCTATACTTTGTATGGCTCCCGTCATGTGTCAGAACACTATTGCTGCGTCACACGCGGCAATGTGTTCAGATCGCCTGCTCCTCATCGCCAGGTTTCCCAGCAGTGCTAGGCAACCTCCGAATTCAGGAGATGAGCGGTGGCAGCGGGAAATTGCCCTGTCACACGAGGCGACACACTGGCGATGTCATTGTAACTTGACCATGCCTACTAAGTTGCAGCATCGCCTGTGATACCTCCCTGTCTGACGGGGTCTTTAGTATTGCACAGTTGATAATTGAATCATCTACACTGTGTGTGGCACTCAAGACCTGAAGTTTCCCATCTCTGAATTAAAGTAAGGGCCCTGTCACACATGTCAATGTGGTGGGCAACGTCGCTGATGACCGTGTGACCCCACCCACCGCATCAACGTCACGGGTGAGATGTCATATGTGACGATCTCACCTGCGACTTCTCCTGCAATGTCGCTGTGTGATGCCATAGCATCACACCAGTGTGTCCAGGAGCTATAGTGCAGCTCCTGAAGTCGCTGGTGTGAAGGTGTCACATGCAGCGATGTCGCTAGATTGCAGTTGCGTGGTTTTCGGTCCGGACCGAAAACTTCGCGACTGCGACCAGCGATAAATTGTGGGGCGATTTTGCCGGGTCACACGTGGCGATGCACTCACGATATCGCCACAGTGACATCGCTGTGGCGATATCGTGAGTCACATTAAGCTGCGGGGAAACCAGGAGAGGTAAGTACAGATTTATTTTTTAATGAGTACACGCTCGCCAGAGGATTATGGGGGAGGAGGGGGGTGCATTATAGTCTATGGCGAGTTGTGAGGCTGCATTATGCTATGTGGAAGGCTGTGAGGCTGCATTATACTATATGGAGGGCTGTGAGGCAGTATTATACTATATGGAGGATAATGGGGGTGCATTATTATAATTGGATGACTATGGGGGACTATGGGATGCATTATAATATATAAATGACTATGAGGGTACATTGTGATATATGGAGGAATATGGGGATGCGTTATAATAATTGGATGACTATGGTGGTGGGAGGGGAACACCATATATACCAGGATAAGGGACATATATACACGGGGCCCATACATATGATCTGACCAACATGTGTGCGCACGGAGTGTGACAGGTGGGCGAGTGCCCAGGTCTACATTTCACACTGTGGCTCACCAGACTCTAGTTACGCCACTGATAATTAGGAAGCGATACAAAAAAAAGTGTTTTATAGATGTGTGCAGATGTCAGATCTATTTACATCTAAAAATGCCAGGATTTGTTAACAGAAATAGAAAAAAAGTCTTAACTGCGAGAATTGTGACACCACAACGCCACAGACACATGCATATAGAGGCTAATGAATATGTTGTATGTAGTCACCAAACTAGTAAAAAAATATCAATTGTGGTCACAAAAAAAAAATACACACACACACACACAGGCACACACACACACAGACACACACACACACACACATACACACACACACACACACACACACATGCACAGACACACACACACACACACACACACACATACACACACACATGCACACACACATACACACACACATGCACACACACAGACACACACACACACACACACAGACACTCACACACACACACACACACACACACAGACACTCACACACACACACACACACACACAGACACTCACACACACACACACACAGACACTCACACACACACACACAGACACACACACACACACACACAGACACACACACACACACACACAGACACTCACACACACACACACACACACACACACACACACACAGACACTCACACACACACACACACACACACAGACACTCACACACACACACACACAGACACTCACACACACACACACAGACACACACACACACACACACAGACACACACACACACACACACAGACACTCACACACACACATGCACACACACATGCACACGCACATGCACACGCACACACACACACACACACATACACACATGCATAGACACACACACACACAGCAGCTTCCACTAAACATTGAAGGAATGGAGACATGGCTTATTATCAATGATTTTCTCTTTTTTATGCCAGAAAGAAAACCTTACAGGGTTAAATGAACATGTCAGGGGTCATCTGTTCTGTGCACACACTGGACACTAAGTGCTGACTTCTATTACTAACTCTATACAATGATTGAAGCTGTATACACTTCTTTACATATGTTTGGTCTAAAATGCTATTACTTACCCAACAACTGGTCAGGTGTTTACTGTAGTGGTCCTGAACCCTGACTAATACCTAGAGAAGATGATCATTGTTATCAGCAAACAAGCTGAGCCCCTCTCCTCCTACACATTACCATATGTGCCAGCCGAGGTCAGAAAACTTAACCCTAGCACATCATTCCCTGGTACTCAATTGTGCCCACTGAAGGAAGAACCACTATGTGTGTATAGCTTTAAGTGTCAGCTCCTGCCCAGAGCTTGTGTTTACTTTACTCTTCTCCTTATCTCCTGCTTCCCCCTGAAGCAGAGAAAAAAAAAAAAAAAAAAGCGGCTCTTTATGGCTCGTTCACTTTGATGATTCCGCTCATATCGTTCACTTCAAAGAGCCGGCTCAAAGAATCGGCTCGTTCGCGAACGACACATCACTACTGGAAGCACAGAGCAGCCATATATCTAGTGTGCGGCTCTGCAGGTGGAGGTAGGTGCAGGGTATTATATATCTAGTGTGCGGCTCTGCAGGTGGAGGTAGGTGCAGGGTATTATATATCTAGTGTGCGGCTCTGCAGGTGGAGGTAGGTGCAGGGTATTATATATCTAGTGTGCGGCTCTGCAGGTGGAGGTAGGTGCAGGGTATTATATATCTAGTGTGCGGCTCTGCAGGTGGAGGTAGGTGCAGGGTATTATATATCTAGTGTGCGGCTCTGCAGGTGGAGGTAGGTGCAGGGTATTATATATCTAGTGTGCGGCTCTGCAGGTGGAGGTAGGTGCAGGGTATTATATATCTAGTGTGCGGCTCTGCAGGTGGAGGTAGGTGCAGGGTATTATATATCTAGTGTGCGGCTCTGCAGGTGGAGGTAGGTGCAGGGTATTATATATCTAGTGTGCGGCTCTGCAGGTGGAGGTAGGGGCAGGGTATTATATATCTAGTGTGCGGCTCTGCAGGTGGAGGTAGGTGCAGGGTATTATATATCTAGTGTGCGGCTCTGCAGGTGGAGGTAGGTGCAGGGTATTATATATCTGGTGTGCGGCTCTGCAGGTGGAGGTAGGTGCAGGGTATTATATATCTAGTGTGCGGCTCTGCAGGTGGAGGTAGGTGCAGGGTATTATATATCTAGTGTGCGGCTCTGCAGGTGGAGGTACGTGCAGGGTATTATATATCTAGTGTGCGGCTCTGCAGGTGGAGGTAGGTGCAGGGTATTATATATCTAGTGTGCGGCTCTGCAGGTGGAGGTAGGTGCAGGGTATTATATATCTAGTGTGCGGCTCTGCAGGTGGAGGTAGGTGCAGGGTATTATATATCTAGTGTGCGGCTCTGCAGGTGGAGGTAGGTGCAGGGTATTATATATCTAGTGTGCGGCTCTGCAGGTGGAGGTAGGTGCAGGGTATTATATATCTAGTGTGCGGCTCTGCAGGTGGAGGTAGGTGCAGGGTATTATATATCTAGTGTGCGGCTCTGCAGGTGGAGGTAGGTGCAGGGTATTATATATCTAGTGCGCGGCTCTGCAGGAGGAGGTAGGTGCAGGGTATTATATATCTAGTGTGCGGCTCTGCAGGTGGAGGTAGGTGCAGGGTATTATATATCTAGTGTGCGGCTCTGCAGGTGGAGGTAGGTGCAGGGTATTATATATCTAGTGTGCGGCTCTGCAGGTGGAGGTAGGTGCAGGGTATTATATATCTAGTGTGCGGCTCTGCAGGTGGGGGTAGGTGCAGGGTATTATATATCTAGTGTGCGGCTCTGCAGGTGGAGGTAGGTGCAGGGTATTATATATCTAGTGTGCGGCTCTGCAGGTGGAGGTAGGTGCAGGGTATTATATATCTAGTGTGCGGCTCTGCAGGAGGAGGTAGGTGCAGGGTATTATATATCTAGTGTGCGGCTCTGCAGGTGGAGGTAGGTGCAGGGTATTATATATCTAGTGTGCGGCTCTGCAGGTGGAGGTGGGTGCAGGGTATTATATATCTAGTGTGCGGCTCTGCAGGTGGAGGTGGGTGCAGGGTATTATATATCTAGCGTGCGGCTCTGCAGGTGGAGGTAGGTGCAGGGTATTATATATCTAGCGTGCGGCTCTGCAGGTGGAGGTAGGTGCAGGGTATTATATATCTAGCGTGCGGCTCTGCAGGTGGAGGTAGGTGCAGGGTATTATATATCTAGCGTGCGGCTCTGCAGGTGGAGGTAGGTGCAGGGTATTATATATCTAGTGTGCGGCTCTGCAGGTGGAGGTAGGTGCGGGGTATTATATATCTAGTGTGCGGCTCTGCAGGTGGAGGTAGGTGCGGGGTATTATATATCTAGTGTGCGGCTCTGCAGGTGGAGGTAGGTGCGGGGTATTATATATCTAGTGTGCGGCTCTGCAGGTGGAGGTAGGTGCGGGGTATTATATATCTAGTGTGCGGCTCTGCAGGTGGAGGTAGGTGCGGGGTATTATATATCTAGTGTGCGGCTCTGCAGGTGGAGGTAGGTGCGGGGTATTATATATCTAGTGTGCGGCTCTGCAGGTGGAGGTAGGTGCGGGGTATTATATATCTAGTGTGCGACTCTGCAGGTGGAGGTAGGTGCGGGGTATTATATATCTAGTGTGCGACTCTGCAGGTGGAGGTAGGTGCGGGGTATTATATATCTAGTGTGCGGCTCTGCAGGAGGAGGTAGGTGCGGGTTATTATATATCTAGTGTGCGGCTCTGCAGGAGGAGGTAGGTGCAGGGTATTATATATCTAGTGTGCGGCTCTGCAGGTGGAGGTAGGTGCAGGGTATTATATATCTAGTGTGCGGCTCTGCAGGTGGAGGTAGGTGCAGGTTATTATATATATAGTGTGCGGCTCTGCAGGTGGAGGCAGGTGCAGGGTATTATATATCTAGTGTGCGGCTCTGCAGGTGGAGGTAGGTGCAGGGTATTATATATCTAGTGTGCGGCTCTGCAGGTGGAGGTAGGTGCAGGGTATTATATATCTAGTGTGCGGCTCTGCAGGTGGAGGTAGGTGCAGGGTATTATATATCTAGTGTGCGGCTCTGCAGGTGGAGGTAGGTGCAGGGTATTATATATCTAGTGTGCGGCTCTGCAGGTGGAGGTAGGTGCAGGGTATTATATATCTAGTGTGCGGCTCTGCAGGTGGAGGTAGGTGCAGGGTATTATATATCTAGTGTGCGGCTCTGCAGGTGGAGGTAGGTGCAGGGTATTATATATCTAGTGTGCGGCTCTGCAGGTGGAGGTAGGTGCAGGGTATTATATATCTAGTGTGCGGCTCTGCAGGTGGAGGTAGGTGCAGGGTATTATATATCTAGTGTGCGGCTCTGCAGGTGGAGGTAGGTGCAGGGTATTATATATCTAGTGTGCGGCTCTGCAGGTGGAGGTAGGTGCAGGGTATTATATATCTAGTGTGCGGCTCTGCAGGTGGAGGTAGGTGCAGGGTATTATATATCTAGTGTGCGGCTCTGCAGGTGGAGGTAGGTGCAGGGTATTATATATCTAGTGTGCGGCTCTGCAGGTGGAGGTAGGTGCAGGGTATTATATATCTAGTGTGCGGCTCTGCAGGTGGAGGTAGGTGCAGGGTATTATATATCTAGTGTGCGGCTCTGCAGGAGGAGGTAGGTGCAGGGTATTATATATCTAGTGTGCGGCTCTGCAGGTGGAGGTAGGTGCAGGTTATTATATATATAGTGTGCGGCTCTGCAGGTGGAGGCAGGTGCAGGGTATTATATATCTAGTGTGCGGCTCTGCAGGAGGAGGTAGGTGCAGGGTATTATATATCTAGTGTGCGGCTCTGCAGGTGGAGGTAGGTGCAGGGTATTATATATCTAGTGTGCGGCTCTGCAGGTGGAGGTAGGTGCAGGGTATTATATATCTAGTGTGCGGCTCTGCAGGTGGAGGTAGGTGCAGGGTATTATATATCTAGTGTGCGGCTCTGCAGGAGGAGGTAGGTGCAGGTTATTATATATCTAGTGTGCGGCTCTGCAGGTGGAGGTAGGTGCAGGTTATTATATATCTAGTGTGCGGCTCTGCAGGTGGAGGTAGGTGCAGGGTATTATATATCTAGTGTGCGGCTCTGCAGGTGGAGGTAGGTGCAGGGTATTATATATCTAGTGTGCGGCTCTGCAGGTGGAGGTAGGTGCAGGTTATTATATATCTAGTGTGCGGCTCTGCAGGTGGAGGTAGGTGCAGGGTATTATATAGCTAGTGTGCGGCTCTGCAGGTGGAGGTAGGTGCAGGGTATTATATATCTAGTGTGCGGCTCTGCAGGTGGAGGTAGGTGCAGGGTATTATATATCTAGTGTGCGGCTCTGCAGGAGGAGGTAGGTGCAGGGTATTATATATCTAGTGTGCGGCTCTGCAGGTGGAGGTAGGTGCAGGGTATTATATATCTAGTGTGCGGCTCTGCAGGTGGAGGTAGGTGCAGGGTATTATATATCTAGTGTGCGGCTCTGCAGGTGGAGGTAGGTGCAGGGTATTATATATCTAGTGTGCGGCTCTGCAGGAGGAGGTAGGTGCAGGTTATTATATATCTAGTGTGCGGCTCTGCAGGTGGAGGTAGGTGCAGGTTATTATATATCTAGTGTGCGGCTCTGCAGGTGGAGGTAGGTGCAGGGTATTATATATCTAGTGTGCGGCTCTGCAGGTGGAGGTAGGTGCAGGGTATTATATATCTAGTGTGCGGCTCTGCAGGTGGAGGTAGGTGCAGGGTATTATATATCTAGTGTGCGGCTCTGCAGGAGGAGGTAGGTGCAGGGTATTATATATCTAGTGTGCGGCTCTGCAGGTGGAGGTAGGTGCAGGGTATTATATATCTAGTGTGCGGCTCTGCAGGTGGAGGTAGGTGCAGGGTATTATATATCTAGTGTGCGGCTCTGCAGGTGGAGGTAGGTGCAGGGTATTATATATCTAGTGTGCGGCTCTGCAGGAGGAGGTAGGTGCAGGGTATTATATATCTAGTGTGCGGCTCTGCAGGTGGAGGTAGGTGCAGGGTATTATATATCTAGTGTGCGGCTCTGCAGGTGGAGGTAGGTGCAGGTTATTATATATCTAGTGTGCGGCTCTGCAGGTGGAGGTAGGTGCAGGGTATTATATATCTAGTGTGCGGCTCTGCAGGTGGAGGTAGGTGCAGGTTATTATATATCTAGTGTGCGGCTCTGCAGGTGGAGGTAGGTGCAGGGTATTATATATCTAGTGTGCGGCTCTGCAGGTGGAGGTAGGTGCAGGGTATTATATATCTAGTGTGCGGCTCTGCAGGTGGAGGTAGGTGCAGGGTATTATATATCTAGTGTGCGGCTCTGCAGGTGGAGGTAGGTGCAGGGTATTATATATCTAGTGTGCGGCTCTGCAGGTGGAGGTAGGTGCAGGGTATTATATATCTAGTGTGCGGCTCTGCAGGTGGAGGTAGGTGCAGGGTATTATATATCTAGTGTGCGGCTCTGCAGGTGGAGGTAGGTGCAGGGTATTATATATCTAGTGTGCGGCTCTGCAGGTGGAGGTAGGTGCAGGTTATTATATATCTAGTGTGCGGCTCTGCAGGTGGAGGTAGGTGCAGGGTATTATATATCTAGTGTGCGGCTCTGCAGGTGGAGGTAGGTGCAGGGTATTATATATCTAGTGTGCGGCTCTGCAGGAGGAGGTAGGTGCAGGGTATTATATATCTAGTGTGCGGCTCTGCAGGTGGAGGTAGGTGCAGGGTATTATATATCTAGTGTGCGGCTCTGCAGGTGGAGGTAGGTGCAGGGTATTATATATCTAGTGTGCGGCTCTGCAGGTGGAGGTAGGTGCAGGTTATTATATATCTAGTGTGCGGCTCTGCAGGTGGAGGTAGGTGCAGGGTATTATATATCTAGTGTGCGGCTCTGCAGGAGGAGGTAGGTGCAGGGTATTATATATCTAGTGTGCGGCTCTGCAGGTGGAGGTAGGTGCAGGGTATTATATATCTAGTGTGCGGCTCTGCAGGAGGAGGTAGGTGCAGGGTATTATATATCTAGTGTGCGGCTCTGCAGGTGGAGGTAGGTGCAGGGTATTATATATCTAGTGTGCGGCTCTGCAGGTGGAGGTAGGTGCAGGGTATTATATATCTAGTGTGCGGCTCTGCAGGTGGAGGTAGGTGCAGGGTATTATATATCTAGTGTGCGGCTCTGCAGGTGGAGGTAGGTGCAGGTTATTATATATCTAGTGTGCGGCTCTGCAGGTGGAGGTAGGTGCAGGTTATTATATATCTAGTGTGCGGCTCTGCAGGTGGAGGTAGGTGCGGGGTATTATATATCTAGTGTGCGGCTCTGCAGGTGGAGGTAGGTGCAGGGTATTATATATCTAGTGTGCGGCTCTGCAGGAGGAGGTAGGTGCAGGGTATTATATATCTAGTGTGCGGCTCTGCAGGTGGAGGTAGGTGCAGGTTATTATATATCTAGTGTGCGGCTCTGCAGGTGGAGGTAGGTGCAGGGTATTATATATCTAGTGTGCGGCTCTGCAGGTGGAGGTAGGTGCAGGGTATTATATATCTAGTGTGCGGCTCTGCAGGAGGAGGTAGGTGCAGGGTATTATATATCTAGTGTGCGGCTCTGCAGGTGGAGGTAGGTGCAGGGTATTATATATCTAGTGTGCGGCTCTGCAGGTGGAGGTAGGTGCAGGGTATTATATATCTAGTGTGCGGCTCTGCAGGTGGAGGTAGGTGCAGGGTATTATATATCTAGTGTGCGGCTCTGCAGGTGGAGGTAGGTGCGGGGTATTATATATCTAGTGTGCGGCTCTGCAGGTGGAGGTAGGTGCGGGGTATTATATATCTAGTGTGCGGCTCTGCAGGTGGAGGTAGGTGCGGGGTATTATATATCTAGTGTGCGGCTCTGCAGGAGGAGGTAGGTGCGGGGTATTATATATCTAGTGTGCGGCTCTGCAGGTGGAGGTAGGTGCAGGGTATTATATATCTAGTGTGCGGCTCTGCAGGTGGAGGTAGGTGCAGGGTATTATATATCTAGTGTGCGGCTCTGCAGGTGGAGGTAGGTGCAGGGTATTATATATCTAGTGTGCGGCTCTGCAGGGGGAGGTAGGTGCAGGGTCTCTGTTATTTTGGGGTCATCATTATCATTAACCCCTTCATTTCTCAACTATTTTTAACTTTAACCAGTTCAGGACCAGTTTCCTGCTCTTCCTGACTGGCTCATTTACATTCAGTTTTAACCCCTTAAGAACGGAGCCAGTTTTGTACTTTATGACTCGGCCATTTTTTACAATTCTGACGAGTGTCACTTTGACAAGATTCGAGAGGTAACGCCAAAAAGTGGACCCCACGGTTTGTTCTCCACTTTCTCATGAGCGCGGTGATACCCCACATGTGGTCAGAAACCTCTGTTTGGATAAATGGAAGGGCTCGGAATGAAAGGAGCAATATTAGAATTGTGGAAAGCAAATTTGGCTGAAATAGATTGTGGGTCCCATGTAGCATTTGTAGGGCCCCTAAGGTACCTAAACAGCAGAAACCCCCCACAAGTGACCACATTCTGGATTCTTGACCCCTCGAGGAATTTCTCTAGATTATTTGTGAGCACTTTGATCCCCGGAGGCTTCACAGAATTTTATAACATTAAGCCGTGAAAATAAAAAAAAAAAAAATATTTACCACAAAATTATTACTTCAACCAGATAGCTTTTTTCACAAGGGTATCCAGATAGCTTTTACAGTGGAACCTCGGTTAACGAGAACAATCCGTGCTGGGATGTGCTTGTTAATCAAGGTACTCATCTAGCAAAGCAAGATTTCCTATAGGAAATAATGTAAGCTCAGACAATTCGTCCCACAACTTGTTAAATCTCCCATCCTGGTCCCTTGTTGTGCCATTCCACACGTACAAACACACACACACACACACACACACACACACACACACACACACACACACACACATATATTATTCTCACCTTACCTTCCATTCCATCAACGGCCTCCTGGATTTTGCAATTCACCGGTACAAGATATGTATCGGGTAACCATTGCGATGAGGTAGGAACTTCCGCTGCCAGAGCGCTGATGTCAAAGGCAGCAACCACTTGACTCTGAATGGCCAGCGCGCTGCCTTTGAGTAGCGGCTGACAGTGGAAGTTCCACCATCGTCTCTATGGTTACCCGATACACATCCTGTAGTGGCGAACTACAAGAACCATGAGGCCGGCGATGGAACGGAAGGTAATGTGAGCATAACATGTGTGTGTATGTGCGTGTTTGTGCGGACTGCAAGAGCGGGTTAGAGCGCGGTGGATGTACAGACCCGGAAGTGTGTGTAGTGAGTATTTGGCTCGTACGGCAAAGTTTGCTTGCAAACTGAGTTACAAATATACAGCAAGCTTTGCTCATTAAGCAAAATACTTGCTAACTGGGTTACTTATTCAGCGAGGTTCCACTGTATTCACAAGGGTAACAGGAAAATTACGCCATAAAATTTATTGTGCAATGTCTCCTAGGCAGATACCTCATATGTGATGGAAATCAACTGTTTGGGAACATGGCAGGGCTCGGAAGGGAAGAGGCGCCATTTGACTGTAAAATTTGCTAAATCATTAGCAAACTCCATGTCGCGTTTGGAGAGCCCCTGAGATACCTCAACATTAGAGCTTCCCATATGTGACCCCATTCTGAAAACTAAACCCCTGAAGGATTTTATCCAGGGGTATATTGAGCATTTTAAACCCACAGGTACTTCACAGAATTTGATAACCTTAGCTCATCATATTGAAAATTTTCATTTTTTTTTAACAAAAATGTTGCTTTAGCACCAAATTTCTCACTTTTTCAAGAGGAAACACCAAAAAGTAGACCTCACGGTTTGTTATACAAATTGTTAAGAGCTCAGTGATGTGGCCAAAAAATTTCTATTTGGACAGGAGAGCTCGGAACAGAAGGAGCACTATGTGAATTTTGGAAAAGTTTAAATAAATTGCGGGAACCATGTTGCATTTGCAGGACTCCTAAGGTACCGATACAGCGGAAACCTCTAAAAGTGACCCCATTTTGGACACTAGACCACTCAATAATTTTATTCAGGGGTATAGTGAGCAGATAGTTCCCAAAAATGTTGCTGTAGTGCCAAATTTCTCACTTTTAGGCTGTGTCCCCACGATTCGTTGACACTAAATCTAAGACACAGTGTCAGCCCTTCTGCGCAGATGCCAGTGTTGTCCACACGAGAATGCAGCTGCCTGTGCTCACGATCCGGGTTCAGGCCGCTGCGGACTTTATTCTCCAGGCTGCGAAGAACACACTCATCTCCACATCATAAACTGACATCCTGCGTCTCAGGGTCTCAGGAAGCCGCACCGCTGGTCAGTTTATGCTGCAGAGAAAAGAAGCACAGTGGGCAGGATATTTCTAAACATCCCACCACTGCGCTTGTACTGCACATCATCTCAGTCAAAACACTCTGCGTCCAAACCGCTGCAAGTCCTGATCGTGGGCACATAGCCCAATAAGCTAGGATGGATGGATGGATGGCTGGCTAGATAAATAGATGTCAAACACATATAAAATGTCCCACCCCCTTTCATATTCTAAGCTGGCACCCTTTAGTAGCTTTCATGTGGCACTAAATTGTGTTTAACCTTGTATTTAGCCCCCCCCCAAAAAAAACAGCTTCACCTTAGCTGGTAATCCAAAATGGAGGTGTCTCCATGCTGTTTTTTTTTAATTATTTATAAAAAATTAAAAATAAAGTGGGGTCCCCCCCCAAATTGGATTACCAGCCAGGGTATAGTGGATACCTGTGGTCTGGTATTCTCAGGGTGGAAAGAACTATGGTTATTTGGCCCTTCCCAGCCTAAAAATAGCAGGCCGCAGCCGCCCAGAAGTGGCGCATACATTAGATGCGCTAATGCTGGTGCGTCGCACGGCTCTTCCCGTTGCCCTGGTGTGGTGGCAAATGGGGTAATAAATGGTGTTGTTGAGGTTAGGGTATGATGTCATGGCGTCTTTCAGATACCCGACATCACTAACCTAGTCAGTAGTACAAAACAAAAGATTCTCTCTCATTCCCTCCTTCACCAATTTATTGAAAAGAAAAAAAAATCTGGTCTGCCGTAATCCATTTTGGAGGTCCTATGACGACTCTGGACCTTCCAGAATATGGGGGGCACACTCAGAGAACATATCCCCCATTTTCTGGAAGTGCAAACCCTCCATGTGAAGAGTGTGGTTGCAGTGATGCTGCACTCACACTCCTTGGGTCCACAGCATGGCAGTGTGAGCTGCAGTAAGCTCAGTGTCACTACTATTAGGGAGACGGCTGAAAGCCGCTCTGCGCATGTGGCCAGGATCTTCTGAGAAGGAAGAGGAGGAATCGTGGGGGATCGTCACTGCAGGAGGTAACGGGAGCCCGGGGAATGACAGGGGGTGACCTGGCAGGACATGGGGAGAACTTTGAAGTTGCATCTAACATGTCAGATGTGACAGAACTCAGAGGAGGAGGATGAGCGCAGTGTGCGCGCCGGACATTTTAGATGATCGGGTGGGGGCATGGGACTGGGGGGGCACTTTGGCCACATCGGAGGACCGAGGGAGGAGATTTATCTCACATCTGACATGATTGACTATGTCAGGTGGGAGATAAATCATTTTTTTCAGCCTGAATCGTGATCTCCAGGGTCTTAGCTATCCCCGGTAGCTGAAACCATGGAGATTTTTCGATGCTGGGGGATGGTATACATTTCATTTCTTGCCGTCGTTTTGAAACAGCGGATCAGAATAAGTACCTTTTTCTGCCACCGTTTTAATCCGTTAGGCTGTCATAAAGGGGTTAAAGATCTGTGAAAATCTTTTTCCTTGTTCAGATATTCAAGTAAATGTTGCATCTTTTCTCGTGATTTCCTCGGCTTCATTTTCATGTTACTGTCGTCGTCTTTATTGTTTTTGCTTTCATGATGAGGCTGAAGTCTGTTTCTTATTCGGCAATTTTTTTTTTTCACGGTTTTTAGCAACAAAAATAAAAAATGACAACAATATAATCCCCTGCAGTGCGGAGCCCGGATGTGAATACACTGAAAAGCACCAACAAAAATGATAATTCTCATTACAAATAAGCTGAGCAGCAGTACTCAATGTCAGGCAGCAGCTGCTAAAGCAAACAAGATTTTAGGGTGTATAAAAAGAGAGATTAGATCCAGTGATCCCAACGTATTGTTACCCCTCTATAAATCACTTGTAAGACCACATCTGGAATACGGGATCCAGTTTTGGGCTCCACATTTTAAAAAGGACATTCAGAAGTTAGAGTCAGTTCAAAGGCGGGCAACTAGACTATTACAAGGAATGGAAGACCTCCCATATGATGAGAGGTTGAAAAAGTTAGATATGTTTAGCTTAGAAAAAAGACGTCTCAGAGGAGATCTCATTTATATGTATAAATACATGTGTGGTCAATATAAAGGACTGGTACATGACTTATTTCTTCCAAAAACAATACTAAGGACCAGGGGGCACTCACTGCGAGTGGAAGAAAAGCGATTCCGACACCTAAATAGGAAAGGGTTCTTTACAGTTAGAGCAGTCAGACTGTGGAATGCCGACCACAAGAGGTAGTAATGGCAGATACTATAACAGCTTTTAAAAAAGGGCTGGATGATTTCCTCAGTACACAAAACATTGTTGGTTATAAATGACTTAGTGACTAAATGTAGAACTGGTGGAGGAAGGTTGAACTAGATGGACCTAGGTCTTTTTTTCAACCTAAGTAACTATGTAACTATATAAAACTGGTACAAAAATAGGCATCAAAGTGGCACCGAAGGGCGTTGTGGAAAGGGTTAAATGGCCTTTTGATCACTGATCTATATAGGTAAAACCATAATAATTTGAGAATAGACTGAAATCAGAGAACAATAGCGACTTTCCCTTTGTGATTACTAATTAATGCCAGAAACACATTTACATCAGCCGGAAGTGAACTTTACAGAACCCCAGTTACTTATTCACGTCTGTAAAATTGGCTATTTGCTCACTTTGCTGCCAGTTCTGATTCCCAGGACCCATTTGGGCCGGGCTGGAGTGACCTGAATTTGATGCGAGACATCACTATATAATGGTGGTGTCAGATTAGTGACCCAAGGTCATTTAACCCTTTCCAAAACGCCCTTTGCTGCCCACTTTGATGCCCATTTTTTGTGCCAGTTTCATCATTTTTGTTTCTGCTTTTAAGTGTATTCACATCCGGGCTCCTCGCTGTATTGTATTATATTATTGTGAATATTTTTTACGTTTGTTGTTAAACCTGTAAAAAGAAAAATAGAAAAAAATTCAAATAAGAAACAACTTCAACCCCAAATAAGAAACTGGACCAATAAGAAACGAACTTCAGCATCGAGTTTTTATTGCTGATGTGGAGTGATACTGGTGGGAAAATAAGGGAAATGTCTGTTATTACCACATATATCCCCTTCCCCCCACCCTCCCGCAGTGACTGACAGACGCTCAGCATTAGAACCTGCTGTCAGTTAGGCTGCTTTCACACATCCGTTTTTTGCCATCAGGCACAATCCGGTTTGTGCCTGATGCAACAGATCCGTCGCAGATTGTGTAAAAACTGATGCGACGGAGCCAGTAAAAAACTGATCCATTTTTTTTTTTTTTTTTCTTTTTCATGTCAAAGGAAGAGGGAGAGACTTCATCATCACCACACACCCCGGCACTACCGCTCCCTTCATCACCGCACACCCCGGCATTACGACCCCCATCATCACCGCACACCCTGGCACTACCGCCCCCATCATCACCGCACACCCCAGCACTACCGCCCCCATCATCACCGCACACACATCGGCACTACTGCCCCCATCATCATTGCACACACGCAGGCACTACCGCCCCATTAATCATCGCACACACGCAGGCACTACCGCACCCATCATCACCACACACACACAGGCACTACCGCAGCTATCATGACCACACACACACAGGCACTACCGCAGCTATCATGACCGCACACACGCAGGTGCTACCGCTCCCATCATCACCACACACACACAGGCACTACCGCCCCCATCATCACCGCACACACACAGTCACTACCGCTCCCATCATCACCGCACACACACAGGCACTACCGCACCCATCATCACCACACTCACCGACACTACCTGAGTGACGCCACCGCTGACAGCACGACTCACTTCAGTTGCTACGTGGAGCTGACAGAGAGCGATCACGGTCTATGGCCGCTCTCTGTCAGCTTCCGATGTAGCAGAGCTGAAAGCGTCGTGGGACCTCTGTGGATTACGTCGGACCTGAAGGGGTATTTGGGGATTTTAATAAAGTGGTGAAAGAGGGTGTTTTTTTTGCCTTTTATTTCAAATAAAGGATTTTTTTCGGGGGTATGTGTTTATTTACTTTCACTTACAGGTTAATCATTGGGGGTGTCTCATAGATGCCTGCCATAGGTTAACCTAGGACTTACTGACAGCTATGGGCTACCATTAACTCCTTATTACCCCGATTGTCACCGCACCAGGGTAATTCGGGATGAGCCGGGTAGAGTCCCCGGACTGTCGCATCTAATAGATGCGGCAGTTCTGGGCGGCTGCTGGCTGATATTTTTAGGCTGGGGGGCTCCCCATAACGTAGGGCTACCCATCCTGAGAATACCAGCCTTCACCCGTGTGGCTTTATCTTGGCTGTTATCAAAATGGGGGGGGGGGGCACACGCCGATTTTTTTGTTAAATTATTTATTGTACTGCACTACATAGACCCGCCCACCGGCGGCTGTGATTGGTTGCAGTGAGACAGCTGTCACTCAGCGTGGGGTCGCATCTGAATGCAACCAATCATAGGCGCCAGTGGGCGGGGGAAGCAGTGAATACGAGATGGAATAATGAGCGGCCGGCATTTTCAAAAGCAGGAGAAGTCGCCAGAGCAATGTAACAGCTGTGCAGTGCCACACCCGTTATCGGTGAGTATGAAAGAGGGGTTGAGAGGGAGAGACCGACATCTACAGAGAAGGAGAGAGACCGGCAGACAGAGGGAGGCCAGAAATGAATTCACATCTCATCTGAGCATGCTCAGATTAAAAAACGGATCCATCACTGGAATGCGTTTTTTCCGGATGACGCCGGATCCGGCGCCCATAGGCTTCCATTATACAACATCCCGGATGGTGCCGGATCCATCGTGGTCCGTTTTTTTGCCTTAGACAAAAAACGCTGCCTGCTGCGTCCTTTCCGGCAGCCGGACCAAGAGATTTCGCCGGATTCGGCGGTCGCCGCATGCAACACAAGGCCATCCGACACAATCCGGCGTTAATACAAGTCAATGGGGAATAAAACGGATCTGTCGCCGGATCCGTTTTATCCGTTTTTTGACATATTGTGCTTGACGGCAAAAAACGGATGTGTGAAAGCAGCCTTAGTGGTGAGAGCACGAATACAACCACTGATCACTGTATACTGAGCAATGACTAAAACCTCATCGGGGCCATCCCTATGACTGAAAGCCGGACACAGTCATATTATATGTTTATAACCACATGTAAATATTTCTTAGCTATTTTGTAACACATTATTTTGTATATATGGCTGATTTTTACCTGGTCGGGGCTGTCAGGTTGGTCTAAATCAGATCATTTAGATATATTGGATGGTAGCCAAATTGGATGGTAAGACTGCAGTCCGAATGCAATTGACGCAGAGTCAATAATGAGCCTGGGTAAAAATGCAAATACCATAAGTTTATGGAACAAATCACTCTCATATTTATACACAGGTAGGTGTGTAGACGTGTATGTGTGGACGTGTTAGGCTGCTTTCACACATCCGGCTTGAGCTGTGCGGCTCAGTCCGGCTGTGCAAGCTATGCAACGGATGTGGTGAAAACACCGCATCCTTTGCATAAGTTTTTCCCATGCGGCCCGTCCGGTTTTTGCCGCTTGCGGCATGCTTCTGAGCATGCGCAGTGGCAAGAACCGCATGCGGCGGCCGGATACGGTTTCTGCCGCATTGCGCCGCCATAGGCATGCATTGAAAAATGCGCCGCATCGGCCGAATGCGGCGCGATGCGTTTTTTTTTTTTTGCAGCACGAAAAAACGTGCCAGGCAACGTTCCATCCGGCCGCGCATCGGCTAAATCTGCCGCATGCGGCAAAAACCGGACCGAACGCAAGGCCATGCGGCAAAATGCGGCACTAATTAAAGTCTATGCAGGAAAAACGCAACCGGCAGCAAAAAAAAACGGTTGCGATTTTCCTGCAAAGTGCCGGATTGTGCCGCATTGCAGAAACCGGAGGTGTGAAAGCAGCCTTAGCCAAATTCCATTATGATCTAATAACTATGATCTAATATTACGCGTGACATCTGCAGGTTCTGATCAATATGCTGAATGTAGCAATAATTGTGCTTAGCAGCTTGTTTATTAGTAATAAAATCATAGTTGTGCCCGGTACAAGCTGGTACTTGTGTAATAGTCACGGGAGAGTCTGCAGGTCATCGTGACAAACTAAACTGTATTATCTATAGTGGTTTCTGGAAAAGGGGTCTTACTGCCCGATCAGGGCTAATAATGGAGGTTTGGATTCACAGTAGTATTTTCCTATATCTCACATATTCTGAGGGTGGGGGTCGGGGTCAGTTCCATATTTAAGTATTTTTAATTTACTTAGCAGTGACCACATGACCTCTGTGTATGGGGAGGAAGCACAGTCAGCTCTTTCCACCTTGAAAATAAGACCTACCCGAAAAATAAGCCCTAGTAGGATTTTTTTTAATGCTTTTTTGACTCTACTGTAATTAAAATATAAGCCGTACTCTAAAAATAAGCCTTAGTTGCGTTTCCATAGGGAAGTGTCGAAGCATCTAAAAAAGTTAAGGAATACAGCAGGACTCTTCATCAAAGAAAGCAGACACCCCCAAAAGAAAGCAGACCGACCCCCCCCCAAAAGTAAAAAAATCGCATTTACCAGACCCCAAACAATTACAGTTGGCAAGTACCGATGGTGGATGGGCTCTCACACAGAGATCTGTGTCGCTGTCAGGTCCTTCACCATTTCAGCTGCATTGCACCGCAGAGCTGTGTATACAGTGACAGAGAAGGCAGAGGCAGTAATAAACCGTCTCTGCCTTATGTAGAGATGGACGGATTTCCTCTCCGTTGCTACATGTTTGTGTATAGATGCACTGCTATGTAATGACATTGTAGAACATCACTGCAGAGTAGGAGTCAGATGGCCCGGATGATTAACACCTTCACCTCCGGCCAATTCTTCGGGGTGGTTTATTGTTGTTTTCGCTCCCCTTCTTCTGAGAGCTGTAACTTTTTTATTTTTCAGTCAATTTTGCCATGTGGGGCTTGTTTTTTGTGGAACAAGTTGTACTTTTCAATGAAACCATGAGTTTTTCCATATAGTGTACTGGAAAACAGCAAAAAAATTCCAAATGCAGAAAAATTGCAAAAAAAACTGTGATTGCACGATTGTTTTTCAGATATTTTATTCTCTGTGTTTACTATTTAAATATAGGGACCCCCATACAGCACCTGAAGGAACTGCCTTCTCCCTCCCTGAGGAAGCCGAATTAGAGCACAGGCTTTTAGTGGCGAAACGTACGTTGGTGGGTTATGGGGGAGCCTTTTTCTCTGCCTATTCAGGATTATGCACTTTAGACTATGCACTGGCCACTTTTTTGATGCACTGGCCACTTTATTGTATGCATTTATTCAAGCGATTTGACTACATATTTTTCCTATGCATTGGGGGTATCTGAGCAGGTTATTTACATGTATCTTTGCACATGCACTTTATATACTATCCCAGTAATATTTGCTCTGGCATTTCCCCTGCATTTTTTTGATCTACCTGACTAGTCATCTCCAAATATTATCTATTCAGCGGTCCTGTTTATGTTCACTCACACCCCTTGTTTTTACTTCTCCTTTTTTGCTGATTGCACATCTATGATTGTATTAATAAAATTGTATTTTCACTTTTTGACACTTTTGACTCTTGTCCTCTTGTTTACCCTCTGTGTTTACTATATAGAAAAACGGATGTGTCGCTGTGATGTCTGAGGTCGGTACAAGTTCGTAGACCTCAAACATGAATAGGTTTACTTTTATCTAAGGGGCTAAAAAAAAATCAAAAGTTTGTCCAAAAAAGTGGTGCACATTTTGCGCCCTTTTCCGCAACCCGTAGCGTTCCCATCATCTATGGCTCAGTGACGGCTTATTTTTTTGTGTCTCAAGCTGGTTTTTAATGGTACCGTTTTTGTGCAGATACCACAGTTTGATCACCTGTTATCGCATTTTGCTCAAAATTTACGGCGACCAAAAAACGTAATTTTGGCGTTTGCCATTTTTTTTTTTGCCACTATGTTGTTTATCAATCAGATGAATTGGTGTGATATTTTGATAGATCAGGCCTTTCTGAACGCGGCGATACCAAATTTGTGTATATTTTTTAATTTTTTTAACCCTTTCATTGTCAATGGGGTGAAAGGAGCGTGATTTGAACTTTTAGGGTTTTTTTTTAATTTTTGAAAACTTTTTGTTTACTTATTTTTATTTTACTAGTTCCCCTAGGGGGCTATAAGGATCAGCAGTCTGATCGCTTATTCATGTCTCCCGATCCGAACAGCAGCGGTCAGATCAGGAAAAATACTGATCTCCTGTAACCTGCAGTACCTGGCTGCTTCTTACAGGACCTAAGTCATGTGAGCTACAGGAGTCGTCATATAACCCTGTACTACCATGACAACCATCAGATCCACATGATCAGGTCACATGACTTCCGGTGGAGGCCTATGAGTAAAGTTTTATGGCGATTGCGATTATACTGGGGCTGTCACAATTTGACAGCGCCATTTAAGAGATTACCAGCCACGGGCAGATCGCGGATCTGCTGGTACCTGCTAGGCACACATCTCAGCTGTAAATCAGCTGAGATGTGCGCCTATCTCTGCCGGCTGCTGGCAGCAGCGAGAGGGAATTAACACTATGACCGCTAGGACATAATTTTACTGCCCGCGGTCGTTAAGGGGTTAAAGTCTACGAGCTCCAAAACCAGTTTAGAATATCTAAACTTTATTTACATATTTTTTCTAGTTTAGGAGTGAAATATAATGTGGGCACATTTTGTAATTGGGATAATTTCCACTAATTTGCTGCCTTCATACAAGAAATGGGTGGTAAATTGTGCGTCAGCGAGTGCACAGATCCGTACGCCATGTGTGGCCCCTCTTCTTCCGTTAGAAATAAGAAAACATCGAATCCTAATTCCATTGCCCTGTTCTTAACCGAAAAACTGGGAAATGTTTTATTTTTGCTCTTTCGTACCTCCCTACTTTTATTCCGGGAACAATTACTCTTTTATTTTTCCGTTCACATTGTCGTATGAAGGATTGTGGGGTTTTTTTTATAAAGATAATGTGCTACTTTTATTGGTCGGTTTTACTACTTACATAGCACATTTCATGTTGAATTTTTCTTCCCTACTCAAATGATCGGCTCATCTTCTCCCCATTCAGGTCCTTATAATATCGAAAATGTTCCTGATTGCCCCATGAAGGATGGATATGGACAGAGACAAGATGGCGGAGAGGATATTACACCTCACCCTAGAGATCCTCTTCCGGCTTACTGGAGAGGTGAGAGATTCTGATGACGTCACATTACATCATTCTTATCTATGGGAATAACAGATGGACAGAACTGGAGAGGTGAGGACTCTGGAAATGTCTGGAGTGAGATTTATTACTGTGTCTCTCCATAACCAGGATTACACAGTAGTGAAGAAGACCTCTAGTGAGCGCTGTCAGGCCCCTGTGTCTGAGGGATGGGGAAGACCCCTGAGCCCAATCACGGGGCCTCCACCTCACCCCCCGATACATAAGGACATCAATGACCAGAAGATCCTAGAACTCACCTACAAGATGATTGAGCTGCTGACTGGAGAGGTGACACTGCTGGGAATGCTGGGACATTATACAGTAACGCTATGAAGGGATCGGGGGTGACGGTATCATTGTATGTGTCAGGTTCCTATAAGGTGTCAGGACGTCACCGTCTATTTCTCCATGGAGGAGTGGGAGTATTTAGAAGGACACAAAGATCTGTACAAGGACGTCATGATGGAGGTTCCCCAGCTCCTCACATCACCAGGTAATAGAGAGGACTAAATACACACGGCCTATAATTATCTGTATGTAAGGAATGAATTCAGTCCCTGTATGTGTCTCCTCCAGTTCTATCCAGTAAGAGGGCAACACCAGAGAGATGTCCCCGTCCTCTTCTCCCACAGGACTGTAAACAAGAAGATCCCGATGTTCCTCAGGATCATCAGGTAGATGGAGTAAAGGTGCCATGAAATCTCCCTATGATGTGTAGACGGCTGTGAAGGTCTTGTGCTCAGTCTTGTTTTATCCTCCAGTATTATATGATTTATACTTGTGTAATGAGAGCGGTGGAGATGGCAGGATTAGAGCTGATCATAGATGGGACTTCTCCATCTGTCTGTGACTTTTACAATATTTCTTTCAGGGGGAAGATCTGCCCCATATTAATACTACAGAGACATATGTGAGGGGTGATGAGCGGAGTAAAGAGGAGATTCCTACAGATAACCGCCCAGGTGAGTAGTGACCACTAAATGCAGAGAAGTCATAGATTCTTCACAGTCCCCGGCTGCTATGATGTGGGACTAAAAAAATGAAAATAACATCCTAAAAATAATGTGTAAGAGATTTCCCGTACATCCTAGATATGGGGAATGTGCAATTTATAGTGGAATGCTCACATGTTCCATATTATTTATACTGGTGAATCGTTGATTTCTTGTATATTAGTGAACTACAGCACTTAGGTGCAGGTATATTCTAAAATAAGACACAAAACCTCCTAGATGCAGAGTGGTGTCGTACAGCCCCTTTAAAATATAAGGGTTTATTAGAATCAGTGTGGAAAAATGTTGCTGTATACAGGCCAGATACAGACAGCCGTTTCGGGGTATTTGCCCCTCATCAGTGTGGAGTAGGAATCTGGGTAGTGGGAGCATTGCCTAGTAAAAGACTATGTGAGCAAGGATGGTTGACCTTAGGGAGATCAACATCCACCACTGCGGAGACACCATCACATGTTTCTCAACGCAGTGATTCTAGAGCAATGCCCCGGGAAGGAACAACCACGGGAAGGGCAATGCTCCCACTAACCAGATTCCTACTCTACACTGATGAGGGGCAAATACCCCGAAACGGCTGTCTGTGGATGGATACCATGTTTGGCATAGGTGGTCTCCTTGACTGGAGACTGCCCTTCCCGTGGTTGTTCCTTCCCGGTGAAAGACCTGGCTAGTTTCCTGCCAGCGTTGAGAAACATGTGATGGTGTCTCTGCAGACCTTCTTGCTTTGAATATTTCCCAGGGGACAAATCACTGCATTGAGAAACACGTGATGGTGTCTCCGCAGTGGTGGATGTTGATCTCCCTAAGGTCAACCATCCTTGCTCACATAGTCTTTTACTAGGCAATGCTCCCACTAGCCAGATTCCTACTCCACACTGATGAGGGGCAAATACCCCGAAACGGCTGTCTGTGGATGGATACCATGTTTGGCATAAGTGGTCTCCTTGACTGGAGACTGCCCTTCCCGTGGTTGTTCCTTCCCGGTGAAAGACCTGGCTAGTTTCCTGCCAGCGTTGAGAAACATGTGATGGTGTCTCCGCAGTGGTGGATGTTGATCTCCCTAAGGTCAACCATCCTTGCTCACATAGTCTTTTATAGGCAATGCTCCCACTAGCCAGATTCCTACTCCACACTGATGAGGGGCAAATACCCCGAAACGGCTGTCTGTGGATGGATACCATGTTTGGCATAGGTGGTCTCCTTGACTGGATTCTGCCCTTCCCGTGGTTGTTCCTTCCCGGTGAAAGACCTGGCTAGTTCCTGCCAGCGTTGAGAAACATGTGATGGTGTCCCTGTAGGCCTTCTTGCTTTGAATATTTCCCAGGGGTCATTGCTCTAGAATCACTGCGTTGAGAAACACGTGATGGTGTCTCCGCAGTGGTGGATGTTGATCTCCCTAAGGTCAACCATCCTTGCTCATATAACACCAATATATTCATGTGCCGCCCCTGTGCCAGCAGCCGGCGCTGCTCGGGTCCTGGCCTTCAGGGGTGGTGGCTTGAGGGTCTCCGGACCCAGAGGTCTCGCGGACACGCCGAATAAATGGGGGGACATAAATGTACGGGCTAGGCCGTATTAAGTTTGTGACACCACCCACGGTGTGTGGTGAATTGGGACAACACCGCTGCTGTGATGTGGCACCCGGGGGAGGTTTAGCGGCAGCAAGTTGTTAACCCCTCCATGGGCAGGGATGGTGACCCCGGGGCCCAGTGGCTGTAGTGCAGGGTGTAACGATCGCAGGGGAATGCATGTTTACTCACAATGAATAATTCACACAAGTCTCTGGTAAACCAAGGTGATGGTGGCCGGTGTCACGGCCAGTTGCATTCGGGTCCCCCACCCGGCTGGTGGTCTCTATCCTTTTTCCTCTGCACTGTTTGTGTAAGAATGACTTCCTAGTGTGAAACGTAGGAGTCTGCTCCTGGCTGGATGTGGCCTGAGGAGCCGTGCCCGCAGACGCTGGCCGGTGGGATCTATGGGCCCTGGCGGTGACTTTTTATCCCTATCGGTGGGCTGTTGTCTTCTATGAGGGACTTTGGGTGGGACAGAACCTCTAGTCCTGGCCTCAATCGGTTAATTAACCAGGTCCACTTGTTTCTGGTCCTGGCTTCAGGGTCCGAGTACCCCCCTTGTGCTCCGGTTTCCGGGTCGGTTCCCCGTGTCGGTACCGGCGGGCTACAACCCTGTCCCGGTCCACCTCGGTTCCACCGAGCCGTCTTCCCAACTCCTGCTGACGGAGACCACCGTCTTCCCGACTCCCGCTGACGGAGACCACCGTCTGCCACCTAGCCAGAGGCACCAGGGCTCCTACCCTGGTACCGTTCAACTTGAACGTCTCTGCTGGAGCTACACCTAGCTCCACCCTACCTCCTCTCAACTTGAACTGCAAGCTTAATCTACTCGTTTTCCCACCCTGGGCTGTCTAAAACCCTAGGTGGGTGTGTCCCAACCGCCTGGTCACGGCCACTGGTGTGTCTATCTTTCCCTATGGGGGGGTGACTAGGGTTTCAGGTCGGCTGTGTGTTGCCTAATGAGGGAAGGTGTTATGCGGGGGCCTATTTGTGACTAGCTGGTTTTGCCAGGGCGTCACATTCATATTTACAAATCAAAGGTTAATATACAAACAATCATAAGTAGTTAAGCCCCTCCCTCTAAATGGTAATCCCAGGGCCCCCCTGTGATCCAGTGTGTTCACTACTCCCATTTGCTGCCTCTATATTGGCCACAAACGTTACAGCAATGACTGGCACAGAGCAAAAGAGTCTGAGCAGTGATTAGCTAGTAGTAATGATTACCCTGGCTGCAGCATTAACGATTCATTGGAGAAGGGAAAGTCTAGTGAGGGGGAAGCCAATTAATAGAGAATTACAATAATCAAGGCGGGAGTGGGTCAGGGCCACAGTGAGGGTTTTTTAGTTGTTTCCATAGTGAGAAAGCGGCGGATTCTAGAGATGTTTTTCAGGTGCAAGCTGTCACGGGTTGATAGGGGAACACAGGGAAGCCTATACTGGCCCTAGAGTGAGCGTAGGGGCTCAGCCTTATCTTCTGGAGGTACCCTTGTTGGTAGGGAGGTCCAGGCCTCCAACCTAGGACATATCTCCTGTCCTTGTCTCTGATGTTAAGACCCCCCTCCACAACCCACCACCCGGGGGAAAGGGACAAGAACCAAAGTAAACACCCCACTAACAAATATGATAAACAGGGGTAACAACTACTCGTACACATGGGAACCACACACAAAGGAGCCACCAAAAGTGCATGAGTGAAATAAACAGAAAAGGGGGGGAATGAAACACACTACTGGGGAACATCCATACCATTTAACCAGCACACCTAGAACTGCTGCAGCAAGCACCAATGCTGCAGCCCACAACACAAGTCTCAGAGAGAGGAAGGAAAATACCAACTCCTTCCACCTCCTGGCCAAGGTTCCAAATTATGAAAATAACCTGCACCCTCTGGTGGAAGTTGAGGGTATTTATAGGGCCTGGGCTTGGTCCCAACTGGAAACACCTGGCCAGGAGTCAGGAGCTGCTGGAAGGTAAACTGACATTAACCCTCTCCTCCCCAAAGGAAAGGGAATCCATTTAATAAATTTAGTCCCACAAGAAAAAGTGAGACTCAGAACCTGTCACAAAAATCTGCAACAGAGGAAATGCGTGACACAAGCAACAAGAGTCACCGAGAGATTGTGTATAGGGGGTGAAGCAAACATCGGTGTCAAACATAACACCCAGACAACGAGCATACGGCCTAGGCGTTATCATGGTGCTGCACACAGAGAGGGAGATGTCAGGTTTAGGGAGGTTAGTAGACGAAGGGAGTAGAAGTTCAGTTTTGGAGAGGTTACGTTTCAGAGAGCAGACATGATTTTGGAGACAGCGGACAGACAGTCACTGGTGTTCTGTAATACAGTGGGGGTGAGGTCAGGGAATGAGGTGTATAGCTGTGTATATTCATTTATCACATTCTTCCACTTTTTTAACAACATGATAAAACCACTTTACAAATTTACTTTTCCAGTTTTACACTTTCAGCAAAGTCAGAGCTTCTTCATACATAATCATATTGCTCCTCCATTCTACAGTAATATGCATGTGGCTGTCAGGGATTGTGCCGGACTGACCCCTCTAATAGTACTGACTGACAAGCTCATTTATGATTCTCCACTGAGAGTCTTACTACAAAATAGTTGTGACCAACGCTCTGAGACATGAACCTAGGAAGATGCTGACTTCAACACTGAATTGGGAAACTACTTGAGCCGATCCTGGTGGCCTGATATCATTCTCTAGTGGTCCTTGCTAAGTGGTCTTCAGTTAGAATGTGAACTGTTTTGTCACCATTACCTTAGTGAATAATGAAATTTTGCAACATGACTTGCAACGCTAATGGACTTTGGATATAGTTAAAAAATAAACTATACATTATTGAAAAAGTATTAACAGTGTTATTCTTGACAGGTGACTGTATTAGGAGATCAGAGGGGCTTCTGACTTCTTCAGAAATTCAATCATATGATCTTGGTGTGCCACAAGACATATATGAAGAACATTGCGTTATCCCAGCTGTATCCTCAACGCTTCAGAGCAAAGATTTACCATCTGATCCTATTAAACAGGTCCTATCTTCTGATTCATCACAGGCTATTAAGGAAAATAAAAGTCACAGAAGAGATGTTAGAATTACCATAGGAACGAAGACATTTTCATGTTCAGAGTGTGGGAAGTGTTTTAATTGTCAATCAAACCTTGTTACACATCAGAGAACTCACACAGGAGATAAGCCTTTTTCATGTCCAGAATGTGGGAAATGTTTTGCAAAAAAATCAAATCTCATTACACATCAGAGAACTCACACGGGACATAAGCCATTTTCATGTCCAGAATGCGGGAAATTTTTTACAACTAAATCAATTCTTGTTGCACATCAGAGAATTCACACAGGGGAAAAGCCATATTCATGTTCAGAGTGTGGGAAAGATTTTACTCGGCTATCAGGTCTTCGTTTCCACCAGAGAATTCACACAGATGTGAAGCCATATTCATGTTCAGAATGTGGGAAATGTTTTGGAGAAAAATCAACTCTTGTTAAACATCAGAGAACTCACACAGGAGATATGCCATTTTCATGTCCAGAATGTGGGAAATGTTTTGGAGAAAAATCAACTCTTGTTAAACATCAGAGAACTCACACAGGAGATAAGCCATTTTCATGTTTAAAATGTGGGAAATGTTTTACAACTAAATTACATCTTGTTACACATCAGAGAAATCACACAGGGGAGAAGCCATATTCATGTTCCGAGTGTGGGAAAGATTTTATTCGGCTATCAGGTCTTCGTCTCCACCAGAGAATTCACACAGATGTGAAGCCATATTCATGTTCACAATGTGGGAAATGTTTTGGAAAAAAATCAAATCTCATTACACATCAGATAACTCACACAGGACATAAGCCATTTTCATGTCCAGAATGCAGGAAATGTTTTACAATTAAATCAAATCTTGTTATACATCAGAGAACTCACACAGGGGAGAAGCCATTTTCATGTTTAGAATGTGGGAAATGTTTTGCAGATAAATCATATGTTATTAAACATCAGAGATTTCACACAAGGGAAAAGTCTTTTTCATGTCCAGAATGTGGGAAATGTTTTACAACGAAATCAAATCTTGATACACATCAAAGAATTCACACAGGGGAAAAGCCATTTTCATGTTCAAATTGAGGTAAAAGTTTTGTGTGTAAATCACATTTGATTAAATATAAAAAAAATCACATAGGGAAGAAGCCATATCTTTGTTGAGAATGTGAGAAATTATTTTCTTTCAAAACATCTCATGTTAAATATTAAAGAGCTCACATAGGCGAGAAGCTATTTTCATACCCAGTAAGTGGGAAATGTTTTATTTTATTAAATGTTTATTCTTTTTATCAAAAATAAAGAATTTAAGTAACTTTTTTTCCCCCACAAAAAATGTAAGAGCCAAAAAACTTACAAAATACCGTAGCATTTTTTGTGTTGTACAGTAATTTTTATTATGATTTTCAAAAGTTTAATAGGGAAGAATAAAGTAAAAATCAGTTTGGGGGAGGTAGGGCGTGAAGAGCGATGCTAAAAAGTAATAGGAAAGAGGGAGGGAAGGGAAAGTACAGGAAAAATTAACCCTTCAACCCCTTCAGCCCAGGTGATTTTCCATTTTTCATTTTTGTTATTTCCTCCCCTTCTTCTGAGAGCCTTAACTTTATTTTTCCGGCAATTTTGCCATTTGAGGGCTTAATTTTTTGTGGGACGAGTTATGATTTTGAATGAATCATTAGTTTTACCATATAGTGTACTGGAAAACAGGAAAAAAAATTCCAAGTGAGGTGAAATTGCAAAAACAGTGCAATTGCACGATTGTTTTGGGGATATTTTATTCAGTGTTCATTTTATGGTAAAACTGATGCCTCATGTCACTATGAGTTTGTGGATACTAAACATGTATACTTTTTATTTGTATCTAAGGAGTTAACAAAAATTCTGAAGTTTGTCCTAATAAGAATTTTTTCATTTTCTGAGACCCATAGCGTTCTCATTTCTCGGGAGCTGGGGCTCAGTGATGGCTTATTTTTTGCATCTTGAGCTGACGTTTTTAATTTTACTATTTTTCTGCAGTTGCTAAGTTTTGATGCCTGTTATTGCATTTTTAAACAATATTACAGTGACCAAAAAACTTTAATTTTTTTCTCGCCACGCTGTGTACCGATCAGATTAATTGATTTTAGATTTTGATAGGGCATTTCTGAAGGCGGCAATACCAAATGTGTATTTTTTTTTATTATGTATTTTTTTTATTATGTTTAAATGTTTTATTTTCAATGTGGCTAATGGGAGATGATTTGAACTTTTTAGATTTTTTTTTTTCATATTTTTAAAACCTTTTTTTCCTTTTAAAAGTCTCCTCTAGGGGACTTATCACTGCACACTGCGAGCACTTGTTCATTTCTGCTGAATAGAGCAACATCGCTGTGATCAGCAGAAATGCAGCGTTCCTGTGAGTGCCGGTGGTCTGTGGGCTCTCACAGGATGGGAGTTATGGTAGCGTCAGGGGCCATCAGCTGACCATGCGCAACCATGTCAATACCAAGACGCCCTGTAATCACGTCACAAGGCGCTGATGGCGGCAGGGAACAGCGCGATTCCCATCGTGGTAATTTAAATTGTGCTGTCAGTGCAATCTAAAGCGTTAACAGGTGCGGGTGGATCAGATCAGTAGAGATATGTGAGGAGTACCACGAGCCTGCGGTAACCAGAGGGAGGCGTCCAAGGGCATACCAGTATGTCCTTGGTCATAAAGGGGTTAAGAAAAAAGGGAGGATATGACCAGCGCTATATATACTTGCATTGTCGCTTATTATTTATTTTTTAGTCCGCGATAAATCCAATGCTTAGTCCATAATAGTCCAAGGTTAATGTTGTTTTTAATGTGTGTGTTCCTAAATGAAAATAAAATTCCATAAAATGTTGCTTAGTCTTTAAAAACCTTCTGGATTTTTCTTCTTTCATCTTTTAAGGCAGGCACAAGAGGCATCTTTGTGAGTCGGGTGCCACACTCCTGCTTCAATTCTATGACGTCACCTTGTCTCTGTCAAAGGGGGTGTTTGTTATTGAATAAGGCTTGCCCTGATGGTTCTTGGAATTATCTTTTCTTTCATGATACAGGTGCATCTCAATAAATTAGAATATCATAAAATTATTTTATTTCAGTAATTTTATACAAAAAGGTAAATGCATATATTATATATTCATTACACACTGAGGGATCTATTTCAAGTGTTTATTATTATGTTTATGGCTTCCAGCCAATGAAAACCCAACAATCATCTCAGAAAATTATAATAATTGCCACAAAATACATTCAAATGTTTCCACACACAGATGTATCCAGGGCATGGGCTACTACTGTCACATTTCTTGTGTTAAGCCACTCATGACCAATAGACAACGCAAGAAGCGTCTTACCTGGGCCAAGGAGAAAACGAACTGGACTGTTCTCAGTGGTCCAAGGTGTTGTTTTCAGATTAAAGTAAATTTTGCATTTCATTGGGCAATCAAGGTTCCAGAGTCTGGAGGAAGAGTGGAGAGACCACAATCCAAGCTGCTTGAGTTCTAGTGTCAGGTTTCCACAATCAGTGATGGTTTGGGGAGCCATGTCATCTGCTGATGTAGGTCCACTGTGTTTGATCAAGACCAAAGTCAGCGCAGCCGTCTACCAGGAAATTTTAGAGCAGTTTATGCTTCCCTCTGCCGACAAGCTTTTTGGAGATGGAAATCTCATTTTCCAGCAAGACTTGGCACCTGTCCACACTGCCAAAAGTACCAACACCTTGTTTAACCTCTTTCCCCAGGGCCATTTTCCGTTTTGTTGGGGTTTTTTTGTCTCCCATTCTTCTGAGAGCCGTAACTTTTAATTTTTCAACCAATCTTGCCATATAAAGGCTTATTTTTTGTGGGATGAGTTGTACTTTTGAATAAATTTATTAGTTTTACTATATAGTATTGTAATGAATCAGCAGGGGGAGTTGGAACCCCAGGAGAATGCTAGGTAGGGATTTCCAGCACCAGGAGAGTGCTGACCGCAATCCTTCAAAGTCTCCCCAGTGGACGATCGTACGGGTCCAAGTCAGAACCAGGAGGTCAACGAGGTACCAGGGGACAAACGGAAACAGTCTAGGGAGAGCCGAGTCAGGAAGCCAAGAGAAAATGTCAAAGACCGGGGAAGCACGGAAACAGAGTTAATAGACAAGCCGAAGTCGGGAGACGGGAGGGCGATGATGCGTTTTATGGCAACAATAACTCACTGAGACCTCATCATAGCAACACGTATCTGGACCACCCTCTCAGAAATCAAGAGCTACCAGCTTTCCTCAAGTTCTTCACACATCGTGAGTTACTTACCAAAGGTCTCTTAAAGTTTAATGACCATCCTGAAAGTTACAGAGCGTGGAGAGCTTCCTTCAGAAATGCCACGGCCGGCCTAGACATCTCTGCCAATGAGGAGATCGATCTTTGGTTAAGTGGCTAGTAAACAAATTGATAGAACATGCAAAACGCATCAGAGATATCAGCATCAACAACCCAAGCAAAGGTTTGTGCCTGTTATGGGAGAGACTTGACAAGTGCTATGGATCTTCAGAGAGGATAGAAGAATCCCTGTTCAAAAGGTTGGAGGACTTTCCAAAAATCTCAAATAAGACCTTTCACATGCTAAGAGAATTGAGCAACATCTTGGTAGAACTCCAAGTCGCCAAGATTGAAGGAGACCTGCCAGGCCTCGCATCCCTAGATACAGCCAGAGGCATTAAACCATTCGAGAAGAAGCTACCTTAAAGTTTGCAAGAGAACTAGTTGAATCGGGGTTCAGATTAAAACAGTGCCACAATGTGCCGTTTCCTCCATTCCCTGTCTTTGTAGATTTTGAGATTTTGTGCACCAGCAAGCCAAGATCAGGAATGATCCCAGAAACCAAAAAACATATAATCTGCAACCATCATCATTACAGGGTACTTCAACATTCTATTCACACAAGCCACGAATATAAAGCCTTCCCGCGCCTTACATAAAGGTATCTATAATCAGGCCGCCTTTATAGAAGAATCCATATGCTATATCACTTGCAGTAGGTTATTATACATATCTTTTGCTTCATTTTTAGGTACTTACCTATAACTTCACCTTCATTTTGCACTTTTTTAACTGTCACACTTCAGTCAATAAAGATCGCTGCTCTCAGGTAAACTTTACTCTTTTGGACTTCATAACTCCTGCACCGTGAAATACAAATATACTTACCACTGTGCATTTTTTTAACAGGTTTTACATGTATCCTGTTGGTTATACAGTATTAATCTGAGCTTCCAACTTATTGTATCATCCTGAAATACCTTTAAATTTATTTAATAAAATACATATATTTTTTAATACTATCAGTTTTATAGTGTTTTCTTTACCATATATTTTCACCCATAATCAATCATTTTTTTTCTAGATCTTACCCCCACAAAAACCTGTGGCGCCCTGGACAAGCCAGGACTTCACAGGTACTGCAACAACACACCCCACACCCCGGTTAGGCACACCAGTCACACACAAATCCTTGTTGCCTCCCTCCAGGGGCTGATGTCCACACCAGGTGGGGTGGAGCCAGGCGGTTGGCCCTGCCCATCGAGGAGTTCACAGTCCTGGAGGCGGGAAAAGGGTTCAGATCAGTTTAGGGAAGTGCTAGTGGAGCAGCACACTGACAGGGTACGTGGCCCGGGCACATACAGCAAGGTTGGCAGACGGTGGTGACCGCCTGCAGGAGAGGCCGATTGACGCGAAACCGTAGGACCGGGGTTGGACGGTGGCCCACCGGTACCGAACCGGGGAGCGAAGAGAAGCCAGCACCATTCGGCAGGGCTTGCGGACCCCGACCAGGCTTGGAGTTGCTGTTAAACCGGTCAAATCCGTTAGCGAAGGGAACCTTCGGGGTTTACCAGCATTAAAGACCCGACTGAAGGCAACCGCTCAACCAGAGAAGGAAAATACAGTCACCGCCAAGGCTACAATTCCCAGGACCAGAGCCTGCAGGCAAAAGGGGCTCCTCCAGCACCTATCCAAGCTGGGGAGCGGGTTACCGGTGGGAAGCCATCGGGACCGAAAGAACTTTAAAGGTGCAGGGAAAGGCAGCCACTGCCAACCTACCAGGAGTGACCACCACAGCCGGCTGCGGGACCCTTCCATCCAGCCGTTTGTTTTACCAGAGACTCCGTGTACATCATTGGCTGAGTGAGTACCACCGTACCGTCTGGCACCGCGCTGCGCCCGCGACCCTGCACCTCACTGTCCCTGCGCATCCACTTCTCCGTCTCCCTAACCGGGCCCCGGGACCACCAACCCCCTACCCACGGAGGGAAGAGAATCATCTCAGCTGCTCCCCGTCATCGCTCCCGGGATCCACGTCCAGAGCAGCGGTGGTGTCCCAACCTCACCACAAACCGTGGGTGGCATTACGGACCGACATTCCAAATCCCAACAATCATCCCCTTTCACTCACGGGCGAGGAGCGCCGCTCGAGTCCCCGGATCCGGCCCACCGCTCGAGCCATCGAGCAACCAGCAGCGCCGGACCCGAGCGTGCAGTGAGCGCAGCGGCCCCCCTCCCCGCCCGCGACAACTTGGCGTCACGAACAGGATCTTACCGTTCTACCGCCTGGTAGAAGTGCGCCTTGTGTCCCGCCGGAGGGGTCCGGCCGAAAATTTTCAGAAGCCGCCATCTTGGGCGCGAAGATTTCCCAGCTCGAGCGTCTTCTCGAGCAGTGGAGGCGCGAAGGCCGAAGCTCCGCCCCTGAAGAGGAGGTACAGAGAGAAATCCAAGGGGGGACGGAACCAAGATGTCGGCACCCGACGGAGCCGCTGGAGACGCGCCGGTTGCAGCCGCAGTGGCGCCCGTGGATGGCAATGGGCCAGCCCGTGTTCCGGCCAAACGAGCAGGGGAAGCCGCGGCCCCCGCCATTGCTCAGGTGATGCCGTTCTCCTTGCCCTATGTGCCCGGAGCTACCTGGCTGCCATAGTACGACGGGAAACCTGATGCCCTACAGGGCTTCCGGAAAAAGCTTAACCCGGTCTTAGAATTGTATCCCCTGACCGATAAGCAACGTGCAGCGGTAGTGCTGGGACAGCTATCCGGCACGGCTGAGCAGGAGGCGGAGACCTGGGCCGAGGGGGACCGGGCCTCTGTGGCCACCATCTTTGAGAAGCTGCAGATTGCCTTCGAGACCCGCACCGAAGCCGAGCTGCGGATGCAGTTTTACCAATGCCTGCAGATAGTATTAGAGACTATGCCCTGCGCCTGCAAACCGCCCTCCGCACACTGAAGCGGGTGGACACCATTAATGATGCGGACAGCAACAAGATGTTAGTCAAGCAGTTTGTGCAGAGGATGGGGTCCCCAGAAGACCGCAAGCAACTTCGGCTGTGGGCCCTAATGTGGACTTTGCCGTGCTGAAAGAACGGGCCATCAAAGCGCTGCAGCCCCCAGCATCTGAAGTCCTTGGGGCAGCCCCATGGACAGCGGAGACGGCTCCCATCGTGGTGGCCCCTTCTCCCCCAACTCCCTCGGTGCCTGCAGCCCCTGGCGGAATGATGGAAGAACTGGCTGCCCAGGTCCGCCGCATGGATGGAGACCTCGCCAAGATCCTCGCCGCACTCCAGCCTCCGACAAGATCCCAGCCTCCGGGGAGGATGCAGCTCGCCGACAGCCCGGAGGACGTTCCTTGGATGCAGCGGAGAAGGCCAATGACTCACGGTATGGACCTCTGATTTGTTACAGGTGCAGCAAGCCCGGCCACTACTCCCGACGGTGTCCGTTAAACGAGCAACCCCTGGGGCCACGGGCCAATCCTCAGGAGTAGAACCCAGTGGCCTCCTAGACTGGCGAGATCGGTACATTGGAGCCCGGCCTATCATCCCTCTGGCAGTAGACGGCGTCCCGCAGATGGCCCTCCTGGACACTGGACCCCAGGTAACCACCATACCATACACACTGTATCAGCGATATTGGGGGAAAGATGAACTTGCCCCCCCAGACAGTAGCATGACACTGATCGCAGCCGATGGACTCCCATTGACCCAGGTGGGATACAAACAAGTGGCCATGACCGTGGGACGAGCTGAACTGCAACACCAGGGGATGATTGTGATAATGAATGAACCCAGTGATCATGACCCGAAAGTAGTACTAGGGACTAATGTAATGGAACACTGCATCAGTGACGTGTTGACCCTACTGCAGCAGCTGGCCGCCACGGCGGCAGGGAGCCGACAGAGGGCTGTGCAGCGTGAGATCCGGGCCTTGATGTATCGGCAGCAGATGAACTCAACAGGAGGGGAGATTAGAGGAGTGAGAGTGATGGATGCGGCCCCTTTGATTGTGCCCCCCAGGAGCGAGATGATGATTTGGTGTAGGGCAGCGGTAGGTCCCCAAGGGCGAGACTACCCCGCCATGGTAGAACCCATGCCCTCTGAGCACTGGCCCACGGTAATGGCCGCCCGAGGAGTGGTAGATGTCAAGAAAGGGAGAGTGCCCGTAAGAGTGTTAAACTGTGGAGAGGAGGAGGTTAGGCTTCCCCGGTACGCTACCCTCACCAGGTTGCTTACTCTGGACCCCCACACCATCCAGGGGGCCGCTCCTCCGACCCCACCGCCTACTGCCAGCCCTCACCCATCCCCGGGGGGACTAGATGAGTGGTGTCAAGAGTTACACATAGGCACTAATCCTACCCCCACACACCACAAAGAAGGGGTATACAGGGTGGTACTGGAGTGTGAGCGGGTTTTCAGCAAACATTCATTAGATTTTGGGCAGATTAAAGGGGTCCAACACCACATCCCTACCAGTGAACATCCCCCTATCAAAGAGAAATACAGACCTATTCCCCCTGCACACTACCAATGCGCCAAAGTCATGTTGAGGAACATGAAGGAGGCGGGGGTTATTAGGGATAGCTGTAGTCCCTGGGCCGCCCTGCTGTTGCTGGTCAAGAAGAAGGATGGCACCATGAGGATGTGTGTGGATTACCGGAAGATTAACCAGATAACGCATAAGGATGCTTACCCCCTGCCCCGTATTGAAGAGTCCCTGGCTGCGCTGAGAACCGCTAACTACTTCTCTACCCTTGACCTCACCAGTGGGTACTGGCAGGTGGCCGTGGCGCCGGAAGACCGTGAGAAGACCGCCTTCGCTACCCCCATGGGACTCTGTGAGTTCAACAGTATGCCGTTCGGGCTGTGTAACGCCCCTGGAACCTTCCAACGGCTGATGGAATGCTGTCTGGGACATCTGAACTTTGAGACCGTCTTGTTGTACCTGGACGATGTAATTGTGTACTCACAGACGTATGAAGCCCACCTGGAGCACCTAGCCGAGGTGTTCGTGTCCCTTGCCAAGTATGGGATGAAATTGAAGCCCTCAAAGTGTCATCTATTGAAGCCCAGAGTGCAGTACCTCGGACACGTGGTGGGCGTGGAAGGCGTCGCCCCAGACCCCGAAAGGATCACGGCCATTCAAGACTGGCCGAGGCCAACCACGGTGAGAGAGGTGAGGCAGTTTGTGGGTCTGGTGGGCTACTATCGACGCTTCATTAAAGGATACACGAAAATGGCGGCCCCCATGCAAGACCTCCTCGTGGGACAGACCGAGGGTGGCAGATCCCCTGGAACCCCGTTGGTGTGGGAGGAAGAGCATGAAGAGTCCTTTCATCAGCTGAAGACGGCCTTGACTGGTGAAGAAATCCTGGCGTACCCCGACTATAGTCTCCCATTCATCCTTTACACCGATGCCAGTAAAGTAGGCTTGGGAGCGGTCTTGTCCCAGATCCAGGGCGGAAGAGAGAAGGTGATCGCTTATGCTAGCAGGAAACTCCGACCTACGGAACGGAATCCCGAGAACTACAGCTCCTTCAATCTTGAGCTCCTAGCACTGGTGTGGGCCATCACCGAACGATTCCGCCATTACCTAGCAGCGGCCAAGTTCACCACTTATACGGACAACAACCCGCTAACCCATCTAGATACGGCTAAGCTGGGTGCCTTAGAACAGCAATGGGTAGCCAGGTTGGCTAATTATGATTTCACCATCAAGTACCGAGCCAGCCGTAAGAATGCTAATGCTGACGCACTCTCCCGGATGCCCCACCTGTTGGGAGAAGGACCGGATGATGATGACCTCGAAGAGATCGAGTTGCCTGCGTTCCACCGGCCGCCAGCCGAAAAGTTGCATGTCCATCAACAACAGGTGAACTTAGACCCGCTGCCTAGTCAATGGTGGCAAGAAGCCCAGGATCGAGCCCCTGCTGTCCGCTTGGTCAAGACCCTGGTGGAACAAGGCTCCGCCGGGATAGACCCTGCTGCCCCCGCCGAGGCCCAACGACTGTAGAAGGAACGAGCCCGGCTGTACCTGCACCAAGGAAAGCTGTATCGGGAGTTGATCAACCCGAAAACCCATGAGAAGATTCGCCAGTTGGTGGTCCCCCAGGCTGATGTGCCCACTGTCCTGCAGGCATACCATGACGGCGCCGGGCACTTTGGGTGGAAGAAGCTGGAGATGCTGTTGAGGGAGCGATTCTATTGGAGTGGGATGCCTGTGGAGTCTGTGGAGGCCTGGTGCCGAGATTGTGGTCCCTGCACACTGAGAAGAAGGGACCCCTTGCAAAGGCGTAAGAAACTACTTACGGACACGCCCGAGAACTGGCAGGGCAACCACAAACTAGTGGAATGTAAATAAAATGTTGGCATTTGTTCTGTAGCCGCCTCCGGAGAGGCTGTTTTGGGAGGATGGGCCTGGAGGAAATGGATGGCCCAGGCCCGCCACTACTGTAACCGGTGGCGATCCTCCGGGGGTTCAGGGGTTCCCCATGGACGTGGGTCCCCTGAAAGAGACCGAACCCGCTCGGGCAGCCTGGTGATGGACTGGGGCAAGGGGTGCTGCCCATATCTTAGGGGCAGCATCAGGGCCAGGTTGTTTGGGTGGGGGAAGAGCGGAAGCTGTTACCGTTAATAAAAGTGTGCCGTTAGTAACGTTAAAGAAAGTGCCTCCCGTAAGGGAAGATTGAAAAAAAAATGCTTATGTTGAAATGTTTTTACATGTTTCTTACATCTTTTTCAGTTTGTGAAAAATAACACTGGTGATGGACGGGCAGCCCACGGACGGTCTGCATTTGACCAAGGGGGAATGTGGCGCCCTGGACAAGCCAGGACGTCACAGGTACTGCAACAACACACCCCACACCCCGGTTAGGCACACCAGTCACACACAAATCCTTGTTGCCTCCCTTCAGGGGCTGATGTCCACACCAGGTGGGGCGCAGCCAGGCGGTGGGCCCTGCCCATGGAGGAGTTCACAGTCCTGGAGGCGGGAAAAGGGTTCAGATCAGTTTAGTGAAGTGGTAGTGGAGCAGCAGACTGACTGTGTCCGGGTACGTGGCCCGGGCACATACAGCAAGGTTGGCAGACGGTGGTGACCGCCTGCAGGAGAGGCCGATCGACGCGAAAGGAGCGAAGAGAAGCCAGCACCATTCGGCAGGGCTTGCGGACCCCGACCAGGCTTGGAGTTGCCGTTAAACCGGTCAAATCCGTTAGCGAAGGGAACCTTCGGGGTTTACCAGCATTAAAGACCCGACTGAAGGCAACCGCTCAACCAGAGAAGGGAAATACAGTCACAGCCAAGGCTACAATTCCCAGGGCCAGAGCCTGCAGGCAAAAGGGGCTCCTCCAGCACCTATCCAAGCTGGGGAGCGGGTTACCGGTGGGAAGCCATCGGGACCGAAAAAACTTTAAAGGTGCAGGGAAAGGCAGTCACCGCCAACCGACTGGGAGTGACCACCGCAGCCGGCTGCGGGACCCGTCCATCCAGCCGTTTGTTTTACCAGAGACTCCGTGTACATCATTGGCTGAGTGAGTACCACCGTGCCGTCTGGCACCGCGCTGCCCCCGCGACCCTGCACCTCACTGTCTCTGCGCATCCACTTCTCCATCTCCCTAACCGGGCCCCGGGACCACCAACCCCCTACCCACGGAGGGAAGAGAAACATCTCAGCTGCTCCCCGTCATCGCTCCCGGGATCCCCGTCCAGAGCAGCGGTGGTGTCCCAACCTCACCACAAACCGTGGGTGGCGTCACGGACCGACATTCCAAATCCCAACAATCATCCCCTTTCACTCACGGGCGAGGAGCGCCGCTCGAGTCCCCGGATCCGGCCCACTGCTCGAGCTATCGAGCAGCCAGCAGCGCCGGACCCGAGCGTGCAGTGAGCGCAGCGGCCCCCTTCCCCACCCGCGACAAACCCCCTCCCTCCCATTTTTAGTGAGCGCAGTAGTATTTGTATTCCATTTTTATTAACCCTGACAGGCTCATGCAGACCCTGCCTGCTACCTGCAGTTCCTATTAGAGCCAACACTGTTATAACCAGATTCCCCCTCCCCAATATCCCCATTGTAGAGCGCTAGTGTCCATTCTCAAAAAGCTTGAAAATAACAAGTGTACTGCAATCATTGCTCCTCATGGCTATGTTGCTTCCCTGCTGATCGAGTATTATCACGCATAGGTTAGACATCAAGAACTTGGTCCTTCGAAGCTCACTCATGAGACTCTCACAACCTTCATGGCCGAGGTAGTAGCCATTATGAACGCTATACAACTGGTTTCCATATCCAATGATCCTGATGACCTATAATAATAATAATTTTTATTTCTATAGCGCCAACATATTCCGCAGCGCTTTACAATTCAGAGGGGACATGTACAGACAATATGATACAATTCAAAATAACAACATTAAGATACCAGGAGAAGTGAGGGACCTGCTCGTAAGCTTACAGTCTATGAGGAAATAGGGGAGGCACAAAAGGTGAATGGGGGGGAGAAAAGCTTGTTATATATGGTCCAGCCATCGATTTAATAGGGGGTTCAAAAGCAGCTGCATGAACCCGTCATTGGCCAGAATTTATAGAGGTACAGGGTACAAGAATTGGAAGTAAATTTTTGGGAAGGGCAGAAAGGGACTAGATTAGATCAGGGCAGTGAGGTGATAGGCTAGACTAAAGAAATGAGTTTTTGGGGACAAGCAATAAGCTGTTTGAAGAGTGGAAGGTGAGGGGTATAAGGACTGTTGCTCATCTCTTGCACACCTCAGAGCCTAGATGGTTGAGTAGAGACGAAATTATAGCCCAGTACGGCTTGGGGCCTAACCAACTAATCCAATATGACCAAGTGAGGTATAGTATTATGACTCAGTTACATGATGTAACCCAGGAGGTAGTATTTAACTCTTTTGATTGTCTGGTAAAGAACTCAATAACTTCATCATCTATCTCTTTTCTTTTTATGGAGCCATGCGTGATCTACTAATAGGACAGCACCCGGAAGGTTTATTTAAATCTTGGGAAAAACAATTTGAGGACCCGTCTATGGGGGTAAAAATTAGGGGAGGGTGGAATGCTCTTCTTAAATCAATTTTAAATGAGCATTGGCGAGAAACCCAATTTAGAATTATGCACAAGGCAATTTATGGTTTTAATCTCCCTCCATCAGCAACAAAGCCAGACAGGCTTACATTTTGCCCTAAATGTAAGATTAGTGGAACTGATCTCCTTCACGGGTTGTGGTCCTGCCCCCATTTGAGTCCATTATGGTCACAGATCAAAAGTTGTATACAAAAGGTGTGGGGTCTTGAAGTTCGGCTCTCACCCGGGTTCGCTATTTTTCACCATTGGGAGGAGGGGAACGATACTAAAGGGGAGATGACTAACCCACCCAGACTTATACATGTGATACTTCTGGCAGCCAAGAGAGTGATACTTAAAAATTGGTTGGAGTCTAGGGTCCCCACGATTGAAGAGATCTTGGGTCAGCTCATGCATCTTCTTGAAATAGAAGGATTGGATGCACAAAGGAGGGCGGATAGAATACGACAGCACTTTAACAAATGGAAGAAATTCATACTGGCATATGGTACTCGGGATGAGATAGTCAGGATTATGTCACCTTTCAAGGACACAGTCTGGTATCATACTGAAAAATTGTAGGATACATTGGATGGCTTGGAGGTGGGGGAGGAAAGGCCGAAAGGTGACTAAAAGTAGAGGGGGAAATAACCGATTTGAGTGGGACTTCTTTATTGTATGTCATTACCATGTTCACAAGGGTTCAATGGGGGGAATGATAAGAATGTTGGGTTAAGGGGTCGCTGCTTTCCTTTGTTTTATCTTGCCATGTTACGGTCATTTATTCTAAAAACTGGTATGGAATTTGAGATGATCAAACATGACAATGTAATGTTTTTGAATTGAATTAACAATGCTGAATTCGCTTATGCCAGTGTTATGTTATTGAAAAATTTGAATAAAAATATAGTTAAAAAAAAAAAAAAAGAAATGAGTTTTTAGGGCCCGCTTAAAGGTGTGGATGTTGGGAATTAATCGGATTGCTCTTGGTAGTGTGTTCCAGAGCAGAGGTGCAGCTCGTGAGAAATCCTGAAGATGGGAGTGAGAGGTTCGAATTGTTGAGGATGTCAGTCTTAGGTCATTAGCAGAGCTGAGGGCACGGATGGGATGATAGACAGAGATGAGGGAGGAGATGTAGGGTGGTGCAGAACCGTGGAGAGCTTTGTGAGTGAGAGTGATAAGTTTATGTTGGATTCTGTAGCGGATGGGCAACCAGTGCAATGACTGGCAAAGAGCAGAGGCATCAGTGAAGCGGTTGCAGAGGAAAATGATCCTGGCTGCGGCATTCAAAATGGATTGGAGACTTCCGGATCCGGTCCTGGCTGAGGTGGTGGTGTAGAAGAGAAGCTCCTGCTACCCCCCGAAAAAATCGTCAGATAGAAGCCCCCCCGAACGAGTGACCACGGTGAAAGTGAGGAAGCAGGGAACCGGAAGAGAGCTGGCAATGGAACGGTACCTGCTGCGCAGCGCTGGAGGTGGAGAGGGATCCTGGAGGAGCGGCGACGCTGCAGGCCGGAGTGGAGTGGAGGAAAACAGCATGGTGCCGGCGAGCATGATGGAGGAGGAGCCAGAAACACAGGCAGGAGATGCAGCTAAGAGGTGCCGGAGACAGAGAGAGGAGGAGGTCGTGAGTGGGGAAACAGAGGAAAGTGAAATTGGAGAGAAGTGGCAGCAGGGGACAGAAGAGGACGGTCAGCAATGGGAGGAGGAGGGGGACATGGAGGAAGAAGAAAGAGGGGAGGAGGAGGGCGGCAATGAAGGGGTGCATGGAGGAACAGGAGGGCTGGAAGAGAATATGGAGCTGCAGCACAGGGGAAATGGATCTGGACAATCTCAACAAAAGATAAATGCTGGTTTTATTACCCCTAATAAAGGCTGCAAGAAGCACCCAGGCACAGTAGTGTCACAAAATTACAAGCAGCTAGAAGGAGGCAGAGGATCAGTGCAGGTGAGGAGAACTACAAAGACAGCACCACCTGCAGGACAACACAAGCAACCACAAGAATTTAATGTAGATTATAAAAAACTGGCTGAAGAAGTGACATCCCATCTGTCCAAAGAAATCAAAACAGCCATTGAAACCGCTATACAGACATCATTAGCGGCTATGCAAAAGGAAATAAATGATCAGGCAACCAGATTGACAGAAACAGAGCAGAGAATATCCGAGTCAGAGGAAGCAATACTGACCATGCAAGAGCAAATAGCAACCTTAATGAAGTCCAATGACTACCTGAGGGACAAGGCGGAAGATCTAGAAAACAGGTCGAGACGCAACAACTTACGCATAGTGGGGCTGCCAAAATCGGTATCAATGGGGCAGTTGGACAACATCTGTGAGCTGGAGCTACCACAGGCCCTAGGCATAAAGGCGAAATTTAGGGTGGAAAGGGCCCACAGAGTGGGTCCACTGAGGCAAAAGGAGGCAAATAAAGCTGAAAGACAAAATTTAAATAACAAATTTTCACCAAGAGCCAGACAGGTGATAGTCAAGTACCTCGATTATAAACACAAGGAGGAAATTCTGAAGGCTTTCAGAGATCGGAAGCGACCACTACAATACCAAGGCAATAGACTGCTAATCTTTGGAGACTATTCTGCCGATGTCTCCAAAAGGAGAAAGGAGTTCATTAAAATCTGCACATTTTTGTTCAACAAAAAGATAAAATGCCAGTTGCTGTACCAAGCTATATTGAAGGTTAGAAATCCCAATGGCTCGTTTGCATATTATAAAGACTATAAGGAAGCTGAAAACATCCTCTTGTCAGAACAAGATAAGAGTCGGATGGAAAGACAAGAGAGAGGACCTAGTGGAGGAGACACCGGTGGAAGAGGATCCCTTACAGGCCTGGGGAGAGATGCGGGACAATCCAAGGGGCGAACATCAGAGGAGGCCAGAGGTGACAGGTGTCGGAGTCCAGTTCAGCGGCACAGCCCCAGGACAGGCCACGGGGACTAGCACTCTGAGAAGACACAAGGCTTTTGACTTTTGAGCTGATCTGTTCTGGTGTTCCTGGTGGTTTTTTTTTTTTCTCTCTCTACTTCTCCTCCTTGTTTTCTCTCAGGAATAACCGTCGGATACAGGCCCAGCGGATCTGATTTACTCGGAGTGAGGGTCCCTCAATATCAGGACTAAATCGGATGCTTGGCTATCAGTAAGGTTCTAGCATACCTAAAGTTTGTGACATATTGTACTAAGTCTTGTATAATGCTCAAGGTTGTTTCATGTTATTCGGGGGACAGATTAGAATATATACTGTATGGGGGGGGGGGAACCAGGGAGCTCAATGTTTTGGCTAGGAAAAGGGGAAGTCACCAACATGGCGGTAAGCGCCGAAAAGTCTTTGACAGGGAAGACATGTTCTATTGTTATATGTTTTTTGTTTTTGCTATGCTGTTCTATGTTACATTCACAAAAGGGAGGAAGGGAATGTCATTCTAATGGAATTACGCGTGAACGTAGGATAGGTCGTCTCGTTTCCCCCAATGGTGGGGCTCTAAGTGGTGGACATGGCAAGACCAGGTCATTTAGGCAATCATGGTACAATTAATAACATGGAACGTTAAAGGCTTGAGGCTTGAGATCACCCAACAAAAGGGCGATGATACTAAGACACCTGAAGCGGTTAAAAACAGATATTGCCCTACAGCAAGAAACACACTTGGGGAGGGAGGACTTTTTCCGCATGAAGAAACACTGGGTGGGCTCAGTCTATGGGGCAGCAGCGCAAGGCAGGAAAGCGGGCACCATGATTTTAATAAATAAGCAACTAAGTCATGAAGTAGTGGCACATGAGGAGGATGATCAAGGGAGGTGGCAACACTTAACAATTATTAGTCCAGCTGGCAGACTCAGTATCTATAATGTGTATGGACCGAACTCGCAACAGATCGCGTTCCATGATAATATAAAGACCATCATATTATCTGATGAGGAGCCCAACATCATAGTGGCGGGAGACTTCAACACAGTCCCAGACTCGGCTGAAGACAGAGGAAGGAGGGAGGGGGAGACTGGTGCAGGGGACAGGAGTTCAGTCAACAGGGATGTAACATTGGAGGATGTAGGTCTGAAAGATATTTGGAGACTAACTCATCTGCACGACAGAGAGTTCACACACTTCTCCCATCCGCATGATAGCTGGTCACGCATAGATCAGATATGGATGTCTCGGGATCTTGTGAATGGAGTACAAAAGTGTATGATTGAAAACATGGTGATCTCTGACCATAGCCCGGTGAGAGTGGACATCAGAGAAAAGTTTAGGAGAGGGTCAGACATTATTTGGCGATTCCCGTCGTTCCTCCTCAGACAAGATAATTTTCATAAGATACTAAAAGAGTGGAGGGAGGAATTCGCAGAGGATAACAAGGAACACAGGGTGACCCCAGTGCTATACTGGGAAACGGCAAAAGCGGTCCTGCGGGGATGCTTGGTGGGGTATGCGGCAATGATTAAAAGGAAGACCAACGAGAATTACAACTATCACAGCGAGTTAGTGCAGATAGCATATTCAAAGTACTTGGCAGATAGGTCTAGCACGCTAAAAGACAAATGGTTGGAGGCAAAGAGAGGCTTTGATGGGTGGGCCAAAAAAAAGGAACAATTATACTGGTCACACAAGGAAGCCGATCTTCATAGATTCGGTAACAAGGCGGGAAGGATGCTGGCAAATCTGGCAAGAGGTAGTAGAAAAGTAACGGTGATCTCTAAACTGAAAACAAAGGAGAGAGAGGTAACCACAGACCCTAAGGTTATCAACAAGTTGCTGGGGGACTACTATAGAAAGTTATACGGGACAGGAAATAATCACACACCTAATGCGGAAGAATGGTTAAGACAAGCCCAAATGCCTAGTTTGACGGAGGAAGACAGGGGAGCCTTAAATGAAGACATAACAGTGGAGGAGGTGACAAGAGCAATAATGAAGCTTAATGTCAATAAGGCACCAGGACCCGATGGCTTTAATAGCGAATTTTATAAGGTGTTGAAGGAGCAGATCTCACCGGATCTAACTGCAGTTTTTAACGCAATCCAGTGAGGAGCATAAATTCCTAGAAATGCCAACATAGCGTATATCAAATTACTCCCTAAGGGAACCAAACATCTGGATGACCCCTCCAGTTACAGACCCATATCGCTCATCAATCAAGATCTGAAACTAATGTCTAAAATCATGGCTGACAGACTGGCCATTATTTTACCCAGGATAATATCAGACCAACAGGTAGGGTTTATCAAAGGGAGAAATGCAGTAACTAACATTTGAAAGATGATCCTAGTGGTAGACGCGGTTAGATTGGGGCGCACGGAGGGAGGGGCAAGACCTGCTCTAGTCACACTAGATGCTGAGAAAGCATTCGACAATGTCAATTGGAGATGGCTGGAAAAGGTGATGGAGGCCACAGGGATTGAAGGCAGAATGAGACTCTACATCAGGGGCTTATACGCCAATTCGAGAGCTAGGGTCCATACCCCAGGCTTCCTGTCGGATGTGTCCCCCTGATGAGGGGGACGAGACAGGGTTGCCCGTTATCACCCCTGTTATTTAATTTGGCAATCGAGCCACTATCAAGAGTACTACAAGGACAAAACAGTTTCAAAGGGATTAGGATAAGATGAACAGAAATAAAAACAGCACTTTTTGCTGATGATGTGATATTGTATATGGGGGATCCTAACGCGGATTTGCCACAGACTCTTGTCATGATTGAAAAATTTGGTTCACTCTCAGGCTTTAAGTTAAACAAAAAAAAAGTGAGATCTTGTTTTTAAGAGGATATCAAGGGATAACAGGTAGAAGCTCGAGAGATGGTTGTCTATGTGGGATACCTATAGCACAGACATCAATCAAGTACTTGGGAGTGCATATAGGAAGATCGGTGGAAGCAATTTATAAATTGAACTATGACCCGCTGATTAAAAAAATCATAACCCAACTAAGGGGGTGGAGGGGTCTGCCCTTACCACTTCTGGCAAGATGCCACCTAGTAAAAATGATGAACTTTCCTAGGTTGTTGTATCCCTTCCAGACGATTCCGCTATTGTTGAAACTAAAAGATGTTAACAGACTCAACTCAGCGTATGCGGATTTTGTATGGAGGGGGAAGAAACCTAGAATAAAGCTACGTACTGAAGTCAGTGGAGGACTCAGTTTCCCAGATGTTAGGGGTTACAACCTTGTGTGCATTATGAGACATGTAATACCAAGGAGAGCAGGCGAGTTTTTAAAGTGCAAAAAGGTACATATTTTATTAAGGATGGAGGTGACACAAACTTGTAGGCATTAGTAAAAAGATAAAACCCAGACCCATCCAAGGGCTACATGCATATGGGATGCTATGTCATAGTCACTGGAACATTCAAATAAGTATACAATATCAAGTATTCTATGTTAGAAGATATCTCTATTATATGTGCAACAGTATCAGATAAAATCTGCAGAATGTAGGGTATATAGAGTTAAATAAAACAGAGGTCAAAAATACTACTGGTAGGTAGCATAACAATAATGAATGGCCTATGACCATGCAGATCCCACATCATCTATCAGCAAATAGAGGCATTGCAGGGTTACATCTCATAGATAATCCAGAGTGATTAACTCATATTACATGGATCCTGCAGGAGCAGGAATCATACCCTTTAATGCCGGAGGATTGTCCATAATGGAAAAATGCAAGTGCACACTTGGAGGTCAAGGGTCGTGGTCCCCAGGCTGCCCGACGTACGTTTCGATAGAAGTGTTGTCTTTCTTCTTCAGGGGATGGGGTGCCATGATGTACGTTCCAGAAATGCCGGTTTTAAATGGTGGCGCTAATTACCGAAACCGGAAACCGCGTAACGGCGCATGCGCGGCTCCATCCGGCAAGTCTCGCGTGATAAGCCGCCGTCACGCTATCGCGCGCATGCGCGGGAGCGAAGACGCGTCACCATGGCTCCCGCGCATGCGCGGAGCACAAGACGGCGGTAATAGCACGGAGAGAAGGCAGAGGATCTGGGCATGCGCACATGGGTTCCAGGATCGGGTACAATACATACATAAGATATACAATTATATTACAATTCAAGAAGGCCACCACATAAGAGATTTTCCACATGGTTCATGTAATGCCATTACATAAATAGAGTTCCTATAAGGAAAGGAAACCAAATAAAAAACCAGCATTAGAAAAACAGGAACAGAGAGAAAATTAACCCCTTCACGACCGCGGGCAGTAAAATTACGTCCTATTTTAACATGACTTAACGACCAGGGACGTAATTTTACTGCCTAAAGTTCATTTGATTGCCGTGGCCATAGCAACGGCTTTCAAATGATGTCCCCTGCTGTTTCTTACAGCAGGGGACCTTTGCTTCACCCCAGGGGGGGTGGCATCGCCACCCCCCATCGACGATCGATGTGATTGGCTGTTCAAATCTGAACCGCCAACCACATCTTGATTTCGGTAAAAATAATGCCGGAAATAGTGCGATACTGTGAGATCCAGCTATGAGACGCCGTAGCAGGTACAGCAGATCATAGGTGGATCTCAAACATGTCGCCCCCAGCCCCTGCAGCACTGATTGGAGCGATCGTGCTATGACGCGCAATCGCTCCAATCAGTGTGCAGTGGGGCGGTTTGATTTGCTGGTGGCCGCCCTCCCCAGGCCTGTGCTGGTCTGGGGACCCTCCCCCAACATGTCTGCAGCATGCAGCACTGGCTGGTACTAGTGGTACCACGCCACCGCTGCTGCTGCCGCTGCTGTCACGGAGCAGGAGCAGGAGCGGTGAGTATTGTGCCCACCTTGCAGCCCCTGCGCGCTCCTGTGATTGCTCCTGCGTGCACCCGTAATGGCCCCTGCCCGTGCCCCCCTGCGATCTTCCCCCGACATCCCGATCTGCCCCCCCAACATCCCGATCTGCCCCCCCCCCGACATCCCGATCTGCCCCCCCCGACATCCCGATCTGTCCCCCCGACATCCCGATCTGCCCCCCCGACATCCCGATCTGCCCCCCGACATCCCGATCTGCCCCCGACATCCCGATCTGCCCTCTGACATCCCGATCTGCCCCCCGCCATCCCGATCTGCCCTCCGACATCCCGATCTGCCCCCCGACATCCCAATCTGCCGGCCTCCCCCGTGATCTCTATTCTGCAGCTCCTCCGGTATCTCCCTCCTCCTTTGCTCTCCCCTTCTGCTGTCCACCTCCCCCTCTGCTGTCCCCCCGACGTCCTCTTACCTGTCTTCACCGGCCGATCACATCTGCCTCCATCGCTGGGTCCTTCTTCCTGGGTCTTCTGCTGAGCTGTCCAACTTCCTGCCTGCTGGCTGCTGCTGTAAAGCTGTTCCTCCTGCTAATCCTCTGGGTACTGTGAGTATAACTTTTTTTTTTTTCTTTATTTTTCCTCTATCCCCTGTCCATTTTTACACCTCATGCGTCCGTGCGTCCCGCCGAGCGCTGATCAGGGATGCAGATAACGTATCTGCATCCGTGGTCAGTTTTCTGCGGGACTTTTTTTCCTGTATCCCCGACACTTTTTGTATCGCATCAGTCCGTGCGTCCCGCCGAGTGCTGATCAGGGATGCACATAACGGATCGACATCCCTGCTCAATTTTTGGCGTGACAAAAAGCATCGGGGATACGGAAAAAAAATTCACGCCAAAAATTGAGCAGGGATGCCGATCCGTTATGTGCATCCCTGATCAGCGCTCGGCGGGACGCACGGACGGATGCGATACAAAAAGCGTCGGGGAAACGGAAAAAAAAGTATCGCATCTGTCCGTGCGTCCCGCTGAGCGCGGATCAGCATCCCTGCTCAATTTTTGGCATGACTTTTTTTTTTTTTCCGTATCCCCAGCGCTTTTTGTATCTCATCCGACATCCGACTGTGCCTCCTGCAGCGGCCGATCAGTGCACTGCGTCTGTGCGTTTGAAAAGTCAAATGGCATTTCTTGTCTTTTGAGCCCCGCCATGCGCCCAAACAATTGATTTCCACCACATATGAGGTATCTGCGTACTCGGGAAAAATTGCACAATACGTTTTATGGTGCATTTTTTCCTGATACCGTTGTAAAAAGAAAAAAAAAAAGCTACCTTGTTGCTGCAAAAATTTAAAAAAAAAATAAAAAAAAAATAATTTTCACGGTTCAACGTTATCAACTTTCAGTGGAGCCCCTGGGGGTACAAGGGGCTCACTAAACATCTAGATAAATTCCTTGAGGGGTCTAGTTCAAAAATGGGGTAATTTGTGGGGGAGCGCCACTGTTTAGGCACCATAGGGGGGTCTAAAAACGTGACATGGCGTCCGCTAATGATTCCAACCAATTTTGCTGTCAAATGGTGCCCTTCTCTTCTGAGCCACGCCATGCGCTCAACAATTACTTTCCACCACATGTGAGGTATCTGCGTACTCAGGAGGAAATGGACAATACATTTTATGTTGCATTTTTTCCCGATACCCTTGTGAAAAAAAAACCTACCTAGTTGAAGCAACAGTTTTGTGGTAAAAAATTTTTTTTTTCTTTTCACGGCTCAACGTTATAAATTTCTGTGAAGCCCCCAGGTGTTCAAAGTGCTCACCAAACATCTAGAAAAATTATTTAAGGGTTCTAGTTTCCAAAATGGGGTCACTTGTGGGGGAGCTCCATTGTTTAGGCACCTCAGGGGGTCTTCAAACCCGACATGGCGTCCGCTAATGAGTGCAGCTAATTTTGCCTTCAAAAATTCAAATGGCGCTCCTTGCCTTTCGACCTCTGCCGTGCACCCAAACAATTGATTTTTACCCCATATGGGGTATCAGCGTACTCAGGAGAAAATGCACAAAAAATTGTAGGGTGCACTTTCTCTTTTCTCCCTTGTAAAAATGAAAATTTTATGGCTAAAGTAACATTTTTGTGTTAAAAAGTAAAATTTTCATTTTTTCCTTCCACATTGCTTTGGTCCTGTGAAGCACCTAAAGGGTTAATAAGCTTCTTGGATGTGGTTTTGAGCAGTGTGAGGGGTGCAGTTTTTAGAATGGGGTCACGTTTGGGTATTTTCTGTCACCTCGGCCTCTCAAAGTCACTTCAAATGTGATGTGGTCCCTAAAAAAAAATATTTTGTAAATTTTGTTGGAAAAATTAGAAATTGCTGATGAACTTTGACCCCTTCTAACTTCCTAACAAAAAAACAATTTCTTTCGAAAATTGCGCTGATGTAAAGTAGACAAGTGGGAAATGTTATTTAGTAACTATTTTGTGTGACATATCTCTCAGATTTATGGGCATAAATTTTCAAAGTTTGAAAATTGCAAAATTTTCAAAATTTTCGCACAATTTCCTAAATTTTCACAAATAAACGCAAAAAGTATCGGCCTAAATTTACAACTGACATGAAGTACAATATGTCATGAAAAAACAATGTTAGAATCGCCAGGATCCGTTGAAGCGTTCCAGAGTTATAACCTGTCAAAGTGACACTGGTCAGAATTGTAAAAAATGGCCCGGTCATTAGGGTGTTTTAGTGGCCGGGGGTGAAGGGGTTAATATATATATATAAAAAAAAATTTTTTTTTTTTTTTTTAAATCAAAACACGAACAAGAATTACAATGAGGCAAGGATGATCACCCGGAAAACGTCATGGTTAAATTTAGAAAGGCAGAAAAAATATAATAAATAATAAATCCTGGATCACAAAAATGGGGCATAACTGATGGATTCATTGAGACCCATAGGGACCATGGTGTTCAATGTGAGAATCCACTTAGCTTCAAATTGTGCAAAGCGCTTTTTAAGGTCACCACCCCTGATCCCCCCATCTATCACATCAATACCTCTGATTTTTAATTGTGAGGGGTCACAGGAGTGGTGAGACCTAAAATGCCTTGGCAATGTTTTTAGAAGCGTAGTATCTGTTACCGCCTTGGCTGCAGAAATGTCCCTAACGTGCTCCCTGACCCTCATGCGGAGCTCACGTGACGTGAGCCCCACATAGATCAGGGGGCAGTACAAGTGGCAAAATACACCACGTGTGTAGTACCACACGTGATGTATTGTTTAATTTGATAATTTTTCTTGCCATCTGAGGAATAGAACTGCGTACTGCGGGGGACATTGCTGCAGGCAAGGCAATGACCACAGGGAAAGCAACCCTGTAACAGACCCCTGGAACCAAAGATGTTAATCTTGGGGGGGTCATAATGACTTCTCACCAAGAGATCTTTCAGGCTCTTTGCTCGCCTTGATGTCATTGATTGAGGTTATTAGCCAACACTGGGTCAGTCAATAAGACCGACCAGTGTTGTGTCATTATGACACGCATGGTGTTCCACTCTTCATTATAGGTCCCAATGAATCGTACCACTGGATCATAAGTTTCTTGTTTCTTAGGGGCCTGGGCAAGGAATTGTGCCCTCGGGGTTTTCCTAGCTCTGTGATACCCGTGTTTGATGGTCCTGTTGCTGTAACCCCTGTCCAAAACCGGGCCCTGAGATCGGATGACTGTGTCTCAAAGTTGTTATCAGAAGAGCATATCCGTTTCATTCTAAGAAATTGACCCGTCGGGATGGCACGGATGGTAGAGGGGTTGTGGGCAGAAGACGCATGCAGTAGCGCATTGACGGATGTGTCCTTGCGGAAAACATCGGTCTGGATTGACCCCCTGTCATCAACTATGATTTTGATGTCCAGGAAGTCAATCATGCGACTATTGCATTTGTGAGTTTGATGTTAAATTTATTCCTGTTCAACTGCCCCATGAATTGATCGAGCCGCTCCACCGGGCCCTGCCACACAAAAAGAATATCATCAATGAAACGATACCAACACTGCACATGGGCCGAGGCCCCCGTCTCGAATACCAACCTCTCCCAATATCCAAAGAAGAGGCCGGCGTAAGAAGGCGCACAGGCCGCGCCCATGGCAGTGCCGCGTTTCTGTAAGTAAAAATAATCTCTAAACACAAAAAAATTGTGTGTCAGGACGAAGTGGAGCAGCTCTAAGATCAATTCACCCATATCGCCACCCCGACCGAATGCCTCCAAGAAGAAACGGACAGCTCTTAACCCATCTTCATGTGCTATGCATGTACACCACCGCTGTACCCTTACAGCGTGGGGAAAACAACTGAAAGGACAAGAAGTGACAGGAAGCATACTAAAGGGATGGGTTCATATGCGAAAGCACGTCATCAACGAAGGATGGAGAGACACTCAGTTCAGGATATTACATAGGGCCATTGTGGGCTACAACATTCCGGGAAGAGAGGCGCGGTGTCCCAAATGTCAAAAAGAGAAAACGGACATGTTACATGGGTTATGGGAATGTAAGGTAATTCAAAAGTTCTGGAATCAAGTCAGAATTTTGGCCCAATCAACATGGGGAATATTTTGTAAATTAGAGGTAATGGTGTGGATTTTCCATGTCTTTGAAGGAGGAGTTAGAGGAGGGCCAAGTATTCAGGACAAAAGGACATTTGCAATCATTCATGACCTAGCCATGATAGCTAAACGGTGCATCTTAAAACATTGGATACGTAGGGAAGCTCCATCTACAAAGGAGGTTATTGACAACTTACACAACCTTCTGAGATTGGAGAAACTAGAGGCGGAAAGGGATAAGGAAAAGAAGACAGACAAATTCTTTGGGAGGTGGACAAACTTTATAGAAATCCATTTCACGCGGAGAGAAATAAATTCTTTGGTGACACCTTTCATGCAAACGGAGTGGTACCTTCTGAATGAAATCCAGGATAGCTTGGGGATATTAAGGTTCACCTAGTGGAGACCCAGGAGGGAGGGGGAGATGAGACGTTAAGGAAGACTTAAGATACGACATCGGCACTCAAAATACTAAAGAATGAGAAAGGGTTTCAAGGTTTTGTGTTACAAGTGTTTTAGGTAGAATCTTTTGCTCTAATTTACTATGCATCATTTTTAACTGAAGAACGTTAGGGACTCACAAGCTGGAATATTACTCTTTTCTATGTCATATCTTGTCAGTTGAATGAACCCATTTTGTAATCATAATTATTTTTTAACGGTTTTATATAATTGGAAAATCAATAAAAAAGGTTTTGAAAAAAAAAAAAAATGGATTGGAGAGGGGAGAGTTTAGTAACAGGGAGGCCAATTAGTAAAGAATTACAATAATCCAGGCGAGAATGAATGAGAGCGACAGTAAGAGTTTTTGCAGAGTCAACGGTAAGAAAAGGTCGAATTCTCGAGATGTTTTTGAGGTGGAATTGACAAGAATGAGCAAGTGAACGAATGTGGGGAGTGAAGGAGAGATCGGAGTCAAATATAACCCCAAGACAGCGGGCGTGCTGCTGGGGCGTAATGGTAGAGCAACACACAGAAATGGTAATATTGGGTTTTGGAAGGTTAGGAGAGGGAGGAAACAGGAGAAGTTCAGTTTTTGACAGGTTCAGTTTTAGATAGAGGGAGGACATGATGTTGGAGACAGCGGACAGACAATCGGCAGTATTTTATACTAGTGCAGGGGTGATATCAGGAGAAGATGTCTACAGTTGGGTGTCATCAGCATAGAGATGGTACTGGAAACCAAATTTGCTGATGGTTTTTCCAATAGGGGCTGTGTATAGAGAGAACAGGAGGGGGCCTATCTCTGCTCACTCCTTCAACTCTCCTCACCCAGAAGTTTAATGTGAGCATGTTGACTTCTGGAGAGTTTACTACGAAAAACTTGTACAAATCCCAATGGAAGAGAGTTCAAATGCTATCAGACCTTTTCTGGAACAAGTGGAGAAAACAATATCTCTCTACGTTACAGACAAGAGACAAATGGCAAGTTAGTAGGCTCAACATGAAACCTGGAAATGTCGTCCTAGTAAAGAATACTCAGTCTAAAAGGAACGAGTGGCCTCTAGGACTGGTAACCAGAGTCTTCCCAAGTCAAGATGGACAGGTCAGGAAGGTGGAAATCAGGATTCCCAAGCAAAGTGGAAAGCTGTTTCTTAGACCTGTTTCTGAACTTATTCTATTGCTCTAGTTAAAGTTCATGTGGCATTTCCCCAAATGCCAGACGGGGAGTGTCATGCCTTCATAGAAATGCATATAATTAGTTTCCTTGCCTTGTGATCAAGTTGAGTTTTACTTATCAAACAGCGCCATCTGTTGACAATGTTCTCTTATTGCAACTTGGTTATCACTTGTTTCATTGGTTACTGTGCAATGTAAATTGTCCCACCAAGGCTTATGTAGGTTCCCATCAGCCTCTTGCATGGGCTCCGCACCCTTCTTCTTCAGCGGCCATTTTAGCTACACAGACACAGACATTCTGCATGCTGATCTGCTCTCTGCACTTCAGCTCTTCTTTTTGTTTACCTCTACATAGCACAGTCGATGAGTTGATATGATCCTCTTGTTAGCGCTCATCAAATTGTATAATGTAGCTGCTCTGTTCTACATGTTAATCTTCTGTCATTATAGCTATTGTGTATTCCCCATGTAGTGCATTTACACTGCGTGTCCTGTATCCAATAGAATGCTATGTATCTCAGATATGCTGAATGTTGTACTGAGTACTTTCATTTGTTTCTTGAAGTTTTACACTGATCTCATCAATAAAAGTTGGATCATCAATAAAGGACCCCTGCGTCCAAGTCAATGCATCGATGGGAAAGAGTTTAGCTGTCAACTCGTTCTTCTTCAGCACAGATTGAGGGTGCCAGAACATACATAACACACTGTATAACGAGTATTGGTGTATATACATAACACACTGTATAACGAGTATTGGTGTATATAGATATCACACTGTATAACGAGTATTGGTGTATATACATAACACACTGTATAACGAGTATTGGTGTATATACATATCACACTGCATAACGAGTATTGGTGTATATACATAACACACTGTATAACGAGTATTGGTGTATATACATAACACACTGTATAACGAGTATTGGTGTATATACATATCACACTGCATAATGAGTACTGGTGTATATACATATCACACTGCATAACGAGTATTGGTGTATATACATATCACACTGCATAACGAGTATTGGTGTATATACATATCACACTGCATAATGAGTACTGGTGTATATACATATCACACTGCATAACGAGTATTAGTGTATATACATATCACACTGAATAATGAGTATTGGTGTATATACATATTACACAGCATAACACATATTGGTGTATATACATATCACACTGCATAACGAGTATTAGTGTATATGCATATCACACTGAATAACTAGTCCTGGTGTATATACATATCGCACTGCATAACGAGTATTGGTGTATATATATATCACACTGCATAACGAGTATTGGTGTATATATATATCACACTGCATAACGAGTATTGGTGTATATACATATCATTGCATAACGAGTATTGGTGTATATACATATTACACTGTATAACGAGTATTGGTGTATATACATATTACACTGCATAACGAGTATTGGTGTATATACATATTACACTGTATAACGAGTATTGGTGTATATACATATTACACTGCATAACGAGTATTGGTGTATACACATATCACTGCATAACGAGTATTGGTGTATATACATATCACACGGCATAACGAGTATTGGTGTATATACATATTACACTGCATAATGAGTATTGGTGTATATACATATTACACTGCATAACGAGTATTGGTGTATACACATATCACTGCATAACGAGTATTGGTGTATATACATATCACATGGCATAACGAATATTGGTGTATATACATATTACACTGCATAACGAGTATTGGTGTATATACATATCACTGCATAACGAGTATTGGTGTATATACATATCACATGGCATAACGAATATTGGTGTATATACATATCACATGGCATAACGAGTATTGGTGTATATACATATTACACTGTATAACGAGTATTGGTGTATATACATATTACACTGCATAACGAGTATTGGTGTATACACATATCACTGCATAAGGAGTATTGGTGTATACACATATCACTGCATAACGAGTATTGGTGTATATACATATTACACAGAATAACGCATATTGGTGTATTTACATATCACACTGCATAACGAGTACTAGTGTATATACATGTCACACTGCATAACGAGTATTGGTGTATATACATATCACACTGCATAACGAGTATTGGTGTATATACATATTACACTGCATAACGACTATTGGTGTATATACATAGCACACTGCATAACGAGTATTGGTGTATATACATATCACACTGCATAACGAGTATTGGTGTATATACATATCACACTGCATAACGAGAATTGGTGTATATATTGTGAGGTAGCGTGGTCGGCTGCGCGGCAGAAGACACGGGATCCAGGCACCAAGGGTCACAGCACACGGTTTATTGCACAAACCAAAAAGTCCAATACAGTACACACTTGTTTCTCCGGCAGAGACTCAGGGAGTTGTGTTCACTCCCTCACACACTAAGAGCCCACGCCCATGTTCCTGTTTCCTTTTAACCCTCCTTTCAGCCTGTAGGGAAACAGGATTAACCCTGGAGTGGAGTTGCTTACTATACATGGAGGGAGCACAACCGGGGCGAGACGTACCGGCCGTCATGGACCCGCCCGGTCACAGTCTCACATACCCCCCCCCCCTCAGTTCAAGCGCGCGGGGTTGAACTCCCGCCAGCAAACACGGGCCGCAGGACAAGGCATCGGCAACCTACCGACCCGGTGTTCAACCGTAAAACAGAAGTTCTGCAGAGAAAGGAACCACCGGGTAACCCGGGCATTCCGTTCCTTGGCGGACCTCATCCAGACCAGCGGAGAGTGATCAGTCACCAAGCGAAACTGTCGTCCCAGCAGGTAATAGCGTAGGGACTCCAAGGCCCACTTAATCGCCAGGCACTCCTTCTCCACTACGCTATAATTCCGTTCGGGAGGGGTGAGCTTCCTACTCAAGAAGGTGACGGGGTGTTCCTCCCCCTGAACCACCTGAGACAGCACTGCCCCCAGGCCGACCTCAGAGGCGTCAGTCTGTACTATAAACTTCTTCCGGAAATCAGGGTTGACAAGAACGGGCTGTCCGCACAGGACCCCCTTCAAGGCCCGGAAGGAGTCCTCAGCCTGCGGAGTCCAGCGCACCATGACGGACTTCTTGCCTTTGAGAAGGTCCGTCAAGGGGGCCGATAGTCCCGCAAAATTCTTTACAAACCTCCTGTAGTACCCCACAATACCCAGGAAAGCCCTAACCTGCTTCGTGGTCAGGAGTCTAGGCCACTTCTGGATCGCCTCAACTTTGTTAATTTGGGGCTTAATCACTCCTTGGCCTATTACGTAGCCCAAGTAGCGGGCTTCCGTGAGTCCCAACGCACATTTCTTGGGATTGGCTGTCAATCCGGCTGTTCGGAGCGCGTTCACCACCGCTTGTACCTGGTCCAAGTGGGTCTGCCACTCGGAGCTGTAAATAATGATGTCATCAAGGTACGCTGATGCATACGCCTGGTGGGGTTCCAGCACTAAGTCCATCAACCTCTGGAACGTGGCTGGAGCGCCGTGTAACCCAAAAGGCAAGACAACATAGTGGAAGAGACCCTCCGGCGTAACAAACGCGGTTTTCTCCTTGGCGGACTCCGTCAGTGGCACCTGCCAGTACCCCTTGGTCAGGTCGAGCGTGGTGAAATATCGTGCCTGTACCAGCCTATCAATCAGCTCATCCACCCGGGGCATGGGGTAGAGATCGAACTTGAATATTTCGTTCAATCTCCTAAAGTCATTGCAGAACCTTAAGGAGCCATCGGGTTTTGGTATTAGGACAATGGGACTAGCCCATTCACTCCGGGATTTTTCGATGACCCCTAGGCGTAGCATTGTCTTCACTTCTTCTGATATGGCTTGTCTTCGACCCTCCGGTACCCGGTATGACTTTAGGCGTACCTTCAGGTGAGGCTCGGTGACAATGTCATGTCGTATCAGACTTGTCCTACCAGGCAGCTCGGAGAAGACATCGGGGTTCTGCTGAACCAGCCGTCTGGCCTCTCGCCTCTGTTGCTTGGTGAGGGCTTCTCCAATCCTTACTTCCGGTTCGACCTCTCCTGAGGTCGCTGGAGCAGTGGTTGAACGACCCGAAGAGGAGGGAGATGGGGAAAAATCAACCATCAGGCTTTCCCGTTCCTGCCAAGGTTTTAACAGGTTGACATGGTATATTTGTTCTGGTTTCCGCCTACCGGGCTGCAATGCCTTATAGTTGACCACCCCGCTTCTTTCCTTTATCTCGTAGGGGCCTTGCCACTGAGCCAGGAATTTACTCTCCGCCGTGGGGATTAATACCAACACCCGATCTCCGGGTTTAAAGGTCCGCACGGTGGCTTGTCTATTGTAGCGGCCGCTTTGCGCGGCCTGAGCCTCCTGTAAATGCTCCTTCACAATTGGCATGACCGCGCTTATGCGGTTCTGCATTCCTAAAATGTGTTCAATCACACTTTTATGGGGGGTGGGCTCCTGCTCCCACGTTTCCTTTGCCAGGTCCAACAATCTCCGGGGATGTCGCCCGTATAACAACTCAAAAGGCGAAAACCCCGTGGATGCCTGTGGCACCTCTCGGATGGCAAACATCAAATAGGGAAGCATCATATCCCAGTCCTTCCCGTCTTTGGAAATCACCCTTTTGAGCATGGATTTCAGGGTTTTATTGAAACGTTCCACTAAACCGTCTGTTTGAGGATGATACACAGACGTACGCAACTGCTTGATCTGGAGTAGCCGGCATAGCTCTTTGGTCACTTTAGACATGAATGGGGTCCCCTGATCTGTAAGGATCTCCTTGGGCAACCCCACCCGACAGAACACAGCAAACAACTCCCGAGCTATAAGCTTTGCTGCAGTATGTCTGAGAGGTATCGCCTCTGGATACCGGGTGGCATAGTCAACGATCACTAGGATGTGTTGGTGCCCTCGAGTGGACTTTACGAGGGGCCCCACCAGATCCATCCCTATCCGTTCAAAAGGGACTTCTATAATGGGTAACGGTACCAACGGACTGCGAAAGTGGGCCAGGGGTGCGGTAAGCTGACACTCCGGGCAGGTTTCACAGAACTGTTTTACCTCCCCAAAGACCCCGGGCCAATACAACCTTTGCAATATTCGCTCCTGCGTTTTCTTGACCCCTAGGTGGCCACTCATCAGGTGTTTATGAGCCAAGTCGAGGACCCGCCGGCGATACGGCTGGGGCACCACCAACTGCTCTACCCCCACGCCCCGTATTTCATCTACCCGGTAGAGTAAATCCTGCTTAAGAGCGAAATGGGGGTACCTTACCTGGGCACCGGGCAGCTGTGCCACCCCGTCAACCACTGTCACCCGACTCCGGGCATGTATTAATGTAGGGTCCTGGAGTTGGGCTGTCCCAAACGTATCCGGGGATGCCTCCAACTCCGGGATGGGCTCGACCATCTCAGCCTCTCCTGCCAATACCTCTAGGGGCGACCTATCGGGTTCAGATTCTGTCCCTATCATGGGGACCCCTACAGCAGGCGTCCCGGATTCGGGATTGTCGGGCTCAGGTCCCGGACTGTCCAATACCTGAAGGGACTTAGGAGACCCCTTCCATAGAGTCCAAAAATACGGCAGATCCCTTCCTAGGATCACGTCATAGGGAAGAGAGTTCATAAGTCCCACCTCATGTTGCACCTGCCCGCAGGGTGCTGTGATGGTGACGACCCCCGTGGGATAGTCTCGGCGGTCCCCATGTATGCAAACCACCCCCACGGTACGTCCTGTGGCCTTTATGTTAGCCCTTAGGGTTGATCGCACAAGGGTCACTAAGCTTCCGGAATCCAACAAGCCTGTAACCGGACGTCCATTCACCTGTATTTGGCACAAGTGGGGCTCAGTCTCTGGGGAGACAAGGTCCGCGGTATACACCGCCTGAGCATACATTGAACCCCGCCGGGCAACCCCACAATCCATGGGCTCCGTGGTGAGTGGACACTGAGCTTCCATATGTCCCACCCGCTGGCACCGCCAACATCTAATAGGGAAGGATACCCCCTTGACGAGTTGTCGTTTAGGGTACATGGCCTTCCGGACCTCAGGGACGGCGGGCGCGGCCTCAGAAGGGACGGTAGCGGCCTCCCGCACCGGTGTCAGCGGTGGGTCCTTGGCCCGAGGCTTGGAGGGGCCGGACCGACGGGCGGCACGCAAAGTCTCAGTGTCCCGTATCAAGTCCTGCGTAGCCACATGCCGCTCCACCAGGCACACTAATTGGTCCAGGGTACTTGGGTCGCCCTGTCCTACCCACCGTTGAATGGTGACGGGTAAAGTGCGCACAAAGCGATCAACCACTACCCTTTCCACCATTTGCGCCGGGCTCAGAATGTCAGGCTGCAACCACTTCTTTACCAGATGCAACAAGTCATAGGCCTGGGAGCGTACGGGTTTGACTTCCTCATAGAACCACTGATTTACCCGCTGAGCCCGTACATAGGTATTCACCCCCAACCGAGCAAGTATTTCGGCTTTCAGGGTCGCATAGTCTATGGCGTCCTCGGTACAGAGGTCCAGGTACGCTTTTTGGGGCTCCCCCGTCAGATAGGGCGACAATACCTCAGCCCACTGGGGGGTCGGCAGCTTTTCCCGCTCGGCCACCCGCTCAAACACCGCCAGGAACGCTTCCACATCATCCCCCGGGGTCATCTTTTGCAACGCTTGTCTCACCGTTTTCAGGACGCTGCCGTCGTCACCCGGTCCCGGGGTTGTTGCTGCCGGTCCGGCACGGATCGACTTGGCCAGTAGAACCATCTGTTCTTGGTGCCTTTGTTCCTGCAATTGCAAGGCTTGCTGCTGACGTGCATTGGCCTGAACCAGCTGCATTAGTATGTCCTCCATGGCGTCGCCGGGTTTGGGCTGTAGTATAGCCACTTGAATCCAGGACATGTGCCACCGGGTCACCAGGAATGGAAGCTACACCTCACCGGGCTGGCATGCCCGCATTCTCCACCATATGTGAGGTAGCGTGGTCGGTTGCGCAGCAGAAGACACGGGATCCAGGCACCAAGGGTCACAGCACACGGTTTATTGCACAAACCAAAAAGTCCAATACAGTACACACTTGTTTCTCCGGCAGAGACTCAGGGAGTTGTGTTCACTCCCTCACACACTAAGAGCCCACGCCCATGTTCCTGTTTCCTTTTAACCCTCCTTTCAGCCTGTAGGGAAACAGGATTAACCCTGGAGTGGAGTTGCTTACTATACATGGAGGGAGCACAACCGGGGCGAGACGTACCGGCCGTCATGGACCAGCCCGGTCACAGTCTCACAATATATATATATCACACTGCATAACGAGTATTAGTGTATATACATATTACACTGCATAACGAGTATTGGTGTATATACATATCACACTGAATAATGAGTATTGGTGTATACACATATCACACTGCATAACGAGTATTGGTGTATATACATATCACACTGCATAACGAGTATTGATGTATATACATATCACACTGTATAACGAGTATTGGTGTATATACATATCACACTGAATAATGAGTATTGGTGTATATACATATTACACAGCATAACGAGTATTGGTGTATATACATATCACACTGCATAACGAGTATTGGTGTATATACATATTACACAGCATAACACATATTAGTGTATATACATATCACACTGCATAACGAGTATTGGTGTATATACATATCACACTGCATAACGAGTATTGGTGTATATACATATTACACAGCATAACGCATATTGGTGTATATACACATTACACTGAATAACGAGCATTGGTGTATATACATATAACACTGCATAACGAGTACTGGTGTATATACATATCACACTGTATAACGAGTATTGGTGTATATACATATCACACTGCATAACGAGTACTGGTGTATATACATATCACACTGCATAACGAGTACATGTGTATATACATGTCACACTGCATAACGAGTATTGGTGTATATACATATCACACTGCATAACGAGTATTGGTGTATATACATATCACACTGCATAACGAGTATTGGTGTATATACATATCACACTGCATAACGAGAATTGGTGTATATATATATATATCACACTGCATAACGAGTATTAGTGTATATATATATTACACTGAATAACGAGCATTGGTGTATATACATATTACACTGCATAACGAGTATTGGTGTATATACATATAACACTGCATAACGAGTACTGGTGTATACATATCACACTGCATAACGAGTATTAGTGTATATACATATCACACTGCATAACGAGTACTGGTGTATATACATATCACACTGCATAACGAGTATTAGTGTATATACATATCACACTGCATAACGAGTATTAGTGTATATACATAGCACACTGCATAACGAGTATTAGTGTATATACATAGCACACTGCATAACGAGTATTAGTGTATATACATATCCCACAGAATAGCGCATATTGGTGTATATACATATCACACTGCATAATGAGTATTGGTGTATATACAGTACAGACCAAAAGTTTGGACACACCTTCTCATCTCTAGAATAACTATTAAGAGGAGACTTTGTGCAGCAGGCCTTCATGGTAAAATAGCTGCTGGGAAACCACTGCTAAGGACAGGCAACAAGCAAAAGAGACTTGTTTGGGCTAAAAAACACAAGGAATGGACATTAGACCAGTGGAAATCTGTGCTTTGGTCTGATGAGTCAAAATTTGAGATCTTTGGATCCAACCACCATGTCTTTGTAGAAAAGGTGAATGGATGGACTCTACATGGCTGGTTCCCACCGTGAAGCATGGAGGAGGAGGTGTGAGGGTGTGGGAGATTTGTTTAAAATTGAAGGCATACAGAACCAGCATGGCTACTACAGCATCTTGCAGCGGCATGCTATTCCATCCGGTTTGCGTTTCGTTGGACCATTATTTATTTTTCAACAGGACAATGACCCCAAACACACCTCCAGGCTGTGTAAGAGCTATTTGACTAAGAAGGAGAGTGATGGGGTGCTACGTCAGATGACCTGGTCTCCACAGTCACCATACCTGAACCCAATCGAGATGGTTTGGGGTGAGCTGGACCGCAGAGTGAAGGCAAAAGGGCCAACAAGTGCTAAGCATCTCTCGGGACTCCTTCAAGACTGTTGGAAAACCATTTCCGGTGACTACCTCTTGAAGCTCATCAAGAGAATGTCAAGAGTGTGCAAAGAAGTAATCAAAGCAAGAGGTGGCTACTTTGCAGAACCTAGAATATAAGACATATTTTCAGTTGTTTCACACTTTTTTAAGTATTTAATTCTACATGTTTTTATTCATAGTTTTGATTTCTTCAATGTGAATCTACAATTTTTAGAGTCATGAAAATAAAGAAAACTCTTTGAACGAGAAAGTGTGTCCAAACTTTTGGTCTGTACTGTACATATCACACTGCATAACGAGTATTGGTGTATATACATATCACACTGCATAACGAGTACTGGTGTATATACATATCACACTGCATAACGAGTACTGGTGTATATACATATCACACTGCATAACGAGTATTGGTGTATATACGTATCACACTGCATAACGAGTATTGGTGTATATACATATTACACAGCATAACGCATATTGGTGTATATACATATCACACTGCATAACGAGTACTGGTGTATATACATATCACACTGCATAACAAGTATTGGTGTATATACATATCACACTGCATAACGAGTACTGGTGTATATACATATCACACTGCATATCAAGTATTGGTGTATATACATATCACACTGTATAACGAGTATTGTGTATATACATATCACACTGCATAACGAGTACTGGTGTATATACCTATCAGGGCCGGCTCCAGGTTTTTGTGGGCCCTGGGCGTAAGAGTCCCGGTGGGCCCCATCCACACGCAGACACACACATACGTACACATACATATACATATTTAAAGACCAAACTCACAAAAATACGTATAGAACTGACATATCTATACAGTCATATACACTGACATTCATAGATACACATCATACATGCATACAGACACACACAACACAACTCTGCTAGATACATACATACAGACACACACAGCTCTGCTGGATACATACACACATAGCTCTGCTACATACACACATAGCTCTGCTACATACATACACAGCTCTGCTGGATACATACACACATAGCTCTGCTACATACATACACACATAGCTCTGCTACATACATACACACATAGCTCTGCTACATACATACACACATAGCTCTGCTACATACACTCATAGCTCTGCTACATACACACACAGCTCTGCTGGATACATACACACATAGCTCTGCTACACACATACATACACATAGCTCTGCTACATACATACATGAATCTGCTACATACATACACACATAGCTCTGCTACATACATACACACATAGCTCTGCTACATACATACACACACACACATAGCTCTGCTACATACATACATGAATCTGCTACATACATACACACATAGCTCTTCTACATACATACAGACATAGCTCTGCTACATACATACACACATAGCTCTGCTACATACATACACACATAGCTCTGCTGCATACATACACACATAGCTCTGCTACATACATACATGAATCTGCTACATACATACACACATAGCTCTGCTACATACATACACACATAGCTCTGCTACATACATACACACATAGCTCTGCTGCATACATACACACATAGCTCTGCTACATACATAGCTCTGCTACATACATACATACATACACATAGCTCTGCTACATACATACATGAATCTGCTACATACATACACGCATAGCTCTGCTACATACATACACACATAGCTCTGCTACATACATACACACATAGCTCTGCTACATACATACATGAATCTGCTACATACATACACACATAGCTCTGCTACATACATACATGAATCTGCTATATACATACACACATAGCTCTGCTACATACATACATGAATCTGCTACATACATACACATATAGCTCTGCTACATACATACAGACATAGCTCTGCTACATACATACACACATAGCTCTGCTACATACATACAGACACACACGTAGCTCTGTGGGGCCCACACACACAGCTCCAGGGGCCAGCACATACAGCACCGGGGGGCAGGGCATACACCTAAGGGGGGAGAAGCCCATACAGCTCCCCAGGGCCCATAAATCGGGGGCGGGGAGGGCACATACCTCTCAGGTCACGGTGGAGAGGGGGCCCACACAGCGCCGGAGAGGGGGCCCACACAGCGCCGGAGAGGGGGCCCACACAGCGCCGGAGAGGGGGCCCACACAGCGCCGGAGAGGGGGCCCACACAGCGCCGGAGAGAAGAGCTGTGCTGGGGGTCGCTGGCTGGCACTGCAACTCCTTCATCTGTGGGACTGAGCAGGCCGGTCGTAGCTCCGCCCACAGATGAAGTTCAAACCAGGAAGTCTGCGCGCCTTAAAGGGACGGCGCTGCAGATTCCTGCCGAGGACTGCGGAACTCGGCCCGGGGGCAGCAGAACTAAGGCGAGGGGGCCCCGGCCAAGGGGCACCAGAACTGACGAGGCCGAGTGGGCCCCCCCGGCTCTCCAGGGCCCCGGCATTTGCCCAGGTATGCCGCGTGCTGACGCCGGCCCTGATACCTATCATACTGTATAACGAGTACTGGTGTATATACATATCACACTGCATAACGAGTACTGGTGTATATACATATCACACTGCATAACGAGTACTGGTGTATATACCTATCATACTGTATAACGAGTATTGTGTATATACATATCACACTGCATAACGAGTACTGGTGTATATACATATTACACAGCATAACGCATATTGGTGCATATAGATATCACACTGCATAACGAGTACTGGTGTATATACATATCACACTGCATAACGAGTATTGGTGTATATACATATTACACAGCATAACGCATATTGGTGTATATACATATCACACTGCATAACGAGTATTGGTGTATATACATATCACACTGCATAACGAGTATTGGTGTATATACATATCACACTGCATAATGAGTATTGGTGTATATACATATCACACTGCATAATGAGTATTGGTGTATATACATATCACACTGCATAACGAGTATTGGTGTATATACATATCACACTGCATAACGAGTATTGGTGTATATACATATTACACTGCATAACAAGTATTGGTGTATATACATATCACACTGCATAACGAGTATTGGTGTATATAGATATCCTTGGTGATCCATGCTGCGCTTCATAGTGTTGTGAGCATTCCCCTGTTGTGTGTTACTAACCCCCAGTTTTCTTTGTTCCCCGGTACACATACTGTCTCTCCTGTGTGTTTTGAGTGTAGTGTATATGAGTTTCCGTTCTCCCTCATTCTTGTCTTTTTGTGGGGGGTTTTGTCTTTGTGTTTTCCGGACTGCCTCAACGGTGTGGGAGAGGGTGAGTAACATCAGGGCTCGGACATGAGTTAGGGTCACACTGGGGGCTCGGACCTGGCTACCATCAAGCCTAACTCCAAGATAACGGACAACACAGGCTCTCAAGTCTGAGGGCCAGCTGTTATGATCCAGAACCATGGAAGACCACCACAAATCATTGGCAAAAGGTGACAAGAGCATTGGCAACTAATCTGGCCGCCATCCCCTTACTAACCATCACAACTAGAAGTAGCCGAGGGGTGAACTAACATCCTGTGCACTGCGAACCCAGACGGAGAACTAACTATCCTAAAGGTAGGAAAGATGAATAACTCTCTGCCTCAGAAAATAGACAAGAATAGCAAGCCCCCCACATTCAAAGACTGCGGTGATATAGGAAAAACACAATACACAGGTAGATGACAGGATTAGCAAAAGGTGAGGCCCCCGCTGACTAAAATAGGAAAGGACAGGAAAGGGACTGATGGTGGCCAGAGAAAAACCCTGCAAAATACCAACTTCCTGATAGTACAAAAAGGCCCTCAGATCGCTCGATCTGAACTCCGTCCTATACCAGGTGCCCTTGTCATACCAATGAACAGAAAACAAGAATTGTAACAAATTCAACAAGCCACAAACACATGGACCCAAAGGAGCTATACTCTACACAGAACTGCAGGGAGTTCCTCAACAATCCACTGAGGGGGAAAATCCCTGCAAGCAAATAAACTGAAACCAACCACAGCAAATGACAAACCCAGATAAGCAAAAGAACCAGACAATAAATAAAGAGCAAGCACTTATCTGGAGTAGATATGGTGTAAAGCAGGATTAAGCAGGCAGGAGATACAAAGAACAACTGACATCCGGCAACAGCCTGCAATCAGACCAGGACTTAAAAAAGCAGAGAGTTAGCAAAGGAGACACCCACTGCACAACACACCTGGTCTCTGTCCAAACCATTCTTGGCCACCAGAGGGAGCCTCCCAGCAGCCAAAACATAACTAACATTCACAACAGCCAGCCTAGTAGGGACCCCTGTTCTGTCATTACATACCCTGTGACAGTTTGTTTGTTTCAGGGTCACATTTTGCACTAGTCACATGCTCTGAAATGTGGATTTTAACCCCTTAACGACCGCGGGCCGTAAAATTACGTCCTAAAGGACATAATCTTACTGCCCGCGGTCCTCCGGCGGCAGCATGCCGCGATCGGCACACATCTCAGCTGATTTTCACAGCTGAGATGTGTGCCTGCTAGGCACGAGCAGAATCGTTATCTGCTCGTGCCGATTAACCCCTTATAATGGCGCTGTCAATACATGACAGCGCCATTATAAGCGCAATCGCGGTAAAGTTTTACTTACCGCCGAAACCGGAAGTCACGTGACGCGATCACGTGACTCCCGATAGTTGTCATGGTAGTACAGGGTCATGTGATGACTCCTGTACTACACATGAATTGGTTTCACTTTCGCTGTGCCCGGGGCACAGCAAAAGAGAAAGACAGCGTATCTGCTGTTTACAGCCTTCCAGCTGTGATCAGCAGATACTGCAGAGCGATCGGAATGCTGATCGCAATAGCCCCCTAGGGGGACTAGTAAAATAAAAAAAAAAAGTAAAAAAATAAGTTTTAAAAAATTAAAAAAAAACAAAAAAACCTAAAAGTTCAAATCACCCCCCATTCGCCCCATTGAAAATTAAAGGGTTAAAAAAATAAAAAATATACACACATTTGGTATCGCCGCGTTCAGAAACGCCCGATCTATCAAAATATAAAATCAATTAATCTGATCAGTAAACGGCGTAGCGGCAAAAAAATTCCAAACGCCAAAACGACGTTTTTTTGTCGCCACAACTTTTGCGCAAAATGCAATAAGAGGCGATCAAAACGTAGCATCTGCGCAAAAATGGTACCGTTAAAAACGTCAGCTCGAGACGCAAAAAATAAGCCGTCATTGAGCCTAAGATCCCGAAAAATGAGAACGCTACGGGTCACGGAATATGGGGTAAAACGTGCGCCACTTTTTTCGGACAAACTTCCGATTTTTTTTTAACCCCTTATATAAAAGTAAACCTATACATGTTTGGTGTCTACGAACTCGCACTGACCTGAGGCATCACACCCACACATCAGTTTTACCATATAGTGAACACAGTGAATAAAATATCTCAAAAACCATAGTGCTATCGCACTTTTTTTGCAATTTTTCAGCATTTGGAATTTTTTTGCCATTTTCTAGTACACAATATGGTAAAACTGATGGTTTCATTTAAAAGTACAGCTCGTTCCGCAAAAAATGAGCCCTCACATGACCATATTGACTGAAAAATAAAAAAGTTACGTCTCTCAGAAAAAGAATGGCGAAAAAAAAAAACGGAAAGCGAAAAATCGGCCGGTCGTGAAAGGGTTAAGTTTGTGAATAGTGAATATATTGGAGCTGGCATGCAATGCATATCACCAGATACACTACATGCCGGGTGCTGCAGTTTATATAATCATGAATAGTAAATGACTTACCTGTGGGAATGGATCAAAATGGCTCAATTTTGGACATATATTTACACAAGCCACATCTGGGCTGGCCACATTTGAAGGAGCCTTTCACAGAAAGCCGGGTGCTTCTTACTCGTATATCAGGTCGAGGATTCACATATAGACTTGGAGACAAAATATTTGAAAGGGATTTTGACTTTTTACCTACAAATTTAACCCCCATCTAAAATAGTTTCAGACTTATCATCCTGTTTCAGTAAAGAAAGGTTCTGTTTAATAATAGGACCATAGGAGACTATTCCTTTTTTAGATTTATTATCATAAAGTCTATTATGTCTAGATGTAGACGTGGCAGTAGCCTAGGCACGATGTAAGACGTCATTAGAGTGTCCCCGCTGTGTAACTCTCCTCCTAATTCTATCACATTCCAATTGAAAGCTGAAGTCATTGGAGCAGTCACGTCCGTCTCTCACAAATCCCCCAATATTTAGATTCTTCATGGTATGTGCTGGGTGACAACTTGTTGCACACAAAGTAGTGTTCCCAGAAAATGGTTTGTGATATAAACATCATTAGTAGAAGGGAAAGAATTCCCCTACAAAAGAACATCCACAAAGGGCGTGCAATTAGTTCTAACTTCAGAGACAAATTTCAGATTCTTATGGTTCTCGCTGAGAAATTTACAAAAGCGAATTACATCCGGTATATCTGTATGCATGAGAAACAGCAGATCATCAATATATCTCCCTGCACAAATTATGTATTTTGTACATGGATTGTATGATGAAAATATTGTTCCCACAGGAACATATAAATATTAGCTTCTCCCGCCCATGGGACATCCCAAAATCTGGAGATAACATATCCCATCAAACATAATATAGTTACTGGACAATAGAAAAGAGATGGCAGAGATCAGAAAGGAAACCAGAACATCTGGCAATATAGACATTAAAATCCTCCATACAGCTGAAGTTGTTTCTTCATGGGGCAAACACGAGTACAAGGCTATAACATCTGCTGTCATCCAAAAGTATTCATCCCCGCAAGTCCTATTATCCATACTGCACAGGAAATGCTTTGTGTCCTTGATATAACTGGGGGTTAATTCAGATAGTGGCTGTCGTGGAGGTGATTGGTGACACAATTACGTGTGTGTGTGAGATCCACTGGACTTCTCATATGGAAAGTAGATTTTCCTCTGGTTTAAATGATAAATCTGATTTCTTCTATTATTATTAGCAGCTGGTGAATCTTATATATACAGCTGTGTGATTAAGCTGTAATACCTGATGGATAACAATATCACATCATCCCGTAGTGGCTCTGGTTGTATGATTCATGTTATATACAGTGAAATACGCTTTAATTATATATTATCATTTATATATGCATATACCCCAATCCTCGTTATGCAGTGTGATATGTATATACACCAATACTTGTTATGCAGTGTGCTATGTATATACCCCAATCCTCGTTATGCAGTGTGCTATGTATATACACCTATACTCGTTATGCAGTGTGATATGTATATACCCCAATCCTCGTTATGCAGTGTGATATGTATATACACCAATACTTGTTATGCAGTGTGATATGTATATACCCCAATCCTCGTTATGCAGTGTGATATGTATATACACCAATACTTGTTATGCAGTGTGATATGTATATACCCCAATCCTCGTTATGCAGTGTGATATGTATATACACCAATACTTGTTATACAGTGTGATATGTATATACCCCAATACTCGTTATGCAGTGTGATAGAAGGATTTTTGTGTACTCACCGTAAAATCTCTTTCTCTGAGTCTTCATTGGGGGACACAGGACCATGGGTTATGCTGCTGTCACTAGGAGGCTGACACTAAGTAAACAGAAAAAGTTAGCTCCTCCCCAGCAGTATAACCCCTGAGCCGGAGGCGGGCTCAATCAGTTTAGTGCACAAGCAGTAGGAGGAGAACCAAACAATCCTGGATAAAACAAGGTAAAAACTATGATCATTAGTCGTGTGACCAGTGGCATGGGAATATGGCCACTGGGGTAACCGGCAGGTAATATATAACAAGAAACACAAGCAGGGTGGGTGCTGTGTCCCCCAATGAAGACTCAGAGAAAGAGATTTTACGGTGAGTACACAAAAATCCTTCTTTCTCTAGCGTTTCATTGGGGGACACAGGACCATGGGACGTCCAAAAGCAGTCCCTGGGTAGGAAGAGAACCATCACCAGAGATAGGAAGGAGCCGCTTCCCCCTGTCGGGCTTGACCCAGACCTACAAGCACCTACCTTGATACAGGTGTGCGACTGCCGCCCGCAAACCTTACGCCAAGACTGGGCTCTACCGAAGCTTGGGTGTGACCCTGGTCAAAACTAGTAAAGGTATGCCGACTAGATCAGGTGGCGACCCAGGGGACCTGGCCAGTCGACGTCTGAAGTCCATCCGTCCAAGGGGTATCCCTTGCTCGGTAGACCGCGGCGGAAGTCCGTCCTTCGTGCGATAGCCTAACCATATGGAGGAATGGATCAATGTGAAATTCTGGCCCTTGGCGCCGGCATGCGCCTCTTGGGAACAGGTGGAAGGATGGACTGACTGTCGGTGTAACCGAAAAGTGGTGTCCTGCAGACCTAAAGACTGAGGGCTCGTACCAGCCCTGGAACGAACTAGGCCCTCATTTTGGCTGAGAGAGGAGACTAGAACCGAACACCGAAACCTAAACTCCTCTTCTGGAAGAAACAGCAAGCTGCCTTGGACAGAACGAAGGGTTCTGCCGGAGCACCCCCTTGTCCTGCTAGAGGAGCCGGAAAAGGGGGAAAGGCGACAAGAGGGCTGTCCGCCCTGATGCCGTCCGTAACCAAAAGACGGCCACGAGGAGCCCACCTATCAAAACAGGTGGGAGCAGGGAAAAAAGAGTACCCTGAAGCGAAACCATCACTGGATTAAGGTCCCACGTTTCTAATGACCGAAGATACCGCCGAGCCAGATGGACGCTTCCCTGAGTGGAGGCCGTGATCGAAGGACGGAAAGTGAGAGGACTCCGAAAACCCGAACGATCGAGCAGCCACCTGGTCGATACAGGGAAACGCGAGAGTGCTGCATCCAGAACTGACTGGAAGAAGGCCAGCAAGAAGGAGGGGAGGGAGAGAGAGGAGAAGGGAAGATGTGCTCCTCATACCACCGGGGGAGCTCTGTACGAGTGGAATTAAATCCTCGAGGAAACTGGACTCCCCAGCCCTCACCATTTGTCTGCAATCTTCTTGACAACAGACCTGACCGAGCCAGAACCCGGGATCCACTGGTGAGCCCGTTGGACTTGGGACTTCTGAGTTCTGGTAGAAGAGAGGGGCCCCGACACGGATGAACTGGGCGGTCTGGAAGGAGTCACGGGGCATCTGCGAGGAGTTGAGCAAGATATGTGAACTATGCTCACCTGGGCTACTCCAGAGCCTTCCTCTGCCCTGGACCATCTTGAGAACCCTCAAGATCATGGGAAACCGCGGGAAGACGCACAAGAGCCTGAATAGGCTTCACAAATGGTCGAGGGCATCGTCACCTAGTCCAGAGCAGGTGGCACCCACGATGCCCCATTGACCTGAAAGTTGGATCGCAAGACCAATAGGACCACGACTGGAGATCTTCCTTCGCCGGGGAACTGGCTGGTGACTTCCCTGTTGAAGAGCCATTTGCCTAAGCGAGGTCCTTCTTGCCGAGAGAATCGGCCGTCCAAACGTCCACGCTAGGTATGTGCAGCCGAGATTAGCGAGTGAAGAGACCTGTCCCAGAGGAAGATCTTCTAGGCTTCTTCCCTTGCCATGACACTCCCTGCATCACCCTGGAGGATGATGCACGTCACCGCTGTGGCATGGTCCGAGTGGAACCTGAATGGGCCACCCCGACCAAGAGAATAATTGTAAACCGGGCTAACCGGAGGGGAGAAGGATACCCTAGCACGGGAGACTGGTGACGGTTGATAACACGCTCCCGAGGAGGAAAGGGGAGCTTCAAGGGACGGTTGTGAAAACTGGTCCGCAAGGAGGGGATTGGCGAGTCCCCCACGAAGACGGAACCTTCCTGACTCCGTTCTTCAGAGTGGTCCGCTGGAGAGTCAAGGATGAATCTGGTAAGTGCACCGCCGCTATTCCCGCCACAGACTGCCGAGGGCTCGCATAGCAAAACTGATGGAAAAAAACGGGCGCGGGTGGCAAAGGGTACGCGGGACTCTGCGCCCGGTAGAAAACTACTCCTGCGTGAGGAGTAGCTACCCGTGGACGGGCTCGATACCGTGCCTAAGAGATGATCTACCGGGTAGGGATCTGAGAGGACTCCCTCCGGAAGCTCAGCTACCCTAGTAGCGAAAAGTGATGATGACGGTCTAAACCTCAAGCGCGGGCCCTTGAAGGGAGAACTCTGGTCCTCTAGGTCGTTCCTGGGCGGAGTGAACCTAGCAGCCCTGTAGCGTAGTATGCGCAGGGACAGTGATCCCTGCAAGCGCTCTTAAAAAACTGGAACGGCCCACTGTCCCGCGAGGCGGAGGGACTGTTGGAGGGATAGAGGCGCCCTGACGGGTGCGGCGTGAACGGACTGGGACCTAGCTGTAGGGGGACGATCCTGATGCGTCTGGCCAATGCCGGGAAGAGATGTACTCTTCCCTTACGTAGCCTAGGGGAGAGAAGTACTCTACCCTGACGTAGCCTAGGGGAGCAACTGGCCCCGCCCATCTCCGAAGGGCGTTCACATACAGTCGGAAGGGAAGTCAGCGACTCCTTAGACGTCGATTCCAGTTCCTAATCCTGAGTCAGAGGTCTCGACGGGTGTACACACTGATGCTAGAGGCTCAGGCCGAGCCGCAGTCAGACACCAGGTCTGTGAAGAGAGGGTACTCACGGAAGATGATAACCAGTCCAGGGTCGGCATAGGTGGAACGTGGTCCGCCGCGTAGGGTGTCCGCGGAGACCCTGCGGAGCGTCACGTTAGGGACGAGAAGCCAGAAGGAACCCAGGCGGGTCGATTACAGGGTAGCGCGCCTCTTCCTTTCGGAGCCCCCCTTCGAGAAGGGGTAATGACAAGTAAAGGGACTTACCACTGGTAAACATCGTGCTCGGGACATAACCATGCTCACGCAGTCAGCACGGCGAACTCTGGATGTCCCCTGTAAGCCGCAGGGGCCCGCCACATTCGTCTCTTCAAGATGACATGCCCCCTCTCTCCGGAGCCCTTTGGGGGAATGATAATGGCAATAACACGACTTACCGCTGGAAACGCAGTGTCTAGTTGCTGTTCGTGATCAAACAGCGACTCCAGTGTAGCATGCCCATTTTGTCCGAAAACCCTCTTGGAGAAAGGCATAATGATACTGACAAGACTTACCGCTGGTAAATTTCGTGTCCGGTTGTTGTCAGTGATCACGCGGTAACTCGGCGAACTCTGGATGTCCACTGATTACATCAAGGGTCCGCTCCAAATGTCTTAAAGGAGACCTGCGTGCACAGAGAGAAGAGGGCTGTCCGTAGCCTTACGGCTTGACTCACCATTCCTAGCAGGCTACTTGTCATGCGGCAAAAACATCCAGGTCCTGCTCGGAGTTCACCAGAGGTGAAACGCCTGGGCCATCACCCGAGAGGTCGAAAGGCTACCGAAGGACAGGCAGTCTGGACCTGGGGATTAAGGTGAAACCTGGGGGGCCGCAGAAGATGATACCTGGCGGGTACGCTTCCGGCAGAGGAACCGGCCCCTGGTATGGGACTCACCTCCCCGAGGGGATTGCGCCAGTCCTGTGGATGATCTGAGAGAGCGTCGGCCAGGGACGCAGCGCATGCGCACCAACCCGAGGAACGCCAGCGAGGGGATTTAGCCAGAGCCAGGCGCCAACTATTCGGCAGTGGCGGGGAGCAGGGGCGTGCAGTGCCAGTGGCTGCGGTGGATGTAAAAAACAATTGAGGGAAGCGTAGACCTGAGCTTACCGGTCCAAAAAACAAATATCCCAAGCTGAGACCTGTAAGAGTTAATAAACTCAATCTACATATATAGTAATAACTCAACCCATGAACATAAAAAACCTACTATCGTTAAAAATTGTGGCTATTTTTGGGCCCATTTTTCCCTGATAAGGGATGCTGCAGCCTCAGCAATCCGCAGATCAGGAGTCTGCCCTGATCCTCTTTTTTTTTTTTATTTAAAATGGACGCTGAGGGGTCTGGGGGCGGACCCAAGAGAGCGGGAAAAACTATCCACCACCCCCCTAGTGATGCCTGGAGCAGAGCGGAGGGCGGAGGCAGAGAGGCCGGCGGCCAATAGCGCTGCGCGGGAGGCGGGCCTGGGACGCCGAAGACAGGGCCGAAGCCGGGGACTAAATTTTGAAGCTGCGGCGGCGGCGCAGTAGCGATGCGGCGGCAGCGCAGTAGCGATGCGGATCCCCCCGACCTCGGATGTCGGCAGGGAGCTCCGCGGACGTGGCCGGGGTGCCAGGCGGCTAGGCCCAGACCGGGGACTAAATTTGGAAGCTGGCGCCGCGGGCAGAGGCAGCGCCGGCGGACCCACTCACGAAGCGGCGGCGGTGCAGCGGCGATGCGGACCCTCCCGACCTCGGATGTCGGCAGGGAGCTCCGCGGACGTGGCCGGGGTGCCAGGCGACTAGGCCCAGACCGGGGCCTAAATTTTAGCAGCCGCCCGATGACCGGATGGGGACGTGGGGGCGCCCGGTGAGTAGGCCCGGACCGGGGCCTAAAGATTGCATCCGCCTGGGAGAAGGTAGGAGAGGGTGTCCTACCTGAAGGGCGGCGTCGCATCTGCCAGTGTGCAGGCGTGGAGCTCTGCACCCGTGCCCCTGTGCTCCGCACACCGGATGACTGGCTGCGGCAGCCGGAGAAGAATGAGGCAGGCAGGCAGGCAGGGAGGTGGACGCCGGTGGGGGGAGGAAGCCCCTCTGAAGTGTAGCAGCGCTGCGGGCCCCATCACACAATCCAGACGCGCTGCGAGGTCCAGTCCCTGCTGTATGCCCCTTGCACCCTTTGGGGTGATACCGCAGGGTGAATAGGGGGTGCTCAGTAAAGTTCAGCCCCACGTGCCAACCCGGGAGTGGTACCGTGGAATTGGACGGGGGAGAGGGCCCGACGACTCAAGCCTCTGCGACCCAGGGGAGTGGTACCCACACGGGCTGCAAGAGCTGAGGTAGAGAAACGATACCTGTAGAAAAAGAGAATTACCACAGATGAGAGCGACGAGCGTCGCCGAGAGAAAAAATGAAAAAATATACGCAAAAAATCAAGTGGCTGAAGGGGGCCCAGTCGGCCCACATCAGCCTCCTACGACACTAAGCAAAAAACTGATTGAGCCCGCCTCCGGCTCAGGGGTTATACTGCTGGGGAGGAGCTAACTTTTTCTGTTTACTTAGTGTCAGCCTCCTAGTGACAGCAGCATAACCCATGGTCCTGTGTCCCCCAATGAAACGCTAGAGAAATGTATATACACCAATCCTCGTTATGCAGTGTGATATGTATATACACCAATACTCGTTATGCAGTGTGATATGTATATACCCCAATCCTCGTTATGCAGTGTGATATGTATATACACCAATACTCGTTATGCAGTGTGATATGTATATACACCAATATTCGTTATGCAGTGTGCTATGTATTTACACCGATACTCATTATGCAGTGTGATATGTATATACACCAATACTCGTTATGCAGTGTGATATGTATATACACCAGTACTCATTATGCAGTGTGATATGTATGTACACAATACTCGTTATGCAGTGTGATATGTATATACATCAATACTCGTTATGCCGTGTGATATGTATACGGTATATATGTCGCATGTGTTAGATATACTTTGTATTGATTTTGTCATGTATAATGAGTCTGCTGATATGAGTGTCTGTTACGTCTGATATGTTGTACATCAATGTATCATTTCTGCAGATTTACAGAACTATTGCACACCGTGATGTGAGTCACAGTTTATGACATCCTGCCCAAAACGTCAATCTGTTTAACACTATAAGAGATGTCAACAAATTTGCCCGACTTTTAACAGTAAAAAGCCATTTTTTTCTGAAAATAAATCTGATACTGCAGTTGCATCTGGTGCAAAATGTATAGCCAATGACTTTATGGATTTGCAATATAATGCACAATGTGCCCTCCTGGACCTCCGGCATCTTCAGGGTGAGAACCATAATAATCTGTCTGATGATGAAATCACAGTTAATTTTGGGAATCCTTCATACTATCCATTGCAATCAAGAGTTCCGCTCTTCATTTATTCCAGCAATTAGTTGAAAAAGATGTTAAAGAATTGTCTGATGATACTAACGTACTCCCTTATACAATGCAAATCTATACAAAGATTTATTCACAGCTATCAAAGAATTAAAGAATAGAAATGTCACCAGACGATCAGATGCGGCTGGAGTTGTGGTGGTTCTGGACGCCATGTTATATCGGGATCAGGTACAAACTGTGAATAATCATAGAACGTATAGGAAGTTGCCGTTTGATCCAATGTTGGTGTGAAAAAGATACACTCTCTAAATTGGGTGAGGAGGGTAAAGCCTTGGAGATATTTAAGGATACATATAAGAAATATCTCATTCCTGAACAGCCAATAATTCCAGTATTTCACGGCTTACCTAACACATACGTGTGATTCCCCCACCATTACGCCCCATTATTGCAGGAATAGGCTCTCTGAATGAAGCCCTCAGCGAGTGGCTTGATGAACACGTGGGACCTTTGGTCACCAGGATATCTGGTTATTTGAGAGATAGCACTTCAGTTCTTAATATTGTTGATAAATTTATATGGGAGAGACATTTTTAATTTTTTAGTTGTGATGTGACTTATATTCTACTAAACTCCATCATTTGGTGAAACAAGCAATAAGTGTCATTTAGAAAAATACACTTCATTTTCGGATGAGGGTAATTTATAATCATGGTGTTGGAATATTTATGAAGTCACAATTATTTTTCTTCTGACTCTACATTTTATTTACAGTTGGAAGGAGCTCCAATGGGGTCCAGTTTCTCCCCGGCTCTCGCCATTCTGTTCATGGCATGGTGGAAGGAGAAATTTATTTATCACATCAACCATCCATCTTTTGGTGACATTGTTTGGTATGGTCGCTATATGGACGACTTACTGTTTGTGTGGTCGAGTCCCATAGCGACCATAACCAACTGTGTCGCTTTTCTTAACAACAATGATTGTAATTTGGGGATCACATTTGAGGGTCCAGATACCAAAATCCCCTTTTTGGATATAATTTTAGGAGGAGTTCCCAGTGCAGGCAGAGTACAGCCATCCTTATGTAGGAAAATAGTAACAGGCAATACTTTATTGCAATCTTCTAGCTGTCATCCCGCACACACCATCAAGGCTATACCCTCCGGTGAGTTTACACACGCTCGTTACATATGTTCAGATGACTCTGCTTTCTCACATGAAAGTGCAGTCATCAGACGCAGACTTATTAATAAAAAAATCTATACATACTGCATTTAATGATTCAAGTAAAAAGTCTTTACTGGGTAGAGTTGGTCGTAGAAATCATACAACTGGAGATTTATTACTAAGATTTAGCGCCCCATATAGCTTACTATTTAATAAAATAAAAAACCTTCTCTCTAAATTTCTATTTGTGGTTAGTCAAGACAAGACCCTGGGTAAAATGACTGAGGGTCAGGGTGGGTGTAGATATGTTGTTAGGGGGGGTAGATCCTTGGGAAACATTTTATCTCCTAGTCTTTTTCAGTCCACCTCTAGTAAATCCACCCGGCTCCCCAGTAAAGGGATCATAAATGCGCTGGTTCCGGTGTAATGTGTGTAAATATGTGATGAACCGTGAGTTGGATTTCTCATAATTTCAAGGTGCGATTTATGATATAAAGGATTTCATAAACTGTGACTCACATCACGTTATTTACTCCATTGAATGCACCATCTGCCAGAAAAGATATATTGGTTGTACTATTGGAAACACTAAAAAGCGAATAGCGGAACATAAAGCCAATATAAATAATAGGAACAGTTGGTATTCGGGTGCGGGTGACACTTTGTGACTGCACACAATGCAGACCGGGCAGGTATAGAAGAAGTCTACAGGTGGGAGGTGGCAGAAGGTTTCATTATTGAGGGAGGCTTTCTGGATACTCACATTAGACACCAGAGGACCAAGGGGATTGAACCTGAAAAATGACCTGTTATATACATTTATATATATATAATTTTTGATAGAATGTAGAGAATTGTTGGTGTATTGGGTTTAAAATAAAGTATAAGAAAATATTTTATATAATGTTTGTGCAATGATCAGCTCTGCATTACGTATATAATGATAAATGAACCATTTATATTTTGTTTCATACTATATAATTCCCTTCCAGCACACCTGGTTTGGTTAACCCTATGTGGTGGAGAATGTATGGAATTGGTTAATTCATCCTATGCAATGATTGGTCTGTGTGTGTTTATAACACTTAATATATTTGTATATAAATGAGTCCTTCCATTTTCTGTTTGTGCTATGAGTAAGGGCGCACCTTGCCCGAAACATGTCGGCTTTAAAATGGATCCTGCTTAAATTTTAATCCTTGGAATAAACTTTTGATTTTATTACCGTACAGATTGTGCTGGAAATTGCCTTTCTACTCTGCATTATAGAGATTACTACTTTGACCCCATAGAGTTCAGTGATCTGTCCATGTTCTTTGGTGCAATGTATGGTTATATCTACTTCTATGGAGTCTTTACATTAGTATATTGTACACTCCACTCTATTTCTCCTGGATATTCTATACATACTCTAATACTTAGTGGATACTTATACACATATATGTCTCCATAACTTTAGTATTACTGCTGTATATATTCCACTCTGCTTCTATGATGTCATTTTACCTTTACTCCATTTATTGTGGGTGTATATACAGTATGTGCATATTATGATGGGTCTATATAGCTTTGTCCCATGGTAAACATTATTAGTCTGATGTTTGCCTGTCCCCGTCTCTTCTTCATACAGACCTTGTCTTACACGCTGACCTTTGTATGTTATATTTGTATTCCATATATTTATACCTTTTGAGATATTTCTTCTGCCTCCTTTTCCTTTGGAATAAGGAATAACGTTTGGAACACCATTCTAAGTCCGAACTGGGTGCAAAAACCTAAAAAAACATCACTATGGGGAGATAAGGTATGCACACCAGTGACTATGTAAGGGGAATACATGGAATAGCAGAAACTGCTGTGTGAATACTGACTTGAAAAATCCAATAGCTATATGTAAAGTGAAAATGTGAAAAATGGAATCTGCATTACTGCCATGAACATATGAATCAAGAGAAATTTAGCTACTGAATTGATCAATGCAATAGAGCCCCAACACTACGCCAAAGTATTTCTCTACGTTGGGGTCCCTAGCTTGTGTGTGTCCTCTCATGCAGTTAAAAAACTTACCGTGTATGGGAAGCTGAGACCCAGGCTATATATGCGTATGATATGGATTGGCAATAGGTGTGGTTGGGGAGGGTCTCAGCCTGGGTCTCAGCTTCCCATACACGGTAAGTTTTTTAACTGCATGAGAGGACACACACAAGCTAGGGACCCCAACGTAGAGAAATACTTTGGCGTAGTGTTGGGGCTCTATTGCATTGATCAATTCAGTAGCTAAATTTCTCTTGATTCATATGTTCATGGCAGTAATGCAGATTCCATTTTTCACATTTTCACTTTACATATAGCTATTGGATTTTTCAAGTCAGTATTCACACAGCAGTTTCTGCTATTCCATGTATTCCCCTTACATAGTCACTGGTGTGCATACCTTATCTCCCCATAGTCCTTTTCCTTTGGAGACTTGAACCTGCAACGGTCGTTACAAAAGTTTTAAGAAACAAATTCTTGTGTGATAGAAATTATGTGTAATTGTGATGTAAAATAAAACCCTGAGGAGATAAAGGCCGCACTTTTTATACATCTGTGGGGAACAATCAGACCCTTCCTGAATTCCTACATCTAGATGGGTTTGCGAAATGGGTTTCATCAGGTGTTACGAGACTCAGCCGCCTATTGTCCAATAATGATTTTTGCTCGTTTCAGCAATTAGAAGGATGTAACCTCCTCATAGATGTTGTTATCGATATATTCAGATTTGATCCAGTAAAAAGATTTCATTACACAAAATAGAATTAAAAAACCTGAACTGCGGTTGTGGCGCCCCTGACCTGGTCAGGCACCACTGAGTACTGCACCCATGCTGGGGACAGTACAAAACAGGTAATCCAGAAGGCTGACCGAGGTGTGACTACACAGGCGCATAGTGATCAGGTCTCACACATGTACCTTTGGGAGGACCCCTGGGGATCCCAGGAGGGGGCGAAGCCTCCATCTCCACTCAAGGGGTGTGGTAGAGAGCCTGGTTGCTAGGTGACGTAGGCAAGAACAGGAGAGGAGGGAACAGTGAGCCGAAGAGAGTTGAGTGGTGAAGTTCAGAGAGAGCAAAAGCAGACCCTGTAGCTCTACACAATTCTGACAACGTACGCGCAGTGACTACCGACGGGGGAGAACGGTCACCTGGTAGTGCTGCCCGAAATCCACCCACAGCTAAAGAGAGAGCAACGGAGTGGAAAGTAAGGAGACTGTCAGGGAGATACCAGGCCCAAACGGGTAACAGGTCCCAGTGCAGGGATAGATCCACCTGTCCTTTGCCAAACCTGCATGAGGGGGCACTTTACACCCCCAAGACAACACCACAGAGTCCGCAGCCACGTAGCAAAGTGAGGGCCCATAGCTCACAGGAGGCAAGCAGCCGGAGTGACCTGGTCCAGGCTACAAGCAAACGGGCCAAAAAGAAGGGGAGAGAGGAACCAGCAACTTCCCTGGGCGACCCCAGCAGGGCTTCAAGCAGGGGTTACCCCAAAACGCAAAGGGCTAAGGAAGGCGAGTTGGTAGCCACCCTCACAAGTCAGCCTGAAGGACACCTGGTTCCAGCCTGGTTCATCCCAGCTACGCCCGGGTTACTCACCCTGCCACCATCAGTGAGTAAAACCCCTGAAAGACATCCTGCTTGTGCGTGTGAGTCATTCTGCGACTTGTAGTTCCACAGACCTACACGGGGCCCTGGGGCATGCCTCACTCTCAGGAGGCTATTACAACTGACTGCACCCACTATCAGCCCCAGGCACCCCTAACCTGCAGTGGCGGTCTCCACTGACCGCAATTCTGAGAGTGGCGTCACGACAATCAAAATAGAGGATTTCCTACCTGTGACAAGATCCAGCCGCGTGGAGTCCCTGAAGGTAATGCACAGCTGCACCGACACCGAACCTCGGGGTCCCACAGATCTGGCGTCACGAACAGGATAAGGACTAGACCTGTTCAGACAGGTGACCATGTGCCTGGGCGGTCCGCTTGGAAAATTGGAAGCGCCGCCATATTGCCACCATGAAAAGCGCGCTGAAAAACAACAGCAGCCCGCGCTGGGAGAAGTTACCGCCCACGAAGAGGTGTGGCTACCCAGAGATCCCCTGCAGGGTCCTGGCCTCGCAAGTGAGGAGAGAGGAGGCGTTCAGAGACGTCGGGAAAGAAAGGGAGCCAGAAGCCTGCTACTAGAAGAAGGAGACGCAGAGGAAATGGCGTCTGAACGCAGAGACCCAGAGCCAGGCTCCGCTGCCTGGTGGTATCGCAGATCCAGGGTCGTATGGCAGATCAGCGAGGGACGCACGGAGCTTCTGGAGATGGCTGCAGCGGTTCAGGCCTATGAGAGGGGAACCGCACGACGAGTGCCAGACCGAGCGGCGACGACTCAGACCCCGATGATGTTACCTATGGGTGAGTCCTGTGTTGCCCCTGTCAGCGCGAGTGCCCCGACCCCTGCTGCCATGCCCGCGGTCCCTGGAGAGATGCCCGGCGCGGCGACGCTGAATCAGGCCGCAGCCACGCCAGGTGCGGCCCGCCGAGCCCAGGCCGCCGCAACGATGCCCTGCCCGGCCCGCAAAGATCCGGCTGCCACCGCGACCCTCCTCCACGCCGCAGGTGCGGCCCGCCAAGGACCGGCTGCAACTGCGACGCCGAACCAGGCCGCAGAAGCGCCCAGCGCGGCCCGCCAAGACCCCGCCGCAGCGATGCCCTGCCCGGCCCGCCAAGGACCGGCTGCAACTGCGACGCCAATCCAGGCCGCAGAAGCGCCCAGCCCGGCCCGCACAGATCCCATCGCAGCTGCGACGCCGAACCAGGCCGCAGAAGCGCCCAGCGCGGCCCGCCAAGACCCCGCCGCAGCGATGCCCTGCCCGGCCCGCCAAGACAAGACTGTACAATTATCTACCCCGGCCTGCAAGGCCAGAGCAGACACCGCTCCCCAGTCCAAGGAAGTCCCTGCTGGGAAGTCCCTGCTGGGGGAGGACCCCGAATACTGGAAGCTGAAGGCTGATCTAGAGGCCCACTTCCCAAAGGAGATGGTGGACCGGTATCTGCTCCCTCCGCATACCCACAGGAAGACTCCTGCAACATTCATGCCAAAGGGTCCCCCGCCCTGGCCTGCTGATGAAAATCCATCCCTAGCGCTGCCACAAGAGGAGTGCCCAGAAGAACTAAGGGGGAGGGGAGGCCAGGAAGCTGAGAAGCTGACTCCAGAGCCATCAGCAGTGGATGCAGCACCAGTCCAAGAGCCAGAGATGCTGCCGTACTCCCGCTGGGAGGAAGAGGGCCCGACATCCTCCGCTGAGGAAGATCTGTCCAGATACATCACCTGGGAGCCTGCAAGCGGTGAGATAGCAGCCAGGCAGGACCCAGCCCGCAGGACACGGCGCCGCAGCAGGACAAGGGATCCACCTGCACAGCAGTCTCCCGAGAAGAAGGACGAGGTCACGGCCAGAGACTTAGAGGAAAAGCGGTTCTTGAGAAGGGCCAAATCCCAGGTCAGAGGCCCACTTTGTCGAGGAGTTGTAGAAGACTTCAGTCTAAGGTCTGGATATGGCTTTATAGTAGCACCTGGTGTAAAGGAGGGCATCTTTGTGAACAGAAGGGATGTAAGAGCACATTTACCTAGAGGACATCCAGGAAGAAACCTACAGATAGGAGACCCAGTAGAATTCACAAAGCACCAAGGAGAACGCGGATGGTACGCACTAGATGTCACACCATGCCCCAGAAATCCCTACAGTAAACCTGCTATCTCAACAACAGAAGATGAAGATACAGAAAAAGAAACAGACGACAGAAACACAGAAAATGTCAGGTGCCAAAGCCCAATAGGCAAAAGCCCTGGTGGAACGGAGTAGAGAAAAGTAAAGAAAACTACAGCAGTTTGAAAAGTTTTGCAACGTTCAAGTTTAAGCACGTGCCCACATGAACTTGTGTGAGAAACCCTTTTGCACTTTAACCCATGAACCTTAAGGCTATGAACTGGCTATAGCCACAAACTCTCGCAGTGTTTATAGTTACCCCAGAGGTACAACCACTACCAGGGAGCACGCCTGTTTATGGGGCCTGGCTCTCCACCACAAAGAGGGTACCTGGTCAGCACCAACTGTGGAGGCCGCCTCTACATCCTGCCAGAAGAGGCTGAAGGCGCGGCTCCACCAGGCCAGGTATACCCTGAAACCACCAGACCATGAAAGCCGCCTCTACATCCTGCCAGAAGTGGCTGAAGGCGCGGCCAACGGGAGAGGCAGATGGGAAGAAAGGTCTGGGGAAGCTGATGGCCCAGACCTGGTTACCAAAAGAAACCGGTGACCTGCCGCCTGAGAGGGTTTAGGGTGGGTTAACGGACTTGTGGGTGGAGGGTGGTGATGTATGGTACCTGATGGTTTTAAAACGTTTTACCATGTTTTACTGTTTTACGCATTTTAAAATGTTGTCTTGCAGCCCGAGGACGTGCTGGTGATAACTAAGGGGGAATGTGGCGCCCCTGACCTGGTCAGGCACCACTGAGTACTGCACCCATGCTGGGGACAGTACAAAACAGGTAATCCAGAAGGCTGACCGAGGTGTGACTACACAGGCGCATAGTGATCAGGTCTCACACATGTACCTTTGGGAGGACCCCTGGGGATCCCAGGAGGGGGCGAAGCCTCCATCTCCACTCAAGGGGTGTGGTAGAGAGCCTGGTTGCTAGGTGACGTAGGCAAGAACAGGAGAGGAGGGAACAGTGAGCCGAAGAGAGTTGAGTGGTGAAGTTCAGGGAGAGCAGAAGCAGACCCTGTAGCTCTACACAATTCTGACAACGTACGCGCAGTGACTACCGACGGGGGAGAACGGTCACCTGGTAGTGCTGCCCGAAATCCACCCACAGCTAAAGAGAGAGCAACGGAGTGGAAAGTAAGGAGACTGTCAGGGAGATACCAGGCCCAAACGGGTAACAGGTCCCAGTGCAGGGATAGATCCACCTGTCCTTTGCCAAACCTGCATGAGGGGGCACTTTACACCCCCAAGACAACACCACAGAGTCCGCAGCCACGTAGCAAAGTGAGGGCCCATAGCTCACAGGAGGCAAGCAGCCGGAGTGACCTGGTCCAGGCTACAAGCAAACGGGCCAAAAAGAAGGGGAGAGAGGCACCAGCAACTTCCCTGGGCGACCCCAGCAGGGCTTCAAGCAGGGGTTACCCCAAAACGCAAAGGGCTAAGGAAGGCGAGTTGGTAGCCACCCTCACAAGTCAGCCTGAAGGACACCTGGTTCCAGCCTGGTTCATCCCAGCTACGCCCGGGTTACTCACCCTGCCACCATCAGTGAGTAAAACCCCTGAAAGACATCCTGCTTGTGCGTGTGAGTCATTCTGCGACTTGTAGTTCCACAGACCTACACGGGGCCCTGGGGCATGCCTCACTCTCGGTAGGCTATTACAACTGACTGCACCCACTATCAGCCCCAGGCACCCCTAACCTGCAGTGGCGGTCTCCACTGACCGCAATTCTGAGAGTGGCGTCACGACAATCAAAATAGAGGATTTCCTACCTGTGACAAGATCCAGCCGCGTGGAGTCCCTGAAGGTAATGCACAGCTGCACCGACACCGAACCTCGGGGTCCCACACGGTCAGACATGATGCTGAGCACAATATCTAATTCACAGAGAACGTCTTGTGAGATTTCTGGACTTTATCAAGTGCCGCCATCCAAATATGTGGGAAATTATCCTCTTGTTATTAAGTGTAAATGGGAAAGGGACATTGGGCCGTTACTGACCATCAATGGACAAGGATTTTTTAAGGGGTCAGATGTATATCCCTAGTGGACATTGTAGACTGTCAGAACTATAAATCATCCATAGGGCATATATGACCTTCTGTTCCTCCACAAGGTCGGCATACGTACAGAGGATAAAGGTGGGAAGTGCTGAGCGGAAGCTGCGGATCTTATACACAGGCTGCGGATCTTATACACACGCATAAAGTTATTACAATTGTAAAATCCTAATCAGCAGGTTTGGTCGGAGACACCAAGGTTTTATATAAGGGAATATAGAAGAACTGACACTGGACACACGTGGGAAAACTGTGGTAGGACATTTATTGTTTCTTACACATAAATTGATAACATTTAGATGGATTCAGACGACTCCAACAAAACGTGATTAACAAAGTCATTACTACAGGACGGTATGAGAAGGGGATTTATTCTAAAAGAAAGTCTGGAGCCAAAAATGAGAGGATCTGGGCCCCGGGGCTGGAGACTTTGGGCTTCCAGCGTGTCAGTACAATACGGGGTCTTTGTCCCTGGAGCTTCTCTACTCGGTATAATGAGACTCACTGATCTTATTCGTATAAAAAGCGTCTGAGTAACATAGAAACTGCCGAAATATGAGGAGCTTGTCTCATCTATAAGTCACTGTATAAAGAGCTATGGAGACAGCGCTATTCTTCTGTATAACATATGTGATGTTACTGTAGCCCTAATATTTCTGTACATGGCGTCTCTGTATAGATAATTAGTGATGATTTTATAAACTCGATCACACCAGATGTTCCCACAAAGAAGGAATGGATCGTAGATGGAAATAACATTTGTAATATCAACATGTTTATTAATGTAGTATAGAGAAGTTACAGACATTGTTCAGACATGGAGATTTTGCGCTGAATGTAAAGCAGGCTTTACACGTTGCGACATCGGCAACGAGATATCGTCGGGGTCACGTCGTTAGTTACGCACACCCAGCGCCGTTACCGACATCGCAGCGTGTAACGCAAATGAGCAACGATCAACGACCACAAAAACGTCAAAAATCGTTGCTCGTTGTCACGTCGCTCATTTCCATAATATCGCTGCAGCGACAGGTACGATGTTGTTTGTCGTTCCTGCAGCAGCACACATCGCTGTGTGTGACACCGCAGGAGCAACAAACATCTCCTTACCTGCCTCCACCGGAAAAGGAGGAAGGAAGGAAGGAGGTGGGCGGCATGTTCCGGTCGCTCATCTCCTTCCCTCCATTTCTATTGGGCGGCGGTTCAGTGACTCTGCTGTGACGTCGCTGTGACTCTGAACGAACCACCCCCTTAGAAAGGAGGTGGATCGCCGGTCACAGCGACGTCGCAGGGCAGGTAAGTGCGTGTGACGCTGCCGTAGCGATAATGTTCGCTACGGCAGCAATCACCACATATCGGCTATACGACGGGGGCGGGTGCTATCGCGCTCGGCATCGCTAGCATCGGCTAGCGATGTCGCAACGTATAAAACCTGCTTAACTGTAATGAATGGCAGATCGCTGAGATTGGGAGTAAGGAAGAAAAGGGAGGAGGAATGTTGGGGATTTTTGGGGGAGGATTGTAATACTTTTGTCCATATATTGAATATATAAAAATATAATAATGTAAAATGCTCGATGCACATGGAATATTGCTTTTTATTTGATTTTTAAAAAACAGACGTCTATTAGTAACTGTATATATTATAATTCTAATGTAACTTCTAACGTGCTTTCCATTTCTTGTTTAGTTTTACTGTCACGTTTGTGTTTTCTTGTTCAATTTGTCAAATTTATATTTTCTCCACATGTGAATTTTTTTTCCCCAAATATATTTTATTTTAATTTTTTACATAACAATCAATACATATCACAAATCGGTGTAACACTACGATGATATTAACAACCACCACAAGCAAAATAAGGAAAAAGGAAAAGAAAAAAAAAAAAAAAAGACAGGGGGAAGGAGAAGAAGACACCAATTTGGTCTATTCTATAGGTAGGAGTCAATAATACAAATACATCAAAATCCCATGGGACAAATAGCCTATAATGAAAATGCCCTAATTTTTCGGAATTCGTTTTCTTCTCTCTACATTATGGCCAAGTGTAAACTCATAATGAAAATAAGGATTAATTTTCCTGACAAGCTCCTCAACCGAGGGAACTGAAGGGAGTTTCCACTTTATAGCCTGACATCGTCTGGCCAAGGTAAGTATATAAGCAAAAACAGTTTTCACATTTTCAGGGAAGTTATCGAGTCCTATATTCAAGATTGCCAGTGGAACATCCATTTTTAAATGAAGACGAGTTACACATGAAAGTAGATCAAAGACCTGCTCCCAAAATACCATAACTTTAGGACAGGACCACCATACATGCCCCAATGTGCCTTTATGAAGACAGGCTGTCCAACAGAAAGGGGTAAAATCAGGGCTCATGTGAGCCAATTTGCCTGGAAACAGATACCACCTTGTATGAATTTATATAATTTGTTCTAGGTGATTTATACAAGCTGACGTCCTATAAGTCTATTCCGAGGTGGCCCACCATTGTTGAGCAAAGAATGTGAAAGATAGCTCTTGCTCCCATTTTATCATGTATGACAACTTCACATCTTCCAACGGGGAGCTTAAAAAACTATAAAATTGAGACACCATTAATATTATATTCCCCTTTTGAAAAAGTCTATGTAGATCGAGAGGAGGTGAATTGTGCCCAATATCAGATCTAGTACTAAAAAGAAATCTCACTTGGAGATATTGATAAAGACAGCTTCAATGTAATCAAAAATTCTCAACCATCTCCAAAAAGGACGTTAACTGAGACTCTCTATAAATAGCCGCCAATTTAGAAATGCCACTCTCTTCCCAATTAGGAAAGCTTAAATAAGGGATATGGGTTTCTAAGAATCTAATAGAAATATTCAATAAAACAAAAGAGAGATTCCCTTCACCCCACCTCCTCCACCAATACCAAGGAGAGGAGATAGTAGGGAGGTCAAAAATTGCATTACATGTTTAATTACCTCTACTTCAAAAGGCTTCAAGTAGGCCATGTGATTTTTTCTTAGTTGTCAACAAATTAAAACCTTCTAAATATGATAATGGTTTCTCCCCATGTAAGATTTGTGATGTTTAAAAATAACCCATTTGTGTGTAAAATATTTCCCTCATTCTAAACATGTCATGGATTTCAGCCCTGTGTGAATTCTTTGGTGTTTTGAAAGATATGATTTATGGTTAAAACATCTCCCACATTCTGAACATGAAAAAGGCTTCTCCCCTGTGTGAGTTCTCTGATGTCTAAAAAGATGTGATTTAAGTGTAAAATATTTCCCACAATTTGAACATGAAAAAAGCTTCTCCCCTATGTGAGTTCTCTGATGTGTCACAACTTGTGATTTTTGGTTAAAACATTTCCCACATTCTGAACATGGATATGGCTTCTCCCCTGTGTGAGTTCTCTGATGTGTAATAAAATGCAATTTATGTGCAAAACATTTCCCACAATCTGAACATGAAAACGGCTTCTCCCCCGTGTGAGTTCTCTTATGTATAACAAGATGTGATTTATGTGCAAAACATTTCCTGCATTCTGAACATGAAAAAGGCTTCTCCCCTGTGTGAGTTCTGTGATGTATAACAAGATTTGATTTTCGGTTAAAACATCTCCCACATTCTGAACATGAAAAAGGCTTCTCCCCAGTGTGAGTTCCCTGATGTCTAAAAAGATGTGATTTATGTGCAAAAGATTTTCCACATTCGAAACATGAAAATGGCTTTTCCCCTGTGTGAGTTCTCTGGTAACTAACAGATTCTGAAGAAATTCTTTTCTCCGTGTGAATTTTTGGATATTCTGAAGCTGAAAATGGCTTCTGTGCTGTAAGAGCACTTTGATTTTTAATGCTGCTTTTGTGACATTTATTTTTCTTAATAGTATGTGATGCTTCAGAAGGTAAGACTTGTTTAATAAAATCAGATGATAAATCTTTGCTGTGAAGGGAAGATGGTATATCTAGAATAGAGGCATTCAGTTCAGTTATTTCTTGTGTGATATCAAGGTCATCTGATTTAACAATTGAAGATGTCACTTCTGCCTCTAATCTCCAGATACAGGCATCTGCCAAGAACAAAAATTATTTTCAATAACATATACAAATTTAAAGATATAATTTATAAAATAGGTTGTAATGCTGTTACCGGCATCCCTGCACTGTCCTGCACCTTTTCCCGGGGCATATCTCCTAGGAGTGCCATTAGCTCACGCTCACATATTCTTAAACACCTAACCCGGAAGTTGCTCATAACCTATGGCTGAGAGGCAATAGGTATTTAAGGCATCCTCTCCCTATGGGAGGTGCTTGGGCAACGTGGTCTATCCTTAGAGATGCGTTGATAGTTGTCAGTGACCGTGCCGCTTGCTGAGTCTTATCCTGTGTGTGTTAACACGTGTCTGTTTCCTAGTATCCACTGTAGAAGCTGCGTCTATCTATACCAGCTGTGCCTGTCATAACAGATGCACTTGCTTACACCAGCCATCCCAGCTGCACCCGACCACATCAATAACTGTCAGTATCCAATCGCCAACCCCTGCCATCACAGTACAAAGACTCTTTGGCGTAGCATCTGGTGGATACCTCCCAGCACAAGCCTTTTCTCACCATCAGAGGCTGAACATGTGAACTTATAGTGAACATGGTAAATAAAAAGTAATTGTGTAATTGCACCTCTTTTTGCAATTTCACTGCACTTGGAATTTTTTTTCTAATTTTTCAGTACATTATATGATAAAATGAATAGTGTAATTCAAAAGTACAACTCATCCTGCAAAATAATAATCCCTTATATGTCTATGTTGACTGAAAAATAAAAAAAAAAAGTTATGCTTCTTGGAAGTAAAAGGGAGAAAAACTAAAAATCGCCCGGGGATGAAGGTGTTACATTTTAGAAATCATGTGGGTGGGCTGCCCGGCCTCCATGTACCCACAGTGTGATAATCCTAACTTCCCTCATATGTTACAGTTACCCTGTGCCGAACTTTGGATATAAACGCCCCTATCAGCAGATTCATCAGAAGGGAGAGAAGGAAGATCCATCAATAAGATGCCGAGATTCTAGGAAGATGGAGTCATTGCTCTCAGTGGAGAAACAGTAAGAATCTTGTAGTTATGATACTTATTAATGGAAAATAAAGATAAAATAAATGATGTTACAGAGCAAGCTTTCCAGACTACTGAGGTCTCTTCAAGTACAAGATTATTATTTTATTTCTCCCACTGAGAGCAATCAATCTTTATTCACCTGGAGAACACGGCACCAAACTAAGAATATAGGACGTCTCCAGCATCATTACCCTCCGCTTTCTCTAAGGCCCGTTTCACACGTCAGTGAAAAACACTGACGTTTTTCACTGGCGTGTAAAACACGCACATGCTCCTCCGTGTGCCGTGAATTACGGCACACGTGGGTTGTCTAAGTGCAATCCGGGCTCCGTTCTCCGTGGCCCGTGATTGCACTTAGAGATTAACTCACCTGTGCGCGCTCCCGCTGTCCATGGTGCTGATCGCTCCCCCGGTGCAGCATCCGGCCGGCGCTGACCCCCGCAGCAGCTGCTTCCGGGTCGGCTGTGTCGTGCATCATGAATATGCGCGACAGTAATGAGCCGGCTCAGAAGCAGCAAGCTGCACGGGCTGCAGAGGACATCGCTGGAGCCGGGTGAGTAAAAATGATTTTTATTTTAAAAGCACGTTTTTTTTCTGGCACGTGTTTCACGGACCACACCACTGCGTGGTCCGTGGGACATCAGTGATGCCAGAATAAAATGGACATGTCTCCGTGCAGCAATCACGGACACGCGGGTACGCCGCATGGAGACACGGTCAGTGAAAAATCACTGATGTGTGAGCAGACCCATTCATTATAATGGGTCTGCGTATGTCAGTGATTCTGGTACGTTTGTGCTTTTTTAAACGTACCAGAATCACTGACGTGTGAAAGGGGCCTTAGGGGTCCACCATACAGATTAGATTTTTCTTCCCATGATTTTCTAAGTTGTCTGCACATTCTACATACGCTGTCATTTGGCTTTGCAGATTAGAGATCTGGGCAGCTAAGGGTCAATGTCTTCTAATTTCAGGGGATAGGATAGATCCTACCTGTAAGATCTGGCTGATACATATCTCACTCCAACATAAGGGTGCCCAATGCCCAAAATAATGGGGACAGTTTTGGGTGGAGGAGCATGTGGTGGTCTAGCAGCAGAATGGTGACCATTTGATATGACCGGACTACAACCCTGATAAAGCAGCCACAGCCGGTGACTGAGAAGAATCTGTGACTTCTCTGCATTTAGTGGTCACTACTCACCTGGGCGGTTATCTGTAGGAATCTCCTCTTTACTCCGCTCATCACCCCTCACATATGTCTCTGTAGTATTAATATGGGGCAGATCTTCCCCCTGAAACAAATATTGTAAAAGTCACAGACGGATGGAGAAGTCCCATCTATGATCAGCTCTAATCCTGCCATCTCCACCGCTCTCATTACACAAGTATAACACATATAATACTGGAGGATAAAACAAGACTGAGCACAAGACCTTCACAGCCGTCTACACATCATAGGGGGATTTCATGGCACCTTCTCTCCATCTACCTGATGATCCTGAGGAACATCGGGATCTTCTTGTTTACAGTCCTGTGGGAGAAGAGGACGGGGACATCTCTCTGGTGTTGTCCTCTTACTGGATAGAACTGGAGGAGACACATACAGGGACTGAATTCATTCCTTACATACAGATAATTATAGGCCGTGTGTATTTAGTCCTGTCTATTACCTGGTGATGTGAGGGGCTGGGGAACCTCCATCATGACGTCCTTGTACAGATCTTTGTGTCCTTCTAAATACTCCCACTCCTCCATGGAGAAATAGACGGTGACGTCCTGACACCTTATAGGAACCTGACACATACAATGATACCGTCACCCCCGATCCCTTCATAGCGTTACTGTATAATGTCCCAGCATTCCCAGCAGTGTCACCTCTCCAGTCAGCAGCTCAATCATCTTGTAGGTGAGTTCTAGGATCTTCTGGTCATTGATGTCCTCATGTATCGGGGGGTGAGGTGGAGGCCCCGTGATTGGGCTCAGGGGTCTTCCCCATCCCTCAGACACAGGGGCCTGACAGCGCTCACTAGAGGTCTTCTTCACTACTGTGTAATCCTGGTTATGGAGAGACACAGTAATAAATCTCACTCCAGACATTTCCAGAGTCCTCACCTCTCCAGTTCTGTCCATCTGTTATTCCCATAGATAAGAATGATGTAATGTGACGTCATCAGAATCTCTCACCTCTCCAGTAAGCCGGAAGAGGATCTCTAGGGTGAGGTGTAATATCTTCTCCGCCATCTTGTCCCTGTCCATATCCATCCTTCACGGGGCAATCAGGAGAATTCTCTTCTATGGAGCGATTGTTCTCCCCCAGCATCTAATGTGTATGGAGCCTGAGCCCAGTAATGGGGAATCTCCACACACCTCCACCTGCAGAGCCGCACACTAGATATATAATACCCTGCACCTACCTCCACCTGCAGAGCCGCACACTAGATATATAATACCCTGCACCTACCTCCACCTGCAGAGCCGCACACTAGATATATAATACCCTGCACCTACCTCCACCTGCAGAGCCGCACACTAGATATATAATACCCTGCACCTACCTCCACCTGCAGAGCCGCACACTAGATATATAATACCCTGCACCTACCTCCTCCTGCAGAGCCGCACACTAGATATATAATACCCTGCACCTACCTCCACCTGCAGAGCCGCACACTAGATATATAATACCCTGCACCTACCTCCTCCTGCAGAGCCGCACACTAGATATATAATACCCTGCACCTACCTCCACCTGCAGAGCCGCACACTAGATATATAATACCCTGCACCTACCTCCACCTGCAGAGCCGCACACTAGATATATAATACCCTGCACCTACCTCCACCTGCAGAGCCGCACACTAGATATATAATACCCTGCACCTACCTCCACCTGCAGAGCCGCACACTAGATATATAATACCCTGCACCTACCTCCACCTGCAGAGCCGCACACTAGATATATAATACCCTGCACCTACCTCCACCTGCAGAGCCGCACACTAGATATATAATACCCTGCACCTACCTCCACCTGCAGAGCCGCACACTAGATATATAATACCCTGCACCTACCTCCACCTGCAGAGCCGCACACTAGATATATAATACCCTGCACCTACCTCCACCTGCAGAGCCGCACACTAGATATATAATACCCTGCACCTACCTCCACCTGCAGAGCCGCACACTAGATATATGGTAGAGTCTAACTACTTTCACACATCCGGTTGTAGCAGTGCAGCACAATCCGGCGCTCTGCTGAAAAAACGAAACCGTTTTTATTGCCGCTGGTTTCGTTTTTTCCTGCATTGGCACCATATTGTGCCGCATGGGCTTGCGTTCCGTCCGTTTTTTGCCGCATGCGGCAGATTTAGCCGATGTGGCGGCCGGATGGAACGTTCCCTGGTACGTTTTTTGCTCCGGCAAAAAAAACGCATTGCGCCGCATCCGGCCGCTGCGGCGCATTTTTCAATGCATGCCTATGGACGCCGGATGCGGTTTCTTCCACTTCGCATGCTCAGTAGTGTGCCGCAACGGGAAAAAAACGGACGGGCCGCATGTAAAAACGTATGCAAAGGATGCGGTGTTTTCGCCGCATCCGTTGCATAGGTTTCACAGCCGGATTGAGCCGCAGTGCTCAAACCGGATGTGTGAAAGTAGCCTAAATCCCAGTGGCCAATGGGACCTCTGTGACGTCACGCCCATGTGACCGGCCTCTTGTGTGGGAGGAGCCTGTAGTTGCCGGCAGTCAGTGCGCAGTTGCTGTCTCCAGCCCTGGGTGTGTGATGTAACAGGAGGTAATATCTGATGGAGATTATCACATATGAGCCTCAGGGGGAAAATAAAAAGGAATTGTAGGTTAACGTCTCTGGGTGCAATAGTGTGCAGCAGTAGGTGCAATGCTCTGTCTGGAGGGGGGGGCGCGGCAATGCTCTGTCTGGAGGGGGAGCGCGGCAATGCTCTGTCTGGAGGGGGGGCGCGGCAATGCTCTGGAGGGAGGGGGGGCGCGGCAATGCTCGGGAGGGAGGGGGGGCGCGGCAATGCTCTGTCTGGAGGGAGGGAGGGGGCACGGCAATGCTCTGTCTGGAGGGAGGGGAGGTATGGCAATGCTCTGTCTGGAGGGAGGGGGCGTGGCAATACTCTGTCTGGAGGGAGGGGGCGTGGCAATGCTCTGTCTGGAGGGAGGTGGCGTGGCATTGCTCTGTCTGGATGGAGGGGGGCGCGGCAATGCTCTGTCTGGAGGGAGGGGGTGCGGCAATGCTCTGAAAGGAGGGAGGGGGCGCGGCAATGCTCTGTCTGGAGTAAGGGGGGCGCCGCAATGCTCTGTCTGGAGGGAGGGGGACGCGGCAATGCTCTGTCTGGAGGGAGGGCGCGGCAATGCTTTGTCTGGAGGGGGGCGCGGCAATGCTCTGGAGGGAGGGGGGCGTGGCAATGCTCTGAAGGGAGGGAGGGCGTGGCAATGCACTGTCTGGAGGGGGGGCACGGCAATGCTCTGGAGGGAGGGGGGGCACGGCAATGCTCTGGAGGGAGGGGGGGCACGGCAATGCTCCTTAGGGAGGGAGGGGGGCGCGGCAATGCTCTGTCTGGAGGGAGGGGGGCGCGGCAATGCTCTGTCTGGAGGGAGGGGGGCGCGGCAATGCTCTGTCTGGAGGGAGGGAGGGGGGGGCGCGGCAATGCTCTGTCTGGAGGGAGGGAGGGGGGCAGTGCTTTGTCTCACCTGAGATACATCGGTTTGCGAAAGTATACAACCCCCTTGGCATTTTTCCGTGTTTTGCTACCTCACAGCCTTGAATTTACCTTTTGCGTTTTTTTTTTTGTTTTTTTTCAGGTTTTACATCAGTTCATGTAAAGAACGTGCCGTCAACTGAACATTTTTTTTTGTGAAGCAAACTACAAATATTTTTTTAAAAAAATAATCAGTGTGCATAACTATTCACCCCCCTAAAGTCAGTATTTTGTGGAGTTTCCTTTATGTGGCAATTACAGCTGCAGGTCGCTTTGGATAAGTCTCTGAGCTTTACACATCCTGACACTGGGATTTTTGCTTCTTTCGTCTCCTTTATTTGATGGTTTCCTCTGGTGAGCAGCGTCTTCACGTCTGACCACAGAGTCTTCATTCCGCTGGTGAGCAGCGTCTTCTCTGACCACAGATTCTCCATTCCTCCGGTGAGCAGCGTCTTCACGTCTGACCACAGATTCTCCATTCCTCTGGTGAGCAGCGTCTTCACGTCTGACCACAGATTCTCCATTCCTCTGGTGAGCAGCGTCTTCACGTCTGACCACAGAGTCTTCATTCCGCTGGTGAGCAGCGTCTTCTCTGACCACAGATTCTACATTCCTCCGGTGAGCAGCGTCTTCACGTCTGACCACAGATTCTCCATTCCTCTGGTGAGCAGCGTCTTCTCTGACCACAGATTCTCCATTCCTCTGGTGAGCAGCGTCTTCTCGTCTGACCACAGATTCTCCATTCCTCCGGTGAGCAACGATCTTCACGTCTGACCACAGATTCTCCATTCCTCTGGTGAGCAGCCATCTTCACGTCTGACCACAGATTCTCCATTCCTCTGGTGAGCAGCCATCTTCACGTCTGACCACAGATTCTCCATTCCTCTAGTGAGCAGCCATCTTCACGTCTGACCACAGATTCTCCATTAGATTAAGGGTAAGTTTACACACTGCGTTTTTTTGACGCTGCGTTTTTGTGCGTTTTTTCCCGCAAAAACGCACACAAATGCAGCGTCCAAAAAAACGCCTGAAAAAACGCATGTGTTTTTGTGCGGTTTTGGCTACGTTTTTGCTCACTGCGTTTTTATGCATTTATCAGTGAACAATGCCATTAAAGATTGTTGGAAAAAAAAAAGTTCTGATGTCTGTTCCTTCTTCAATATGTTCTTCATTCTCCACTAGTGTATGCAGGAGAGCAGACAGCAGCTGCAGACCTACAAGGCTCAGCATGCTCCATCCAGGACTGTATGCTGGAGGGAGAGGCAGGGGGAGCAGAACTACAAGGCTCATCATCCTCCATCCAGAACTGTATGCAGGAGTTTTTTACCCCCCAAAAAAATGACGTGGGCTTCGCCATATTTTTGTATGCTAGCCAGGTACAGCAGGCAGGTACGGACTGTCCCCAACCCTCAGCTGCCTATTTGTACCCAGCTGGGAACCAAAAATATAGGGAAGCACTTTTTTTTTTACATAAATTTCATGAAATAATAAAAAAAATTAAAAAAAAATGACGTGGGCTTCGCCCAATTTTTGAGTCTAGCCAGGTATAACTAGGCAGCTGGGGATTGGAATCCGCAGTGCAGGATGCTCAAGCTTTCTGGGTACCCCCGCTGCGAATTGCAGTCCACAGTTGCCCCAGAAAATGGCGCTTTCATAGAAGCGCCATCTTCTGGCACTGTATCCAACTCTTCTAGCTGCCCTGGTGACGGGTGGCTCGCTGGGTAATAATGGGGTTAGTGCTAGTTATATATTATCAGCTAGCCCTAAGCCTGAAATTCATGGTGTCATGCCAATATTAGACATGGCCACCATGAATTTCTAGTACAGATAAAAAAAACACAACACACAGAAAAATATTTTTATTAGAAATAAAACACAACACAATTAGTGACTCCATCTTTATTGAACTTAAAGACACCCCCCCCCCCGCAGTAATCCTGCATCAAGGGTCCTGCGCCGTCCAATCCAGATCCAATATCATCTGAATCTGTTTGCTGGAAGGCAAAGCGATCAGATTATGTGTCAGGTTCAAGGACGTGAATCACACTGCATATCAGCTGATTGTATAAGGGCCGTTTATACGATCAGCTGATGCATTAGTGCAAAAAGAACTCACTTCTGTGCAGACTCCCGTCTGATCGCTGCAGGACCTGGCGGTAATCAGCCGCATCAGCTGATCGTTTAAGCCGGCCTCACAGCTGCACTTATACGATCAGCTGATGCGTCAGGTGACCGCATCAGCTGATCACCGGCAGGTCCTGCAGCTATTGGACGTGTCCCAGAAGTCTGCACACAGCTGGAGCAGGGATGGCTTTACCGGGAAGAGGAGCTGGGAGCGGACATGTACTGGGAGTTTGCAGACAGGTGAGTATGAGATTTTTTTTTTTTTTTTCTCTACTGTTCACTTTTGATTTTGCAGCTGCTTCCACCTCCCATCCGGACATGGCACCGCACGGGAGCGGACATGGCGCCGGACGGTAGGTGGAAGCAGCGGTGGCGGTTACAGGAGGATTCACGCTTCTGTGTTTACCAACACAAGGAATCCTCTTCCTGTACATGTCACTGTACTACCCACCCCTTGCGTTTATAGCTGCATTTTTAGTCATAGAAACACACTAAAACGCAGCTATATTTGCAATTTGCTTTTTTCATTGCGTTTTTGAATATCTCATTGAACTCAATGGGTGGAAAACGCAGTGAAAAACGCAAAAATACTTGACATGCTGCGTTTTTGTGGTCACCACAAAAACGCAGCTAAAAAAAAACGCTATGTGCAGACAGCAAAAATGAAAACTCATAGACTTTGCTGGTAAAGCAAAGTCATGCAGTTATCTGAACAAAAACGCAACCGAAAAACGTGCAAAAAACGCCGTGAAAAACGCACTGTGCGCACATAGCCTAAGGTCTGGCTGTGACACGGCCGCTCCAATACATTTCCACGTTTCCCCCTCCAGTGCGGCTTTAGCAGGAGCTTTGGGTCATCGTCTTGTTGGAAGGTGAAACCTCCGTCCCAGACTCATCACTAATCACAATCAATCATCAGGATGATAATTAAAGCTCAAACCTCCGACCAACATAAAACCACATTTTCCAGATGATGCTGATGTAAAGCCGACAGGAGGGAAACGTCATTTATTAACCATGTGAGGTCTGACTGTCTGGATTAAATGGATAATCAGTAAAAGTTTGGACATTACTATTTTGTTGGTCTTTTTGTAAAAATGATGATGTTTGTTTATTTCTAAAAATATCAACTTAAATTTACCATTTAATACAAATCGAATGTGATTGTATTTTTTTTCTATCTCCAAATCACTGCGACATCTTTAAAATATTGCAGTTATTACCACATAGTGAGCTATCAGATATTGTCTGGTCACTGAGGGGTTAACACCATATTTGCAGGTTAATAGCATTTTTAAATGAACAGGTTCCCTGTAATGTAAAATATATACTTGTATTAATATTGTATTTTCCAAAGTTTTATAATTAAACATATAAGCTTTATATTGTGTCAGATTTATTTTTAACACCTGTGTTTTTCTCCTTTTATTTTTTTAGGGGGTGGGGTACACACAAGGCTAGTACTGTGAAAACACACTGACAGAGCTCTGCTGTATCACTGTAAACTGATAGCAGAGCTGTGTACTGTATGGAGCATCATATAGGGCACATTATATTATGGAGCATCATATAGGGCACATTATATTATGGAGCATCATATAGGGCGCATTATATTATGGAGCATCATATAGGGTGCATTATATTATGGAGCATCATATAGGGTGCATTATATTATGGAGCATTATATAGGATGCATTACACTGTATGGAGGGCTATGTGGGACGCATTATTCTGTACAGAAGACTATATGGGGCACACTGTATGATATGGAAGGCAATGTAGTGGGAATTCTAGTATATAGAGGACTATATAGGGAATCTAGGTGGTTCAGTAGAATGAATATTACTTTCTAAGAGCTGCAAAGCTGGGAGAAAACATATACACCCACCACCCTTAGAGCCGTGTAGCTAATACCCATTACATTACATTAAGAGAAAAAATTACCAGCTCACCCACCTGGAGAACTACCAAAGAGGAACGGTGCAGAGATCAGGAAACAGCCAGACCGGGCTGCAGGCAATCACTGAACTTGAAGAAAAAGAAGGGATCCAGCATCCAAGTTCCAATTGAATTAAAAAATTTTCTTTATTCAACAAAAATAAAAGGGTTCTTCCATAATAATAAAATCCAGTTTACATGGCAGGGTAGAAAAAACAGAACGTGTTTCGGAGTGACAACTCCTTACTCTGAACCCAGGGTTTTTTCTACCCTGCCATGTAAACTGGATTTTATTATTATTATGGAAGAACTCTTTTATCTTTGTTGAATAAAGAAAACATTTTAATTCAATTGGAATTTGGTTGCTGGATCCCTTCTCTTTCTTCAAGTTCAGCCATTACATTACATGTACTTGATTATCACAGGTCCACAAATGAAGAGTAAAATATTCATGTAATGGTTCTTTACTCTAGTAACAGAGCAACCAATCCTGGATAAGACCAACGTTTCGGCCTTGTGGCCTTTCTCAAGGTCTCTACATGAAGGTTGCCTGGAGGAGTATGTCCTGCAAGCTGTTTCAGCCTGACCGACAGACTCCTCCAGGCAACCTTCACGTAGAGACCTTGAGAAAGGCCGCAAGGCCGAAACATTGATCTTATCCAGGATTGATTGCACTGTTACTAGAATAAAGAACCATTACATGAATATTTGACTCTTCATTTATGGACCTGCGATAATAAACTACATACTGTATAAGATTTTTTTTTCTCATGGACACGACATTATTTTGCTGGCATTATATTCAGGGATATTCTCAAAAATACCCATTACATTGCACCACTACTCCCATAGAAGTGGACAGAGGAGGGTCACACACATTTAAGGGAGTAATAGTGTAATGTGTGACCCACGCTTCGTTATTTACATTGCTATTCCCATCAAAATAGAGCGGGATCACATGTTTGTATGTGAGTAGTAGTGTAATGTGTCCACTTCTGTGGGAGTAGCAATGTAGTGGACGGAGCAGGGGTCACAGATTACACCACTGCTTATATACAAGTGGACAGAGCGGGGGTCACACATTACACTACTGCTTATATACAAGTGGACAGAGCGGGGTCACACATTACACCACTGCTCCCATAGAAGTGGACGGAGCGGGGGTTACACATTACACCACTGCTTCCATATAAGTGGACGGAGCGGGGGTCACACATTACACTACTGCTTACATACAAGTGGACAGAGCGGGGGTCACAGATTACACTACTGCTTATATACAAGTGGACAGAGCGGGGGTCACACATTACACTACTGCTTACATACAAGTGGACAGAGCGGGGGTCACAGATTACACCACTGCTTATATACAAGTGGACAGAGCGGGGGTCACACATTACACTACTGCTTATATACAAGTGGACAGAGCGGGGTCACACATTACACCACTGCTCCCATAGAAGTGGACGGAGCGGGGGGTTACACATTACACCACTGCTTCCATAGAAGTGGACGGAGCGGGGGTTACACATTACACCACTGCTTCCATATAAGTGGACGGAGCGGGGGTCACACATTACACCACTGCTCCCATAGAAGTGGACGGAGCGGGGGTCACACATTACACTACTGCTTACATACAAGTGGACGGAGCGGCGGGGGTCACACATTACACCACTGCTCCCATAGAAGTGGACGGAGCGGGGGTCACACATTACACTACTGCTTACATACAAGTGGACGGAGCGGCGGGGGTCACACATTACACCACTGCTCCCATAGAAGTGGACGGAGCGGGGGTCACACATTACACTACTGCTTACATACAAGTGGACGGAGCGGCGGGGGTCACACATTACACCACTGCTCCCATAGAAGTGGACGGAGCAGGGGTTACACATTACCACTACTGCTCCCATAGAAGTGGACGGAGCAGGGGTTACACATTACACTACTGCTCCCATAGAAGTGGAAGGAGCGGGGTTCACACATTAGACCACTGCTTACATACAAGTGGATGGAGCGGGGGGTCACACATTATACCACTGCTTACATACAAGTGGACGGAGCGGGGGTCACACATTACACCACTGCTCCCATAGAAGTGGATGGAGCATGGTAACTATGCTTCTGCTGTGATGACGTTACTTTGGGATATAAATCTGCTGAGATGTGGGTACGAGCTCTTATGGCTCCTGTATGTTTTATATTACAGAGGTGTAAAATGAATGCAAAGAGAAATGATTAGTAGCTGAACAGATGATGCCTGTAATGAGGATATCTTGGGGGACTGTAGAGAAACCTGATCATGGGAAGCGTGAGCAGAACATGGACGCTATAATGGTGACTGGAGCGGGGGGAAAAGCTGCCACAAGGCGCAAAGATGACACTTGAAAATGGAAATAAGCAACTTTACTAAAGGTAGAAAGCTAAAGATTTTTCCAAAGCTAAGTAAAGGCTATGTGCACACGCTGCAGTTTTGTTTCTTCAGCAAAAAAAACCATCCACCGGCTGAAAAAAACCAAAACGCATGCATTTCGGTGCGTTTTTGGTCCAATGATGGGGACATTTTTTTCTTTGCCATTTTCCCTATATTCAATGCAGAAACACAGGTCAGAAAGGCTATGGCTATGTGCGCACACTGCATTTTGTAATGACCACAAAGATGCACGTTGTTGGCCTAAAAACGCATAAAACAAATCGCATGTTTTGCCGTGTTTTTGATACTGCATTTTTTTTTTAAAGGAGAAAAAAAACAGGATAGGATAATTGGTAGCTAGAATAGATAAAACATAGAATAGATAAGAAAAAAAACAGACTAGATTCTGTTATGTCTATCGATAGAAGGATAGCTAACTTAGCCAGCTGTTTTTCTTATTTATTTATTTTTTTTATTTTTTTGGTAAAAAAATAATGTGGACTCTCCCCCATTTTTCATATCCATCACAGGAACAGCAACAGCTGCGGACTACAACCCTCAGCTGTTTGCTGTACCTTGGCTGGCTATGAAAAATTGAGGGGATCCCAGTTTTTTTTTTTATTTTTTAAAATGACGTGGGGTCCTTCCCCCCTCTTTTTCTAAAACTAGCTAAGGTGTAGCAGACAACTGGGGGCTGAGATTATTAGAGTGGGAAGGGCCATAGTTATTTGGCCCTTTCCAGCCTAACAATAGCAGCTCACAGCTGCCCCAGAAGTGGAGCATCCATTAGATGTGCCAATTCTGGAATGGGCTCTGGCTCTTCCCGTTGCCCTGATGCGGGTTAATAAGGAGTTAATAGCAGCCCATTGCTGCCACTAAGTCCTACCTTAGTGATGGCAGGCATCTGAGACACCCATAATCACTAATCTGTAAGTTAAAGGAAAATAACACAAACACCCCAAAACTCCATTATTTGAAATAAATGACAAAAAAGCCCCCTTTTTTACCACTTTATTAACCCCTAAAACACCCCTCCAGGTCTGACGTAATCCACTTGAGGTCCCACGACTCATCCAGTACTGCTACATCTGAATCTCACAGCAAGAGCCATAGAACATGACTGCTCGTATTGAGGTTCAGGCCGCGACTAAAGTGAGCCAAGCAATCAGTGGTGACATCACTCGGGTGATGTGCGGTCACAGCTGGAGTACTCAATCTGACCGGAAATCACATGAGTGACGTCACCGCTGATCCCGCAGCTCACTCCAGTTGCTGCATGGAGCTCACAGCGGGCAGTCTTGTTTTATGGTGCTCATTGTAAACTTCAAATGTAGTAGTGCTGGAAGCATCGTAGGACCTCGTGTGGATTACGTCGAACCTGGAGGGGTGTTTGGGGGTTAATAAAGTGGTAAAAGAGGATGCTTTTTTGTCTTTCATTTTAACTAAAGGACTTTGGGGAGTTTGTGTTTATTACTTTCACTTACAGATTAGAGATGGGGGGGGGGGGGTCTTATAGATGCCTGCCATCAATAATCTATGATTAAGTGGCAGCTATTAATTACTTATTACCCAATTGCCACTGCACCAGTGCAATTGGGATGATTCTGCAGACTGATATTTTTAGGCTGGGGCAGCCTAATAAACATAGGTCTCCCCAGTCTGAGAATACCAGCCCCCAGCTGTGGGGCTTTATTTTGGCTGGGTATGAGGGGACCGCACGCCATTATAATTTATTTTACTACATGATATAGACCAGCCCACCAGCGGTTGTGATGAGTTGTAGTCAGACAGCTGTCATTCAGCATGGGGGCGCTTCTGACTGCAACCAATCACAGCCATAAGTGGGTGTGGGAAGCAGTGAATATGTATGAGCCTAATGAGCAGCCCAGGAAGAAGAGAGGCTGTGGGAGTAGTGTGACAGCCGTGCCATTAAGTATGAAGTGCTTGTTCCTACCCCTTTGCGCCAGATTCTGGTTCCCATAGACTTTAAATCTGGCCAGTTACCGGGGATGAATCCCCTACCGACCTCGAGTCAGCGGGGGATTGATCTGCCAGTCTTCCAAAACGCAGGGACAAAAGTGCAAAAAGAATTGACATTCTGCTTCTTTTTTTCTGCAGCCAAAACTAAGAACAAAGAAGCGACGTGCGCACAGCCTGTCTGAATTCTCATAGACTTTGCTGGGGAAGGCAATGCATGCAGTTTTGGGCAACAAACTGCACCCAAAAATGGAGCAAAAAACGCAGCGTGTGCACAGGGCCTAAAGATGGAATTGCTGCTGGTCAACTTGCCAGACCTGTCACAGTGGCCGGTGTGTAATGTGTGGCAGACAGACAGGAGGTAGAGAACGGCCTCTGAGCGGACCACAGCCTTAGCTCTTCATTATATTATCTGGCCGGTGTGTAATGTGTGGCAGATGGACAGGAGGTGTGAGAACGGCCTCTGACCGCACCACATCCTTACCTCTTCATTTTATTACCTGGCATAACGTTACTCACTAGTGATTGATGGGCCCTGACAGAAGTTATGAAGCATTGAACGACCGCCCTATTACATGGAATACACTACTTTGCAAGCTGCAATCAGACACATTTGCCCTAGATGATGATTATGGCAGCTTGTACATCATTGTGAATAGATTTATTTCATAAAATTACCACTTTAAAGGGAAAAACCTTACATAGCAAAGTTTGTAATAGTGAGTTGAAAGAAAAAAAACATTTGCAAAGGGCGCCCTGCAACTAAAGGTCTTGTCCTGATTCACTCTTTTTTTTTCCCTTTGATCCCATGTATAACAACAACAAGGAACTTTAGTACCACTACACGAGTTCAGAAGTGTCTTCATCAAGACATTGGTCTCTTGCAGCCAATCACTGACCTCAGCAACTTGTTCCAGCTACATCGGATGAGCCATGGAGATCTGTGATTAGCTGCAGCAATGTTGAAGTGATGTCACAGCCAAACAGCATAGAACGTGAAGACCATGCTCAATCTGGTTTGGGACTGTAAGGGTATGAGCAGTCAGTGTTTGCAACGTTTTGGAAGTAGCGTGTTTCTTCTGACTCCAGAATGCTGTGTTGTACAGTACAAGCACAGTGGATGGATTTATAGAAATCTCCTGCCCACTGCGCTTCTTTTCTCTGCTCCATAAATTGACATGTGGTGTGGCTTTCTGAGCCGCAGAATGTCAATTTATGTTGCTGTGGCCTGAATGTTCTCCATAGGGAGAAAAAAGCAAAAGTAGGTAGCGCACAGAACCCTGATCGTAGGCACGGGCTGCTGCATTTTCCTGCGGAGCAACTCTCGCACTTCCACAGGCGGGCTGACACTGCGTCAGCTGCTTTACATGCAACCTACAAGCATAGGCTATGTGCGCACGTAGCGTTCTGCCCTGCAGAAATTTCTCCAGCGATTTGAACAGCACACGTGCGCTTCAAATCGCTGCAGAAAGAGTCCGTAATAAAAAAAAAAAAGCCGATTCCATGCGCTCTGAGTACAGCCCCTCCCATAGACAGAGCAGTTGCTGCAGGCAGAGCGCAGGAAAGAAGTGACATGTCACTTCTTAGAACGCACGCTTCGGGCAGCAGCCGAAGTGCTGCACTCTAAGACGCCACGTGCGCACGTCTCCTGCATAATCTTCATAGATTATGCTGGGGACGCAGGACGCATGCAGTTACGCTGCGGTGCAGATCGCAGCGTAACTGCATGCAAATATGCAACGTGCGCACATAGCCTTAGATTGTAGTCTTCCACATCACTTAGCCTATGTGAAAAAAATTAATGTCAACACTTTCAAATCTAGTACTACGAATATACTAATAGCATACTGATAGATGACAGACTGAACATGAGTCAACAGTGTGATGCAGCAGCAAAAAAGGCAAACACAATTGTGGAATGCATTAACAGAAGTACAGAGTCCAGATCACGTGAAGTAATTATCACTCTCTACTCTTTGGTCAGACCTCATCTGCAATTCTGGGCACCACGTCTTAAAAGATATCAACAAATTAAAGCAAGTTCAGAGAAGAGCGACCAGAATGGTGAAGGTCTACAAACCATGTCCTATGAGGAACGGTTACAGGATTTGGGAATGTTTAGCTTGCAAAAAAGAAAACAGAGAGGAAACTTAATAGTCTACAAATATCTGAAGAGCTGTCACACTGCAGAAGGGTCAGCCCTATTCTCATAGGCACAAGGAAAGACTAGAAGCAATGCAGTGAAACTGATTGGGAGGAGTCACATATTAGATTTTGGATTAAAACCTTTTGACAGTGAGGGTGATCAATGACTGGAACCACAAGAGGTAGTGAGTTCCCCTTCAATGGAAGACGTAAAAAGGAGACTGGACAGACACCTGTGTGGGATGATGTAACGTCCGGGTGGTGGAACCTCTGGACCGTACACCGGTTTCTCTTGAGGAGGCAGCCAGGCAGGTCACCCCGCCAGAGGGTCTGGGTGCACGGCAGTCGAAGCACTAATGGTAGCCGGACAGTCCGTAGGGGAGCAGGAAAGGTGGACGGAGTTCTGGACGGTGGTCCGGGTGACGAGGCTCAGAGTCCGAGGCCAGGTGGTAAGGTCAGGCGGGATCCGGAACTTGCTGAGCGATGGAACGGGTCCCCAAACGGAGCCAGGGACTGGAGACTGGCGGAGCTGCAGAGATGGTGGAACATCCGCCGAAGTCACCGTCAGGGTACGGGAATGAGCGTGGTTCGGAGCGGCTGGCGTGGCAGGACAGGCTCTACGAGACAGGACAGGGTTAATGCAGGCAAAAGCACAAGGCAAAGCAATAGGGGACCTGAACACTAGCTTGCTAAACACGTAGAACAGGCCCCGCCCACCAGGAAAGTGATTCTTAATATACCCTGTACCTGTCTATGCAATTTCCTGTTTCTAGGTGCTGGCCCTTTAAGAGAGGGTCAATGACCGCGCGCGCGCCCTAATGCGCATGCGCGAGGCCCGGGTGCCAGAAGCCAGAGGAGGGAGCGGTGAGTAGGAAGCAGGAGAGCCGGGCTGAGGCAGAGTAGCCGACGGGCGCCGGGAGCGGGGACCGGACTGCCTGGGGATCGCAGGCGATGGAGCAGGAAGGCTGCGGAGCGGGGGACCGGGAAGCCTGGCACGGGAGCGGCGGAGCGCGACCTGGGAGCGGGGAAGCGTGGCAGGGGAGCCGGTAAGCAAGGCAGAGGGGCCGGGGAGCATGGCAGGGGAGCCTATCAGGGGAGCCGGGGAGCGTGACAGATGATATAGTGAATCCTGCTGTGAGCAGGGAGTTGGACCTGATGACCCTGGAGGTCCCGTCCAACTATAACATTCTATAATTCTACTGCAGATAATCTACAGATACAGTAGAATAAAGCCCAATTGGCATGATGACATGGTTTTTAGCCAAGTGTGTCCATTTTAAAAATGCTCCTAGGGACCTGGTCCTTTACCCACTAGAGTTTAGCTTTCTCATAGAGAGCAGTAGAAATCCCAGTGGCCAGAAGAACCCGGTCCATTAGATCACTAAGTTTTCTATTAAATCACTCATTAGGACCTGGTCCTTTACCCACTAGGATTTAGCTTTCTCATAAAGAGCAGGCGACATCCCAGTGGGCAGAAAGACTCGGTCCCTCGGCCCCCTGGGAAATAGCCGACTCTGTATAGAGAAAGCTAAATCCCAGTGGAAGGAGGGACCAGGTCCTTCTAGCCACTGGGATTTAGCCACAACCACATATCTAGTGTGGGCTCTGCTGGTGGAGGTAGAGTCCTGCAGACACTGAGGAGCTGATCATGTGACCCCTGACTCCTCCCCTCCATGTGACATGATCACAGGTCCTGTAAGTGTCGCGGGCGGAGGGGCTGGGAACGCCGCTCGCCTGGGGGTTCGCTGGCGCTCGGGTCCGGTGCTTCTGCTCCTCGGTGGCTCAAGCACGGGGCCGGACCCGGGAGCTCGAGCAGCGCCTCCTCGCCCACGAGTGAAAGGGGAGGGAAGGTTGGTTGGTGATGGGATGTCGGTTGTGACGCCACCCACGGGTTGTGGTGATGATGGGCACCACCGCTGCTGGTGACGGGGGATCCCGGGAGCGATGGCGGAGAGCAGCTTAAGGTGTTATCCCCTCCGTGGGTAGGGGCTGTTGGTCCCGCGGCCCTGGTTGGGGAGTAGGGAGGAGGGGATAGGTGCAGGTGCCAATGCGGGGAGGCAGCGTGGATGCGGGGCAGCGCTGTGCCGGATGGCACTGGTGTACTCACTCAGGTAGTCAATAACAGAGTCTCTGGTAAACCAAACGGCTGGATGGACGGGGCCCACAGTCGGCTGCGGTATCTTCACTCTCCCCGGACGGGTTGATGGTGGCTGTCGTTCCCTGCACCTATGTGTAAGTGTTTGACCCCTATGGATTCCCACGGGTGGTCCGCTCCCCGGCTTGTACGTGTTGGGAGAGCCCGTTTTGCCCGCAGGCGCTGGCCCTTGGATCTCTAGCAGTTGGCGGTGGCTCTTATCCGGACGGGTTGGGCTGTTGCCTTCTGACGGGACTTGGTTGGGAATGAACTCCTGAGGTCCAGACCGCAATTAGAGAATTTGACCGTTACGGCGGCTTCCGAGCCTAGTCGGGGTCTGAGTCTGAGTACCGGTTCGGTACCGGCGGGCCAACGCCCGACCCCGGTCCTACGGTTTCGCAGACCTCCACCAACTCCTGCAGACGGCCACCACCGTCTGCGGACCTTGTTGACGGTGTCTGGGCTCCGACCCAGACACACACAGTCTCCCCTTCTCTCTCTACCACCTCTCCACTTCCACTCCAAAACTAGACTTAACAGTCTACTTTTTCCGCCTCCAGGCCTGTGAACTCCTCGGTGGGTGGGGCCAACCGCCTGGCTCCGCCCCACCTGGTGTGGACATCAGACCCTGGAGGGAGGCAACAAGGGTTTTGTTTCACGGGTGTTCCTGACCAGGTGAGGGTGTGTGTGTGTGTGTATGTGCTGTTATTCTGTGACCCCTGGGATCCAGGGCGTCACACTCCCCCTTGGTAAAATGCAGACCGTCCGCGGGCTGCCTGTCCACCACCGGTTTTATTTTTCTTCTGAAAAAGATAAATAACAAAGAACAGTATGCATTTTCAAATCTTCCCTTACGGGACGCATGTCACTTAAACGTTGCAAACATTAATGAAAACACTTTTAATAACACGGACAGGTCTCATTTCTTCCACTTCCCCACCCAAACAACCTAAACCTTGATGCTGCCCCTAAGAAGCGGGCAGCACCCCTTTTCCCCAGTCCGGAAAACAGAACCTGGTTCAGGTTGCCCAAGCGGTGTCTCACACCCGGCTGTCATTCAGGGGGCCCCACGTCCAGGGGGACCCCTGACCCCGGAGGATGGTCACCGGTCCTGTTGGTGACCGGACCCCAGCCTGCTCTGCTGTGGGTCCCTCCTCCAACCTGCCTCTCTGGAGGCGGTTAACGGGACTCCAGCCCACAATTATTTACAAGCCCACAAGTTCGTGGGTGGCCTGCTAGTTCTCGGCCGTGTTCATGAGTAGTTTCTCATGTGGGCATGGGCTTTTAAGGCAAGCATGTAACTGAAGGTCCCAACGGGGGCCAAACTCTTCATAGCCAACAGGCTACCACACTGTAGGTCCCAACGGGGACAACTGTTCTTCTCAATCAGGTGACAGTCTCGGATAATTAGTGCTCATTCATTCAGATATTTACACAATCAACATACGGCACCCCTAGATGGCAGTTTCCCTATACCTAAGCGGGGGCCTACCTAGGTTGGGACGTGTGGACCTTCTGGACCCAATGACGTCATTGGGGGGCACTGGGACAAAGGAGCCAACTGGTTCCTCTTCCCATCTGTCGGGTATGGCAGGTGGAGACCTACGGGGGCTTGGTATAGGTGCATCCCTGGGCACTGGTTCAAGCGGTTCACTGGCGGTTATTTCCCTTTCCACTTCTTCCACGGGTTGTGGGAACATTATCACCGGAATAATCACTGCACCATTTTGCATAGTCCAGTCTACGGGGAAGTCGCCCATCACTGTGTGGATCACCTCTTTCTTTTCCCCGTTCGGTATGGGGACTGGGACTTCATTTGACAATCGTAAGGGGTGTGGGCATCTCTTCAGGTGGTCCCTAGAAACTGTAGCCGTGGTTCTCCCCTGGTCGTGACTAATCAGATAAGTCTTCTCATTCTCCCATCCAGTGGGCTGTATGACATACGTGGTTCTTTCCCACTGATCATCAAGCTTATGGGTTCTTCTCTTCCGTTTCAGCACTACATCTCCAGGCTCAAAGGGAACAGCTGGGGCCCGTCTGTTGAAGCGTTGCTCTTGTTTTTCTCGGCTGTGACGAAGATTCTTTTCCACATATTACTGGATCCGTCGGTACTGCGCCTGCTGCTTGGTATCCCAGTTTGCAGTGGAGGGAAGAGCCTCCAGAGCGTCCAGGCCCATTTCCAGGTCCACCGGCAGCCGGCCCGGTCAGGCTCTCATCAGATACGCGGGTGCACACTTGGTAGAACCACAGGGAATGTTGTTGTACATGTCTACCAGGTCAGGCAACTTCTCCGGCCACAGGTTTCGTTCTTCCAACAGTAGTGTCTTGAGGAGACCCAGGACCAGGTGATTCATCTTTTCACACATCCCATTGGTTTGGGCATGGTATGGCGTGGTCCTGATTTTCTTGCACCCATACAACTGGCAAAACTCCTGGAACACTTCTGCTTCAAAGGCCGGACCCCGATCCGTGAGCACCCGCTCCGGGTACCCATGCGGTCGACAGAAGTAGGCCTGGAATGCTCTAGCTGCGGTACGGCCTGTCAGATCTTTAATTGGAACAACCACCATGAACCGCGAGTAGTGGTCCACGATGGTCAGAGCATAGGTATACCCGTTTCGGCTGGGTGTGAGCTTGACGTGGTCCAAGGCGACCAATTCCAGCGGTTGAAGGGTGACGATCGGCTGTAGGGGAGCCTTCTGGCTGGCTTCATCCCTTCTTCTCAGTGCACAGGGACCACATTCTCGACACCAGGCCTCCACAGAGTCCCGCATCCCACTCCAATAGAACCGCTCACTCAGCAACATCTCTAGTTTCTTCCAAACGAAATGTCCAGCACCATCATGGTATGCCTGCAGGACTTTGGGCACGCTGGCCTGAGGAACCACCAGCTGGCGAACCTTCTCATGAGTTTTTGGGTTGATCAGCTCCCGATACAGCTTCCCTTGATGCAGGTATAGCCGGGCTCTTTCTTTCCACAGCCGCTGGGCTTCAGAGGGAGCTGAGGGATCCATTTTGAAGGAGCCCTGTGCAATCATAGTCTTGACCAACTGGACGGCAGGCACCTGGTCCTGGGCTTCTTGCCACCCCTAGCTGGGTAACGGGTCCAGGTTCACCTGTTGCTGATTGACACAAAGTTTTTCAGCCGGTGGCCAGTGGAACGCGGGCAACTCGATTTCCTCGAGGTCGTTGTCTTCCGACCCCCCGTCAGGCAGGTGGGGCATTCAGGATAACGCGTCCGCGTTGGTGTTCTTGCGGCCGGCTCTGTATTTGATAGTGAAGTCATAGTTGGACAGCCGAGCCACCGACCGCTATTCCAGTGCGCCTAGCTTGCCTGTATCCAGATGGGTCAACGGATTATTGTCCGTGTAGGCAGTGAATTTCGCCGCCGCGAGGTAATGCCTAAACCTTTCGGTGATTGCCCACACCAGGGCTAGGAATTCAAGCTTGAAGTAGCTGTAATTCTCGGGGTTTCTTTCTGTGGGCCGGAGTTTTCTGCTGGCGTAGGCGATCACTTTCTCCTTCCCATTCTGGACCTGGGACAAGACTGCCCCCAGGCCCACATTGCTGGCATCGGTGTAAAGGATGAACTGGAGGCTGTAGTCGGGATACGCCAGGATCTCTTCCCCTGTCAAGGCTGACTTCAGCTGGCGAAAGGACTCCTCATGCTTCTCTTCCCACACAAATGGGGGTCCGGGGGCCCTACCACCCTTGGTCTGTCCCAAGAGGAGGTCTTGCATTGGGGCAGCCATCTTTGTGTACACCTTGATGAAGCGGTGGTAATAGCCTACCAGGCCCAGGAACTGCCTCACCTCCCTCACTGTGGTCGGCCGTGGCCAGTCCTGGATAGCGGTAATAATCTCAGGATCGGGAGCGACACCTTCTGCACTCACCACGTGTCCAAGGTACTGCACCTTAGGCATCAGCAGATGGCACTTGGAGGGTTTCAGCTTCATCCCATACTTAGCAAGGGATGCGAACACTTCTGCCAGGTGTTCCAAGTGAGCCTCGTAAGTCTGGGAATACACAATCACATCATCCAGATACAGTAGGACAGTTTCAAAATTAAGATGTCCCAGGCAGCACTCCTTAAGCCGTTGGAAGGTCCCAGGGGCATTGCACAGCCCAAACGGCATGCTGTTGAACTCGCAGAGTCCCATAGGGGTGGCAAATGCAGTCTTCTTGCGATCTTCTGGTGCAACCGCCACCTGCCAGTATCCGCTGGTAAGGTCGAGGGTAGAGAAATATTTAGCAGTTTTCAGCGCAGCCAGTGACTCTTCAATACAGGGGAGAGGATAGGCATCTTTATGCGTTATTTGATTGATCTTCCGGTAATCCACACACATTCTCATGGTGCCATCCTTCTTCTTCACCAGTACCAGTGGGGCTGCCCAGGGACTACAACTATCCCTGATGACCCCTGCCTCCTTCATGTTCCTCAACATGTCCTTAGCACATTGATAGTGTGCTGGTGGGATTGGCCTATACCTTTCTTTGATGGGTGGATGTATGCCCGTGGGGATATGATGTTGCACCCCTCTAATCCTCCCGAAGTCTAGCGGGTGTTTGCTGAAAACCTGCTCATACTCCTGTACTACCCTATAGACCCCCTCCTTGTGATGCGTGGGTGTAGCTTCAGTGCCTACCTGCCATTCCTGACACCACTCCTCTAGTTGTTCGGGGGGGGTGCCGCTATTAGTGGGGGGTGCAGAGGTAGGAGGGGTGGCTTCGTGAATGGCGTGGGGATCTATGGTAAGCAGCTTGGCAATAGTAGCGTAACGGGGAAGCCTAACTTCTTCCTCCCCACAATTCAGCACTCTCACAGGCACTCTCCCCTTTCTGACGTCAATCACTCCTCTGGCCGCCATCACTGTGGGCCAGTGTTCTGAAGGCGTGGGTTCCACCATCGCCGGGTAATCGCGCCCTTAGGGGCCCACTGCTGCCCTGCACCAAATCATCATCTCGCTCCTTGGTGGCACCACCAAAGCGGCCACGTTCATCACCCGCACTCCACCAATCCCTCCACCCGTCAAATTCACTTGCTGCCGATGCAGGAGTGCCCGAATCTCATGCTGTACTGCCCTCTGTCGGCATCCTCCTGCAGTGGCGGACAACTGCTGCAACAGACTCAGCACTTCCCCCATACAATGCTCAATTACATTAGTCCCTAGAATTACTTTTGGGTTACGGTCACTGGATTCATTCAGCACCACAATCATCCCTTGATATTTTAACTGGGTACGTCCCACAGTCAGGGTCACTTCTTTAAAGCCCACCTGTGTCATAGGGAGCCCATTGGCCGCAATAATGGTCAGACTGTCATCAGGAGGGGCAAGTTCACTATCATCCCAATACCGCTGGTACAACGTATATGGCATAGTGGTTACCTGTGATCCTGTGTCCAATAGGGCCATGTTCGGGATGCCGTCCACCGCCAGGGGGATGATGGGGCGGCCTTCCACGTACCGGTCTCGCCAATCGGTAGGGCCGTTAGGGTCTACTCCTGAGGATTGGCCCTTGGTTCCAGGGGTTGCACGTTTAACGGGCATCGCCGAGAGTAGTGACCAGGCTTGCCGCACCTGTAACAGGTAGGGGGTCCATACCGCTGGTCGTTGATCTTTTTCCGCTGCATCCAGGGGACGTCCTCCGGGGTGTCGGTGAGCTGGATTTTCTCCGGGGGCTTGACTCTCGTCGGGAGCTGGAGTGCAGCAAGGATCCGGGCGAGGTCTCCATCCATGCGGCGGACTTGTGCGGCCAGCTACTCCATCAGTCCACCGGGTGCTGCAGGGGCCGGTAGAGCCAGGAGGGGAGGTGCCACCGAGACAGGAGCGGTTTCAGCCGGCCACGGGGCTACATCAGGGGTGTCAGGGTTTGGGGCTTGCAGGGCCTTGATAGCCCGCTCTTTCAATATGGTAAAGTCCAGATCGGGGTGTTCCAGGGCCCACAGCCGCAGCTGCTTGCGGTCCTCCATGGACCCCAGCCCCTGCAGGAATTGTTCCACTAGCATCTTATTGCTGTCCACATAGTTAATGGTGTCCACTCCTTTCAGTGTACGGAGGGCAGTCTGGAGGCGCAAGGCATAGTCTCTTATGTTATCTGCAGGTCGCTGTCGGCATTGATAAAACTGCATCCGCAATTCAGCTTCTGTGCGGGTCTCGAAAGCGGTTTGGAGTTTCTCAAAAATGGTAGTCACTGAGGTCCGGTCTGCGTCGGTCCAGGTCTCCGTCTCCTGCTCAGCCGCGCCGGTTAGCTGCTCTAGCACTACCGCCGCCCGCTGCCTGACAGTCATGGCATACAGGTCAAGAACCGGTCTAATCTTTTTCCGGAAGGCCTGCAAAGCATCAGGCTTCCCATCATATTGCGGCAGCCAGGTAGCACCGGGCACATAGGGCAGGGAGATCGGCATTACCTGGGCGACCGCTGGACCCGCGCGCCCCCCCCCCCCCGTGTCTGCGGCGGGAGCGAGGGCTGCCATATTACCATCTCCAGGCGCAGCCGCGACCACGACCGGCGCCCCTCCGACAGCCCTGTCAGGCGCAGACATCTTTTTCTCGCCCCCCCTTAATTCTCTCTGGCACCTCATTCTCTTGGGGGCGGGGCTTCACTTTTCCACCTTCCCTGCTCGGGGAAGACGGCTCGAGCGGGAACTTTTCGCGCCCAAGATGGCGGAATTTCAAAATTTTCGGCCGGACACCGCCAGCGGGGACTGCAAGGCGCACTTCTACTGGTAAGTAGATGGGTAGGATCCTGTTCACAGCGCCAAGTTGTCGCGGGTGGAGGGGTTCTGGGAACGCCGCTCGCCTTGGGGAATCGCTGGCGCTCGGGTCCGGTGCTTCTGCTCCTCGGTGGCTCGACCACGGGGCCGGACCCGGGGGCTCGAGCAGTGCCTCCTCGCCCACGAGTGAAAAGGGGAGGTTTGGTGGTTGGATGTTGGTTGTGACGCCACCCACGGGTTGTGGTGTTGGTGGGCACCACCGCTGCTGGTGACGGGGGATCCCGGGAGCGATGGCGGAGAGCAGCTTAAGGTGTTATCCCCTCCGTGGGTAGGGGCTGTTGGTCCCGGGGCCCCGGTTGGGGAGTAGGGGATAGGTGCAGGTGCCGATGCGGGGAGGCAGCGTGGATGCGGGGCAGCGCTGTGCCGGACGGCACTGGTGTACTCACTCAGGTAGTCAATAACAGAGTCTCTGGTAAACCAAACGGCTGGATGGACTGGGCCCACAGTCGGCTGTGGTATCTTCACTCTCCCCGGACGGGTTGATGGTGGCTGTCGTTCCATGCACCTATGTGTAAGTGTTTGACCCCTATGGATTCCCACGGCTGGTCCGCTCTCCGGCTTGTACATGTCGGGAGAGCCCGTTTTGCCCGCAGGCACTGGCCCTTGGATCTCTGGCCGTTGGCGGTGGCTCTTATCCGGACGGGTTGGGTTGTTGCCTTCTGACGGGACTTGGTTGGGAATGAACCCCTGAGGTCCAGACCGCAATCAGAGAATTTGACCGTTACGGCGGCTTCCGAGCCTAGTCGGGGTCTGAGTACCCTGCCTTGGTGCTTGGCTTCAATCCGCTCCCCGGTTCGGTACCGGCGGGCCAACGCCCGACCCCGGTCTTACGGTTCTGCAGACATCCACCTACTCCTGCAGACGGCTACCACCGTCTGCCGACCTTGCTGATGGTGCCTGGGCTCCGCCCCAGACACACACAGACAGTCTCTCCTTCTCTCTCTCTACCTCCTCTCCACTTCACCTCCAAAACTCAACTCTAAACTACAACTCACTCCTTTTCCCGCCTCCAGGCCTGTGAACTCCTCGGTGGGTGGGGCCAACCGCCTGGCTCCGCCCCACCTGGTGTGGACATCAGACCCTGGAGGGAGGCAACAAGGGTTTTGTTTGACGGGTGTTCCTGACCAGGGGAGGGGGGGTGTGTGTATGTGGAGTTATTCTGTGACCCCTGGGGTCCAGGGCGTCACACATACGCAAGTAGAATCATCCCACTTGGCAGGAGAAAATGATCTATTTAACCCTGTTCCCATGTCCCCTGAAATGTAACCAGGGAATTTAAGCGTTCTGCTTCCCTCAACAACCTACTCCACAGAAAAACACAATGAGAAGAAGCTTCTTCTTTGATCAAAAGATTTTCAAACTCCATTAAGGGTCTGAGCCAAACCTGGGATTGAGACCACATATGTGACTTTTTTTTTTAATTAAATGTTTTTATTAAAGTTTTACAAGTTACAACCAAATGAATATTGGAGGCTACCCAGCCTCTACCCCCCTCCCAACCCTCCCCTCCCCAACAAACATTAAACAGTCTTGTAGAAGGGAGATAATGTCAAATCTGCAGCTCCACACATTCCTAGACAAAACGTCTTAGGCTGCTTTCACACTACGTTTTTTTAACATGCGTCATGAACATTTTTTTCCTGTAAAAGCGGATCCTGCTTTTACAGCAAATAAACGCATGCAAACGCATGTGTTATTTCGCAGGATCCTGTCACTTTAAGTTTATGGGCGGGCATTGGAGTCATGTGATCGGGAGTCAGTGGACCTGAACGTGATAGACTGGGAGCCGCTCGTAACCAAGGTAAACATCAGGTAACTTCCTTGCATACCTGATATTTATCTTTGTTACGAGCGTCTGCAGCTGCTAGGAGCCGGGCTCCCTGCACACGTAACCAACATAAACATCGGGTAACTAAGAGAAGCGCTTTCCTTGGTTACCCGATATTTATCTTGGTTATGAGTGTCTGCAGCTCTCAGGCTGGTGAGAGGGAGGTGAGGAGAGACAGAGAGGGAGGGGGAGAGAGGGACTGATCACCCGAGGCTGGTTTCTGTGCATGCTCAGTAGAGCAAGCAGGATCCTGCCTATCAGCATGCTAGCGTTCACATGCGTTTGCGTGCAGTATAGTCAGGATCCAGCAATTTGCAGTATTTGGACGCAGCTCAAAAACGCTACAAGTAGCGTTTTTGAAAAATGTTAAAAGCTGAAACTCGCTGGATCCTCACTATAACGCACGCAAACGCATGTGAACGCATGTTGACGCGAGTCCATTGCAAATGCATTGAAATGAAAACGCATTTGCACTGGATCCGTTTTTGCGTTAAAAAACGTTCAGGACGCATGTTAAAAAAACGTAGTGTGAAACCAGCCTTAAGTACCATTATTACATTTATCAATTAATCCAATTAGACTTTTGTTTTTCTTTGAGTTTTTGCTTTGTTTGGCATTGTACACAGTTAAATGTCATTTTTGATGAAGAATCTAACCTGTTCCCATGTTACTCTGTTCTCCCCAAACCTCCGTCATCATTATAGATAAGTTCTGCAGAAATTTTTCGCCCTTTTCCCTTTGTTATCAATTTAGAGTAAGCCCAATCTAAACCTAATCAGTTCCCTCGAAGCCAACCCTGACCCGTCTATCCATCGTGCCCATATTTTTTCAAATTTGATTACGCCATTTCTTTTCCGGTATATACTTTTCTCCACATTTATCACCCAATTAACTTTTTTGACATATTCAGATATTGTAGGACTGTGGTCCAAGATCCAGTGATGAGCGATTAGTTTCCTGGCAATATATAATAGTCTAGATACGACAACTTTGCCCTCCTCCTTCAAAGGTAAATCCTCCACGTATCCCAAAATACATACAAAGGGAGTTAAGCTCGTCTCTATCGTATATACTCTATTGATTAGTTCTGTCACCTCTCTCCAGTAATGTTCAATATCAGGACACGACCACATCATATGTAATAGATCTGCGGAACATATTTTGCATCGCGGGCATAAGGGGTCAGTTCTAACTCCAATATCAAACAGGAATCTAGAAGTGCAATATACTTGGTGAATAACGTACAGGTGTGACAGTCTGTATGCCTCCCCCAATGATAGACTAGAAATTCTTTCTAAAATTTCTACCCATTGGTTGTCCTCAATAGGTCCTATAGCTCGTTCCCATTTTTCTTTTGCGTTTACTGGACAACTCCGGTGCACCAGATATAATAGATCCCAATATAAACGAGAGATCACTCCCGCTGAGCCTCTAGAGGTTGCTATGCGTTGCATGACTTTGTTCTGCTCCAATGCTCTACCCGTAATAGAGATTTCTGCCTGATAGGCATGTCTCAGTTGCAAGTACTTATAAAACTCCGAATTTTGGATCCCAAACTCCGCTTGCAACTGAGGGAAGCCTCTGAGTTGGCCTCCTCCACAATATGTGTGAATCTATTTATCCCTCTCAAAGCCCAGCTCCCAAACCCCTCTAAATGATGCAAGTTAGGTAACCATGGAGTTCTCCATATAGAAGTATATTGTGAAATTTCCTGAATGTCTTGTAGTTTTTTAGTTTTATCCCAAAGTTTTTGGATTAGTAGTAGGGTTTGGCAACTATTAGCAGCAGCTCTGAAGCCTCCTGCCTCTAGAACCTCATATAGACTAGTGGAGTGAAAATATTGTTGTAGAATCATATACTGTGCCCCCCCTCCAGGGTCCTCCCATTCCCGAATGTGCTGAAGCTGAGCCGACAGATAGTAAACCCATGGATTGGGTACCGCCAGACCTCCACTACTTTTATCCCTCTGCAGGGTCTCGAGCCTAATGCACGGCATCTGTCCGCCCCAGATCAACTCCCGGAATAATGCGTTTACCTTATGGAAAAATCTTTGTGGGATCCATTGTGGAGAGTTGTGTAGCTTGTATAGTAGTTGAGGCATCCAGATCATTTGATCAGGTTAGTGCGGCCAACTGCTGAGAAGGGCAGGCGAGACCAGACTTCCTTCTTATCCTGAAATTTCGACAGAATAGGGCTTAGGTTGAGACTCTCAAAATCATCAACACGAGTGGTAACCGTTATCCCCAAATATTTAAACTGGGCAACACCCTGTAGGCCCGAGTGTACGTAGTTAGGTGAGTAATACAGACTTTTCCCAGTTGATTAATAGACCTGAGTACTTTCCAAATTCTTGTATAACCCCCATTGCCCTTGGCAGTGATGATGTTGCATTGGCCAGAAAAAGGAGTGTGTCATCTGCGTACAACGCTATTTTTTCCTCCTGACCACCCATCCTGAACCCTGCTATGTCTGGATTGGATCTAACCATTGCCGCCATAGGCTCAACGGCCAGAGCAAATAGTAAGGGGAATAGCGGGCATCCCTGGTGGGTGCCCCTACCTGGGTGGAAAGGAGAAATAAGGCATCCATTAACTTTGATCCTAGCAGTAGGGTTATTATATAGAAGTCTTACCCAGGAAATAAAATCCCTACCCAGTCCAAATCTGTCAAGTACTGCCCAGAGAAACTCCCACTCAATAGAGTTGAAAGCCTTAGCAGCGTCTGGGAGCAAATTACTCTATCCCCTGAGTTATCAACTGGCAATTGTAGGTTGAGGTGTAACCGTCGTATATTCACTGCCGTTGATCTGGAAGGCATGAACCCCGACTGGTCCGAATGGATTAGTGAAAGTATAACCTTATTAAGTCTGGAAGCTAGTACGTTAGCTATTATTTTGATATCTGTAGGTAACAGAGAGATAGGTCTATAAGAGTCAGGGATGAGGGGGTCCTTGCCAGGTTTAGGTATGACAACTATCACTGCACTTCTCGCATCGATTGGGGCAAGGAGCTATTTTTCGCTGCTTGCTGGAAGGTCGACAGCAGCTGGGGGAGCAGGATGTCTCCAAACTTTTTGTAAATCTCTGTGGGGATCCCATCTGAACCCGGTGACTTATTATTGGGCATGGAGGATACTGCTAAATGCAACTCTTCCAGTGTGAGTGGACTGTTTAGGTATACCCGGTCCTCAACTGAAAGTGAGGGCAAGGGGATGTCTTTCAGGTAAGAAGCTATCTGTTCCCTATCATATTGCAGTTTAGTACTGTAAAGTTGTTCATAGAATTCAGAGAAGGTAGCCAAAATTTGGTCAGGTTGATTGACTATGGTCCCGGTTTTGTCCCTTAGCGCCCCTACAAATGTGTTCCACTTTTGTGTTTTAACAATCACCCCTAATAAATGACCCCCTTTTTCGCCCTCTTCAAAGAATCTCTGTTGTGAAAAAAGTCTTTTGTTAGTGGCCCGTTCCTTAATGTGAGAGTCATATGCTTCTTGTGCCCCCTACATTCCAGTAAGTCCCGCGTATCCCCTGACAGAATGTACTTCTGTTCTGTCGTCTGGACCCGTTCTTTAAGAAAAATTTCAAATTGTGCCGACTTAATTTTAGATCTGCTCACCCCCTGTATCAGTGACCCCCTCAGACAGGCCTTCATGGCATCCCAAACAGCGTTAAGCGACATCTCCCCAGTACAGTTGTCCTGAAAATAGTATTCAAGGGCTAGTTCAACCGGGCCCACATCTATAATCTGTAGCCAAAAAGGATTAAAGGACCACAAGCTGCGGGTACGATCAAGCCCGGGTAAAATATTTAGTCGTGTCAACAGTGGGGAATGGTCTGATAAACCTCTAGGAAGGTATTCTGTTTTCCACCATTGGTAGTATACCCTCCGAGCCCAAGATCAGGTCTATTCTGGACAGACTGTTGTGTGTTTTGGAATAGCACGAGAATCGCTTGACTCCAGGGTTTCTGATTCACCACAGATCTGAAAGTGCCAGTTCAGCCACCGTGTCCCCAAATTTGGAGTTAGGATAGTGTTCTAAGTGAGAACCCGCATTGTGTTTGTCCCAATATGGGTGAATGATGTTGTTGAATTCCCCCGTGCACACCACCTGTACATTGGGGGGTCTAGCTAATCATTTCCGCAATTTTGTTCATAACCATATTATATGGAGGCGAAATATAAACTGTTATCAGAAAGAGCTCCTTGTTAAATATTTTAAAGCGCACGCAAATGAATCTGCCTTCCTGATCTACTGTGGATGAAATGATCTCAAATGGGATTGCTCTGTAGACTAAAATACTGACACCTCTGGAATGAGCTGTGTAGGTTGAGTGGAAACAATGGCCCTCCCAAGAGCGATACATGTATGCTATTTTGTCACCCTCCAAATGTGTCTCCTGTAGGCAGATGATTGCTGCAAAGTGGGATTTGACCTGTTCCATTACCGCTGCCCTTTTTTTGGGGTCCCCCAAACTGCAGACATTCCAAGAAAGAATATTAATCCTACCCGCCATCTTGGTGATATGCGTATGTAGTGCAGGCAGTCACACCTGGCAAAGAATTCCAACCTCCCCCCTCCTCCTTGAACCACATGAGAACCATTAGCATACATGTATATAAAAGCATCATTAGAGCTGCAGAAACATCCCCACCCTCCCCCCAGCATCTAACAGTTGTCTCACAACACAAAAGTTGACACTGAGGCACCAGTCCATCCTGAAGCTGAAACAAGAGAGACAATAAAACTCCCACTTCCCAAAATGGTTTCAGGCAAGAGAAAAAACCTGCGGAAAATGAAGAATGAATGGGAGTGAGAAAAACAAAAAACGTCTCTGGAAGTGGAAAAAGATAAAAAAAGGAAAGAAACCCAAACTTCTCTTGCAGGGAGTTCTGCTGGAACCAATCAATGGGTATCATATAATTTTGTCCACTGGGCCAATTCTGTGTAATCACAGCAGACAGTAAATTATTCATCACAATAAAGTTCTTAAAGGGTTACATATCAATGTTGTGGACTTTGCCTGAGCCATTGCTCATTGATGTCGAGCCATCTGAGAGCATCTTTAGGGTTTTCAAAAACGAATGTCTTTTGAAGTGCAGCTACCCTGAGCTTCGCTGGGTGCAGCATGGAGTATGAGACTTGTGCATTTCTCAGGCGTTGTTTGACATCTGTAAATTGGGCTCTTTTTTTTTTGGAAATTTCTACTGAATAATCCGGAAAGAAGGATATCTTGTGGCTGTCCACCGTTATGGACTCTTTGTTTCTAGCCGCTCCTCGGATCGCATCCCGGCCTCTGTAATGTAAGTAGTTTCACCAGGACAGGTCTTGGAGGAGCTCCTGGAGGCAGGGGTCTGGTGGGCACTCTGGGTTCTCTCTACAGCATACAGGGGGGATAGGACCTCTGCGCCAAATACTTTTTGTAGCCATTTCTCAAAGAATTCTGATGGATTTGTGCCTTCTGTTTTTTCTGGAACCCCTATCACCCACACATTGTTTCTCCTCAGTCTATTTTCTAAATCATATGTCTTGTTAAGTAGGAATGCCAGTTGCTGATCATGTCTGTGGGAATCACGGGTAACCTGGGGCATTATGTCCTCTAAGGCACCGATTCTCCCCTCTGACGCCGTCATGCAGTCATTCACTTTTTGGAGGCTCTGTCTCACACCTGATAATTCCTCCATAATTTGGCCCATCTGGAAGCTGAGTGATGTCATAGTGGAGCCAATTTGAGCTATAGCTGCAAGCATGTCCTTTAGAGTGGGCTCAGCACCCTGCAGAGTTGTGGCAAGCTCAGGGGGACATGTATTGTGCATGGATGCAGGGGGCTGTTCTGTAAGCCTTGCTGTAATGGTAAGGAGTCTGCTCTAGTTACTCCTTCCTCCTCCATTGTATTGTGACGGCTGTGCTGCTTGGAGCTCCTCAATTCAGTTCCTTCATCTGTGTGTGCCACAGGAGCTCCGCGCTCCGTGCCCCTGGCGTACTCAGCCAATTTTTCAGCAGCGTGTGCGGCCGCAGGTTTCCCTGCTTTGGAGGCTGGTGTCAGTGTCCCAGCGCCATTTTGTGCAGTACCTTCCATTCCCGCCGCCACCTACTTCTGCCTCCTGCTCTTCCCCCAGCCATGTAACCGCCATCCAAGTTGTGCGGTGAGTACAGGGTGGTCTCCGGTTGCTGCTCAGTTGTTTTTTATCTTCCACATGGCCCAGTGGATTACAGGATAACCGGCGGCTCCAGGAGCGCTCCATCTCAGCGTCTGTTCACCTCTCTGGCCAGGCCACGCCCCCCCAAGTGCAAGTTTTTAAATTCAATTATATACAATGTGATATACTTATGAGTTCCTATCTCCAATCTGGGGCTGCGCTTTTTAGTAAATAAAGCAGTGGGCAACCTGAGATTAGTGAATTGTCTAAATATAATCCAGTATCAAAACTATTCAAAAATATTCCGAAAGGCTCTCAAAAGGGCTAACAGTGTGCCAGCTAAAAAAGAAAATTAATATTCACTGCTCCCCACGCCATAATCACGCCCAGCACCAACCATGAGGTGGGCGGTATTGTTAGCGTGGGGAGAAGTGAATATTCATTATCTTTCATATCGGGTACACATGATCACCCAGCCGCCGGCTTACTGCTGTGGCTGGACAATCACGTGTGTCTACTATTAGAAAATGAATATTCACTGCTCCCCAAGCGCAAAATCCCGGCTGTGGGGAGCAGTGAATATTCTGGCAGCTTACGTCTGTGTCTAACTGGGGGCGCATGGCAGTAATGTCATGTGCTTCTCCGCTTACATGCTGAAGTCACTTGCCAGCATCAGAAGAGAACACCGTGCACAGGGAGAGCAGAGGGATGGTGAGTATAATCATTTATTTTCTTATGAGTGCAGCATGATGAGAAAATATATACAAGAATGGGCCCAAGATGAGGGTCATATATAAAGGATATAGACATATACAGTAGGACAAGGGACATATATACCAGGATGGGCAACATATATACCAGGATGGGATAAAGATGGGCAACATATATACCAGGATGAAAGACATATATACGAGTATGGGAGACACATATACCTGGAAGGGGCCTAGAATGGGGGACATTAGTACAGAATTGGGGGATTTTATCCCCGTAACAGTGTCAGTAGAAAATCCCCCCCCCCCCCAACAGTATCACATTTTTTGCATGAATCATTTTCCCTATTTTCCTACTTCAAAACCTAGGTGCGTCTTATGGTCCAAAAAATATGATACGTTTAAAAAGAAAAAGTGTTCTTTCCCTCACCAATTCTTACTTGAGCAATTGTAGATGATTTTTGGATAAATCCCTTTGAATTATAATACATCATGATGGCTTCTTCCGTGTGACTCATCTGACAACAGGACCTGATTAATGATAAAAAACATTTAGCAAATTCTGAAAGCAAGAATGGCTGCTCCGCTCTGTTGGTTTTCTGATAGTCGGCAAAAATTGATTTACCAGTTAAGCATTTCAAATATTCACAACATGAAAAAGGTTCCTTCCCTGTGTGGCTTCTTGACATGTTTAACAAAATCTGATTTCTGAGAATTACATTTTCCACATTCAGAACTTAAAAATTGTTTCTTTTGTGTGATATTTTTGATGGTAAACAAGACTTAATTTCATAGTAAAACATTTAACACATTATGGGCATAAAAACGGCTTCTCCCCTGTATGAGATTTTTGATGCCTAACAAGATCTGATTTCTGAATAAAACATTTCCCACATTCTGAACATGAAAATGACTTCTCCCCTGTGTGAGATCTTTGATGCACAACAAGATTTGATTTCTGAATATAACATTTCCCACATTCTGAACATGAAAATGGCTTCTCCCCTGTGTGAAGTTTTCTATGGTCAACAAGACTTGATTTCTTAGTAAAACATTTAGCACATTCTAAGCATGAAAATGGCTTTGCCCCTGTGTGAGATCTTTGATGCATAACAAGATATGATTTCTGAGTAAAACATTTACCACACTCTGAACATGAAAATGGCTTCTCCCCTGTGTGAAGATTTCCATGGTCAACAAGACTTGATTTCCTTTGAAAACATTTCCCACACACTGAACATGAAAATGGCTTCTCCCCTGTATGGGATCTTTGATGTCTAACAAGGTCTGATTCACAAATAAAACATTTCCCACATTCTGAACATGAAAATGTCTTCTCCCCTGTGTGAGATCTTTGATGCACAACAAGAGTTGATTTCCGAATAAAACATTTCCCACATTCTGAACATGAAAATGGCTTCTCTCCTGTGTGAAGATTTCCATGGTCAACAAGATCTGATTTCCTTTGAAAACATTTCCCACACTCTGAACATGAAAATGGCTTCTCCCCTGTATGGGATCTTTGATGTCTAACAAGGTCTGATTCACGAATAAAACATTTCCCACATTCTGAACATGAAAATGGCTTCTCCCCTGTGTGAGATCTTAGATGCACAACAAGAGTCGATTTCCGAATAAAACATTTCCCACACTCTGAACATGAAACTGGCTTCTCCCCTGTGTGAGATCTTTGATGCACAACAAGATTTGATTTCCGAATAAAACATTTCCCACACTCTGAACATGAAAATGGCTTATCCCCTGTGTGAGATCTTTGATGCTCAAGAAGATTTGATTTCTGAATAAAACATTTCCCACACTCTGAACATGAAAATGGCTTCTCACCTGTGTGAGATCTTTGATGCACAACAAGATTTGATTTCCGAATAAAACATTTCCCACACTCTGAACATGAAAATGGTTTCTCCCTGGTAGGAGCAGTTTCGTATTCGACATCCCTTCTGTAACTTTTATTTTGCTTACATTTCTGTGATAAATCGGAATTTTGGACTTTTTTGAAAAGATCAGATGATAGAGATTTCCTAGGAAGGACTGAAGATATATCTGGGACAACAGCATGCTCTTCATATGCATCATGTGTGATACTTTCATCATCTGTTATAAATTCTGAAGATATTAGAGGTCCATCTAAACTTCCAGTATAGTCATCTGCTAAAAATAAACACAATATGTCCGAGATGCGGGAGAGACGGTGCTGATTTCTGGCACATGATATGGGATTGCCGGGTTATCCTCTCCTATTGGAGCGAGATCATAATGACTCTTTCCGCCATATTTCAAAAAGCGGTTGCTATGTGCCCAGTCCTATGTCTATTTGGGGTGGTAGATGCACGCTCCTGGTCCCAAGATGAGAGTCTATTAATAAAGAAGGTTCTTTTTCTGGCCCGGAAAGGCATTATACTAAATTGGATGAGCACTCATTCCCCAACTAGAGCCTCTTGGATTGCATTGGTAAACGCAATAATCCCGTCAGAGCAATTTGTTTACAAGTCAAGAGGCTCCCCAATTAAATTTGACAAAATCTGGGGTAGATGGATGAGGTCGCCCTTGACTGGCGGATCTCCTGGTTCTCTTGCTGATAACCTACAATCGGTATTATTGCAATAGCCAGTAGTGCCCTGAGATGCAGAAAGGAGACACATGTGATCCGTGATGCAATATATGAGGGATACCACGAGTTCCCCGAAGCTTGGGTTGCTCTCTCCTGGACGATATGGGTTCTCTTGCCTTGAGTTGGATGTGTCTCGCGAACTAATACCTTTGCTAGGTTTGATGCTATTTGGATATGCTGAAAATAATGGACGTAGATTTGATTGTTGTTACTTTATTATTCTGATATACAACCAGTTTACTTGTACACTGTCTCACTGAACAATTTGCTGATTTATTCTTGTTTGTAATGCTTTACTTAACTTTCAATAAAACGAGTTTAAAAAAAAAAATAAACACAATATTATTATTTTATAATGAAATTATCTTGAAAGTACAATTATTTTTTTAAACCATATTTTGAATCTGTTGTCCAATTTCGACTTCTAAAGCCTGCTTTACACGTTGCAATTTCGCATACGATATCGTATGCGATTTGCAACACCCCCATCGTATGTGTGGCACGTTCAATTTGTTGAACGTGCCGCACAAACGATTAACCCCCGTCACACATACTTACCCGTCCATACGACCTCGATGTGGGCGACGAACGTCCACTTCCTGGAGTGGGAGGGACGTTCAGCGTCACATCGACGTCACGCGGCAGCCGGCCTATAGAAGCGGAGGGGCGGAGATGAGCTGGACGTAAACATCCCACCCACCTCTTTCCTTCCACATTGCCGACTGGAGCCGCGGGAGGCAGGTAAGATCTGTTCAATGTTCCCGGGGTGTCACACACTGCGATGTGTGCTGCCTCGGGAACATTGAACAACCCGACGTGCAATTCGTCAAGATTCAACGACGTGTATGCGATGAACGTTTTAACGTTCAATCGCAATCGCACGTACCTGTCACACACTACAATGTACCTTACGATGCCGGATGTGCGTCACTTACGACATGACCCCGCCGACACATCGTAAGATATATTGTAGAGTGTAAAGCGGGCTTAAAGCCTGCTTTACACCTTGCAATTAAGCATACGATATCGTATGCGATCGTACCCGCCCCCATCGTATGTGCGGCACGTTCAATTTGTTGAACGTGTCGCACAAACGAATAACCCCCGTCACACGTACTTACCCGTCCATACGACCTCGATGTGGGCGGCGAACATCCACTTCCTGGAGTGGGAGGGACGTTCGGCGTCACATCGATGTCACGCGGCAGCCGGCCAATAGAAGCGGAGGGGCGGAGATGAGCGGGATGTAAACATCCCGCCCACCTCCTTCCTTCCGCATTGCCGGCGGGAGCCGCAGGACATAGGTAAGATCTGTTCATCATTCCCGGGGTGTCAAATACTGCGATGTGTGCTACCCCGGGTACGATGAACAACCTGACGTTCAATTTTTAGGAAATGAACGACGTGCATGCGATGAACGTTTTACCGTTCAATCGCAATTGCACGTAGATGTTACATGCTACAATGTTACTTACGATGCCGGATGTGCGTCACTTACGACGTGACCCCGCCAACACATCGTAAGATATATTGTAGCGTGTAAAGCGCCCTTAAGGCTATGGGCCCACGGGACAACATACCCGCGGAGTTTGCTGCGGACAACCCGTGGATTTATCTGGATTTTCCAGATAAATTTGCAGGTTTATGCAAGTACAGACACTCCCCATGTTATCCTATGGGATTTGGGGAGTGCTGTATCAATGCTGCGGTATGTGCGGCTACAGAATATGTTGCAGCCGCAGGTAACTGCATGTCAATTATTCATGCGGAAATATCTGCGGATGTGCTGCCTTTCCGCTATGGAGATAGAGGGCGGGACTTCCGCGGGTATTTCCGCACTTGTCCCGCAGGTTTACCGCAACAAAAATGCTTGAATCCCACAGCAATGGATAGCTGTAGATTCCGGGGAGCAGCTGCGGTAAACCTATGGACATACCTGCGGCAAATTCCGCAGGTTCGTTGTCCCGTGGGCACAAGGCCTAACATTTACATCTTCGTTAATTCGGATCTCCCATTCCTAGCACCAGTTCTCTGGAATGTGCTGCAGTAAATAATTTGATTGATTGTGACAATGTGACTGCAGGATGATAATGAGGGACAGGGGCTCCTATACTGTCCCTTACACTGGGGGACCCTAAGTTATTCCTAACCTGTGGATTACCCCTGAAGATGGAGATGCCGGAGTCTCGTGCCTTACTATTCTCCTGACAAGATCTAATCTGTTATCCCCCCAGGGAAGGAAGGGGCAGGAATAGGATGGAAAAACAGATTAAAACAGATGGGAAACACAGATTAAGGCCTGTTTCACACGTCAGTGATTCTGGTACGTTTGTGCTTTTTTTTTTTAAACGTACCAGAATCACTGACATACGCAGACCCATTATAATGAATGGGTCTGCTCACACGTCAGTGATGTTTCACTGACCATGTCTCCGTGCAGCGTTCACGCGTGTCCGTGATTGCCGCACGGAGACATGTCCATTTTTTTCTGGCATCACTGATGTCCCACGGACCATGCAGTGGTGTGATCCGTGAAACACGTGCCAGAAAAAAACGTGCTTTTAAAATAAAAAACATTTTTACTCACCCGGCTCCAGCGATGTCCTCTGCAGCCCGTGCAGCTTGCTGCTTCAGAGCCGGCTCATTACTGTCGCGCATATTCATGATGCACGACACAGCCGACCTGGAAGCAGCTGCTGCGGGGGTCAGCGCCGGCCAGATGCTGCATCGCGGGAGCGATCAGCACCATGGAGAGCGGGAGCGGGCACAGGTGAGTTGATTTCTAAGTGCAATCACGGGCCACGGAGAACGGAGCCCGGATTGCACTTAGACAACCCACGTGTGCCGTAATTCACGGCACATGGAGGGACATGTGCGTGTTTTACACGCCAGTGAAAAACGTCAGTGTTTTTCACTGACGTGTGAAACGGGCCTAAGACAGTAGGGACACATTGCAAGCTTATAGAAATAAACAGTGAGACACTCAGGAGAAAAGCAATAGCAGGAAAGCAGCAACAAAAAAGATAACAAAGGTTAACGACACAACAGTTCACAGTAATAATGCACAACAAGTACCGATAATTCTGGATCACAACACCTCACCAGACCAATATAGGTAAACAATAGCTGGTATTAATGAGATAGTCCAGCCAGCATATACAGAAAGGGAGAGACCGATACTTTCTCCTCTACAGCATGTGATCAAAGACATTAACAAGCATCCCAGCAGAGAATAAATCTTACTAGCCTGCCCAAGCCCGTGGTTCCTCGCCTGCATCTTCCTGCGCTGCTCACAGACATCAGAGAAGATAACATGCAGAGTACCAGAATCTATCATTTCACAGATCCTGACGCCATCATGAAAGTTGTCAAAACCTACTAAAATCTCCTTGTTACATTGATCCACAACATGGACAATTTCAAAGAGGTTTTTTTTTTCAAAGACGAAAATAAAATAGTTAGGGACATATGCCAGATGTATAACGGGGTTGTCCGAGACTGTAAGGTTGACGGCCTATCCTAAGGCGGGCTTTGCACGCTGCGACATCGCAGGCCGATGCTGCGATGTCGCACGCGATAGTGCCTGCCCCCGTCGCAGGTACAATATCGAGTGATACCTGGCGTAGCGAAAATTATCGCTACGCCAGCTTCACACGCACTCACCTGTCCTGCGACCGTCGCTCTGGCCGGCGACCCGCCCCCTTCCTAAGGGGGCGGGTCGTGCGGCGTCACAGCGACGTCACACGGCAGGCGGCCAATAGGAGCGGAGGGGCGGAGATGAGCAGGATGTAAACATCCTGCCCAGCTCCTTCCTTCCGCATATCCTACGGAAGCCGCGGTGACGCCGGTAGGAGATGTTCCTCGCTCCTGCGGCTTCACACACAGCGATGTGTGCTGCCGCAGGAACGAGGAACCACATCGGACCGTCGCGTCAGCGTAATTATGAATTACGCCGACGCTGCAACGATGATACGATTACGACGATTTTGCGCTCGTTAATCGTATCATCAAGGCTTTACACACTACGATGTTGCATGCGATGCCGGATGTGCGTCACTTTCAATTTGACCACACCGACATCGCACCTGCGATGTCGTAGTGTGCAAAGTACCCCTTAGGCTTTGTAACCAAAGCAGGTAGCAGGGTCTTGCGGTTTGTGCAGATAAACAGTACAACTCCAATTCGTCAAGACCGGCGATGAACACTGAAAAATGATGTCAGGGACTGGAGTGAGATTTCTGGCATAGGGAACACCGCAGTTTGTTATCAATTAGAGAAGCGGTGGCATCACACCCTTCTTCTGGCCAAGCTCTGCCCATTTTGGTAAAGCTGGTTAAAATTGGCATGAAACCTCCAAAAGTCACAATTGTTTTCACAACTCTGTGTTGCACAAACTTTTTTGAGAACGTTTAAAGTGATTTATGCCAGAATTCTGCCATAATTGCTCTCATGAATCAGGGTCTAGGTGTAAAATCTCCTTCTGTAGGGGGTCTCCATTCCTTCCAGGGTAGTTTGCCAGTAGTTCACATTCTCTACAGCAATAATGTTATTACATCTTCTTTAGTAGATGAAAACTTTTACATCTCAGTGTGCGGCTGTAACTCTGCCCCCATTTTGGCAAAGCTGGTTAAAAATGGTGTGAACACTCACACACACACACATACACACACACACCAGCCTGTCTCCTCTTCAGCTTTAGACTCCTGCAATTAAGAGACCTTTGGTCACATGACGTGATGTCAAAAGGTTCCTTAAGCAGTCCTATAATTGGCATATAAACACTGGGGCCCCTAGGAGAATAAGGGCCCTGTGCAATTGCCCAGTTTGCTCTCCTTTTCCCCTAATACCAGTCCTGCATTCCAGCCTGTGTCCTGTTCAGTTTAGACTCCTGCAATTAAGAGACCTTTAGTTACATCATGTCACATGACTTTGAAGTCATCAAAGGTCCTTAACCTCTTCACGACAGAAGACGTACTGGGTACATCATGGATCGTCTGAGGTTAATCCCCGCAGCCTGCTGTGGAAAGTTCTCGACGATCCACGCACATATCAGCTGATTTAAACAGCTGACGTGTGCCTGCCAGACGTGAGTGGAATCGCGTTCCACCGGCGCCTATTAACCCCTTACATCTCGGTGTCAAAATCTGACAGCGAGATGTAACAGCGCGCCAACATAAGCATAACTTATCCAATGCCATCAGAAGAATTGTGATGTGATCACGTGACTTCCGATGGTTGCCATGGTAGCACAGGGTCTTGTGATGACTCCTGTAGCCAGGGCTAGATTAAGGTTGGTGGGGGCCCCTGGGTGGAAAATCTGGTGGGGGCCCAATAACGTAAACATTTTTAGCCATAACAGTAGAGCGCGAATTCTAGCATTAGATATAAATTGCTGTTCTGCCGCTTTCAGATTTACAGAACTACAATGCAGATACAGTCCAGGATAACTCAAAGCCGTCCACTTATACACAGAAAGTAGAGTTATTCACATTTTTTTTATTGATCCCTATGTTAAGACAACCAGGGATGGCTCCAGATTTTTGTGGGCCCCGGGTGAAAAAGTCTCAGTCGCCCCATACACACGCAGACACGCACATACAGATACATACATGCATACGTACATATACATATTTGAAGACAAATTCACAAAGATACATATAAACAGACATAATATATGCACAGTCATATACACCAAGAAAAAAGTGTATCAGTTCACCACAACAGGGGAAATTCTTAAGAGGAGAATCCGGATGGTGCTTGCTGGACAAGGAAGGCTGAAGACAATCAATTGAAGGCGGATCCCGGCACAAAACGTCCAAAAAATGGTCAGAAGTATAAATAAAACTTCACATTTATTCAGAAAATAAACGCAGTATAAAATAAGCTCCTCCGATCAATGTGTTTCAGACACGATCGTCCTCAGTCATGAATCATGACAAGAAAATGATTCATGATCATGACTAAGGACGATCGCATCTGAAACGCGTTGATCGGAGGAGTTTATTTTATACTGCTTTTATTTTCTGAATAAATGTGAAGTTTTATTTATACTTCTGAACATTTTTTGGACGTTTTGTGCCGGGATCCGCCTTCAGTTGATTGTCTACAGTCATATACACTGACATACATCGATACATACATCATACATACAGAAACAGACGCATTAGAGGTATTAATATGGGGAAGTCACCAGCAGCCTCACTCACCTCCCTGCTTGTTTCCGTCCAGCTCCTCCAGGGTATGTGGCTGTGCCGCACTGATTGGTGGCCATCACTATCAGACATGGCTGCACACTGACACTGCACTGCTGTATATACATCACAGGAGGGGCTGAGGGCTACAATATATACATTACAGGAGGGGCTGGGGGCATAAACATTACTGGGGGGGCAAAGATGTTACTAGAGTGGCAAACCGCTCTGGGGGCATACACAGTACTGGGATGGGTGGCATAGCGCTCTGGGGGACCAATGCAGTTCTGGTGGGACCGCACAGATAGCTCTGGGGGGCAGCACACACAGCTCTGATGCATACATGCACAGTCACACAGCTCTGCTTCACATACACACACACACTCACACATCCTGATAGCACTGTTGCACACATCTCTGCTGCAGATGTACAGACACAGCAGCACACACAGCTCTGCTGCCTTCATGCACACTGCACTACTACACACAAAGCACTGGTATATACATACACAAACAGAAGTCTGCTGCCCAAAGAGTAAATACTGTATAGACACAGCTCTGCTGCCTATGTACAACACTGCAATACACAAAGTACTACTGTATATGTAAGGGGTGGACAGACCCCTCACAGAGAAGCCTAGTTAACCCGGAAACGTTATTAATAAAAATGTTTTATATTTTATGTATGTATGTTGAGTTAGGGTACCCCCCTAGTGGCTGGGTGGGATGGCTGTCACCACATTGGGAAGGAGGAGCCGGCAGTTTAGGAGGGAAGAAAGTGTGTAACACAGGCAGTTGTCTCTGGGACAGGAAAGAAGAAGGAACAGCCAGGGGCAGAGTGTGGCAGCTGAAGTTCAGGGAAGCCGGAGAGGACAGGAGCGGGCGGAACCTCGTAGGGTGAAGCAGTCCGTTGTGGGTCCGGGCTGTGGGTAGCCAGAAGTGGGAGCCGGGCGAAGAGGAGTAGTCAGGCAAGTCACCCACTTGAGGGGACGCTAGGGCAGGCTTTCCCTCAGCTAAAGGAAGCGCCACAGCACTGTGTTTTGTTACTGCCAAGTGTGGAGAATTGCGAAGAATAAAACATGTTTGTTATTTGCATTGAACCATGCCTGAAGAGTATTTGTGCGCCGGACAACACCTGCACCACCACACTCTGCCCCACCAAGGCACCTCCTGTCCCCCCAGTGACGGCGACGCCAGGGGTAAGCCTGACAGAAGGGGCCACGACTACAAGGCCGGAGGCACCCCTGGCACCCCGTTACATTTGGCGTAGTCGGCAGGATCCGGATCATATGCAAGGGGACCCGCTCCAAGAAGATGGAGACCAAGTGGTGCCAAGGGCCCCTGATCCGGACTTTCAGCGAAGATTTCCAGTCCCATGGTGGGAAGAAGAAACAGTGCCTGAGGCGTTGGACCGGGCACAAGATGGCGGCAAGGTGGCCGTCGTCTGTGAAGAAACAGAAAGCGCGCGAAAAATTGCCGCCAAAAGAAGAGCCTGGGGCTGGCCGGTGCCGAAAAAGAAGTTCGGAGTACTTCGCCCAAAGAGGGGAGGTGCCGGTCCCAGGGCACGAACAAAGACATGTACAGTGGGCGGTGTTGTAAGAAGAAAGAAGTGCCGTCGCGGAGGGGTCGATCTGTGGTGTGAGACTAAGGGTGGAGCATCCTCAAGAGCGGGAAAAGTGAGCCCGCCTCCACTTCCTCTAGTCTCGCCACTGACCCTGACGCCATTACTGAGGACTTGCGCTGAAGAGAAAATGGAGAATCTGGACGAGAGCCATCAGAAGCAGATGGTGTCTGCGGAGGGATTCCCTGCCTACTTGCCGGCTGTACCCGGAGGACTGGGACGAGCCACCAGGGTGACTTGGCTCACGACGTGGGACGCGGAGACCGGTGCGACCACCACAGAGGTCCGGGCGACCTACGCCGCCCAACTACCGTCGGGGAGCCGGATGCTGGGAGCCCCATATCCCTGCCCAGAGGGACCCCCGCCAGCCGCGGTGGGGTCTGAAACACCTAGTCAAATCCGGGCTCCGGCGGAGACATACGCTCGGAAATTGGAGAGAGACGACTGGGGTTTCTACTGGGATCCGGTGCTGCCGTCTCCCCTACCGACCCGAAGATCCCCGTCACCTGAGCCGGACCCAGTGCAAGAGCGGCTGCTCGCTGAAACCGTCGCCCGGGAGATCATGGCGGGTCCCCGCGGCGAAGAGTTTGAGGGCCAGGATACCACCGGAGTGGTCGTCAAATTCAATCAGAGAGAGGGATATGGCTTTATCCGAGATGGAGAAACCGGTGACGATTATTTTTACAATCGCGTCAACCTGGATACAGAAGGCCTCCCACAGCGACTGCATACCCTGTACCCAGGGGAAAAGGTACGATTTCTGAGGGAAGTGGGCTGCCGGGGCTTGTTTGCGGTGGGGGTGCATCGTACGGCCACCGAGCAGGAGGCTGCCCAATGGCAGCAGGAGGTAGAATGGGAAGAACACCAGGCCCGGCGACAAGCGCAACGAAGACCGGTGCTGGCTGAAGCCTCCCGACCCCGACATACCGTAGCTGTAGCTCCGGCAGTCATGCCCGTGCAGAGTACCGACCCGGAGAAGGGAACCTCGCCGGTACTGGCGATTAACCAGAACATTACAACCCATCCGATGATTGTTATGGGCAGCCCGCCACCGTCCCGCGCAGCGACCCCCTCACCTCCGTCAGAGGCTGAGGAGCCCAAGCCGGAGCAGCTCACCAGTCATGAGCCTTTCCGGCGGCTGCGCCGACTACCCGGGCAGTCCCTGTCGGAATATATCCAAGCTCAGAGAGCTGAGTGGCAACGGGCCTACCACCCGGAATAAGCATCAAGACCGGAAGATGGCGGGCCTGTTTTGTTTTGTTTGATGCCGGCGTGTTCAGGCCGGAGAATGTTTTCTGTTCAAGTTGCTGATTCCAGAGAGAGCCTGCTTGCTGGACTGAGCCAGGGGCTCCTCCGCGTCAGGAAAAAGAGAAGTTCCGTGTTCCTGCGTTGACCACCAAAGACCGGGAGCGCTACTAAGCCTCCGGGCACACCAAAGACCGGGAGAGCTGCTACGCCTCCGGGCACACCAAAGACCGGGAGCGCTGCTAAGCCATCGGGGGCTGGACAGGTTCGCAGTTGATTGAACACGTTTTGTGTGGTTTTAAAAGTTGTAATTTTAGAATTGGAGCCTTGCCGGGAGGCTCAGGCTTAAAGAGGGGAGGTGTGTAAGGGGTGGACAGACCCCTCACAGAGAAGCCTAGTTAACCCGGAAACGTTATTAATAAAAATGTTTTATATTTTATGTATGTATGTTGAGTTAGGGTACCCCCTAGTGGCCGGGTGGGATGGCTGTCACCACATTGGGAAGGAGGAGCCGGCAGTTTAGGAGGGAAGAAAGTGTGTAACACAGGCAGTTGTCTCTGGGACAGGAAAGAAGAAGGAACAGCCAGGGGCAGAGTGTGGCAGCTGAAGTTCAGGGAAGCCGGAGAGGACAGGAGCGGGCGGAACCTCGTAGGGTGAAGCAGTCCGTTGTGGGTCCGGGCTGTGGGTAGCCAGAAGTGGGAGCCGGGCGAAGAGGAGTAGTCAGGCAAGTCACCCACTTGAGGGGACGCTAGGGCAGGCTTTCCCTCAGCTAAAGGAAGTGCCACAGCACTGTGTTTTGTTACTGCCAAGTGTGGAGAATTGCGAAGAATAAAACATGTTTGTTATTTGCATTGAACCATGCCTGAAGAGTATTTGTGCGCCGGACAACACCTGCACCACCACACTCTGCCCCACCAAGGCACCTCCTGTCCCCCCAGTGACGGCGACGCCAGGGGTAAGCCTGACAGAAGGGGCCACGACTACAAGGCCGGAGGCACCCCTGGCACCCCGTTACATATACACACACACACACACACACAACTCTGCTGCCCAAAGAGTACGTATTCACACAGCTCTATTGCACACACAGCTCTGTGAACACACACAGCTCTGCTGCTCTTACACGCTGTTTTAATTATCTCCTTTTTATACAAGGGTTGTAGCTTGTGCTGGGGGCAGTTGAGATACTGTATGTGCACACACAGATTTGGGGGGCCACACACAGCTCAAACACCCCCCCACCTTCTTATAATATACACAGCCCCTCAGCCCCTAATAATATACCAAGGTACAGACCCTGTTTTAGCCATCCATCCAGACCACCACAATGCACAGTATAGCAGACCTCGACCCCTCTTACCAGCTGTCATCACACATCGATCTTACCAGCCTCTGACTGGCCAGGAGCTCCATGTCGAGTAGAGAAGCCATGAATCACAGCACAGGAGGAGGAGAGTGCGGACCTGCACTGAGCTCTGCAGGTCTTATCTGGACAGCAGAGAAGACGCCGGGATCCTCTTCACATGATCTGCCAGGACCTGAACACGCACAGCGTGCTGCGTAGCCACGTCTGAAGCGGCTAGACAGTGCGCTCGGTGAAGAGGGGCCGGCCGGGGCTTAATAAACTTATGACGGCCCTGGTGGTGGGGGCCCCCTTAGAAGCTCTTGTGGTGGGGTGCCGGGGCTGGAGCCCTGCCTGCCCCGCCTATGATACGGCCCTGCCTGTAGCTATCATGAGTTACTTTCTCTCACTGCCGGCAGACAGACGTGTGTGAGAGTAAAGCAGCATTTCTCCAGATCTCAGCTGTGTAGCTGTGATCTGGAGAAATGGAAGAGCGATCAGACAGCTGATCGTTATAGTCCCCCAAGAGGCTAGTAAAATCCAAAAAATAAAAGTAAAAAAAAACAACTTAAAAATTCAAATCACCCTACATTCGGTCCATTGAAAACTAAAGAATTAAAAAAATAAAAAAAATACACATATTTAATATCGCCACAATCAGAAACGCCGGATCTCTCAAAATATAAAATCAATCAATCTGATTGGTAAACGGCATAGCGGCAAACACATTTTTTAACCCCTAAGATAAAAGTAAACCTATACATATTTGGTGTCTACAAACTCGTACTGACCTGAGACATCACACCGACATATCAGTTTTACCGTATAGTGAACATGGTGAATAAAATATCCCAAAAATTATTGTGCGATTGCCCTTTTTTTGCAGTTTATCCGCACTTGATATTTTTCCAATACACTATATGGTAAAACTTATGGTTTCATTTAAAACTACATAAACTACAATCCCTTATGTAGAAAGATTGACAGAAAAATAAAAAAAGTTATGGCTCTCGAAAGAAGTGGAGCAAAAAACCCCCACAAAAAAACGGAAAATCGCCCAGGGTTAAACAATCAACCTTAGAATACATCTGATAGGGTCCCTGAAAAACTGGGAAATCTGAAAAATTGCGCATTTTGACTCCTTCCAACGCTGGCCCTGACTGTAACTAGGGCTTATTCTTAGAGTAGGGCATATATTTCAAGCATTCTCCATAAATCCCATAAAATAATGCTTGGGCTTATTTTCGGGGTAGGTCTTATTTTCAGGGAAACAGGGTATTCATAAACCCTTTTCAGGTCTTTGAGTTGCCTTCATAATGTCATAGAGAAGACACTAGAAACAAACAGCAGAAGAAGCAGAAGCAAAGAAAATACAGCTGAAAAAAACAGAGCAGAAAACCTAAAAATGTAAACACAAAATTAGTGCAGAAAGTACATGAGTAGATATCTCTTACTGGATTGAGCTGGAGGAAACACATCCTGAGGAACATCGGGATCTTCTTGTTTACAGTCCTGTGGGAGAAGAGGACGGGGACATCTCTCTGGTGTTGTCCTCTTACTGGATAGAACTGGAGGAGACACATACAGGGACTGAATTCATTCCTTACATACAGATAATTATAGGCCGTGTGTATTTAGTCCTGTCTATTACCTGGTGATGTGAGGGGCTGGGGAACCTCCATCATGGCGTCCTTGTACAGATCTTTGTGTCCTTCTAAATACTCCGACTCCTCCATGGAGAAATAGACGGTGACGTCCTGACACCTTATAGGAACCTGACACATACAATGATACCGTCACCCCCAATCCCTTCATAGCGTTACTGTATAATGTCCCAGCATTCCCAGCAGTGTCACCTCTCCAGTCAGCAGCTCTATCATCTTGTAGGTGAGTTCTAGGATCTTCTGGTCATTGATGTCCTCATGTATCGGGGGGTGAGGTGGAGGCCCCGTGATTGGGCTCAGGGGTCTTCCCCATCCCTCAGACACAGGGGCCTGACAGCGCTCACTAGAGGTCTTCTTCACTACTGTGTAATCCTGGTTATGGAGAGACACAGTAATAAATCTCACTCCAGACATTTCCAGAGCCCTCACCTCTCCAGTTCTGTCCATCTGTTATTCCCATAGATAAGAATGATGTAATGTGACGTCATCAGAATCTCTCACCTCTCCAGTAAGCCGGAAGAGGATCTCCAGGGTGAGGTGTAATATCCTCTCCGCCATCTTGTCCCTGTCCATATCCATCCTTGAAGGGTCAATCAGGAGAATTCTCTTATATAGAAGATCTCCACTGAGAGGATCCGATATTGTAGGGACCTGAATGGGGAGAAGATGACGATGTAACATCATAAAGAATCCGGTGTAACAATTACTGGAGATAACCGTTCACTAGATAGGGATCATTGCCGCGCTGCCATGAGGAGTCCAGACTTAACTCTGCTGCCCCATTACAGTGAATGGATCTTTTGGGGGTTTCATCGGAATCATGTCATTTGAAGAATTACATGTAAACCTGTCATGCTAATAGGTTGAGGAGAAGGGCGTAACCTCACTGCGCCCTGAACCAGGCTTATCCGGAGGGGCATGATTAAGTGCATACCCAGTCATCACCAGAGCCTCTGAGGTTGGACTTTGTTGACAGTAGGCACCAGTTACCAATACAGGGCAGTCCCTAGTTGTTGTTTTTCACCAAGAAGCTGAGTGGTGTATCATGAGAAAGATGGCATGGGAACCACTGCCTCTAGGGAAGAACAGGAAGGATAAACCCTATCACTTACTCTGAGCAACCCTGTCTTACTCTAATCACAACCGTATCTAGTGAGCAGGGCAGGAGGAACACTAGTCCTCCTGTATAATAATGACACAAAAGGAAAACGACAGACAAAAGAAAAAGAAACTGCATTCCCAAACAACAGGTGGTGAAAAAGGAGGATGGAAAAAGAAATAAGTAAAAAGGGACATGATCAATAGGAAGACATCAAAGAAAATTTCCAAGCTGCAATCTCCAGGATCAAATTCAAAACAATTTATCTTTCTATGGCTCTCACCTCCATGCCAGGACCATAGAGAAGCAAGTTATCACTGGCAACTACTGAGGTAAAGTGGTGAGAACTTATACCGGGGAAATGAGGGGGGGGGGGGGGTGCAGAAATCAGAACAGCTGAGACAACTCAGGATGGTAAGCCAAGAAAGACACAAGGGTCTGCTTAACCCTAGGAGCGCCAGCACAAGGATAGTCTGCACAGCTAAGTGGAGGGCAAAGCAAATCCAACTAGTGCTGGCTTATGCTGTGACCTTCTGACCCATGGGATAGGGGCGACCTCTCTCTGTCTGATAACCTGGTGTCAAAACCCTGATGTAAGTGTTCAGTGTAGAGAACATGATAAATGTGATCCAAAAGTCACAGACAAATGGAGAAGTCACATCTATGATCAGCTCTAATCCTGCCATCTCCACCGCTCTCATTACACAAGTATAAAGCATATAATACTGGTCGATAAAACAAGACTGAGCACAAGACCTTCACAGCCGTCTACACATCATAGGGAGATTTCATGGCACCTTCTCTCCATCTACCTGATGATCCTGATGAACATCGGGATCTTCTTGGTTACAGTCCTGTGGGAGAAGAGGATGGGGACATCTCTCTGGTGTTGTCCTCTTACTGGATAGAACTGGAGGAGACACATACAGGGACTGAATTCATTCCTTACATACAGATAATTATAGGCCGTGTGTATTTAGTCCTGTCTATTACCTGGTGATGTGAGGGGCTGGGGAGCCTCCATCATGACGTCCTTGTACAGATCTTTGTGTCCTTCTAAATACGCCCACTCCTCCATGGAGAAATAGACGGTGACGTCCTGACACCTTATAGGAACCTGACACATACAATGATACCGTCACCCCTGATCCCTTCATAGCGTTACTGTATAATGTCCCAGCATTCCCAGCAGTGTCACCTCTTTAGTCAGCAGCTCAATCATCTTGTAGGTGAGTTCTAGGATCTTCTGGTCATTGATGTCCTCATGTATCGGGGGGGGAGGTGGAGGCCCTGTGATTGGGCTCAGGGGTCTTCCCCATCCCTCAGACACAGGGGCCTGACAGCGCTCACTAGAGGTCTTCTTCACTACTGTGTAATCCTGGTTATGGAGAGACACAGTAATAAATCTCACTCCAGACATTTCCAGAGTCCTCACCTCTCCAGTTCTGTCCATCTGTTATTCCCATAGATAAGAATGATGTAATGTGACGTCATCAGAATCTCTCACCTCTCCAGTAAGCCGGAAGAGGATCTCTAGGGTGAGGTGTAATATCCTCTCTGCCATCTTGTCCCTGTCCATATCCATCCTTCACGGGGCAATCAGGAGAATTCTCTTCTATAGAAGATCTCCACTGAGAGGATCCGATATTATAAGGACCTGAATGGGAAGGAGATGAGCCCATATGGAAAATTAATGGAGATAAGGGAGGTGAGATATCATTTGAGTACTAACAAATATTCAACATGAAATGTGCTATGTAATAACAGTAGGAAAAAAACAAAGTATCATATCAGATGGGAGATAAGTCGCCTCCCCCGGTCCCCCAATGTGGCCAAAATGCCTCCTCACCCGATCATCTAAAATGGATCATCCTTCTCCTCTGAGTTCTGTCATATCTGTCAGATGCGACATCAAAGTTCTCCCCAGGTCCAACCAGGTCACCCCATGTGCAGAGCGGCTCTCAGCCGGCTCCCTGCTAGTAGTGACACTGAGTTCACTGCAGCTCACACTGCCATGCTGTGGACCCGGGGAGTGTGAGTGCAGTAGCACCCACACTCCTCCCACGGAAGGTTTGCACTTCCAGAAAATGGGGGATACATTCTCAAAGTGTGCCATCCATATTCTGGAAGGTACAAAGTCGTCGTAGGACGTCCAAAATGGATTACGGCGGACCAGATATTTTTTACTTTTCAATCAATTGCTGAAAGAGCCAGGAATGTGTTGGGGAGTGTTTTTTACAAATAATTTTTTTTTTCTTTTTTTTATTACTCACTAGGTTAGTGATGTCAAGTATCTGATAGATGCCGTGACATCATTAACCCTAACCCCAACAACCCCATTTACAGTACAGAACTAAAGTTTGGACACACCTTCTCATTCAAAAGAGTTTTCTTTATTTTCATGATTCTTAAAATTGTAGATTCACATTGAAGGCATCAAAACTATGAATTAACACATGTGGAATGAAATACTTAACAAAAAAGTTTGAAACAACTAAAAATATCTTATATTATAGGTTCTTCAAAGTAGCCACCTTTTGCTTTGATTACTGCTTTGCACACTCTTGGCATTCTCTTGATGAGCTTCAAGAGGTAGTCACCGGAAATGATCTTCTAACAGTCTTGAAGGAGTTCCCAGAGATAGGCCAGGTCATCTGGTGTAGCATCCCATCACTCTCCTTCTTAGTCAAATAGCCTTTACACAGCCTAGAGGTGTGTTTGGGGTCATTGTCCTGTTGAAAAATAAATGATGGTCCAACTAACCTCAAACCGGATGGAATAGCACACCGCTGCCATGGCAATAGCAGCCATGCTGGTTCTGTATGCCTTCAATTTTGAATAAATGCCCAACAGTGTCACCAGCAAAGCACCCCCACACCATCACACCTCCTTCTCCATTCTTCATGGTGGAAACCAGGCATGTAGAGTCCATCCGTTCACCTTTTCTGTGTCGCACAAAGACACGGTGGTTGGATCCAAAGATCTCAAATTTGGACTCATCAGACCAAAGCACAGATTTTCACTCGTCTAATGTCCATTCGTTGTGTTCTTTAGCCCAAACAAGTCTCTTCTGCTTGTTGCCTGTCCTTAGCAGTGGTTTCCTAGCAGCTATTTTACCATGAAGGCCTGCTGCACAAAGTCTACTCTAAACAGTTGTTCTAGAGATGTGTATGCTTGCTAGAACTCTGTGTGGCATTGACCTGGTCTCTAATTTGAGCTGCTGTTAACCTGCGATTTCTGAGGCTGGTGACTCGGATAAACTTATCCTCTGCAGCAGAGGTGACTCTTGGTCTTCCTTTCCTGGGGCGGTCCTCATGTGAGCCTATTTCTTTGTAGCGTTTGATGGTTTTTGCCACTACACTTGGGGACACTTTCAAAGTTTTCCCAATTTTTCGGACTGACTTCATTTCTTAAAGTAATGATGGGCACTCGTTTTTCTTTACTTAGCTGCTTTTTTTCTTGCCATAATACAAATTCTAACTGTCTATTCAGTAGCACTATCAGGTGTGTATCCACCAGGCTTCTGCACAACACAACTGATGGTCCCAACTCCATTTATAAGGCAAGAAATCCCACTTATTAAACCTGACAGGGCGCACCTGTGAAGTGAAAACCATTTCTGGGGACTACCTCTTGAAGCTCATCAAGAGAATGCCAAGAGTGTGCAAAGCAGTAATCAAAGCAAAAGCTGGCTACTTTGAAGAATCTAGAATATAAGACATATTTTCGTTAAGTATTTCATTCCACATGTGTTCATTCATAGTTTTGATGCCTGAATCTATGATTTTCAGAGTCCTGAAAATAAAGAAAACGCTTTGAATGAGAAGGTGTGTACAAACTTTTGGTCTGTACTGTATGTCCGCATTTGACACCGCATTATGGCAATGGGAAGAGTCGGGTTGAAGCGCCAGGATTAGCGCATCTAATGGATGCGCCACTTCTGGGTGGCTGCGGCCTGCTATTTTTAGGCTGTGAAGGGCCAAATAACCATGGGTCTTTTCACCCTGAGAATACCAGACCATAGCTGTCCACTTTACCTTGGCTGGAAATCCAATTTGTGGGGTGTCATGGTGTGATATTGTGGGTTATGTACCATTTTGTGTGGGTTGATATTTTGGGTGTGGTGGTCTGTCTATTCGATATATTGTTTGTCCTGTTAAGTCAGGTTATATCCCCTTGAAGTGCTTCTGTGGCTAGGTCTGGGGGAGGGGGTCTGGAATCCACCCAAACTCTGTTTACCTGAGAGATTAGTGATTTTGGGTGAGACTTAGGGGTGCTTCACACACAGCGAGCTCACTGCCGAGATCGCTGCTGAGTCACGCTTTTTGTGACGCAGCAGTGACCTCATTAGCGATCTCGCTGTGTGTGACACTGAGCAGCGATCTGGCCCCTGCTGCGAGATCGCTGCTCGTTACACACAGCCCTGGTTCGTTTTCTTCAAAGGCGCTCTCCCACTGTGACACACAGATCGCTGTGTGTGACAGCGAGAGAGCGACAAATGAAGCGAGCAGGGAGCAGGAGCCGGCGTCTGACAGCTGAGGTAAGCTTGTAACCAAGATAAACATCGGGTAACCAAGGTGGTTACCCAATATTTACCTTAGTTACCAGCCTCTGCAGCTCTCACGATGCCTGTGCTGCCGGCACCGGCTCTCTGCACATGTAGCTGCTGTACACATCGGGTTAATTAACCCGATGTGTACAGCAGCTAGGAGAGCAAGGAGCCAGCGCTAAGCAGTGTGCGCGGCTCCCTGCTCTCTGCACATGTAGCTGCATTACACATCGGGTTAATTAACCCGATGTGTACTGTAGCTAGGAGAGCAAGGAGCCAGCGCTCAGTGTGCGCGGCTCCCTGCACACACAGCTAAGCGGTGTGCGCTGGTAACTAATGTAAACATCGGGTAACCATACCCGATGTTTACCTTAGTTACCAGTCTCCGCAGCTTCCAGACGGCGGCTCCGTGCAAGCGCAGCGTCGCTTGCACGTCGCTGCTGGCTGGGGGCTGTTCACTCGTCGCTGGTGAGATCTGCCTGTTTGACAGCTCACCAGCGACCATGTAGCGATGCAGCAGCGATCCTGACCAGGTCAGATCGCTGGTCGGATCGCTGCTGCATCGCTAAGTGTGAAGGTACCCTTACAAGAGAGATGAAACTAGATTGAACCTCTGAGGGAGACGCTGAGGCTGCGGCCAGCACCCCAGAGAGACTGTGAGAAACCCAGATTTCCCTGGAGAAGGACTGCTGGAGGAGTGTGACTGAACTCCGGGACATTTATGCCATTTCTGGACTAGTTTTACCCTCCGTGTGGTGAATTATTTGATGGTCATTCTATGTTGCAAGGAATAAATATGCTTGGGATTGTTCACTCATCTCTCGCTCTGTTGATTGTGTGATATGGGAGAAAGACCCCTTCACAGGGGGATCACACTTTTTTTTTTAATTATTTATAAATTAGAAAAACAGCATGGGGAGACCTTCACTTTGGAATACCAGCAAATATGAAGCTACCAGCTGTGGTCTCCAGCCGTCTGCTTTACCCTAGCTGTTTCTTGTTTTTTTGCTTTGTTGTTTTTTTAATTGTTTATTTATTTTTTAGCTAAATATAAGGTTAAACACCTTTTAGTGCCACATGAAAGTTACTAAATGGTGCCAGCTTAGAATATGCAGGGGAGTGGGACATTATATATGTGTTTGACATCTATTCATCCATCTATCCATCCTAGCTTATTAGGCTATTTGCCCACGATCAGGATTTGCAGTGATTCGGACGCAGAGTGTTTTGACTGTGATGTTGTGCAGTACAAGCGCAGTAGTGGGATGTTTATAAATCTCATCCCCATTGTGCTTCTTTTCTCTGCAGCATAAACTGGCCAGCGGTGCGGCTTCCTGAGGTCTACGCAGGATATCAGTTTATGCTGTGGAGATGACAGTGTTCTTCGCGGGGAGAATAAAGTCCGCAGCGGCCTGAACCCAGATTGTGGGCACGGGCTGCTGCATTGTCATGTGGACAACACTGGCATCTGCACAGAAGGGCTGACACTGCATCCTAGACGCAGTGTTGCCGGATTGTGGGCACACAGCCTAAAAGTGAGAAATTTGGCATTACAGCAACATTTCTGTGAACTACCCGTGGAGTCAAAATGCTCACTGTAACCCTGAATAAAATTCTTGATTGGAACAAAAAAAAAACAGAGGTTTTTGGCCACATGTGGGGTATCCCTGAGCTCAAAAAAATTTGGATAACAAACTGTGGGGTTTACTTTTTGATGTTTCCTCTTGAAAAAGTGAAACATTTGGTGTAAAGCAACATTTTTGTTAAATAAAATGAACATTTTCAATATGACGACCTAAGGTTATCAAATTCTGTGAAGTACCTGTGGGTTCAAAATGCTCAATATACCCCTGGATAAAATCCTTGAGGGATCTAGTTTCCAAAATGGGATCACTTGTGGGGGAGCTCCACTGTTTAGGCACCTCAGGGGTCTCCAAACATGACATGGCATTCGCTAATGATTCCAGCCAATTTTACAGTCAAATGGCGCTCCTTCCCTTCCGAGCCCTGCTGTGTGCCCCAAACAGTTGATTTCCAGCACATATGAGGTATCTGAATACTCAGGAGAAACTGCACAATACATTTTATGGTGTATTTTTTCCTGTTACCCTTGTGAATAAAAGCCATCTGGTTAAAGTAACAATTTTGTGGCAAAAGAAATCTATTTTTATTTTCACGGCTCAATGTTATAAAATCCTGTGAAGCCTCTGGGGGTCCCAGGTGCTCACCAAACATCTAGAGAAATTCCTTGAGGGGTCTAGATTCCAAACTTGGGTCACTTGTGGGGGGTTTCTGCTGTTTAGGTACCTTAGGGGCCCTACAAATGCTACATGGTACCCGCAATATATTTTAGCCAATTTTGCTTTCCAAAATTCAAATATAGCTCCTTCTGTTCCGGCTCCTCCCATTTGTCCAAACAGAGGTTTCTGACCACATGTGGGGTATCACCGCGCTCATAATAAAGTGGGTAACAAACCGTGGGGTCCACTTATTGGCGTCACCTCTTGAAACCTGTCAAAGTGACACCGGTAAGAATTGTAGAAAATGGCCGAGTCATAAAATACCAAACTCGCTCCATCATTAAGGGGTTAAACTGAATGTAAATGAGCTGGTCAGGAATAGCGGGAAACTGGTCCTGAACTGGTTAAAGTTGAAAATAGCTGAGACTTGAAGGGGTTAATGATAATGATGACCCCAAAATAATAGAGACCCTGCACCTACCTCCACCTGCAGAGCCGCACACTAGATATATAATACCCTGCACCTACCTCCACCTGCAGAGCCGCACACTAGATATATAATACCCTGCACCTACCTCCACCTGCAGAGCCGCACACTAGATATATAATACCCTGCACCTACCTCCACCTGCAGAGCCGCACACTAGATATATAATACCCTGCACCTACCTCCACCTGCAGAGCCGCACACTAGATATATAATACCCTGCACCTACCTCCACCTGCAGAGCCGCACACTAGATATATAATACCCTGCACCTACCTCCACCTGCAGAGCCGCACACTAGATATATAATACCCTGCACCTACCTCCTCCTGCAGAGCCGCACACTAGATATATAATACCCTGCACCTACCTCCACCTGCAGAGCCGCACACTAGATATATAATACCCTGCACCTACCTCCACCTGCAGAGCCGCACACTAGATATATAATACCCTGCACCTACCTCCACCTGCAGAGCCGCACACTAGATATATAATACCCTGCACCTACCTCCACCTGCAGAGCCGCACACTAGATATATAATAACCTGCACCTACCTCCACCTGCAGAGCCGCACACTAGATATATAATACCCTGCACCTACCTCCACCTGCAGAGCCGCACACAGATATATAATACCCTGCACCTACCTCCACCTGCAGAGCCGCACACTAGATATATAATACCCTGCACCTACCTCCACCTGCAGAGCCGCACACTAGATATATAATACCCTGCACCTACCTCCACCTGCAGAGCCGCACACTAGATATATAATACCCTGCACCTACCTCCACCTGCAGAGCCGCACACTAGATATATAATACCCTGCACCTACCTCCACCTGCAGAGCCGCACACTAGATATATAATACCCTGCACCTACCTCCACCTGCAGAGCCGCACACTAGATATATAATAACCTGCATCTACCTCCACCTGCAGAGCCGCACACTAGATATATAATACCCTGCACCTACCTCCACCTGCAGAGCCGCACACTAGATATATAATACCCTGCACCTACCTCCACCTGCAGAGCCGCACACTAGATATATAATACCCTGCACCTACCTCCACCTGCAGAGCCGCACACTAGATATATAATACCCTGCACCTACCTCCACCTGCAGAGCCGCACACTAGATATATAATACCCTGCACCTACCTCCTCCTGCAGAGCCGCACACTAGATATATAATACCCTGCACCTACCTCCACCTGCAGAGCCGCACACTAGATATATAATACCCTGCACCTACCTCCACCTGCAGAGCCGCACACTAGATATATAATACCCTGCACCTACCTCCACCTGCAGAGCCGCACACTAGATATATAATACCCTGCACCTACCTCCACCTGCAGAGCCGCACACTAGATATATAATACCCTGCACCTACCTCCTCCTGCAGAGCCGCACACTAGATATATAACACCCTGCACCTACCTCCACCTGCAGAGCCGCACACTAGATATATAACACCCTGCACCTACCTCCACCTGCAGAGCCGCACACTAGATATATAATACCCTGCACCTACCTCCACCTGCAGAGCCGCACACTAGATATATAATACCCTGCACCTACCTCCTCCTGCAGAGCCGCACACTAGATATATAATACCCTGCACCTACCTCCACCTGCAGAGCCGCACACTAGATATATAATACCCTGCACCTACCTCCTCCTGCAGAGCCGCACACTAGATATATAATACCCTGCACCTACCTCCACCTGCAGAGCCGCACACTAGATATATAATACCCTGCACCTACCTCCACCTGCAGAGCCGCACACTAGATATATAATACCCTGCACCTACCTCCACCTGCAGAGCCGCACACTAGATATATAATACCCTGCACCTACCTCCACCTGCAGAGCCGCACACTAGATATATAATACCCTGCACCTACCTCCACCTGCAGAGCCGCACACTAGATATATAATACCCTGCACCTACCTCCACCTGCAGAGCCGCACACTAGATATATAATACCCTGCACCTACCTCCACCTGCAGAGCCGCACACTAGATATATAATACCCTGCACCTACCTCCACCTGCAGAGCCGCACACTAGATATATAATACCCTGCACCTACCTCCACCTGCAGAGCCGCACACTAGATATATAATACCCTGCACCTACCTCCACCTGCAGAGCCGCACACTAGATATATAATACCCTGCACCTACCTCCACCTGCAGAGCCGCACACTAGATATATAATACCCTGCACCTACCTCCTCCTGCAGAGCCGCACACTAGATATATAATACCCTGCACCTACCGCCACCTGCAGAGCCGCACACTAGATATATAATACCCTGCACCTACCGCCACCTGCAGAGCCGCGCACTAGATATATAATACCCTGCACCTACCTCCTCCTGCAGAGCCGCACACTAGATATATAATACCCTGCACCTACCTCCTCCTGCAGAGCCGCACACTAGATATATAATACCCTGCACCTACCGCCACCTGCAGAGCCGCACACTAGATATATAATACCCTGCACCTACCTCCACCTGCAGAGCCGCACACTAGATATATAATACCCTGCACCTACCTCCACCTGCAGAGCCGCACACAGATATATAATACCCTGCACCTACCTCCACCTGCAGAGCCGCACACTAGATATATAATACCCTGCACCTACCTCCACCTGCAGAGCCGCACACTAGATATATAATGCCCTGCACCTACCTCCACCTGCAGAGCCGCACACTAGATATATAATACCCTGCACCTACCTCCACCTGCAGAGCCGCACACTAGATATATAATGCCCTGCACCTACCTCCACCTGCAGAGCCGCACACTAGATATATAATACCCTGCACTTACCGCCACCTGCAGAGCCGCACACTAGATATATAATACCCTGCACCTACCGCCACCTGCAGAGCCGCACACTAGATATATAATACCCTGCACCTACCTCCACCTGCAGAGCCGCACACTAGATATATAATACCCTGCACCTACCTCCACCTGCAGAGCCGCACACTAGATATATAATACCCTGCACCTACCTCCACCTGCAGAGCCGCACACTAGAGATATGGCTGCTCTGTGCTTACAGGACCTGTGATGATGTCACATGGAGGGGAGGAGTCAGGGTCACATGATCAGCTCCTCAGTGTATGCAGGACTCTGCTGTGCTGGTTGTCATGGTGCTGGATGAGGGGAAGTTTATGTGTGGAGTCAGGAGGGGTTTACAGTGTGGATGTAGCAGAGCCGCGTGTGTACGAGGTGTACGGAGCGGAGCCGTGTGTGTACGAGGTGTACGGAGCGGAGCCGTGTGTGTACGAGGTGTACGGAGCAGAGTCGTGTGTGTACGAGGTGTACGGAGCAGAGCGGAACCATGTTTAGACGAGGCTGAATGAGAAGTAATGGCCTGCACCCTCTCGGCTTTGGATGGGAATATAGTAATAAATGAAGCGCAGTAATAATCCTTCGCTGTCGCTGTAATCTCCGATATTCACTTTCCCACATAATTGGACAATTGGAGACTCTTCTGCCTTGGACACGTTTTCTGCAGCCGTCATGGAAGAAGTGGCCGCTCTGTTTCCGCCTCCGGCCTCGCACAGGTCTCTCCTCCATCAGATGCACAGTGATGTCCCCGCAGATCTTTCATTATCGGGAACAGATGGAGTCGGACGCCCCAGATCTGGACTGTATGGCGGATGCCGTCCGGTGGTGTCTTCAGTCTCTGAGGTTCTGCGGTGGTGACATGTGACGTGTGTGTCTGCCATTGTCAGGCTGCAGGAAAACATTCCTCTTCTCCTTTCGGACCCTTGTTAGTCATGGTTTCACAGTTGGCGGCGTTGTGATGTAACACTCTGAAGTGATTGTTTCTCCACGTTGTAGGAAATCCCCATGGATAACGTCATCTGCGCCCCAAACACTGAGGCCAGGATTTCCCGGCTGAGGACGGAGTCTTGAATGTCTTTTTCTGGGGCGAGCCCTTGTGCTGATATTCCATGGACTGACGTTTCGGCTCCGGTCCGTAGTGGTGTACACAAGCTTCATCTCCGGTCACAATTGAATGCAGAAAGGCGTCACCTTCATTCTCGTAACGTGAGAGGATTTCCTGGTAAATGTCCAGTCTGTGGCTTTCATGTCAGACGTCAGCATCCGGGGCGGCCATCGTGCACAGATCTTCCCATAACCAAGCAGAGTAATAATGTGACTACACGTTCCAGAGAAGGGCTGGAACGGGGCGCAGACGTAGTGGAAGACCGGACATGACAGGAGTTTGTAAGGACAAGACACATATAGGGGTTAATAGGAGTTTAAGCAGGAAAAGGTTAATAGACGTTTGGCACATTTACAGCAGGAAATGAAGGGGGAGTCATAGGATTTCAGAGGGTCACATGGATTGGGGAGACTGTTATAGGATTGGCTGGAAGCCTGTAGGAAGGGGTGTGGAAATGAAAGAGGAGTACCTGTTGTTATAAGAAGAGGAAGAGAAGCCCGGACATCTTGTCTCATGGATCCAGGACCAGTGAACAAGGACGGCATGATGGAGGTTCCCCAGCCCCTCACATCACCAGTTCTATCCAGTTCATCAGGTCCGGTGAACGACGGACCCTGCTATGGCGTCGGCTCTGAGGATGACGATGGAGGAGAGAGGCCGCGAGTGGCTGCAGAAGCAGCTGAACTCACTGCTGGGATGGAGCGTGGAGCCGGAGCAATTATCTACCCGACGTTGGCGCCCGCCAGAGCGCTTGAACCCCGAGGTCCTCAGGCAGCAGGGGAGGATGAGGAGCCCGATGGCAACGTCTCCAGCGATGAAGGAACAGCAGCGACACGTGGTCGGGTGGACTTCCTGGACCCGGACCAGGCTGGTGAGAGATTGCAGGCGGGGGGCGAAGCCTCCGCTTACAATTACAGGGCGGGGGGCCTGCGTCTGCAGCGGTGAGGCTCCCGGAGGTGTCCACAGCGGCACCTGCGGGGCCTCCGTGCTTGTCGGCGGTCAGGCCCCCTGAGCTGTCTCTGCAGCCGTGCCTGAGCGTCCTCAGAGATCCCTGAGGTGTCCGGAGCAGTGCCCGCGGGTCCTCCGGTGGGAACACGGGGGATGCGCTGCCAGCCTACAGAGCGAATGGGAGGCAGGGGCTGCGGGGCCACAGGCGCGGCCTAGTGGTAGCAGGCGCGGTTGTGTGGCATCGCAGTCCCAGAGGATGGCTCCGCCCCCTCCATTCAGCGCTGGATTATCAGGAGTCTGGAGCAGTGCTTGCCCTGGGTTGGCATTACGTCACCAGGGCAAGGCACGTAAAACAGTGACCAGGGGTGGGAGCAGCAGGACAGGTCCAGCAACGGCCGGAGGGCTGGAGCCCCCGCCGGCCTCTGCAAAATGCAGGCATCGACTACATCCAGAGGATGGATCGGAGGATAAGGACGGACTTCCAGACGACGGTCCCCAGCATCGATCCAGCGTCACGGCTGTTCCGACACCGGTGCAGAGTCAGCCTGGGGAGAATCCCCATCTATGTTTGTCTTCGTCTTGTGTGTCTCCTGTGTCATCTCTGTTTTCTGGTTTGAATGAGAATAGGCAGGTTATGGTTAGTGCTGGAAATGAAGCACAGATGCAGGGTTGAGTGTAGCTCATGTGCAGGGTTTTTCATTGAGTGTATGGTTAATTTCTAGCTGGTATGTGGTGTTACGTTTTGGTTAACCCTTCGGAGGGTCGGTCAGTTGTCACTGTTCAGTTCATGGTGGGGTTCATAAGTGGGGAAATTTAGTTGTCCGTGTCCGGGTTCCCCATTAGTGTCAGCAGAACTGGGTGGAATTTTAGTGGTCTTCTTATGTCGCAGTGTTGGGGTATTGTGTCTAGGTAGGGTCAGTGGACCATGGTGTTGGGTCTGATGAAGCTGCGTGGGGCGAAGTTTTTGGCTGTGTTTGATGTACCCTTGGGGGGTTCGTTTAATGTAGGACACAAAAAAAAAATTGTGACTAGGATTGGTGTGCCAGAAAATTTTCTTTCCTCCCGGGGTCTGGATTTAATATGGACCAAGTGTCGGCGGATGACAGTATGAGAGAAGGGGTAAACCAGGAGGGAAGGGGGGTTGACATCAAGTTTGACGTCAGTGACCGATTAACAACCAGGTTGATGGACATTGTAAAAATAGTCAATGCCATGATGGTACAAAAATGTCACCTTTAAGCATGAATGTGCTCTCTGAGGCACAAATCATGCACGATCAAATGTTTTGATAAAAATCAACAAGCGTACAGGGAATTATTGACTAGGAAGGGAGCAAGTATCGAAGTGATGGTACCGCCTCTAAGGGAGTAGTTGGAGTGGGCGCTGGTGGAATTATGGGAGAATGTTTGTTTTTTCCTTTTGTTTAAGAATACTTTTTGGCTGATATATCGTGTATCCCAGCCAGTTAAATTTAATGGTATCAGCGACGAGTTTGGTTCAATATACTATGTGTTTTGTTGACACCTTTGCATCTCCTCGGAGGTCTGGGACGTGGTACCCTGAGGGAAAAATTGAGGTGGATACATGTTTTTTTTCATTTTACCAATACATAGTGAATATTTTCATTGGTTGGAGCTGTTCGTGAATAAGGGATATTTTTGAAGATCATCATTTTCAATGGGCTGTTCGAGTTACGGCTCATTGTTTGAGTGCTTCAGTATATTTTGGAATGGGTGGTAAAGGATTATTCTTTGGGACAGCAAGGTTGCACTACCCAGATATTTTATGCAATGTGTCCTGCAGGCTCCAGCTGTGGTTGAGAATTTACAATGCGTGGGAGTTAGTTGCCATGGAGAGTTGTTTACCTGTGGATAAGGTTTTGGATTTGAGAGTAGAGGTACAGGTGGCTTTCTTTATTTTTTTTATTTTTTTTTTTTAAATAAAGAAAAATGTAAATTTGCATGTTGAGTCATGCACATGGGGTGGATTGGTGCCGTCAGTGGGCAGCAGCTACTGCTGTTGTCTGTTATACAGGCCAAATTCCGCCTGTCTAAAAGTTAAAGACAGATTTAGCAATTTGGTCTGCATGTTGGGTTAGTCTTTAAGAAAAATCGGTTTGGACGGATGATCGGGTATTTCAATTTTAGAGCTAATACATGTTCCAGGTGCACTTGGTTTGGGTAATTACTTTCAAGGAAGTGGTTTTCGGGTTCATGGCGGGAGACATGGAGAAAGCGACTTTGTTGTAATGAGCAGACAAGAAAAATGTCTGTGCGGCAGCACTTATTTACAAATGTATAGAATTTATTAACGCTTAGTCAGGTTTGAAACAGATGAGAAAAGGTTAAATACAAATCCCAATGTAGGTGAACTTCAATGGAGGACAAGCAGGTGGCGACCTTGCTCCACAGAGCAGGAGAACATATATTACGCATATAGTGTTAAAGAGGGGAAATGGCATTTACTGCACAACCTCTCACAGAGAAGTCTCCAAAGAGTCTCCTTGTAATGGGCCCCATTTGGGGAGTTAATTGCTATGGTAGTCGCCACTTAAGTAGGGTGCGCAGCAGTTCGTTATAAGAGGATAATTTTGTTGCAATCACTAAACAGTCGTGCAGGCGATTAATGGTGGGTTTGCTTCCTCTCTTTTGGTGGGGATCTTATTCATTTCATCTTCCAACAAGACAACAACCCAAAGCACACAGCCAAGAAAACCAAGGCCTGGTTCAAGAGGGAAAAAATCAAGGTATTGCAGTGGCCTAGTCAGTCTCCTGACCTTAACCCAATTGAAAACTTGTGGAAGGAGCTCAAGATTAAAGTCCACATGAGACACCCAAAGAACCTAGATAACTTGGAGAAGATCTGCATGGAGGAGTGGGCCAAGATAACTCCAGAGACCTGTGCCGGCCTGATCAGGTCTTATAAAAGACGATTATTAGCTGTAATTGCAAACAAGGGTTATTCCACAAAATATTAAACCTAGGGGTTGAATAATAATTGACCCACACTTTTATGTTGAAAATTTATTAAAATTTAACTGAGCAACATAACTTGTTGGTTTGTAAGATTTATGCATCTGTTAATAAATCCTGCTCTTGTTTGAAGTTTGCAGGCTCTAACTTATTTGCATCATATCAAACCTGCTAAATCTGCAGGGGGTTGAATACTACTTGTAGACACTGTATAAGTTATTACAAAGTTAATGCTTCTAAATCCCTTATTCTAGGTATCAATGTCCCTGAAGGGCTTAAGAAATCATTACAAAACTCTTATCCTTATAGTTGGGTCAATGGTGCTCTCCCGAATCTCGGGATTTTCCTATAATCTCAAGTTAAGCTATTGAAACATTATAATTTTAGATCCTTGAAGCAGGCCATCCAGAAATATGTTGCAACTTAAAATAAATTCCCCATGTTGTGGGTAGGATGAATATCTATAGTGAAAATTATGCTTCTCCCCAAAATAATTTACTACTTTCGCAATCACCCTATCCTCATTTCCTTGTCGACGTTGAAAACATTGAAATCTCTCCTAATGTCTTTTTTTTTTTTCCAATTTAAGATTTTATTAATTTTCCAGGAAATACAAAGTTAGAATATACATCCATACTATTGTAAATGAAACAAATCAGAAGTTAATGCGAGACCAAGCCTTTGCGGGCTTCGCAAAATTCTATGGATGGTAGAAATAGTATGGTACATAGATAATCACTTAAAACCTTAAGAAACAATAAAACGATAAATCAAGGAGAAGATATTAAAACAAGAGAAAGTCACAGAATCTAAAGAAAGAGGGGTAATGCAGAGAAGGGAGAGGATAGAAAGCAGAGTGAGGCGACCGGGACTGATACGTTGTCTGTTGAGCTAAAAATTTGTCAAGAATGTGGTGTGAGCTGTCTGGAAGAGAAAAGGCCAGAGTGCCCCCCGTCCGGAGGTTAAATTAGTTCAAGAAGTGTTTTACTAGACAAGAAAGATTCCCATTGGAACCACTTGGAGGCCGTTTCCGCCGTCTGCCCTCGGGATTGGGCCATCACCATTTCCATGCGGTGAATCACATTTACCTCTGTTATCCACTCATCTATCGTCGGAGGGTTGGAATCTTTCCAGCGCCGAGGGATCACGGTCTTGGCGGCCTGAAGAAGGTGGCCTAGGATCGATTTCTTAAAAACCTTTTCTGATACGTCAAAGATATACAGTAAAACTGCCTCCGGGCGACTGGGAACTACAATCCCTGTGGCCCCCCGTATGGCTGCCAGTACCTTGCTCCAAAAGACGGACAGGCTCGGGCAGTGCCACCAGATGTGGGACATGGTGCCTCCCGAGTCCCGAGGCTCCACATCGCCAGCAAGAGTCAGGTATTTCGGGGCACCACGCGTGTAGAGACGCCGGTACCCTGTACCACCTGGAAAGTATTTTATAGCTAGTTTCTTGCATCTTAGTGGCAATCACGGACCTTTAGGTCAGGCGGTAACAACGTTCCCATTGGCTCCCGGTAATCGTTTGGTTGAGCTCTAACTCCCAAGCTTTACAGAAGTGAGGAGGCAACACCTCTACTGTACTCGTCATAAGCTTGTACACCCTTGAAATAGCATGGCGCGTATCAGAGGAACCAGTGCATAGGTTTTCAAAAGGGGTTTGGGGTAAGGGGTGAGTCATGATAGTGCCTTGGGAAGCCAAGAAGTGCTTGAGTTGGGCGTATTCAAAATGGAAACGTAGTTTAAAATTACAACTCTCTACTATCTCCTGAAGTGGGATAATGGACCCCCTCGGGATCACTTGATTTAGCCTCAAGGCGTTCAATTTCGTGCTTCCTAGAAAATTCTTGGATGATGCACCCGGCAGAAACTCCGGGTTGTCCGTCAGTGGCATAAGGGGCCCTCTAGGTTGGATCATGAGATTACGTGACGACCCAGAGTGCACCATTTTCAAAGTCTGCTTGGTGCTATAAGACCTCTCAATCTTATGTTTGGTGAGGAGCGGCCAGGTCCACGGCAGGGTCGGTATTGATAAGGGGCATATTTCCTGTGCCAAGCTAACCCACAGTTTAGAACTAGAATTATGTAGAATGTCCAAGACCCTGGCTTGAGCGGCCTCCAAGTAGTACCGCCTACAAATCGGGCAGCCCCGTTCCTCCTGCACCCTTGGTCCTAGTCAAGACGCCACTTCCTATACGAGGGCGTCTTCCAGACCAGACAAATCTACCGAACATGCGCTGCATCTTGGCCCAATAGGTTGCCGGAACATAGACCGGGGCCGTCTGTATCAAATATAGCAATCTCGGGAGGGCCGTCATCCTGAGTGCACTGATCCTACCAAACCAAGATAGAGTGCCCCCATGCCACCGAGTCAGATCTCCCTCGAGCCGTGATAGAAAACTCTGGTAGTTTAATTGAAAAAGTCTGGACAGGTCAGATGGGATCTTGATGCCTAAGTATCCAATGCTACCATGGGGTGGCCATTTAAAGGGGAAGTTTGGTTTTATAACATTTACAGTTGATTGGGGCAAGGAGATATTTAGGGCCTCTGATTTATCAAAATTCATTTTAAAATTGGACCACTTACTAAACCGGTTTAGTTCCATCATTAAGGACGGGAGGGATGTGGTGGGGTTACCTAAATATACAAGAAGATCGTCGGCAAAGGCAGCGCATTTATGCTCCCGATTGGCGATCCTAATTCCCCGTATGTCTGGGTTAGCCCGGATGGCTGAAAACAAGTGTTCCATGACTAATACATATAGTAACGGTGACAAGGGGCAGCCCTGCCGGGTCCCGTTTCGGATGGAGAAGGGTCTCGACAGAGTGCCATTAATTTTAAGGAGAGCAGTCGGGGAGTGATATAGAGCCATAATTTTAGACGAGAAAACTGGCCCCAGGCCTATATGGTCTAGGGTCTGTGATAGCGACTTCCAGGAGACTCTGTCGAAAGCCTTCTCGGCATCCAAAGACAGTAACATCATGGGCAGCTTTTTATTGTGTGCGTATTGGATTAAGTCAAGGGTTTTTATGGTATTGTCCCTTGCCTCTCTACCTGGGACAAATCCGACCTGATCAAGGTGGATCAAGTCGGGGAGCAAGGGGCTAAGTCTATTTGCCAAAAGCTTGGCATAAATTTTTAAATCTACGTTCAGGAGTGATATTGGTCTAAAACTGCTACACGTCATGGGATCTTTTACGGCCTTTTGAATTAGTGAAATATGGGCCGTGGTGGAGTGGGGCGGAAAGGGGACTGAGTCCGAGATTGAATTAAAGGAAAGGAGTATTAGAGGCGCTAATTGTTCCGAGAAGGATTTATAAAATTTGGCGGGGAACCAGTCAGGGCCAGGGCTTTTATTGCCCGGAGTATCGCGAATCACTGCCAATAAGTCCTCCAGTGAAAATGGACTTTCCAGGTTGTCTATTATAGAACTGTCGGGACATCTAAAAGGTGAGGGCATTGAGAGATTTCCATCACTCGATCTATGGGGCTCGACAGGTAGATTATACAACTTGGAATAATAGTCATGAAAGGTATTTGAGATGTCTGGGGTGGCGTAAAGTAATTTGTCGCGTGAGTTCTTGATGCAGGGAATGAGGGTGTGAGCTCTGTCCTCCCTCAACGCGTTTGCTAACAGCTTGCCGGGCTTATCCCCAAACTCATAAAACTTCCCCTTTCCTACCTGTATCAGACGCTGATATGAGGAGTTAAGCAGTTTCTTAACCTCGAACCTAGCCTGCAGGAGTGCCTGTAAGTTCGTGGCCGATAAGGCTCGCTTGTGGATGAGCTCCAGTTCAGAAACCCTATGGAGAGCTTTTACTATGTCTTGGGCCTTCTCTTTCTTGATTCGGGACCCGTGATTGATAAAAATGCCACGTAGGACACATTTCAGTGCTTCCCACTTATAAGTGGGGGCTGTGTTATCTACTGAGTGGTCCTCCATGAATCTTGCAATGGAGGTCTGGATATCTGAAACGCAAAGCTCATCCAGCAGCAATGACTCGTTCAGACGCCACGACCCTCTAGGAGCCATAAGACAGGGGATCTCAATCATGCAATATACCGACGCATGGTCTGACCATAATATGCTATCCATTCTCGTGTGTTGGACCCAAGGGAGCACGCTATGTTGCACTAGTATGTAATCAAAACGGCTATATAAATCCTGAGTGTGGGAATAGAAACTGTAGTCTCTGTCTGATGGGTGTTGTATTCTCCAGGTGTCGAACAGTTGTATGCGTAGTAAAGCTTTTTTAATTCGTTTGATGGTGCTGTATGTAATACTGGATTTCCCCTTGGAGTTGTCTAAAGTAGGGTCCAGGGTGATATTAAGGTCCCCACATAAAATCACCGTACCCTGTATCAGGGGGGTCGCGGTATCGATCAGGCGGGAAATAAAACTATCCTGTTTTTGATTTGGGGCGTACGCATTAATTATTGTGAAGATGTGGGTCCCCACCCTCAGTGAAAGAATAATATATCTGCCAAGACTATCTGTCGTGCACTTTAGGATTTGATGTGGGAGGGATTTATGGATGGCTATCGCCACACCTTTAGAGCGGGAGTCAGGGCTGTCCGAGGATACCCATGTCCGGTAATATTTATTTTTAAGAATAGGGGCATGCCCTCGTTTGAAGTGTGTCTCCTGTAGACATGCTATTCTCACCTTCTGTTTATGATGATGATACAATATCTGTGTCCTTTTCTCCGGAACATTGAGGCCCCTGGCATTGAAAGAAGCGATGGTTAAGTCCGCCATCTATAAGAGAATAGATCATTAGAGATATTTAAGAAAGAGAATCGGACACGTTCAGCCCGGCCGCCGCGGATATGGAGAAGGGGAGACTTGAGGAAAGTAAGAAGTAGTGGGAAAAAAAGGGAGAGAGAGAAAAAAATCAAGGAGAACAACAGGCAAAAAAAGCCTAGCATAGTTAACTAAATCCGAACAAACGTTCCTAGGGAACATATCCGCCTCATCTAGGCAGGACAGAGGATCCCAACCTATTTGCGGAAAAAGGAAGTCAGACATATCTGAGCAGAGCTCTATATATACTCAGAAAGAAAAACATTATGGATAACCATAGACACCGGTAAAGGTAATAAATGCTTATGTAATACGGGCTATGAATAGACTGGAGGATAACATGTGGAAGCCACGTGAGCCTCATTACTGTAAGAGGTATAAGTCATACAGGCGTATTCAGCCTTTGGCTTCCTCAGCGTCAGCTAACGCGGGCGGCCCGCCCTGCGACCCCGTTCTCCTCTCGGAGGCAACCCCCTGCTGGACTCAGGAGGTGGAGGTGGTCTGGAGAAGGTAGGCCGTCCCCTGGGCACCCACGGCTGGAGTAGTGTAGTTGGCCAGGCTGCAATAGACATTGCAGGCAGATTCAGACTCTCGATAGGGAGGTCCTCTGGGGAACGCAGGACCATCCATCGGGAGTCCTTCTGTACCGATAGGGAAAACGGAAATCCCCACCGGAATGGCAGACCTCTCTCTTTTAAGACATTGAGGAGGGGTTTAAGAGTCGCACGCTGGGCCAGGGTGTGCCGTGAGAGATCAGGCATTATGCGAAAGGTAGAGCCATTATATGACAAGTTCTGTTTTCTCCTGGCTGCCTGTAGAATGGGCTCTTTTACAGCGAAAAAGTGTACTGGAGTCATCTGGATCCGGAGGGCGTAGAGCCCTATGGGCTCTATCAAGTTCAAGAGGCGCTCCAGGTGGTCTCTTTAGCAAGTTCTTAAAGATGGAACGGAGAGCAGCAGGGATATCAGGGGCGGCAATAGATTCCGGGAGACCTCTAATCCGCAGATTGTTTCGTCTGTTTCTGTTCTCTAGGTCATCCACATGTTGCTGGAGGGCAAATAGTTGCTTAGATTGGTTTTCTGCAGTTTCTTGGATAGATCGGATAGACACCTGAGAATCAGACTGCTGCTCTGTCAGGGTATCTACCCTGTTAGTAAGTGAAGAGAGATCTTGTCGCAGCTGGATATATTCTTGTTTACATTCCGCCACCACTTGATTAGCCAATGCTGCAATGTCATTCTTGGTGGGGATTGCTTGTATCAGAGACCGTAAGTCTGCCAGAGATGCCGGGCGATCGTCGCCCATCGAGGCGGCCGCGTGAAACATATTTGGGTATGCGTAAAAAGAGTCCTGAAGGGCCGGTCCACATGTCAGCGTCTGCGTGTTCTGGGGTTTTTTAATGCCGTTCCATACTTGTGGTACAGATGCGAGACGTATTGGGGGTGACCCCAGTATTCTGGGTCCCCCATTCACGGGGATTAATGGGCCCCCATCTAGGTCCCTGACTGTGGCTTGTCGGGCTCTCAGCCCAGGACCCAGTGGACCAGGGATCTGGTGAGTATGCTTCTCTCTGAGGTGCCCCCCAGGGCTCATTGGCAGCCATCTGAGATGTAGGTGGCCCTCCTCCATTGCCTGCTCCCCCTGAGGATCGTGTAGCTCTTGGTGGGTGACTGGGGGTGTTGTTCCCCCCACTAGAGTGCATCCCGCTCCCCAGGTCCACCTGTGGGCCCTGTACCTGGTTCCCATAGCACAGCCGGCCCGCAGGGTTTGCTGCTGCTCCCTCCTCACCTCTGGTCCCTGTGCTTGTTTGTGAGGACAGGAGCGGTGGTGTCAGAGCTGCAGCTTCTCCATGTATCGCCTGCTTCTTCGGTGCTCGGGCTCGCAGCGGTGAGTCATCTCCTGGGCCCGAGCACATGTGCGTCCGGCTCCCACACGTTGCACTCCCAGTTTCACAGTGTACGGCTGCAGGCAGGTCGCCGGAGGTGCCCGGTCGCATCAGAGGCACAGCGGAGGGTGATGCAGGTAGGACCGCAGCCGCGGGAGACCCGTCCTCCAGCCCTGGACTACCTGCTAGCGTCCCAGGATCGCGGCCGCCATCTTGGAATGGCGCCGCTGGTGGTAACGCCTTCCCAGTTGCGGAGGGTTCACCCGCTCCTGCCGCCGCAGTTAGTCCCTTGGAGGGTCCTCCTGGACCGCGGGGGATCTCCGTCTCCTCACCCCTTCTCTGGGTCCCCTGGATTTCTGCCCTCCTTGGTGCCGTGGCAGGGCTCCTTTCAGGCCCTGTAGGCCGCAGCTCTCTCTGTGGCAGTGAGCCGGTCTCAGGCTCCCGGGAGCGTGTTAGATAAGCCCCGATGGTACCCTGGGGTGCAGGAGGCTGCCCTGAGGTGCTGGGCTTACTGGGCTTGTTCTTTTTTACTGCCGATTTGCCCATTGTGGCTACTAAACCGGTTCTATGGGGGATTACTTAGAGGAGCTCTAGCAAGTAGCGTCCCCACTCAGCCATGTCCGGCTCCGCCCCCCCCTCCTAATGTCTTTTATCTGGAACTCTAAAAAGACTAGAGTGTCAAAAAATACTATTCCTCCCAAATGATCAATGGGGTTTGGGATGCCTCTATGTTCTACAATATTATAGAACCTCCCTATTGGAACAGTTGAGGAGCTGGTGGTCGGATGACTCTTCCAAAGTTTGGGTAGAAATGGAGTCCCACATGGTAGAGTTGCCAAAAATCTCCTTCCTAATGTGTTGTCGAGGATTTCTCTAAACTTCTGACCTACCTCCTAGCCTGTGATCGATGCGGGTGTGTATGTAAGAGGTTCTGCTATGATACAGTGATGCCACTGACAGGACAGATGAGTTTTCCAGAAACAACAAAAAAACAACAGCAAGATTTATTGTTACCAAACTCGCCCCTGTTTGTATGGGGAAGGAAAAAGAACTAATAACATAATCAGGGAATATCAAACAACTCATACAAGAGAACTAGGTTTCTAATTTCCTTACCAGGAGAACAGCCACATATTCTTGGTCTCTGAAAAGGGATATGTTCCCTGGGGCCAATAATGCCACCCCCCTCCCCTAAATAGGTCCAGATTTTACTCAGGGTTAGTTCCAAAAGCTGTAATATGTGTCTTTTCTCAAGGTTTACAATCTTAACCCTTTTCCCAATCAATAAACTCCCTGGGATCCCAATATTACCAAACTCAGCTGTACAGCTAAGCAGAATTCAACCCAAGTTTACCAACAAAAAACCCCATATTAAATAAATGACCATATTCAATTCCCATTTACATGAAATACAAATATTAACAATCTCATTTGACTAACATGCTCTGTTATCGTATCGACCATAATCTCTGGTCTTTCTCAAGGACTCGATAGGTTGTAGGATAACAGGTATCACATGAGGCGAAATGTTGTGCTTGTCTAATGGTCAACAATCAACAAGAAGGCCTTCACTCCCTCAAGTTAATGATCAGAATGTGAATGATCCTCTTATTCACACTGTCAAGAAAGGGCTATCCAATCGGTCAGGGGGGAACCCTTAATGCCACCAGGGCCGTTCACGTATGGTGACTGGACAGAGAGGTTAATCATAACCCAAAGCACCAAAAAAAGGAATGAGAAAACTCCAACTTATAAAGCCTGTTACTAAATAGGGGTTCGTCTATTTGAATATGGGAAGCCCCAAATGGGTTAATGTAGACACAGTCCCGGTGAATGAGAAGGAGTAAGGTGTAACTCAGGTGCAGTCTTACAAGACCTGCATTGGTGGTCCGCGTGGTATATGTGCCTGAAGGTGCCTGGGGGTAACCAGTTGGAGTTTTCTCATTCCTTTTTTTGGTGCTTTGGGTTATGATTAACCTCTCTGTCCAGTCACCATACGTGAACGGCCCTGGTGGCATTAAGGGTTCCCCCCTGACCGATTGGATAGCCCTTTTTTGACAGTGTGAATAAGAGGATCATTCACATTCTGATCATTAACTTGAGGGAGTGAAGGCCTTCTTGTTGATTGTTGACCATTAGACAAGCACAAGATTTCGCCTCATGTGATACCTGTTATCCTACAACCCATTGAGTCCTTGAGAAAGACCAGAGATTATGGTCGATATGTTGGACTTTGAACATGTGCTTATTTTTTTCACAAGAATAATATAAGTCAATAAAATCCTCAAAAGAACTTTTTTGTGAACATTCTTCTTCAGCAGTGGGCCAGATTCTTTTCTATTTACACTTCACAAACCGGCCGGCTCTTTTCAATGATCTCCTGTTGTTGGTTTTCTCTTTTTCACACTCTCCACCAAACAGAAATTGAGGATTATTGTCCCAGACATCACCAGTCACAGGAGCACACACAAAAACACTGCTCGTCCCAGTTTTGTCTCCGTCGCAACCAACCGACTTCTATTCACAACAAAACTTTACTCATCCTCAACTTGACTGACAGCGCAATGGTGCAATAAAAGTATTTTATAAATCAAGCAGCAAAATCGCATTTTCACTGCACAGTTTGGCAATTATTTACATCACAGTATTCACAAAATTATTCAAGTATTGTTTTTTTAACACTTCATAAAATTTAGAACAGTGAGTGTCGCTGACATCTAGTGGTCAGATGTCATCGTTACTGGAGTGCCTTTTGCTTATAGTCAACACCAACACACATATCTCTATGCACCTTCCTACATATACACATGGGTGAATAAAAGTTTGGGGGACTCGTTAGTCCCTTTTAAAATAAACAAACTCCCGCTAGCTTTGTTTAAATACATCATTCCCTCCATTAACCTGGACGGGTGGATTGTAAAGGGAATTGTTAAACTGGGCAATCTATTGCAATCTGACTCAATCTGACCATTTTCAGAAATTTTGCAATCATATGGTATTCATAGTAAAGACTTTTTTTTTATGTATTTCCAAATCAGGCATTTTGTTACCTCATTCAACTTACAAGAGCAACCTCTTAGGTCCCTCTATGAAGATTACTTTTTGAATAATAGGGACTCATCTAAAGGTATATCTAGATCCTACACTGCCTTCACCCTTCTTATGCTCTTCCCTCCTTCCCTTTTGTTGTAAAGTGAGAAAGGGACTCAGTATAATCCTTTTCTGAATCTGTATGGTTCTTCTCCTTCCAAATCAGTAAGAAAGCATCTCAATTCATTAATCACCTGGAAGCTTCTCAATAGGTGGTATTTTACCCCCTACAGACTTAGCAAAATATTTCCCCAATCTTATCCTATACGTTAGAGGTATCAGGACAAGGTGGGTACTCTTCTCCATGTCTGGTAGTCCTGCACCTGCATTCGAGACTATTGATGCCAGATTCATGGTCTGATTCAATGTATTCTACATACATATTTTCCGTAGTGTCCTGCCACAGCTCTCTTATTTCTGGATTTAGATAAAATCCTGATGGAGGATGCTGTGATCATTTCACATCTGCTTACAGTAGCCAGATCTGGGATCGCATCTAATTTGAAATCGGCTAAACCGTTTTCAATGCAGGAAATTCTATGTAAAATCCACAACAATTGAGTTATGGAACACATGATTGCTAGCCGTAAAGGCAGTCTGACCAAGTCTCAGTGGGCAAAGTGGATTCAGTACTCCAACTACTCCTGTGATTACTTTAGCTTTCTTTCTTTATTGTATCTGGATCGGTTGCTATATTCCGTTGTGAGTTGTCTTAGAACCTACTAAATGTTTTTTTCAGTTGTCAGGTTGTAGAAGAACATAAGCAATTTGATTTGTATTCCTATCATGGCACCTTTTCTTCTTTTTTTTTTCCCTGGTCTTCACTTTTCTGCCTGCTTTTTTATCCTCTCTTCACATTCCCTTATCTGTTTTTCCCTTTCCCTCTGTTATGGATAAAATTGTTATTAATGATATTGAAATGGTACTCTTTACGTTTAAGAGTCAAGACAGAATCTGCTTCTTGTATTCAACATACAGTAGATACTATGTTATGTCTTGGTATACTTTTTGAAAATGAATAAAGTTATAAAAATAAATCCCTCATTCTGAATTTGGCAAAAGTTTCTCCCTTGTGTGAATTCCTTGGTGTTTAGCAAGACTTGATATATCTCCAAAATATTTCCCACATTCTGAACATGAAAAGTGCTTCATCCTTATGTGACTTCTCTGGTGTTTAACAAGATTTGATCCTCGGGTAAAAAAATTCCCACATTCTGTACATAAAAAAGGCTTCTCCCCTGTGTGAGTTCTCTGGTGTCTAACAAGATTTGATCCTCGGGTAAAACATTTCCCACATTCTGAACATGAATATGGCTTTTCCCCTGTGTGAGTTCTCTGGTGTTTAACAAGATGTGATCTTTTGTTAAAGTATTTTCCACATTCTGCACATAAAAAAGGCTTCTCCCCTGTGTGAGTTCTGTGGTGGCTAACAAGATGATTTCTATTGTTAAAACATTTCCCACATTCTGCACATGAATATGGCTTCTCCCCTGTGTGAGTTCTCTGGTGGCTAACAAGATGTGATCTTTTGTTAAAGTATTTTCCACATTCTGCACATAAAAAAGGCTTCTCCCCTGTGTGAGTTCTGTGGTGGCTAACAAGATGATTTCTATTGTTAAAACATTTCCCACATTCTGCACATGAATATGGCTTCTCCCCTGTGTGAGTTCTCTGGTGGCTAACAAGATTACATCTATTGTTAAAACATTTCCCACATTCTGAACATGAATATGGCTTCTCCCCTGTGTGAGTTCTCTGGTGGCTAAAAAGATTATATCTATTGTTAAAACATTTCCCACATTCTGAACATGAATATGGCTTCTCCCCTGTGTGAGTTCTCTGGTGGCTAACAAGATGTGATCTATGGTTAAAACATTTCCCACATTCTGAACATGAATATGGCTTTTCCCCTGTGTGAGTTCTCTGGTGGCTAACAAGATGTGATCTCTTGTTAAAACATTTCCCACATTCTGAACATGAATATGGCTTCTCCCCTGTGTGAGTTCTCTGGTGGCTAACAAGATGTGATCTATTATTAAAACATTTCCCACATTCTGAACATGAAAAGGGTGTCTCCCTTGTGTGCGTTTGCTGGTAATTAACAGATTCTGAAGAAAATCTTCTCTCCCCTGTGTGAATTTTTTTATGGATTGTTTGATATTCTGAAGTTGAAAATGCATTCTTAACTGTATGAACACTCCGATTTTTAATGCCTCTTTTGTGACTTTTAATTTTTTTAATAGTCTGTGATGAATCAGATGATAGATCTTTGCTGTGAAGGGATGATGGTATATCTAGAATAATGGCATTCACTTCTGTTTCATTTTGTGTGATATCAAGGTCATCTGATTTAAACATTGAATATGTCAGTTGTGCATCTAATCCCCTGGTACAATCATCTGCAAAAATATAAGAATAAAAATTATTTTTAATAATATATATAAATTTAAGGATACAATTTACAAAATAGCTTGTAACACCATCAACAGCATCCCCTTACTATCTTGCCCCCTTTCCCATCAGTGGCTTCTATGTCCCTAGTCCCTATTGCCATCTCCCAGGGCCTGCGTACACCACACAGGTCTCCTGGGAGAGCGCAAGCATGTATTCTTAAAGGGTCAGCTTGCCATAACCTGGAATAGCATCTTAGCCTATGGCTGAGAGGCACTAGATATTTAAGGCACCCTCCCCCTATGGGAGGTGCCTGAGCTATCCTTTGAGACACTAGTTGTCAGATCCCATTTCGTTTGCGGAGTCATAGGCGGGCTTTGCACGTTGCGACATCGCAAGCCGATGCTGCGATGTCGCACACGATAGTCCCCGCCCCCATCGCAGCTGCGATATCCTTGTGATAGCTGCCGTAGCGAACATTATCGCTACGGCAGCTTCACATGGACTCACCTGTCCTGCGACCGTCGCTCTGGCCGGCGACCCGCCTCCTTATTAAGGGGGCGAGTCGTGCGGCGTCACTGCGACGTCACACGGCAGGAAGCCAATAGGAGCGGAGGGGCGGAGATGAGCGGTATGTAAACATCCCGCCCACCTCCTTCCTTCCGCATATCCTACGGAAGCCGCGGTGCCGCCGGTAGGAGATGTTCCTCGCTCCTGCGACTTCACACACAGCGATGTGTGCTGCCGCAGGAGCGAGGAATAACATCGGACCGTCGCGTCAGCGTAATTATGGATTACGCCGACGCTGCACCGATGATACGATTACGACACTTTTGCGCTCGTTAATCGTATCATCGAGCCTTTACACACTACGATGTCGCATGCGATGCCGGAAGTGCGTCATTTTCAATTTGACCCCACCGACATCGCACCTGCGATGTCGTAGTGTGCAAAGCCCGCCTTATACTTGTCTCTGTATCCCAGTATCTGCTGTGCCATCTGTACCTGCTGCATCTATCTTTACCACTATCTTTATCTGTGCCTACTGGACCTGCTGTATTTTCCAGTAGACCATGATGTTCAACCCTCTTTGTTCATTTTCCCTCCCATATATTGGAATAATAAGCCATCAGATAGTGTTTTGTAGGCCAAAATTATACCAAACTGCTAGTTTGTCACTGGAGAAATGGAGGGATTCCACAATGGTTGTAGCTCACAGACTCTTGATTATGAAGAGATATGGCTTCATAATCCAATCCAACAAAATCCCAATGCCAAAATGTCCTCAATGCTTCTCAGCCTTGCAATGTACCCAAACACTATTACTAGCCACATGTTTGGCGTTGCAAAAAACCACACAAACATTTATGGTTTCTGTATCTCGTGTATCTTTTTTTTTTTTAGATAAATGGAAAACCAATCAACCTCACATTACAGCTAAGATAAAGTAGAATATGCCACAGAAAAATAATCTCAGAAACACTGGGATCAGATTAAGCATTACAAAGGTGTTATCATGTAAAGTGACAGATGTCAGATTGGAGAAATGGGGCCTGGATAGAAAAAGAAAACTGGGTGCAGTGGAAAGCCATGAAATAAGAGCGGCTTTGGTACTAACTACTATAAAGAAACTGTGACTATAGACAATAACACATCTACTAAAATGACCGCCCTCCACCCCGACAGCCTTCACCGTCAGTAATTTAGTAACTAGAGGTGACACATCTGGAGTAATTACAGTATGTGGCTCAGGGGCTCTCTGCAATCCAAACTATTGTAGGGGCCAATATCTTCTGTCAGATGAGTTTCTTGAAGAAATATTAGACATTCATTTTCTGCCTCTCGGACTCCACAATGGACGGCTCCAGTACAAGGTCTTATATAATGGACATTTGTAGAATTCTAAGCAGAGAAAATATCTTTCAGACTCTTAAAGGTAAAAATATCAGAACTTTATGGGTTAATTATTTTCCCTTTTTTTTCTAATTACATTGTGGAAATCCTGTGGGTGGGCTGCTCGGCCTCCATGTACCCACTGTGGGATAATCCTAACCTCCCTCATATGTTACAGTTACCCTGTGCTGAACTTTGGATAAAAACGCCCCTATCAGCACATTCATCAGAAGGGAGAGAAGGAAGATCCATCAATAAGATGCCGAGATTCTAGGAAGATGGATTCATTGCTCTCAGTGGGAGAAACAATAAGAATCTTGTAGTTATTATGATACTTATTAATGGCGAACAAAAATAAAATAAATGATGTTACAAAGCAAGCTTTCCAGACTACTGAGGACTCTTCATCAACTACAAGATAATTATTTTGTTTCTCCCACTGAGAACAATCAATCATTTTTCAACTGGCGAACACGGCACCAAACTAAAGGCCCTGTCACACACAGAGATAAATCTGCAACAGATCTGTGGTTGCAGTGAAATTGTGGACAATCAGTGGCAGGTTTGTGGCTGTGTACAAATGGAACAATATGTCCATGATTTCACTGCAACCACAGATCTGCCAAAGATTTATCTCTGTGTGTGACGGGGCCTTAAGAATCTAGGACGTCACCAGCATCATCACCACAATGTTGTAGAAAAAGACATGTCCGAACGTCCAAAAATCATAAGTTGATCTAAAGCCGCTGGGCAAAATTTAAATACCTGAACATGAGATTCTTGGTTTAACATTCTGATCAGACTGTATGAAGCCCACTGCCACATCACGGCGAACCTCTGGATTGCTGCTGCTACAGTTATTGGCGCACAGCGCCGCACATTAAGGCATGGATGAGGGACCCACTCAGAGGTTTGCCGTGACGTAGCAATGGGCTTCATACAGCCTGATCAGAATGTTAAACTAAGAACCTCATGTTCAGGTATTTAATTTTTGCCTAGATCAAAGCATGATTTTGGGATGTGCGATTCATGTCTTTTTTTTCCGTGTGCTATTTTGCATTCTATTCCCCTCTGTTTTTTACTTGAATCAGCACTCCTCCCATTTGGCACAGGCGTTTTTAATTAGCAGGAGACTGCAAGAGGGGTCTGCCTTTCTTGCTCTCACTTCACACACTGGGAGCTTGTGGAAGGGGAGTGTACAGCTCCTTTCACAGTGTGCTGGTGCTGTGTGGTGATCATTACTGTGGCGGCTTTGTGTAGGTGGAGCAGTGGGACCTGGAGCCATGGGGGCTCTGCCTTGCAGCACGGTGCTGTGGGGCACCAGGTCACCTGCCCTGCTGGTGCATTGTCGCTGCTGCAGTGTTTAGTGCACGGCGCCACACCTTAAGGCCTGAAACACACATCTGTGAAACACGTGCGTGTTTGGCCCGTTTCCGTATATACCGGAGACACGGCCAAACGTGCACCAATGTTATTTAATGTTTGAGGACACATGTGCGTTTTTCATTAAGGTCCGTGGGTCCGTGTGCGTGCTACGTTTGTGTCTCCGTTTTGCACGGAAGCATGTCCGTTTTCAGCACGCAACACGCAGCACGGACCCAATGTCAGGCGTCTCCCCGAGATACCTTCCATGATTAATCTGTAAATTACAGTTAAAAAACACACACACCCGAAAAATCCTTTATTAGAAATAAAAAACACTAACAAAGTCCCTCAGCACCTATTTATTAACCCCGACAAAGCCCTCCATGTCCGGCGTAATCCACAGACCTCCAGCGTCGCATCCAGCTCTGCTGCATGCAGGTGACAGGAGCTGCAGAAGACACCGCCGCTCCTGACACCTCCACGCAACTAATGAGGTGAGTAGCGCGATCAGCTGCTGTCACTGAGGTTAATCGCGGCCACCGCTGGATCCAGTGGCGGCCACCGGGTACGCACACACGGACATTCCACACGCACATATTTAGATAGAACATAAAATATATTTATTGGCATACAACTTTATAACAAAAAACTAATAAATTGTAAATATGTAATATATATATATATATACATACACAAGATATATGTAATCTACTGTATATTAGTGTATTACATATTTACAATTTATTACATTTTTTTGTGTTCTAAAGTTGTATTCCAATAAATATATTTTATATTCTATCCAAATATCTTGATTATTGTATCATAAAAATTATTAAATTTCTGATGTTCACATACACATGTTCATGTACTACAATAATTTTTTCACTTAACCATAAGCAATATATGTAGGAGTCGGAGTCGTGAAGTTGGAGTCGGAGTCGGTGCAAGGGAAATTGAGTAGTCGGAGTCGAAGGTTTGGCTTACCAACTCCACAGCCCTGGTGGTAAGAAACACCAAGGGGGACTGAAAAGATGCATGCGCCTGATAGCGGAAATGCAGCGGGACCTGCTATGGTAGCGCAAGCGGCAGCACCCAGAGCCGAAGCGGTGGCGCCTATCATGCCGATTATCCTGCCGTATGTCCGAAGAGCTGAGTGGCTGCTCCAGTATGACGGTAAGCCAGATGCCTTACCCTGGTTTAAAAAGAAAATATGTACCGTACTGGACATGTATGTGATGACAGGCAAACAACGAGTGTCTGTTGTGCTGGGACAGTTAACGGATGCAGCAGAGCTGGAAGTAGAGTCCTGGTCAGATGTGGATAGGGAATCTGTGACTACCATCTTTGACAAGTTAAAAGTTGCTTTTGAGACCCGTACGGAGACAGAGCTGAGAATGGGATTTTACAACTGCAGGCAGAGACCCCAGGATAGCATCAGAGACTAAAGGTGGTGTCACACACAGCGACGACGACAACGACGTCGCTGCTACGTCACCATTTTCTGTGACGTTGCAGCGACGTCCCGTCGCTGTCGCTGTGTGTGACGTCTAGCAACGAGCTGGCCCCTGCTGTGAGGTCGCCGCTCGTTGCTGAATGTCCTGCTTCATTTTTTCGTCGTCGCTCTCCCGCTGTGAAGCACACATCGCTGTGTGTGACAGCGAGAGAGCGACGAAATGAAGCGAGCAGGGAGCAGGAGCCGGCGTCTGGCAGCTGCGGAAAGCTGTAACCACTGTAAACATCGGGTAACCAAGGGAAGACCTTTCCCTGGTTACCCGATATTTACCCTCGTTACCAGCCTCCGCCGCTCTTGCTGCTAGTGTCGGCTCCTGCTCTGTGCACATGTAGCTGCAGTACGCATCGGTTAATTAACCCTATGTGTACTGCAGCTAGGAGAGCAAGGAGCCAGAGCTAAGCAGTGTGCGCGGCTCCCTGCTCTCTGCACTGTGACATGTAGCTGCAGTACACATCGGGTTAATTAACCCGATGTGTACTGTAGCTAGGAGAGCAAGGAGCCAGCGCTAAGCAGTGTGCGCGGCTCCCTGCTCTCTGCACATGTAGCGACGTTATGATCGCTGCTGCGTCGCTGTGTTTGACAGCTAAGCAGCGATCATAACAGCGACTTACAAGGTCACTGTTACGTCACAGAAAACGGTCGATGTCGTTGTCGCTGTCGCTATGTGTGACACCAGCTTAAGCTTTGTGATTACAATCAGCGCTACGGACCTTGAAACATGTAGAGGACAGTAAGCAGCTGCGCCTGTGGGCCCTAGAACACCCGGACCTGGACTTTGTTGTTTTGAAAGACCAGACCATAAAAGCCCTGCAATTCCCTGTAATCACAGACTCTGTTCCCCAGTCCTGGCAAGCCAGTACCACACCTATGAGAGTAGAGCCCTCCTCCTTGACTGTAGTAGCAGCTAATGAACAGGGTGCGCCCCCTGGTGCTCCAAATGCTTATGTTCTCAAGTGCAGCAGCTGAGCAAGGATGTTGCTTTGATCCTGAAAGTGATGCAGATCAAGCCAGAATCCAAGCCAGTGGAAAGGATCCAGCTAGCTAACTCTTCTGAGGATGTCCCATGGATGCGAGGAGAGAGAATCCTATAGTCCAGAGGGAGCAGTGACCGCTACGACTCGCCTGGACAACCTATCTGACGTCATTGCACCATGGCGGCCATTTTGCAAGAAGCTGTCCTTTAAACCGGCAAACCCTGGGGCCAATGGCCAACCCTCAGGCTTAAGACGACAAGGCCCATTTGACTGGCGAGACCGGTATGTAGGAGGACGACCAATTCTGTCCATCACACTGGATGGAATTCCTACTTCTGCATTGCTGGACACCGCTTCCCAGGTAACCACTATACCATATGCACTGTATAAAAGATTTTGGTCAGATAATGAACTCACCCATCCGGACTCGGGCCTCACTATTTATGCTGTAAATGGACTACCAGTAGCGCAGGTTGGGTTCAAGGAAGTAACCAAGTAGAGTTAAAAGGCCAAGGCTTAATTGTAGTAGAAACTGTTGCCAATGACAGGAATCCGCAGGTGATTTTTGGCAACAATGTCTTTCAAAACTGTTTGGGAGAAGTGTTGTTTTTACTTCAACAGATTGCTGAAACTGCAGGTGCTGGGCAGCAGAGGGTCCTACAAAGAGACATCCGAGCTCTCCTGCAGAAACAACAGGTAAACCTGTCCGGTGGAGAAATTGGTAATATACAGGTAATAGACTCTGGTACCATTGTAATACCTCCCCGAAGTGAAATGATGATATGGTGTCGGGCAGCAATAGGCCTTAAAGGGCAGGACTACCAGGCGGTGGTGGAGCCCGTTTATTCAGAAAATTGGTCTACAGTCCTGACAGCCCAGGGAGTGGTTGACATTCACTGGGGAAGAGTACCCATGCGAGTACTAAATTGTGGGGAGGAGGAAACTAAATTGCCCAGGTACGCTACCATTGCCAAATTGTTCACTCTAACAGACGACTCCAACCAGGCGGTGGAATCCCTGATCCCAGCAGAGCAGGCAGAGGTTGATAATTACCAAAAGTAGCTGGAGGATTGGTGTCAGGAATTGCATGTAGGTAATGATTTCACCCCTACACACCAGATACATGGGGTTTACAAGGTAGTGCAATACGAACAAGTTTTCAGTAAGCATCCACTAGACTTTGGGAGAATCAAAGGGGTTCACCATCACATACCCACAGGGAATCACCCTCCCATTAAAGAAAGGTACAGACCTATGCCACCTAAACATTACCAGTGTGCCAAAGAGATGCTGAAGAACATGAAGGAGGCTGGGGTTATCAGAGACAGTTGTAGCCGCTGGGCAGCTCCATTGGTTCTAGTCAAGAAGAAGGATGGCACCATGAAGATGTGCGTGGACTATAGGCAGATCAAACAGATAATGCACAAGTATGCCTATCCACTTCCCCGCATAGAAGAATCCCTGACTGCATTGAAGGCTGTTAACTACTTTTCCACCCTAGATCTCACTAGTGGCTATTGGCAAGTCTCTGTCGCAGAAGAGGATCGGGAGAAAACTGCATTTGCCACCCCAATGGGACTGTGTGAATTTAACAGCATGCCATTTGGACTCTGCAACGCGCCTGGAACATTTTAAAAGGTTGATGGAATGTTGTTTGGGACACTGCAACTTCGAGACAGTGCTGCTCTACCTGGATGACATGATCATATACTCGAAGACCTATAAGGAACATTTAGAACATCTAGCTGAGGTATTTGAAGCATTGTCCAAGTATGGAATGAAGTTGAAACCATAAAACTTCCACCTATTCAAACCCAGGGTCCAATAAGATATTATTGTCCAAGATGGACATGTTGTCAGTGCAGAAGGAGTGGCACCAGACCCAGAAAAGAGTACACTTATCAAGAACTGGCCAAGACCAACCACCGTCAAAGAAGTCCATCAGTTCCTGGGCCTGGTAGGATACTACAGGAGATTCATCAAGGGTTACACAAAGATGGCAGCGCCTTTACAAGAGCTCCTGGTAGGCCAGGCCAAGAAGGGCAAAACTTCTGGTCCTCCATTTCAATGGGGTGAAGGGGAAGAAAACTGCTTCAGACAGATGAAGTTGGCCCTGACTGGTGACGAGATTATGGCGTATCCTGACTACAATCTACCCTTTGTGCCGTATACCGATGCCAGTAACGTGGAACTAGGAGCTGTGGTATCCCAAGTGTAAGATGTTAAAGAAAGAGTGATTGCCTACGCCAGCAGGAAGCTCCGTCCTACAGAGAGGAACCCTGAAAATTACAGCTCCTTCAAGTTGGGAGTTCCTAGCATTGGTCTGGGCTGTCAGAGCGGTTCAAGCACTATCTGGCAGCCACGAAGTTCACCATCTACACGGATAACAACCCTCTGACCCACCTGGATACAGCAAAATTGGGTGCACTGGAGCAACATTGGGTGGCTCGACTAGCAAACTATGATTTTACCATCAAGTATTGGGCTGGTCGCAAAAATGCCAATTAAGATGCATTGTCCAAGATGCCTCACTTACCAGAGGAGGGAGAAGATATGGACGAGCTAAAAGAGATTGAATTGCCAGCTTTCCACCGCCCTAGCGCCTCTCAATACCAGCAATCCTGTAACAAGCATCAAGAGGCGGCATTAAACCCATTACCTCATCACGAATGGAAGGAAACCCAGGATGGTGACCCTGCACTGAAATTGATCAAAAAACTGATCATACAACCAGGTTCATGCTCCTGATGCCCCACTTGAAACTCAGCAACTGTGGAAAGGAAGAAGCAGGCTGTGCATCCACCGAGGTAAACTATGCAGAAGTGTTACCAACCCTAATACTCAAGAAAGAGTGTGCCAAGTGGTAATCCCCAAAAGCCACATCCAGATAGTGCTGGAAGCCTACCATGATCGAGTGGGATATTTTGGCTGGAAAAAATTGGAAGCATTGCTGCTAGACAGGTTCTACTGGATTGGGATGAGACCCTCCATAGAAAATTGGTGCAGGAACTGTGGACCCTGTGCTTTGAGAAGGAAGGATCGTGACAGTCAAAAAGCACCACTGCAGCCCATTGTTACCAAACAGTCATTGGAGCTTGTGGCACTGGATCATGTAAAACAAAAACCCAGAACAGGCTACACCTACGCACTCACAATGGTGGACCATTACTCCAGGTTCTTAGTGGTCGTTCCAGTAAAAGACTTAACAGCAGAGACTGCAGCAAAACCCTTTCAAGCTCATTTTTGCAGACCTCATGGATTCCAGGACAGGTATTGACAGATCAAGGACCTGCATTCGAAGAAGAGATATTCCAGGAATTCTGCAACTTATATCGGTGCAAGAAGATTCGTACCACTCCATACCATGCATAAACCAAGGCATGTGTGAAAGAATGAACCAGATTGTTATTGACTTGCTGAAGACTCTACCACTAGAGGAAAAAAAATATGTGGCCAGAGAAGCTACCTGACTTAAGGCCGCTTTATACGCTACGATATCGGTACCGATATCGCTAGCGTGCGACCCGCCCCCATCGTTTGTGTGACACGGCCATATCGCTGCCCGTCGCGCACAAAATCGAGCACCCCTGTCACACGTACTTACCTAGCGGCGTTGCTGTGACCGGTGTACCGCCTCCTTTCTAAAGGGGCGGTTCGTTCGGCGTCACAGCGACGTCACTAAGCGGCCGCCCAATCAAAGCGGAGGGGCGGAGATGAGCGGGACGAACATCCCGCTCACCTTCTTCCTTCCTCATTGCTGGTGGGACGCAGGTAACGTGAGGTTCCTCGTTCCTGCGGTGTCACGCGTAGCGATGTGTGCTGCCGCAGGAACGACGAACTACATCGCCCAAGTATCAGCAACGATATTTGGGAAGAGGGGGGCATGTCACCGATGAGCGATTTTGAACATTTTTGCGACGATTCAAAATCGCTCATAGGAGTTACACACACAACGAGATCGCTAAAGCGGCCGGATGTGCGTCACAAATTCCGTGACCCCAACGAGATCGCTGTAGCAAAATCGTAGCGTGTAAAGCCACCTTTAGTGGATATCTACAATAACATCCCAGTAAGTTCAACAAACTGTACGCCAGCTTACCTCATGCTAAAACAAAAATACCGAATGCACAGCTCAGATGGTATGATAATTAAGACAAGGGTGCTGCAGCCTGCATGAAACAACATAAGTGAAAAAGGAGAGGAAAAGCTCATGCATAATGGGCGCGCAACCCAATTGTGTAAATAACCAATGACTGTCCATATACTTATATAAATAACAGTTTTTATTTAGTCCAAAAATACACACAACACACAAATATCATAAAACCAATTAAAATGTGCAGGAATAGCACAGGTGCAAACACGTTCCCCCTATGACCAGATGGAACAGGTATGACCACACGTAAAGTCATACAAGGTACCATACATAATCATCAACAGTAATGGTTAGCTATACCTCCTATTTATATCAATGGGGTTAGCATAACCCTCAGGGTTTATAACATGAAAAAAATGGTGATAAGGACATACGTGGCAAGGCCCACGCGTATCGCTGCGGACAGCTTCATGATGCAGCGATACGCGTGGGGCCTGCCACGTTCCCTCTGGTGTTGCCATGACCTCTGTTCCATGCTCCACAACTGGGTATTATATTATTATGGCCTAATAGATACCTCCATCTCTATTATCCCTCCTGATTAGGTGACGATACTGACATATATGACCCCTGCTGTGTATTTACTAGATCTCATTGTTAGATTCTGGTGGGCTTTATGCCCCATATGAGTTCCGGTACAAGAATTGATATTTCATGGTTGGCCATCAATCAATAATTTATTGGTGTTACTGTACAGGTTCCATTACCAGGGATATATCACTTTTGCACACTTATGTGCCCGTGGTCTGATATTGTACAGCACATGATTATCGGGGTATATGCGTTGTATGTCCTTATCACCATTTTTTCATGTTATAAACCCTGTGGGTTATGCTAACCCCATTGATATAAATAGGAGGTATAGATAACCATTACTGTTGATGATTATGTATGGTACCTTGTATGACTTTACGTGTGGTAATACCTGTTCCATCTGGTCATAGGGGGAACGTGTTTGCACCTGTGCTATTCCTGCACATTTTAATTGGTTTTATGATATTTGTGTGTTGTGTGTATTTTTGGACTAAATAAAAGCTTACCTCATGTGCGCAGATCTGGAAGATTACCAGCTGATCTTGAAATGGAAGTTATCATGCCAGAGCTTGATCCATCAGAAACTGACTGGAATACCAATCGCCAAGCGCAGTACAAAAGAATACAAGAATGCGTTCAGAGGAGCTTGAAGCAGAGTCAAGAAAGACAAGAAAAGGACTATAACAAGAATGCAAAAGCTGATCCACTAACCCCTGGAGAAATAGTTCTGAAAAGGAAGAGAAGAGCACACAAACTTGATGATCAGTGGGAAGCAAACTCTACACTGTGCTACATTATAATACAAACATCAAGAAAGCTTGTTCAATTGCCCAAGATCAAGGGAAAACTACATATACATTATCAAGAGATTATTTGAAGAAATGTCCAGAACAATTAAAACCTTAAGAAGTGATTTCCAGTATACCTGAAGTACCAGAACAGAAAGAAAAGGTAATTCTCCAAGTATTGTGTGTCTTTCCTGAAAACTGGCCTTAATACAACGGAGCCATAATTGTACCAATGATTATATTCCCACAACCAGTGGAAGAAGTCATTCAAGAAGAAGTAATCCCAGCTCCAGAAGAACTACCTGCTGTAGTAACACCAGAGGAGCCTACAAATAGCACATCTGTCAATCACACTGGAAGATTGAGAAGTGTCAAACAGTTAGTTCACTTAGAGACACTAGAGTGACACAGACACCAGATACTAGTGCACCATAAAGACAAGTTGACACCCCAGGATTACGTAGGTCTACCCATAGCAACCTAGGTCAACCTCTGCTCAGGTACAGAAAATTAGGTGTTTAAAACAAGATGTACATAAAGTTAAATATGAAATGTAAATAATGTTGATTTAGCTGATTTAAGATGTTTTGATAAAAATGGATAATAGAAGATAAAACTTTAAAATGTTGCATTCTACCAGTTTGATTTGATAAAAATGGACCCAGGCTGCAGGACTGGCGGCAGCCAAAAACGTTTCCTGTAAATAGTTGCACCAGTTGTGCACTACCAGAGTACACCCGACCAATGGACCCTAACCAGCACCGCCACCATGGAGAGGCAGACGGGAGGAAAGGTTTGCGGCGGAGTAGGCCGAGACCTAGTCATCAGAGAAATGCAGTGACTAAACTCCTGCAAGGGTTTTGGGAACCATAACCTTTGGGTGGTGGTTAAAAGGGAAGGGGTACTCCAGTTAAAGCAACGTTAAATCTTGAACCTCCCCTGCGTGGGAAGACCTGTTATGTTGTTATTATGCAAAAATTAGAAAATGTATCCAGTTTCACTTGCAGCCCGAGGATGTGCTGGAATTAACCAAGGGGGGAATGTAGTGCCCCTGAAGCCATCAGGGAGCTACAAGATACTGCATCTCCAACGGGATGCAGGGCCTACCCCCTAGGGACCTAGAAGTCCACTGTCGGTAACACACAAACACTGCAGGTAATCCCAGTTTTCCCCAACATTCCCCCATAGCATGGTACAAGGCTAGGGTGGGACCAATGGATGGCCGCCTAGAGGTGGAGCCAATCCAGTCCACTAGTTGACCAGGTGGGAGGGGCGGACGGTGGACAGTCAGAGTGAGAGAGAGAGGCAGAGGAGACGGTGGAAGGGAGCAGACGCACTGACCAGGAGTGAACAGTAACCTGAGGGCCCAGTCGCTTAATTGCCTGTGTAGTATGGTGGAGTACTCCTGGAACTACACACCTGCACAGTGAGGGAACCAGCAAGGACCTCACTGACTTTGACGTCCGGGACACAGTAGCAAAGGGAGAACTGGGGACAGGACCAAAGACTCCAACCCTACAGGGTTCACGCGACCATCATACAGACTGCAGTGGAAGATCACCAGCTGCTCTACGCCACGGGGACCCACCAACCAGAGATAGGTGCAGGAGAAGAGGCCACCAGATTACTAAACTGGCACTAAGTGGACCTGAAGTTGAAACCAGCTGGCCTCGGGTGACCAGTTACCAACAGAAAGTGTGTAAAGAACCAGTTGCACTAAACCCTTTGTGTAGACTACCTTCTTCCGACACCCGTCACATCACTTACCTACTCTCTGGGGCCCGGCCCTGCTTGCGGAGGGCCTAACATCCAGGCTGCAATTAACACCAGCCCAGGTAGTGGACATTGTGAGGCAGCGGCTCCATCTACATAGCCGCAACACCGCAAGTGGCGTCATGAGTGAACATTATTCAAATCTTCTGTAAATATTCCCCTTTTCAAAAAGCACCCAGGGCACGGGACCGGACAACGGCCACCAAAGTGATATTCCCCAGACATACACTGCCCGGAATCAAGTAGCCCATAACCCTGGGCGACACATCAACATCTTCTAATTTCAGGGGATAGGGTGGATCCTACCTGTAAGACCTGACAGATATCACTCCAACAGAAGGGTGTCAATGCCCAAAAGAATGAGGACAGTTTTGGGTAGAGGAGCATGTGCTGGTCTAGCAACAGAATGGTGACCATTTCCTATGGCCGGACTACAACCCTGATAAAGCAGCCACAGCCGGTGACTAAGAAGAATCTTTGACTTCTCTGCATTTAGTGGTCACTACTCACCTGGGCGGTTATCTGTAGGAATCTCCTCTTTACTCCGCTCATCACCCCTCACATATGTCTCTGTAGTATTAATATGGGGCAGATCTTCCCCCTGAAACAATATGTCTCTGTAGTATTAATATGGGGCAGATCTTCCCCCTGAAACAAATATTGTAAAAGTCACAGACAGATGGAGAAGTCACAGCTATGATCAGCTCTAATCCTGCCATCTCCACCGCTCTCATTACACAAGTATAACACATATAATACTGGAGGATAAAACAAGACTGAGCACAAGACCTTCACAGCCGTCTACACATCATAGGGAGATTTCATGGCACCTTCTCTCCATCTACCTGATGATCCTGAGGAACATCGGGATCTTCTTGTTTACAGTCCTGTGGGAGAAGAGGACGGGGACATCTCTCTGGTGTTGTCCTCTTACTGGATAGAACTGGAGGAGACACATACAGGGACTGAATTCATTCCTTACATACAGATAATTATAGGCCGTGTGTATTTAGTCCTGTCTATTACCTGGTGATGTGAGGAGCTGGGGAACCTCCATCATGACGTCCTTGTACAAATCTTTGTGTCCTTCTAAATACTCCCACTCCTCCATGGAGAAATAGACGGTGACGTCCTGACACCTTATAGGAACCTGACACATACAATGATACCGTCACCCCCCGATCCCTTCATAGCGTTACTGTATAATGTCCCAGCATTCCCAGCAGTGTCACCTCTCCAGTCAGCAGCTCAGTCATCTTGTAGGTGAGTTCTAGGATCTTCTGGTCATTGATGTCCTCATGTATCGGGGGGTGAGGTGGAGGCCCCGTGATTGGGCTCAGGGGTCTTCCCCATCCCTCAGACACAGGGGCCTGACAGCGCTCACTAGAGGTCTTCTTCACTACTGTGTAATCCTGGTTATGGAGAGACACAGTAATAAATCTCACTCCAGACATTTCCAGAGTCCTCACCTCTCCAGTTCTGTCCATCTGTTATTCCCATAGATAAGAATGATGTAATGTGACGTCATCAGAATCTCTCACCTCTCCAGTAAGCCGGAAGAGGATCTCTAGGGTGAGGTGTAATATCCTCTCCGCCATCTTGTCCCTGTCCATATTCATCCTTCACGGGGCAATCAGGAGAATTCTCTTATGTAGAATAAATCCACTGAGAGGATCCGATATTATAAAGGACCTGAATGGGAAGGAGATGAGCTGATATGTAACATTAATCGAGATAATAATGAAGGGACGATATCATTTGGGCAGTAAAAAAAAATTTCAACATGAAATGAAGTTGCACCTAAAATGGTATTAATGAAAACATCAGTTCATCAAGCAAAAAACAAGTCCTCACTCAACTCTGATGTCGGAAAATGGAGACACAAGCCGATTTTTTAATGTTTTTTATTTTTTTACAAAAGTCTGATTTTTATTCACTACTAGAGATGAGTGAACCGGTTCGGTTTTCGGTACAAACTCAGACTTTTGCAAGATAGCAAAGTTCAGGTTTGGAGTTTGGGGGTTTACGTATGGAAACCGCTCTCATGTGATCAGGTGTATTGTGCACCAAGAAATAAAACTGAAAAAACCCGCCCTCCCCTGTTAGTGATCTGTTTATGGCTGCATGTGGGCGGAGACCCGAACTGCCAATCAGTGACTTCAAATAACGTCCAGGTCAAGTCCAAGTCCAGAACCGATCTTTAGAAATGTTCAGCTGGACCAGCAGAAGCCGAACGTCCATGGGTCCGCTCATCTCTAGTCACCACTTAGATAATAAATGTCTGATATTGCCGTAATCACACTGACCTGGAGAATCACGCTGACCGCTCACTTCCAGCACATCGGGAACGGAGTAAAAACAATGATGGAATTACTTTTTTCCTCAACATTTCACCGCACTTGGAATTTTTACTTAATTTCCAGTAAGTTTTATGGTAAAATTAAAACCCATGAGTCATTTAAAAAAAAAAAAAAAAAAACAACTATCCTTTATACGGCAATGTGGGTGGAAAAATAAGAGTAGCACAGCTACACACAATCATGTAGCAACGGAGAGGAAATCCGTCCATCTCTACATAAGGCACAGACGGTTTATTACTGCCTCTGCCTTCTCTGTCACTGTATACACAGCTCTGCGGTGCAATGCAGCGGGAACAGTGAGTGACCTGACAGCGACACAGATCTCTGTGTGAGAGCCCATCCACCATCAGTACTTGCCATCTGTAATTGTTTAGGGCCTAGTGAGTGCAATTATTTTTTTGGGGGGGATATTTGTTTTCTTTTGGTGGTGTCTGCTTTCTTTGATAAAAGTCCTGCTGTATTCTTTACCTTTTTAGATGTTTGGACAATTCATTATGGAACCACAACCAAGGTGTATTTTTGGAGTACGGCTTATATTTTAAGTATACTCAAGAAAACCCCCAAAAATCCTACTAGGGCTTATTTTCCGGGTACATCTTATTTTCGAGGAAAAGGTAGAAAGAACTGATGGTGCCTCCTCCCCCATATACAGAGGATATGGTCACCGCTGAGAAGTTATATCAGCCCCAATTACAAGGTAAGGAATATGAAAATAAATACTGAAATGACCCCCCTCCCACCTCTTCCAAATGTGTGAAATATAGGAAAATACCACTGTCAGTCCAAATCTCTGTTATTGGACCCGACCAGGTAAAAAACAGCCATATATACAAAATAACAATTGTTACTAAATAGCTAAGAAATATGTAAATGTGATCCTAGACATATATTGAGACGGCGTCCAGCTTTCAGTCATAGGGGTGGCACCGATGTGGTTTTAGTCACTGCTCAGTATACCGCGCTCTCGGCACTGACTGACAGCAGGTTCCAATGCTCAGCGGCTGTCAGTCAGTGTGGGGGGAAGGGTATATATGTGGTAATAACAGACATTTCCCTTATATTCAAACTAGTATCACTCGACATCAGACACAATGCTGAAGTTGGTTTCCTATTCATCCAGTTTCTTATTCGAGGCTGAAGTTGGTTTATCTTTTTTTTTCAGTTTTTTATTTTTTTGTCTTTTTTTTTTTTACAGGTTTAACAAACATAAAAAAATTCTAATAAAATACAATACAGCGAGGAGCCCTGATGTGAATACACTTAAAAGCAGCAAAAAAAAAAGTATAAAACTGGCACAAAATGGGCATCAAAGTGACATCAAAGCTCTTTTTTCACAAGGGTAACAGGAAAAATGCAGCATACAATTTATAGTGCAGTTTTTCCTGAGTACACAGATACCTCAAATGTGATGGAAATCAAATGTTTGGGTGCACGGCAGGGCTCGGAAGGGAAGGAGCGCCATTTGACTGTAAAATTGTCTGGATTCATTAGCGAATGCCATGTTGCGTTTGGAGCTCCTGAGCTGCCTAAACAGTGGAGCTCCATCAAAAGTGATCACATTTTGGAAACTGGACCCCTCAAGGATTTTCTCCAGGGGTATAGTGAGCATTTTGAACCCACAGATACTTTATAGAATTTAATAAACTTAGGTCATCATATTGAAAAGTTTCTTTTTTTTTTTCCCACAAAAATGTTGCTTTAGCACCAAATCTCTCACTTTTTCAAGCGGCAACACCAAAATGTGGACGCCACAGTTTGTTATCCAATTTCTTATGAGCGCAGGGATACCCCACATGTGGCTAAAAACCTGTTTGGACAAACGGGAGGGCTCATAACAGAAGGAGCACCATGTGAATTTTGGAAAAATTGAAAAAAAATTACAGGAACCATGCATTTTCAGGACTTCTAAGGTGCCTATACAGCAGAAACCCCCACAAGTGACCCCATTTTGAAAATTAGACCCTCAAGGATTTCATTCGGGGGTATAGTGAGCATTTTGAAACCACAGGTGCTTCACAAAAATGTTGCTGTAATGCCAAATTTCTCACTTTTAGGCTATGTGCCCACGACCCGGCGACACTGTGTCTAGGACGCAATGTCAGCTTTCGTGCAGAGATGCGAGTATTGTCCACTGGAGAACGCAGCTGCCCGGACCCACGATCCAGGTTCAGGCTGCTGAGGACTTTAGCTCTATTTTCCCTTTGGGCGAAACTCTCGTCTCCACAGCATAAATTGTCATGCTGAGGCTCAGGAAGCCGCGCTGCAGGTCAGTTTATGCTGAGGAAAAAAACAAGCACAGTGGGCAGGAGATTTCCAAAAATCCTTCCATTGCGCTTGTACTGCACAGCGCAGCATTTTGGACGCAGCGAAAAGACTGTGTCCAAAACGCTGCAAACACTGATCGTGGACACAGCCTAAAAAGCTAGGATGGATGGATGGACAAACACATATCTAATGTCCCACCCCCCAGCATAATCTAAGCTGGCACCCTTTAGTGACTTTCATGTGGCAGTGAAGGGTGTTTACCTTATATTTAGCCAAAAAATAAATAATTGAAAAAACCTATGTGGGTTCCCCCCATTTTTGATAGGCAGCTAGGGTAAAGCAGATGGCTGAAGCCTGCAGATCACAGTTGGCAGCTTCACCTTGACTGGTAATCCAAAACAGAGGGCACCCCACGCTGTTTTTTTTTTTTTTTAAATTATTGATAAATAATTGAAAAAAAACAAACAAAAACATGGGTTCCCCCCAAATTGGATCACCAGCCAAGGTGAAGATGACAGTTGGCATCTGGTATTCTCAGGATGGGAAGGGCCATGGTTATTTGGCCCTTCCCAGCCTAAAAATAGCAGCCGTCCCAGCAGTGGCGCATCCATTAGATGTAACGATCCTGGCACTTCACTCTGGCTCATCCCGTTGCCCTGGTGTGGTGGCAAACGGGGTAATAAATGGAGTTGATACCAGCTGTGTAATATCACCTGGCATCAAGCCCTGGGGTTAGAACCGCTCTGCGCATGCGGCCGATAGTTTTCTGAGGAGGAGTAGGGATCGCGAGGACGGAGCAGCAGCTGGTATCAGGAGACCGGGGGAGGACCGGGGAGTGACAGATGATGACTTAGCTGGACCTGGGGAGGACGTTTCGGTCACATCAGACATGTCACATGTGACAGAAACCAGAGGAGGAGGATGAATGCAGCATGCGGCCACCATCTTAGATGATCAGTATGGGGAGGGAGAATGGGGGGCATTTTGGCCAGACGGGGGACCGGGGGAGGGGATTTATCTCCATCTGACATGTCTGATCAGGCAGTGCTGGCTCCTCCCCTTTCTAATATGAAAATGTGCCTGATCAAGAACCGGAGTAAACTGGTCTGGAACTGGACATGAAGGGGTTAATGATAATGATGACCCCAAAATAACAGAGACCCTGCACCTACCTCCACCTGCAGAGCCGCACACTAGATATATGGCTGCTCTGTGCTTACAGGACCTGTGATGATGTCACATGGAGGGGAGGAGTCAGGGGTCACATGATCAGCTCCTCAGTGTATGCAGGACTCTGCTGTGCTGGTTGTCATGGTGCTGGATGAGGGGAAGTTTATGTGTGGGGTCAGGAGGGGTTTACAGTGTGGATGTAGCAGAACCGTGTGTGTACAAGGTGTACGGAGCAGAGCCGTGTGTGTAGGAGGTGTACGGAGCGGAGCCGTGTGTGTACGAGGTATACAGAGCAGAGCCGTGTGTGTACGAGGTGTACGGAGCAGAGCCGTGTGTGTACGAGGTGTACGGAGCAGAGCCGTGTGTGTACGAGGTGTACGGAGCGGAGCCGTGTGTGTACGAGGTGTACGGAGCGGAGCCGTGTGTGTACGAGGTGTACGGAGCAGAGTCGTGTGTGTACGAGGTGTACGGAGCGGAGCCGCGTGTGTGCGAGGTGTACGGAGCGGAGCCGTGTGTGTACGAGGTGTACGGAGCGGAGCCATGTGTGTACGAGGTGTACGGAGCGGAGCCGTGTGTACGAAGTGTATGGAGCAGAGTCGTGTGTGTACGAGGTGTATGGAGCAGAGTCGTGTGTGTACGAGTTGTACGGAGCAGAATCGTGTGTGTACGAGGTGTACGGAGCAGGGTCGTGTGTGTACGAGGTGTACGGAGCAGAGCCGTGTGTGTACGAGGTGTACGGAGAGGAACCGTGTGTATATGATGTGTACGGAGCAGAGCCGTGTGTATATGATGTGTACGGAGCGGAGCTGTGTGTATATGATGTGTACTGAGCGGAGCCGTGTGTGTACGATGTGATCCCATTTTTATTTGCATATATAAGCGTTGTCAGGGGCTCATAAAGTGCGGCACTGGAAGCTGTAATCAGACATTAGCAGAGGTGAGGGAAGATCGGTGACGAGGAGCAGAAGAAGCCGCAGCAGGAGACGTCCTGGAGACCACAGACAGTCGCTGTGCACATAATAACAGTCTTACTACAAGGCACAGGTTTATGTCTTGATCGGCTTTATATAGGCCTAGGAAGCTCCACACATGGAGCACGCTGGGATACCTGCAAAGCCCAATGTGGAGCACAGGAAAGTTCAGCAGACCGGGGTGTAGGGAGAAGAGCCCAGACCCAGGACAGAGGGGTGACAGGACCCCCTCAAAGGGACTCTCCCAAAAGAGTTCATAACTGCGCCATTGGGAGCCATGGTCTTGGATTCTGTGAAGGACTCACAACATGAAGTTGTTATGAAAATATTAATCTCATATTGTTAAAAATATACTCTTAAATATATTTTTCTTCAATTACGTGATAAGACGCATGAAAAATAGACTACAAAATGTGTAAAAAATAAATGTAGTTTATATATATAAAAATGATTGCTAAATTATAAAGTTGTAGTTCAGTTACAGAAAAGGGAAAAAAAAATATACTGCATTAGCTTACGTAAAAGAGTTCAATGAGTCCATACTGATCAATAGAAAATCTTCATCCATCTCTCCTTGGATCCTGAATGGTAAAGCAGGGGTGATATACTGTAGGCTTTTCAGCATGTGTTCATCTTGCAGCCTGGAAGGATACTGGGACAGCTGACGACGTGCAGGAGCAGGAGTAGCCCCCTCCATCGTGTCATGTTATATGACAACTGTTCAAACCATATAGGGAAATTACTGCTGGACGCATGTCACATGATGTAATCTCTAGAAGCTTCCAGATGGAAGGATATATATATATATATACCATGTCAGCACTTATGTATATTCAATATGGATATCTTAATATTTATTCCTTATAAGAACTTTATCAATAAACTATGCCCTCCAAAATAAACAGAACTGTGAACATATATGTCCTACTATAAAATGTTTGATAACTAGATGTATTAATTTTAATGTTTTAACAATTCCCCCTTGAGGTGGGTGAATTATTATTATTATTATTATTATTAATGAAACCCCGAAAATGAATTAATACATCATTAAAATAACAGATCTTTTTCCCTTATTTGGCGATAATGGATTAATATCAATAATAATAATGAATAATAATCAATTTGCATTATTCATGTTGTAAGTTCAATAATATAATAATGTGGATTAATGTTATCGTAGGCCGTGACTGATAATCATATAAAATATATAATTATACCTTCCTAAACCTAAAAAGATGCAAAACAAATCCGGTCACCATATGATGTCCTCTGGAATGATTTCTTCTTATCTCCGATGTAATCCGGCATATACATAGTCTCTTAAAAATAAATCCTTTGATAAAAGATGAATGGTTACCAATTTAATACTATATTGCATTTATCATCGTTAGATCAAGTCCATAAACTTTATTCTTTATTACAAAGTCCATAGCCAATGTTGATAAACCACAGTTCATAAGTGTAGAAGAATAGCATAAGTCTTTGATGTCTGTGCAGTGTAATTTACATTTGTCACCTTTATCCTCCACGCTGCCTGTTGTCAAATCCTGGAACAGATGTTAAGACGTTCTTGGTCAGCATGACATGGGTTAACTTTAACACGTTATTGCTCTCCTTAGTAACTGTAGTGAGGTCTTAAGGCACAGACCATGTGTCAGGGTTGTCCATCCTGGAACCATAAGATCACTGTGTTTCTGAGGTCCCGCAGTGGTAAGTGTATTGTATGTAACACAGCCTTATTTGAGACGTTACCTTTTAGTTTCAGCCTTTTAAACCTTTTTGTAGAATCCCTTTTAACTTTAGAAAAATTAATAAAAGTCTTTTTATCTTCTGTAATCTTGATTGAAGACTTCATTCCCTAATCTAAATACCAAATATGGCAATGATACTATCACTAATAAATGTCACAGCGTATCATAACTCTAAAACTATAATACCATGTCATTATTATTATCGTAGAAGTATTAATATAATTGATACTTAGAATGATTTAATAATACTGCATAACGGTATAGACGATAGTATTCTCATGTAATAACCTTTTTTTTCATTGGTGTAATTACCTTTCCAAACCCATAGGTGGCAATGTGTTGAATGTAACCAAAATGTAATATAAAATAATATATTATGTACCTATAACATGTACCATGTTATAAATATAAAAGGCAACAATGTGGCTTATTTAGTTAGATCATTTGTAAAATTATAAACCAAAGCAAATAACCTTTTAGAAAAGACTGGATGATTCCATCAAAACACAATATTATTCATTATAAATTATTATTGATTAAGAAATATAATATATATTATTTGTAAATATAGGAAGGTAAACCTAGATGTACCTCGATCTTCCATCTTTATTACTCTAATTTAATTTATTTGATTTGTCTATTATTTATTAAATAACCTACTGTATAAGAAAATGTGTAACTATAAGTAATATTTCATCCTTATTGTGTTAACATACTAATATAAGAATAATGTATTACTAGGAAGTAAACAATTGTATATATTGATGAAGGAAGTGTTCTTTTCTTCCAAAAATTGGAACTTTCCCTTTTAATATGATTTATATTTAATAAAGTAATATTCTTATATTAGATATTACTTAACTAAATATTGAAGTGTTTCCTCAATTGAGATATTAAAATTAGAAGGAAAAATAAAAAATTGTAGAATTTAAATTTTGATAAAAAATTTGAATATTGAATAAAAATAATCAATATAAAAAATAGGAATAGAAGGAAAAATGAAAATCGGAATAAAAATTGGAATAAAAAAATAAGGCCTTCTATGTATATGACACTTATGTCCTTAATAACACATAATCTTAATATTACCAATACCTTGTATGATTTCCATACCTGTCATATTAGTAACCTATAAAAATAATTAAGTCATGTAACTTTGCAGATAATACTCTTCTCTTAGTATATAAATGCATTATGATATACTTCAAATATATATATATTTTTTATTCCCAATTCTTCCTTTGTACCTGATTAATATTAATTATTAAAATATTATATAGACACATATATTAATCAAATATAAAAATGTAATTAAAACCCAACCTTTTCCTTTTAATATCATGAAATATGATGTTATAAAAATTAATATGTCAAGATTAAATTAAAATTTATGTTGTATATCTTCAAAACCATATTATAAATATTACTTCCATATTTGAAAAGAAAAATGATTAAATGATTACCAATCTGTGTATCAGTAAAAGAAGTAAGTAACACAAACCTGTATAAAAATCAAAATGTTAAAACCTTATTCTAGAATGTAATTCTTCAGAATAAACCTTTAATAAGGATCCTAACATCTCTATACTAAAGAAATATGTCTATGAATAAGCTATATTCTGTATAAATTCCTTCATTATTTATACTTATGTACTATAACTTATTTACTCTAAATAATATACATACATATAACCTTGAAGTAAAAAAAAAATGTTTCCCCTTCTTTTCTTTGGAAGCTTCAAAGACCTCTTAAACAAGTAATTGACGTTGGCAGCTGCTCAGACAGTCAATCATTCATAGACACATCTATGCACACAAGACTGTCATGGTTCTTTAACATATACATCCACATAGAAACATTGACAGACACATATCCCTGTTTTTTCAAATTTTCCTATGCGCATTTCAAACAATAATATGATACCAATTTGAAGTACTTCTTGAAAAATACGAATTCCAATGTATTACATACTCATGAGTAACAGGTAGCATTAATAGTCACATATTGTATGTTTGATCATAAGACAGACAGACACTTATTATTAGCTCAGTAATTCAAGTGTCACATGCTCTGGTTACGTGCAAGGAACACCATTCCAATACAGCAAGCAGGGTTAAATACTCCACTCCAAAACTCAGATCACACTTCTAATAGCTCTAAGGAAGATATATTCAAATTACTGAAAGAAATGTTAAAATTAATGGTCCTCTGGCAATTGGTACCTGAGAAAATAATTATTATTAACCATGCTTTCGCGATTAGCCTTACACAATAAGATATATGTTACCTGATTGAGGATAAGAATAAATTTATAAATAAAAAGTTAATACTTCATCAATCTGCTTTACTGAGAAATTCTGAGGGAAATAAAAGAATAAAATTATCATATTTATGATAAAAAAGTGAAACACAGAATAAGTTACTTTCTCTTATTATTACATTTTAAATATTATTATTCATATACAGAGATCAAATTATTATTTATAAAATTAAACTATCTTTTAACCCCTTCAGCAACCAGCCTGTTTTCACCTTAAAGACCCGGCCATTTTTTGCAATTTTGACCAGTGTCACTTTGACAGGTTATAACTCTGGAACACTTCAACGGATCCTGGCGATTCTGACATTGTTTTTTCGTGACATATTGTACTTCATGTCAGTGGTAAATTTAGGCCGATATGTTTTGCATTTATTTGTGAAAATTTTGGAAATTTGGCGAAAATTTTGAAAATTTCGCAATTTTCAAAATTTGAAATTTTATGCCCATAAATCTGAGAGATATGTCACACAAAATAGTTACTAAATAACATTTCCCACTTGTCTGCTTTACACCAGCGCAATTTTTGAAAAAAAAAAAATTCCGTTAGGAAGTTAGAAGGGTTCAAAGTTCATCAGCAATTTCTCATTTTTCCAACAAAATTTACAAAAAAAATTTTTTTAGGTACCACATCACATTTGGAGTGATTTGAGAAACCTAGGCGACAGAAAATACCAAAAAGTGACCCCATTCTAAAATCTGCACCCCTCACTCTGCTCAAAACCACATCCAAGAAGTTTATTAACCCTTTAGGAGCTTCACAGCAACCAAAGCAATGTAGAAGAAAAAATGAAAATTTTACTTTTTTAACACAAAAATGTTACTTTAGCCATAAAAATTAGTATTTTCACAAGGGTATCAGGAAAAAATGTATCCTAAAATGTATCGTGCATTTTCTCCTGAGCATGCAGATACCCCATATGTGGTGGAAATCAAATGTTTGGGCACACGGCAGGACTCGGAAGGAAAGGAACGCCATTTGAATTTTTGAGTGCAAAATTAGCTGCACTCATTAGCGGACGCCATGTCGGGTTTGAAGACTCCCTGAGGTGCCTAAACAATGGAGCTCCCCCATAAGTGACCCCATTTTGGAAACTAGAGCCCTCAAATATTTTTTCTAGATGTTTGATGTGCACTTTGAACCCCTGGGGGCTTCACAGAAGTTTATAACCGTGAGCCGTGAAAAGAAAAAAAATTTTTTTACCACAAAACTGTTGCTTCAACCAGGTAGCTTTTTTTTTTATCACAAGGGTATCAGGAAAAAATGCACCATAAAATGTATTGTGCATTTTCTTCTGAGTACGCAGATACCTCATATGTGGTGGAAATCAAATGCTTGGGCACACAGCAGGACTCGGAAGGCAAGGAGCGCCATTTCACAGCAAAATTGGTTGGAATTATTAGCGGACGCCATGTTGAGTTTGGAGACCCCCCTGAGGTGCCTAAACAATGGAGCTTCCCCACAATTGACCCCATTTTGGAAACTAGAGCCCTCATGGAATTTAACTAGCTGTTTAGTGAGCACTTTGAACCCCTGGAGGCTTCACAAACGTTTGTAATGTTCAGCCGTGAAAATATTTTATTCTCTTTTTTACCACAAAATTGTTTTTTCAAACAGGTAGCTTTTTTTCACAAGGGTATCAGGAAAAAATGCACCATAAAATGTATTGTGCAATTTCTCCTGAGTACACAGGTACCTAATATGTGGTGGAAATCAATTGTTTGGGCGTACGGCGGGGCTCAGAAGAGAAGGAGCGCCATTTCACAGTAAAATTGATTGGAATTATTAGCAGACGCCATGTTGCATTTGGAGACTCCCTGAGGTGCCTAAACAATGGAGCTCCCCCACATGTGATCCCATTTTGGAAACTAGACCCCCCCATACAAAAAAATTAGTTTGGCGAAATAAAAAATATAGACATCAGTAAAAAAAAAAAATGAATAAAAAAAAAAATATGAGCGCCTGCCACTAAGACCAGTGCCAAACGTGAGAGCAATGCACGAGTCTCGCATCGCATCATCCACTCCAGTCTGGAAGCGAGCAACTGCGCTGGATAATGCGATGCGAGAGGGCGGGGCGGCAGATGAGAAAGGGCACAGCGGATGGAAGATGGGAAAGGGCGCAGCGGATGGAGGAGCGGCATATGATGGGAAAGGGCGCAGCGGATGGATGATGGGAAATGGCACAGCAGATAGAGGAGCGGCAGAGGATGGGAAAGGGCGAAGCGGATGGATGATGGGAAATGGCGCAGCGGATGGAGGAGTGGCGGAGGATGGGGGGGAGGGAGGTGAGATGGGGATACCTACTTTACAGGATGGATCTAGGCAGCAGGATCACAGCAGACAGAAGAGGCAGCAGATGAAGGAGGCAACAGATTGAGGAGTGTGAGAGGGGGCAGTAGATGAAGAGGATGGGAGAGAGCAGGCAGCAGATCGGGGAGGGGGGCAGAGTCTGATGGGAGAGAGAGATGGCACATGGAGGAGGGGGGGGCCCTTTGGGGGAGGGGGGCCCCCAGAACATGGAGGGAAGAGGGTGGCGGGTGGCTTGCAGCACATGTGGGGGGAGGGTTGCTTGCAGCACATGTGGGGGGAGGGTGGCTTGCAGCACATGTGGGGGGAGGGTGGCTTGCATCACATGGAGGGGGAGGAGGTGTAGTAGCGATGGAGAAGGGGCAGCCAATGAAGGAGGCAGCGGCGGCCGATCGGGAACAGTGGGGGCCGATTCGGGGGCAGCAGCGGCTGAAAAAGGTGGGTGCGACGGCGGCGGGGACAGTGGCGAGCGTGTTGGCGGGGACAGTGACGAGCATGGCGGCGGGAACAGTGGCGAGCGTGGCGGCGGGGACAGTGGCGAGCGTGGCGGCGGGGACAGCGGCGGATCGGGAGCAGCGGCGGGGCGATCGGAGACAGCGGCGGGGCTGGTGGTGGCGATCGGAGCCGCGGCGGGGCTGGCGGTGGCGGGCGGGGCAATCAGAGACAGCGGCGGGGCTGGCGGTGGCGATCAGAGACAGCGGCGGGGCTGGCAGGGCGATCGGGGACAGGGGCGGGCGATCGGGGACAGGGGCGGGGGTGTGAAGATGTAATTTACCCTCTCACTGTATATGCTGTGATACTATGTCATGATATGTATATTTCCCTGGTTGTATTAGTTGTAATTCATGTATTTTCTTGGGGGAGCTACTGGTCTCAATGTGTCTCTCTCATACAATTGTAGTCTTGGCATCTAATTTGATTATGTAAATAGCCTGTCCTCTTCTTTCCAGAGTTGTGTATCTAATCTGTAATTGCATTGGCCAGTGAAGGAATAGTCATTGTTCTTTACAGCAGGGGATCCCTTCATCTACTGTGGCTGGCAGACATATTGGAGCCCTGTGATGGACCAAACCATTGATGATAGGATGTGTGACCCCTACCCCCTGAACAAACATGGTGGGCTGGTCAAGCAGCACAGACAATGCATTTCCCTTTTTGTAACTTCAGAGTGAGCTGAAACTTGAAGAGAGCAGGAGTCCCAGCCTGGGTGGCTGTGGACACGGACGGAGCTAGGCCTGTGTGGCGGCCCGTGGGATTGTGTGGAACTCTTTGGACTACTGTAAGGACGATTGCTTTGTTATCCGGTCCGAGGATTGTCGGGAAGGGCCCCCGAATCTGTTTTACGTGGACTTATCGTGTGCTGTTCCAGTGTTCTTGTGAATAAACCTGTTGGATCGTCCCTCGGCCTCGTCCATCCTTTGCTCTCTTGTACACCCCCGTCACAAACTGGTTGGCAGCGCTGGGATCAGAGCAGAAGGAATGGAGGACAATGGCTCAACATCAGGAACCAGCACTGCAGAGTACAAGACCTGGACTTTGGGGAGCCTGCAATCAAAGGCCCGTGAAGTAGGAGTTCGTTTCAAAGGACTCTCCAAGGAGCAGCTGATTGAGGCGCTAGAAGGAGTCTGCTCGCAAAATGACGTGGAGGAAGGATCCTCACAGCAAACGGAAGAAAGACGGCAGCCGGAGGTGAATACCCAAAAAAGTCAATGGGTTGTGTGGTACAAGGAGGAGATGGCACTGCTTGGAGATGAGGCCACCATAGAAGATAAGAGGGAGGCCATGCGTGGAGCTAAAGAGAAGGAGCGCAGGATGGAGGAGATGGCACTGCTGGATAAGGAGCTCGCTGTGGAAGCCGCGAGAGGTTCCAGACAGACTGTAACCCCAGCACCCATCATGAGGGAACTTCCCAGGGTGTCCCGCAAAGACTTTAAGCCGTTTAATGAGGCTGCAGGCGACATTGAGGGCTTCTTCCAGGACTTTGAGCATCAGTGTCGATTAATGGAAGTCCCGGACAGGGAGCGTGTCCGGCATCTGGTTGGGCTCCTAGAGGGGGGAGCTGCTGAAGCCTATAGAGCTATGGACCCTCGGTGGAACTGTGAGTATGCGGATAGTAAACAGACTATTCTAGAACATTATGCTGTGACCCCAGACACTTACAGGACTAAGTTCCGTACATTAGCCTGTGATGGGGAAGTGTCTTTCAAGATGTTTGCCCACAGACTGAAACAAGTATGCCATCGCTGGCTGGAGGGAGAGGAGGCCTTATCTTGGGAGACCTTCCTCCAGGTCATCCTAAAAGAACAATTCTTTGCCCAGTGCCCCGCTGAGATCCGGGAATGGGTGCGTGAGAGAAAACCAGCGACAGTGGAGGAAGCTGCTGCTCTAGCTGATGAGGTGCTCACCATCAAGCCTCAGTGGAGGGTTCTGTTGGAGGATGGAGAGACGCCTAACAGCTCCACAACACCGGATGCCCCCAGTTATTCTGTCCCCATTGTTCCCCGTTCCTCTAAGCCACCACCTGTTGATACCCGTGTTAATGTGCCTCCAGTTGCTTCTACTGCACTTTCTGGAATACGCCGGGGTCCCGGGCATTTGCAGGCCTCATGCCCAGCCAGCCCATGGAGGAATCATCCTCAAACCCCTACAGCACCTTCAGGTGGGAGCCGGCCTCCAAGTTCCCCTACCCCTTACCCAAGAGGACGCCTTGGATGGAGGGAGACCCAGCGCAGATGCTATCAATGTGGACAGCCAGGGCATCGGCAAGTGTCCTGCCCAGCTGTTCAAATGAGGACTGATCCTGCACCCAATCGGATTGTTAATTATTTACAGCCCAGTGCCATGGAGGAAGATGTGGCACCGTTATGTGAGGACTGGCCTAGTGACTCAGCCCCCCATGTTGCACCACCAGGAGTTTACGGGGTGCGACCCGCAGTTATGACGACTTCTGCTCATCGAGGTAAGCACTTGCAGGAGGTTGTGCTGGATGGACAGAGACTTGTTGGATTTTGTGACTCGGGTGCTTTCCTCACACTGGCTGATCCCCGAGTGGTTCGGCCTGAGGCAATCCATAGAGGACCTGGGATTGTTATTGAACTGGCTGGTGGACAATGGAGGACTATTCCCACAGCCACTGTGGATCTGAACTTTGGTTTTGGGGTCAGGCGATGTGTGGTTGGGGTGATGGGTGGTCTGCCTGCAGCTGTTCTCCTGGGCAATGATGTGGGAGAGCTACGATGCCAATTCGTGGCTGCATGAAGCCACATGTAAGTAACGCTCTGCCTGTGTGTACTTAACCAGTGACCTGTAGAGGTCCCTAGTACGTACACAAGTTGGGAGGGGGAGGGATTGTGAAGATGTAATTTACCCTCTCACTGTATATGCTGTGATACTATGTCATGATATGTATATTTCCCTGGTTGTATTAGTTGTAATTCATGTATTTCCTTGGGGGAGCTACTGGTCTCAATGTGTCTCTCTCATACAATTGTAGTCTTGGCATCTAATGTGATTATGTAAATAGCCTGTCCTCTTCTTTCCAGAGTTGTGTATCTAATCTGTAATTGCATTGGCCAGTGAAGGAATAGTCATTGTTCTTTACAGCAGGGGATCCCTTCATCTACTGTGGCTGGCAGACATATTGGAGCCCTGTGATGGACCAAACCATTGATGATAGGATGTGTGACCCCTACCCCCTGAACAAACATGGTGGGCTGGTCAAGCAGCACAGACAATGCATTTCCCTTTTTGTAACTTCAGAGTGAGCTGAAACTTGAAGAGAGCAGGAGCCCCAGCCTGGGTGGCTGTGGACACGGACGGAGCTAGGCCTGTGTGGCGGCCCGTGGGATTGTGTGGAACTCTTTGGACTACTGTAAGGACGATTGCTTTGTTATCCGGTCCGAGGATTGTCGGGAAGGGCCCCCGAATCTGTTTTACGTGGACTTATCGTGTGCTGTTCCAGTGTTCTTGTGAATAAACCTGTTGGATCGTCCCTCGGCCTCGTCCATTCTTTGCTCTCTTGTACACCCCCGTCACAGGGGGGAGCAACTTACCGATGGGCACCCGCAGAGACCGCTCTCCTCGGCTTTCAGGGACGGATACAGGTCACAGACCCCAGATCCACGGTGATTGGAGAGATCGGTCACAAGACCGGTCTCTCCAATCAGAGCTGGGCGTGGGTGAAGCACCGATCACCCAGCTCCAGCCAATGGCCATTGCTACAGCAGCAGTGATCAGGGCTGGATTTCAATGTTCCAGCCATTTTCAATGGCTGGAACATTACAGTGACTGTAATTGGCTGAGCGGCGTTCGTCAGCCAATCACAGCCTCTGTAGGTTTGGGGAGGAGGCACCACCCCTCCTGAGGTCAGGCAGAGGTCCCCTCCTTCCCGAATCTACCGTTTAATTAAAGAAATTGGACTCCCCGGGGCTCCGGGACCGCGATTTCGCCATGACGTACTGGGTACGTCATGGGTCGTTTAGCACCATGTCACCGTGACGTACCCAGTACGTCAAGGGTCATTAAGGGGTTAACTAAATGAAAATACAACTTTGATTATTCTATCACTACTTTATTATATATATATATATATATATATATATATATATATATATATTATTTATATATATATATATATATGAATCTATAGAAGGTATGTATTACATGGATACATTGTATATGAATAATAATAAATATCGAACAATAAAATTAATTTACCCAGAAATCCCCTTTATTTAGCCGAAAACCAAACCTAAATTTTTCTTCAAAGATTCAATCTATTATATTCATTTTCAACCTGAAGGAATCTCTGAAATTATTTTGTAACTCAATTTTTTCCCTTAAATGAGAAAGAATGTCTCTCTCTGAAAGACCACCCAGCTGTCGCTGGCTGTCAAATTCTCTGGACGACATTTTTTCTTTCAATAGTGACCAGGGGAGAGAATCTGCACAAGACACCTGTTTCTGTCTTTCAAAGCTTTTACTCATGATTTGTCTGGGATCATCAATATCTGATCCTGTGACCAATCCCTTCACTAGAGACAAGGGAAACAAAGGTTTTCCCTGTGGAAAAAGATTTTTATATGGTAATAATTGTGATGGATTGTATGATTTGTAATTTATATGCAATTTCCTGCGAATTTCATACATTTTGTCACAGAAATATTTGGATCTGGGAGACACTGTTGGTTTTTCACAGAATCTCTCCCTTTTTCGTGTTGGTTTTTCAGAATTAATTAATTTCTGTTTTGATTGACTTTGGTGATTTCTAACAAAATCGATAAATGTCGTACATTCGAATAGGGACTTTTTCTTTAATGCCACATTACAGGCTGCATTGTCAAGGAAATTAAATTTCTTGATGAATAAATGTATCATTCCATTCAGTCTGACATTTGGAATGACCGCCCTATATAAACGTTCAAAAACGGACATAAATGAGAACGTACTTTCATTCTGTTCAATTTGTAATTCCTTCAACATCTCATAATCTGGATTCGCTTCATTCCTTTCACAAAAAATGAGATTTTTCAGCCTTATGATATCATTATCATTTGAACAATCAAATGTCTCATTGTCAGAAGACTTTTTTAATACCAGCTGTCTGAAAAAATGTTGGGGTATCCACATACGAAATAACTGATTCGTCTCACTATTGGTTAAATTTAACTTTTCAATACTACTTTCAAATATTTCTGAATTTCTACATACATTTATTTTGGAATTATATGCAGGAATTAATTTGCATAAGTCCAAAAGATTCTTTCTAAGTTTGATCCCTAACTTAGTCTGTTCTATTTTTAGAAACTGATCGTCGCCATTTTCTCTCTGCACGTGTCCTACTTTGACAACTTTTTGCATGTCTCCTACTCTGGCTCCTCCCCCTTCTGGCTTCTCTACGTCATTTCCTGCTTTTTCTCCAAAGTCTCGAAGACATGGCACATGTCTACGGCCATTGTCAAGATTCTGATTTGCAAAATTACAGTCTAAATCTGACTTTTCATTTGCAACATTACAGTCAGAATTCACAATATCACTGACTGACATTTCAGGTTCTAAGCAGTCTTTGGATTTCTCTATCACTGACTTTCCTGACATTTCAGGTTGTCTATTTCCACCATTTTTACATTTTTCTAAGATTAACTTTTGAAATTCATAAACTAAATGACAGACATTCCTGATTTTCTGTTTCTCTCTATTAAAAGACATTGCACATTCTACATGTGAATTCTCAAGTTCACACTCCCCATAAAGGCATACCCAGAGCTCCTCTACATTAGAAATATCTGAGTAAGTGAACTGAAGTTTACTTTGCTTAACATAAGAAGAGATAAAATCCATTTTCTTACCTGAAATGATCAGATGATCTGATGGATGATCCTCTAAGACTCGATTCACCTTGTTCAGCACGTCCAATACTTCTTATGGACTGACTTTATCTTTCTTGCTCAAAGACACGTCAAAGGTTCACTTCTGTGGTTTTGTAACTCTTTAAAGTTCATTTAAAAAACATTCATGCGACTTGAACTTATCCGTATTTTCTAGGTTCTACGTGATTTTTATAAATTGTCGATTCCTGATACTTTGCAGGAGATAATTAATTACTTCTGACCCCACTTATGCAAAGTAAAGGAAGTAGTACAAAAATTTAAAGAAAAAATCAAGAATGGCTGGCTCTCCAAAATGTTAAAAATATACTCTTAAATATACTTTTCTTCAAATACGCGATAAGACGCATGAAAAATAGACTACAAAATGTGTAAAAAATAAATGTAGTTTATATATATAAAAATGATTGCTAAATTATAAAGTTGCAGTTCAGTTACAGAAAAGGGAAAAAAAATATACTGCATTAGCTTACGTAAAAGAGTTCAATGAGTCCATACTGATCAATAGAAAATCTTCATACATCTCTCCTTGGATCCTGAATGGTAAAGCAGGGGTGATATACTGTAGGCTTTTCAGCATGTGTTCATCTTGCAGCCTGGAAGGATTCTGGGACAGCTGACGACGTGCAGGAGTAGCCCCCTCCATCGTGTCATGTTATATGACAACTGTTCAAACCATATAGGGAAATTACTGCTGGACGCATGTCACATGGTGTAATCTCTAGAAGCTTCCAGATGGAAGGATATATATATATATATACCATGTCAGCACTTATGTATATTCAATATTGATATCTTAATATTTATTCCTTATAAGAACTTTATCAATAAACTAAGCCCTCCAACATAAACAGAACTGTGAACATATATGTCCTACTATAAAATGTTTGATAACTAGATGTATTAATTTTAATGTTTTAACACATTAATATTCAATAATCTGTATTCATTATAATTCGTGTTATAGGAATTTTAATCTCATATTAATAGCTGGATATTATCAGTAATTGTAGTTCTCTGTACTCATGATTCTGTATCTGCTGATGTATGATGAGGGGGAGTGTTAGCTTTATCTAGGCTTCTCCTGTCTGGCAATAGGGCAGAAGATAAAGATTTATTGAAGACCAAACAAAGTCTTATTTATAATAGATAATGGTCACAAGTTCGTTATCTGGTGAGCTGGGAATTAAGGGATTTATATGTTAAAGCTAGGGTGATATGTCATTGCTTGCAGCGGTTTCTTTGAAGCATAAAGGTACCGTCACACTTAGCGACACTCCAGCGATCCCACCAGTGATCTGACCTGGCAGGGATCGCTGGAGCGTCGCTACATGGTCGCTGGTGAGCTGTCAATCAGGCAGATTTCCACAGAGATCAGCCACCAGCGACCCGTGTAACGACACTGTGCTTGGTAACCATAGTACACATAGGGTTACTAAGCAAAGCGCTTTACCCGATGTGTACCTTGGCTACGTGTGCAGGGAGCAGGGAGACAGCTTCTAGAAGCTGCGGACGCTGGTAACCAAGGTAAATTCCGGGTAACCAAGCAAAGCACTTTGCTTGGTTACCCGATGTGTACCTTGGTTACCAGCGTCCGCAGAAGCCGGCTCCCTGCACATTCAGATCGTTGCTCTCTTGCTTTCAAACACAGCGATGTGTGCTTCACAGCGGGAGAGCAATGACCAAAAAATGGTCCAGGACATTCAGCAACGATCGGCGACCTCACAGCAGGGGCCAGGTCATTGCTGGATGTCACACACAGCGACATCGCTAGCAAGATCGCTGTTGCGTCACAAAAACCGTGACTCAGCAGCGATGTCGCTTAGTGAGACGTGGCCTTTGCTATAAAAAGACAGATGTTTCCCTGACTAGTGAGCAACAGGAGATGCTAGACTGAAGGATAACAGAGGATGAAGTAAGACAAGTCATAGCAGGTGCCTCTAATGGCAAATCTCTGGGCCCTGATGGTTATACCGCTGAATATTATAAGATTTTATTCACAGACCTGATATCCATCCTTACTAATGTTTTAAATGTAGTTTTCCTCCAAGGGATCCCCATAGACCGGTATACTGATTCACGCACCAGAGTTATCCCTAAATCAAATAAAGACCCACAACTGCCACAGTCTTACCGCCCTATCTCACTTCTCAACCACGATTATAAACTGTTAGCGAAAATTCTGGCAAGCCGCTTACAGGTCCTACTGCTGGATCTTCTCTGCGAGGCCCAGACGGGTTTTAGCCAAGGGCGAAGCAGTATGGCAAACATACGATTGGTGGTCGCGGCTACAGTCCTTGCCCAAGATCCATCGCAATCGGCTGCAATGCTGATGAGTCTGGATGATGAAATGGCCTTTGATAAAGTAGCATGGCCCTTCTTATATGAGGTTTTAGGTAGGGGAGGAGTCTGCCCAAAATTCCAACAATATATTCAATACCAACATACAAATGCCACCACCTGTGTGACAGTAAATACTTATACCACACCACCAATAGACCTCTTCCGAGGAGTCAAACAGGGGTGCCCCTTGTTGCCTCTTTTATTTAACCTCTCTGTTGACCCTTTACTACGTTATCTGTTGCAGACCCCTACCTTTAGGGGACTCAAGACTGGCTCTAGGGAGTAAAAATTGCTGCGTTCGCAGTTGACATCTTATTGATCGAGGCCAACCCTAAACAAGTCCTAGGTTCACTTTATACAAGACGTAGAAGCAATGGTTGACTTATCGGGTTACACTATAAACTGGGATAAAACAGAGGTAATGATGCTACGAGCCCCCCAGGCCATTGTGGGCATTGAGTTCTCCCTGCCAGTGGACTACCTGCTCTTTACAATATCTGGCAGTGAAAGTGACGAGGCTCCCGGCCAGCTTATATAATACTAATATCAAACTGTATATCGACAATTTAGAATCCACTCTGGTTAAATGGAAAATCTTCAGTTTCTCGTATCTGGGTAGAGCTAATCTAATTAACATGATAGAATTTCCACATCTTCTCTATCTTTTTCACACTCTCCCAATCTATTTGGCTCCTAAGGAGGAGAAGCGAATCAGCTACCTATATCGCTCATATATTTGGGAGGGTAAAAACCCCGTATAGCTTATAAATTACTCCAGAAGTTGAAGAGAAAGGGAGGAATAAATTTCCCCGATATTAAACACTATAATCTAGCATTTCTAATCCGGGCGGTGATGGATTGGTTGGGGGGGACATCTTGCTACACCCAGCATGACTTGGAGTGCTGCTGTCGCGGTCAGGGGGTGCGCTGCTCGACCGCGCTTGCGGCTCGGGTCCGGCTGCTGCTCGGTGGCTCGAGCGGTGGGCCGGATCCCGGGGACTCGAGCGGCGCTCCTCGCCCGTGAGTGAAAGGGGTGGTTTGTTGGGGTTTGGGATGTCGGTTTGTGACGCCACCCACAGTGTGTGGTGAGGTTGGGACACCACCGCTGCTCTGTACGGGGATCCCAGGAGCGATGACAGGGAGTAGCTGGGATGGTTTTCTCCCCTCCGTGGGTAGGGGGATTTTGGTGGTCCCGGGGCCCGGTGATGTTGACTGAAAGGTGGATGGCGGGGTTTGGCGAGGTGCAGGGTCACGGGCGCAGCGCGGTGCCAGACGACACGGTGGTACTCACTCAGCCAGTAACGTACACGGAGTCTCTGGTAAAACAAACGGCTGGATGGACGGGTCCCACAGGTGGCTGCGATGGTCACTCCCGGTAGGTTGGCGGTGACTGTCTCTCCCTGCACCGGTGTTGTGTTTTCGGCCCCGATGGCTTCCCACCGGTAGCCCGCTCCCCAGCGGTGTATTTGCCAGATGAGCCCCTTTTTGCCCGCAGGCGCTGGCGCTGGGATCTCTAGCTGTGGCGGTAGCTGTATTTCCCTTCACGGTTGAGCGGTTGCCTTCAGTCGGGTCTTTACTGCTGGGAAACCCCGGAGGTTCCTGTCGCTGACGGATTTGACCGGTTTAACGGCGATTCCAAGCCTGGTCGGGGTCCGTAGGCCCTGCCAGATTGTGCTGGCTTCTCTTCGCTCCCCGGTCCGGTACCGGCGGGCCACCGCCCGTCCCTGGTCCTTACGGTTGTGCGTCAATCGGCCTCTCCTGCAGACGGTCACCACCATCTGCCAACCTTGCTCTCCGGTGCCTGGGCCACGTACCCGGACACGGTCAGTCTGCTCCAGCTCCTCAACTACTACCTTCACTTTCCCTCCAGGAACTTCAACTAACTTGCTTTTCCCGCCTCCAGGGTTGTGAACTCCTCAGTGGGAGGAGCCAACCACCTGGCTCCACCCCACTTGATGTGGACATCAGTCCCTGGAGGGAGGCAACAAGGATTTGTGTCTGACTCTGATGTTCCTAACCGGGATGTGGGGTGTGTTGTTGCAGTACCTGTGACGTCCTGGCTTGTCCAGGGCGCCACACTGCCTTACACCAAGGCCAGCTCTCCACGCTCTCTTACACCTCCCATACACCGAGCTGTCAGTTAAAGTGAGAGCAAACCCTCTTCTGATTTCTACATGGAGGGCATGGCAGAAACTACGCCGGCATTTTCAGCTCTCTCCTCAGATGTCGCTCTATATCCCACTCACTGGTAATCCACATTTCCAACATGGTTACTCTCACCCTGTCTTCTATCGTTGGCATTCTCAGGGTATAACTTTAGACACTTGATCCAGAGGAACATCGCATGTACTCAATAGAGGCGCTGCAGGCTGAATATTCTATTGTCACATTCCTGTGTTTCATCACCTACAGGCTAGAGGTTATGTAACACAGCTATTGGCGGCTCTCCCTGAACGGGAATAAAGTCTTCAATGGGAGCAAATCAGTTCAACCTCTTTGATTAATAAGAAATTCCCCTGTCACAGGTAATGGAAGCTGTAGGTAGACAGGCGGACATCATGTAGCAGATATCCTGGAAAACCAGGGATGAGCAGCAAAGGCAAAAGCTGCAGTAGGCAGTAGAAATCCTGAAGACTACAGACAGGCTGCAGAGGTTCTGAAAGCCACAGGCAGACAGGTAACTGAGCCGCAGAAGTCCTGAAGACCTCAGACAGGTGCAGACATACTGGAACCAAAAGGCAGATTGGTAGCTGAGGTGCTGGAATCCACAGATAGTCTGGAGATGTTCTGGAGACTTCAGACAGGTCGCTGTGCACAGACAAACTAAAAGGCTACGTGCAAAGCCCAAAATGGTGCACAAGAACGTTTAGCAGACCGGAAGAAAGGAGCAGATCCCAGACACAGGACAGGCGTGTAACAAGTGTGTGTTATCATCCAAATATCCAACAATGATCCATAAAATTGTGACAACTCTGAATTTTTCTTATCCTTACATCTATGGATTATTTTTTTCTATTGATCTATTATCCCCTTTATCAGTGAATACCATTTATTTTTATCCTTTATCAAGTAAAATAATAATTGCAGATATTGGAAGTCATTCTTTTATATTGGCCCAAATCTTTACTTAAGGGCTGTTTCACACATCCGGCATTTTGCCGGATTGCCATATCCGGCCCACTCCAGTGCAGTGCAATACTGTACAATGGCATTGTGGTAAGCTGTGGTCACATGACAGCATGCGACCGGAGCTTGCCGCAATGCTATTATACTGTACTGGACTGTACTGGTGTGGGCCGGATCTGGCAATCCGGCAAAATGCCAGATGTGTGAAAGCACCTTAACATTACACAATGTACATATCACATTCCTCTAATAATGGGGACAATCTAGTTAGACCTTTATCAATCCATTCTGTGACATTCCCAAAGTGCTCACAATTCCTGTTCTTCCAGATCAGAGCACAACATAAGTAATAACCTATACTAAAATGGATTTTATTTATTTCCAACAGAGATCAAATATTTTTCCACTCCAAATTTGTCACCGGTTTGTCCCAGGAGTTCCACTTCTAGGGGGAGATCGATTGCCGCCGTTCTCTGCACCATTTGGCTCATAGCGCAATGTCGGGCAAACACCTTCTGATGGTTTATAGACACTGTTTGATGTCTTAAGGCTGCTTTACACGCAGTGAAAGCCCCCTCCTCCTTTGTTTGTGCGTCACGGGCAAAACGCTGCTCGTGGTGTACAATATCGCTAGTACCCATCACACTTACCTTCCTAGCGACGTCGCTATCGGCGCCGAACAACCTCTTTTTTAAGGGGTAGGTTTGTGTGCCGTCACAGTGACGTCACACAGCGGCCCGCCAATAGAAGCGGAGGGGCGGAGACCAGCCGCATTAACGACACGCCCACTTCGTTGCCGAAGGACGCAGGAACGCTGTTGTTTGTTGTTCCCGGGGTGTCACACATAGTGATGTGTGCTGCCTCAGGAACGACGAGCAACCTGCGTCCAGCACCAGCAACGATTTTTGAAAATGAATGACGTGTCAACAATCAACGATTAGGTGAGTATTTTTGATCGTTAACACTCGCTCATAGGTGTCGCTAGCGACGCCGGATGTGCGTCACGAACTCCGTGACCCCAACGACATATCGTTAGCGACATTGTTGCGTGTAAAGCCCCCTTAATTCTCATTGTATAAGAAAAAGAAAAAATCCTCTCCAATTCAAACAAGTAAATCTCAAAGAAAATCCCTCACAATAACTATTGCGCGGACACTGCAAAATTCTACAGATCTGGAATCTTCAGACTGTAATCCTGATAATTTATTCTAATATGTCATTCAGAGAATTCTGGAATTCAGAAAATGAAGAGGAGGAAGGAGAACCAATAAGAAGGATATGAGAAGATCTCCAATACGGAACAAGAAAAAATGAACTTGAATATGAATGAATTTATGGATAATGTGTGATGAGTGTGTCCCGCTCTGAGGAGACCTCTGGCAATTCTAGGATCAGAAGGTCACAGCACCTTATTGTACGCAGGTCTACAACTTGATTTGAGTGAATCTACTTTCTTTTAGTGCTGTAGGGGTTAAGGACTCTTTCCTGGCTGGCTGTCCTTTGTAGCCTTTATCTCAGGTTCGTCTCTTTTCTGGCCACTGCCATTCGTTATAAAAAGTCATATATCTTACCATCTTACCCCGGTTATAGATTCTCATTTTAAGCTGACCTCTTTGGAAGGAGCCTGTCTTTGAAAGAAGCTGAGGAGTTGTGATTATTGCTGCTGTGGTGTTTAGCTGCATTGGAAGAGCTTGAAATGTCTTTGCTTTCTATGTCTATTTTCCCTTTATCTCCTTTACCTGTTGTGTTAATGCCGTATTGAGACTACTGCTCTTGCCTGCCTTCTCACTAGCCAGAGCGAATGAGTGCCTAGGCACGTGATGACGATGGGGGGGAAGGACCCGTATAGGGACATTAGGGAGCGTAGGGTACAGACTCAGGTAAGTTGCAGGAGATGTCTCCTCTCCGTATCGTCATGCCCTTCCTTTTTTACCATTTCCATTGTTACCCTTGTGTTACGCTGCAAACCGAGTGTCTGTACGCTCTGGCATGACGTAATATTTTGGTTTTGACAACCACAGTTTTATCGGTTGAGCAGATCGAAGTCCTGGACAGGGGTTTAAATTTTGTCCCAGCCATTTTTTTTGCTGAGGATAGAAACGTTTCAGGTCAGAATTACTCTAGTGATAAATTTACAGTGAAAAAATTTGAAGGATTCTCCTTCTCTGAACAGAAGAACATTGTAATGCTAAACTAAATGGAGGAGGATCATAATTTGGAAGAATTGGTGGAGGATCATGATGTAAAGACAAAGGTCTCAAACCCTCATTATTATCCAGTAAAATCTCGAGCACCATCATTACACATGTTCCAGAATATAATAGCAAGGAACCAGTTGGCTCCGCACTGTTACGTCTCCTCTAATAAAAATAAAGTATATAATGTAACAAAAATTCAATTTATTGCCGATTGTCAACTTAAAATAACAACTATTTGGTTATACGGACGTCAGACAAGGCGGGATGTATAGTGCTATTGATGCCTCTTTATATAAAAAATGAGAATATGACATTTTGGAAAATAATACTACTTACCGTAGATTACAATCAATCCAGCTGATGTCTTTTCTATATCATTATATAATATGTTGGATGAAGGTTTGAAAATTGGTTTTTAAATAAACATATAATAAAATTACTTTTTATAAATGTCAAACGTGTTTTTCTGTAAACTTGCCGGGTGTGATGGCGGCATCAGACGCTGTTCAGACCACAGGCTGTGACACTCCGCACTATACTCTCTCTGTGCTTCTGAGCTGCACAAGCGAACAGCTGTGTCCTCATTAGTGATCGGACTAGCAGGAGTTAATTTCCTGCCTACTTTTCAGATTAAATATATAACATTTAATAGCGTATGGCTTCAGGATGTGGTTTCTAGATTAGGAGGAACAAAGCTACCTGTAACATGTGTCCAATCGACCTGTATAAGCAGAGTCCCTGATTCCAGCGATGTGTCACTTACTTGGCTGCTTGCTGAAGTTTTGATAAAAATCAGTTTTATCTGCTTAAGATCTACCAGTTCTAGAAATGCTGCTCTGTGAATAACCTCACCCACACCACTGATTGGCAGCTGTGTACAATAAGCATAGACAGAAAGCTGCCAATCAGGTGTGGGGATGGGGTTATAGAGAGCTTATGGAGATAGAGGATACATGGCAGCAGATTTACTAGTTATCTAGTGATAAGCCCCTAGCGATAATACAGTGACTTTATCAAAACTACACCAATAAACTCAGAAAATTATACATCATTGGAATCAGAGTCCCTGTCTGTCACATGTGACAGACAGTCCTGTGGTGTCCGGCAATAGAAGGTCACAGCGTCTGGCTGTGCAAAATGGTCCCTGACTTTCTATTGTTCCTGCTGTCAGTATTCAGTGTACTAGGTATTTCCTCTGCTGGGTTTTCATCCTTTTCCCTTTGGGACCCAGTGGAGCTCCTCTTCCTTTCAGCTGTTAATTATCTGTATTTCCCCTTGGGCTTAAATTCATTAATTTTCCCTGGACTTGTGCTAGTGATATTCAGTGTTATCATCATCATCCATCATTCATCATTCATCAATCATCATCATCTAGCACCATTTATTCCATGGCGCTTTACAAGTGAAAAGGATATACATAAAAAACAAGTACAACAATCATGAACATTACGAAAACAGACTGGTACAGGAGGAGAGAGGACCCTGTCCGCGAGGGCTCACAGTGTACAGGGGATGGGTGAGGGTACAATAGGTGAGGACAGAGCTGGTTGCGCAGTGGTATAATGGACTGAGGGTTACTGCAGGTTGTAGGCTTGTCGGAAGAGGTGGTTCACAAGCCCTGGATGCAAGCAGGCGACTTGCATGAATCAGTAGGATCGTTGCTGCTCAGTTTACTGAACTTCTTACTGAGTCGTCTAGAGATCAGTTATTGTTTTCCCTTGTTTGTTATCTATTTGTGTCCTTTAGTGCCTAGTGGGGTTGACGAAGAGCTCATCCCACCTAGGGCTCAGATCAGGGTCAGCCTAGAGTCACGTATCCGGCTCGGTGCATAGGTGTGGAACCTATCAAGGGTGGTGAGGGAACCCGGTGCCCAGCGGTAGGCTTTGTCAGGGGTCACTATCTCCCCCTTCCCTAGACACAGGGTTTCCCTTTCACCTGGTACTTCCTCATACCTAGCGTGACACTGACTTTATATTATTCTGATTTTTAATTAAGAAATAAACACTTAGTGACAGAATCCCTTCAAAAAACCCCAGCATAGGTATCATAAATGTTACTTACTCTTCATTAGGAGATAGGCCCCTTTCAGTTCTGGTCTCTTCTACACTCATAATCTAAACTGTAATAAAGGTTTGTGGGCAGAGATGAGCGATCCCGAACAGTAAAGATTGTACAGAACACAGACTTTATAAAAAATATAAATCAGTGATCGAGTTCGGGTGCTTTATGTATCCTAACCACTATCTAGCATCAGTGTGCTCGGGTACACTCGGTACTAACCACAGTGCGAGCCGCTTGAAGAGTTTCAATGGCTTTCCCTGGGGGTAAAAACATCTTTATAGACTTTACTCTCCTGGAAATGCTCTGTTTATGGCTGGATGCATGTGGGCAAAGACCGAAATACCCAATCAGTGACTTCCATTGGGATTCAGGTTAAGTCCGGTTCCCAAACTGAACTTTAGATAAAGTCCATCTGAAAAAGCCGAACCCGAACTTCATCGGGTCCGTTCATCTCAATTTGTGGGTAGCCCTGCAAAAAAAAAAATCCCTTGGATATCAGACATAGAAAATCATTAAGTTTTTTTACTACACCAATTATTCTTTGTAAAGGGATCGTTTTTATAACATAAAGGGCCCAATTTATGCGGGGACCACTCCTGATTCATGAAGTGGTGCATGCCTCTTCATGAATCTGGAGCGTTTGATGAGTGGCATGTGCCTCCTTGTGCCATGCTAGAAATATTACTCCCATCAGACACTGGAGTGAGATTTCTGGCATAGGGAACGCCACAGCTTGTCATGAATTGAAGGAGCTGTGGTGTCATGCCCATCCCACCCAAGCTCTGCTAATTTTGCAGTGAAAATGCCAAAAGCCGCCAAAATGTGGCACAACTATGAATTGATCCAAACTTTTGTGACTTTTCAAAGCTTTTCTACCACTTTTTTTGCCATAAAAGCTTTGATAAATTGGGACCAGAGTATCTTAACAACTTCCACATATCTAGGATGCATAGGGTGATTCAATTCTCTCCTGTCACGGCTGGGTATAGAAGCTATACTGGCTGTATAGTACACTACAAAAGAGAAGGGGAAAAGAATGCCCTATTAGTAGGGAAAGGGGGAGGTGGTGACCCCTGACAATAACGTGCATCTCACCCTCCCCAACCCTATAGAGGTCCTGCACATTTCGCTGAGCAGGAATACATCACCCTAGGCAAACCCTGATCTGGGCCCTATGTAAGGATGGTGGGTATGAGCTGTTCATCAACACCACTAATGCTAAGGGAGACAAACAGAAATAATACAGGGGAAAAAGATGCTACCATGTGAGCCCATTTACATAGCAAAAGTCAAAAACCCTTTTCTTAAGAGCAGTTACCACAAAAGCCTTTGGAACAACAAGAGGAGATGACCACTGCAGACCACAGCCAGGAACAACTATAAACCACACCCAAAGCACTCCAGGGTGAGGTTTATAAAGGAAGTTAGAGGCTGGCACCCGAGTCTGCTACTGCAGAAGCAGAACTGTCAGATAACAAGACGTGCTGCCAATCTCTGGGATTTTCTGATTGATTGCTCTCAGTGAGAGAAACAAAATTATAATCTTGTAGTTATGATATCTTTTATCTGCCCCCCAATGGCTTGCCCGAGTTTACCAAGGGCTAGACTAGGAAATCTAAAACAAACCATGGAGGCCGTAGGAGGAAAGTTTAATAAACAAGTGTACTGGAAGGAAATGCGTAACTCCAAAAGCCGCTGCCGTAAAGGTAAAGTTGACTGTGAATCATTCACAATTACCACCTGCCCATCCATCTGTTAGACCACTATTATGATTGGGGGTCCCAGGTAGCGCTAGACAATTGTCTATTGGAGGCCAGAATGCTCTCCTGCACCTGCATGATGTGACAAGTGCCGAGACGGTTTCCAGTGTGCGCGCACCAATGTCAACAGGGTTAGGGTACTTTCACACTTGTGTTGTTTTCCTTCCGTTACAATCCGCCCTTTTGGAAAACAGCGGAATCCGTTAACGGATTCCGCGGTTTCCCATAGACTTGTATGGATGACGGATTGTGCCAAAAGGACCTGCGTTGCTTCCGCTGGGCGACGCTTCGTTGCTTCCGCCCAGCGGGAGGAACGCAGCATGTAACATTTTTTTGAGCAGCGGAATCCTTAGTATTTCACTGCGCATGCTCTTTTTTTTTTTTTTTTTTAAATCACAAACTTTATTTTGTCTTGCGGTGGCCGAACGTTCAGCTGAGCGCCTGCCCGCCGGCATGCCCGGCCGCTGGCAAGTGAGAGCGCTCAGCTGAGCGACCGGCCGCTGGCTATTGAGAGCGATCAGCTGATCGTTCACAATAGTCTGCTGCCGGTAAAACTGTAAAGAAGAAAAAAAAAATAAAAAAAAAAAAAAGCTTTCCGTTGTTTTGTACGATCCGTAGCATCCGTTGTGCCACTATATGCAACACATCCGTTGCATCCGTCACACAACGCAATGCTACGGAAGCCGTCCAACGCAAGTGTGAAACTAGCCTTAGCTATGAAGAAAAGTCAGAGAGAACTCCCTACACTTGGGTCTCAAAGAGAAACTGGCTCAAAAGCTGAAGGCTCATGTGCTGTGAGATCCTCTGCAGTAAATAGGAGCTGGAAAGAGAAATCATGCAAAATAGGGTCTTATCCAAATAAAATCAAAGGTGAAACATCTCAGAAAGGCTCAGCTTGTGTGGGTGTGCAAGTCTCAACCACCATAAAATGCCTGAGGCCACTGCGGAACCCACGTGGAGATACAAACAATGGAAAGAAGAAAAGGGTTAATCTCCTGCGCCGCCAAACCATTCCAAATGATGTAGATAAAATGTGATTTATTGATCAACGCGTTTCAAAGCCCTCAGAGGCTTCTTCATCAGGACAATCATATACAGGTAAAAGGCACATATATATATCGTCTAGTAAATGAGGGGGCGGGTGCTCACATTGATCAGAGAAAAAATAATCAAATGACATGTTACAGAAAAAATAACACAAATATGTTGTTAATAATTCTCATAAAACCACTGTAAAGAAATACAATGTGATAAACACCAAATAAATAGATAAATACAAATCAGTAGGGATCAGAACCCCAAAATAAAAAGGGAAAAAGGACGTGTATTTATCCATTAATAACCATAGGAGCCACCAGAGAAGATCGGTGTCATAATCCAAATCGCTTGTAATGAGTAACAACATTGTGAATACAAGAACAGAAATGACTGCAAACACAAATGTATAGTTCTTATAAATACACATATTAGCTGAAATCAGCCATTTAGCTCCAGCAACAGCTTCTTTTCTCATTCTCCTCACTCTAAACTTGTTAATAGTAAAAAAAAACAAAAAAACAAAAACCTATAGATTTGCTCAGGACATGAATATCTGATAAAAAAAATATTATAATAACTACTAATTAACATCACGTAAAATGTATCAACAAACATGAAGCAAAAATAAAAAGGGGAAAACACCGTGAGGAGAGTGTATGAGAACTCCCCATACTGTGAAGTCAGTCCCTTAGAGGTGGTATAGGACGCAATGAGCCCAGGACCAGTGTAGGGCTACACCCGGTCAGGAGGGTGATAAAGAAAACGAACCAACGCAATTAACCCCCAGTAGTCCCCAATTCAGATTGAAAGAAAAAACAACTCCAACATAGTAATAAAACCATCACAGCAGGAAACATTCTGGAGGAGGGAACCAAATAAAGGTAAGAGATACATAGACCCTGTGTAGACCCTGTGTATATATCCATCATTCATTCCATAAGTAGTAAGGCAGGATGATCATTGAATGCATCAAAACTGTTGTATTAATATTTAAAGGGGCAGCTTGTGGAGTGAGTTGTGCACACAATTGCGTGCATTTAAAAGGGATAAATCTCATATGATTATCTACTGATGAAGAGAATGCAAAATCATATACAATAAAACTAAAACAAATAGTAGTACCCACCCTCAACGAGACAGAATGGATACTATTAAGTCTAATAAAAGGTAATAGTATAAAAAATAAATAGTATCTATGTATTTATTAAATTGGTTGGTAAAAATATCCATATATCTAATAGTTTAATATCATGCAATGATTAATCATTAAAAAGTTAAACGATGTAACAATAGAATCCAGCATTCAGTCCAGGGCGGGGGAGGGACAAGAAACACTATTAGATTTCCACATGGAGAATAGATAATGGACTTACATATATTAACTAGTTAAAAATAATTATTTAAAAATATCCGTAACTTCATTCAGACCCAATGGATTCAAAGTCTTCAATTTATGGATCCAGAAAGTTTCCTTCCGATTCAAAGTCTGAATACGGTTAGGAGCTTCCACTGGGATTTGCTCATTTTGGGTGATCCTGAGCTTATTGTGAACCAGAGTACAATGCCTCGAGAGTCCATGGAGCAAAAACCCTTTGGCAATATTGTGCCTATGAGAATTAATCCTCCGATGCAGGGGTTGTGTCGTCCAACCTATATACTGTTTACTACATTCATAGTCTATCAGGTAGATCACAAAACTCGATTAGCAATTGAGGTGTTGTTTAATTGGATAACCCTAAAGATGTATCAACAGGCGAACAAAAAGTGTTCCTGTTGTGACAAATGGATTTGCAGCACATGCATTGCGGTGTCATACATTTGTACGATCCCCTTGTTCTGATAACCGGTCCACTCCTGTCACCCCCAACCTTTAACCTGCTGGGGGCCAAAAGATTGTGAAGTGTTGGTGCTCTTCTAAACGTAAGTGCAGGAAACCTGGGAAGCATTTTACCCAATATTGGGTCATTAGTCAAAATGCTCCAGCGTTTTTGTAGAATGTTCCTTATTTTTATGCTGTCAGAACAATATGTAGTGACAAAATTGGTACTGTGGGAATAATCACAATCAGACAGTTTTGTATGTAATTAAATCTCCCTGATTCAATTTGCTAGAATCAACAAAAGCTTACTTGATTAGCCTTTTGGGATATTGCTTGTCCAAAAACCTCTCAGAAAGGATCTTATGGTCATGTCACACACAACGACAGCGACGACGACGTCGCTGCTAAGTCACCATTTTCTGTGACGTAGCAGCGACTTTGCTAGCGATGTCGCTGTGTGTGACATCCAGCAACAACCTGGCTCCTGCTGTGAGGTTGCTGATTGTTGCTGAATGTCCTGGATCATTTTTTGGTTGTTGCTCTCCCGCTGTGAAGCACACATCGCTGTGTGTGACAGCGAGAAAGCAACGAACTGAATGTGCAGGGAGCCGGCTTCTGCGGACGCTGGTAACCAAGGTAAATATCGGGTAACCAAGCAAAGGCTTTTCTTGGTTACCCGATATTTACCTTGGTTACCAGCTTCCGCAGCTTCTTAAAGCCAGCTCCCTGCACATGTAGCCAAGGCACACATCGGGTAACTATAAGCAAATCGGTTTGCTTATTAATCCGATGTGTACTCTGGCTACGAGTGCAGGGAGCCAGCGCTAAGCGGTGTGTGCTGGTAACCAAGGTAAATATCGGGTAACCAAGTGAAGCACTTTGCTTGGTTGCCCGATATTTACCTTAGTTACCAAGCGCAGCATCGCTTCCACGCGTCGCTGCTGGCTGGGGGCTGGTTACTGGTGAGATCTGCCTGTTTGACAGCTCACCAGTGACCATGTAACGACGCAGCAGCGATCCTGATAAGGTCAGATCGTAGTCGTGATCGCTGCTGCGTCGCTACATGTGACCTAGGCTTTAGACTGCTTCACAAAATCAGCATGCAGGGTACAATTTTTTTTTATTCGCTTAAACTGATTGGATGGTATGTTGCGCATCCATTTATAGTAGTGCCCACTATTATAGTGAACATAACGGTTAGCATCGACCTTTTTAAAAAACGTCTTGGTCAGAATGCGATTCCCATTGTGAAAAATGGTAAGATCTAGGAAGTCTACACTAGTATTGCTCAAGATTGGTGAAAATGTTAGGCCCCAGTTGTTGTTATCTGTTGCAGACATGAAACTATTGATATTACTGGCAGAGTTGTCCCAAATAATAAAAAGGTCATCAATGTACCATTTATATAGCACAATGAGACCTGATAAATCATTGTTAAAGATAAAAATAAACTCGAAGGTGGCCATAAACAAATTTGTATACGTAGGTGCCACCTTCGAGTCCATTGCGGTCCCGAGTGTCTGTTGGTACATGTTATCAATGAATGTGAAGAAATTATTATTTAGAATGAATGACATGCCTTACAAAATAAAAAAATTCCGTATTGGAGGAATCCTGTCATCTGTTTCCAGAAAAAAATCAAAACATAATAAACCCAAATTGTGGGGAATATTAGAATAGAGACAGAGACATCCATGGAGATGAAAACAAAAGAATCTTTCCATGGAATGTCATTAACCAAGCCTATAAGTTGGGTAGAATCCCTTAGATAACTGTCCATTCTATTAACATGGGGGTGCATTATAAAGTCGATGTATGACGCTAAATTGGATGTTAAGGAACCGATCCCTGAGATTATCGGACGACCCGGGGGTTTGGATAAATCTTTGTGTATTGTTGGCAGATGGTAGAAAAATGCCATAGCAGGGTTAACTACTGTGAGGAATTTTTCTCGGTCTTAAAATATTAGAGGCAATGGCTCCTTTAATTATGTTGTTATATTGTAAAACGGCTAGTTGATAATCCTTTTGTGTCGCCCGCCGGTAATTTGTGGGATCAGATAGGATTCTGAAAGCCTGTGCTATATAGTCTGATTTATTCTGTAGGACATCTCCCCCCCCTTTATCCGCTGGTCTGATGATATTATTATTCCCTTTTAGAGAGCTTAATGCCCTCTTTTCAGATCTGGATAAGTTATAAGGAATATTTCCGCATTGGCTTTTTAACAGGTTGAAATCCTGAAGCACCATTTCACATAATGTGTGTAAATTGTGTCCTTTACTTTCCGTTGGATAAAAATTAGAGGTCCTTCTAAGGTCAGAGTGTAAGAATTGATCGGTGACCAAATCACCTAAAGGTGCACTATTGGATGTCGCCCTACCTGCCATAATGGTATAGTGTCTCTGCAGAGTCAATTTTCTAATAAATGTCTGTAGATCGGTAAATAAATCAAATTGTTTTATATTAAAAGTGGGACAAAAAGAAAGGCCCTTATTAAGTAAAGAAATTTCAGCAGTAGTAGGTGTATAATCTGAAAGATGAAATATATTATTTCTCTTATTTCAGCATCCAGCAGATAAACTTTTTTCCCTTTTTTGCTTTGTTTTGGCTCCAGCTCTGGTCCCTCTGTAACGCTTTTTCTTTTTACCGACTTTGGAGTTAGATAATTGATTATCACATTGTTCTGACCGGGGATGGCCTTGGGTAAAAAAAGCACTAATGTTGCAGCATAAGTGGAATTATCAATAGTGATAAGTTTATTATGATCAGGTAGTGTAGAGGATGAACCAGGGGTTGCAGTAAAATCCTATATATTATCATGAATGGTGAGATCAAGCAAATCAAATGAAGTATTGTTACATGTATTAGATACTAGAGGGTTAGTATATGTATCAGATGCCAGAGGGTTAAGGCCCAGTCACACACAACGACTTCCCAGCGATCCCGAAAAACGATGCGACCTGATAGGGATCGCAGGTAAGTCGCTGGGAGGTCGCAGGTGAGATGTCACACAGTCAGATCTTACCAGCGATGCAGGAACAATACAGGTCGCAGTAGCGACCTGTATAACGATCTCAGCAGTCACTGTGACCCTGTCACAGTGTCAAACACAGCGATGTGTCCTGCCCAGCAGGACATCGCCTTTGAAGAAAATGGCCTGGACCATTCTGTAACGACTAGAGATCTCACAGCAGGGGCCTGATCGCTGGTAGGTGTCACACATAACAAGATCGCTAACGGGATCGCTAATGCGTCACGGAAACCGTGACTCAGCTGCGATCTCGCTAGCGATCTCGTTATGTGTGACGGTACTTCTTTTAGATACAGAGTCAACTATTCCAATCTCCTCAAAGGAATTAGCTGCCATCAAAGAAACCAGAGATCTCTCTTTCCTCAATTTATCAACTTGCGTCTGAATTATAGCCAAATCCTGTTGTGTATCAGTGTTCAATTTGTCTGTATTGGTATCAAAAACCTTATTAACATCTAAGGACAGAGTATTTGCCCCCATAAGTGTTGTTCTAGTAGTTATAAGAGCAATAGAAGAAATGTGTACTTTAATAACCTCAATAGAAGAAGGAAGAGATGAGTATTTCTCAAGGACTGTAGGGGGGTAGTGGTCCATACAGGAGGGGTCGCTTGGACAATGTTTTGTGAACTATTGTCTCCAACACTGGCTAGCAGTGGAGAAGACACACTAGGATCAGCAGAATGTGATCTAATGCTACTGAATTGCTGAAACCTATATATCTTATATCTACTGTTGGTGAAACCCCTTGTGTGGTTAGAACCACTCACGGTGGAGCCTTTTCACACAGGCTTCTCCCCTATGTGAATTTTGTGATGTCTAACAAGGTCTGATTTCTGAATAAAACATTTTCCACACTCTGAACATGAAAATGGCTTGTCCCGTGTGTGAAATCTTTGATGCCCAACAAATTCTGATTTCCGAATAAAACATTTCCCACATTCTGAACATGAAAATGGCTTCTCCCATGTGTGAATTTTCTGATGCGAAACAAGGTTTGATTTCTGACTAAAACCTTTCCCACACTCTGAACATGAAAATGGTTTCTCCCCTGTGTGAGATCTTTGATGCATAACAAGTTCTGATTTCCAAATAAAACATTTCCCACATTCTGAACATGAAAATGGCTTCTCCCCTGTGTGAGATCTTTGATGCATAACAACATTTGATTTCTGGTTGAAACATTTCCCACACTCTGATCATGAAAATGGCTTCTCCCGTGTGTGAATTTTCTGATGTCTAACAAGGTCTGATTTCTGACTAAAACCTTTCCCACACTCTGAACATGAAAATGGTTTCTCACCTGTGTGAGATCTTTGATGCATAACAAGATTTGATTTCTGGTTGAAACATTTCCCACACTCTGAACATGAAAATGGCTTTTCACGTGTATGAATTTTCTGATGCAAAACAAGGTTTGATTTCTGACTAAAATCTTTCCCACACTCTGAACATGAAAATAGCTTCTCCCCTGTGTGAGATCTTTGATGCCTAACAAGATCTGATTTCTGGTTGAAACATTTCCCACATTCTGAACATGAAAATGGCTTCTCCCCTGTGTGAAATCTTTGATGCCGGACAAGTTCTGATTTCCAATTAAAACAATTCCCACACTCTGAACATGAAAATAGCTTCTTCCCAGTCTGATATTTTTGATAATCAATAAGGTTTGATTTTCGAGCAAAACATTTCTCACATTGAGGAGATGAAAACGGATTTTCATGTGTCTGAACTTTTTGAAGGTTAACAAGATGTGATTTCTTGGTAAAACATTTCCCACATTTTGAACATGAAAATGGTTTTTCCTTTGAATGAGCCATTTCATGTTCCACATCCCTTCCGTAAGTTTTCTTTTGCTGACAATTCTGTGATAAATCGGAACTTTGGACTTGTTTGAAAAGATCTGATGATAAAGCTTTCCGAAGAAGGACTGGAGGTATATCTGGGACAACAGCATGCTCTTCATATGTATCATGTGTGATACTTTCATCATCTGTTATAAATTCTGAAGATATAAGATTTCCATCTGAACTCCCAATACAGTCATCGGCTAAAAATAAACACAATGTTATTATTTTTTAAAGATATTATCTTGAAAGTACATTTACTTTTTTAAACAAGAACCTCATAAATTAAATTAGGAAATAATGTATTCTGATTGTGTTGTCCAATTTCGACATCTTAAGGCCACTTTACACGCTTCGTTTTATCTGACGATATGGCGTCGGGATTAAGCCTGTTTTACACGAGACGATAGATTGTGCAATAGCACAATCGATCGTACCCGTCCCCGTCGTTTTTGTGTCACGGGCAATTAGTTGCCCGTGGCGCACAAACTCGTTTAACCCCCGTCACACGTACTTACCTTCTGGACGACCTCGCTGTGGGCGACGAACGTCCACTTCCTGGAGTGGGAGGGACGTTCGGCGTCACAACAACGTCACACGGCAGCCGGCCAATAGAAGCGGAGGGGCGGAGATGAGCGGGATGTAAATATCCCGCCCACCTCTTTCCTTCCATTAAGCCGTCGGGTGCCGCGGGACGCAGGTATAGCTGCTGTTCATCGTTCCCGTGGTGTCACACGGAGCAACGTGTGATCCCACGGAAACGATTAACAACCGCCGCCATTTTAATTAAACAATTTTATGAAACCTAGCGACGAGTACACGACTCACGATTTGTGAGTGATACTGCGTCGCTCGGAGGTGTCACACGAGACGACGTCGTGCGGTATGCCGGATGTGCGTCACGAAAACCGTGACCCCAACGACACATCGCACAATCTATCGTCTCGTGTAAAGCCCGCTTTACAGTTTGTGACGCACTTTCGTCATCGTTAGCGACATCGTTGCGTGTGACACCTACGTGCAACTCCGAATGATTGCAAATAGGGTAAAAAAAAACGTTGATCGTTGACACATCATTCAGTTTCAAAATATTGTTTGTCGTTTGGAACGCAGTAGACATATTGCTACGTTTGACACCCTGCCAATGACGAATAACATCCACATGACCGCCTTGGTCAAACAATATATCGCTGAACGATGTAGCGTTGTTTGTGAGATGTGTACATGTGACCGCTACTAAACGACCTATGTTAGATCTCGGCAAATCATAACAACGATCTTGGGTGTCAAATCGCTAACGAGATCACTAGCGATGTCGTTGTGTGTATAGCAGCCTTAAGAGTTACATCTTTGTTAATGTAGATCTCCCATTCTTAGCACCAGTTCTCTGGAATGTGCTACAGTAAATAATCTGATTGATTGTCACAATGTGTTTGCAGGATAAGGAGGGACAGGAGGCTCCTATACTGTCCCTCACCCTAGGGGACCCTAAGCTATTCCTAACCTGTGGATTACCCCTGATGATGGAGATGCCAGAGTCCCATACCTTACTATTCTCCTGACCAGATCAAATCTGTTATCCCCCTGGGGAGGGAAGGGGCAGTAGTATGATGGAAACACAGATTAAAACAGACAGGACATATTGCAAACTCACAAAAATAAACAGTGAGAGACTAAAGAGAAAAGCAAGAGCAGGAAGGCAGCGATAAAAAGAGAACAACAACAGCTCACAGCAATAATGCACAACAACTATCTGTAAGTCTGGATCACAACACCTCACCAGATAGTATAGGTAAATTATAGCTGGCATTAATGAAACAGCCCAGCCAGCATATACAGAAGGGGAGCAAATGATACTTTCTCCTCTACAGCATGTGATCAAAGACATTAACAAGAAGCCTACCAGAGAATAACTCTTGCTAGATTGCCCAAACTTGTGGTTCAACGCCTGTGTCTCCCTACACTGCTCATGGACTTGAGAGCAGTTAACATGTTGAGTACTAGAATCTATAATTTCCACAGATCCTGACACCACTATGACAGTTGGCAAAACCTGCAAAAATCTCCTTGTAACATTGATCCACAGCATAGACAATTTAAAGAGATTTTTTTCGAAGACTAATATACACCGTGTGCAGAATTATTAGTCAAATTGTATTTTAGAGGTTTTTTTATTATTGATCAACAACTATGTTTTCAATCAACTCAAAAGACTCAAATATGAAAGCTTAATATTTTTGGAAGTTGGAGTGGTTTTTTTTAGATTTGGCTATCTTAGGAGGATATCTGTTTGTGCAGGTAACTATTACTGTGCAGAATTATTAGACAACTTAATAAAAACCAAATCTATTCCCATCTCACTTGTTTATTTTCACAAGGTAAACCAATAACAAATAATATAACTGCACAAAATTTAGAAATAAACATTTCTGACATGCAAAAACAAAACCCAAAAATATTAGTGACCAATTTAGCCACCTTTCTTATGATGACACTCAACAGCCTACCATCCATAGATTTTGTCAGTTGCTTGATCTGTTTTCGATCAACAGTGCGTGCAGCAGTCACCACAGCCTCCAGACACTGTTCTGAGAGGTGTACCATTTTCCCTCCCTGTAGATCTCACATTTTATGAGGGACCACAGGTTCTCTATGGGGTTCAGATCAGGTGAACAAAGTGGCCATGTTATTATTTTTTCATCTTTTAGACCTTTACTGGCAAGCCACACCGTGGAGTAGTTTGATGCATGTGATGGAGCATTGTACTGCATGAAAATCATGTTTTTCTTGAAAAGATACCGACTTAATCCTGTACCTCTGCTTGAAGAAGTTGTCTTCCAGAAACTGGCAGTAGGTCTGGGAGTTGAACTTCACTCCATCCTCAACCCAAAAAGGTCCCACAAGTTCATCTTTGATGATACCAGCCCATACCAGTACCCCACCTCCACCTTGCTGGCATCTGAGTCGGAGTGGAGCTCTCTCCCCTTTACTTATCCAGCCTCTGGCCCATCAAGAGTCACTCTTATTTCATCAGTCCATAAAACCTTTGAAAAATCAGTCTGAAGATATTTCCCAGTCTTGACGTTTTATCTTATGCTTCTTGTTCAAAAGTGGTTGTTTTTCAGCATTCCATACCTTGGCCATGTCCCTGAGTATGGCACACCTTGTGCTTTTTGATACTCCAGTAACGCTGCAGCTCTGAAATATGGCCAAACTGGTGGCAAATGGCATCATGGCAGCTTCATGCTCGATTTTCCTCAATTCATGGGCAGTTATTTTGCGCCTTTTTTGCCCAACACGCTCCTTGCGACCTTGTTAGCTATTTGCCATGAAACACTTGATTGTTCGGTGATCGCACTTCAAAAGTTTGGCAATTTCAAGACTGCTGCATCCCTCTGCAAGACATCTCACAATTTTGGACATTTCAGAGCCCGTCAAATCTCTCTTCTGACCCATTTTGCCAAAGGAAAGGAAGTTGCAGAATAAGTAAGCACACATTATATAGGGTGTTGATGTCATTACACCAGACCCCTCCTCATTACAGAGATGCACATCACCTGATTTACTTAACTGGTAGTTGGCTCTCAACCTATACAGCTTGGAGTAGGACAACGTGTATAAAAAGTATCATGTGATCAAAATACTCATTTGCCTAATAATTCTGCACACAGTGTAATAGTTACAGACAGATGCCGGATATTTAATAGGGACTGGACTGTAAAATTGAATGCCTATCCTTAAGCGGGCTTTACACGCTACGATATTGCTAGCGATATCATACGCACAAGCACCCGCCCCTGTCGTGCATGCGATTTCGTGTGATCGCTGCCGCAGCGAACATTATCGCTACGGCAGCGTCACACGCAATTATCTGGTCGGCGTCGTCGCTGTGACTGCTGAACAATCCCTCCCTCAAGGGGGAGGGATGTTCGGCATCACAGTGACGTCACCGCGACGTCACTAAGCGGACGGCCAATCAAAGCGGAGGGGCAGAGATGAGTGGGACGTGACATCCCGCCTACCTCCTTCCTTCCGCATTGCGGCCGGCGGCAGGTAAGGAGACGTTCCTCGCTCCTGCGGTGTCACACACAGCGAAGTGTGCTGCCGCACGAGCGACGAACCACATCGATAATCAACCATTACCGATTTTTGGTTTTGGGACGACCTCTCCATGGTGAACGATTTTCACCATTTTTGAGGTTGCTTAAGGTCGCTGGTAAGTGTCACACGCTGCGATATCGTTAATGACGCCATATGTGCGTCACTAGCAACGTGACCCAGACGATAAAACATTAACGATATCGTAGCGTGTAAAGCCCCCTTTAGGCTTTGTAACCAAAAGCAGTAGCTTAACACCCTTCTTCTGGTCAGCCTACAAAAGTCGCACAATTCCAATTTGCTCTCCCTTTCCCCTAATGCCAGCCTGTGTCCTGTTCTTTAGACTCCTGCAATTAAGAGACCTTTGGTTACATCATGTCACATGACTTTGGTCATTAAAGGTTTTTAAACAATCAACATTAGAATACAACTGATGGGGACCCTAAGAGAGTGGAGTTCTTGAGAAATTGCGCAGTTTGACTCCTCCCGCCGCTGGCCCTGACTGTAACTAGGGTTTTTATGAGTAGGGCTTATATTTCAAGCATTCCCCAAAAATCCCATAAAATCATGCTATGGCTTATTTTGGGTTTTGTTTTTTTTTTCGGGGAAACGGTATTCATGAACCCTCTGCAGGTCTTTAAGTTGCCTTCATAACAACATAGAAAAGGCACTAGAAACAAACAGCAGAAGAAGCAGAAGCAAAGAAAATACAGCTGAAAAACCCAGAGCAGAAAGCCTAAAAATGTAACCACAAATTAGTGCAGAAAGTACATGAGTAGATATCTCTTACTGGATAGATCTGGAGGAAACACATCCTGAGGAACATCGGGATCTTCTTGTTTACAGTCCTGTGGGAGAAGAGGACGAGGACATCTCTCTGGTGTTGTCCTCTTACTGGATAGAACTGGAGGAGACACATACAGGGACTGAATTCATTCCTTACATACAGATAATTATAGGCCGTGTGTATTTAGTCCTGTCTATTACCTGGTGATGTGAGGGGCTGGGGAACCTCCATCATGACGTCCTTGTACAGATCTTTGTGTCCTTCTAAATACTCCCACTCCTCCATGGAGAAATAGACGGTGACATCCTGACACCTTATAGGAACCTAACACACACAATGATACCGTCACCCCCGGTCCCTTCATAGCGTTACTGTATAATGTCCCAGCATTCCCAGCAGTGTCACCTCTCCAGTCAGCAGCTCAATCATCTTGTAGGTGAGTTCTAGGATCTTCTGGTCATTGATGTCCTCATGTATCGGGGGGTGAGGTGGAGGCCCCGTGATTGGGCTCAGGGGTCTTCCCCATTCCTCAGACACAGGGGCCTGACAGCGCTCACTAGAGGTCTTCTTCACTACTGTGTAATCCTGGTTATGGAGAGACACAGTAATAAATCTCACTCCAGACATTTCCAGAGTCCTCACCTCTCCAGTTCTGTCTGTTATTCCCATAGATAAGAATGATGTAATGTGACGTCATCAGAATCTCTCACCTCTCCAGTAAGCCGGAAGAGGATCTCTAGGGTGAGGTGTAATATCCTCTCCGCCATCTTGTCCCTGTCCATATCCATCCTTCACGGGGAAATCAGGAGAATTCTCTTCTATAGAGCGATTGTTCTCCCCCAGCATCTAATGTGTATGGAGCCTGAGGCCAGTAATGGGGAATCTCCACACACCTCCACCTGCAGAGCCGCACACTAGATATATAATACCCTGCACCTACCTCCACCTGCAGAGCCGCACACTAGATATATAATACCCTGCACCTACCTCCACCTGCAGAGCCGCACACTAGATATATAATACCCTGCACCTACCTCCACCTGCAGAGCCGCACACTAGATATATAATACCCTGCACCTACCTCCACCTGCAGAGCCGCACACTAGATATATAATACCCTGCACCTACCTCCACCTGCAGAGCCGCACACTAGATATATAATACCCTGCACCTACCTCCACCTGCAGAGCCGCACACTAGATATATAATAACCTGCACCTACCTCCACCTGCAGAGCCGCACACTAGATATATAATACCCTGCACCTACCTCCACCTGCAGAGCCGCACACAGATATATAATAACCTGCACCTACCTCCTCCTGCAGAGCCGCACACTAGATATATAATACCCTGCACCTACCTCCTCCTGCAGAGCCGCACACAGATATATAATACCCTGCACCTACCTCCACCTGCAGAGCCGCACACTAGATATATAATACCCTGCACCTACCTCCACCTGCAGAGCCGCACACTAGATATATAATACCCTGCACCTACCTCCACCTGCAGAGCCGCACACTAGATATATAATACCCTGCACCTACCTCCACCTGCAGAGCCGCACACCAGATATATAATACCCTGCACCTACCTCCACCTGCAGAGCCGCACACTAGATATATAATACCCTGCACCTACCTCCACCTGCAGAGCCGCACACTAGATATATAATACCCTGCACCTACCTCCACCTGCAGAGCCGCACACTAGATATATAATAACCTGCACCTACCTCCTCCTGCAGAGCCGCACACCAGATATATAATAACCTGCACCTACCTCCACCTGCAGAGCCGCACACTAGATATATAATAACCTGCACCTACCTCCACCTGCAGAGCCGCACACTGGATATATAATACCCTGCACCTACCTCCACCTGCAGAGCCGCACACTAGATATATAATACCCTGCACCTACCTCCACCTGCAGAGCCGCACACTAGATATATAATACCCTGCACCTACCTCCACCTGCAGAGCCGCACACTAGATATATAATACCCTGCACCTACCTCCTCCTGCAGAGCCGCACACTAGATATATAATACCCTGCACCTACCTCCACCTGCAGAGCCGCACACAGATATATAATACCCTGCACCTACCTCCACCTGCAGAGCCGCACACTAGATATATAATACCCTGCACCTACCTCCACCTGCAGAGCCGCACACTAGATATATAATACCCTGCACCTACCTCCACCTGCAGAGCCGCACACTAGATATATAATACCCTGCACCTACCTCCACCTGCAGAGCCGCACACTAGATATATAATAACCTGCACCTACCTCCACCTGCAGAGCCGCACACTAGATATATAATACCCTGCACCTACCTCCACCTGCAGAGCCGCACACTAGATATATAATACCCTGCACCTACCTCCACCTGCAGAGCCGCACACTAGATATATAATAACCTGCACCTACCTCCACCTGCAGAGCCGCACACTAGATATATAATACCCTGCACCTACCTCCACCTGCAGAGCCGCACACTAGATATATAATACCCTGCACCTACCTCCACCTGCAGAGCCGCACACTAGATATATAATACCCTGCACCTACCTCCACCTGCAGAGCCGCACACTAGATATATAATACCCTGCACCTGCCTCCACCTGCAGAGCCGCACACTAGATATATAATACCCTGCACCTACCTCCACCTGCAGAGCCGCACACTAGATATATAATACCCTGCACCTACCTCCACCTGCAGAGCCGCACACTAGATATATAATACCCTGCACCTACCTCCTCCTGCAGAGCCGCACACTAGATATATAATACCCTGCACCTACCTCCACCTGCAGAGCCGCACACTAGATATATAATACCCTGCACCTACCTCCACCTGCAGAGCCGCACACTAGATATATAATACCCTGCACCTACCTCCTCCTGCAGAGCCGCACACTAGATATATAATACCCTGCACCTACCTCCACCTGCAGAGCCGCACACTAGATATATAATAACCTGCACCTACCTCCACCTGCAGAGCCGCACACTAGATATATAATAACCTGCACCTACCTCCACCTGCAGAGCCGCACACTAGATATATAATACCCTGCACCTACCTCCACCTGCAGAGCCGCACACTAGATATATAATACCCTGCACCTACCTCCACCTGCAGAGCCGCACACTAGATATATAATACCCTGCACCTACCTCCACCTGCAGAGCCGCACACTAGATATATAATAACCTGCACCTACCTCCTCCTGCAGAGCCGCACACTAGATATATAATACCCTGCACCTACCTCCACCTGCAGAGCCGCACACTAGATATATAATACCCTGCACCTACCTCCACCTGCAGAGCCGCACACTAGATATATAATACCCTGCACCTACCTCCACCTGCAGAGCCGCACACTAGATATATAATACCCTGCACCTACCTCCACCTGCAGAGCCGCACACTAGATATATAATAACCTGCACCTACCTCCACCTGCAGAGCCGCACACTAGATATATAATACCCTGCACCTACCTCCACCTGCAGAGCCGCACACTAGATATATAATACCCTGCACCTACCTCCACCTGCAGAGCCGCACACTAGATATATAATACCCTGCACCTACCTCCACCTGCAGAGCCGCACACTAGATATATAATACCCTGCACCTACCTCCACCTGCAGAGCCGCACACTAGATATATAATACCCTGCACCTACCTCCACCTGCAGAGCCGCACACTAGATATATAATACCCTGCACCTACCTCCACCTGCAGAGCCGCACACTAGATATATAATACCCTGCACCTACCTCCACCTGCAGAGCCGCACACTAGATATATAATACCCTGCACCTACCTCCACCTGCAGAGCCGCACACTAGATATATAATACCCTGCACCTACCTCCTCCTGCAGAGCCGCACACTAGATATATAATACCCTGCACCTACCTCCACCTGCAGAGCCGCACACTAGATATATAATAACCTGCACCTACCTCCACCTGCAGAGCCGCACACTAGATATATAATAACCTGCACCTACCTCCACCTGCAGAGCCGCACACTAGATATATAATACCCTGCACCTACCTCCACCTGCAGAGCCGCACACTAGATATATAATACCCTGCACCTACCTCCACCTGCAGAGCCGCACACTAGATATATAATACCCTGCACCTACCTCCACCTGCAGAGCCGCACACTAGATATATAATAACCTGCACCTACCTCCTCCTGCAGAGCCGCACACTAGATATATAATACCCTGCACCTACCTCCACCTGCAGAGCCGCACACTAGATATATAATACCCTGCACCTACCTCCACCTGCAGAGCCGCACACTAGATATATAATACCCTGCACCTACCTCCACCTGCAGAGCCGCACACTAGATATATAATACCCTGCACCTACCTCCACCTGCAGAGCCGCACACTAGATATATAATAACCTGCACCTACCTCCACCTGCAGAGCCGCACACTAGATATATAATACCCTGCACCTACCTCCACCTGCAGAGCCGCACACTAGATATATAATACCCTGCACCTACCTCCTCCTGCAGAGCCGCACACTAGATATATAATACCCTGCACCTACCTCCACCTGCAGAGCCGCACACTAGATATATAATACCCTGCACCTACCTCCACCTGCAGAGCCGCACACTAGATATATAATACCCTGCACCTACCTCCACCTGCAGAGCCGCACACTAGATATATAATACCCTGCACCTACCTCCACCTGCAGAGCCGCACACTAGATATATAATACCCTGCACCTACCTCCACCTGCAGAGCCGCACACTAGATATATAATACCCTGCACCTACCTCCACCTGCAGAGCCGCACACTAGATATATAATACCCTGCACCTACCTCCACCTGCAGAGCCGCACACTAGATATATAATACCCTGCACCTACCTCCACCTGCAGAGCCGCACACTAGATATATAATACCCTGCACCTACCTCCACCTGCAGAGCCGCACACTAGATATATAATACCCTGCACCTACCTCCACCTGCAGAGCCGCACACTAGATATATAATACCCTGCACCTACCTCCACCTGCAGAGCCGCACACTAGATATATAATACCCTGCACCTACCTCCACCTGCAGAGCCGCACACTAGATATATAATACCCTGCACCTACCTCCACCTGCAGAGCCGCACACTAGATATATAATACCCTGCACCTACCTCCACCTGCAGAGCCGCACACTAGATATATAATACCCTGCACCTACCTCCTCCTGCAGAGCCGCACACTAGATATATAATACCCTGCACCTACCTCCACCTGCAGAGCCGCACACTAGATATATAATACCCTGCACCTACCTCCACCTGCAGAGCCGCACACTAGATATATGGCTGCTCTGTGCTTACAGGACCTGTGATGATGTCACATGGAGGGGAGGAGTCAGGGTCACATGGTCAGCTCCTCAGTGTATGCAGGGCTCTGGATGAGGGGACGGTTATGTGTGGGGTCAGGAGTAGACATGACCGGTCCTGAACATTATTGTTCGGTGTTTGTAGTGAACCCAGAATTAGTTTTCGGAGTTTGGGTGCCTTAGGAATGTAACCACTGGAGGGAGTAGCACTGTGCTCTGTGCTCTGTGCTCGGATATACTTGGTACTCGGTGTTCGCTGCTTGGCGCTCGGTGCTCGGCCCACTGGGAGTCGCTTGCAGTGTATGAATGTCTCGCATTATATAAAGTGGATATCAAAAAGCAAATAAGAGGCTAAACCATAACTTTTAATAAAAGAGACCTAATACCGAGGCCAATGTAACCATAAGCATCCCCGACTGCTATCAGGATATAAGGCGTAGACCCCGCCACACAAGAGACAGCCTCTCAGGGATGCCACAAATATAACAAACTAAACAAACAAAAAACAAAAAAAAGATAAATATATATAGATTGTGTTTCCACGCCTTATATCCTGATAGCAGTCTGCTTATGGTTACATTGGCCTAAGTATTAGGTCTTTCACATAATTTTATTAAAAGTTACATTTTTGCCTCTTATTTGCTTTTTGATATTTATTCATCAGTGGCATTGAACACATTTGCTGTATTCTATTAGATAAAGTAGAGAATAAAATTAGAGAACAACAAACAATTTCTTAAACGTTGCGGTCATTGTGTCGTCCTATGTGATTATATACCCTGTTTCCACGAAAATAAGACATTGTCTTATATTAATTTTTGCTCCCAAAAATGCACTGATCTTATATTCAGGGGATGTCTTATTTTTCCATGAAGAAAAAAATCACAATTATTGATGAACAAAAAACCCTGAAACTTTATTATCTGCTGTACAGTAGTTATCACAAACCAGCAGAACCAGACAAACCGTGAATCCTATGAAGAATGTTTTACTGCCATTACTTCCATGTACCACAATCTATGGCACATTTATTGATCACAATATTTAACAACACAATGCAAGATTTATTCAGTGACAGTCATGTCATCATCTTCTGGAACATCATCATAACAATCCAAACTTTCAATTGTTTGGTGAATTTCTTGTGACTCCATTTCTTTCAGAATCATTGGCCCAAATCTCTCATGTTTGGCAATAGCATTGTCGTTAAATGAGCTCCTCTTGTCCAGGTCGCTGCTTGTAGTGCATTTGCAATGCAACTGTCAGTGATTTTGTCCCATGAATTTTTCACCCAAGTCACAACCTCTTGCAGTTTAGGCTTCACAAAGTTTCCACGCTGATTTCTCTCCATTCTGTTATCAATGTAGTCATTGATTTCCATGCGCAAATTGTCCTTGAATGTCTTGTTTACCGCAATATCCAGAGTCTGGAGATAGGCCGTCATTCCTGCGGGAATCATTATCTGATCTACGTTTCTGTCATGAAGAAATGTCTTCATATCTTTAGCGCGGTGTGTGCTGGCTGCATCCCAGACTAGCAGACCTCTTTGTCTCCCTCGCATAACATGTGTCAGCATTAAGTCGACCCACTTCCTCATAATTGCTTGCGTGGCCCAGGCTTTTTCAGTTTCAAGAACAAATATGCCTGAAACACGTTCAAGCTTATCCTTCTTGCCCTTAGACATTAATAAAGGTGGGACTTTAGTGCCATCCAGATGAATTGCCAATACGCAGGTAACACGTGCACTTTCGTAAGCAGTGGAGGGAATGTACACTGAGGAGGAACCACCTGTTCAATTGTTGGTTGAGATGCTTGGCCCATAAACACTGCCGTTTCATCCGTAGCAATCATATTGGAAAGATTGTATTTAGAGAAGTCAGTGTCATCAATAAAGGACTTGAATGGAAATGCACGTTTAATAATTTCAGCATCTTCCAGCCTAAACAGTGTTGTGGCTCTTCTTACAGACAGTTCACTTCGCTGAAGGAAGCTATCCAGCCAGTGTTGTGATGCTTTGAATTCTTCGGGGGCTATTTCGAAATGTGGGGCCATTGCAAGTGCAATTTCTTTAATCTGAGCCCTATTCACAACCAAAGTCTTTGCTCTCCTGTCAATAACCCATTCACAGATCAGGTCTTCCAGCTCAGAAAATAATGGATGCCGACCTGACCCACACTTGCGCTTTTTAGCATTTCCGTTGTTCATTTGTTGACTGAGGTTACCGTAATCTGCTCGCCATTTTCGGACCAATCAGATATTCAGCATCTTCTCTTTGCAGAAAGCAGTAAGATTTTTGCCCTGAGAGTCCTCCACGATTCCTTTCTTGTACTCGACGGAATAGCTCTTTCTTTTTGCGCTCATGTCTAGGGGTAAAAATATACCAACAATGTTTATTTCTTGTACTTTAGACCCTTCAGCAGAAAAGTAGACACCCACATGTCAGTCAAAAAACAACAAAGAAATGGAATACAAGGCACTTCTGTAGCTGGTGCACAAGTACCGTAGGATCCAATCCCATAAGCAATGACAAAAAGAACATGGCTCTCAAATCTGGATGCAAAGAAGTTGTTTTATTCCCTAACACTGAATAGCACAAACGTTTCGGTCATTAACAGACGGCTCACTTCAGCGGTGGACACCGCAAGGTTAAGATAAGCACCACCCTCTTCTAGGATACTTCTCACTGAATCCCCTCTGCACACTGAGGAAGGTCTGTTAATGACCAAAACGTTTGTGGTATTCAGTATTTGGGAATATAAATTCACCTTCTTTGCATCCAGAGTTGAGTGCCAAGTGTTTTTGTCAGTCAAAAACAGACGTTTTTCACTGACGTGTTAAAGACGCATATGGCCCTCCGTGTGCCATGATTTTGCTACACGTGATCTTCGTCTGCTACCGTATCCGTGATACTGTAACACTTGGAGATCAAGCACTCCTGTCCACGCTGCTGCTATCCGTGGTGCTAATGTCTCACACTCTGCGGTCTCCGGCCCTGCTGTCTTTTACTTATGGGTCGCGGTGCAGTTAATATTCATGGGAATAATTACCGTAGCCGGGCTGAAAGTAACAGACAGCAGAGGCAGAAACAGCAACGCTGGAGTCAGGCGACTATAGAAAATCATTTTATTTCACAGGCACGTGTTTTCTCCAGTACGTGTCACACAGATCACATCAATGGGTGGTTCGTGTGACATCAGTGCTGCCGGAGAAAACCAGACATGTCTCTGTGCGGAAAACACGGACATGCGGGTGCGCCGCACAGACACACAGTCCGTGAGAAATCACTGATGTGTGCGCAGACACATTGATTATAATGGGTCTGCATATATGTCCGTGATTCTGGTACGTATGGTATAAAAACTATACCGTAATATACGTACCGTACCAGAATCACTGTGTGTGAGGGAGGCCTAAAGAATCAAAGAATCAAAGTGACACACTGAGTGCCTGACTCACACAAAGAACCACTAAAAATAAGGGCCGTAAAGTACCTGGCTCCCACACACGGTCTAGAGACTGTAATGGCCAAATTGTAAAGATCTCCCACACACGGTCTGGAGATTGTAACGATTTCTCACAGCAGCTCTTGGACCACTTGTGAAGCAGGGACGGTATTGCAGCTTCCAGCCACCGGAGGAGCTCATCACATCAGCTCCCCAGGGATAGAGCATGAGATATGGCTGCTATCGGCCACCAGGGGGCGCTCACCACAGGACAGCGCAGGAGGGACAGCATGCTGTTCGCTATGGCGGCAAGCAACAGGTTAATGGCAGAGTGTGTACAGGGTTGGCGGCAGGTGACGAGCCTCTTGCCTGCACATTTACAAGTGATGGCCGCGGTGTGAGATATGACAGCTCCCGCCACCAGGGAAGGTCACCACAGGACAGCGCAGGAGGGACAGCGTACCGTTCGCTATGGCGGTAAGCGACGAGATAATGGCAGACTGTGTGGGGGATGGCGGCAGATGACAGACCTCTTCCCTGCAGATTTACAAGTGACGACTGCAGAAATTTATATTGGAGTTGGGTGACGGTCATGTCATGAATGCAGCTGCTCTGCAACATTGAAGGTAGGGGACAACGTCAGCGGGCTACAAATTATCATATATCTCGGCAGCACGGTGGCTCAGTGGTTAGCACTGCAGCCTTGCAGCGCTGGGGTCCTAGGTTCTAGTCCAACTAAGGACAACGTCTGCAAGGAGTTTGTATTTTCTCCCCGTGTTTGCGTGGGTTTCCTTCGGGTACTCCGGTTTCCTCCCACACTCTAAAAACATACTGATAGGGAATTTAGATTGTAAGCCCCAATGGGGACAGTGTTGCTATTGTATGTGAAGTGCTGTGGAATTAATCACTATATAAGTGAATAAATATTATATTATTAATATATTATCTGCATGCCCTGCATGTTGTTCTGTTCGGCAGGCATGTTTACAAATGGACACTTTCCTAGGTCTTTTTCTGGGGATGTCTTATATTTGGCAAATCAGCAAAACTTCCACTAGGTCTTACTTTCAGGGGATGTCTTATTTTCGGGCAAATATGATACTAACATGAGGAAAGGATTTTCCACTTATTTCATAATTGAATTTATTGTAAAGCACATAATAAAAATGTAAATGAGATAAATGTAAAAGAACACTGATCAATATTAGAGAATATTAGAGAACACTTTCAGCTCCTGCAAGTTATTGTTGTTAATCTGTACCTGGTGCTAATTTCCTTAATTATCTGACAAACCCTATGTAACTGGCAGCCTAACTTTCCAGTTTTCACTGACCTTGTAAAAATGGTGTGCCGTTCCAAAGTGACTGAAACCCTCCAGTAGCAGGTTGTCCAGATGAAAGCCAAAGGAGTGACTTTATCAGCCATAGAAAGAGAAGTTGGTCCTTCTATGTCTGTGATTTCTAAAATATTTCATCTTTACAACATCACAAACTTTTTCAAGCCCCCCAAGAAGGCTGGTCGCCCTCGAAAGACAAATGCAAGAGAGGACTGGATAATGGGGAGACTCTCCATGGGTAATTGTTTCAACACTGGAGCTGGAATTGCTCGCCAGTTCAGCACTGAACAGAGTAAAGATCTGTCGTCTACAGTGTCACAGCGTTTAAGAGCATTTAGACTTAAATCCCACTCTGCAGTGACCAAACCTCTCATTAGCAGAAAGAATTACAAGGCTAGACTCACCTTTGGTGAGGAGCATGCTGTGTGGACAGAGGAGAAGTGGTCCACAGTTCATTTTAGTGATGAAAGCAAATTTAATTTTATTTGGGTCTGATGGGAAACATGTATGTTCGTCGACAAACTGGGGAAAGACTGAACCCCAAGTGTGTGAAGAAGTCAGTGAAAGGCGGTGGAGGAAGTGTAATGGTTTGTGGAATGTTTTCAGCAGCAGGACTTGGACCTCTCATACAGCTACATGGCAGAGTGAATGCAAGTGTGGATCAGAAACTTCTTCACAACATGTGGACCCTTAATTGCGCTCATCACTCAATCAGCCAGCAATTTTCATGCAGGACAATGCCACCTGTCACACAGCAAAATGGGTAAAGCAGTTCCTTGAAAACATTGACACACTGAAATGGCCGCACTGAGTCCTGATCTAAACCCAAAAGAAAACCTCTGGAAAATCCTTGGTGACAAAGTTATGACCAAGAAACCCACAACAGTCAAAGAACTGTGGAAGAGACTGGAAGAAGAGTGGACCAAAATCACACCAGAGCAATGTGAGAGACTAGTGATGTCCTGTGGTCATAGATGTGCTGAAGTCATTCACAGCGACGGCCTGTACACGTCCTACTGATTGGTGACTGTTATCTTCTGAAAATTCAGTTATAATCTTTCTCTGTGTTACAGTTGTGACGCCCTGGCCTATCAGGTCGTCACAGGGTATTGTGCAATCTGCCCTTCTGCACAGTATCCACATCCTCCTTGGTTACGAGTCCCTGGCCTTTGGTGTTGCTAAGAACATGCTAATCAAAATCCTAGAAACACTCTGCACCACACCCACCAGACACACCATTGGGTAGCCTGAAGGGAATAGGGCCACTTGGGGGGTTGGTAGGGAGGGTCTGGAGTGTCAGGAGCAGACAGTTGTGGAGTGACTCTCAAGAGGAGAGGTCATGAGACAGTTGAGAGAGGAGTACTGTTGGAGGAGGTTGGGAGCAGGGCTCCTTGAGAATACTAGGTGGCAGACATTTGTCTGGGCCTGGTAGGAGCTGGAACCCCGCTCGCAGGGGATCATGACAAGGGGCACAGAACTGCCGAGGAGGGCAGCCGGCGGCCTTGTGCCATCTCCGGGCAGGGGCCAGGGCACGACGGGGTAAGTGGACCTAGGCCGGGAAGTAGCTTCAAGTGTCCTGGTAATTCACCCGACGAGGACGGAGCCTTCAAGATTCGTTCTCCACCTGCTACAAAATCGGGGTACTAGCTCAATGAGGGGAATATGACTTTCCCAATGTACAGTCCAGAAAATCCCAAGCTTGAACCCTCAGAGCAAGCTCACTCTGTTAGCCATACGGGTGAGCGGGACCCGACTAGTTCTACATTACAGGGGCCAATCAGTAGAAAGATGCCAAGGAAAAGGCCATAGTCTAACAAGCAACACCATCGGGCACGGGATCCAGGCATGCTCCCTCCCTGCTGCAGCGGTGCTCAGAACTTTGGTTTACAAGTTGTCGGTGTCAGCATCATTGTACTGAGTGAGTACGCAGTGACCCTTACCTCCCCAACGGCATCCCTTTGTCAGCATCACCGAACCCCGGGGTATTCCCCCCTACCCACGGAGGGGTTAAACACCTGGCTGCCATCCCATCGCCACTGGGTGCTCCCAATGGCAGCGGTGGTACTCCACCTTAACACACACTGTGGGTGGCATCATAAACACACAACCCCCTGTAAATACCCCCCTTTTATTTCGAGTGGCCGCACGACTCCTCCCGGGTCCGGAGACCCCTCGAGCCACCGCGGATCCGGATTCGAGCAGTTCTGGCTGCTGACACGGGGGCGGTACACAGTCATTGCTGTTCTCTAATTATGATCATCACGTTTTGGGCAAAACAAAAGTTTTATGTTGATAAACTTTGGATCTTTTGTAAAACCCTGCGCTAGTGGCATGGTGCATCCCTTACACAAAACCTTCAAATGTTCATCAATGTAGATTACATTATTTCTGAAAAAAGCATGTGATCATACATTGTTCTCTAATTTTGATCTCCAGTGTACAACAGTAATAGGATGCAAATTATGCAAAGATATATGTGTATAAGTATCCACTAAGTATTACAGTATGTATAGAGTATCCAGGAGGAATAGAGTGGAGCGTACAATATACTAATGTAAAGAGTCCATAGAAGTAGATAACTTCCCACTATTGCCACTATTATGGGGTCATAGTAGCAATCCCTATAGTAACACTCACATGTAAAGCAGAGTAATAGATGTTATCAGAGAAACAGCCCTCTGGCGCCCCCATTTTGTCAGGACAATTACTGAATTGACAGACAATAAGTAAATTAGGCTGTGGCTGTTCTGCTTTAGCGGTTATAGAGGTGTTGACAGTGAGGGTAATGTATATATGTCACCAATTCCAGCTCATGGAATATATACAGTTAGGTCCAGAAATATTTGGACAGTGACACAAGTTTTGTTATTTTAGCTGTTTACAAAAAATCTTCAGAAATTCAATTATATATATAATATGGGCTGAAAGTGCACACTCCCAGCTGCAATATGAGAGTTTTCACATCCAAATCGGAGAAAGGGTTTAGGAATCATAGCTCTGTAATGCATAGCCTCCTCTTTTTCAAGGGACCAAAAGTAATTGGACAAGGGACTCTAAGGGCTGCAATTAACTCTGTAGGCATCTCCCTCGTTAACCTGTAATCAATGAAGTAGTTAAAAGGTCTGGGGTTGATTACAGGTGTGTGGTTTTGCATTTGGAAGCTGTTGCTGTGACCAGACAACATGCGGTCTAAGGAACTCTCAATTGAGGTGAAGCATAACATCCTGAGGCTGAAAAAAAAGAAAAAATCCATCATAGAGATAGCAGACATGCTTGGAGTAGCAAAATCAACAGTCGGGTACATTCTGAGAAAAAAGAATTGACTGGTGAGCTTGGGAACTCAAAAAGGCCTGGGCGTCCACGGATGACAACAGTGGTGGATGATCGCCGCATACTTTCTTTGGTGAAGAAGAACCCGTTCACAATATCAACTGAAGTCCAGAACACTCTCAGTGAAGTAGATGTATCTGTCTCTAAGTCAACAGTAAAGAGAAGACTCCATGAAAGTAAATACAAAGGGTTCACATCTAGATGCAAACCATTCATCAATTCCAAAAATAGACAGGCCAGAGTTAAATTTGCTGAAAAACACCTCATGAAGCCAGCTCAGTTCTGGAAAAGTATTCTATGGACAGATGAGACAAAGATCAACCTGTACCAGAATGATGGGAAGAAAAAAGTTTGGAGAAGAAAGGGAACGGCACATGATCCAAGGCACACCACATCCTCTGTAAAACATGGTGGAGGCAACGTGATGGCATGGGCATGCATGGCTTTCAATGGCACTGGGTCACTTGTGTTATTGATGACATAACAGCAGACAAGAGTAGCCGGATGAATTCTGAAGTGTACCGGGATATACTTTCAGCCCAGATTCAGCCAAATGCCGCAAAGTTGATCGGACGGCGCATCATAGTACAGATGGACAATGACCCCAAGCATACAGCCAAAGCTACCCAGGAGTTCATGAGTGCAAAAAAGTGGAACATTCTGCAATGGCCAAGTCAATCACCAGATCTTAACCCAATTGAGCATGCATTTCACTTGCTCAAATCCAGACTTAAGACGGAAAGACCCACAAACAAGCAAGACCTGAAGGCTGCGGCTGTAAAGGCCTGGCAAAGCATTAAGAAGGAGGAAACCCAGCGTTTGGTGATGTCCAATGGGTTCCAGACTTAAGGCAGTGATTGCCTCCAAAGGATTCGCAACAAAATATTGAAAATAAAAATATTTTGTTTGGGTTTGGTTTATTTGTCCAATTACTTTTGACCTCCTAAAATGTGGAGTGTTTGTAAAGAAATGTGACAATTCCTACAATTTCTATCAGATATTTTTGTTCAAACCTTCAAATTAAACGTTACAATCTGCACTTGAATTCTGTTGTAGAGGTTTCATTTCAAATCCAATGTGGTGGCATGCAGAGCCCAACTCGCCAAAATTGTGTCACTGTCCAAATATTTCTGGACCTAACTGTATATACCTCGGTACAGTCACTGGTAACCCCACAATAATGCCAAGTAAGATACTCACTGCCACCACTAATCGTTTATAGGTAGACTGGACACCCATCACAGATAGCATAAGGCAAATTTGGGTTCTTTGTTTATATAGGGCAAAATAAACAAATCTATTACATTTTATATATTTAATCCAAAAGAATAGGCAGTGTTTATAGAAATATACAAGATTTTACAGAAGGGAACAATACAATACTATATAGACAATCACATAAAATAAAAGAGAAAAATGAAAGAAAATTACACCTGGTTACGGATATAGCTCAAATATAGGGGGAGAGGCACTCCAGAAGAAATCAGACAATCCCATACAGAGCTATATATTCCTTTAGGCATTCACCAAGATTATAATGGAGCACTCAACTCACCGGATAATATACAAATATATCAAAAATTTATTAAGGAATAATTCAGTGCAAAATTTCATAAAAACATATAAAACCAGGACACTCACTCCAGGGACCCAATAACATGATGCTATAACAAGAAAAATGCAGATACATAAAATGCATAGAACCAACCATACATATAGCAATACAGGTCTATACAGAGCCCAAGAATATAAACCTTTGTTGGAGCCGGCATGAAGCTCCCCTGATGAAGCTCTTTGGAGCGACACGCGTTGGGTCGGTGTTCCTATTTTGACACTCCTATATGGCTGCCATCTTGCCTTGATTTAGGTGATATTCTCCTGGACCCTCTTGGGCTATTATTCCCTGGTTGATGCCTGTTTATTTCTTTGCTCTGCTTAGGCCCAGAATTTTGGGTTCTTAGGCAGATCTGCAGTGCTAGATTTTGTCCTTTTGCCTGTTTTTGCCTTGGTGACCGGCATTGTTATCCATATTTATACCACATTATTGGGTTCTTGACAGATTGCCGGCTCCAACAAAGGTTTATATTCTTGGGCTCTGTATAGACCTGTATTGCTATATGTATGGTTGGTTCTATGCATTTTATGTATCTGCATTTTTCTTGTTATAGCATCATGTTATTGGGTCCCTGGAGTGAGTGTCCTGGTTTTATATGTTTTTATGAAATTTTGCACTGAATTATTCCTTAATAAATTTTTGATATATTTGTATATTATCCGGTGAGTTGAGTGCTCCTTCCTACCTCTTTCTCTTTCCTCATACATTGTTTGGTAGGATTGCACCCTCACTTTCTCATTATTTCCAATTGTGACTGTAGCTGTGCAGCTCTGTCTCTTGCTTAGTTCCAAGATTATAATGGGGCACTTGATTTTATTCAGTACGTAATGCCCACAGAACCTCCCCTCTGGTGACCTATGTCAGGGCCAGAAAGGGCATGTGCTCCTGTGTCCAGATAATTAAGGAATTGTCACTTTTCTTATATCTCCGCCTCTGAGCGTTCCACGCGGAAGATATTGCCATCATATTTCCTATGATGGTTTTAGCAGATCATGGATAGTAAACATTACGTGGCTGGTATGTTCTAGTTGGCAGATATTAATTTGAGGCTCATACGTATGTCCAATAAGTAAAATAAAATATGTCTTATGGGTGTCCCTAAACCCTGAGGCTGAAGGTGTGCCCACCATATTTGTGTGACTTATGTACCGCTCAATATTAGTAACGTTACATAGGTGCCAAATTTACTGGGAGAACAGTTTTCATCCCAGCATCTGTATTTGTGAAGGAAGCCACTACTCTGCCTCCATATACACAATCTCCAGCCTGACCGTCTTTCTTGGCAGTTTTAATTACTGATGGACACCAACGGTCCTGAGGTTCAATGAGACTTGCTTCCTTAATTATGTTGGTCACATAGCTGCTAGGTGAACATTTGCTGGTGCCTACCGTTCATGAGAGGGAGGGGGTCACTCCTAGGTTTGGAGCAGTGAAAACATCTTTGCTTATTACATCTTCATGACAATGTGCATCCCCGCACCCTAATGGGTGATTCATTCTTTCTTTGTTCGGGAGGTGTCTAAAGAGGGAAAGGGTTCGGTATATATAGACCTGCTGGTGGCTGGGAGCCTATTATCAGTGGAGGGGGTCATAAGAGTAAGCCACATGACCAGTCACATGGCTGGCAGCTAATTAGCAATGGAGATGTCATGAGGGTAAGTCACATGACCAGTCACATGGCCAGCAGTCAATTTTCAATGGAAGTGTCGTAGGTAGGGATGATCGAATCCGAACTGTAAAGTTCAAGGTTCTTACGAAACACCAGGTGTCCGGGTCTCGCACCCGAGCACAGACTTTTAATTTACTTCCATTTGTCATCTGAATAAAACTTGTTGAAATTCTGCAGCACAGCCAACCAGCAAGCTTTTAGGTTGCGGGCACGTCCAAAGCCATCGCAGCCATGCCGAGTATTAGCATGGCTGTAACTGGCCGGCGTACCTTGTGACCAAGCTCGTACGAAGGCCGGATCACAGGCTGTGCAGCCATTTTGCTGTGAATAACACAGGGGTAGGACGCTGTTATAGTCAGGGATGGTGTTAGGTTCCAGTGTGGCATACTGTTACAAAAGGCTCTGTATTGTGACTGTGCACCAGTATTTGTGGGCTCAATCTCTGAACATATTGTAGTGCATCGCAGTAGGTCCTGTGTAGGAAATATTAAACAAGCTCTATTTGGCCTCTGCACACTACTTTTTGTGGGCTTAATCTCCAAAAAAGTTCTATTACTGCACTGCACAAGACTGTGTGTGGATACTTAGAATAAAGGATCACTTGGAAATTTTTCTGAATTTGGGGGTGCAGAGCTTTCTTAAAAATTACTCACAAGTCAGAGCTTTTGCGGAAAGTGCATTCTCACTCTGATGCTTGCCTGCACTACAGAGTCAGTTCAGTCTTCCCAATCAAGGCCTCATATGCGACGTACCAACAAGGTGGAACTCCATCTTACATCTGCTGGAGAGACTGTGGATCTCAGGCAGTCTTGGCTGTCAGAGTCAACCGAGAAAAAAGGCTGTTTAGAGGGTTTTTTAAAATTGGGTGCTCAGTGGTGAATCTCGGATAATCTTGTTTTTGAGAATCAAATGTGAAATCAGGCTCTGTAAAATTTAATAAAATGTAGTCTGAGCCTGAGGTGGAAACTGATTTGGTGCATGTCCTAACACCACAGAGGATTGATGCATGTTTCTCTGTGTTGCCTCCTCCTACTACTCAGCTTCCTACACCTTCTGCTTATCCAGTCAGTGTAACAGTTGGACGACCAACCGCAGCACAGCCTGTTGGAAACAACAGCAGGCTGTTCAGAGACTCAGCTGCTTGGGGTTAAAGTCCCCCACCACACTGGAGCTGTGGATGGACTTTGTAGGGACCTTTTTAAAATTGTTGTTCTGTAGGGAACATATTCTACTTTTGGCTGTGGGGAGAACTCTGAAAAACAAAAAAGCTCTGTGGGGGCCGTTTTAAATTTGTTTCTCCGTGAAGGAAATCTTATATTTTTGTCTGTGAGGATGAACTCTGGCAAGAGGCTCTGTAGAGGCCTTTTAAATTGGGTTCTCTGGGGGGGGGGAATCTTTAAATTTTGTCTGTGTGAGTCAACTGTAGAAAGATGCTCTATATTTAAAATTGTTCTGTGAGTAAACTCTGCCTTTGTTGTATGTCTGGGTCAACTCTGAAAACAGGCTCTGCAATGGACTTTTTAAACATTGTTGCTCTGTGGGGGAACTCTTCCAAGCCTCGCACTGGACCACCAGCTCAATCCAAATCCAATTACCAGCTTTTTTTTTTTAAATTATAATTTTTATTGATTTTCAAAAGCAAACAAATCATTACATAGAAACAAATAATATTAATATTAATAATATCAATAATATTATCAGCAAAATGACAAGAAAATTGTATATCACTCCTTTTACAATTCAGTGCTACAATATCTAATCAATGTTCACAGTATTCACAGTAAGACTCAGAATCTTTAATACCTCGCGGAAACCCTTATAGCTAACTACATGAATGAATTTGCAACCATATTGTTAAACTGTCCTTCTTCCCCCCACCCCCTGCACCACCCTCTGCTCAAACGCACTCCCACATAGTCACCTTCAACCCCCACCTCCAATCCTCCAAGTGTACCACCTAATTTCTCAGAGTGATACCACGCCGTCTCCTTAAATGGTGACATTAAGCATTCTATTAACTCCAAAATGTAGTAGGTTATAATAAACTCCCTCCACTACCCAGTCATCCCAACTTCCTTCCAATAACCAGCTTTTTTTTTTTTTTTTTTTTTAAACATCTTTTTTTTTTTTATTTAAATTTTTAAACATAACAGAAAGGGAAGCAATAAACTTGTTCAAAGAATTAGACAGTGTACATGACATTGATATGCTCAACATTTGAGCAGTGTACCTTGTAGATTACTATAGTGGTAGTTACAACCTTTTTAATTTAAGCTATATGAAAAAAAGGAAAAGAAGACATGTACACAAAGAGACAATGAACAATGAGTGAGAATGTGAACCCCTCCACAATTATGCCTCTGTGATGGTATCAGCCACCGATTCCATATAATGCACATTAAGTAATTGCTGATGTCCCTAAAGCCCCCAATGTCCCCCCCAGGTCTTCCAGACAGTACCATTCCGTATGGCGAAAAGGACTGACTATTTTCAGAATTTCCTGAGGACTATAGTGGAACCCTATAAACTGTTTCCACAGCGGAAAAACTTTCCCTGCTGATTTTTCTTTGCTCCTTTCAACTTCTAGCAATTCCAGCCCTAATAATTGTTTCATTTGAGATATTATTGATCCCATTGATGGAATATTTGGTTTAAGCCACTCGCTAAAAAGATTTCGTAAAGCCACAATTAAAAATGTGTGAATATTTCTAGGGATCTTCACTTTATCTATCCCAAGTTGAGATTCAGATTCAGGGGGACGAAGCTGATGGAAAAGCAAAGCCTGTGGCGATTGTGGAAGTTTTGTTCCCCAACATTCCTGGATCTGGTCTCTTATTAGCTTCCAGTAAGTTACTACTTCTGTGCATTCCCACACCCCGTGCCAAAGGTTTGTAAAGGGCACCTTACATTTAGGACATGCTGTAATTCTGTCAGGGCAGCTATGGGAAGGCGGGATGTTAAATCCATACAGCGCTGTGTGCATGAGTTTAAAATAAGTCTCCCTCCATCTCTCACACAAGATGGATTTTCTCACCTTTTCCCACCCTTGCAGTATTGTCTCAGCTATATCCAGATCTCCAGTCCACCTCTCCCATGTCCTGAACAGTTTACTGTGTCTTGCTTTCAAAAATTTGTGTCTTATGTTACCATACAGTGAGGAAATGCTCACCATCTGGGTGCATTGGCCAATAATTTCATCTAGGGCATGAGAGGTAGCTTCCTTTTCTAACTGTCTGAGTCTGGATTGACAGAAAGACCGGAGCTGCAGGACCTGCATGAAATGCTTACTATGTATCTGAAATTTGGGCATGATTTCTTGTGGAGACATCCATTTTTTATCCTCTAAACTCATAATACTCCTTCCGTAAATGGTCACTTGTCTGTCCAATTAACGTCCTGATCTCTGCTCCCTGGGGGAATTCGGGGTGGCCAAATATTGGCATATGTTTAGAGATCAAGAAGGGGAGTTGGAAAGCTTTCCTTACTATTTTCCAGCACATTATAGTGTCCCTTAGTAGAAAGGAGGATTTTACCGACTGTGGCAGTTTGGCTTGTTTAGTGTGGATAAGAGTGGTTAGGTCCCAGGGGGCGGCTAATTGTCGTTCTATATGTGTGTTTGAGTAACAACTCGTGTCGTGCATCCAATCCACCACATGCCTGAACAAAGAGGCGATATTGTAAGCCCGTATGTTTGGGAAATTAACCCCTCCTTCATTTCTTAATAGCATCAATTTTTCTACAGCGATTCTGGGTCTTTTACCTGTCCAAATAAAGTGTGTAAAGGCCTTCTTCAATTTGTTTATGTCTGAGTGTTTTAAAATCAGGGGTAGGGTTTGCAAGGGGTATAGGAGTCTGGCAAAGCTAATCATTTTGATCAAATGACATCTACCCAGAAGGGATATTGGTAAGTGATTCCACCTTTGCAATTCCTCCAATATTTTACCTATCAGGGGGGTATAGTTTAGTGAGTATAATTGATCTGGTCGCCTCCCTATCTTTATACCCAAATACGATATATGTGACTTTGAGACACAGAGCTCCAAACCCAACTTCCTCCAGTGCTCCAGGGGTGTTTTTTCTCCTAGTTCTAAAAGTTCGCTTTTGTTAATATTGATCTTGTAGCCCGAGTATTCCCCAAATTTCTGAATAAAATCAAAAATATCTCTTAACTGTGTTAGTGGTCATGACAGGAACAATATGACATCATGTGCAAAAAGAGCAATTTTGACTATATCCTTGCCTACTTTAATTCCGTCAAATAGATCAGTCTCCTCCACATATCTAGCAAAGGGTTCCATGGCCAGGTTAAATAGCAATGGTGACATTGGACAGCCCTGTCTGGTCCCTTTGTGTAGGTGAAAAGGAGCAGAGAGGAATCCAGGAGTATGTATTCTGGCTGTAGGGCTGTTGTATACCCCGTCCAAGTATGTTCTAAATTTGCCTTTTAAATTGAAAGTGTCCAGCGTCGCCCCCAACCATTCCCAACTGACATTATCAAATGCTTTCTCTGCATCTAGAGTTAGGAGGGCTGGTCTGTCACCTGAGTGTTGCTGTCGTCCCACCACATCCAACACTGTCAAAACCTTCCTTATGTTCTTAACTGCAGCCCTCCCTTTAACAAACCCCACCTGAGCCGGTTTCACCAACTGAGAAAGCACCCCTGCCAAACGCTCAGCCATTATTTTAGACATAATTTTTTGGTCTAGGTCAATTAGTGAAATAGGTCTGTAGGAGCCTGGCTCTAGGGGGTCCTTTCCTTGTTTCGGTATTACTTTGATGTACGTCTCTTTGGATCTGACTGAATGTCCCCCGTTGTCAAAATAGTGTTGTAATAAGTGGCCAATGTCGGGGAAATCTGTTCTTTAAGTGCCTTATAAAACTCCCCACTATACCCATCAGGACCGGGTGCCTTCCCATTCTGAAGATGACTAATAGTTTGCTTTACCTCCTCTTCCTTAATATCCGCATTAATTACATACAACTGCTCCAGTGAAAGTTTTGGGAGAGATAAATGTTGGAGGAAGGATCTGCCCTCTGTTATGTTGGTATGTGAGGATTTATATAGGTCTTTATAAAAGTCTTGTAGTATGGCATTTATGTTTTTGGGATCGGAAGTTACCTTTCCTTGTCTTGTCTGTTTTATTCTGACTATGGGAGATACTTGAGAGTGCCCCTTCGCTAATCTCGCCAATAATTTACCCGCCTTGTTACCATATCTGAGTAATTCAACTTCTTGTCTAGTTCGATACATCTGCTCCCTTCTGTCTAACCACATCTCAAACTCTTGTTTCACCAGTTTCCAATGTTCTCTATTTTGAGCTGAGGGATTCTGCAAGAACTCCGTGTAAGCATGTCTGAGTTTTGCACTTGATTCAGAATACCCCTCCTTCACCTTTTTCTTGAGGGAAGAGACATACAATAAAATTCTGCCTCTCAGCACAGTCTTTGCCGTATTCCAAAACAGAGCAGTTTGATCTATGTGTTCTCTGTTGTCAAATATAAACTCCTCCCACCAGCAGCGCAATTTGTCATTAAATCCCTCATCCTTCGTAAGGAAGGCTGGAAACCTCCATATAAAGTCTGTCCCCCTAACCACCTTGTCCGTCAGTTCCATACCCACTGGGGCATGGTCTGATATGACCAAATCATATATTTCAACCGATTTCAGTCTATTCAATAAACTCTCAGAGGTCAAAAGATAATCGATCCTTGACCAGGATTGGTGGACATGGGAAAAATGAGTAAACTCTCTAGCGTCAGGATGTAGCCAGCGCCAGACATCCCTCAACCCAGTCTGGTTAAGAAGAGAAGGGAGTGCATTTTCTTCTCTATGAGGGGCCCTGCTCTGGCTCCTTCTGTCCTCATCTATTTTATGTACTGTGTTAAAGTCACCACCGGTGATTATCAGAGGTGAATTGTCAAGAATAATCTTCCTTTCTATATCTTCAAAGAAGGATTTATTTGAACTATTAGGACCATAGATGTTTTGTATAGAATAGGTTTCTCCCCCATGATCTATAGTGACCCGAACCCACCTCCCCTGGTCGTCACACTCCTGGGACAATAGCTGAAAAGCAAAATTCCGGTGGCATAAGATCACTACCCCTGCATGTCTCCCCTGTGCTGCCGAACCCACTACAGTCCCAACCCAGAATCTTTTAAGTCTGAAAAAATCTTCTTTTCCCAAATGAGTTTCCTGAAGAAGAACTATATCTGGGGAGAATCGTTTGAGGTGTCTCAATACCTTAGATCTTTTATTCGGGGACCTCAGGCCTTTTACATTCCAGGAAATGATAATCATAAGGGTCCCTGTGGAATCTATTTACTGCTTTTTACTGGTCGCTTGTGGAGGTGTTGCACAGCACTCTGAGTCTCTCAGTGACTCTTAAAAGAAAGAAGAAGATGTTAGAAGAAGAAACAAAAAACTAGAAAAACACAGCAAAGCAATCAACACTTAGTCAACAGTAACTTTAAATTCGTAGTGCACTGTAGTGTGTTCCCAATTCTACACACCACCAAAAGTGCTCTGGACTTCACTTTTTTCTGAAGATGAGTGTGCTTGGTTACACAATCATAATAAAGAAGCTCATCTTGCACCATAGGAAATAGATACAAAAGAATACCAGGGTGCCGTCCATATCTCTTACTTACACCCACCCAATTTGACCAAGTCGGTTATTTCGTTACTTCCCTCGCCGAACCACAGGATACATCCCCAAGGAAGGAGGGTATAGATTGTGTGGACAAGCATCCCCCGGCTCGGCGAGTCACCCATGTCCCAAGGCAGCCCATAATCCTCCCCCACTAGATCCCTGCCAACCTTTGCTCACAAAGATAGTTTGTTCAATAACTTGATATCCCCACCAAGACACTGCGGCATAACTCCAGTCTATTAAAAGGAAAAGTAGGTAAGAGGATGAATCAAGGCGTCAGACAGACTGTCACTGAGGTTTTTCATCTTCTGTGGTCCGTAGATCTCTGAGATTTCGGTGACTGTTGCCGTTCGTCCCCCTTCTGATCTCTTCTTCTCTCTGCAATTTTTGCCGATTGTAATATTTTTTCCATGTCTCTTTCTGCATCCTTTGCCGAGTTGTAAACAATACTGTTGCCATCCTTTTGAAAAATCCTCAGCAGGGCCGGATACCGAAGCGTAAAACTTCTTTTGGCTTGAAATAGGGAGACACAAATCTTGCTAAAGGCTCTTCTTCGCTTGGCCACGTCTGCAGAGTAATCCTCGAATAAGAGGAGCCTCATACCTCTTATGATCAGTGGTTGAGTTTGCTGTCTATAAGCCCTTATGATGTCAAATTTATCGTTATAGTCTAGAAATTTCATAATCACTTGGCGTGGTCTTATTGCCTGATCTCCGGATTCTCGATTATGGGAACGCAGGTCTGGGCCCACCCTGTGAGCTCTTTCAACTCTACATCCTCTGTTGATTCCCAAGGCTGTCGGCAGATCCCTTTCACACAAGCGTTGCAGTTCGGCAGTCGGGACCGCTTCAGATAGCCCCACTAATCTTAGATTGCTGCGTCTGGATCTATTTTCGAGATCTTCAACTTTGTCTGTTAGTCGTTTTGTCTCTGCAACAGTTTCTTCCAGCTGTGAAGACATTTGTTTATTTTCCTCCTCCAGAGATGACACCCTCTGCTGCAGCTCCTCTATTTGTCCTTTATGTTTGTTTAGTTCTCCCCGGAAGTTATGGAGGACATTCTGGATAGCTTGCTCCAAGGTTTTCTGAATCCCTGGCATGATGTTGGCTGTGACCTCCGCCGCCATATTTTTGTAGTCTATCGTTTGCGGTTGCTGGGCATCCTCCCTGCTGCCATCATTAGGATTGTTTATTGAGTCATCACTGAAGGCACTGTGGAGTGATTGAGATACATCTGCAAGGACTTGTTCCTCCAAAGGGCTTGATGCCATGTCTCCCTCCCTTTTGCTGCCTGCTCTGACCTCTGCTTGGCAATAATGGTCTGATTTTTGCGCGCTACGTAGAAGGTAGCGATCCATAGGTCGCTGGTCCGCTGGCTGGGAGAAAAGTTCCTCTTTATCAGGAGGGGAATACCCAGTTGAAAATTGAGGATCCTGTTTTAGGATTTATTTATTTACTTCCAGTCCTCTTAGAAGCCAGCAACCATTACATTGGGTGCAGTTCTTTATGTTGGCCACTGGGGGAGAGTGTTATTTGAGATTTTTTTTTTTTTCCTTCAAAGTGAGGTGCTATGACTGCCTCAGTCCACCAGATGTCGCTCTTTTCCCCAAACAGCAGTTCACTGAACAATGGCTGGCGTTTGAAAGCAGAGTTGTTTCCCGCCCAAATATGGTCGAGGTGATCAAAGGAGCCTGGAGCAGTCTAGCAGCCACCTCCTCCACTCCTCTGCTGCCTCTTTTCTGCCAGTCTGTCCTCTGAGAGTCCCTGGTCTCTCTCCTGCCTCAGATCTTCCTCAGCCCAGGTGAGAGCACTGTCTGGCTTGCCCCCAGGGAATGAGATCACCAGTGGGGGGTCACTCCAGTGCCTCAGAATCACGGGCCTGTCCCAGAGGGGGGGGGGGGTAAGGGTATATGCAGGGCTCAGGTCTCCAGCTTCCCTCACTGCACGATCTATAGTGGCACACTGCTGCAGAGCTACTCTCCTACCTCCTCCACGTTGCTTCAGACAGAGAGGTGATTGCAGTGTCTGCTCCCCCGCTCTCCTCCACGGCCAGAAAGTTCTCCGGTCTCAGATCTAGCAGATGCTCGAGTGGTGGGGGTTATATGCAGGGATGGCTAATACCCAGTGGCAGGTCTGCCTTAGGACGCTGGATGGGGACGGATCTTGCCCTGGCTTTCAGTTTGATCTCTGGCTGATGCTGGAGCTCTTCACTGCACGTCTTACATCCTCAGCGCAGGAGCCGGAAGTCCCACCAGCTTTTTAACTACTCCAGCTATAGTGTGAGGTACTGGACCTGAAATTTGGCTCTGTGGGGAAACTGTGAAAACAGTCAGTGTAATAATCTGATAGGCATTCTCTCTGTATACTGGCCATGTAATACTCTACAATTTCTGGAGTGCAAACAATATAGGGGACTTGGCTGTGGTGCTGCTGCTAGTGGTGGAGGTGGAGCTGCTGCAGATAGAAGACATGATCTCTCTGTGTCTGCAACACACCCAAACTAAATGTCGCGGGCGGCGGGGCGCTGCGCTCACCACGCTCTGGTCCGGCGCTGCTGCTGCTGCTCGGTGGCTCGAGCGTTGGGCCGGATCCGGGGACTCGAGCGGCGCTCCTCGCCCGTGAGTGAAAGGGGTGGTTGGTTGGTGTTTGGGATGTCGGTTTGTGACGCCACCCACGGTGTGTGGTGAGGTTGGGGCACCACCGCTGCTCTGTACGGGGATCCCGGGAGCGATGGCAGGGAGCAGCTGAGATGTTTCTCTCCCCTCCGTGGGTAGGGGGTTTTTTGGCAGTCCCGGTGCCCAGAGGTGTTGTCTGGAAGGTGGGCTGCGGGGCTTGGCCAGGTGCAGGGTCGCGGGGCAGCGCAGTGCCAGACGACACAGTGGTACTCACTCAGCCAGTAACGCACACGGAGTCTCTGGTAAAACACACGGCTGGATGGACGAGTCCCACAGACGGCTGCGACGGTCACTCCCGGTAGGTTGGCGGTAACTGTCTCTCCCTGCACCTTGGTTGTGTTTTCGGCCCCGATGGCTTCCCACCGGCAGCCCGCTCCCCAGCGGTATGTTGGCTAAGGGAGCCCCTGTTTGCCCGCAGGCTCTGGCCCTGGGAGCTCTAGCTCTGGCGGTAGCTTTCTCTCCCTCACGGGTTGGATGGTTGCCTTCAGTCGGGTCTTTACTGCTGGGAAACCCCGGAGGTTCCCGTCGCTGACGGATTTGACCGGTTTAACGGCGACTTCTAGCATGGTCAGGGTCCGTAGGCCCTGCCGGATGGTGCTGGCTTCTCTTCGCTCCCAGATCCGGTACCGGCGAGCCACCGCCCGTCCCCGGTCCTTACGGTTGTGCGTCAATCGGCCTCTCCTGCAGACGGTCACCACCGTCTGCCAACCTTGCTGTCAGGTGCCCGGGCCACACACCCGGACACGGTCAGTCAGTTTGCTCCTCACTTGCCACTTCCCTAACTGCACTCTTACTCTCCCTAACTGATCTGCCTTCCTTTCCCGCCTCCAGGCCTGTGAACTCCTCGGTGGGTGGAGCCAACCGCCTGGCCCCGCCCCACCTGGTGTGGACATCAGCCCCTGGAGGGAGGCAACAAGGATTTGTGTTTGACTTAGATGTGCCTAACCGGGGTGTGGGGTGTGTTGTTGCAGTACCTGTGACGTCCTGGCTTGTCCAGGGCGCCCCATTCCCTCTTGGTTAAGCGCAGACCGTCCGCGGGCTGCTCGTCCATCACCGGTTTTATTTTCACAACTAGAAAAATAGAAAAAACGGTAAAAACATATAAAAACATAAGCATTTTTGTAGAAACTTCCCATAACGGGAGGCACGGTACTTTTAACGTTACTAACGGTAGTCAATTTTATTAACAAATGGCTTCCGCTCTTCCCCCCCGCCCAAACAACCTGGCCCTGATGCTGCCCCTAAGAAAATGGGCAGCACCCCTTGCCCCAGTCCAGACCCAAGTTGCCCGAGCGGGTACGGTCTCTTTCAGGGGACCCACGTCCATGGGGAACCCCTGACCCCCGGAGGATCGCCACCGGTTCAGGTGGTGGCCGGGCCCCAGGCTACTCTACTGCGGGCCCTTCCTCCAATCTGCCTCTCCGGAGGCGGTCACAGTAATGCTAACAATTATATTTACACTCCACCAAGTTTGTGGTTGCCCTGCAAGTTCTCGGGCTTGTTCGTAAGAAGTTCCTTACGCAAACGGTTGCAGAAAGTCCCTACGGGGACAACTTGCCGGCAATGGCCGGTTCAATCAAGGTGTTAATCTGGTCATAGTTCGGTTGATTTCTTTTATTTTATCATTCGGTTACATTCAACAACAGTACTGATAGTCCCAATGGGGACAACTTGCGGCGAGGGAACCGCTGCCATCACTGCTCGCTTTCTTGCTCCTCATCCGGCCCCGGGTGGAAAAACATGGGTACCAGCCCCTCCAGCGCATAACAAGCGCGACGGGGAAGGGCCGCCCGATATCCATTATTTCCGCTCCGTGGAATGTAGGTGGCCTCCATGTCGTGCGAGCCAGCGACTCCCTCTTCATCCAAAACAGGTTCCGTGTCCAGCCCGGAGTCACTATCATCCGTTCCTGCGCCAGGCGGGTTGCCGCCAGCTGCCGCAGTCTCCGGGCTCGTCACTCTTTCGGCTGCCGTTGCAAGGGGGCGCAAGCCAGACAGACCAGCAGCGGCGGGGCACACGGGTAGGAAGGGCAGAGGCAGTATGGGGGCCAGGGGCAGACCGGGTCCCTCAGCCGCGGTGGCCGGTCCCTCAGGGACACAGGGGCGTGGGTCACTCACCAGCTCCTCCATCATGGCCTCCATCCCGTACACCCGGGCGACCGCCGGTACTTCCTCCATCTCCGTGGTCCACCGCTCCATCAGCAGACATATCTGGCTCCGGTAGCGCTGACAGATTGCCGCTGTTCGGGCCCTGAGCCATGCCGCTGTTCCAGCCACCGGCTCCACAATGTCTGCGTGGCTAGACGGAGCGGACATGTCGGTAGCGGTGTCCTCCAGGAACCGAAGTATCGCCGCAGAGTCCTGGCGTCCCCGCTTCTCTACAGCCTCGGCTACATGCGGCCGGCCGCCATTCGTCCCCCCTTGGTGTTTCTCTGGCACCTCCTCTTCAGGGGCGGAGCTTCGGCTCTCGCGCCTCCACTGCTCGGGAAGACGCTCGAGCGGGGACTTTTCGCGCCCAATATGGCGGCTTCCGAAAATTTTCGGCCGGACACCTCCGGCGGGACATAAGGCGCACTTCCACCAGGCGGTAGAACGGTAAGGATCCTGTTCGTGACGCCAAGTTGTCGCGGGCGGCGGGGCGCTGCGCTCACCACGCTCGGGTCCGGCGCTGCTGCTGCTCGGTGGCTCGAGCGTTGGGCTGGATCCGGGGACTCGAGCGGCGCTTCTCGCCCGTGAGTGAATGGGGTGGTTGGTTGGTGTTTGGGATGTCGGTTTGTGACGCCACCCACGGTGTGTGGTGAGGTTGGGGCACCACTGCTGCTCTGTACGGGGATCCCGGGAGCGATGGCAGGGAGCAGCTGAGATGTTTCTCTCCCCTCCGTGGGTAGGGGGGTTTTTGGCAGTCCCGGGGCCCGGAGGTGTTGTCTGGAAGGTGGGCTGCGGGGCTTGGCCAGGTGCAGGGTCGCGGGGCAGCGCAGTGCCAGACGGCACGGTGGTACTCACTCAGCCAGTAACGCACACGGAGTCTCTGGTAAAACACACGGCTGGATGGACGAGTCCCACAGACGGCTGCGGCGGTCACTCCCGGTAGGTTGGCGGTAACTGTCTCTCCCTGCACCTTGGTTGTGTTTTCGACCCCGATGGCTTCCCACCGGCAGCCCGCTCCCCAGCGGTATGTTGGCTAAGGGAGCCCCTGTTTGCCCGCAGGCTCTGGCCCTGGGAGCTCTAGCTCTGGCGGTAGCTTTCTCTCCCTCACGGGTTGGACGGTTGCCTTCAGTCGGGTCTTTACGGGAGATTCCCGTCGCTGACGGATTTTACCAGTTTAACGGCGACTCCTAGCCTGGTCGGGGTCCGTAGGCCCTGCCGAATGGTGCTGGCTTCTCTTCGCTCCCCGATCCGGTACCGGCGGACCACCGCCCGTCCCCGGTCTTTACGGTTGTGCGTCAATCGGCCTCTCCTGCAGACGGTCACCACCGTCTGCCAACCTTGCTGTCAGGTGCCCGGGCCACGCACCCGGACACAGTCAGTCAGTTTGCTCCTCACTTGCCACTTCCCTAACTGCACTCTTACTCTCCCTAACTGATCTGCCTTCCTTTCCCACCTCCAGGCCTGTGAACTCCTCGGTGGGTGGAGCCAACCGCCTGGCCCCGCCCCACCTGGTGTGGACATCAGCCCCTGGAGGGAGGCAACAAGGATTTGTGTTTGACTTAGATGTGCCTAGCCGGGGTGTGGGGTGTGTTGTTGCAGTACCTGTGACGTCCTGGCTTGTCCAGGGCACCACATAAACACCTTCCTCTGGTGCACACAGGCGACAGGACGTTCCTCAGTGTGCCACAACATCCAGCACCACCATGGCCCCAGTACCAATAAACAAAATAGAAACAGTTTTATCCCATTTTTCCTTGCTGTATTATTCAGCCATGGCTGCCTTCTTGAACACTCATTTTTTATTGTTCTCCTGGAACACTCAGTCAACATCATTGGGGAGGCGCCCAAGGCAAAGCGGCTGGCACTGGCGGTAGTATGCCTCACAGTGGACAGCCAGCTCGATCCCAAATCCAACTACGAGATTTTTAACCGCAGCGGCTGTACTGTACCCTACTGGGGTTGAAATTTTGGCTCTGTAGGGGGAACTCTGAAAACAGGCTCTATAAATGCCATTTCTTAAACATGTTGCTCTGTGGGAGAACTCTGACAATCTTGGCTGTGTGGGTGAACTGGGAATACAGGCCATATAGGGTCCTTTTGATAAACTTGTTGCTCTGTGAGGGAACTCTGACAATCTTGGCTGTGGAGGTCAACTGTGGAAAGAGGCTCTGTTGGGGCCTATATTTAAAATGTATTCACTGTGGTAAAACTCTGGCAATCTCTGTGGGTCACTGATTAAATTTGTATTTATTCATTTACTTGCTATTTAACCATGATTGCTATGGTGACAGAACACCATTAATTAGTTTCTCTATCCATATTTGTTTTCAGGGCAATTGCATTGCTCTTCCCCCATTTTGATTCCTTTTGCAGCTCCCCTAGCCCTTACTATGACCCTTTTACAGACATTTTTTTCAGCACTGAAGATAAAGTCTCCATTGACTTATACGGGGTTCAGTGGCTGGCGTAAAGTTTGGGTCAAGTCCGGTTCCTGAGCCAAACTGTTTTTTAAAGTCAGGCCAAACCCGAACATCCAAGGGTAAAATCATCTCTAATCCTCACCCATCCCTTGTAGACTGTGAGCCCTCGTAGGCAGGGACCTCTGTTCACCTGTACTAGTCTGTACCTTGCACTGTTCATGAGTACTGTACTTGTTTTTATTATAACATATTTGTTATATTATAACATATTATAACATATGTTTTATTTTCACATATAAAGCACCATGGTATAAAATGTGCTATAATAATTAATAAAAATATAAGCTGGATGGAGCTTAAGAGATGGAAAATGTTTACATATTTTACATAGGTGATTAGGAAAAAATATTTACCCGATTGGGGTCCGATTGTTCCAAAAGGAGAGTCTCCAAAATGTTTAGTGGTTCTTTTTTGTGAGTTGTACTGATGATTTCATTACTCTCTGACTTGTAATGGCTCCTCTTTGAAACCAATTTTGTAGGCAAAGGATGGACATCTGTTATCACTGTGAATGTGTCTAAGGCATGTGCCCACGGGACAACGTACTTGTGGATTTTGCTGCGGAAAACCAACGGATTTATTTGGATTTTCTAGATAAATCCGCAGGTTCTAGCAAGTACAGACACTCTCCATGTTACCCTATGGGATTTGGGGAGTGCTGTATCAATGCTGTGGTATGTGTAGCTGCGGAAAATGCTGCGAATTGTTCGCAGCCGCACGTAACTGCATAGCAATTATTCATGCGGAAATATCTGCGGAATTCCCGCTCCTCAACCATGGAGATACAGGGCAGGAATTCCGCAGGAATTCTGCTCGAAATCGGCACTGTTTCCGCAGGTTTACCGCAACATCTCCGCAGATGTACCTCAGCAATGGATAGCTGCGGATTTCGGGGAGCAGCTGTGGTAAACCTGCGGAAATACCTGCGGCAAAGTCTGTGTGTACGTTGTCCCATGGGCACATGGCCTAAGGGTTTGGAAGAAGAAAATGTCAGATCTTTACAGAAAAAGCTGATCTGAGGTGCAGGTAATATATGCATGGAAAGGTTTACGACCTGGTGATGGCCTTCTCATCTAGTCTGAAGACACATCGCTCCATCGTGGTATTTATGTTTCCCAACTGATTTCATTGTAATCTCATTGGTTCTTCTGTCCTCATTCTGATGTCTAATAATTTTTGATGATCCACTTTCAAGAGAAGACGAGACGCTATGGATGAATTTTGCTGTCCGGTCAACAGTGTTTCTTTTTTGTTGCCATCTGAAGACCCTATGAGATTCACAGTCATTGAGATCCCTTTGAAATTTTTTTGTTTTTTATGGAACTTATTTCCTTTTCCCATTTTTTGAAATTTTACACTATACTTCCATTAATAATTGGCTGCTGTCCATGTGACTGGTCATGTGACTTACACTTTTGACACTTCCACTGATAACAGGCTGCCGGCCACTGGCAGGTCTATGTATACCGAACAGTTTCCCTTTTTTAACACGACCCCTAACAAAGAAAGGGTGAAACACTCATTAGGGTGCGGGGATGCACATCTATCTCTCTGCTTTACATGTGAGTGTTACTATAGGGATCACTACTATGACCCCATATAGTTCAGGGATCTTTCCATGTTCTTTGGTGCAATGTATGGTTATATCTATTTCTATGGACTCTTTACATTAGTATATTGTACGCTCCACTCTATTTCTCCTGGATATGTGGCGCCCTGGACAAGCCAGGACATCACAGGTACTACACCAACACACCCTACACCCCGGGTAGGTACATCTAGGTCAAACACAAAATCCTTGTTGCCTTCCTCCAGGGGCTGATGTCCACACCAGGGGGTGGGGCCAGGCGGTTGGTCCCCGCCCGCCGAAGAGTACACAGTCCTGGAGGCGGGAAAAGGAAGGGAGTTGAGTTCAGTTAGGGAAGTGGAAGGAAGAGGAGTGAGGTGGTAGTGGAGCTGACTGACGGTGTACGGGTGTGTGGCCCGGACGGAACAGCAAGGTTGGCAGACGGTGGTGACCGTCTGCAGGAGAGGCTAATTGGAGTGAACCGTAAGGACCGTGGACGGGCGGTGACCCGGCGGTACCGGACCAGAGAGCAAAGAGAAGCCAGCACCATCCGGCAGGGCTTGCGGACCCCGACCAGGCTTGGAGTCGCCGTAAAGTTGGTCAAATCTGTTAGCGAAGGGAACCTCCGGGGTTTCCCAGCAGCCAAGACCCGATTGAAGGCAACAGCTCACACCGTAGAGGGAAACACAGTCACCGCCAAGGCTACAGTTCCCAGGGCCAGAGCCTCCGTGCAAAAGGGGCTCCTTCAGCACCCATCCAAGCTGGGGAGCGGGTTACCGGTGGGAACCCATTGGAACCGTAAACACAACATAGGTGCAGGGAAAGGCAGTCACCATCAACCTACTGGAGGAGAACAACCGCAGCCGCCTGTGGGACCCGTCCATCCAGCCGTTTGTTTGACCAGAGACTCTGTGTGAATTACTGGCTGAGTGAGTACCCCCGTGCCGTGCAGCACAGCGCTGCCCCCGCGACCCTGCACCTCCCCAGGCCCCGTAACCCGCCTGCCATCCATCCCTACCCCTCACCGGGCCCTGGGACAACCAAACCCCCTACCCTCGGAGGGGAGAACCAACATCCAAGCTGCTCCCTGTCATCGCTCCCGGGATCCCCGTCCAGAGCAGCGGTGGTGTCACAACCTCACCACAACCGTGGGTGGCGTCACGGACAATATCCCTAAAACCCAAACCATCCCCTTTTCACTCACGGGCGAGGAGCGCCGCTCGAATCCCCGGGATCCGGCCCACCGCTCGAGCCACCACCGAGCAGCAGCAGCAGCAGCCGGACCCGAGCAGTGGAAAAGCGCAGCATCCCCTCCTCCGCCCGCGACAACTTGGCGTCTCGAACAGGATCTTACCGCTCTGCCGTCTGGTAGAGGTGCGCCTTGTGACCGCCGGAGGTGTCCGGCCGAAAATTTCGAGAAGCCGCCATTTTGGGTGCGAAAAATCCCCGCTCGAGCGTCTTTCCGAGTAGTGAAGGCGCGAAAGCCGAAACCCCGCCCCTGTAGAGGAGGAACCGGAAAAAGACTAAGGGGGACGGAAACAAGATGTCTGCACCCGACGGAGCCGCTGGTGGAGCGGCGGTCGCAGCCGCAGCGGCACCCACGGATGGAAACGGGCCCGCCCAGGCCCCGGCAGCACTGGCGGGAGGTGTACCCCCTAACTGATAAGCAACGTGCAGCGGTAGTGCTGGGGCAGCTAACCGGCGCGGCTGAGCAGGAGGCGGAGACCTGGGCCGAGGGGGACCGGTCCTCTGTAACCACCATCTTTGAGAAGCTACAGACTGCCTTTGAGACCCGTACCAAAGCCGAGCTGCGGATGCAGTTTTATCAATGACGGCAACGGCCCGCGAATAGCATTCGGGACTACGCCTTGCGTCTACAAACTGCCCTCTGCACATTGAAGCGGGTAGACACTATTAACGATGCGGACAGCAACAAGATGCTAGTGGAACAGTTTGTACAAGGGATGAGATCCTCGGAGGACCGCAAGCAACTTCGGCTCTGGGCCCTAGAACACCCTGATGCTGGCTTTGCCGTGTTAAAGGAACGGGCCATTAAAGCCCTACAGCCTCCAGCATTGGAAGTTCCTGAGACAGCCCCATGGCCAACTGAGACGGCTCCCGTCGTGGTGGCCCCTGTCCTCCTAACACCTCCAGTACCCGCAACCCCAAGCGGCATGATGGAGGAGCTGGCTGCCCACGTCCGCCGCATGGATGGGGACCTCGCCAAAATCCTTGCCGCACTCCAACCTCCGACCAGGTCCCAGCCCCCGGCGAAGATGCAGCTCGCCGACAGTCCCGAGGACGTTCCCTGGATGCAGCGGAGAAGGGCCAACGACCCACGGTATGGACCCCCTATTTGTCACAGGTGCCTCAGGCCCGGCCACTACTCCCGACGGTGTCCATTAAACAAGCAACCCCTGGGGCCACGGGCCAATCCTCAGGAGTAGAACCCCATGGCCCCCCAGACTGGCGGGACCAGTACATCGGAGCCCGACCCATCATCCCCATGGCAGTGGATGGTATCCCGCTGATGGCTCTCCTGGACACTGGATCACAGGTAACCACCATACCCTACACACTGTATCAACGGTATTGGGGAAAAGATGAACTGGCCCCCCCAGACGCCAGTATGACACTGATTGCCGCTGATGGACTCCCCTTGACCCCAGTGGGGTACAAACAAGTGGCCATGACTGTGGGACGAGCTGAACTGCAACACCAGGGTATGATTGTGATAATGAATGAACCAAATGATCATAACCCGAAGGTAGTGCTAGGCACTAATGTGATGGAGCACTGTATGAGTGACGTGCTGACCCTACTGCAGCAGCTGGCCGCCACGGCGGCGGGGAGCCGACAGAGCTGTGCAGCGTGAGATCTGGGCCCTGATGTATCGCCAACATGTGAACTCGACAGGGGCAGAGATTGGTGGAGTGAGAGTGATGGATGCTGCCCCTTTGATCGTGCCTCCCAGAAGCGAGATGATGATTTGGTGCAGGGCAGCGGTAGGGCCCCAAGGGCGCGACTACCCCGCCATGATAGAGCCCATGTCCTCCGAACACTGGCCCACAGTAATGGCTGCCCGGGGGGTGGTAGATGTCAAGAAGGGGAGAGTGCCCGTGCGAGTACTGAACTGTGGGGAGGAAGAGGTCAGACTTCCCCGGTATGCTACCCTTGCCAAGTTGCTCACTCCGGATCCCCACACCATCCACGAGGCCGTCCCCCCAATCTCACCACCTACTGCCCACACTCACCCATCCCAAGGGGAGTTAGACGAGTGGTGCCGGGAGCTACACGTAGGCACTGACGATACCCCTACACATCACAAAGAAGGGGTATACCGGGTGGTACGGGAGTATGAGCGAGTTATTAGCAAACATCCTCTAGATTTCGGGCAGATTAAAGGGGTCCAACACCACATCCCCACCGGTGAACACCCCCCTATTAAAGAGAGGTACAGGCCTATTCCCCCTGCACACTACCAATGTGCTAAGGATATGTTGAGGAACATGAAGGAGGCAGGGGTTATTAGGGACAGCTGTAGTCCCTGGGCCGCCCCGTTGGTGCTGGTTAAGAAGAAGGATGGCACCATGCGGATGTGTGTGGATTACCGGAAGATTAACCAGATAACGCACAAGGACGCTTACCCTCTGCCCCGCATTGAAGAGTCCCTGGCTGCGCTGAGAACCGCTAACTACTTTTCCACCCTTGACCTCACCAGTGGGTATTGGCAGGTGGCTGTGGCGCCAGAAGACCGAGAGAAGACTGCCTTCGCCACTCCCATGGGACTCTGCGAGTTCAATATCATGCCGTTCGGGCTGTGCAATGCCCCTGGAACCTTCCAACGGCTGATGGAATGCTGTCTGGGACACCTAAATTTCGAGACTGTCTTGCTGTACTTGGATTATGTGATTGTGTACTCCCAGACGTATGAAGCCCACCTGGAGCACCTAGCCGAGGTGTTCGCGTCCCTTGCTAAGTATGGGATGAAGTTGAAGCCCTCAAAGTGCCATCTGCTGAAACCTAGGGTGCAGTACCTAGGGCATGTGGTTGGTGCGGAAGGTGTCGCCCCTGACCCCGAGAAGATCACCGCCATCCAAGACTGGCCGAGACCGACCACGGTGACGGAAGTGAGGCAATTTCTGGGCTTGGTGGGATATTACCGTCGCTTCATTAAAGGGTACACAAAGATGGATGCCCCCATGCAAGACCTCCTCGTGGGACAGACCAAGGGCGGTAGACCCCTAGGAACCCCATTGGTGTGGGAAGAGAAGCGTGAGGAATCCTTCCCCTAGCTGAGAGCGGCCCTGACCGGGCAGGAAATCCTAGCGTACCCGGACTACAGCCGCCCATTCGTCCTCTACACTGATGCCAGCAATGTGGGCTTGGGGGCTGTTCTATTCCAGGTCCAAGACGGAAGGGAAAAGGTAAAAACAAAAAAGTGAGCTGGAGTATGAGCTGGTATACATGGAACTTGTGAGACCATGTTCATGGAAGGGAAAAGGTAATAGCTTATGCTAGCCGAAAGCTCCGACCGACTGAGAGGAACCCTGAGAACTACAGCTCCTTCAAGCTTGAGCTCTTGGCCCTGGTCTGGGCTATCACCGAGCGGTTCCGCCATTACCTGGCCGCAGCCAAGTTCACCGCGTATACAGACAATAACCCGCTGACCCATCTAGATACGGCCAAGCTTGGCGCGTTGGAGCAGCGGTGGGTGGCCAGGTTGGCCAACTATGATTTCACCATCAAGTACCGGGCCAGCCGTACCAACGTCAATGCCGATGCACTCTCCCGGATGCCCCACCTGTCGGAAGAGGGGCCAGAGGATGATGACCTCGAAGAGATTGAGTTTCCTGCATTTCACCGGCCATTGACTGAGAAGGTGTATGTCCATCAATAACGGTTGAACCTGGACCCGCTGCCCAGTCAGGAGTGGCAGGAAGCTCAGGACCAGGCACCGGCTATCCGCCTGGTCAAGACCCTGGTGGAACAGGGCTCTGCTGGGATAGACCCTGCCGCCCCTGCCAAAGCTCAACGCCTGTGGCGAGAACGGACTCGGCTGTACCTACATCAAGGGAAATTGTATCGTGAGCTGATTAATCCGAAGACCCACGAGAAGATCCGCCAGCTGGTGATTCCCCAGGCTAACATGTCCACCGTCCTGCAAGCATATCATGATGGTGCTGGGCACTTCGGGTGGAAGAAGCTGGAGATGTTGTTGAGAGAGCGGTTCTATTGGAGTGGAATGCGGGAATCTGTAGAGGCCTGGTGTCGAGAATGTGGCCCTTGCGCGTTGAGAAGGAAGGATGAGGCCAGCCAGAACACACCCCTACACCCGATCATTGCGCATCAACCGCTGGAGCTGGTTGCCCTTGACCATGTAAAGCTCACCCCCTGCCGAAGTGGGTACACCTACGCCCTAACCATGGTAGACCACTATTCAAGGTTCATGGTGGTTGTCCCAGTTAAAGACTTAACCGGCCGTACTGCCGCTAGAGCGTTCCAGGCTTATTTCTGCCGACCACATGGGTATCCTGAGAAGGTGCTTACCGACCAAGGTCCGGCCTTTGAAACGGAGGTGTTCCAAGAATTCTGCCAGTTGTATGGCTGCAAGAAAATCCGGACCACGCCTTACCATGCCCAAACCAATGGCATGTGTGAAAAGATGAACCACCTGGTCCTGGACCTCCTTAAAACGTTGCCGCTAGAAGAGCGGAACCTGTGGCCGGAGAAGCTACCTGACCTGGTCGATATGTATAACAACATCTCTTCCAGCTCGACGAAATGCACTCCAGCATACCTGATGAGGGCTCGCCCTGGCCGGCTACCAGTGGATTTAGAAATGGGGTTGGAAGCCCCAGAAGCGCTCCCTTCAACAGCTGAATGGGACACTCAGCGGAGGGTGCAGTACCGACAGGTCCAGGAATATGTTGAAAAGAACTTGTGTCAGAGTCGGGGAAAACAGGAGCAGTGCTTCAACAAGAAGGCGTCTGCTGGTCCCTTCCAGCCTGGAGATGTAGTGCTGAAGCGAAAAAGGAGGACTCACAAGCTGGATGATCACTGGGAACAAACCCCGTATGTAATACAACCCACAGGATGGGAGAATGGGAAGGCTTATCAGATCAGCCGTGACCAAAGGGGAACTTTGGCCACGGTTTCCCGAGACCATCTAAAGAAGTGCCCACCAGCATTGAGGGTAGCGGATGAAGCTCCAGTTCCTAGACCAGTGGAGAAAGAAAAAGAGGTAATCCACACCATGATGGGTGACTTTCCAGCGGACTGGCCTACGCAGAACGGCGCAGTGATTCTTCCAGTAATACTGTTCCCACAACCCGTGGATGAGAAAGTAATTGAAGTGATCAACCATGAGCCAGTGCCCAGGGATGAACCTGTACCCAGCTCCCCTGCGCCTCCGCCTGCCCCACATGATAGCAGGGAGGAGGAACTGGTTGCTCCCCCTGCCCCATTGCCGGTCACCACTGACACCGGGCCCCGAAGGTCAACTCATCCCAACCTAGGTAGACCCCCACTTAGGTACAGGGAAACTACTCTTTAGAGGGGGCTTTGTGTGTTGAGAGTACCGTTGTTGTAGAAAGTTTTGGACGCTGAATGATAAGTACAGCTAATCAACCGAAGATGTGACCTGATTGAACCGGCTATTGCCAGCAACTGTTGTCCCTGTGGGGACTGTCTACAATCTGTGCGTAAGGAACTGCTTACGGACAAGCCCGAGAACTTGCAGGGCAACCACAAATTAGTGGAATGTAAATAAATATGTTGTTGGCATGTTACCGTTACTGCCTCTGGCGAGGCAGATTGTAGGAAGGGCCCGCAGCAGAGTAGGCTGGGGCCCAGCCACCACCTCAACCGGTGGCGATCCTCCGGGGGTTCAGGGGTTCCCCATGGACGTGGGTCCCCTGAAAGAGACAGAACCCGCTCGGGCAATCTGGTGATGGACTGGGGCAAGGGGTGCTGCCCACTTCTTAGGGGCAGCATCAAGGCCAGGTTGTTTGGGTGGGAGAGAGCGGAAGCCGTAACCGTTATTAAAATCTTGGTAACGTTTAAGAAATGTGCCTCTCGATGTGGGAAGATTGAAAAATACTTGTTTACATGTTTTACCATTTACTACTTTTCCTACAGTTAAACAAAAATAAAACCGGTGATGGACGGGCAGCCCGCGGACGGTCTGCATTTTACTAAGGGGGAATGTGGCGCCCTGGACAAGCCAGGATGTCACAGGTACTACACCAACACACCCTACACCCTGGCTAGGTACATCTAGGTCAAACACAAAATCCTTGTTGCCTTCCTCCAGGGGCTGATGTCCACACCAGGGGGTGGGGCCAGGCCGTTGGTCCCCGCCCGCCGAGGAGTACACAGTCCTGGAGGCGGGAAAAGGAAGGGAGTTGAGTTCAGTTAGGGAAGTGAAAGGAAGAGGAGTGAGGTGGTAGTGGAGCTGACTGACGGCGTACGGGTGTGTGGCCCGGACGGAACAGCAATGTTGGCAGACGGTGGTGACCGTCTGCAGGAGAGGCTAATTGGAGTGAACCGTAAGGACCGTGGACGGGCGGTGACCCGGCGGTACCGGACCAGAGAGCAAAGAGAAGCCAGCACCATCCGGCAGGGCTTGCGGACCCCGACCAGGCTTGGAGTCGCCGTAAAGTTGGTCAAATCCGTTAGCGAAGGGAACCTCCGGGGTTTCCCAGCAGCCAAGATCCGATTGAAGGCAACAGCTCACACCGTAGAGGGAAACACAGTCACCGCCAAGGCTACAGTTCCCAGGGCCAGAGCTTGCGGGCAAAAGGGGCTCCTTCAGCACCCATCCAAGCTGGGGAGCGGGTTACCGGTGGGAACCCATTGGAACCGTAAACACAACATAGGTGCAGGGAAAGGCAGTCACCATCAACCTACCGGGAGGAGAACAACCGCAGCCGCCTGTGGGACCGTCCATCCAGCCGTTTGTTTGACCAGAGACTCTGTGTGAATTACTGGATGTGTGAGTACCCCCGTGCCGTGCGGCACAGCGCTGCCCCCGTGACCTTGCACCTCCCCAGGCCCCGTAACCCGCCTGCCATCCATCCCTACCCCTCACCGGGCCCCGGGACAACCAAACCCCCTACCCACGGAGGGGAGAACCAACATCCAAGCTGCTCCCTGTCATCGCTCCCGGGATCCCCGTCCAGAGCAGCGGTGGTGTCACCACCTCACCACAACCGTGGGTGGCGTCACGGACAATATCCCTAAAACCCAAACCATCCCCTTTTCACTCACGGGCGAGGAGCGCCACTCGAGTCCCCGGGATCCGGCCCACCGCTCGAGCCACCACCGAGCAGCAGCAGCAGCCGGACCCGAGCAGTGGGAGAGCGCAGCGTCCCCTCCTCCACCCGCGACAGATACTCTATACATACTATAGTACTTAGTGGATACTTATACACATATGTTTCCATAACTTGCACCCTATTTCTGCTGTATACAGTGTGTCCACCCATATCCTGTCCACCGCCATTAACTTGAGAACGCCGGCAGCTATAGGCATAGAAGTGGTGTCTAGGTATAGTTAAGTATCCATGCAATGAAACCACCTATAGCGCCACCTGGTGGAACACAACGGAGTTAGCATTTTTATCTCGAAAACAGAACAAGATAGAGAAAAAAAGTGAATTACAAAGTTCTAGGGCATCATCAATTCAATACGAATCGACACCTTGCATACAGAAATGCTATGATATGAAACCCATGACACCCCAAAACATTGGATGCTGGTCACGCATATGGCGCTCATTTAACTTTGATGCTCACTGTGGCCACCGTCTGCTGCAATGCACATCTAGACTCTGGACAGCATACTGTATCTTGCTGCACGTTGTTCAATATGGTAGGTAACACGTTTGCACAAGCATCTGTGATACGTCGTCGTAGGTCCTGCAATGTTGATGGAGGGGTCACATACACATGCTCTTTGATGTGACCTCACAAAAAGAAGTCCAATGGGGTCAGGTCAGGTGAGCGTGGAGGCCACTCCACACAGCCACCATACCCAATGACTTGTAGGAACGTCTCCATGAGGTATCGCTTCACGTCCGCAGCCTTGTGAGTTTTACTCATTCTAATCATAGCATTTCTGTATGCAAGGTGTCGATTCCTATTGAATTGATGATGCCTTACAACTTTGTAATTCACTTTTTTTCTCTCTCGTTCCGTTTTCAAGATAAAAATGCTAACTCCGTTGTTTTCCACCAGGTGGCACTATAGGTGGTTTCATTGCGTAGCGCATAGATACTTTACTATACCTAGACACCACTTCTATGCCTATAGCTGCCGCTGTTCTCAAGTTAATGGCGGTGGACAGGATATGGGTGGACACACTGTATATTCCACTATGCTTCTACCTTTACTTCATTTATTGTGGGTGTATATATGTGCATATTATGATGAGTCTATATAGCTTTGTCCCATGGTAGACATTATTACTCTGATGTTTGCCTGTCCCCGTCTCTTCTTCATACAGACCTTGTCTTACACGCTAACCTTTGTATGTTATATTTGTATTCCATATACAGTATTTATACCTTCTGGGATATTTCTTCTGCCTCCTTTGCCTTTGGAGACTTGAACCTGCAACGGTCGTTACAAAAGTTTAAACATAAAATCATTGTGATAGAAATTTTGCGTAATTGTGATGTAAAATTAAACCCTGAGGAGATAAAGGCCGCATTTTTTATTCATCTGTGGGGAACAATCAGACCCTTCCTAATTCTCACATCTAGATGGGTGAGAAATGGGTTTCATCAGGTATTACGAGACTCAGCCGCCTATTGTCCAATAATGATTTCTGCTCGTTTCAGCAATTAGAAGATGTGACGACCTGGGCCCTGAACGTCTTGGGGCACACATCTGGCAGCGGGATCAAGACACACACAAGCACTTTGTCACTTAAACAATCTCGGTGATTTATTCACATCCTCATAAACCACGCAGTGTAATGGGCCACAGCCACTCTCCCGCAGGACAACGTCTCACTGTCTGTTTAAACTGCCGATTGTTCATACAGTTCATTCTCTGGCATCAGCCAGTAAAGTCCCCCTTTCTGGGGTGTTACCTGCCAGTAGGTTTGCAGGCTGTCAGTCTTCCTGCATCCAGTCCAGGGAGACTCTCACACTGGGCTCACCATCCAGGCCCTTGTACACGTTCCAATTCCTCAAAGCCTCAGTGGATTCTGCAGCTCCCTGACATTTCAGAGCCCTCACTAGCCCTGTATGCACAGGATCTCCTGCACATGTGCTCCAACCAAGATGGCTCCCACCAGCACACGGAGATCATGTGGCAAACGACAACTCCATTAAATCCCATGAGACACACCTACGTATAGGAGGTATGCGGATGGTCAGTCCCGCCCACCACTTCTGACCATCCCATGAACCCAGCCCTGAATGTGTACAACAATCCTCATGGAACTACAAGTTCCAGAGAAACATTCCAGGTTCAGATCGCAGAGGATTTCCACCTCTGTGACACATACCGGCCATCTGCCACATTGCCGGTTGCATCCTTACAAAGAATTTAACCTCCTCATAGATTTTGTTATCGATATATTCAGGTCTGATCCAGTAAAAAGATTTCATTACACAAAATAGAATTAAAAAACCTGAACTGCGGTCAGACATGATGCTGAGCACAATATGTAATTCACGGAGAACGTCTGGTGATATTTCTGGACTTTATAAAGTGCCACTATCCAAATATGTGGGAAATTATCCACTTGTTATTATATGTAAATGGGAAAGGGACATTGGGCCGTTACTGACCATCAATGGACAAGGATCCTTGAAGGGGTCAGATCTATATCCCTAGTGGACATTGTAGACTGTCAGATCTATAAATCATCCATAGGGGATATATGACCATCTGTTCCTTCACAAGGTCGGCATACGTACAGAGGACAAAGGTGGGAAGTGCTGAGCGGAAGCTGCAGATCTTATACACAGGCTGCGGAGTATAAATACTTTTTTGGAGTAAAGTTATTAGAATTGTAAAATCCTAATCTGCAGGTTTGGTCGGAGACACCAAGGTTTTATGTAAGGGAATATAGAAGAACTGACACTGGACACGCGGGAAAACTGCGGTAGGACGATTATTGTTTCTTACACATAAACTGATAACATTTAGATGGATCCAGACGATCCTCCGACAAAACGTGATTAACAAAGTCATTACTACAGGACGGTATGAGAAGGGGGTTTATTCTAAAAGGAACACTGGAGCCAAAAATGAGAGGATCTGGGCCCCGAGGCTGGAGACTTCGGGCTTCCAGCGTGTCAGTACAAGACGGGGTCTTTGTCCCTGGAGCTTCTCTACTCGGTATAATGAGACTCACTGATCTTATTCATGTAAAAAGTGTCTGAGTAACATAGAAACTGCCAAAATATGAGGAGCTTGTCTGATCTATAAGTCACTGTATAAAGAGCTATGGAGACAGCGCTATTCTTCCGTATAACATATGTGATGTCGCTGTAGCCCTAATATTTCTGTACATGACGTCTCTGTATAGATAATCTTACCCTAGCATTATGAATTGGGAAAAGAGGAAGGGCAAAGGGGGGGGGGATTTTATTTATTTATTATTATTATTTAAGTACATGGAGGAAGAAATGAAGAACATGACTCCGGAATGTCTGACTGAAGGCCTTTGACCTTCCCCAACGACCCCCTACCCCCTAGGGTTCTTATCTAAAATAAACACAAACACTGTGTGACGTTGGAATATAAAGGCCACAGCAGCCCCATTTATTCATAACATAAACATCAGCCATGTAACAATACAACTCTTCATTGAAGAACCCGAAAAGGAAGGGGGGGGTACCTGAAGGTTAACCAAAATGTTCTTTGCAACATCAGCCCGTCTCCTGACCCTCAGCCGCAACACACCGACTCGAGAGCCCAAGCCAGATGTTGCCCCCACTATGTCCCGCTGAGACTCAACCCAGCAAGGACCCGTTTACCAAACAATTGCACCGCTAGAGGTAACCCGCTCCGGCACTGGGTTCCGTCCTCTCCTCTGTGCAAACCCCCACCTTCAGACACCCCCCTCCTTTCCGCCGCTGCGACAAATACGATCTTCCTTCTTTTCTTCATCGATGTCGAATCCACAATTAGGGCGGGCGGGCGGGAACGATTCCAGTCACCGTCCAGGTAGGAATGGCCCACCCCCCCTCTGACCTGCCCTATATACTACCCCCTATAGCCACCACCCCCTGACCAATCACACTGACCCCTGATCCTAACTGCCCCTTAGCACCACCCCCAAATTTCGCGCCCAAACTGACTTTCTCCATTAACCCCTTATTAACCCTATGGCCTGGCATCCCTCCTAGTCATGTAGCCCTCCCTTAAGCCCCTTCGGGTCAGCAGTCCGGGCTCTTCCTTGACTCCGGAATGTCTGACTGAAGGCCTTTGACCTTCCCCAACGACCCCCTACCCCCTAGGGTTCTTATCTAAAATAAACACAAACACTGTGTGACGTTGGAATATAAAGGCCACAGCAGCCCCATTTATTCATAACATAAACATCAGCCATGTAACAATACAACTCTTCATTGAAGAACCCGAAAAGGAAGGGGGGGGTACCTGAAGGTTAACCAAAATGTTCTTTGCAACATCAGCCCGTCTCCTGACCCTCAGCCGCAACACACCGACTCGAGAGCCCAAGCCAGATGTTGCCCCCACTATGTCCCGCTGAGACTCAACCCAGCAAGGACCCGTTTACCAAACAATTGCACCGCTAGAGGTAACCCGCTCCGGCACTGGGTTCCGTCCTCTCCTCTGTGCAAACCCCCACCTTCAGACACCCCCCTCCTTTCCGCCACCGCGAGCGCGCATGACCCCTTGTGCGCGCAAGTCCTCCCACACCAACAAAGCCTTCTCAACCCCCTCCATCAGCCCTAAGGCCCAAATATCATTTCCCACCGAATTTAAATGGACCCCGTCCCGGCGCAACTAGTCGGCGGACGCCGCTTCCAACTCCGGGTGCCGAACAGAGACACCCCCAACCCGGGAAATGAACCGCCCAATCTCCCGATTCACTTTACTTCGCGCCCTGTTTACTGCTTCCACTGACCTGGCGTGCCGCCATGTCAGCCGCGCGACCATATCCGACCAGACAATTATTAGACCCGGGTGGGAAGACAGGAGCCGCAGGCAGTCACATTTTATGTCTTGTATCAGGTCCCTGGAAGCCCGGAGACCCAGGTCATTCCCACCCGCATGTAGTACCACCACGTCCGGTGCTCTGTCCAGCTGCGAATGGTGGCGCCAGGTAGGCAACACCTCACTCCACAGCATGCCCCTGACCCCGATCCATCGCACAGTAGCCTTTTCCCTGGGAACCCCCAACTGGCGTCCGTCCGGTCGTATTCCCGCACGAAACGCCCCCCAATACACGTATGAGTGGCCGAGCACCCACACCAACAACGGGAAACCTACAAAACAAAAGTGACAACACAGGAAGGGGGGGGGGGGGGCACGAGGAAGAAAAGATGGGTAATGATTACCAAACCAATACCGCCCCCGACCCCCCCCCCCTTCCCCACCAATATCTCACAACAAGTTCGGCCGGACGTAAGATCTAAACCTGGCCGAGTCCCATCGTCCAATCTTACGGAGAGCCTGCGCGCCCAGACCCCAACGAGCCGCCTGAGTCGCAGCCCCAATCCGAAAGGAATGCGACGCGAACTCAGCCTCGTTGAGACCGCAACACTGCAGGCACCTCCGAAAGATGCAGACAAATTGGTAACTCGACAAGGCTGACCCGTCCTGGTGGGACAAAAGGGACCCCGGGCGAGCTCCCCTCACTTCTAAAAACGCCGACAGCCATCTGACAGGGCACTCCGCTAAACCAGGTACACCCCATAGTTCCACCATCCGACCTCTACCCAGCTGGTCCGTCTTTGACCGTCTCAAGCAACACCGCACCACATCCATACCGCATTCCACGTCCTCCAACAACAAACCTCCGTGACTCCTCGTGTTTCTGCTCACCAGTTCACTAATTCTAAACGCCCCAAAGAAGGCCAAAACAAAAGCGGTCCCGAACAACTGGCATTCATACTCCGAACAGCACACCCGAGGCAAAACCGACAACAGCTTGCCCAGCAGCTCAAAAGATACCGGGCGCCGAAGGTCTCGGCGCGCCCCCGCCCTCCGGTAACCCTTCATCACCTGGCGCACCCAGAAATCCTTCGTAACATCCTTCCAGCCCAATAACTTGAAAAAGAAGGAAATGCCCGCTAACCTGCCCGCCACGGCCGACCACGAAAGGCCTTCTTCCTTAGCCCTGCCCAACATGAACAAAACTAAATAAACTCTGTCACCTTCAGATACATGACCTCCCACCTCATCAACCAACTCGAGCCAACGGTCCCACGCTGAATTATAGCTGCGCCACGTACTGGGTGCCACCGAATGTTGGATCAATTCCCAGGCCGGCTGCAAACCAGGTCCCACAACCAGACGGGCCACACGGTCTCCTGCTGCTCCGCGTCCGGCGCCAGCATTCGAAAGCGGTCCCACTGGAAGCGAGATAAAGCATCAGCCACAGAATTCAGCACCCCCGGCACATGTACAGCGCAGACCCACAAGTTCAACTCCAGACATTTCAGCACCAAATGACGCAAGAGATCCACCACCGGGGGGGAATCAGCTGTCAACTTGTTAACACACTGAACGACCCCCAGGTTGTCACACATGAAACGCACCTTCCTGTCTTTCAAATCCTGTCCCCAAACCTCTAAGGCCACGACAATAGGGAAAAGTTCCAACAGGGCCAAATTCCTAGTCAGACCGCAAACCCGCCACGAATCAGGCCACCTGCCGACGCACCATCTCCCCCCAAAATATGCGCCAAAACCACTGGATCCCGCCGCGTCCGTATACAGCACCAACTCCTCATTTGACACCACCTCACGAAGCCACAATGACCGTCCATTATACAGCTGCAAAAAACGGGACCACACTCTCAGGTCCGCCTTATGCTCCACCTTCAAACGCACAAAATGCAAAGGGTGCAACACACCGGTGGTGGCTTGAGCCAAGCGACGGGAAAAAACTCTCCCCATCGGCAAAATTCTACACGCAAAATTCAGCTTCCCCAACAGGGACTGCAAGTCCCGTAAACGAATCTTCTTGGCCTCAATGGCCCCTTGAACGCAACGCCTCAAATCCACCAGCTTGTCCTCCGGCAAGCGGCACTCCATGGCAACCGTATCCAGCTCTATACCCAGGAATTTCAAAACCGTAACCGGACCCTCCGTCTTCTCCGGCGCCAACGGAACGCCAAAGCGGCGAGCAACCTGCTCCACTGTCCGAAGCAAAAGGGAACACTGCGAGGATCCAGCAGGTCCCATGCACAAAAAGTCGTCCAAGTAATGCAACACTGAATCTAGACCCGCCTCCTCCTTAATTACCCATTCCAAGAAACAACTAAACTTCTCAAAATAGGAACATGAAATTGAACAGCCCATAGGCAAACAACAATCTACATAAAACTTGTCCTCCCACCAACACCCCAACAGGTGAAAACTGTCCGGGTGCACCGGCAACAGGCGGAAGGCCGCTTCTATATCCGTTTTCGCCAAAAGCGAACCACAACCCAACTTCCTTAACCATTCCACAGCCTTATCAAAACGGACATACGAAACCGAAACCAGCTCAGGATCAATACCATCGTTCACCGACCGGCCAGTAGGATAGGACAAATGGTGGATAAGCCGAAACTTGTTAGGTTCCTTTTTCGGGACCAACCCCAACGGGGACACAACCAAGTCCGGCAATGGAGGGGCATCAAAAGGCCCCGCCATCCGTCCTAGCTCCACCTCCTTCCGTAACTTATCCGCAACAATCTCACCATGTAGGCGAGTCGACTGTAAATTTTTTAAACGAATCTCTCCCGTCTTAACCACTGACGGTATCTTGAAACCAAAACTAAAACCGTCACTCAACAATTCCGCCGACCCCCGATCCGGGTATCTACTTAGAAACGGCGCCATCCGATCTACCCTCACCGGGGTCCTCCCTTTTTGACGAAGACTCAGCGGCCTTTCCTTTTCCCTTCCGGAAGCACTTAAGGTGACTGTGGGCGCCACCACAGCCCGAACACTCGTGCTTGAATCGGCAGGAAGAACCAAACCGGCATTCCTTCTCATTGAACTGCCAGCAAACGCCCTTTTTGGGCCCCGGCGAGGTGCCAAATGATCCCCCGCCGGTGCCCCCTGGAAAGGACTGTGATGCCGACTTCGGCGCAGCCATCAGCCGCATCCATAGACTAATTTCTTTGTGGTCCCACCGTAAACTGGGTCTGACCGCCTTCCTCTGGCGAAACTGCTCGTCATATCTTAGCCAAGCAGTCCCCCCATAGGTCCTATACGCCTCACAGATAGAATCCAGATAACAAAAAAGCGCCGAACAGTTATCCGGAGCCTTTTCCCCCACCACACTGGCCAGTATCACAAAGGCCTGCAACCAGTTCTGAAAAGTGCGGGGAATAAGGCGATAACGCCGCCGTTCTTCCTCGTCCTTTTTGCTCTCATCCGGTTTAACCCGATCCAGATTAAACTTTTCCAACGGAAGCAATGAGAATATTTCAACATATTCATCCTTCCATATTTTTTCCCTGGTCTCCTGCTTCAGATGCGCCCCCAACGGGCCATCAAAGCAGACATACACTTCCCCTCTCGCCTTGTCATCCAATCGAACAATGTCCACTGCAGCCGCAGCTGCGGCAGCGGGAGCCGCAGCTGTGGCCGCGGGAGCCGCCACCACCGGCTCACCAACCGCATTGCCACTAGCAACCCCTCCAACCGCAGGAGTCGCAACCTACTGCCCCGTCGCTCCCTGCCACACCAAGCTAGGGCCCCCCACAGGGGCAAACAAACCCCTGACCAACCTCAACAACTCGGATGCCACACTGCCGTCACCCGTCACCGCATTCACGACCCGCCCACCACTCGGGCCACCAAGTAAACCACCCGAACCACCAACCACATTCACGCCCTGCACGCCATCCATATCACCAGACACACCATCCATAGCCAAACCAGGTGCACGAGAAATAGAAGAAACCGTGGTCTTACCAGGATGACTCCGAGAAGATCCCGAAACAGCCGTCACATGTCCTCCGCGTCGCACTCCAGCCGCTTCGCCGACCTCCACGATCTGGTCCCCGGTGTCGTCCTCCGCGGCGTCCTCCTCCAAGGTGGCCTCATCGTCCTCACTGGACCCAGGGCCAGGGAGCCCGCCGTCCGGCAGACTCGACCTTAGGCCCCGTCCGCCCGCAGCACCATCCATCCTCCGCGACGATCCAGCCGCTGGCTCCGCCACATAAACACCGCCTGGGGCATGCCGTCCGGCATCCCCGCGCGCTCCGGCTGATCCCGACGCTGTCCCATCGTTGTCCCTCCGCTGCGATCCCAGGCCGGGCCCCGCTGATCCGGGCCGTCTCCGTACGGACTCCCCCGCCGACACTGGGACCCCATGCTCCTGCATGGGCCCCGCTCTGCTCCTGGACCTTGCTGCCGCCGCCACTGTGGCCTCATCTGCGCCCCGCGATCCCGCTGGCCCACGCAACCCAGCTGGCCCCCGTGACCCCGCTGGCTCATACGACCCCGCTGGCCCACACGACCCCGCCGACCCACGCGACCGCGCCGGCCCACGTGACCGCGGCGGGTCAGGTGACCGCACCGGGTCAGGCGAGCCTGCCGGATCGCGGGGACGCGCCGGGACGGGTGAGTACGCGGGGTCACATGACCGCGCCCGGTCAGGTGACAGCGCCCGGTCAGGTGACAGCGCCACCCCACGTGACCGCGCTGCCCCACGTGACCGCGCCGCCCCACGTGACCGCGCCGCCCCACGTGACCGCGCCACACCACGTGACCGCGGCGGGTCAGGTGAGCGCGCTCGGTCAGGTGAGGCCGCCGGAGCACAAGGGGACGCCGGGTCACGTGAGCGCAGCGGGCCACGTGACCGCGCCCGGGTCAGGTGACCGTGACGGGTCAGGTGACCGCGCCGGGTCAGGTGACCGCGCCGGGTCACGCGGCCGCGACGCGCACGTCACTGCCGTGCGCCGCGAACCGGAAGAGGAGGGGAGGCCGGCCGTGTCGCTCACCGCCCCGTTGCCTTGGCGCCCGCGGCCCGACTTCCGGCCGGGGCCTCGCGACGTCCCGGCTCCCGGATCCACCGCCGCACATCCACTTGGGCTCCGTCTCCGCTGCCGGCTCCTCGGCGTCATCTCCGGGCTGAGGCGCTCCGGGGGCCGAGTTCTTCGCTGCCGCTTCGGAGGCAGGGGGGTCACATCTTCGTCGCCGACGCCTGACCATCGCTGGAGCTGCTCGTCCATCCAACGCTGTCCACGCTGCTCCGCCATCCTCTTCATCTGTGCCATGAAGTCCTCCATCTTCGGGATCCAGCCACAACGATTCCAGTCACCGTCCAGGTAGGAATGGCCCACCCCCCCTCTGACCTGCCCTATATACTACCCCCTATAGCCACCACCCCCTTACCAATCACACTGACCCCTGATCCTAACTGCCCCTTAGCACCACCCCCAAATTTCGCGCCCAAACTGACTTTCTCCATTAACCCCTTATTAACCCTATGGCCTGGCATCCCTCCTAGTCATGTAGCCCTCCCTTAAGCCCCTTCGGGTCAGCAGTCCGGGCTCTTCCTTTAGATAATCAGACTTTATTGGAAAAAATGTTTTGAGTGACATGTTATTGGGACAATTTAGTAAGTATTTAAAATCAAAGTAAACCCTATTATATGTATTGGGGAATAGAGAAGGGTGTCAGTTCCCAATGATGATGAAAAATTTCTAAACTTAGCGGAAAGTGATTATAGAAACCCGATCACACCAGATGTGATGAATGGATCGTAGATGGAAATAAAAAAATTGTTTAAAAGAACTGAAGTCTTCAGTGGTTGATGCCTTTTCAATGGGTAACTGAAAAGATGTAATAATAGCAGCTTTTGAGACTACTCCGGTCTCTTCATCAGGCTCAGTATAACACAAGATCTGAAGAGTCACATATTTATACACAACAGGACATAGAATAGTGCAGTAAATAAGACAAGTTATGTGAAGCAGAACTATCAATATGGGAAGGGGACAATCAGTTGTGGCAGTAAATATTGCAGCAGTTTATAGATAAGGAGTGTGAAAGTTTTATTGTCCTCTGATTGGGGTCTGGTCCTGAGTTGTGATGCCCCCAGATGGTCTGAGGAGCACATTTCTTAACTGATGTAAAAAGACATAAATCCATGTGACAATTTCATTCCTGCTCTGAATGTGTCAAAGGTCATCATAAGTTTGTATTCCCATAGTCTTCTGTCTCTCTGGGATTTTAAATTTCCTTTCAATACCAGCAATTTCATGTCCATGATGCTGTGATCTGGGTACAGAAATGTTTGGCCACAGGTAGATCCATCCATTTTTCTCTAATTGTGTGGTGATGAGAATTGATCTTTGTCCTGAGCTGTTGTCCTGTCTCCCCTAAATACAGAATCCCAGTGGGACATTTGGTACATATAATTAAGTACACCCCATTAGATGTGGTGCAGCTGAAGCTACCTGGGATCTTGTAGTCCTGATGTGATCTGGGAATCTTTATCTTGTCCGTTGTAAATATAAATGGACAGGTTTTACATGTTTTCTGGTTGCAAGGAAATGTTCATGTTGTTATTGGAGAGGATCTGACGATGATGCTTCTTAGATTCGGGGGCTGCCTAAAACACAGAATTGGGGGGTCTGGAAAAATAGATTTTAATCGGGCAGCTTTTTGCAGTATTAGGGTAAGTTCACACAGTGCGTTTTTCGCGGCGTTTTTGCGCATTTTTAGGGTGCGTTTTTGCCCAGAAAACTGCATAACTTTGCTTCCCCCAGCAAAGTCTGAGTTTTCATTTTTGCTGTCTGCACACAGCGTTTTTTTTCAGCTGCGTTTTTGTGGTGACCACAAAACGCAGCATGTCAATTATTCCCGCGTTTTTCACGGCGTTTTTCATCCATTGAATGCAATGGGATGTTGAAAGACGCAATGAGAAACGCAAATTGCAAATATAGCTGCGTTTTAGTGCGTTTCTATGACTAAAAACGCAGCTATAGGGGTGGGCAGTAAAGTGACATGTACAGGAAGAGGATTCCTTCTGTCAGTAAACACAGAAGTGTGAATCCTCCCGATACCGTCACCGCTGCGTCCACCTCCCGTCCTGTGCATGTCTGCTCCCGTGCGGCGCCATGTACGGGCAGGAGGTGGAGGCAGCTGTGAAAACAAAAGTGAACAGTAGAAAAAAAAATGTCATACTCACCTGTCAGCAGACTCCCGGTGCCATGCCCGCTCCCAGCTCCTCTCCCGGTACCGCCGCTCCGGCTGTGTGCAGACGGCCGGGGAACCTCCGATAGCTGCAGGACCTGCCGATGGATCACCTGATGCAGTCACCTGACGCATCAGCTGATCGTAAGTCTCGCGGTGACGCTGACGCCGGCGCCCGGCCAGCTTAACCTGTCAGTGGATGCTGTCAGGAGACTTCATCCCTGATTACCGGCAGCTCCTGCAGCAATCGGACGGGATCAGACTCCGCTCCAGGAGCTGCCGGTAATCAGCACATAAGTCAGTTGTTTGTTTTTTTTTCGTTTTTTTTTGCACTGATGCATCATCTGATTGTATAAACGGCTTTTATACAATCAGCTGATGTGTGATGTGATTCACATCCTGGAACCTGACACATCATCTGATCGCTTTGCCTTCCAGCAAACCGATCAGATGATATTGGATCCAGATTGGACGGCGTGGGACCCTTGACCCAGGATTACTGCGGAGGGGGGTTCTTCATTTCAATAAAGATGGAGTCACTAATTGTGTTGTGTTTTATTTATAATAAAAAATATTTTTCTGTGTGTTGTTTTTTTTTTATCTTTACTAGAAATTCATGGTGGCCATGTCTAATATTGGCGTGACACCATGAATTTCGGGCTTAGGGCCAGCTGATAATACACAGCTAGCCCTAGCCCCATTATTACCCAGCGAGCCACCCGTCACCAGGGCAGCTGGAAGAGTTGGATACAGCGCCAGAAGATGACGCTTCTATGAAAGCGCCATTTTCTGGGGTGGCTGCAGACTGCAATTCGCAGCGGGGGTGCCCAGAAAGCATGGGCACCCTGCACTGTGGATTCCAATCCCCAGCTGCCTAGTTGTACCTGGCTGGACTCAAAAATTGGGCGAAGCCCACGTCATTTTTTTTTTAATTCATGAAATTCATGAAATAAAAAAAAAAAGTGCTTCCCTATATTTTTGGTTCCCAGCCGGGTACAAATAGTCAGCTGGGGGTTGGGGGCAGCCCGTACCTGCCTGCTATACCTGGCTAGCATACAAAAATATGGCGAAGCCCACGTCATTTTTTTGGGGGGGGCAAAAAACTCCTGCATACAGTCCTGGATGGAGGATGCTGAGCCTTGTAGTTCTGCAGCTGCTGTCTGCTCTCCTGCATACACTATTGGATGGAGTATTCTGAGCCTTGTAGTTCTGCAGCTGTCTCCTCTCCTGCATACACTAGTGGAGAAAGAAGTGTGTCGCCAGGGGTTAAGGAGATACCCAGAACCGGGCCAAGGGGTTGCTTCTGGAAAGGGGATCACGGTGTCGTGACCCGGTCCGTGCTCCCTGGTTCCACAATAAAAAGGGGGGTTATGTTCGTGACGCCACCCGTGGAATGTGATCAGAGATGACCACCGCTGCTGCAGAACCTCCGGGGGTGATGGAAAGCAGCTTGAGATGGGACGGCTCCCCACGGGTAGAGCCTTTTCCCCGGGGCAGTGTGATAGTAGTCTATGGGGGGAGTGCAGGACACGAGCACAATAAACAGGCAGACTCACGGTTTTGCAGTTTCTTTGTCCTTTACTGATGATGGTATTCAGCAGAGTACTGTCCACGGAGTCTGTGAGGGGTTCAGGGTTTCTCCCACCCAGCCGGGTCGTTTTGGCTTCCTTGCCTGCACTGTGTGTCTGTGGCCCTGCTGCTGTGTGAACTATGCAGCTGGCTCTGCTCTGCTCTGCTCCTAGGTACCGACCTGACAGGCAACTCGAGTCCTTACTAGTATGTTCCTGAACTCTGCGTTTGTTGCTTGTGTCTGTGGTACAGGTGAAAGATCTGGAATCTTCACTTCTCTGGTGGTAACTGTGCAGTATGTAACCTGCAGTCTCGGATCCAGCATCCGTTCTGTGTGCTCCACTGGGATGAGCTCAGCAATGCTCTGTCTCCCAGGAATGTTCCTTTGTGTACTCTGTCTCCTTCCCTCAGACCCTCAGCTAGGCCTGGAATTGGTCAGTGGATCCTGAGGTGAGCTAAAGCCAGCTTCCAACCTGCAGATCCTTTCTCCTCAGTGCTCTGCACTCAACTTCCAAACTGAAACTACTGACCATTTCCTTCCCCCACCAGAATATACAGGGAAGCAGCTTGGTCTCCCCCTTCTGGCCAGGAGGTCTTGGTGTTGTGTGTGGGGAGTTAACCCTTTGTGTTGTTACTGTGGCAACCCTGGGGTGCCACATTCCCCCTTAGTGAAGAACAGTACTCCGGGACTGTGAAACAAACAAACAAGTTATCACAACAATTATATATATACAGAGTCTCAAAAGGAAAAAATACAAAAACCTTAAAGTTCAAAAGAGTCCAAAATGTCCAAGAATATGTAAGTGTTCATACAGGATAGTCTCTGTAGGTACTGGGCTTATTGGTCTTAACGTTGCAATTATATAAAACATTTAAACAACCAAACGCTTCTTACAGGTGTCTCTACTCTGGTCGTAAGTGCAGTAGGCCTCACGGCCCTCGGGCCACCAACAATGTGATCAAGTTGTAACTCTCCGTGCTGCCACCTTACACCACTCTTCTCTCACCTTTTCTGTACACTAAACTGTTACGGTTTCTCATATAAACATTATAACATATGTACATTTTATATGCAATTCCACATTAGTCTTTATATCTTACTGGTATCTGACCCTGAGTACTACGCTGTGACCTGCGTACTGCTGGTGTACTGGGTGTACTTAGCATAATGGTGTGAGTGGAAGTGTACCTATTTGGTGTTTCTGGTACTTGTGAGGATGGGGGGCTGACTGTAGGACTGGCAAGCTCACTGGGACCAGGAATCTGTTCTTCCTCTACGGTTTCAACTTCCAGTTCTTCTTGTCTTGGGACTTCTTGTGGTACGGGTTCTGATGGTGGTTCCACCACTTGAGGGAAGGCGATCATTGGGACTACTTCTGCTCCATAGTAATTTGGCCATGTTTTTGGGAAATCTCCTAAGACTGTATGGAATACATCTTCTTCCTTCTTGCCAGGTTGTACCTGTAAGGGTAAGGTGACGTCTGGTGTCTTCAGGGTTTCAGGACACGGTTTGAGTTGATCTCTTGACACGACAGCTGATGTCCTTACTTCATCCTTACTGATGAGACACACTTTGGGATTATCCATACTGGATGGTAAGACTGTATATGGGGTGGTTTCCCACTGATTATCCAATTTGTTCGTGCGTCGTTTCCTCTTGAGAACTTGGTCACCAGGTTGCAATGGGGTTGCTAGAGCATGTTGGTTGAAGTTTCTCTCTTGTCTTCCCCTAGCTTGTTGGAGACTTTTCTCTACGCACTCTTGTACTTGGCGATACTGCTGCTGACGTAGGGTATCCCAATTGGATTCTTGAACTTCCGCATCTGGCTTCAGAATTCCCATATCTAAATCAATTGGCAGTTTACCGGGCCTTGCACGCATGAGGTAAGCAGGAGTGCAGTTTGTAGAACTCACCGGGACATGATTGTACAAGTCCACCAAGTCTGGCAATTTCTCTGGCCATTGATTTCTTTCTGACTCTGGTAAGGTCTTCAACAGGTCAATCACAATATGGTTCATCTTCTCACATAAGCCATTTGTTTGGGGATGGTATGCTGTTGTGCGGATCTTTTTACAGCCATACATGTTGCAGAATTCTTGGAAGATCTGTGATTCGAAAGCTGGAGCTTGATCTGCAAGGACTTGTTCTGGGTAACCATGGGGTCTGCAAAAGTACGTCTGGAATGCTTTAGCTGCTGTTCTAGCTGTAAGGTCTTTCACGGGTACCACCACTAAGAAGCGTGAGTAATGGTCCACGATGGTTAAGGCATAGACATAGCCGGACCGGCTTGGTGACAACTTGACGTGGTCTAATGCGACTAGCTCGAGTGGTTGCTTGGTTACTATGGACTGGAGTGGAGCTCTCTGGTTCTGTTGATCCTTTCTTCTAAGGTTGCACGGTCCGCATTTTCTACACCAATCTTCAATTGATTTTCTCATGCCAACCCAGTAGAATCTTTCTCTTAAGAGCACTTCCAACTTTTTCCAACCAAAATGACCAGCACCGTCGTGGTAAGCTTCCAGAACCATCTTGACGTCTCTCTTGGGCACAATGATCTGCCAGACCAACTCATGTGTTTTTGGATTGGTGTGCCTTCTACAGAGCTTCCCTTGATACAGGAACAATTTACCTCTCTCTTTCCAGAGATGTTGTGTCTCAGCTGGGGCATTCTGATTAGGGTATGCACCTTGTTGTGTAAGCAGTTCTTTCACTAGCTTCACAGCTGGATCGCTGTCTTGTGTGTCAGCCCATCCGTGGTGTGCTAATGGGTTGAGAGTTGCCTGCTGTTGTTTTTGGTAGACACTCGGTTGATACTGTCCCACCTTAGGATGGTGAAAGGCCGGCAGCTCAATTTCTTCCAGTCCCTCCGGTTCCTCTTCCACGTCCCCCGAGGGTGGCATCCGGGATAAGGCATCTGCATTCCCATTCTTGTGGCCTGCCCTGTACTTGATGACAAAGTTGTAGTTTGACAGTCGGGCTATCCATCGCTGTTCCAGCGCACCTAGTTTTGCAGAGTCCAGGTGGGTCAACGGATTGTTGTCAGTAAAGATGGTAAATTCTGCAGCTGCCAGGTAGTGTTTGAAACGCTCTGTTACAGCCCAAACTACTGCCAGTAGTTCTAACTTGAAGGAGCTGTAATTCTCAGGGTTTCTTTCTGTAGGCCGGAGCTTCCTGCTTGCAAAGGCAATAACTTTCTCTTTGCCTTCCTGCTTTTGAGACAATACTGCTCCTAGTCCTACGTTACTGGCATCCGTGTACAAAATGAAGGGTTGATGGTAATCTGGATATGCCAGGATCTCTTCTCCTGTCAGTGCCCACTTCAACTTCTTAAAGGACTCTTCTCTCTCATCACTCCACTGGAAAGGAGGATTTCGGGCTGCAGACTTCTTTGACTGTCCTACCAGGATGTCTTGTAGGGGAGCTGCTAGCTTCGTGAACCCTTTTATAAATCTTCTATAGTAGCCCACCAGTCCCAGGAATTGCCTCACCTCTTTCACGCTGGTGGGTCTTGACCAATCTCTGATCACGGTAACTTTTTCAGGATCTGGTGCTACCCCTTCTGAGCTCACGACATGTCCCAGGTACTGTACCCTTGGCTTTAGAAGGTGACACTTGGATGGCTTGATTTTCATGCCATAGCCGGATAAGGCTTCAAACACTTCTGCCAGGTCTTGTAGATGCTGTTCATAGGTCTTGGAGTAGACTATGATGTCATCCAGGTACAGGAGGACAGTTTCAAAGTTCTTATGTCCTAGGCAGCACTCCATCAGTCGCTGGAAGGTTCCAGGTGCGTTGCAGAGTCCAAACGGCATACAATTGAACTCACAGAGGCCCATCGGCGTGGTGAATGCTGTCTTCTCCTTATCAGCCTCAGCCACAGGAACTTGCCAATACCCACTAGTCAGATCTAGGGTGGAAAAGTAAGTAGCGGATTTTAATGCAGCCAATGACTCTTCTATCCTAGGTAATGGGTATGCATCCTTGTGTGTAATGCGGTTGATCCGTCTGTAGTCTACACACATCCTCATGGTCCCATCTTTTTTCTTAACTAGCACTAGTGGGGCTGCCCAGGGGCTACAACTGTCTCTTATTACCCCTGCTTCTTTCATTTCTTTGAGCATGTCTTTGGCGCATTGGTAGTGAGCCGGTGGTACTGGTCTATTCCTCTCCTTTATGGGTGGATGGTTACCTGTGGGTATAGTGTGCTCTACCCCTTTGATCTGCCCAAAGTCTAATGGGTGTTTGCTGAATATTTGTTCATATTCTTTCACTACCCTGTATACTCCATGCTTTTGATGGGAGGGTGTAGAATCGGTGCCTACATGTAGCTTTTGGCACCAATCCTCCAGCTTTCCCTCTGAGCCATTGTCTTCCGCCTGACTTGACGGCTTCAAGGGCTCAACGGTGGTGATGGCGTTGTTATCAACCGTATATAGCTTAGCCATGGTAGCATACTTAGGTAGGGTGACCTCATCTTCCCCACAATTTAGAAGGCGTATTGGCACTCTCCCCCTGTGTACCTCAACTATTCCTCTGGCCGTCAGTACAGTGGGCCTACTGTCTGAGTACACGGGTTCTACCAGGGCCTGATAGTCTCGCCCTCTGATGCCTATTGCGGCTCTACACCAGACCAACATTTCTGTTTTGGGAGGAATTACAATAGGTATTGGGTCACTTACCCTTGCACTGCCAATTTCACCTCCTGACATTTCTACCTGCTGCTTCAGCATCAAGGCTTTAATTTCCTTCTGCAGGAGTCTCTGTTGCCCGGGTTTGGCAGTCTCGACGATCTGCTGCAAGACAGTAATTACCTCTGCAAAACAATTTTCAATTACATTCATTCCTAGCAGCATAGTTGGTTCACGTTCTCGTCGGTCAACATCAACAATGATAATACCCTGATTCTGCAATTCTACTCTCCCAATCTTAATGGTCATTTCTCTGAAACCAACCTGTGGTACTAATTCACCATTGCTAGCCCATATATTCAATGCAACATTAGATGGACCACTGCTAACGTCTGAATCAGCCCAGTACCTCTTATAAAGGACATGCGGAATTGATGTTATTTGGGAACCAGTGTCCAGCAAGGCGTTGAGCGGAATGCCATCCAGCACGATGGGGATGACTGGACGTCCCCCCACATACTTGTCGTGCCAGGGTGAAGGACCTTGAGAGTTCATTCCTGAGGAGCGGCCCGCCTCCCCAGGGGATCCCCATTTAAAGCACATTCACGGGCAAAGTGACCTGGCTCATTGCAACGGCGGCAAATGGGCTGTCCATCCGGCTGGTAGCGGTCGCTGGGTCGTCCTCTCGTCGCTTGGTATCTCCTAGGCCTCATCCACGGGACATCCTCCTTGCTGGTCGCCAGCTCAATCTTGGGTGCAGACTTGGATCCACGCAGCTCCTGGACGATTCTAGCCATGGAAGCAACAGTGTCTGTAAGGGCTTCAAGCTTTTGATGTAGAGCCTCATTAGTGATCGGCTCCAGGTGGTTAGCAACAGCCGCTGACATGGCCGATGTCACCGGCACCACTGGCTGCTGGGGTGCCACTGTAAGGTGTTGAACAGAGTCTATATCCTGCGGCTCCTCCACCTGCTGGAGGCGGATGGCTCTATCCTTTAGCTGGGCAAATGTTAGTCCTGGATCCTGGATCACCATCATGCTCAGTTGTCCCCGGTGGGAAGGGGATGAGAGTCCATCCAGGAATTGGTCTATCAGCAGCTTATCTGCTCCAGGGGCTAAGGCAGGTTCTGCTAATTTAAGTGCTCTGAGCGCCTCCTGCAAGTTTAAGGCAAAGTCTCTTGCGCTCTCTCTAGGTTTTTGCTTGCATCCAAAGAACCTCATTTTAGCCCGGCTGCCAGCAGTGGATTCAAAAGCTGCTTTTAGTCCAGCTATTATATGCTCTACAGTGTCCTTTGCATCGTCCGGCCAGGATGTAGCCTCCCGCTGGGCATTGCCGGTTAACTGTCCCATAAGCATACCAACACGCTGAGCTTCTGTCAGGGGGTACATGCTGTAGTAGATTTTTAGCTTTCCGATAAAGTCATTAAGTGTGTTGGGCTCGCCTGAGTACTGTGGCAGCCACACTGCACCCGGTGTGTACGGCATCAGGAACGGCATGATAGGTGCCGCTGCACCGCCGGGTACAACAGCGTCTCCCTGCTGCGACATCTTTGCGCCCCCTTAGTTAATTTCACCAGTCTTCTTGACAGCAAGCCTGGGACACTTTTCTGCGTTTTCGTTCGGGTCGCAGCACCGAGCGCACCTCCTCTGCAAGCGGTGGGCGGAGTCTTAGTCTAGGCGCGCTGTTCTCCCGCGCGTAGCAGCTAATGGCGCGATTAAAGATGGCGCCTGGAAAATTTTACCAATGATGTTTTTGGATTTTTCCAGGTATCTTTGCAAAGTTTAAAGTCCGTTCTTTGTTGCAACAATTCACAGTGCAAGTCTTTTATGCGATGCAATAAGTCTTTACAGGCACACGTCACCCGGGTTGCAGCCGGGTCCAGTCCGCATCCTGTTCGTGACGCCAAAGTTGTGTCGCCAGGGGTTAAGGAGATACCCAGAACCGGGCCAAGGGGTTGCTTCTGGAAAGGGGATCACGGTGTCGTGACCCGGTCCGTGCTCCCTGGTTCCACAATAAAAAGGGGGGTTATGTTCGTGACGCCACCCGTGGAATGTGATCAGAGATGACCACCGCTGCTGCAGAACCTCCGGGGGTGATGGAAAGCAGCTTGAGATGGGACGGCTCCCCACGGGTAGAGCCTTTTCCCCGGGGCAGTGTGATAGTAGTCTATGGGGGGAGTGCAGGACACGAGCACAATAAACAGGCAGACTCACGGTTTTGCAGTTTCTTTGTCCTTTACTGATGATGGTATTCAGCAGAGTACTGTCCACGGAGTCTGTGAGGGGTTCAGGGTTTCTCCCACCCAGCCGGGTCGTTTTGGCTTCCTTGCCTGCACTGTGTGTCTGTGGCCCTGCTGCTGTGTGAACTATGCAGCTGGCTCTGCTCTGCTCTGCTCCTAGGTACCGACCTGACAGGCAACTCAAGTCCTTACTAGTATGTTCCTGAACTCTGCGTTTGTTGCTTGTGTCTGTGGTACAGGTGAAAGATCTGGAATCTTCACTTCTCTGGTGGTAACTGTGCAGTATGTAACCTGCAGTCTCGGATCCAGCATCCGTTCTGTGTGCTCCACTGGGATGAGCTCAGCAATGCTCTGTCTCCCAGGAATGTTCCTTTGTGTACTCTGTCTCCTTCCCTCAGACCCTCAGCTAGGCCTGGAATTGGTCAGTGGATCCTGAGGTGAGCTAAAGCCAGCTTCCAACCTGCAGATCCTTTCTCCTCAGTGCTCTGCACTCAACTTCCAAACTGAAACTACTGACCATTTCCTTCCCCCACCAGAATATACAGGGAAGCAGCTTGGTCTCCCCCTTCTGGCCAGGAGGTCTTGGTGTTGTGTGTGGGGAGTTAACCCTTTGTGTTGTTACTGTGGCAACCCTGGGGTGCCACAGAAGAACATATTGAAGAAGGAAATTACATCAGACCTTTTTTTTTTGTTCACTGATAAAAAAACGCATAAAGACGCAGTGAGCAAAAACGCAGCAAAAAACACACCAAATCGCGGCAAAAACGCGGGCGTTTTCGCCACGTTTTTTGATGCAGGTGCATTTAGGGTGCGGTTTTTGCCGCAAAAAACGCACAAAAACGCAGCGTCAAAAAAACGCAGTGTGTGAACCTAGCCTTAGTTGTAGTTTCCGTGCAGCTCCTCTTGAGGCCAGAATCACACTTGCTAGTGCCTCGCGTGTAACTCGCGCGAGTCTCTCATGGTAGAACCCGGCTTGACAGGAGCGGGTCGGTTGCATGTATCTCTATGCAGCTCAGACGCTCCTGTATGCATAGTGTGCGGCCATGCCGGGTTCTGCCATGAGAGACTCGCGCGAGTTACACGCGAGACACTAGCAAGTGTGATTCTGGCCTAACACCTCCAGATTTGGATTGTAGGTGATTACAAGAGGTACCTGGTTGTTTTCTTCTTTAGTTTTAAGGGTACTTTACACACTGCGACATCGCTAGCGATCTCATTAGCGATGTGAAATTCTAGAGCGCAAGTGTGATCTTTCGTTAAATAACCTATGTGCGATCCCGAAAGATCGCACTTGCGATCTAGAATATCACATCGCTAAAGAGATTGCTAGCGATGTCGCAGTGTGTAAAGTACCCTTTATAATGTAGGAGATGGTTTCTTGATATTCTGGTGGCTCTTGTAATCTGGTTTTCAATTGTTCTTGGGTAGTAGCCTTCTCAGGCCCTCAAGGTGATTGTCTCTATCTGCAGTGTTGGAACATATCCGATTGTATCTGATGGCCTGACTGTACCCTATAGAGTTTTTTTTTATGTGTTTTGGATGAAAACTGTCCCATTTTAGGTATGTTGGACGGTCAAGTGGCTTCTTGTACAGGGATGTCTCTATTTCATTGTTCCGTAGTTTAATGATGGTGTCCAAAAAGTTGATTTCAGTGCAGGAGTAGCTAAGTGTTAATGTCGCGGGCGGAGGAGGGGACGCTGCGCTCTCCCACTGCTCAGGTCCGGCTGCTGCTGCTGCTACTGCTCGGTGGTGGCTCGAGCGGTGGGCCGGATCCCGGGGACTCAAGCGGCGTTCCTCGCATGTGAGTGAAAAGGGGGTTTGATTGTGGGGATTTGATATTGTCCGTGACGCCACCCACGGTTGTGGTGAGGTGATGACACCACTGCTGCTGTGGACGGGGATCCCGGGAGCGATGACAGGGAGCAGCCTGGATGTTAGTTCTCCCCTCCGTGGGTAGGGGGCTGGTTGTCCCGGGGCCCGGTGATGGAGTAGGTAGGGATGGATGGCAGGCGGGTTAAGGGGCCTGGCGAGGTGCAGGGTCGCGGGGGCAGCGCTGTGCCGCACGGCACGGTGGTACTCACTCAGCCAATGATGTACACAAAAGTCTCCGGTAAAACAGACGGCTGGATGGACGGGTCCCACAAGCGGCTGCGGTGTTTCTCCTCCCGGCAGGTTGATGGTGACTGCCTTTCCCTGCACCTGTTTAGTGTAATCGGTTCCGATGGGTTCCCACCGGTAACCCGCTCCCCAGCTTGAAGGTTGCTGAAGGAGCCCCTTTTGCCCGCAGGCTCTGGCCCTGGGAACTTTAGCCTTGGCGGTGACTGTGTTTCCCTCTAACGGTTGGACTGTTGCCTTCTGTCGGGACTTGGCTGCTGGGAAACCCAGGAGGTTCCCTTCGCTAACGGATTTGTCAAATTGCACGGCGACTCCTAGCCTTGCCGGGGTCCGCAAGCCCCTGCCGGATGGTGCTGGCTTCTCTTTGCGTACCGGTCCGGTACCGCCGGGCCACCGCCCGTCCACGGTCCTTACGATTAGCTCCGATAGGCCTCTCCTGCAGATGGTCACCACCGTCTGCCAACCTTGCTGTTCCGTCCGGGCCACACACCCAGACCAACTTCAGTCTGCTCAACTACCACTTCACTCTAGCCCTGCCTGAGCGTAACTGAACCTTTTCCTGCCACCAGGACTGTGAACTCCTCGGCGGGCGGGGACCAACCGCCTGGCCCCACCCCCTGGTGTGAACATCAGCCCCTGGAGGAAGGCAACAAGGGTTTTTGTCTGACTTCGGTGTGTCTGACCAGGAGTGTGGGGTGTGTTAGTGTTGTTACCTGTGGCCCCTGGCTTGTCCAGGGCGCCACATTCCCCCTTAGTAAAATGCAGACCGTCCGCGGGCTGCCCGTCCATCACCGGTTTTATTTTCACAAACTGAAAAAGATAAACGGTAAACATATTACAAGTATAATAACATTTTCCCACATCGGGAGGTTTATTCACTTAAACGTTGCTAACGGTAACGGCTTCCGCTCTCTCCCACCCAAGCAACCTGGCCCTGATGCTGCCCCTAAGCAAATGGGCAGCACCCCTTGACCCCAGTCCAGCACAAGTTACTCGAGCGGGTTCTGTCCTTTCAGGGGACCCACGTCCATGGGGAACCCCTGAAATCTCCCGGAGGATCGCCACCGGTTGCGGTAGTGGCTGGGCCCCAGCCTCCTCTGCTGCGGGCCCTTCCTCCAATCTGCCTCTCTGGAGGCGGTAACGGTAAGCCATAAAAATATAAAACATATTTACATGCCACTAGTTTGTGGTTGCCCTGCCAGTTCTCCGGCTTGTCCGTAATAGTCTCTACGCGGTGGTTTGTAAGGGGGTCCCAACGGGGACCAGTTGCCGGCAACGACCGGTTCCAATCAGAGTTTCAAATCAGGTAACATATTCAGTTATCATTCACTTATCATTCATTAAAACTTCTACAACGGTACTGTCAACACACACAGAGTTCTTGTGGTCCCAACGGGGACAACTTTCAGGCGGAGGACCGCTGACGCTCTTTCTCACATAAATGCGGGCATGCACATCCGCAACTCCTGCTCAGGAGCCAGGCCCACCTGGGTGCCCTCGGCGCCGGCTACGACCGGCCTCTCATACTGCCGTGGGCCCCACCGATCAGTGGCCTGCTCTGGGTCAGCCTGTGTGGGGGACGGGCCCAGCTGGAGTCCCTCCGTGCCAGCTACGACCGGCACCTTCAGCAATGAGGGACCCCGCTGTGACGTGGCCTGCTCTGCCGCTTGGCAGCTACATCCCCACCGTGCCTCAGCCGAGGCCGGAAGTCTGGGAGCGGTCAACGTGTCTTGTGGTGCTAGCTTCTGGGCGAGGACCGCCTTCGTTGCGGCCGGGCGGACTGCCGGAGCCGTCGTCATCTCCGTCGCGGCCATGCTCAGGGCCGGAGGGGACGTTGTTCGCGGTGCTGGGGCGATGGTGACGGCAAGGCCGGAGGGCCCAGTAACTGGTACGTAGATGGAACGGGCTCCGCTGCCCCAGACTGAGGCAGCGGGTTGGTCGGGTCGTTGGCTGCGGACACGGGCGACGAGGGAGACGGTGTGGTGGACGGGAGCAGGCCGGGCCCCTCAGCCGCAGTGGCCGTTCCCTGTGGGACATAGGGGCGTGGGTCGCTTACCCGCTCCTCCAGGATTATCTCCACTTCGCGCCGCCCATACAACTGCAGCCAGGCCCTTCATCCCTGACGTCCACTTCGCCAGCATGAAGTGGACCTGGGCCTGGGTCTTCCGACACATCCTGCCGCGTTGGGGTCCAGGAACGGGTTTCTGCAGAGTCCTGGCGTCCCTGCACTCCACAGCTTCAGCTACATGCGGCCGGCCGCCATTCCGTGCCCACTTAGTCTCTTTCCGGCTCCTCCTCGACAGGGGCGGGGTTTTGGCCACTCCAGTCCAATTTTTCGCGCCCAAGATGGCGGCTTCTCAAGTTTTTCGGCCGGACACCTCCGGCGGTCACAAGGCGCACCTCTACCGAACGGCAGAGCGGTAAGATCCTGTTCGTGACGCCAAGTTGTCGCAGGCGGAGGAGGGGACGCTGCGCTCTCCCACTGCTCGGGTCCGGCTGCTGCTGCTGCTACTGCTCGGTGGTGGCTCGAGCGGTGGACCGGATCCCGGGGACTCGAGCGGCATTCCTCGCCCACGAGTGAAAAGGGGGTTTGATTGTGGGGATTTGATATTGTCCGTGATGCCACCCACGGTTGTGGTGAGGTTGTGACACCACCGCTGCTCTGGACGGGGATCCCGGGAGCGATGACAGGGAGCAGCCTGGATGTTAGTTCTCCCCTCCGTGGGTAGGGGGCTGGTTGTCCCGGGGCCCGGTGATTGAGTAGGTAGGGATGGATGGCAGGCGGGTTACGGGGCCTGGCGAGGTGCAGGGTCGCAGGGGCAGCGCTGTGCCGCACGGCACGGGGGTACTCACTCAGCCAATGATGTACACAAAAGTCTCCGGTAAAACAGACGGCTGGATGGACGGGTCCCACAGGTGGCTGCGGTGTTTCTCCTCCCGGCAGGTTGATGGTGACTGCCTTTCCCTGCACCTGTGTAGTGTAATCGGTTCCGATGGGTTCCCACCGGTAACCCGCTCCCCAGCTTTAAGGTTGCTGAAGGAGCCCCTTTTGCCCGCAGGCTCTGGCCCTGGGAACTTTAGCCTTGGCGGTGACTGTGTTTCCCTCTAACGGTTGGACTGTTGCCTTCTGTCGGGACTTGGCTGCTGGGAAACCCAGGAGGTTCCCTTCGCTAACGGATTTGGCAAATTGCACGGCGACGCCTAGCCTTGCCGGGGTCCGCAAGCCCCTGCCGGATGGTGCTGGCTTCTCTTTGCATACCGGTCCGGTACCGCCAGGCCACCGCCCGTCCACGGTCCTTACGATTAGCTCCGATAGGCCTCTCCTGCAGATGGTCACCACCGTCTGCCAACCTTGCTGTTCCGTCCGGGCCACACACCCGGACCAACTTCAGTCTGCTCAACTACCACTTCACTCTAGCTCTGCCCGAGCTTAACTGAACCTTTTCCCGCCTCCAGGACTGTGAACTCCTCGGTGGGCGGGGACCAACCGCCTGGCCCCATCCCCTGGTGTGAACATCAGCCCCTGGAGGAAGGCAACAAGGGTTTTTGTCTGACTTCGGTGTGCCTGACCGGAAGTGTGGGGTGTGTTAGTGTTGTTACCTGTGGCCCCTGGCTTGTCCAGGGCGCCACATTAACTAGCCCAATCAGAGGACAATAAAACTTTCACACTACTTATCTATGAACTGCTGCAATATTTACGGCCACAACAGTTTGTCCTATTGCATACTGATCGTTTTGCTTCACGTAACGGGTCTTATTTACTGCTCCATTCTATGTCCTGTTGTGTATAAATATGTGACTCTTCAGATATTGTTATAGTGAGCCTGATGAAGAGACCTGAGTAGTCTGGAAAGCTGCTATTATTACCATCTTTTCAGTTATCCATTAAAAGGTATCAACCACTGAGGTCTCTCAGTTATTTTAAACATTTTTTTTTATATCTACTGGCTAACACGGAACAAAGATATATTTTACTTGTATCAAGATGGAAATAGTAAATTGTAATATGAGCATGTTTATTATTGTATTATAGAGAAGTTACAGACATTGTTCAGACATGGAGATTGTGCGCTGAAAGGGGTACTTTGCACACTACGACATCGCAAGCCGATGGCAGCGATGCCGAGCGCAATAGTCCCCGCCCCCGTCGCAGCTGCGATATCTTGTGATAGCTGCCGTAGCAAACATTATCGCTATCACAGCTTCACATGCACTTACCTGCTCTGCGACGTCGCTCTGGCCGGCGAACCGCCTTCTTTCTAAGGGGACAGGTCGTGCGGTCTCACAGTGATGTCACACGGCAGGCGGCCAATAGAAGCAGAGGGGCGGAGATGAGCGGGACGTAAACATCCCGCCCACCTCCGTTCTTCCGCATAGCCGGCGTGAGCCGCGGGACGCAGGTAAGGAGATGTTCCTCGCTCCTGCGGCTTCTCACACAGTGATGTGTGCTGCCGCAGGAACGAGGAACAACATCGTACCTGACACTGCTGCGACATTATGGAAATGACCGACACTACACCGATGATACGATTTCGACGCTTTTGCGCTCGTTAATCGTATCAAAAATGATTTACAAACTCCGATATCGACAGCGTCGCCGGATGTGCATCACTTTCGATTTGACCCCACCGACATCGCAGCTGCGATGTCGTAGTGTGCAAAGTACCCCTAACTGTAATGAATGGCAGATCACTGAGATTGGGAGTTAGGAAGAAGAGGGAAGAGGAATGTTGGATATTTTGGGGGGGAGGGTTGCAATACTCTTGTCCATATAGTGAATATATAACAATGTGAAATGTTCAATGCACATGAAATATTGCATTTAATTTTTAGAAAACAGACGTCTATTTGTAACTGTATATAATTCTAATATAACTTCTAATGTTGTTTCCCTTTCTTCTTTACTTTTTTGCCTTTACGTTGTCTCTGTTGTGTTTTCTTGTTCAGTTTGCCATTAGTGATGGGCAATCCTGATCTGTAAAGATTGGGAATCGTACCGATCACATAGTCATCGTGTACATGATCCTGATCACGAGCTTTCCTGGGAAGCTCATGTTACAGATCGGGTCAAATCACCTTTTTAAAAAACATTATGATCATACTTACACGTCCCAGACCGCTTCTGCATCCACGTCCAATCATTGCTGTGCCCTCCAGGTAACCACCAGTGACTAAAGGACCTTCCGAGACATCATAACCATGTGACCAGTCAGGTGTGAATGTTGTATTACCTCATTGGCTACAGACTGGACTGGGAGGGCACAGCAATGATTGGACTCGGAAGCAGAAACGGACGGGAGACAAAGTCTGCGGGACGCGTCATGGGACCTGTAAGTATAATGACAATGTTTATTAATTACTATATTCTTTATTTTACAGCCTCCCCATCACATGACCGTAGTCCAAGATCAGTGATCGGACACAAGACCGTGTTATCTTGATCCCAATCTTTACAAAACGATCGGGCGAGGTTCCCCGATCCCAATCATAGGGGGGATCACCCATCACTATTTGCCATATACAGTGCTGCTCACCATTATTGGCACCTTTTCATTTTTTTCAGACTGTACAATATCTTCAGAAATAAATGGAAATGCACCAAAATTATTTCCTCAGGATTTTTAATTAGTGGTCCAAAATACAACAATAAAACCTTGTTTGTCACTTACATGCTGCAATTTCAAAGAAGAAACAGAATAAACAGCATGTGCAGCAATAAAGGCCCCTAATAAATACTTGGTTACACCCCTAATACATACATTATTGTACACCCTTTGGCATTGATGAGCCTCCAAACACTTCTTGTAGCCATCTACAGTGCCTTGCGAAAGTTTTTGGCTCCCTTGAATTTTTCAACCTTTTCCAAATTGTCACTCCCGGAAAGGAGACAAACTCTAGCGCCACCTATTGGAAATAGCAATCCTAAAAGTCAAAAGTGGCCTTTTAACAAGCCTTTTCATATGACCTAGGATATATGCCAGATCAGAATCCCATTTGCAGACACGATGTTTCAGGGTGATTGCCCCTCGTCAGTGCAAAGTGTGGGTAACTCACATTTCAGGCTTCAAACATAAAAGATAAACATTTTAATGTTATGGTGAAGATTCAACAAGTGGGACACAATTGTGAAGTTGAACGAAATTTATTGCTTATTTTAAACTTTTTTAAAAAAATAAATAAAGAAAAATTGGGGCGTGCAATATTATTCGTCACCTTTAAGTTAATACTTTGTAGCGCCACCTTTTGCTGTGATTACAGCACAAGTCACTTGGGGTATGTGTCTATCAGTTTTGCACATCGAGAGACTGAAATTCTTGCCCATTCTTCCTTTGTAAACAGCTGGAGTTGAGTGAGGTTGGATGGAGTGTGTTTGTGAACAGCAGTTTTCAGCTCTTTCCTCAGATTCTTGATTGGATTCAGGTCTGAACTTTGACTTGGCTATTCTAACACCTGGATACGTTTATTTGTGAACCATTCCATTGTAGATTTTGCTTTATGTTTGGGATCATTGTCGTGTTGGAAGACAAATTTCCGTCCCAGTCTCAGGTCTTTGCAGACTCCAGCAGGTTTTCTTCAAGAATGGTCCTGTATTTGGCGCCATCCATCTTCCCATCAATTTTAACCATCTTCCCTGTCCCTGCTGAAGAAAAGCAGGCCCAAACCATGATGCTGCCACCACCATGTTTGACAGTGGGGATGGGGTGTTCAGGGTGATGAGCTGTGTTGCTTTTACGCCAAACATATCGTTTGGCATTGTGCCCAAACAGTTTGATTTTGGTTTCATCTGACCAGAACACCTTCTTCCACATGTTTGATGTGTCTCCCAGGTGCCTTGCGGCAAATTTTAAATGACACTTTTTATGGATATCTTTGAGAAATGACTTTGCCACTCTTCCATAAAGGCCAGATTTGTGTAGTGTACGACTGATTGTTGTCCTATGGACAGACTCTCCCACCTTAGCTCTAGATCTCTGCAGTTCATCCTGAGCGATCATGGGCCTCTTGGCTGCATCTCTGATCAGTCTTCTCCTTGTTTGAGATGAAAGCTTGAATGGACGGCCAGGTCTTGGTAGACTTGCAGTGGTATGATATTCCTTCCATTTCAAGATGATCGCTTGCACTGTGCTCCTTGGGATGTTTAAAGTTTTGGAAATCTTTTTGTAACCAAATCCAGCTTTAAACTTCTTCACAACAGTATCACAGACCTACCTGTTGTGTTCCTTGGTCTTCATGATGCTCTCTGCGCTTTAAACAAAACACTGAGACTATCACAGAGCAGGTGCATTTATACGGAGACTTGATTACACACAGGGACTTATATTTATCATCATCAGTCATTTGGGACAACATTGGATAATTAGTTGTCAAAAAACTATAATTTTCAAGAAAAACATTTCTCACCTTCTAGGTATGATAATGGCTTCAACCCTTGTGAGTTTTGTGATGTTTAAAATGATGCCATTTGTGTGTAAAACATTACCCTCATTCTGACCACAAAGGTTTCTCCCCTGTGTGAATTCTCTGGTGAGTAACAAGATGTGATTTTTGGTTAAAATATTTTCCACATTCAGAACATGAATATAACTTCTCCCCTGTGTGATTTCTCTGGAACACAGACTCTGAAGAAAATATTTACTCCCCTGTGTGAATTCTTCTGTGTTTAATAAAACCTGATTGATCTGCAAAACATTTCCCACATTCTGAACATGTAAAAGGCTTCTCCCCTGTGTGAATTCTCTGGTGTATAACAAGATGTGATTTTTTGTTAAAACATTTTCTACATTCAGAACATGAATATGGCTTTTCCCCTGTGTGAATTATCTGATGTGTAACACAAGCTAATTTACGTGCAAAACATATCCCACATTCTGAACATGAAAAAGGCTTCTCCCCTGTGTGAGTTCTCCGATGTGTAACAAGATGTGATTTTTGGTTAAAACATTTTCCACATTCAGAACAAGAATATGGATTCTCCCCTGTGTGATTGCTCTGGAACATAGACTCTGAAGAAAATATTTTCTCCCCTTTGTGAATTCTTTTGTGTTTAGTAAAACTTGATGAATCTGCAAAACATTTCCCACATTCTGAACATGTAAAAGGCTTCTCCCCTGTGTGAATTCTCTGGTGTGTAACAAGATATGATTTTCTGTTAAAACATTTTCCACATTCAGAACATGAATATGGCTTCTCCCCTGTGTGAATTCTCTGATGTGTAACAAGATGTGATTTACATGCAAAAGATACCCAACATTCTGAACATGTAAAAGGTTTCAACCCTGTGTGAATTCTCTGGTGTGTAACAAGATGTGATTTTTGGTTAAAACATTTTCCACATTCAGAACATGAATATGGCTTCTCCCCTGTGTCAGTTCTCTGGAACATAACAGACTCTGAAGAAAGTCTTTTTTCCCCTGTGTGAATTTGATGGATTTTTCCATATCCTGAAGTTGAGAACGGCTTCTCCTCTGTAAGAGCACTTTGATTTTTAATGCCTCTTTTGTGACTTTTATTTTTCTTAATAGTCTGTGATAAATTAGAAGATTGGACTTTTTTAAAAGAATTAGATGATAGATCTTTGCTGTGAAGAGATGATGCTATATCTGGAATAGAGGCATTCACTTCAGTTATATCTTGTGTGATATCAAAGTCATCTGATTTAAAAATTGAAGATGTCAGTTGTGCCTCTAATCTCCTGGTAGATTCATCTGCCAAGAATAAAAAATAATTTTTAATAATATATACAAATGTAAGGATATCATTTATAAGATAGCTTGAAACTTGTTACAGACATCACTGCATACTTACCTTCCCGGCCGCCCCACGGTGTCTTCCATGGCTTCTATCCCTGCTGTCTCCCAGGACCTGCGCATGCCATGCAGATCTCCTTTGAGTGTGCTTAAGGCATCCGTGCACCTATTCTTAAAGGTCCAGCGTACCCTAACTAGGAAGTGCCTCTCAACTTATGGCTAAGAGGCACTAGGTATTTAATGTATCCTCCCCCTATGGGAAGTGCCTAGGCAACATGGTCAGATCCTTAGAGAAGTGTTTCTAGCTCTCAGTTCTTGTTCCATTTGCGGAGTCTTATGTTGTGTGTTTGCGAACATGTGTCTGTATCCTGGTATCCACAATGCCCGGGAAACCTGCTGCATTTATCTATCTATACCAGCTGTGTCTACCATATTTGCTGCACCTGTCGCATCAGCTGTATCCACTGCACCTGCTTACGCACCCAACCACATCAGTGACTGTTAGTAGCCAATCCTGGATCCCAGGGGTCAGCTGTTGCAGTGACAAGGCTCCCTGGAATAGCCCTTGGCATCTACCTTCCAGCACAAGCCTATCCTCACCATCAAAAGCTCTAATGAAGCAGAGATATCTGCTTAGTTATGCTCCTCTTGGTTGAGATGGTGCTGCGGCCCAATGGGCCCACTCCCGTTCGTGCCCACAAGCATAACAGTTTGCCTAGGCCATGGATCCCACTGGCTCCAGAACGCTTCATCTCGCAGCAAGATTGTCCGTCGATGGGAACAAGACTGGATCCTGAACTATTTGCAGTCAGTGGACACCTGCTTGAAAGCCTTCACCCCAATGCCTCCACTCGATCTTGTCCCGGTTGTAGTCGCCACCCGGACACCATATCCAGCTCCAAGCTTTCATCCTCATCTATGCTCCTCTGCGGTCTAACGGTGACCCCAAGCAATGAAGAAAGATTCATAAATCAGTGCTCCATGCACTTTGAACTTTTATTAATTTTGGACATGTCCAAAGTAGCCTTTATGATGTTAGATATGAACAGTGGGCCCCTTACTTAGATCAATTAATTATAGTAGAGAATTCAGCCTGTTGTACTGGATCTGCAAATCTTTCAGGGGGCATTCTGCAAGATAATCGAAGAACCGGGTAGAATCTACACTCCATAGACTTTGCCATGAAATTCTCACCATAGGCCACTATGCCATTCATTTCCGCACCTCCAAACTAGGCTGGAATAATGAGGCACTGGTGGCTTCATTCTGTAGAAACAAAGACGAGCTGTCGGGCCATAATATACCATATTACCTGGACTACTTGGTATCTCTGGCTGTCCGCATATATCTCAGGTTCTAAGAACTGCAGTTCCTGCTGCTTTCTCTAAGCGCATAAAGGTAGATTACGTGAACCTGGCAAAGCCTCGTCCAGTGAACCATCGCAACACAGTCACATACGTTTATGTCCTTTGAAGCCAGGAAACTTCCAAGCCTAGGGTCCGTAGGAGACGCTATCCTAGATGAAAGCAAGTCCGCTCTGTATTTATTCATATCTGTATCCGTATCCTGTGGCAACACCGATTCACTGAGTTCGCCTATTCTGGACTCTAGTTCTGCCGGAAACTTCATAAAACAGCCCATTGTGGATCAATAACAGATTCCAATTCAATGACTTCAAGCTCCTATAGCAGTTTCATCTGTGGATGTAAAACTTCTGTAGGAGACTAACCTGTTCATCACTGAGCAAGTTGAACTCTGGGTGGAAATGCTGCACTCAAGGAAGATCGCCTTCTATAAATTTGCAGGGTTGTCGCACCCAATACTACTGGCTCTTGCATGGCTTTAGATTATCGAGTCTGCCTTGGACTGGCGATCCGGAGATGTGCTCAGATGGAGTCAGCCCTGTTCAAAAAAAATGTCTCATTTCAGTCCGTCATGCCCGATGACCAGTGATGCCCTCAAATCTTCTGGGTCTGCCATCCGCCTGCTGCGTTTATGCTGATGTCTTTGACAAGAGGAGGCTGAGACTCTACCTCCACGCAGGCCATATGATTGCCTTATCAACATACTTTCTGGTTTCTCACCCCCCCTTCGGCCATGTCTACCCTCTGTCCCAGGCAAAAACCCAAGCCTTCCCAGAACAAATCAAGGAAAATCTGGCAAGGGCATTTGTCCAGAAGTCCTTATTGGATGGAGCCGGGTCCTTCTTTGTATAAAAAAAAAATTGGTTCCCTACACCACTGTATAGATTATAAAGGTCTCACCCAAATCAAGGTAAAGAATAAGTATCAGCTGCTGTTTATACCGGACGTGTTCAGCCATATCCAAGGTTCCAGGATCTTCTCCGAGCTCGACCTCCATGGTGCATACAACCTTGTCCATATATGGTCGGGAGACAAAAGGGAAGCCTGCCTTTAATAGCCATGGCGGCCACTATGAGTTTTGGGTAATGCCATTCGGACTCTGCAATGCTGTGGCGGTTTTCCAGGAATTAGTAAACCATGTCTTCTGAAATCTGCTCTACTCAAGCGCAGTGGTGTATCTGGATGACATTCTGGTATTCTCACCCAATCTGACAACGCACAGGAGTAATATTGGCCAGGTTTTACATCGATTGTAGGAGAATTGTTTATATGCCAAATTTGAGAAGTACCTTTTTGAATGCACTTCATTTCTTTTCCTGGGCTACGTATTCTCAGACACCAGTTTTAATATGGATCCGGAGAAGGTGTCAGCAGTTCTGAAGTATGGGTTCGTCCTAACGGAGTGAATGTGATTCAGTAGTTCCTGGGTTTCACAAATTATTACTGCCATTTCATTCCTCAATTCTTGCATCAGATTCTCCCTATCACGGCCCTGACTCACAGGGGGGAATCCTAAGATGTGTATTTCTGAAGGGGAGAGTGCATTCATCACCCTCAAGTAGACATTCTCGTCAGCTCCGCCACTGCATAGGACAGAGATTAACAGACAAGTTCTTCTTAGAAAAGGATGCTTTGTCCTCCAGGGCCGGTGTGATCCCCACGCAGAAGTCGGCTTCCGGTAAGTGGGTAATCTGCTGCTTCTTCTTCAAGGGCTTCTCTGCTCCTGAGGGCAACTAGTCAATTGACAACCGAGAATTGTTGGTGATCAAGATAGCTCTAGAGGTGTGGCGATACTGTCACGGGACAGACAGGCTGCAGAAGGTCGCTGCATTTTACTGCGCAAATTGCTCCTTGATATTTCAGTCTTTCTTCCCTGATGTGAATTGAGTTTCAGTTATGTTCTCTGTCAGGGTTAATGCTTTCCCCTCTAGGAACCTGCAAACACCTTGGCAATTCAGCTGCTAATCCTGATCCCGATGCCCTGTGTCCATATATACCTGCATTACACCTTGGTTTGTTGCCAGAGATAGAGTTACTCCTATGCTGTCCGAATTGTTGCTGTACATCTCCCAAAGTCATCCTGGATATAAGTTGTCAGTTTGTATTCCCCTGTTTGTTTTCCCTTTATGTTCTTTAGCACTTAGTGGGGTTGACTAGTGCTCATTCCATCACTTCCTAGGGTCCATTGAAGGGTCAGCCAGGGTCTAGGTATCCTGCTAGGTGCAGAACCTATCTAGGGACTTCAGGGAAGCCAGTGGCCAGCGGAAGGTTATATCAAGAGTCATCAGCTTCCCCTTCTATGGAGACAGGGTACCCCTACTTACCTCGCTCCCTTTTCGTCATTTGCCCGGTATTTCCCCATACCTAGTGTGTCAGATGCCTACTCGCAGGAGCAGTGCATCCTGTTGTCATGTACTCTGACCACAAAAAACTGGCCTACCTACAACAGGCTCAGAGACTGAATCTGTGCCAAGCCCGATGCTTGCTGGTCTTCACTCGTTTTGACGTTACATTTCCAGATGGTCGAAAAGAACGTCAAGGTGGATGCACTATCCATGTCTTTTCTGTCAGCCAACAGAAAGAAGAGCCTTAACACATTATTAAGCCCTTGAAGATGCTCACGGTAGGTCCAGTAAGTGTGTCTCGCGTACAATATAGAAAAACGTTTGTGGTGGAGGCAGACAGGAAGCGTGTCTTGCAGTGGGGTCACTCCTTAAAGCTAGCCGGTCACTCTACTAAGAAGATAACTGCTTATCTTGCGGCACTGCTGGTGGACAATGCTGTGTAAAGATGTCGTAGAATTTGTTTCAGCCTGTCCTTTGTGTGCGCGTAATAAGACCCCTAAAAAGCTTCCGGCTGGGCGACTACTACCTCTACGTCTTTGCAACACATATCTATGGGCGTCATCACCGACCTGCCGGTGTCTTCTGGTTGATCCATCATCTGGGTAGTACCCTGTTTTCCCGAAAATAAGACACTGTCTTATATTTTTTTGCCCTGAAAAAGCACTAGGTCTTATTTTCAGGGGGTGTCTTATTCTCAAGAAGACATGGTTGTGGGTACGTTTACCCCCCACAAAAAGCAAACCCCTCCCTTCCCAGGATCATCATACTTACCAGCCCCGGGCGTCTGTGTGTCTCCCAGATCTCCCTGTGATCTCCCAGCAGGTGTGCTGCACACCGTCCTCCCCTACATCTGGTTGACACTCGTATAGATCATATCACACTCACACACACTCATACAGAGACACACACACACATCAGATTCCACATCATTCCTCCCTGTGATCTCCCAGCAGCTGTGCTCCCCTACATCTGGCTGACACTCGCATACATCAGATCTCACACACACATGCACTCACATCACATGCCACATCATTCCTCCCTGTGATCTCCCAGCAGCTGTGCTCAACTGCATCTGACTGACACACACACACACACACACACACATCAGAACACAGTTACACATCAGATCACTCAGTCACACATCCGATCGCATACACTTACAAAATCGCACATACCTGTACAATCGCGAGCACACACTCACAACATCCGGAGATACTACGTGCTTCCAGTCATGTGATCCTCCGGCAGGTCCTGGAAGCTCCCTGCACAGCGTCGCAGGTCCTTATGCCGCCGAGAAGTAAGCAATATCGCTGGATGTGGTGAGTGTGTGTGTGTGTGTGTGTGTGTGTGTGTGTGTGTGTGTGTGTGTGTGTGTGTGTGTTCGGCCGCAGGACCATGATGCGCTCACCTGCTCCCGGTCGGCGTCTGGTGAGTATGATAGCGGGGCCTTCTATCTTCTTTCTTCTGTCCTTTGGGGGTGCCCGCTGGTTATAATGAAGTGTCCTGCAGTGTCTTTAACTTTTTTACCGCTGCATGACACATCATTATTGGCCGTGGCTAGGTCTTATTTTCGAGTTATGTCTTATATTTAAGCATCCCTGAAAACTCCTGTTAGGTCTTATTTATGGGGAAACACGGCAGTAGACAGGTTCTCTAAAATAGCCTACTTCAAGCCGTTGTCCGGTCTTCCTTCTGCTTCTATGTTCACCGAGCACATCTACTTGCACGGCCTAAAGGGTACTTTACATGCTGCAATATCGGTAACGATATCGGTAGTGAGCTTACCCGCCTCTGTCGGCTGTGCGTCATGGGCAAATCGCTGCCCTTGGCGCACAACATCGATAACACCCGTCACATGGACTTACCTTCCCTGCGACGTCGTTCTGGCCGGCGATCCGCCTCTTTTCTAAGGGGGCGGTTCGTGTGGCGTCACAGCGACGTCACACGGCAGCCGTCCAATAGCAGACGAGGGATGGAGATGAGCGGCCGGAACATGCCGCCCACCTCCTTCCTTTCTCATTGCCGGTGGACGCAGGTAAGGAGATGTTCGTCGTTCCTGCGGTGTCACACATAGCGATGTGTGCTGCCGCAGGAACAACGAACAACATCGTACCTGCAGCAGCAATGATATTTGGAAAAGGAGCGACGTGTCAACGAGCAACGATTTTTCACGTTTTTGCGCTCGTTGATCGTTGCTCCTTGGTGTCACACGCTGCGATGTCGCTAACGGCGCCGGATGTGCATCACTAACAACGTGACCCCGACGATATATCATTAGCGATGTCGCAGCATGTAAACCACCCTTTACTCTCCACATTGTGTCAGATAGAGGCGTCCAAGTCACATCTCAGTTCTGACAAATTTCCTGTGGTACTTTATTAATGAACACCACAGCGATTGGGTCAATTGGGTACCATGGGCGGAGTGCTCCTATAATAATCATGTGAGTCATCCAGTAACTCTCCATTCCTCATCGTATATGGACAGCAGCCCAAGAACACTCTCCCTGTGGTTATCACCTCCGGCAATCCTGCCTCCGATGTTCTTGTCAAGGGGTTCTCCAAAGTCTAGGTGAAGACCAAGGCCTTCCTGGAGCAGTCCTCCAATAGAATGAAAAGCCATGCAGAAAAGAGATGCCTGGATCCTCCTTCGTTCTGTCCTAGAGTCAAGGTGTGGCTCTCTTCAAGATATGTCAGTTTCAAAATACCTTCTTTCAAGTTGGGTCCCCGCTTTATTGGTCCCTTCTAAGTGCTTCAAAAGATCAACACTGTGTTCTATAAGCTGAAGCTTTTAGCCTCCTTGCGGAATTCCAACTCCTTTCAGAATCCCAACTCCTTTCATGTGTTCTTCCTCAAGCCTGTCGTCCTGAGCCTCTACTTCAAAAATCCTGGTACCCTGCCTTCACCGGTAAGTGTGGAAGGTGTCTTTGAGGCAAAAGGCATCCTTGCCATGAAAAAAGTGAAAGGTAAAACTTTCTTTTTGGTTGACTGAATGGGGTTTGGTGGAGAACAGTAATGCCCATCTTCTGCTGAAAAAGATTCCTTTCAGGCCTGGAAAAGGGGGGGGGGGTGTTGGCTTAAATTTCCCCGGTCCCTGCCACCGTTTCCCAGGGCCTGCACATGCCATGCAGGTCTCCTGGGAGCACGCTTAGGGCATTGGCACACCTATTATTAAAGGGCCAGTGTGCCCCAACCCGGAAGTGCCTCCTAGCCTATGGCTGAGAGGCATTAGGTATTTAAGGCATCCTCCCCTTAGGGGAGGTGTGGCGCCCCTGAGGCTTCAGTCACCATAGAGGTACTGCACCTCAGCCAGAGGTGTGGTATCCCATCCTAGGTAAGGAGGAGGTCAATGCCGGTTCATGCAAAAGCACAGCCCACTCACTTAGCAACACATCACCAAACATTGTGAGGGCGTGATTATACCTGAACCAGACCGGGGGGTGGGGACAGCTGATTGGGAACAGAGGTGTCGTGTAGAGGAAGTTAGAACAGTCTAGAGATCAAGTCAGATGAGGAGCAGTGGAGGAGCTAAGACCCATGGTCTGGAGTTGGTACCACTCGGCCCGGGCTCAAACAGAAGGGTCCCAGAGACCACGAGAATTACTACACTAGCCCGTGGCCTTGTTCTACACATAATCAAGTGGAGGGACATGGTCGCAAATCAGGGACTGGTTCCTAGGCTAGCGGAGATTAAACCCACGGGCTCCCTAGTAAAACCAGTGACTGAGGTGACGTCAAGCACCACAGCTACCACCGCACACGAATTCGCTGGAAGGTGACCCAAAAAGGACCAAAGGGATAGCGCTTCACGCGGCCTGACAGCATTCATGAGCACTGGAACAGGGTTCAGTGAGAGAGTACGCACAGCTGGAGGGAGAAGCCAGCGCAGAAGTCGGCCAGGGAAAGAATACATAAAGAAAAGTGCACTGGCCACAACCTCCAAACTATCCGGGAGGCTACAGTGAGTAAACACCTATTGACTGCACCCCTGAGTCGCTCCATTATTCGCCTGCGCCCGCCATAATAGACTACTACTACCACCCCCACCTGCCCTGGGGCCCAGCTCTACCTGTGGAGAGTTACACCATCCAAGCTGCGTCACCATCAGCCCCAGAGGTTCCCCAATCCTGAAGCGGCGGCACCTATATTGCCGCATACCACAGGTGACGTCACAAATCAACCATCATTCCGTATATCTTTATTAAATGACACCGCCAGGGTCACAGAACCGGGCCATGCCACCACGTTGCCCGATCAGCAGCAGAACTGCAGCTTGGTGACGAGTCACCCACGGCCCCAGTGGGCACGTCAGAGGTACTTGGGCAACGTGTTCTAGCCTCAGAGACATATTGCTAGTTGCCAAGTCCTATTCCGTTTGCGGAGTCTTATGCTCTGTGAGTGAACACGTGTCTGTATCCTAGTATTCGCTGTGCCTGGCGACCCTGCTACATCTATCTATATAAGCTATGCCTACCGTACATACTACATTCATCTATACTAACTGTGCCTGCTGGAGCAGCAGTGACGGTCAGTATCTCATTGAGGAAGAGATTGTCCATCAATGGGAACAACAAGACTAGATCCTGATCTACTTGCAGTCAGTGGACACCTGCTTGCAAGCCTTCCGCCCAGCACAAACCTATCCTCACCATCAGAGGCTCTAGTGAAGATGAGGTAGTCACTTAGGTACGCCCTGTGACGACATGGACTCTCATGGGTTAAAGTTTCTTAACATTCAGCCAGACTATTGTTCTTATGTGTGCTAAGTCATGTTTGCTTAGCTATTGCTCTCCAGACTTTTCCAGTAATCATTGTATTGTAGTTGTGTATTGATAATGTAATTACCTTAGTAGCCATTGTCTAGTCGGTGACTTGCCGACTCCATGTAGATATACTGAGTCTTTCTATGCACATCATTTAAATGAACATTATCCATGCAGCTTGAAATTCATCCAATGGGAGAAGCAATCTTGTCCAACCAATCGATGAGGACGCAGTGTATCCAAGTGGAAGGCTGTGGCTATAAAAGGGATTTCTTTAAGCCACCAGGTGGTTGTTGATGGATGCTGATGGATCCAGTCTAAGCTCTTTGGAGCTGACTAGAGGATCAGGATATCTTATGGCTTCAATCTAGGGACTCCGGTTCCGGTTGGAGACCATATCCACAGCCTAGGGATTTCGACTCCGGCTGCCAGGATTGTAACATCATACCAGGACTACCTAAGGAGGACACTCAGGTTGGGACAGTTCAGTCACCTGTTACAGACTTTGCAGACCTCACACAGCTTCCTAAATCTGGCATTATTCCTTTCTCGGTGGGTGCCCGCCAAAAGCGGGGTGCTGCTGGATTGGAGTAAATAGCCTTGGAACCTCTGAGGCATGGACATTCTAAATCCCTGGTGAGCCAGCGGAAGGGTGAGACTCTGTTGCCTGTTACATTTGTGTGTTTTGCTGGTTATGTGTTATGTGCCGTTAATTGTTTGGGGATCCAATAAAGTCTAATTATTGTGGTTCCCTCATCCTGTGTTGTCTGAGTAGTGTTACGCCCACGGTTAAGGAGGCCGGCGTTCAGTTGGGATGAGCCCTGAGCCACGCTGTCTTTCTAAAGGCGGCGGGTTTTAGTGGACGAGAGCACCCACTGAGCCTCGTGCCCACACGCCCCTCCTGGTTGAGCCAGTGGGTCAACTCATGCTTTCAAACGCAAACATAACATAGTAAAGAAATTACAAGGTATACAAATTGTAATTATTTACTCCAACAAAAACCGTTTACAATTTAGCAGTAGACCTCAGAGCAGGAACCAGTAGACCATGTTCATTTTGCCTCCCATATATTGGAATAATAACCAAATAATATTTTGTAAGATAAAATTATACCAAACTGCTTCTCTGTGAGTGGAAAAATGGAGGGTTCCACAATGGTTGTAGCTGAAAGATTATTGATTATAAAGAGAAATTGCTTCATAATCCAATCCAGCAAAATCCCAAAGCCAAATGTCCTCGATGCTTCTCAGCTTTGCCGTGTACCCAGACACTGTCAGTAACCACGTTTGTCATTGCTATAGGGAAGAACCCACATAAACATTTACGGTTTGCGTGTCTCGAGGAGCACAAGATGGCCACTAGGTGTTGGGCACTAAAATGGCAGATTTGCAGTGTACACTCTACAACATCTACTCCATGCTAATTTCCAGAGACTGCTTGTAGGGTCAAAATATGCATTTACACTAAAGAAGAATATGGTAAATGCTATTTACTGACTATATGTTGTGGTATCACTATTTGTTTTAAGAGCATCCAAAAGCAATGTTTGATCACTTCTAATTCTTTTACATTTTTGGTGAATTTCAGTTTTTGTTTAAATAAATGCAAAACAAATCAACCTCACATTACAGCTAAGATAAAGTAGAATATGCCACAGAAAAAAATCTGAGAAACACTGGGATCAGATTCAGCATTACAAAGGTGTTATCATGTAAAGTGACAGATGTCAGATTGGAGAAATGGGGCCTGGATAGGAGCAGAAAACTGGCTGCAGTGGAAAGCCATGAAATAAGAGCGGCTTTGGCAGTTGTGTAACTAAAGTTCGATGGGCCCCGGTGCAAAATTCGGACCGGAGTCCTACGTCCACTCAGGGTACAGGGTAATTACGCTGACACTTGTCTCTTTCCCTCAGCGCCAATCTTTCCCATACTCTGATATCCTGACAAAATATCCGATATTATAATGCATCTCATAGTCCTTCATATATTATAATACACTCCCCATAGTTCTCCACATACAATACACTCCCCATACACCTTCCTATCATATAATACACTCCCCATAGGCCTCCATATAGTATAATGCACCCCTTAGTCCTCCATATAGTATAATGCACCCCTTAGTCCTCCATATATTATAATGCACCCCATATTCCTAAATATAGTGTTATGTAGCCCCCATATTGTATTAGGCGCCACCATATAGTAGCATACAACTTCGATCGTGTTTAATGCACCCCCATAGTCCTCTGGCCACTGTGATTAAATACATATTCACTTCTCCTTGTTCCCCCGCTACTGTGGTCTCCTCAGCGTGTGTCCAATCTTCTGCCACTCTGCACATCTCAGCACAGTGTGCAGTAGTGACATCATTGCGCTCTAGTGTGCTGACACATCAGAGCGCAGACACAGTGGGTGTTTGCACCGAGCCCCACAGCGGTTGTGTGGCCTGCCGCTATTGGCTGAGATCCCTGGGCCGCCTAAATACCTGCGACCGCAATCGTTCCGTCCCTGGGCTTTGGTTCTAACTACTATAGAGAAAAAATGTGACTGTAGACAAGAACACATCTACTAAAATGACCGCCCTCCCACCCGACAGCCTTCACCGTCAGTGATTTAGTAACTAGAGGTGACATCTGGAGTAATTGCAGTATGTGGCTCGGGGGCTCTCGGCAATCCAAACTATTGTAGGGGCCAATATCTTCTGTCAGATGAGTTTCTTGAAGAAATATTAGACATTTACTTTCTGCCTCTCAGACTCCACAATGGACGGCTCCAGTACAAGTTCTTATATAATTTGTACAATTCAGAGAAAATATCTTTCAGGATCTTGAAGGTAAAAATATCAGAACTTTGTGTTAATTACTTTCCTTTTTTTCTAATTAAATCTTGGAAATCATGTGGGTGGGTTGCCCGGCCTCCATGTACCCACAGTGGGATAATCCTAACCTCCCTCATATGTTACAGTTACCCTGTGCCCAACTTTGGATATAAACGCCCCTATCAGCACATTCATCAGAAGGGAGAGAAGGAAGATCCATCAATAAGATGCCGAGAGTCTAGGAAGATGGCGTCATTGCCCTCAGTGGGAGAAACAATAAGAATCTTGTAGTTATGATACTTATTAGGACCTGCCGAATCACATTTGTGCGACACGGTGTGCCGTCGTCCTCACCCCACTGCCTCTCCTCACCTGCCCCCACTTTTGATGTATCTGCTCTGCGTTCACAAATAAACTGTGGATACTGAAGTACGGTGATCGCTACCTTTCTTTCTCTGGATGGATTATACTTATTAAATGGTGAATAAAAATAAAATAAATGATGTTACAAAGCAAGCTTTCCAGACTACTGAGGCCTCTTCATCAACTACAAGATTATTATTGGTTTCTCCCACTGAGAGCAATCAATCTTTATTCACCTGGCGAACACGGCACCAAACTAAGAATCTAGGACGTCACCAGCATAATTACCCTCCGCTTTCTCTTAGAAAATCATGGGACGAAGAATCTAATCTGTATGGTGGACCCCTAAGTTGTCTGCACATTCTATGTACGCTGTCATTTGGCTTTACAGATTAGAGATCTGGGCAGTAAAGGGTCAACATCTTCTAATTTCAGGGGATAGGGTGGATCCTACCTGTAAGATCTGGCTCCAATAGAAGGGCGTCCAATGCCCAAAATAATGGGGACAGTTTTGGGTGGAGGAGCATGTGGTGGTCTAGCAGCAGAATGGTGACCATTTTCTATGGCCAGACTACAACCCTGATAAAGCAGCCACAGCCGGTGACTGAGAAGAATCTGTCAAATAGGAATAACGTTTGGAACACCATTCTAAGTCCGAACTGGGTGCAAAAACCTAAAAAAAAAAAAACATCACTATGGGGAGATAAGGTATGCACACCAGTGACTATGTAAGGGGGATACATGAAATAGCAGAAACTGCTATCGGACTTAGAATGGTGTTCCAAACGTTATTCCTATTTGTTAGTATTTTTTCGTTTGTGAACCCTCCCCAACCACACCTATTGCCAATCCATATCATACGCATAAATAGCCTGGGTCTCAGCTTCCCATACACGGTAAGTTTTTTAACTGCATGAGAGGACACACACAAGCTAGGGACCCCAACGTAGAGAAATACTTTGGCGTAGTGTTGGGGCTCTATTGCATTGATCAATTCAGTAGCTAAATTTCTCTTGATTCATATGTTCATGGCAGTAATGCAGATTCCATTTTTCACATTTTCACTCTTGCATATAGCTATTGGATTTTTCAAGTCAGTATTCACACAGCAGTTTCTGCTATTTCATGTATTCCCCTTACATAGTCACTGGTGTGCATACCTTATCTCCCCATAATAATACCATTGAGAAGAATCTGTGACTTCTCTGCATTTAGTGGTCATTACTCACCTGGGCGATTATCTGTAGGAATCTCCTCTTTACTCCGCTCATCACCCCTCACATATGTCTCTGTAGTATTAATATGGGGCAGATCTTCCCCCTGAAAGAAATATTGTAAAAGTCACAAACAGAGGAGAAGTCCCATCTATGATCAGCTCTAATCCTGCCATCTCCACCGCTCTCATTACACAAGTATAACACATATAATACTGGAGGATAAAACAAGACTGAGCACAAGACCTTCACAGCCGTCTACACATCATAGGGAGATTTCATGGCCCCTTCTCTCCATCTACCTGATGATCCTGAGGAACATCGGGATCTTCTTGTTTACAGTCCTGTGGGAGAAGAGGACGGGGACATCTCTCTGGTGTTGTCCTCTTACTGGATAGAACTGGAGGAGACACATACAGGGACTGAATTCATTCCTTACATACAGATAATTATAGGCCGTGTGTATTTAGTCCTGTCTATTACCTGGTGATGTGAGGGGCTGGGGATCCTCCATCATGACGTCCTTGTACAGATCTTTGTGTCCTTCTAAATACTCCCACTCCTCCATGGAGAAATAGACGGTGATGTCCTGACACCTTATAGGAACCTGACACATACAATGATACCGTCACCCCCCGATCCCTTCATAGCGTTACTGTATAATGTCCCAGCATTCCCAGCAGTGTCACCTCTCCAGTCAGCAGCTCAATCATCTTGTAGGTGAGTTCTAGGATCTTCTGGTCATTGATGTCCTCATGTATCGGGGGGTGAGGTGGAGGACCCGTGATTGGGCTCAGGGGTCTTCCCCATCCCTCAGACACAGGGGCCTGACAGCGCTCACTAGAGGTCTTCTTCACTACTGTGTAATCCTGGTTATGGAGAGACACAGTAATAAATCTCACTCCAGACATTTCCAGAGTCCTCACCTCTCCAGTTCTGTCCATCTGTTATTCCCATAGATAAGAATGATGTAATGTGACGTCATCAGAATCTCTCACCTCTCCAGTAAGCCGGAAGAGGATCTCTAGGGTGAGGTGTAATATCCTCTCCGCCATCTTGTCCCTGTCCATATCCATCCTTGATGGGTCAATCAGGAGAATTCTCTTATATAGAAGATCTCCACTGAGAGGATCCGATATTGTAGGGACCTGAATGGGGAGAAGATGACGATGTAACATCATAAAGAATCCTGTACAGCAATATAATTACTGGAGACTTTATATCCGATCACTGGCTGCAGAAATAACGCTAACAAAGTATGGTATGAAGAAGACAACGACGACGACAATTCATGGTTTTGGGCTGTGGGAAACGAAATGAAAATTCTTCAACCAATAATATTGAGAAGCGGCTTTTACTCCACATGTATGGCACGTGACTAATTTATTAGTATTCATCTGTTGGGTTTTTGTATGTTTGTGGGGTTTTAGATTTCCTGATTTTTTTGGCCGCTTCTTAAACTACAATTATTTTAATAGTTACTGTGGAAAATTGGTACTGAAAAAAATTTGGATGTGTGGATGGACGAACAAAACCAACCAGGGCCAGGAAGCTGCTGCCAAGGCAGATAACATAATAGGATGCAGTGAACGAGGCACAGATTTTCCGGACTAGAACCGTTTTGCCTCTATACAAGGCACTAGTGCAGCCACACTTACAATATTCTGCACAATTTTGGGCACCAGTGAATGAGGAGGACATAACTGAACTAGAGCGGGTGCAAAGAAGAGCGAACATTAACCCCTTCACGACCGCGGGCAGTAAAATTACGTCCTATTTTAACGTGACTTAGGCTATGTGCGCACTAGAAATGTGAATTTTCTCAAGAAAATTTCTTGAGAAACTTCTGGGAGTGGAAGATTTCCGCACCTGCGGAAAAATCCGCGGCAAAAACGCATGCGGATTTGCCGCTGATTTGCCGCGGATTTACCGCAGGTTTGTCCCTGCAATAAATAATAAAGATAATCGATAGACAGATAATGGATAGAGGGAAAGATGGATAGATGAATAGATAGATAGATAGAGGGATAGATAGATAGATGAATAGATGAATAGATAGATAGATAGAGGGATAGATGGATAGATGAATAGATAGATAGATAGAGGGATAGATGGATAGAGGGATGGATAGAGGGATAGATGGATAGATAGATAGATAGATAGAGGGATAGATGGATAGATGGATAGATGGATAGATAGATAGATAGATAGAGGGATAGATGGATAGATGGATAGATAGATAGAGGGATAGATAGAGGGATAGATAGATAGAGGGATAGATAGATAGAGGGATAGATGGATAGATAGATAGATGGATAGATAGATAGAGGGATAGATGGATAGATGGATAGATAGATAGAGGGATAGATAGATAGATAGATGAGAAAAACCTATATAATGTTCCACCTCCCTGCATTTTCTAAGCTGGCACCCTTTAGTGACTTTCATGTGGCACTAAAGGGTGCTTAGCCTTGTATTTAGCCATAAAATAAATAAATAATAAAAAAAAACGACGTGAGGTCCCCCCATATTTTGTAGCCAGCTTGGGTAAAGCAGACGGCTGCAGCCTGCAGACCACCGCTGGCAGCTTCACCTTGGCTGATAATCCAAAACAGTGGGCACCCCACGCTGTTATTTTAAATTATATAAATAATTTAAAACAAAAAACGTGCGGTCCCCCCCATATTGGATCACCAGCCAAGGTAAAGCGGACAGCTGGGGTCTGATATTCTCAGACTAGGGAGGTCCACTGTTATTGGACACTCCCCAGCCTAAAAATAGCAGGCCGCAGCCGCCCCAGAAGTGGCGCATCCATTAGACGTGCCAATCCTGGCGCTTTGCCCCAGCTCATCCCGCGCCCTGGTGCGTTGGCAAACGGGGTAATATATGGGGTTGATGCCAGATGTGTAATGTCACCTGGCATCAAGCCCTGGGGTTGGTGAGGTCAGGCGTCTATCAGATACCCGACATCACCAACCCAGTCAGTAGTAATTAAAAAATAGACAACAAAAAAAGTTTTATTTGAAAAAACACTCCCCACATAGCTTCTTTAACCAATTTATTGAAAAGAACAATCAATCCACGTCCGGCGTAATCCAATAGGGGGGGGGGTCCCACGGCGATCCATACCATAGTCGCTGTCCCAGTCAATGAAGAACAGAATGTTCCCCATTGGCTGGGAGAGCAATGCAGTGACCTGAGCTAACATCAATAGGTCAGCTCAGGTCACTGCAGGGGATGCCGAGCGCTGCCATCAGGAGCATAGATGAGATCATTACCTACAGTGACGATCTCCTGCACTGCTGACGTCAGCGCTGTCACTGACTGCGTTGTCAGAAGTATCGCGAGAGCCCGTGACGTCACCGCTAGTGACAGTCTCGGGCCGCTCGTGAGACGGGCATAGACAGCGCTGACGTCAGGAGGCAGGAGATCGTCACAGCAGGTAATGATCTCACCTCCTGACAGCAGCGATCGTCATCCCCGCGGCTCCCAACACTGCAGGGTGTCAGTGTCTGCCTGCGCTGCCGCGTGACAGGCTGCTGACACTGCGGGCAGACACTGACACCCTGCAGTGCAGTGTCAGTGTCTGCCTGTGTCAGTGTCTGCCTGCGCTGCAGCGTGACAGGCTGCTGACACTGCGGGCAGACACTGACACCCTGCAGTGCAGGCAGCCGCGAGGCTGGAGCGGGACACAGACTGCACGGGCACCTGGAGGTCGCACGGAAGTGCTTCTGTGCGGCGTCCAGGGAGTGTGACGTCTGCTCCGCTTCCTCTTCCTGGCATAATGACATCGCTTCCTGCAAAACCGCAGGCAGCGATGAGCATTCCCGCAGGTAATTCGCGGCTATTCCGGGGGTATACCGCACATCATTGCTACCTGCGGAATACCCCCGGTACCTGCGGAAATTAATGGACATGCACATTTTCTCAAGAAAGTTTCTCGAGAAAATTTTCTCAAGAAATTTTCTTGAGAAAAATCCGCACAGTGCACACAGCTATTTTTTTTTCTCATTGAATTTCATGGGAAATGTCTGCACAAAGATTGCAGACATTTCTCAAGAAATTTCCGGGGGAAATCCGCGGGTAAATCCGCAGGTAAAAAGCTCTAGTGCGCACATAGCCTTAACGACCAGGGACGTAATTTTACGGCCTAAATTTCTTTTGAGTGCCGTGGCCATAGCAACGGCTTTCAAATGATGTCCCCTGCTGTTTCTTACAGCAGGGGACCTTTGCTTGACCCCAGGGGGGGTGGCATCGCCAACCCCCATCGACGATCGATGTGATTGGCTGTTCAAATCTGAACCGCCAACCACATCGTTTGCACTAAGTTCGGCAAAAATAATGCCTGAATTAGTGCGATACTGGGAGATCCGGCTATGAGGGGCTGAATCAGCTTCACCACATCATAGCCGGAGCTCTAACATGTCGCCCACAGCCCCTGCAGCACTGATTGGAGCGATCGTGCTATGACGCGCAATCGCTCCAATCAGTGTGCAGTGGGGCGGTCTGATCTGCAGGTGGCCGCCCTCCCCAGGCCTGTGCTGGTCTGGGGAGCCTCCCCCAACATGTCTGCAGCGTGCACTGGCTGGTACTTGTGGTACCACGCAATCGCTGCTGCTGCCGCCGTTGAGGTCACCGCTCCTGCTGCACGTGAGTACTGTGCTCACCTTGCAGCACGTGCGCGCTCCCGTGACGCCCCCTGCGCGCTCCCGTGACGCCCCCTGCCCGTGCAACCCTGCGATCTGCTCCCCCGACATCCCGATCTGCTCCCCCCGCGATCTGACTGCCTCCCCCATTATCTCTATTCTGCTTCTGCAGCTCCTTCTCCGGTATCCCACTCCCCCTCTGCTCTCCCCCACTCCCCCTCTGCTCTCCCCCACTCCCCCTCTGCTCTCCCCCGACGTCCTCTTACCTGTCTTCACCGGGTCGCCCGAGGTCTTCCCTGGCCCGATCACATTTGCCTCCATCGCTGGGTCCTTCCTGGGTATTCTGCAGAGCTGTCCAATGTCCTGCCTGCTGCTCCTGTAAAACCGTCCATCTCGCTTGCCTTCTGTTCCTCCTGCAGTTCTTCTGGTCAGTGATCCTCCTGCTAATCCTTTGGGTACTGTGAGTATAAGTTTTGTTTTTTTTTTTTCTTTCTGTATCCCCTGTCCATTTTTACACCTCATCCGTCCGTGCGTCCCGAGCGCTGATCAAGGATGCAGATAACGTATCTGCATCCGTGATCCGTTTTCGGCGGGACTTTTTTTTTCTCGTATCCCCGACGCTTTTTGTATCGCATCCGTCTGTGCGCCCCGCCGAGCGCTGATCAGGGATGCACATAAAGTATCTGCATCCCTGCTCAATTTTTGGCGTGATTTTTTTTCCGTATCCCCGACGCTTTTTGTATCGCATCCGTCCGTGCGTCCCGCCGAGCGCTGATCAGGGATGCACATAACGGATCTGCATCCATGGTCAGTTTTTGGCGTGACTTTTTTTCCCTATCCCCGACGCTTTTTGTATTGCATCCGTCCGTGAGTCCTGCAGCAGCCGATCAGTGCACTGCGTCTGAGTTTGAAAAGTCAAATGGCGTTCCTTCTCTTCTGAGCCCCGCCATGTGCCCAAACAATTACTTTCCACCACATATGAGGTATCTGCGTACTCCGGAAAAATTGCACAATACGTTTTATGGTGCAGTTTTTCCTGGTACCGTTGTAAAAAAAAAAAAAAAAAAAAGCTACCCGATAGATACAAAAATTTTGTGGTAAAAAAAAAAAAATAATAATTTTCACGGTTCAACGTTATCAACTTCTGTGGAGCCCCTGGGGGTAGAAAAGGCTCACCAAACATCTAGATAAATTCCTTGAGGGGTCTAGTTCCAAAATGGGGTTATTTGTGGGGGAGCTCCACTGTTTAGGCACCATAGGGGGTCTCCAAACGTGACATGGCGTCCGCTAATGATTCCAACCAATTTTGCTGTCAAATGGTGCTCCTTCTCTTCTGAGCCCCGCCATGCGCCCAAACAATTACTTTCCACCACATATGAGGTATCGTCGTACTCAGGAAAAAATGCACAGTAAATTTCATAGTGCATTTTTTCCTGATACCCTTGTGAAAATAAAGCTACCTGGTTCAAGTAACAGTTTTGTGGTGAAAAAAAAAAATTGTATTCATGGCTCAACATTATGAACTTCTGTGGACCCCTTGGGGCTCGCTAAACATCTAGATAAACTCCTTGAGGGGTCTCGTTCCAAAATGGGGTCACTTGTGGGGGAGCTCCACTGTTTAGGCACCATAGGGGGTTTCCAAACGTGACATGGCGTCAGCTAATGATTCCAACCAATTTTGATGTCAAATGGTGCTCCTTCTCTTCTGAGCCCCGCCATGCGCCCAAACAATTACTTTCCACCACATATGAGGTATTGTCGTACTCAGGAAAAAATGCACTATAAATTTCATGGTGCATTTTTTCCTGATACCCTTGTGAAAAAAAAAAAAAGCTACCTAGTTTCTAGTTTCCAAAATGGGGTCACTTGTGGGGGAGCTACATTGTTTAGGCACCTCAGGGGGTCTTCAAACCCGTCATGGCGTCCGCTAATGAGTGCAGCTAATTTTGCACTCAAAAATTCAAATGGCGCTCCTTGCCTTCCGAGCCCTGCCGTATGCCCAAACATTTGATTTCCACCACATATGAGGTATCTGCGTACTCAGGAGAAAATGCACAATACATTTTATGGTGCATTTTTTCCAGATACCCTTGTGAAAAAGAAAGCTACCTAGTTGAAGCAACAGTTTTGTGGTAAAAAAATGTTTTTTTTTCTTTTCACGGCTCAACGTTATAAACTTCTGTGAAGCCCCCAGGGGTTCAAAGTGCTCACCAAACATCTAGAAAAATTATTTGAGGGCTCTAGTTTCCAAAATGGGGTCACTTGTGGGGGAGCTCCATTGTTTAGGCACCTCAGGGGGTCTTCAAACCCGACATGGCGTCCGCTAAGGAGTCCAGCTAATTTTGTGTTCAAAAATTCAAATGGCGCTCCTTCTCTTTCGATCTCTGCCGTGCGCCCAAACAATTGATTTTTACCACATATGGGGTATCAGCGTACTCAGGAGAAAATGCACAATAAATTGTACGGTGCACTTTCTCTTTTCTCCCTTGTGAAAATGAAAATGTTATGGCTAAAGTAACATTTTTGTGTTTAAAAAGTAAAATTTTCATTTTTTCCTTCCACATTGCTTTAGTTCCTGTGAAGCATCTAAAGGGTTAATAAACTTCTTGGATGTGGTTTTGAGCAGTGTGAGGGGTGCAGTTTTTATAATGGGGTCACTTTTGGGTATTTTCTGTCACCTAGGTTTCTCAAAGTCACTCCAAATGTGATCTGGTCCCTAAAAAAATTATTTTGTAAATTTTGTTGGAAAAATGAGAAATTGCTGATGAACTTCCTAACGAAAAAAAATTTTGTTTCGAAAATTGCGCTGATGTAAAAGTAGACATGTGGGAAATGTTATTTAGTAACTATTTTGTGTGACATATCTCTCAGATTTATGGGCATAAATTTTCAAAGTTTAAAAATTGCTAAATTTTCAAAATTTTTGCAAAATTTACGACATTTTCACAAATAAACGCAAAAAATATCGGCCTAAATTTACCACTGACATGAAGTACAATATGTCACGAAAAAACAATGTCAGAATCGACAGGATCCGTTGAAGCGTTTCAGAGTTATAACCTGTCAAAGTCACACTGGTCAGAATTGCAAAAAATGGCCGGGTCTTTAGGGTGTTTTAGTGGCCGGGGGAGAAGGGGTGAAAGGAATGGAAGGTCTGCAATAGGAGGACAGGTTAGCAAGCTTGGGATTATTCATTTGGAAACACAAAGGCTACGGGGCGATTTTATTACAATGTACAAGTATATCAGGGGCATTACTGAGATATTTCTAATGAGCTTTTTACAACTGAGGCCTGCAATGATGACAAGGAGGTTCAGTCATAACCACAGATGGGGATTCTTTACTGTAAGAGCAGTGAGAATATGGAACTCTCTGAGACACATGATGTGATAATTGTTGATAGACTACAAAAATTCAAGGCGGGCTTGGATGCCTTCCGTAAAAAGTATATTATTGCAGGTTATCAGTACTAGATTTTGTGATGGGACATTGATCCAGGGAACAAATCTGATATTTTTAGAGTCATAAATGAATTTTGCCCCTTGTAAAAGTATTCACACCCCCGGAATGTTTCCACTTATTTTAGCGTCATACCCACAAATCTAAATGCATTTTATTGTGATTTTATGCCATATACTAGCATTAAGTAACAAGTTTTTGTGAAGTGTAAAGGAAATGATAGATGGTTTTCTAAATATTTTAAAAATATAAATCTGAATATTGTGATGTGCATTTGTATTAAGACCCTTGTAGTATGATGCCCCTGAGTTACCAATTGCCTCCAGAAGTCACATAATTAGTAAATTGAGTCACCTGTATCATTTATTCTCAGTATAACTACAGCTGTTTTGTGAAGGTTTCACAAGTTTTGTTTTTGTTTCAGAACATTAGGGATCAAACAGCATCTTGAAAACCAAGGAACCCACCAGACAGGTCAGGGATAAAGTTGTGGAGAAGAGTAAAGCAGGGTTCAGTTATAAAAAAAAAATAAAAAATAGCAAAAGCTCTGAACAGCTTACTAAGCACTTTTCAATCCATCATCCAAAAATGGCAGGAGCATAGTGTGGAGACACGAGGGTCAGTGGATACATTTGTCCGCTGGCCTGGCTGTCTTCAGAAAGACTGCTCGGACCAGGGTTCATCCTACTGAACGCTCACACTCATTTTTTGTGGGCAGAACACTACTCAGACAACACAGGGTGAGGGAACCACACCTTGGTGAGACGTTATTGGTCACCAACAGGCAAACACATATCGTACATTTCCAGCAAGATCACAAGATGGTACAAGCGACAGAGTCTCTCCCATCCGTTGGCTCACGAGGGATTAGAATCTTTGTGACTTCGGGGCTTCCTGGGCCAACTATCCCAGTCAGCAGCACCTCGCTTTTGATGAGCACCCACTGAGAGGAGATAGCTGCAAGGTTAGAAAGATAACTGAGCACAGCAAGATATGTAGCCAGGCAACTGAATTGTCCTCACCTGGGTTCTCCAGGTACAATTTTGGGCTCAGCATTGAGCAGTGAAGCACATCTGTGATCTTCCAGCTAAAAATGTGGATTTTAGGCTGAAGTCCTGCAAAATGAATGTGGAAAGAGGAGCAAAGCCCTTTTTATACCCTAAGTTCTCACTTCAGAGTATTTTATCTTACAGGATTGGTGGGAGATGGCTGTTCTCTCATTGGTTCAGTTCAATTCGACTGCATAATATTCCTCTAATTGACATAGTCAAAGAGGCTGATGCAATCCATATTTAACAGGATATAGGTTTCCAGTCAGTCTGATGTTAAACAATGGCTAACTTCTCTTGATTTTGCAATCAAAGAAACAAAAGGTCTGGCCTAATTAAGAACAGTTCACCCCTCACACAAATCTCCAGATGCTCAGTTGTCACATATAGCACAACTGCAAAACGACAAAGACATGGCCGTCCACCTAAACTGACATCCCAAGCAAGGAGAGCAGTAATTATAGAGAAGCAGCCAAGAGGCCTATGGTCAGTAGAAAAGCAGGAGAGATCCAGAGCTCAGGGGGAAGATCTGTCCACAGGACAACTATAAGTCATAAACTCCACGAATTTAACCTTTATGGAAGAGTGGACATTTTTAAAAGCAAACATAAGAATTGAAAATTGCTTCACAGACGTCTTCATCCAATTTACCTGAGATAGAGCTGTTCTATAGAGTAGAAAGGGCAAAAAATGTCACCTCTAGATGTGTAAAGCTGGTAGACACATCCCCCAAGAGACTGGCAGCAACAACTGTAGTGAAAGGTTTGTCCTGCAAAGTATTCACTCAGGGGGCTGAATACTAATGCACATCACAATTTTCAGAGTTAAATTTCTTAACATATTTAGAAATCCGTGTATAATTTCCTTTATACTTCACAAATGTTTGCTACTTTGTTGTTATCACATAAAACCCCAATAAAATCCACTTGTTTTTGGCTATAATGTGAAAAAATGTGGAAAGGTTCACCGGTGTGAATAGTTTTTCAAGGAACGGTATGTCTACTTTCAAAAAACTATGACATTTTGTCACGAATGTTTTCCAGTCCACAAACGTGCCGCCATGTAGGAAAACATGAGACTTTTGCAGTAAATAGTCAAACACAGGTCACAGGAAAAATACAAAGTGTTTCTACTGTGAGCAAAATTCATCATCCACTTGCTCCATTCTGAAGAATTTGACACAAAAAAACATTAATACGAAAAAACAAAAAAAAGGGACTTAGAAAACACCACAATTGATGAGTTGGATGTAAGTTTTGTGGTGCGGAGCCCGTTATACCGGCAGACGGGATGTGACCGGAGGCAGAAATATTCAGAGAAGGGAAAGATTTTACACTTTCTAGATAAATCCTCTCTTCCCGGGATGTAACGGCCTCTAATGCCAGGATCACACGACCGGATAAAGAATCATCACAGCTTCATCCAGAAAACTAGGACAAGTCTTTTCTTATTTGTCATCCATATACAATCCGGTATTTACAGCCGCTATTAATAATTTACAAGACCATTTACAGCTTCCTCCATTACAGAACTGCAATGTACCCGTAACACAATGTCTGCTGTATGGCGGAGCTGGTGGGAATCTGATGGTTTGTGCAGACACAGACCTGAATGGACGAGTCTCCTCCGATTTACAGAAGACACTAGAGGATACTGGGATTATTCTCACACGCAGATTCTGTCAGTGAGAAAGAAAAATCCCCATCTGCACCGCCACATCCAATAACAATGGTCTGAGGGCGAGACGTTGTGTTATTTTATGGACAGCTCTGAAAATACAGTAGTGTGAACGAGGACTAAAAGGAATCATCAAAGCTCTTATCTCTCCTAATCCTGCCATCTCCACCGCTCTCATTACACAAGTATAACACATATAATACTGGAGGATAAAACAAGACTGAGCACAAGACCTTCACAGCCGTCTACACATCATAGGGAGATTTCATGGCACCTTCTCTCCATCTACCTGATGATCCTGAGGAACATCGGGGTCTTCTTGTTTACAGTCCTGTGGGAGAAGAGGACGGGGACATCTCTCTGGTGTTGTCCTCTTACTGGATAGAACTGGAGGAGACACATACAGGGTCTGAATTCATTCCTTACATACAGATAATTATAGGCCGTGTGTATTTAGTCCTATTACCTGGTGATGTGAGGAGCTGGGGAACCTCCATCATGACGTCCTTGTACAGATCTTTGTGTCCTTCTAAATACTCCCACTCCTCCATGGAGAAATAGACGGTGACGTCCTGACACCTTATAGGAACCTGACACATACAATGATACCGTCACCCCCGATCCCTTCATAGCGTTACTGTATAATGTCCCAGCATTCCCAGCACTGTCACCTCTCCAGTCAGCAGCTCAATCATCTTGTAGGTGAGTTCTAGGATCTTCTGGTCATTGATGTCCTCATGTATCGGGGGGTGAGGTGGAGGCCCCGTGATTGGGCTCAGGGGTCTTCCCCATCCCTCAGACACAGGGGCCTGACAGCGCTCACTAGAGGTCTTCTTCACTACTGTGTAATCCTGGTTATGGAGAGACACAGTAATAAATCTCACTCCAGACATTTCCAGAGTCCTCACCTCTCCAGTTCTGTCCATCTGTTATTCCCATAGATAAGAATGATGTAATGTGACGTCATCAGAATCTCTCACCTCTCCAGTAAGCCGGAAGAGGATCTCTAGGGTGAGGTGTAATATCCTCTCCGCCATCTTGTCCCTGTCCATATCCATCCTTCACGGGGCAATCAGGAGAATTCTCTTCTATAGAAGATCTCCAATGAGAGGATCCGATATTGTAGGGACCTGAATCAGGAAAAGATGATGATGTAACATCATGAAGAATCCGCTGTAATACAATTACTGGAGATAATAAGGGGAAACATATGAGGAGAACATTCTGGGGGAACATTATACTGTGTGAGGGCAGAAAGGGGCCGAGGACCGAGGGCAGAAAGGGGCCGAGGACCGAGAGCAGACGAATTTCCTCACTTCCTGCCTCTCATAGTTGGGTCAAAATACAGGATAAACCTGGCTTTACTGTGAGAGAAAAAAAAAAAAAAAAAAAAAAAAAAAAAAAAAAAAAAAGGTGCACGGAAAAATAGAACTAATTGTATAGAAAATAGTTCCGGCACACTTCAAAAAATGCGAGAGAGGAATCTAATGCTTCAAAGTATTTTATTTTACTTGCGCATGCAGGCAAAGTTAAAAAAAAAAAGCGATGTGTTCCCCAATATAAGTGTATCACTGTGTCTTTTATATTGTACTCTTACATTTGTATGTTATTTTTCTGCTTACTCATCTTAGGCTGTTCACCCCATATCCTCATATCCTCATATACCCAGCGAGAAGCCACAGTTTGGAGCTTGAGAAACCTTTTGTCACTCATTTTTTTCTTAGGTGGGTGGACACTATTTATTATATTCCGTACTCTTGGCATCATTCTGACCAGTCTTGTATTTGTTCCATTTAACACTAGAAGGCCCAGGAATTTCGAGCTTCATAGGGTTCCAATGGTAGAAATGTTAAATGACTAGAGATGAGCGAACCGGTCCCGGTTCGGCTCGAGGTCGGTTCGCCGAACGGAGGTCCCGTTCGAGTTCGGCTCGTCGAACGTTCGACAAACCGAACTCGAACTCGAACTGCATGGGAAACAATGGCAGGCAATCACAAACACATAAAAACACCTAGAAAACACCCTCAAAGGTGTCCAAAAGGTGACAAACAACTCACAACACAACACAAACACATGGGAAAGTGACAAGGACATATACTCATGCGAAAACAAAACAGCTGGACAAGGAAAAAGAGGAGGACACACAGATATATGAGTATATGCAAGGAAACATCGATTCCATTATTGTGCAACTTGAGCCCTGCTCATTTTAGGATTCCAATCTTGATAAATTGCCTGAGCTCGCCACGTACGCCTTGGGGATCTTGTCGTGTCCTGCAGCCAGCGTTCTCTCGGAACCTGTCTTCAGTGCTGCTGGGGGTCTGCTGGCAGATAAGCACACGCGTCTGTCCACTGACAATGTGGACATGGCTCTCAGAGGACTTTTCTTCCCCTGGCTCAGCTAGGGGAGGCGAAAGGCACGCGTATTTTTGAGAGTGCTTCATGCAAAGCATCTTTTTCTTTTTCAAAAGGGGGCTCAACCGATGCCAGTCAAGTGGGGTGTGTGTGGCCCAGTTAGTGGAAACGAGGGAGACTGTGGTTGGAGCCCCCCCGCTGTGTTTCTAAAAGAACCAAGATGAACAAGTCATGGCTCTCAGAGGACTTTTCTTCCCCTGGGTCATCCAGGGGACGGGAAAGGCACGCGCATTTTTGAGAGTGCTTCATGCAAAGCATCTTTTTCATCTTGAAAATTGGGTCAACTGATGCCAGTCAAGTGGGGTGTGTGTGGCCCAGTTAGTGGAAACGAGGGAGACTGTGGTTGGAGTCCCCTCGCTGTGTTTCTAAAAGAACCAAGATGAACAAGTCATGGCTCTCAGAGGACTTTTCTTCCCCTGGGTCAGCCAGGGGACAGGAAAGGCACGCGTATTTTTGAGAGTGCTTCATGCAAAGCATCTTTTTCTTTTTCAAAAGGGGGCTCAACCGATGCCAGTCAAGTGGGGTGTGTGTGGCCCAGTTAGTGGAAACGAGGGAGACTGTGGTTGGAGTCCCCTCGCTGTGTTTCTAAAAGAACCAAGATGAACAAGTCATGGCTCTCAGAGGACTTTTCTTCCCCTGGGTCAGCCAGGGGACGGGAAAGGCACGCGTATTTTTGAGAGTGCTTCATGCAAAGCATCTTTTTCATCTTGAAAATTGGGTCAACTGATGCCAGTCAAGTGGGGTGTGTGTGGCCCAGTTAGTGGAAACGAGGGAGACTGTGGTTGGAGTCCCCTTACTGTGTTTTACATGCTTTTAGAAGGGCATGACATGGCTTAGAGGTTGACTTTCAGCATCTGGAAACTGTTGGCTACCAAAATGCTGCCTTTCCAACCTTTTTAACCGAGGATTTTCGAGACCTTATGCCCATCACAGTGCCCCAAGAGCCGATGCCCAGGCGCCACTCCTTCTCCAACAAAGGCGTGCACGCGCTACACCAGCATGTTGCACTAAACATCACTGATTCCTTGAGAAACTCTGTGTGACAGGGTGCATTTCACCACAGATAATTGGCCCAGTAAGCATGGACAGGGGCGTTACATGTCGCTGACTGGGCAATGGATTACTGTGGGGAGAGATGGAGAAGGGTCTGCTGTACAAGTCTTGCCGTCCCCACGAGTGGTTTCAATCCTTCTTCTGTATGTAGAAGTTAATACACTGCTTCTGCCTCTTCAACCTCGTGTGGGTCCTCCACCTTGGCGCAAACCCTGTGTGGTCAGGCCACCCTTCCTTGTAACTGCGCACAAGGAATACCACACACCTCCTTACTATGCTGGCAGCAGAGCTCAATGCCATCAGGCGGTCAAAGGTTTACTTTGAAATGTATGGGAAATGTGAGTCACACCGCTGAGAAGTTGTGGACGGTTAGCTCTGGAGACCGAGTTTCATCAATGGTTGTCTCCACTCAACCAGCAGCCAGGGAAGGCCGGGTGCGACAATGATGCAAACATGGGTGCGGCCCTTCGCTGTGACAATGTGACACACGTGCCTTGTGTGGTTCACGTGTTGAACCTGGTTGTCCAGCAATTTTTAAAGCACTATCCTGGCCCACATGGCCTTCTGCAGAGAGCACGGTGTAACGCCTTCCTTGATCCACACACTCAGATGGGCTGTAAATGATAGGCTAGAGGGAAGCCACTCACCAAGCAGGACCCCTAGAACCCTGAAACCCTTTAACCCCTATACAGGGATTAGGAATTACACAGGGCCCAAGGTGATTAATACCTGTGGAAGGCTGCAGTTCCAGAGAATAGTAGTCAGGCAGGGTCAAAACATTAATTGAGCAACAGGAACAGAATGGGACGGCCAGGAAAGAATCAGAAAACAAGCAGAGGTGAAATGCGGATCGGCCAACAAGGTACATAAACAGCAAGCAGGAAAAGTAGTCAGGTAACAAGCACACAAAATCATAAAACTGAACTGGGGGTAAAATTAACCAGAGGTTCATAGCTATGTCTGGCAGTGGTCTGCAGACAGGATGGGCATAAAAAAGGGTGTGGTGTCTTCCCATTGGTTGTAGCTGAATGATGGTATTTCATCTGTGAGATACCCACCAGCTACATTCAGCCAGAGATTCTGCATCTGTCAAGGTAATGCAGCCCAGTGGGTGAGCATAACCTGCGTCCACCTGCGCCGCTGGCATCGACTCCTCTCCCATCATCAGCACTATGCATGAAAGGAACACGTTGTCACCTGGCGACCGGAGTACAAATTGACGGAGCGTACTCCGTTGGTGACTTAACAGCCGTGTGCGGCAATGATGCAAACCTGGCTGCGGGCCATCGTCAGGGCAATGTGACACACGTGCCTTGTATGGCTCACGTGTTGAACCTAATTCTCCAGCAATTTTTAAAACACCATCCCGGCCTACATGGCCTTGTGCAGCGGGCACGCTCGCTATGTGCTCACTTCCATCGTGCACACACAGCAGCTCAACAACTTTCGTCGCTACAGAAGTCTTTAGGTCTGGTGGTTAAACGCCTGAAATGCGATGTGCCGACACGCAGGAATTTGAATCTGCACATGTTGCAGCGTTTGTGGCAGCACCGCCGAACCCTGCTGCAATACGTTATGACATATAGCCTGGGATAACTTGATCCAGAGGTGGTGCAGATCACGCTGCTGGAGTGGTGTCAGATCAAGGACCTATGCACCCTGCTACACAGTTTACAAATGTCGACGAAGATGTTTAAATCACTGGCAATGTCATTCTCAGCGCGACAATTCTGGTCATCTACATGATGGAGCACACTGTAATTATTATTCGGAGTCAGGTGTTGAGACAAGAGGAAGGGGAGGAAGTACAGGAGGAGTCATATGCGGAAGGGATAACAAGATCTACGAGGTCCAGATGGTCAGCGGCACCTATGCGGCAGTCATGGTGAGGGAGAGGGATTAACAAGGGCGCATAGTATCAGCAAAAAGTGTTGAGGAAGGTGCAGGAGCCCATGAAGAAATGGAGGACGAACTGGCGATGGGCATGGAAGACTCAGCAGATGAGTGAGAGCTTGCTCACATTTCGGTTGTGCGAGGTTGTGGGGAGAGGGCAGAGGAAGGAGGCACAATTCTCACCTCTCTGCCACCAACACACCAAGGACTTGGTCCTCCTGGATGCACAAGACACATGAGCGCCTTCTTGCTGCACTACCTACAACATGACCCTCGGATTGTACGAATTCAAAGTAATCCTGACTACTGGGTTGCCACACTGTTAGATCCCCGGTACAAGACAAAATTTGGCGAAATAATTCCTGCCATAGAAATGGACGCACGTACACAGGAGTATCTGCAGAATGTGGTACGCAATCTTAGATCTGCTTTTCCACTAAACACCAGTGCTGCACAGAGTGAATCTCAACGCTTTCTCATGGATAGGAGGAAATGGTCTTTTACTTGTCCACATCTGAGGGAACGAGGGCTGGCTGCTGTGCTGAGATGGCGTTGAGTACGGTGTCCCTGCAGAGTTGCACTTTTGGTCATATACCAAAATGAGTTGAAAAAGGACAGATGCTGGTGGAAAGGGGAACAGGTGTGTTGGAAAGGGGAAAAAAGTTTTGGTCCGTGGATTTGGTGGTTAAGCAACAGTAACATTTGCTGAAGAAACACCATCTGTTACAGTGGGACTGGCAGATTTGGATAAGGTGGTATATACACTATGTTACCGCTATATAACGAAAATTAATAAGAAAAGAAAGAGAAAGGTATATATCCCCATCAGCAGTCAGTGTCCACCGTGCTCCTAGTTGGAAAAGGAGAGGTTGGCAACTGGAAGGTTTGGTGGAGGATACAGAGCTGTGTGGCTATGAAACTAATAGTAGCCTGAACCGAGTTAGACGCCATTCGGATCTGGAGACTGGGAGCCCTGTTAGCGTCACAGGGTCCACATGCCCACCCAGCCCAGGAACTCCCTGTTAACAACACAGGGGCCATTGAGTACGCTGACCGTGTGAGTAGGGGCCACACCTGTGGACAGCAGGCGCATCAGCAGCAGCAGGCCTGTTAATGCCACTGGGCTGCACAAGCAGGACTGGTAGGACAGGAGCTGGTCTTAACCGTTCTGCGTTACCAACTGTGGTGGTGGCCTGCATCGACACCCTATCCCTGCCTACCTCTGGCCTAAAGCCGCAATGGGTTCAACACATGGAGGTGTGCTCTTTCGGAGCATAATAGAAGACTGCGCACCTCCTTGTTGGCTCCAGCCCCTTTTATAACCTGGGTCCGCCCCAAACCAGGGTGAACCACAATGCACCTCCTGGAGACAAAAGTAGAGTGACACGTCATGAGTGGCATAACTAGCGTCCTATTTGGAACCGCAACTTCAATGATGACCTCATGGCTGCCATGACCCAAACACCTCACCAGTCATCGTCTGACCATCAATAATGTGGTGACAAGCCATAGGGGTGGGCCTCTGCAAGCCATTTGGGAGGACACCTGATGCCCTGTGATCTATATGGGACCCCCACATCAGGGGCAGGGCCAAAGAGTTCATTACCGGACCTAGTCTTTGATGCAGTAAGTGCCTGAGCATGCTCAGTAGCATGAAATACAGTCTCTGAAAAAAGACTATCAGCTTTAGCATTGTGTCTAGGCACAAAACAGGACTTAGACCCGGCACGGAATGCAAGTACCTGTGCAAAGAGGGTTTTCACACTAAGTGTGGGAGCATGCGCTGTATCCCGAAATGAAGACTTAGCGTCAGGAATGTCACATTCAGGCTGAGCAAACTCACTAGGCGAAACACTGTAGTTAGGCTGCAGCTGGGGTAAATCGGCACACGCATGCGCACTAGCTGCCTCTCCACACTTAGACGTGGAGGAGAAATTGCTCTTCGGGTGTGAACTTGGAGATGCTGTCTATGAACAGAAGGAAAAGCTAAAGGAAGCCTCACTTTCTATCCCTCCGAATGATCAAATGCAGCAATGAATTCCCTGAGTTTGCTATAACATTAGCGTAGCAAAATGTGCATGAGGGTGTCATGTAGAGGTGCTAGAAATAGCTTGGCACCAGTGGGGCACTAATGGAATACAACAGCCAGTTCTATGATGCCACTAAATGGCAGTATTTTTTGCTATCATTATAGCTTATTAAAAACAGAGCAGGAGGGTGTCATGTAGAGGTGCTAGAAATAGCTTGGCACCAGTGGGGCACTAATGGAATACAACAGCCAGTTCTATGATGCCACTAAATGGCAGTATTTTTTGCTATCATTATAGCTTATTAAAAACAGAGCAAGAGGGTGTCATGCACAGGTGCTAGAAATAGCTTGGCACCAGTGGGGCACTAATGGAATACAACAGCCAGTTCTATGATGCCACTAAATGGCAGTATTTTTTGCTATCATTATAGCTCATTAAAAACAGAGCAGGAGGGTGTCATGCAGAGGTGCTGCACATAGATTTGCACCAGTGGGGCACTAATTGAGTACAACAGCCACTTCTTGTATGCCACTAGGTACACTGAGTGTTTGCTAGTATAATGGCTTAGTAACAATGAGTTTGAGTGTGCAATGCAGGCAGAGGTGCTGCAAATATCTGTGCACTACTGGGACTATACAGAAGTCCAATAGCCACGTTTAGGATGCCACTAGGTACACTGAGTGTTTGCTAGTATAATGGCTTAGTTAAAAAGAGTTTGAGTGTGCAATGCAGGCAGACGTGTTGCAAATATCTTTGCACTAGTGTGACTAGACAAAAGTCCAATAGCCACGTTTAGGATGCCACTAGGTACACTGAGTGTTTGCTAGTATAATGGCTTAGTTATAATGAGTTGGAGTGTGCAGAGGACAGGAGGGTACAGTGCCAGGGTTGTGGGGCTCTGGGTAGAGGAAAGGAAGCCTGCCTTTCTATTCCCTCCTAATGGGGAAATGCAGCGACGAAATCCCTGACCTTGGCTACACAGACGCTGTCTCTGTTTTCAGGACCTGTCACCTATGGCTCTGACCCTGCCGGTACGAGCCCTTAAAAGGACTGATGGAAAGTGCTATCCCTATGCTGTCCAGCGCTGTGTATGGAGCGCATACAGCTGTATCGGCGATAGGACTCAGGAGGACGGAGCTGCGCCAGTGATGTCTGACACCAAGGACGCAGAAGAGATAATGGCGTCCTGGAGGAAAATGTCCGGTTTTATAATGCAGGGACATGTGACATGGACATCCTATCACACATGCCGTTGCTTCTCTGGCTAAAAGTCCACTTAGCTGTGTGTGTGTCTGGGATTGGCTGACATAATGGCCATCCCCACTACACGCGCGCGCTTAGGGAAGGAAGACAAGGGAAAAAAAAAAAAAATGGCGATCGCCATTATACAAACAGCAGTGATCTGAAGGCACTGTTCACGCACACTATACACTGAAATGTCATAATAGTGTGAGTCACAGAGTGACTTACACTATTACAGCGGAAAGCCAGCTAGGAATTAGCTGTTTTTTTGCTGCTAGAACCGTTCTCGAACGTTTCTAGAACTATCGAGCTTTTGCAAAAAGCTCGAGTTCTAGTTCGATCTAGAACAGGCCCCAAAATCACTCGAGCCTAGAACTGGAGAACCTCGAACCGCGCTCAACTCTATAAATGACCCCTCTCTGGGACTTGTAGTGTTAAATGAGAATAATTAATATTAATTCATAAATTGTATAAACTCAATCATTCCCCTTTCTCATGTATTTGTGCAAATCATCACATTATTGTTCCTTTATCGTCTTACAGCGTCAGTTTGATGCATTCTTTTCATTAGTGATGTTTTGTATAAAGCTTTGTAATGTATGTTATTGACTGTCATCATCTAAAAGAATCTGTTATGTTTTTGTTAACATTAGATCCTCTTGTCCTTGACAAAAAACAAAATTGATAGTTGAGACGTTGGACATTTTTTGCCGATGCACAAGTAAAATAAAATCCTTTGAAGCATTATATTCCTCTCTCGCATTTATTGAAGTGTGCCGGAACTATTTTCTATACAATCTCATAGCTGGGTCGACTGAATCTATCACAGACAAAGGAATAAAAGCTTCATGATTCATAGAAATCAGCGAGAGAAAAACACCACGAAAGTCTCAGCGCTGAAGGGGTTAATGCCGCCTGTAACCAATAATGGGGAATTTCCACACACCTCCACCTTCAGAGCCGTTGTCATGGGTGACAGTCATGTGGTTTCTGGCTATAGAAGGTCACAGCATCTGGCTGTGCAGAATGCTCCCTGACTTTCCATTGTTCCTGCTGTCAGTATTAATTTCCTGCTGGATTTATCTCTCCCCCTTTTGGACCCAGCAGGAGCTCGTATTACACCAGATCATCAGCATTGTCTGGGTGCTTAAATACCAATACTTCCTTGGACTGATGCTGGTGAGAAGTTTTTAGCTCATTCAAGCCTTGGTTGCAAGCAGGTGGCTTGTACTCCTCTGTGGTATTGCTGTTGAACTTCTACCTGTGTCACCTGTACATAAGTAGTTCATGTACTTTCCTGTGTCCTCCTTGTGTCTTCTTTAATGTTTAGTGGGGTTGATGAAGAGCTCATCCCACCCGTTCCCTATTTAGGGCCCCGCAGTAGTTATAGCTAGGGTCAGGTATCCGGCTCGGAGCAGAGGTGAGGAACCTATCTATGGTGGTGAAGGCCCAGGGACCAGCAGTAGTTATAGCTAGGGTCAGGTATCCGGCTCGGGGCAGAGGTGAGGAACCTATCTATGGTGGTGAGGGACCCAGGGACCAGCAGTAGTTATAGCTAGGGTCAGGTATCCGGCTCGGGGCAGAGGTGAGGAACCTATCTATGGTGGTGAGGACCCAGGGACCAGCAGTAGTTATAGCTAGGGTCAGGTATCCGGCTCGGAGCAGAGGTGAGGAACCTATCTATGGTGGTGAGGGCCCAGGGACCAGCGGTAGTTATAGCTAGGGTCAGGTATCCGGCTCGGGGCAGAGGTGAGGAACCTATCTATGGTGGTGAGGACCCAGGGACCAGCAGTAGTTATAGCTAGGGTCAGGTATCCGGCTCGGGGCAGAGGTGCGGAACCTATCTATGGTGGTGAGGGCCCAGGGACCAGCAGTAGTTATAGCTAGGGTCAGGTATCCGGCTCGGAGCAGAGGTGAGGAACCTATCTATGGTGGTGAGGACCCAGGGACCAGCAGTAGGTTTGGTCAGGGACCACTATATTCCCTTCCCCTAGACACAGGGTTTCCCTTACCTTCCTTTTTGCTGTTCGCTTGGTGCGTCCCAACCCCGTATCCAGCGTAACAGCCGCACAGTATACATGTGGCTGCTTTGTGCTTCCAGGACCTGTGATGATGTCACATGGAGGGGAGGAGTCAGGGTCACATGATCAGCTCCTCAGTGTATGCAGGGCTCTGCTGTGCTGGGTGTCATGGTGCTGGATGAGGGGACGTTTATGTGTGGGGTCAGGAGGGGTTTACAGTGTGGATGTAGCAGAGCCGTGTGTGTACGAGGTGTACGGAGCAGAGCCGTGTGTGTACGAGGCGTACGGAGCGGAGCCGCGTGTGTACGAGGTGTACGGAGCGGAGCCGCGTGTGTACGAGGTGTGCGGAGCGGAGTCACGTGTGTACGAGGTGTGCGGAGCGGAGCCGCGTGTGTACGAGGTGTACGGAGCGGAGCCGCGTGTGTACGAGGTGTACGGAGCGGAGCCGCGTGTGTACGAGGTGTACGGAGCGGAGCCGCGTGTGTACGAGGTGTACGGAGCGGAGCCGCGTGTGTACGAGGTGTACGGAGCGGAGCCGCGTGTGTACGAGGTGTACGGAGCGGAGCCGCGTGTGTACGAGGTGTACGGAGCGGAGCCGCGTGTGTACGAGGTGTACGGAGGGGAGCCGTGTGTGTACGAGGTGTACGGAGCAGAGCCGTGTGTGTACGAGGTGTACGGAGCGGAGCCGTGTGTGTACGAGGTGTACGGAGCGGAGCCGTGTGTGTACGAGGTGTACGGAGCGGAGCCGTGTGTGTACGAGGTGTACGGAGCGGAGCCGCGTGTGTACGACATGTACAGAGCAGAACCGTGTATGTACGAGGTGTACGGAGCGGAGCCGTGTGTGTACGAGGTGTACGGAGCAAAGCCGTGTGTGTACGAGGTGTACGGAGCAGAGCCGTGTGTGTACGAGGTGTACGGAGCGGAGCCGTGTGTGTACGAGGTGTACGGAGCGGAGCCGTGTGTGTACGAGGTGTGCGGAGCGGAGCCGTGTGTGTACGAGGTGTACGGAGCGGAGCCGTGTGTGTACGAGGTGTACGGGGCGGAGCCGTGTGTGTACGAGGTGTACGGAGCGGAGCCGTGTGTGTACGAGGTGTACGGAGCTGAGCCGTGTGTGTACGAGGTGTACGGAGCGGAGCCGTGGGCAAATTTTGACCATGCCTTTAGCCACACCCATTTAGAAGTAATGGTCATTCAGCAGATGCCCCAGACTGTTCATTCATGACTATATGACTAGAGCAGCCAGGATTTTCTTCTATTTCTATGTGTCACTCACTATATGACATGTTGCTTATTTGTGCCTATAAGGCTGTGTTCACACGCTGCATAAATCCGGTGTTTTTTGTGTCTGTACCAAACTACACAATAACAATTTTCTGTTTTTTCCATTTTTGCTGCATTTTTTCTGCCTTTTCGCCATTATTTAATGTGTTTTTGGTTCAGATGTGAATCTGCGTTTTATGTGTTTTTCTTGTACTGAGAAGCTTTTTCCTGCATTTTTTTAAGCTCTACATAGAAACCTCTAGAAAAAAACAAAACAAAACCGCAAAGTCCAGCGGCGTCTTCTCCTGGAATCACATCCACTTTACTTGGACAATTAAACACAGCAGAATAAATGTGCAAAACAGCAGAAAAAAAATGCAGTATTTCCACTACATGTTAACACGGACTAAATGTCCAAGCAAAGTGGATGAGACGTCCTGAAATCTCCGGCCTCGGTATCTGAAGATGCCGCTGAACTGTGCGGATTTGAGGGTTTTTTCTTTATAACCTTCAGGATTCACATCTGCAACAAACATGTAATAAATAAGGGACAATGCATAAAAAACACCGTGGACACACAGTAATCAGAGAAGAATGTTATTGCGCTCATGGTGCGGACACCTGCAGGAAAAATGCAGCATTTACGCTACGCGTGAACACAGCCTCAGTGATACATTTTTATTATATTTTTTGTGGGTTTTAATCAAGAAAAATAATAAATTGCGCCATTTTTTTAACGCCATTTACCGATCCCCATAAATAATCTGATCGCTGTGTTGTTCGGGTCGTTATGATTACAGGGAGACCAAATATGTCTATGTTATTCGCTGATTTGTGATGTTTATTATTTTATACAAAGTGTAATAAAAATTACATTATTCTAATTTTTTTTATTACTTTTAGTTATTTTATTAGAAGAAAAAAAAAATCTCTTTTCCTTTCCCTTTAGAATATAGGACACAGACGCTGCTCTGTACAATGGAGCTCTGTGTCCTGTGTAATCTGTGTAAAAGGCTACATTGTAGGTTCATCTATATAAATCCTCCCTCTGACATCATTGTTCCTTGTGGCTGTGAAGATGTAATTTACCCTCTCACTGTATATGCTGTGATACTATGTCATGATATGTATATTTCCCTGGTTGTATTAGTTGTAATTCATGTATTTCCTTGGGGGAGCTACTGGTCTCAATGTGTCTCTCTAATACAATTGCAGTCTTGGCATCTAATGTGATTATGTAAATAGCCTGTCCTCTTCTATCCAGAGTTGTGTATCTAGTCTGTAATTGCATTGGCCAGTGAAGGAATAGTCATTGTGCTGCACAGCAGGGGATCCCTTCATCTACTGTGGCTGGCAGACATATTGGAGCCCTGTGATGGACCATACCATTGATGATAGGATGTGGGACCCCTACCCCCTGAACATGGTGGGCTGGTCAAGGAGCACAGACAATGCATTTCCCTTTTTGTAACTTCAGGGTGAGCTGAAACTAAGGGAAGAAGGAGCTCCCAGCCTGGGTGGCTGTGGACACGGACGGAGCTAGGCCTGTGTGGCGGCCCGTGGGATTGTGTGGAGCTCTTTGGACTACTGTAAGGACGATTGCTTTGTTATCCGGTCCGAGGATTGTCGGGAAGGGCCCCCGAATCTGTTTTACGTGGACTTATCGTGTGCTGTTCCAGTGTTCTTGTGAATAAACCTGTTGGATCGTCCCTCGGCCTCGTCCATCCTGTATACTCCCGTCACAAACTGATTGGCAGCACTGGGATCAGAGCAGAAGGAATGGAGGACAATGGCTCAACATCAGGAACCAGCACTGCAGAGTACAAGACCTGGACTTTGGGGAGCCTGCAATCAAAGGCCCGTGAAGTAGGAGTTCGTTTCAAGGGACTCTCCAAGGAGCAGCTGATTGAGGCGCTAGAAGGAGTCTGCTCGCAAAATGACGTGGAGGAAGGATCCTCACAGCAAACGGAAGAAAGACGGGAGCTGGAGGTAAATACCCAAAAAAGTCAATGGGTTGTGTGGTATGAGGAGGAGATGGCACTGCTTGGAGATGAGGCCACCATAGAAGATAAGAGGGAGGCTATACGCAGAGCTCAGGAGAGGGCAGCATTGCTGGAGAGGAGATTTGCTGTGGAAGCAACTAGAGGCTCCAGACAAACTGTACCCACAGCACCCACTATGAGGGAATTCTCCAGAGTGTCCCGCAAGGACTTTAAGCCATTTAATGAAGCTGCAGGTGACATTGAGGGCTTCTTTCAGGACTTTGAGCATCAGTGCCGATTAATGGAAGTCCCAGAAAGAGAGCCAGTCAGACACCTGGTGGGCCTCTTGGAGGGTGGAGCTGCCGACGCCTATAGAGCTATGGACCCTCAGTTGAATTGTGAGTATGGGGAGATAAAACAGACCATTCTGGAACATTATGCCGTGACCCCAGATACTTATAGGACTAAGTTCCGTACATTAGCCTGTGATGGAGAAGTGTCTTTCAAGATGTTTGCCCACAGACTGAAACAAGTGTGCCATCGCTGGCTGGAGGGAGAGGGAGCCTTAACTTGGGAGACCTTCCTCCAGGTCATCCTAAAAGAACAATTCTTTGCCCAGTGCCCCGCTGAGATCCGGGAATGGGTGCGTGAGAGAAAACCAGCGACAGTGGAGGAAGCTGCTGCTCTAGCTGATGAGGTGCTCACTATCAAGCCTCAGTGGAGGGTTCTGTTGGAGGATGGAGAGACGCCTAACAGCTCCACAACACCGGATGCCCCCAGTTATTCTGTCCCCATTGTTCCCCGTTCCTCTAAGCCACCACATGTTGATACCCGTGTTAATGTGCCTCCAGTTGCTTCTACTGCACTTTCTGGAATACGCCGGGGAGAGGAAGTAACAGAGTGCAGGTGTTATGTTTGTAGGCATCCCGGACATTTGCAGGCCTCATGCCCAGCCAGCCCATGGAGGAATCATCCTCAAACCCCTACAGCACCTTCAGGTGGGAGCCGGCCTCCAAGTTCCCCTACCCCTTACCCAAGAGGACGCCTTGGATGGAGGGAGACCCAGCTCAGATGCTATCAATGTGGACAGCCAGGGCATCGGCAAGTCTCCTGCCCAGCTGTTCAAATGAGGACTGATCCTGTACCCAATCGGATTGTTAATTATTTACAGCCCAGTGCCATGGAGGAAGATGTGGCACCGCTATGTGAGGACTGGCCTAGTGACTCAGCCCCCCATGTTGCACCACCAGGAGTTTACGGGGTGCGACCCGCAGTTATGACGACTTCTGCTCATCAAGGTAAGCACTTGCAGGAGGTTGTGCTGGATGGACAGAGACTTGTTGGATTTTGTGACTCGGGTGCTTTCCTCACACTGGCTGATCCCCGAGTGGTTCGGCCTGAGGCAATCCATAGAGGACCTGGGATTGTCATTGAACTGGCTGGTGGACAATGGAGGACTATTCCCACAGCCACTGTGGATCTGAACTTTGGTTTTGGGGTCAGGCGATGTGTGGTTGGGGTGATGGGTGGTCTGCCTGCAGTTGTTCTCCTGGGCAATGATGTGGGAGAGCTACAATGCCAATTCGTGGCTGCATGAAGCCACATGTAAGTAACGCTCTGCCTGTGTGTACTTAACCAGTGACCTGTAGAGGTCCCTAGTACGTACACAAGTTGGGAGGGGGAGGGATTGTGAAGATGTAATTTACCCTCTCACTGTATATGCTGTGATACTATGTCATGATATGTATATTTCCCTGGTTGTATTAGTTGTAATTCATGTATTTCCTTGGGGGAGCTACTGGTCTCAATGTGTCTCTCTAATACAATTGCAGTCTTGGCATCTAATGTGATTATGTAAATAGCCTGTCCTCTTCTATCCAGAGTTGTGTATCTAGTCTGTAATTGCATTGGCCAGTGAAGGAATAGTCATTGTGCTGCACAGCAGGGGATCCCTTCATCTACTGTGGGTGGCAGACATATTGGAGCCCTGTGATGGACCATACCATTGATGATAGGATGTGGGACCCCTACCCCCTGAACATGGTGGGCTGGTCAAGGAGCACAGACAATGCATTTCCCTTTTTGTAACTTCAGAGTGAGCTGAAACTAAGGGAAGAAGGAGCTCCCAGCCTGGGTGGCTGTGGACACGGACGGAGCTAGGCCTGTGTGGCGGCCCGTGGGATTGTGTGGAGCTCTTTGGACTACTGTAAGGACAATTGCTTTGTTATCCGGTCCGAGGATTGTCGGGAAGGGCCCCCGAATCTGTTTTACGTGGACTTATCGTGTGCTGTTCCAGTGTTCTTGTGAATAAACCTGTTGGATCGTCCCTCGGCCTCGACCATCCTTTGCTCTGTTGTATACTCCCGTCACAGTGGCTCATCAGCTAGGAAAGCCAGGAGGCTGCTGGACACATGTGTGAAAGTTGCTGGTTTTAATCCAAGTGGGTGAAAATAATGAAATTTTTTTATATATATATTTGTATTTTTTTTCTCATTTCTTTATAGTAATTTTATGAAAACAAATTAATCTGACTTTTTCCTTCATCCGCATAGATAGATAGATAGATAGATAGATAGATAGATAGAGACGCAGTGTCTATCTATTATCTATCTATTATGTATCTATCTACAATGTACAGTTAGGTCCAGAAATATTTGGACAGTGACACAATTTTCGCGAGTTGGGCTCTGCATGCCACCACATTGGATTTGAAATGAAATCTCTACAACAGAATTCAAGTGCAGATTGTAACGTTTAATTTGAAGGTTTGAACAAAAATATCTGATAGAAATTGTAGGAATTGGACACATTTCTTTACAAACACTCCACATTTTAGGAGGTCAAAAGTAATTGGACAAATAAACCAAACCCCAAAAAAATATTTTTATTTTCAATATTTTGTTGCGAATCCTTTGGAGGCAATCACTGCCTTAAGTCTGGAACCCATGGACATCACCAAACGCTGGGTTTCCTCCTTCTTAATGCTTTGCCAGGCCTTTACAGCCGCAGCCTTCAGGTCTTGCTTGTTTGTGGGTCTTTCCGTCTTAAGTCTGGATTTGAGCAAGTGAAATGCATGCTCAATTGGGTTAAGATCTGGTGATTGACTTGGCCATTGCAGAATGTTCCACTTTTTTGCACTCATGAACTCCTGGGTAGCTTTGGCTGTATGCTTGGGGTCATTGTCCATCTGTACTATGAAGCGCCGTCCGATCAACTTTGCGGCATTTGGCTGAATCTGGGCTGAAAGTATATCCCGGTACACTTTAGAATTCATCCGGCTACTCTTGTCTGCTGTTATGTCATCAATAAACACAAGTGACCCAGTGCCATTGAAAGCCATGCATGCCCATGCCATCACGTTGCCTCCACCATGTTTTACAGAGGATGTGGTGTGCCTTGGATCATGTGCCGTTCCCTTTCTTCTCCAAACTTTTTTCTTCCCATCATTCTGGTACAGGTTGATCTTTGTCTCATCTGTCCATAGAATACTTTTCCAGAACTGAGCTGGCTTCATGAGGTGTTTTTCAGCAAATTTAACTCTGGCCTGTCTATTTTTGGAATTGATGAATGGTTTGCATCTAGATGTGAACCCTTTGTATTTACTTTCATGGAGTCTTCTCTTTACTGTTGACTTAGAGACACATACACCTACTTCACTGAGAGTGTTCTGGACTTCAGTTGATGTTGTGAACGGGTTCTTCTTCACCAAAGAAAGTATGCGGCGATCATCCACCACTGTTGTCATCCGTGGACGCCCAGGCCTTTTTGAGTTCCCAAGCTCACCAGTCAATTCCTTTTTTCTCAGAATGTACCCGACTGTTGATTTTGCTACTCCAAGCATGTCTGCTATCTCTCTGATGGATTTTTTCTTTTTTTTCAGCCTCAGGATGTTCTGCTTCACCTCAATTGAGAGTTCCTTAGACCGCATGTTGTCTGGTCACAGCAACAACTTCCAAATGCAAAACCACACACCTGTAATCAACCCCAGACCTTTTAACTACTTCATTGATTACAGGTTAACGAGGGAGACACCTTCAGAGTTAATTGCAGCCCTTAGAGTCCCTTGTCCAATTACTTTTGGTCCCTTGAAAAAGAGGAGGCTATGCATTACAGAGCTATGATTCCTAAACCCTTTCTCCGATTTGGATGTGAAAACTCTCATATTGCAGCTGGGAGTGTGCACTTTCAGCCCATGTTATATATATAATTGTATTTCTGAACATGTTTTTGTAAACAGCTAAAATAACAAAACTTGTGTCACTGTCCAAATATTTCTGGACCTAACTGTATGTATTATCTATAGCTATCTATCTATTATTTATCATGTATTTATCTATTATCTATCTATCTATTATCTATCTCTAACTATTATGTATCTATCTCTATCTATATTATCTGTCTATTTATATTATCTGACTATCCCTCTACCTATCATGTTTCTATTTATCTATAAAGTATCTATCAAATCAATTACTTATAACCCAAAATAATAGAGAGTAGGAGTATTAATGCAGAAAACCAAAAGAAAAGCTCCTAAAAATATCTTTATTACTATTCAATATTAAAATCTTAAGTCATAAAAACCAAATTGCTTTTAAATTTATCCTTTTTGGTGGTGGGTCTCCCGCTTGCAACTGACGAGCTGCAGGGAGAAAATAGGGAGAGACGACGAGGAGCGGGGGGTACCCAATAACTTATGGTGCACCTCCGCTGGTAGGTAGGTGAAAGGGAGGGATAGAAAGCTCTGTCCCCTTTCCCCCTAGAATTATAGAAAAACTACCTGGCAAAGAATTACAACTACTAAAGTTTCCCCTACCTTGAGAATAGCAAATAACTAACACTATCCTCACTAATCGTCTCTATCACCTCTTTACACCCACCATATGTGACCAGTCTATACTACGATTATTTAAAAGCAATTTGGTTTTTATGACTTAAGATTTTAATATTGAATAGTAATAAAGACATTTTTAGGAGTTTTTCTTTTGGTTTTCTATCTATCAAATCAAATAAGCTTTAATGGCAGGACCAAATACAAATTAGTTTTGCCAAAGCAAGTGTACATTAGGGACTGGGACTGTGGGGATGATGGTTAGGGACTGTATCAGTAGTGTGTATTACACATGATCCATCAAAAGTAATCTGACAGGTGCCTCGCCCCCTATCAAACTGTATCAAGCTGTCATGTGGCACGCCCCTTATCTATCAAAGTGTATGAAAATGTGTTCTCTTTTATTGACTAGCGATATATTTATTGGTTTTTGATATCAAAATCGTGCTGGTATAATTCACAATCTATAATATAATGTGAATAATATTATAGAATGTGAATTACACTACAACTTACAAATATCTAATATTATTCACACTGTGTATTTGGTTTTGATTGGGCATATTATGTATATGGCCAATTATACTATTACCCGTCCTGTGCTATTAATCAGCTTTTATAAGTCCCCGAGTATAAAGTTATACTGTTTGCATAAAAGACAGACACATTAAAAGTTTAAATTCTTTATTGATCAAATGTTATTTGCATTCAGTAAAATGTCAGAGCATTACAATTAAATCTGTATTAAAACAGAAGAATATAAAAGTATTACAAGCAATGGCATAATACACTATTTAATAATATACAAATATATATTAATTCTCTTAAATAATAATTTACTGCATTACAATTCAGCAGTCCGGCTGTTACATTGTGAGCCACATTGATTGTAGTATCGGAAGAGTCCTTTTTTTAGGCATCAAACTTGCTTGTGTGATACCTAATGGAGAATGTAAAGATTTAATTGGACGGCGGGATGTGGATAGAGTCTGAGGTTTAGATAAACCACTAGCTTCATTTATAGGCAATTTTAATCCGTCTAAAAGCACTCTAGTAGTGGAATTACCCACAATGGTAGATGGTATATTTAACTCGGCCATTGCCTGCATAAACGTATTCCATCCCTGTGGTAAATTCCTGTTAGTCAAGGCATGACTCTGTGTTGTATTACGTACTAAATCCAGCATGTTAGATCCAGGTATTACAGATCCTTTGAAAATAAACTCGCTTTTATCATTCCATGTTGCAATATTTTTGTTCTGCAGCAGTCTGTTTAGTAAAAATTCAGCATTCTTTTTATAGCGCAGGTTTACATGACTTACAATTTCAATGACAGTTTTGTTTTCATAAGGGTCTTTGACATTTGCCGATGATCAGACTCAGGAGTGTTAATGATCTTTAAAGTTGATAGCTCCATTGCATCATGTTTAGCATTAACCAAGTATCTCTGTAGTATCTCTGTAGTACCTCACTATATTTTTTAATTTTCACGTCATCAGGTATGTCATGACGCTGTAAAATTTCACTAATTTCATCATCAAGGCGGCAAATGACATTCTGCCGTATGTTGCCTGTAATAGGGGGGCTTAGTTTGATTAGATATTGTTTGGGGACTAGATACATTTTCTCTGCATGTTGCATTATTTTCCGGTGAGTAGACTTGTTATTATCGGGATTGCAAAGCCTAAAAGAGGACCTATAAACCCGCCGGTCTGCTTTAGTAGACGTTTCTTTTTCTTTATGGGCTGTGATTTATCACTCAGGGTTCTTATAGCTTTACGCCACTTCTTTAGTATATTTTTTTACGCTCTTTCAGAGGAATTAGGCCTTTTAAGATGTTTAATGCAATCTCTCCAATGGCTATAATTAAATCACGCTTTGCATTGCATAAAATAGTTTTTCTGACAGCAGGAGTTGCCTTCACCAGCGTTTTTTAAGAGAGCCCAGTTACTGCAGATTCTCTCAGACATCTTTACAACACTGCGTACATTTAGTGTAAAATTCACTTTTTAGAAGTATTTTTCTTTTGAACATACACAGCTGGCCAAGCTGGTGGAAACAAGCCTGTCCTTAAGCGCAGATCCTCAGGGGTATTGGCTCTCAATTCTAGCAGCAAATACCCATAAGGTTCCCACGTGAAATCCTCAAAAGCTTCTAAGAAGAAGCGTGTTTTTCCGGGGTACATTTGGCGAGCTAAAGTTACAATTTGTAATTTATCTTAAGGGTTATTATAAAGTACCATGTACTTTGTGTTCAAGTTTATCGTCCGACTTTTCTTACCCTGACAAAATATGTTTTGTACCAGGTAGAAAATACTGAGGTTTCTGTGGTGTACATACTTGGTAAATGCTTTTTCTATCTCGCAGTTATCACTAGCACTCTCCATTAGGTCATCAACAATAGTCAAATTTACCTTGTCAGGCGGGAATAAGTCATCATCTACGAATGTATGCGGCAGACCCTCCACAAATCTGATGTTGGGAAAAGAGAGAGAAATTTCGTCATATAGTTTTGGCCAGCACGAATAAAACCAAACAATATTATCTGGTTTGTGTGAGTAATGAGTATCAATATTATTTAACAACTGTTTTACAAAATAACTTTTTCCAGAATTAGATCGCCCTACTAGAATACATGAGAATGGGTGCTGCAGTCTCGGGTCCATCATGATCTGCAACTAATAGCCGAATGGAAGGGTGGTAAAATCGTCTAACAGCCGGCGCTTTGTGTAAACACACTTTTGTGTTTTGCGTAATGGCCTTGTCTCAATGTACCAGTACTTTTTATTTCTCACAATACCCGGATGTTCAATGATAATTCGTCTCTGTGTTTCTGAGTCAGAATTACGCGGGTAGTCCAGAACTAGATCTTTTAGACTGTTGAAATTAATAGATTGTGTGTTAGCAACATTTAGTGTTATATCCTTCACTTTTAAGACAGTTTTGCCAGTGTTGAGTTTGTAGCCGTAGGTTTTTGGTCCTGCAGATACAAATTCAGTGATGTACGTGTCATCAGGTATCTCACTGGTCAATTCCCCTAGGTAATCACCTAAAGTCAGGTTCCACTCACCAGGTTTCTGTACAAAAATTACTGAATCTGTGTCATGATAAAGACACCTTTCCTGCTACCTGTCCAGCTGAGAATACAGCTCTAGTCGGGCATACACCATTGTAAAACAGGCGATAAAAATGTTTGTGTTTTTGTTGACGGTGTCGTGTCCCTTTACATATTTCCAATTGATGGTGGCTGTTTCATCATCAATAAAATGAAGCATTGAGATGTCATAGTACGGTAGAAACACACTGGTAAATTAGATCTCTGTGCAAACTTGCCCCTTAAAGTATTTAAGAACAGTTTAGAGATCTGTCTCTTAAGCCAGCTTTACACCTTACAATTAGGTGTGCGATCTCGTATGCGATGTGACACGCCCAGGTCGCATATGCGATTGAATGAGATTGCACGTAGGTCGTTCATTTGCTGTCACACGTGCGTTAGTAGTTATGTTAAATTGATCAATTTTGTGTGCGATCTTTTAGATCATGTGTTCTGTGACGTATGCATTGGGCACCCTTTTTTTTTTTTTTTTTATTATTTATTGACTTGCCAAGCGTGTGTATGTGTAGGGATGCGTTTTTACTGTCATCTGCCATTCAGCTCTGCTACATGGCCGCTGACAGCAGCCACAGACAGCCATGTAGCAGAGCTGAATGGCAGATGACAGCAGACACAGACAGAGCCGCACAACCAGAATGAACTCGGGTGAACCTCACCCGACTTCATTGTCATGCTGCGGCTCTGTCTGTGTCGCGCCCTGATTAGCGGTCACCAGTGAAGGATTCACCGGTGACCGCTAAACTCCTGAGTAACTGAATTGAGCAGCCCTCTCTCATATACTCACCGATCCCCGATGTCCGGCACTGCTGGACCATCCTGGATTACGCAAGGAGGGCTTTTTGGGGCTGATTAAAGTGGTGAACCAGGGGCATAAGTCTTCCCGGGCGGTATCTGGGCCAGGGTGACAGGAGCCACCGGAATGATTTTACTAGGGCAGATGATGGGCTGGGATGTCTCCTCCTCCTGTTCCATGGGCAGGAATGACCTGGACAAGGCATCTGCGCGTACATTCTTGTCCGCAGGTCGGAAATGGAGCTGGAAATCGAACCTGGCAAAGAACAAGGACCACCTGGCTTGCCGTGGGTTCAGTCGCTGAGCGGACCGCAGGTATTCCAGGTTCTTGTGGTCCGTGTAAATGATCACGGGGTACACTGCTCCCTCTAGAAGGTAGCGCCATTCCTCCAGAGCCAGTTTGACTGCCAATAGCTCTCGGTCACCGATGGTGTAGTTGCGTTCAGGCGCTGAGAAGCTCTTGGAGAAGAAACCGCAAGTCAACATCTTCCCGGAGGAAGACTTCTGCATGAGCACTGCTCCGGCTCCCGAGGAGGAGGCATCCACCTCCAAGGTGAACTGTCGGTTTAACTCCGGACGGTGGAGCACAGGGGAGGAGGCAAATGCCCGCTTCAGAAAGCCAAACGCGGCGTCGGCCGCAGGTGACCAGTCCTTTGGATTAGCCCCCTTCTTGGTCAAGGCGGAGAGAGGAGCAGTCAGAGCCGAGAAGTGAGGGATGAACTGGCGGTAATAGTTTGCGAATCCCAGAAAGCGTTGGATTGCCTTCAGTCCAGAAGGAGGGGGCCAGTTGAGAATGGCAGAGACCTTCCCCGGATCCATCTGCAGACCGGTATCGGAGATCACGTAACCCAGGAAGGGAAGAGAAGACTGCTCGAAGACACACTTCTCGTACTTGGCGTACAGACGATTCTCCCTCAGTCTTTGAAGTACCAGCTGCACGTTCTCTCTGTGGGTCTGGAGGTCCGGAGAAAAGACCAGGATGTCATCAAGGTATACCACCACACAGACGTAGAGAAGGTCTCGAAACACGTCGTTCACCAATTCCTGGAAGACTGCTGGTGCGTTACACAGGCCGAAGGGCATCACACAGTATTCATAGTGCCCATCGCGAGTATTGAACGTGGTCTTCCATTCGTCCCCTGAGCGGATGCGGACCAGGTTGTAGGCACCCCGAAGATCCAACTTGGTGAACACACGAGCTCCTCTAAGCCGATCAAACAATTCGGGGATGAGCGGCAGGGGGTACTTATTTTTCATGGTGATTTGGTTCAATCCCCGGTAGTCTATGCATGGGCGTAGGTCGCCCTCTTTCTTCTTAACGAAGAAGAAGCCTGCTCCAGCAGGAGAGGAGGATCTCCGAATGAATCCCCTTGCCAGGTTCTCTGTGATGTAGGTAGACATGGCCCTTGTTTCGGCAGGAGACAGCGGATATATCCGTCCTCGAGGTGGTGTAGTTCCCGAGAGCAGGTCTATGGCACAATCGTACGGACGATGTGGCGGAAGTACCTCTGATTCCTTTTTGTCAAAGACGTCCGCGAAGGACCAATAGGCCGAGGGCAGTCCCGGTAGGGACTCTGGAACCGGAGGTCGTCGGATGGGTTGTATAGTCTTCAGACAGTTCTCGTGGCAAGAGGAGCCCCATCGGGTGATTTCACCAGTGCCCCAGCTAACTGACGGGTCGTGTGTCCGTAACCAGGGGAGTCCCAGCAGGATTTGATGGGACATGTGTGGGAGGACGTAGAGAGCGATGTTCTCGGTGTGCAGGGCACCGATACGCAGTTCCACCGGCTTGGTGATCCACGAGATGGTGTCAGAGAGGGGTCTCCCATCCACAGAGGCAATCACGAGGGGTTTGTCAAGTGGAGTAACAGGCACCTGGTACTTGTCCACCGTGGCCTGCTGGATGAAATTGCCTGCTGCACCGGAATCGAGGTACGCCTCGGCCGTGAACCGCGTCTCTCCCGTTGTCACTTGAACAGTCCACGTAACTGGGTCTGAGAGAGTCCCAGCACCTAGGGTGGCCTCTCCTACCAACCCTAGGCTTTGGAGTTTCCCGGCCTCTCTGGACAGGAGCGTAGAAGGTGTGTGCCCTCTCCGCAGTAGAAGCAGAGGCCCTTGGCGAGCCGTTCTGCTCGGCATTGTTCAGACTGCCGCAAACGGTCGATCTGCATGGGCTCGTGGACGGAGACACCAGATGAAGTTGACTGAAGTACGGCGGGCTTCTGCGGAGGAGAGGAATGCCGTATCGGACGTCTCTCACGGGACACCTCTTTGGAGCGTTCCTGAAAACGAATGTCTACTCGAGTTGCTAGGGTAATCAGGGCATCCAGGGTGGACGGCACGTCACGACCAGCCAGCTCGTCTTTAATTCGACCCGAGAGACCTTCCCAGAAGGCGGCGGTTAGAGCCTCATTGTTCCACCCGAGTTCCGAAGCCAAGGTGCGAAAACGGATGGCATACTGCCCCACCGTCATGGTGCCCTGACGTAGCCTGAGGAGTGATGAGGCAGACGCAGAGGCGCGTCCGGGCTCGTCAAAGGTGCCACGAAATGCCTGCAGGAACTCCTGGATGTTGGTGGTGATCCTCCTTCTCCCACAAGGGGTTCATCCAGGCCAGCGCCTCTCCCTCTAGATGGGACATCATGAACGCGACCTTGGCTTGGTCAGAGGGAAAAAGGTGCGGCAGCAGCTTGAAATGGAGAGAGCATTGGTTGATGAAACCCCTGCAGGTCTTGGGATCTCCGGCGTACCGGGGTGGTGAGGCCAAACGAAGTCTGGAAGCATCCGAGGAGGCTGCCACGGGAGCTGTGGCCGTGGATTGTACAGTGGAAGCTCGAGATGCCGAGGATGTGACCGACGCTTGCAGCGTGTTCAGACGGGCGTCCACAGAAGTCATGAAGTTCAGCATGCGGGTCTGGGTCTCACGCTGGCGTGTGAGTTCTTCCTGCAAGGCCGCTAGTGCTTCGGCGGGATCCATGGCCTGTTCTTACTGTTAGGGCCAGGTGGACGGGCAGACCCAGGAGGTGGATCCACTGGGCCGAACACCTTAATGAAGGCAAGGGGTCCGGTAGCCGGAGCACTACGGGTAGCAGGACAGTCCGTGCAGAAGAGTGGAATGGAGGAGTCCCTGGGACCACGGAGTCACTGATGGTAGTCCGGGTGACGGAGCTCAGGTTCGGAGGCCGAGATGTTGTCAGGCAGAGTCCGGAACCGATGGAGCGAGAGGACGGGTCACCACAGGGATCAGAGATGGAACGGACTGACGGGATGGCAGATAGTCAGCGTTCGGGAATCGGCAGGACCGGATGGCGAGGCAGGAGCGGCTCTAGAAGAGAGATAGGTAAGTATGGCACAGAGACACAAGGAGACCTGACTCCCAGCTTAGGAAACACGAAGAACAGGCCCCGCCCACTTGGACACTAAACCCCTTTATACCCTGTACCTGTGTATTCAATTTCCTGTCAGTGGACGCTGGCCCTTTAAGAAAGGGTCAATGACCGCGTGCGCGCCCTAATGCGCATGCGCGAGGCCCGGGTGCCAGAAGCCAGGGCAGGGAGCGGTGAGCAGGAAGCAGGAGAGCCGAGCTGGGGCTGAGTAGCCGACGGGCGCCGGGAGCGGGGACCGGGCCGCCTGGAGACCGCAGGCAATGGATGCTGGAGACCGGGGAGAGAAGCAGGGAAGCCGGGGAGCGTGGCAGGTGAGCCGGGGAGCAGAGTAGGGGACCCGGAGAGCGTGACAGCATCGCGGGGATCTAAAGGTTTGAGGAAATCCATTTGGAGAAGAAATGATTGAAGGTTGGAATCTTTTTCAATCATTTCATTCCACTCATGCTCCCAAATTAATCTCACAGTGTACCCGCAGTACTGCAAGTAACGCTTTTTAGCTAGAAAGGCATAATATAATTGACCGTAGGATGTGTTTTGTGACCTTGTTTGTATCATTTTTATTATAACACACAGGACATCTATGGTAAAAACATCCCTGAAATTCAAAGGCTATGTTTTGATTGTTAACATAGGCATAACCGTCTAAAAAATATTTCCCGACTTGTTTTTCACCTCCTCTCAAAGCATGCTGAATGGCGATGTTCTCTGTGTGTGCTACATACATGAGCCACTGTATAGCGGGTGATGAGAAATGTTTTTTTGTTTTGTAATAATTCTCACCAGGTAAAATGGCGATGGTATGTTTTGGAAGAAATTTAAATCTGTACATTGACATACAGATGCCAAGGTGATGAGCTGAAAAGGATCAATGCATCTGGTCACTTCTGTTTTTTTCTTTTCTCGCTTACAGTATATTTTAACATTTTTCCTCGTCATGTCCATAACACGTTCCCTATAGAGTTCACACGAGTGTCTCAGAATCTCAACATCTTGCTTGCAATGAGATTTTAGCTCAGACTTAAAGTCAAAAATAGTATCTGCCTGGGTCTCATACCACTCCATAAATTCACCTTTCTCACTAGGTGTCATATACTCCACGCTGTAATATTTAACAGCGGGTAGGGGCCCACATAGTTTTGATTTTCCTTAGCGTTAAAAAAGTGTGGAAAATGTAGTTTTTAACCTGAAAAACCCATAGCCTGTGGTAGCTTACTAAGCTTCATGGGAATGAAATTGAGCGAGTCTATGAACCTTATTCCCAAATCAGGCAGCGTCACACACAAGAGGCGTCCACCTTGGGCTATCAGCTTCACTTGTAACTTTTCAGAAATCAGCTCCTGAATAATAAAGTAAAAATCGTATCTGCCAGCATTGTGGGCTAAACACGGATAGCCTGAAAATTGTTAAAAACTGAACAAAGTCATAAGTGCATGATTTACCTTTAAACTCCCAGGAAGAGTGGTCAAAGTCATAAAACATATATCGATCTGACGCATCCTTTGGTACATATTGCTGCACGTAACAAAGATGGTCATCAAACCTATTTAGGCAAATGCTACAAACAGAGCAACGCAGTCCGCTACATTTATGCTCACTCTCGCTATTTCTGTACATAAAATGGTGACAATCACAAAATGTTTTAAGCTTGCAGAATGTTGGGTTATCTACAGCTAATTGCGTGTGGTGATCTAAGCAGTCGCTTGAGCGACAATACACCCGGCAGATAGGACACCGGGGTTGTTCCGCACTAGTGCTTTCCACACAGCCCTCTTTTTGACAAGCTTTACAAAATTACTGATAAGAATGATTATACAGTGCCTAAAAGTAGTATTCAACCCCCTGCAGATTTAGCAGGTTTGATAAGATGCAAATAAGTTAGAGCCTGCAAACTTCAAACAAGAATAGGATTTATTAACAGATGCATAAATCTTACAAACCAACAAGTTATGTTGCTCAGTTAAATTTTAATAAATTTTCAACATAAAAGTGTGGGTCAATTATTATTCAACCCCTAGGTTTAATATTTTGTGGAATAACCCTTGATTGCAATTACAGCTAATAATCGTTTTTTATAAGACCTGATCAGGCCGGCACAGGTCTCTGGAGTTATCTTGGCCCACTCCTCCATGCAGATCTTCTCCAAGTTATCTAGGTTCTTTGGGTGTCTCATGTGGACTTTAATCTTGAGCTCCTTCCACAAGTTTTCAATTGGGTTAAGGTCAGGAGACTGACTAGGCCACTGCAACACCTTGATTTTTTCCCTCTTGAACCAGGCCTTGGTTTTCTTGGCTTTGTGCTTTGGGTCGTTGTCCTGTTGGAAGATGAAATGACGACCCATCTTAAGATCCTTGATGGAGGAGCGGAGGTTCTTGGCCAAAAGCTCCAGGTAGGCCGTGCTATCCATCTTCCCATGGATGCGGACCAGATGGCCAGGCCCCTTGGCTGAGAAACAGACCCACAGCATGATGCTGCCACCATCATGCTTGACTGTAGGGATGGTATTCTTGGGGTCGTATGCAGTGCCATCCAGTCTCCAAACGTCACGTGTGTGGTTGGCACCAAAGATCTCGATCTTGGTCTCATCAGACCAGAGAACCTTGAACCAGTCTGTCTCAGAGTCCTCCAAGTGATCATGAGCAAACTGTAGACGAGCCTTGACATGACACTTTGAAAGTAAAGGTACCTTACGGGCTCGTCTGGAACGGAGACCATTGCGGTGGAGTACGTTACTTATGGTATTAACTGAAACCAATGTCCCCACTGCCATGAGATCTTCCCGGAGCTCCTTCCTTGTTGTCCTTGGGTTAGCCTTGACTCTTCGGACAAGCCTGGCCTCGGCACGGGAGGAAACTTTCAAAGGCTGTCCAGGCCGTGGAAGGCTAACAGTAGTTCCATAAGCCTTCCACTTCCGGATGATGCTCCTAACAGTGGAGACAGGTAGGCCCAACTCCTGGGAAAGGGTTTTGTACCCCTTGCCAGCCTTATGACCCTCCACGAACTTGTCTCTAATGGCCTTGGAATGCTCCTTTGTCTTTCCCATGTTGACCAAGTATGAGTGCTGTTCACAAGTTTGGGGAGGGTCTTAATTAGGCAGAAAAGGCTGGAAAAAAGAGATAATTAATCCAAACATGTGAAGCTCATTGTTCTTTGTGCCTGAAATACTTCTTAATACTTTAGGGGAACCAAACAGAATTCTGGTGGTTTGAGGGGTTGAATAATAAATGACCCTCTGAATAAACTTTTCACAATTTAAAAAAAAATAAAAAAAAAAGAAATAACATTCTTTTTTGCTGCAGTGCATTTCACACTTCCAGGCTGATCTACAGTCCAAATGTCACTGCCAAGTTAATTCCGAATATGTAAACCTGCTAAATCTGCAGGGGGTTGAATACTACTTGTAGGCACTGTACTTGTGATGAAACACTGACTTGCATCTTTCACAAAAGTAAGGCTCACCGATAAAACCCTTCATATTTTTGATACCATAGTAGTGATTATCATGATGCAATATGAATACGGTTTTTGCCTTAGCTGTATTACCTGTTTGAAAGTAACACCAATCACCCTGACTGTAGTACAACACTTTAATGTTGATGTCCAGATGATTCTCAAAAACTGAAATATCGCTAAAGCCTACTAGCTGACTCTCAGGGATGTCCAGGGCTGTGTGTATGCTTTTAGCGCAGCTCAATAAAATGGCGTCACTGATATCTGTGTCAGCCATCAATGCAGATACGCTAACAGCAAAACACAGATTTGTGTTGTAATTGTTAGTCATACAGCCCGCGTCTCTTTTGTTTAAAGATCTGGCTGCTCGCTATAGATTTCAGACGTCTATTCAAACCGCCGCGTCTGTTTTTAATAATTGTCACGACTAATTTCAGGGAATTTGATGCTCTGCATTCTTTATTACTTTGCAGTGCGTGAGCAACAGAATTTAAAAATAATTCAGAACTAAAATCCTCCCGTGTTTGTTTTGTAGTGAAAATGGAGTCTAACGTGTCACCGCCTTCAAGTCTTAACTGAACAAAGTGACCAGGCTCGATGTCTCTGATGATTCCATACAGTAATGATTGAATGGCATCATGGACAACATTCAGGGCCTCTTCAAATGAATGTATAAGCTCTAAATTTACAAATTTGAAATGATCGGTATACATGCGGAGCTGTCTTTCATGGTGATAAAAATGGTGTAAAACGACAGGATTATCAGTGACCTGTACATTATCGCTACTAACATTAAGGTCCTGTACATTATTACCTTCAGTATTATCAGCAACAGCATCAGTGCCAACATGGTCATGTACATTTTCAGCGTGTGTTTCAATATGTGAGCCGCTTTGTCAACTTGGAAACGCAATGTTGCTGTAATCTACAGCTATATCTTGGGATTGTAAAGACTGGTTCGGGTGGTGTATCGGGGCCTGTGGATCTTGTGTAGTTATTGTGCCCTCTTTGCGCCTTCTCACCGCTAGTGAGTGTCTAGCACTCATTAATAGCTTTACAGTTCGTTTAACAACTCTAGACCTATTAGGCCTATGTAAAGGAATTTTAGGCATTTTATGCATTCCATATCCAACCATTTTTAGTCACAACAATTTATTTGAATCATCAGATGGTACATCTCCATACTGCTTTGTGAAAGCATGTAGCTCGGCAACATTTTCACGTGATGCGGGTGCTGATAATAACCTATCATAGATATCACAGAAAAAATTGATATGGCTCCGTGCATTTCTGTATTCGATGTACTTTGCCGCCATCTTGTGAAACATTTTAATTTCATCTCCGTACCAGTCAGTGGAACTTATGCATGGTTCCGCTGTGTTAAGTTTTTGCCTTTTACTTTTACTCTGTCCTGAATGTGATCGCCTCTTCAAAGGGTTCACAATACTAAAATCACGACGCACAGTCTTACCATCAGCTAACTGCTCGATTTCTCTATTGAGCGCTTCACGAGCCACTTGAGCCAGGTCAGTCGTTGGAACGCTCTGTGTTGCTGGCGCAAGACGTTCTGCTTGTGTCAGGTCAATCATGGTCATGGTCTGTGTTATTGTGGGTAATGGTTTTTTAGCGGTCTTGATTGAGCGTTGCTAGTATTTACGGGACATCGGTATTGGACATGTCTTTTCACAATGTTTGGCTGGCACAGCGTTTCCTTCTTGTCCTTCCACACAAATTGAGGATAGAGACCATGTTCTCACACACCAGTTAGTCACGTGTACTTCGAATTGCACTGTAGTGGTGTTAGCGTCACGCTCCACTAGTGGTTGTAGAACCAAAGTAGCTGTTTTTTTCTGGACATCTTGTGTAGCTAAAAGAAAAGAGTTATAGCTGTGTCAGATACATGTGAAACAGCATGATAGATTGCATATTCAAAGACTGTATACAAATATCTAAATATATACTTACAGGTGTGAGGAGGTGAACGGGTAGTTGATGTCAGCATATTAGTTGCCGCATCACTGGTTGGCGCAGTGCGAATACTTGTTTTCCTAGGGAAGATGGTTGTATTCTCTTTTGAAAATAAGATTTTTTCCCCATCAGTTTACGGCCTGTTCCTACGCCGCAAATATAGCATTAACTTCCCTTTCCATAGCGCTTAATAACAAGGGGTCAAGATCAAAATCCATAAACTCATCTTAAGAAAGAGGTAAAAAATATAAAAATAATATACAAAGCAAACCCGACAGATGTATAAAGAAATAGTATTTACTCCATCCCATATATGTATGTATGTGTATATATATATATATATATATATATATATATATATATATATATATATATATATATATATATTTATATATATATATACAGTTAGGTCCAGAAATATTTGGACAGTGACACAAGTTTTGTTATTTTAGCTGTTTACAAAAACATGTTCAGAAATACAATTATATATATAATATGGGCTAAAAGTGCACACTCCCAGCTGCAATATGAGAGTTTTCACATCCAAATCGGATAAAGGGTTTAGGAATCATAGCTCTGTAATGCATAGCCTCCTCTTTTTAAAGGGACCAAAAGTAATTGGACAAGGGACTCTAAGGGCTGCAATTAACTCTGAAGGTGTCTCCCTCGTTAACCTGTAATCAATGAAGTAGTTAAAAGGTCTGGGGTTGATTACAGGTGTGTGGTTTTGCATTTGGAAGCTGTTGCTGTGACCAGACAACATGCGGTCTAAGGAACTCTCAATTGAGGTGAAGCAGAACATCCTGAGGCTGAAAAAAAAGAAAAAATCCATCAGAGAGATAGCAGACATGCTTGGAGTAGCAAAATCAACAGTCAAGTACATTCTGAGAAAAAAGGAATTGACTGGTGAGCTTGGGAACTCAAAAAGGCCTGGGCGTCCACGGATGACAACAGTGGTGGATGATCGCCGCATACTTTCTTTGGTGAAGAAGAACCTGTTCACAACATCAACTGAAGTCCAGAACACTCTCAGTGAAGTAGGTGTATCTGTCTCTAAGTCAACAGTAAAGAGAAGACTCCATGAAAGTAAATACAAAGGGTTCACATCTAGATGCAAACCATTCATCAATTCCAAAAATAGACAGGCCAGAGTTAAATTTGCTGAAAAACACCTCATGAAGCCAGCTCAGTTCTGGAAAAGTATTCTATGGACAGATGAGACAAAGATCAACCTGTACCAGAATGATGGGAAGAAAAAAGTTTGGAGAAGAAAGGGAACGGCACATGATCCAAGGCACACCACATCCTCTGTAAAACATGGTGGAGGCAACGTGATGGCATGGGCATGCATGGCTTTCAATGGCACTGGGTCACTTGTGTTTATTGATGACATAACAGCAGACAAGAGTAGTCGGATGAATTCTGAAGTGTACCGGGATATACTTTCAGCCCAGATTCAGCCAAATGCCGCAAAGTTGATCGGAAGGCGCTTCATAGTACAGATGGACAATGACCCCAAGCATACAGCCAAAGCTACCCAGGAGTTCATGAGTGCAAAAAAGTGGAACATTCTGCAATGGCCAAGTCAATCACCAGATCTTAACCCAATTGAGCATGCATTTCACTTGCTCAAATCCAGACTTAAGACGGAAAGACCCACAAACAAGCAAGACCTGAAAGCTGCGGCTGTAAAGGCCTGGCAAAGAATTAAGAAGGAGGAAACCCAGCGTTTGGTGATGTCCATGGGTTCCAGACTTAAGGCAGTGATTGCCTCCAAAGGATTCGCAACAAAATATTGAAAATAAAAATATTTTGTTTGGGTTTGGTTTATTTGTCCAATTACTTTTGACCTCCTAAAATGTGGAGTGTTTGTAAAGAAATGTGTACAATTCCTACAATTTCTATCAGATATTTTTGTTCAAACCTTCAAATTAAACGTTACAATCTGCGCTTGAATTCTGTTGTAGAGGTTTCATTTCAAATCCAATGTGGTGGCATGCAGAGCCCAACTCGCCAAAATTGTGTCACTGTCCAAATATTTCTGGACCTAACTGTATATGTATATATATATATATATATATATATATATATATATATATATATATGTATATATAGATATATATACTCATAGCTTACCGCTCATAGGTTGTTGTAAATTAGCGTCGCTTACTCCTGCAGTAGTATTAGCATCAGTTACCACCTCTGCAGTCACGCCAGCACCAACATCATCATTTATAGCACGTACAAATACGTCGGAAACAATGCATTCCATTAAGTCATCTTAAGAAAGAAAGAAATAATATAAAAATAATATGCAAAGCAAACCCGCCAGATGTACTGTATAAAGAATTAGTATTTACTCCAGTTCATATATATAAATATACAGATATATATGCAGCTTACCGCTCATAGTTTGTTGTAAATTAGCACTGCTTGCTCCCGCACTAGTATTAGCATCAGTTACCACAGCCGCACCCACACCAGCACCAACATCATCATTTATAGCACGTACAAATACGTCGGAAACATGGCTGTCCATTAAGTCATTTAAAACAAGAAAGAGATAAATCTAAAATTAGTGTACTAATCAATTTTTCAACCAGAATGATGTAACATTTACAGTTATATTCATAATAATACATACCCAATTGTTGGGCATCGGGAAGGCTATCATCAAATTGATCCATAGAATATTGTGCTTCCATCTAAAATATTAAGCCTGTGTGAATTTTCCATAGTAATTGATACAAATCTATAATAAGGACAAATACACTTTATATACTACAGTATATAATAAATATTCATATATCTATAACTTTGAATGTTGTACCTATGCAATATATTAAACAGTTGGATAGATTACATAGTTATTTAGGTTGAAAAAAGACCTAGGTCCATCTATTTCAACCTTTCTCCACCAGTTCTACATTTTGTCCCTAAGTCACTTATAACCGACAATGTTGTGTGCACTGAGGAAATCATCCAGCCCTTTTTTAAAAGCTGTTATAGTATCTGCCATTACTACCTCTTGTGGTCGGCATTCCACAGTCTGACTGCTCTAACTGTAAAGAATCCTTTCCTATTTAGCTGCCAGAATCGCTTTTGTTCCACTTGTAGTAAATGCCCCCTGATTCTTAGTATTGTCTTTGGAAGGAATCCGGAGGAAGAAAGCGGCAGCTCACAAGGTAGGTGGCCAAAAAACTTTATTCTGCTATCGCAGACAAGCTCAGGAACAGTGGGGAGAGGAAGGAGTGCAGGGACGGGGAACGGACGACAGCCTGTTTCGCGCTGTGAGTAGCGCTTTGACAAGTCCTGAAAGGTGCAGTCAGCTGATCCTCTTTATTAATCATCACAGCTGACGTACGTGACGTTAAAAAGCAGGATGGTGCTGCTAATACAAATATACAATAGAGCTGCGATAACGCAACAGCGTTAATAGAGACAAGCACAGGCAAACATGAAGGAGAAAATAAAGGAAAAAGTTCCATTCATAATAGTAATTGCGAGCGTTTAAGCATAATGTTATTTCCTTATTTTAAATCCATTTGTCTGTGCAGCATAGAGAGCGGAATAAAAAAGCATGATTGTTATGCCAAACTGGGAGCAGGAGAATGGGAACGATTAGAGGATATGAATGTCAGAGATGTTTTACCATAAACGGAAATTCTCAAATCCAATCTAATTTTTTTCTGATATTTTGAGAAAATGAAAAAATTATCTTCATAGGATAAATGGACATATATCATTTTTATCAATTCTTTTTTCTCTCAAGAAAGGGGATAACCGGTAGATTTCGGTCTAATTAGATCCATTCTCTCTGGTACAAGACATAAGGATATGTGCAAAACCCTGATGTCATATTATTTTATTTCTTTTTATATTTTAAGTGTTATTATAATTCTTTGTTTTATTGAGTTGGTTGCTTTTTATTGTTTATTTAACTGACATCTGTTCATGGCATGATCAGGGAAAAGAATAATGGAGAAAATAAACGACAAGAAGACAAGGATGGGGGGGGGAGGGGAGAAATGAACTTGTCAGTTAGATACCAGATCTAGATGCATAACTCCTTATATTCTAACTTGATATAAACTTTTTCTCATATATATTAATCTTCCCAATATTAGTCATCATTAATTACAGGATGACTAAAGAAGAAGAATATTATTGGAGAATATGCCCTACCCTACTGATCATGCCATTAAAGAAGTCAGCATTATTTTCATAAAGCAACTGTACCTAGAGAGAGGAAAGAAAGAGAAGGGAAAAGGGGGGGGGAGAGGGTGGGAAGGAGGGAGGGGAGGTAAAGGGAGGGGAGGAAAAGGAGGGGGGAAAGGAGGGGAGGGGGAGGAGAAGATGTACCTAGGAATGTGTTCTCATGCTTAATAAGAGAATGCAATCTAAGTTGATCCAGGGGATTAGGGCATCACAGAGATCTTGAGGGACAGCAGGGCCCATATAGTTTATTGAATGTGCTTCATAGGAACACGGCCATGTCATTATGGTCGTTAAGGCCTAAGGGGCCCATGGCTCTGGTTTTGATTATTAATCGCGATTCTTTTTGCAGCAACAACTTATAAGTGTCCCCTCCTTTTCCTGAGGGGGACACCCTAAGTACGCCTGCGAATCTGAGAGCTTCTGGGTTTCCTGCGTGATGTTCCCTTACATGTTGGATTAGTCTGGGAGAACCATTCCCAGACTCTATGGATTTAAAGTGCTCACGAAAACGCACATACATGCAACGAATGGTTTTGCCGATATAATAACGTGAGCAGGGACAAAAAATGACGTATACTATGTTCTTTGTTTTGCAAGAGATGAAATCCTTGATGGTAAGTTTTATGTCTCCAATTACCAATGTTTTTTGAGTCAAATGAAAAGGGCAGAATTTGCAGTCACCGCACTTAAAATTACCCACCATGGGGGTTTTATTCAGCCACGTAATTTTTTGATCTTCCCATCTGTTGTGTACTAAGATGTCACCCAGATTCTGACTTCTTTTATAGGTGACAAGGGGGCCTAATGCGACCCTATCTTTTAAATCTGGGTCATTTTCTAGGACGTGCCAGTGTCGTCTTATACTGGCTTTTATTTGATTATCCATAGGACCGAATTTTACATAGTTATATAGTTACATAGTTACTAAAGTTGAAAAAAAACCTAGGTCCATCTAGTTCAACCTTCCTCCACCAGTTCTACATTTGGTCACAAAGTCATTTATAACCAACAATGTTGTGTGTACTGAGGAAATCATCCAGCCCTTTTTTGAAAACTGTTATAGTATCTGCCATTACTACCTCTTGTGGTAGTGTATTCCACAGTCTGACTGCTCTAACTGTAAAGAACCCTTTCCTATTTAGCTATCGGAATCGCTTTTCTTCCACTCGCAGTGAATTTAAAACTGAATAGAATTTTTTTATTATTGTTGTTCATGATTTTATCGGATTTTTTAGTTTTTTAGTTTCTGATTTTGAAAGCGTGCGTGACTTAGCGGCCTCAATGATAGACGGGGGATACCCTCTGTTGTTGAGCCGTTTTTCAAGATCCAAAAATTGCATATCCCGAATATGACTATTATTGTTGATCCTATCGATACGCAAAAATTGGCTATAGGGTAAAGATTTTTTCATATGAGTGGGGTGGAAACTGTTGTAAGGTAGAAGGGTGTTTTTTGCTGTCGGTTTTCTAAAAACTTCCCGAGTCAAAAAGCCATTATTTAGTGTTAATTTTACGTCCAAAAATTCAAGTTCTGAACCCCCAAAAATGCAGGTAAATGTCATATTGTATATATTGTTGGTATTTAGATAGGTTACAAAATTTTGAAACTCCACCTCGGATCCGTCCCATACTATAAAGATGTCGTCAACATATCTTAGGTATTTTTTAATATGTTTCAAAAAAGGGTTCTGCATATCGTAGATCACTGTATTTTCCATGGCAGCCAAAAATAAATTTGCAAAAACACATGCGACGGTGGTCCCCATAGTGGTACCCCCGCATTGTTTGTACCACTGAGCACCAAATTTGAAGGTGTTATTTTTGAGAATGAGATTAAGGGCTTCCTCAACGAAGTGGATAGTTTTTGTTCTAGATGCAGACTGGAAAGTAAAGCCCCTATTGTTTGCACACCCAGATCTTGCGGGATCCAGGTGTACAGGCTTTCTATGTCAATGGATGTGAGGTGGAAATTTTCCTGCCAGACAAATGTATCTAACACATCCACGAACATATTGGTGTCCTTAATGAAAGCCGGGATTCTTTTCAACAAAGGGTTTAATAACCAGTCCAGATATTGTGAAATAGGTTAAAAAATGGAATTAATACTAGAAACTATCGGTCGGCCTGGGGGTGTTGTTTTATTGTTATGAATTTTCGGTATGCAGTACCAATGTGGTGAGGACGGACACGAGGGGACTAGTTTTTGAACTTTATCTTTAGAAAGGAAGCCTTCTGCTACTTTTTTATTAAAAAAGCTACGTAATTTTTCTTTATGTTTACTTGTGGGGTCGAACATTAGTTTTAAATACGTGGACGTGTCATTCAGTTGTTTAGTGGCTTCCGCCAAATACATACTTTTCGGCCATATCACAGTCCCACCCCCTTTATTGGGTCTTCGAAAGATTACATCATCCCATAGGCTGATGGTTTTTAATGCCTTTTCTTCAGCAGATGTTAAGTTGTGGGGTGCCTCATGATAAATTAAAGCCTCCATATCGCGCTTAACCAGGTTTTGAAATAAATCGATAGTGTTCCCTGGTGCTACGGGGGGCAAAAATTAGATTTAATTCCACCGCGGAATGGGGCCTTTGGAAGGAATAAGCCATGTGCCAGTCCTCTATATTGACCACACATGTATTTATACATAGAAATGAGATCTCCTCTGAGACGTCTTTTTTCTAAGCTAAACATATCTACCTTTTTCAACCTCTCATCATATGGGAGGCCTTCCATTCCTTGTAGTAGTCTAGTTATCCACCTTTGAACTGATTCAAACTTCTGAATGTCCTTTTTAAAATGTGGAGCCCAAAACTGGATCCGATATTCCAGATGTGGCCTTACAAGTGATTTATAGAGGTGTAACAATACATCGGGATCCCGGGATCTAATCTCTCTTTTTATACACCCTAAAATCTTGTTTGCTTTAGCAGCTGCTGCCTGACATTGAGTGCTGCTGTTCAGCTTATTTGTAATAAGAATACCCAAGTCCTTCTCCTGTTCTGTAGTCCCGAGTTTACTTCCATTTAATGTATACGCAGCTATAGGATTACTCAGTCCTAGGTGCATTACTTTACATTTATCAACATTAAATCTCATTTGCCAAGTATTTGCCCATTCTGACATCTTCTCCAGATCTTTTTGTAATATTTTACTATCAAGGTCAGTTTTTAATATCCTACATAGCTTGGTGTCATCAGCAAAGACTGACACTTTACTATCAATCCCATCCACAAGGTCATTAATAAAGAGATTAAAAATGATTGGTCCTAGCATAGATCCCTGCGTTACCCCACTACTGACTATAGCTCATTTAGAGTAAGTACCATATATGACTACTCTTTGTTTCCTATATTTTAGCCAATTCCTTACCCATCTACATATAGTTTCCCCCAGTCCCAGCTTCTGAAGCTTCAGTATAGCGCTTTTATGTGGTACAGTATCAAATGCCTTTGCAAAGTCCAAATAAATCACATCAGCTGAATTACAAATATCCAGATTTGCACTTACCTCCTCATAGAACCCCAACATGTTGGTTAGACATGACTTATCTTTTATGAATCCATGCTGTCAGTTATTATATTATTTTCTGCAATATATTTCTGCATATCAACTCTTAAAATGCCCTCAAAAACTTTGCACACTACTGATGTCAGAATTACTGGACGGAAGTTGCCTGGATCCACCCTATTACCTTTCTTAAATATCGGTACCACATCAGCTATCCTCCAATACTGAGGAACCAATCCTGTTACAAGAGAGTCTAAAGGGGGCTTTACACGCAACGACATCGCTAACGAGATGTCGTTGGGGTCGCGACATTCGTGACGCACATCCGGTCTCGTTAGCGACGTCGTTGCGTGTGACACGTACAAACGACTGCTAACGATGTAAATTACTCACCAAATATCGTTGCTGGTTCAGGACGCAGGTTGTTGGTCGTTCCTTAGGCAGCACACATCGCTATGTGTGACACCCCAGGAACGAAGAACAACACCGTATCTGCATCCTCCGGCAACGAGGTGGGCGTGACTTTCATGCTCCTGCTTTCCACCCCTCTGCTTCTATTGGACGCATGCCGTATGACGTCGCTGTGACGCCACACGAACCGCCCCCTTAGAAAAGAGGCTGTTCAACGGCCACAGTGACATCGCTAGGAAGGTAAGTATGTGTGAAGGGTGCCAGTGATTTTGTACGCCACGGGCAGCGATTTGCCCGTGACGCACAAACAACGGGGGCAGGTGCTTTCACGAGTGACATCGCTAGCGATGTCGCTGCGTGTAAAGTAGCCTTAAGACGATGAGCTACAGCGGTCTGTCAATTACTAAGCTCAATTCCCTTAATATTCATGCATGAATGCCATCTGGCCCAGGGGATTTGTCAATGTTTTAACTAACTCAGACGTAGGTGTACTTCTTCTTGTGTTAAATTAATTATATGAGATGGTAACTTTGATTTTTTGACTTGTTGAATGATCCCTGGAACTGTCTGTTCCTTGGTGAACACGGATGAGAAGTGACTGTTTCATATCTCAGTCTTTTCTTTGTCCTCTATAATTAACTTGTTATTATATTTTAAGGGACCAATACTATTCTTTGTTTTTCTTTTGGCATTAATGTATTTATAAAAATATTGGGGATTTATTTTAATATCCTTGGTCATTTTTGTTCCTTATGCTATTTCTGTATTATCAGCCTTCAAGATTTTGAACGCCATTTGTTTTATTATACTTTGTACAGTCTTTTTTACCCATAGTGGTTTTGTTTTTATTCCTGGACATTTTATTACTAGAGGGTATACGTTTTTTACAGGACTCTAGTAGTATATCCTTAAACTTACCCCATTTATGTTCGGTATCCCCAGTTACCATGACATTGTCCCAATCTACACAATTAAGCTTTTCCCTTAATTTGTTGAAATCCGCTTTTCTAAAATTCTAGGTTTTAGCATTTCCCCTTTCAAATGTTCTATTGAAGCTTACCATATTATGATCGCTGGTGCCCAAGTGCTCCCGGACCTGTAGATCTGAAATTATATCTGGTCTATTTGACAGGACCAGATCTAGAAAACTATTTCTCCTTGTTGGTTCATCTATCATCTGAGAGAGGAAATTGTCTTGAATTGTAGATAAGAGCTTACAGCTTTTAGCACAACCAGAAGATTCTATGTCCCACTGAATGTCTGGATAGTTGAAATCCCCCATAATAAGGACCCGATTATTATTATTATTTGTTGCCTTTTCAATTTATTGCAGTATTTCACCGGCCTCCTGTTCGGGTATGTTAGGAGGCTTATAGCAAACTCCAATTAGTAGCTTTCCGTTACTCCCCTCCCCATGTATATTTACCCATACTGACTCTGCATTGTTGCAGCTCCTCACAATGTCGTCATTGAGCACAGGTCTTAGGTTAGATTTGATAAATATACATACTCCTCCACCTTTTTTGTCTTTCCTGTCCTTCATGAATGTAGTATAACCCTCTACGTTTGTCATACAGTCATGGCTCTCGTCCGGTTTCCGTAATGCCCACCACATCATAATCCATGATTGATATAAGAGTTTCCAATTCATTTTCTTTGCAAGATTACTTGCATTTGCCAGTAGATATTTAATACTATTAACACATTCCTTACTCTTTGCCTCCCTACTTTCCTTGCATGTCCCAGCCCCCCCAAACTTTCATTGACCCCTACTGTCTCTACCTATCCCCTTATTTGCTCCACTACCCTCGCTCCCCCAGATCCTAGTTTAAAAGTCCCTCCATCAATCTGAGCATTTTGTCCCCCAGCACAGCTGCACCCTCCCCATTGAGGTGCAGCCCGTCACTACCGTAGAGCCTGTAGCCGACTGAGAAGTCAGCCCAGTTCTCCAAGAACCCAAACCCTTCCTTCCTGCACCAATTTATAAACCACATATTTATCTCCCTAAGCTCCCGTTGTCTTTTTAGTGACGCTCGTGACACCGGTAGTATTTCTGAAAACCCCACCTTGGAGGTCCTGGACTTCATCTTCTCGCCTGGTTCCCTGTAATCATTTTTAAGGACCTTCCACCTGCCTCTAACTTTTGTAATTAGTACCATTGTGCACCATGACTGCTGGGTTTTTCCCAGCCCCAGCCAGCAAACTGTCTATACGATCCACAATATATCGAAACCGAGCACCCGGCAGACAACACACTGTTCGGCATTCACGGTCTTGTAGACAGATGACCTTGTCTGTCCGCCTAATTATAGAGTCCCCGACCACCAACATCTGTCTGGCCTTTACTTCTCTGCTATTTCTCTCCTTCCTACAGCAGTCATTTTCCTGGTTGCTAGGAGCAACGTCCTGCTGTAGTGATCCTAGTCCTGGGTCTGCATTCCTAATATCAGCCACACAGGCATATTTACTAGGTTGTGCCAGATCAGGACTGCGCTCCCTGACACTTTTTCCCCTACCTCTTCTTCTGTTACCAAGCTACCTACCTCTGGGTCCTGACCTTCCCCACCTCCACCCTCCTCCATAGCACTGGCCCTAGCCAGAGCCACTCAGTGAGCTCTTAACTCCTCTCCAGGTTTGCAATGCTCCTGAGTGTTGTGAGCTGCATATTTAGATCAGTTACCTGGGCTTCCAAATATGTAACACGCTGACATCGAGTGCAGACATATTCACCCTCCAACGGCTGCTCAAGGCAGGCATACATCTGACAAGACACACACCTGGTAGCATTGTCCATGGAGCCGCTATTAATGGGGATGAACAGTGCAGATAAAAGTAGAAAAACAAAGAAAAAACAATGGGAAACTTGTAAGGAAAACTCCAAACTCTGCTCTTGTGTCACACTATGATATTGTGCTTATACTATGCACTTTCCTGCCCCCTCAGACTTTACTGCCCCTCACAAGCTCAGTGACCCTCGCTTACTGTGGCCGGGGTAAATAGTTCTGGAACAATCTAGAAACAGCTGTGGCCACTGCCCCCTCAGACTTCACTGCTCATCCCTGGATTTCCAGGATATCTGCTCCATGTCCGTCCACGGCTTCCAAGATGTGTCCTGTCTCCATACAGCCTCCATTACCTCACTGTGACCCCCTGACATAACCTCCCCTCACCCAGCACCATGACACCCAGCACAGCAGAGCCCTGCATACACTGAGGAGCTGACCATGTGACCCTGACTCCTCCCCTCCATGTGACATCATCACAGGTCCTGTAAGCACAGAGCAGCCATATATCCGGTGCGCGGCTCTGCAGGAGGAGGTAGGTGCAGGGTATTATATATCTAGTGTGCGGCTCTGCAGGTGGAGGTAGGTGCAGGGTATTATATATCTAGTGTGCGGTTCTGCAGGTGGAGGTAGGTGCAGGGTATTATATATCTAGTGTGCGGCTCTGCAGGTGGAGGTAGGTGCAGGGTATTATATATCTAGTGTGCGGCTCTGCAGGTGGAGGTAGGTGCAGGGTATTATATATCTAGTGTGCGGCTCTGCAGGAGGAGGTAGGTGCAGGGTATTATATATCTAGTGTGCGGCTCTGCAGGAGGAGGTAGGTGCAGGGTATTATATATCTAGTGTGCGGCTCTGCAGGTGGAGGTAGGTGCAGGGTATTATATATCTAGTGTGTGGCTCTGCAGGTGGAGGTAGGTGCAGGGTATTATATATCTAGTGTGCGGCTCTGCAGGTGGAGGTAGATGCAGGGTATTATATATCTAGTGTGCGGCTCTGCAGGTGGAGGTAGGTGCAGGGTATTATATATCTAGTGTGCGGCTCTGCAGGAGGAGGTAGGTGCAGGGTATTATATATCTAGTGTGCGGCTCTGCAGGTGGAGGTAGGTGCAGGGTATTATATATCTAGTGTGCGGCTCTGCAGGTGGAGGTAGGTGCAGGGTATTATATATCTAGTGTGCGGCTCTGCAGGTGGAGGTAGGTGCAGGGTATTATATATCTAGTGTGCGGCTCTGCAGGTGGAGGTAGGTGCAGGGTATTATATATCTAGTGTGCGGCTCTGCAGGTGGAGGTAGGTGCAGGGTATTATATATCTAGTGTGCGGCTCTGCAGGTGGAGGTAGGTGCAGGGTATTATATATCTAGTGTGCGGCTCTGCAGGTGGAGGTAGGTGCAGGGTATTATATATCTAGTGTGCGGCTCTGCAGGTGGAGGTAGGTGCAGGGTATTATATATCTAGTGTGCGGCTCTGCAGGTGGAGGTAGGTGCAGGGTATTATATATCTAGTGTGCGGCTCTGCAGGTGGAGGTAGGTGCAGGGTATTATATATCTAGTGTGCGGCTCTGCAGGTGGAGGTAGGTGCAGGTTATTATACATCTAGTGTGCGGCTCTGCAGGTGGAGGTAGGTGCAGGGTATTATATATCTAGTGTGCGGCTCTGCAGGTGGAGGTAGGTGCAGGGTATTATATATCTAGTGTGCGGCTCTGCAGGTGGAGGTAGGTGCAGGTTATTATATATCTAGTGTGCGGCTCTGCAGGTGGAGGTAGGTGCAGGGTATTATATATCTGTGTGCGGCTCTGCAGGTGGAGGTAGGTGCAGGGTATTATATATCTAGTGTGCGGCTCTGCAGGTGGAGGTAGGTGCAGGGTATTATATATCTAGTGTGCGGCTCTGCAGGTGGAGGTAGGTGCAGGTTATTATATATCTAGTGTGCGGCTCTGCAGGTGGAGGTAGGTGCAGGGTATTATATATCTAGTGTGCGACTCTGCAGGTGGAGGTAGGTGCAGGTTATTATATATCTAGTGTGCGGCTCTGCAGGAGGAGGTATGTGCAGTGTATTATATATCTAGTGTGCGGCTCTGCAGGTGGAGGTAGGTGCAGGGTATTATATATCTAGTGTGCGGCTCTGCAGGTGGAGGTAGGTGCAGGGTATTATATATCTAGTGTGCGGCTCTGCAGGTGGAGGTAGGTGCAGGGTATTATATATCTAGTGTGCGGCTCTGCAGGTGGAGGTAGGTGCAGGGTATTATATATCTAGTGTGCGGCTCTGCAGGTGGAGGTAGGTGCAGGTTATTATATATCTAGTGTGCGGCTCTGCAGGTGGAGGTAGGTGCAGGGTATTATATATCTAGTGTGCGGCTCTGCAGGTGGAGGTAGGTGCAGGGTATTATATATCTAGTGTGCGGCTCTGCAGGTGGAGGTAGGTGCAGGGTATTATATATCTAGTGTGCGGCTCTGCAGGTGGAGGTAGGTGCAGGGTATTATATATCTAGTGTGCGGCTCTGCAGGTGGAGGTAGGTGCAGGGTATTATATATCTAGTGTGCGGCTCTGCAGGTGGAGGTAGGTGCAGGTTATTATATATCTAGTGTGCGGCTCTGCAGGTGGAGGTAGGTGCAGGGTATTATATATCTAGTGTGCGGCTCTGCAGGTGGAGGTAGGTGCAGGTTATTATATATCTAGTGTGCGGCTCTGCAGGTGGAGGTAGGTGCAGGGTATTATATATCTAGTGTGCGGCTCTGCAGGTGGAGGTAGGTGCAGGTTATTATATATCTAGTGTGCGGCTCTGCAGGTGGAGGTAGGTGCAGGGTATTATATATCTAGTGTGCGGCTCTGCAGGTGGAGGTAGGTGCAGGTTATTATATATCTAGTGTGCGGCTCTGCAGGTGGAGGTAGGTGCAGGGTATTATATATCTAGTGTGCGGCTCTGCAGGTGGAGGTAGGTGCAGGGTATTATATATCTAGTGTGCGGCTCTGCAGGTGGAGGTAGGTGCAGGGTATTATATATCTAGTGTGCGGCTCTGCAGGTGGAGGTAGGTGCAGGGTATTATATATCTAGTGTGCGGCTCTGCAGGTGGAGGTAGGTGCAGGTTATTATATATCTAGTGTGCGGCTCTGCAGGTGGAGGTAGGTGCAGGGTATTATATATCTAGTGTGCGGCTCTGCAGGTGGAGGTAGGTGCAGGGTATTATATATCTAGTGTGCGGCTCTGCAGGTGGAGGTAGGTGCAGGGTATTATATATCTAGTGTGCGGCTCTGCAGGTGGAGGTAGGTGCAGGGTCTCTAGTATTTTCTCTCCTTCATTTTCCTGTTTCTGTCGTCGTCCTTATTGTTTCTTTGCTTTTGTGACGAGGCTGAAGTCGGTTTCTTATTTTTTCAGTTTTTTGGGGTCTTTTTTACACATCTTTATCTACAAAAATAAAACAATAGCTTACACTGCAGTGCGGAGCCGGATGTGAAAAGCAGCAACAAAAATGATAAAACTGGCACAAAAATGGGCATCAAAGTAGCTCCGAAGGTCGTTATTGAAAGGGTTAAAGGTCTCCCCACTGCATTGTTCTCTATTATTGTTATTTTGTTGTGTTTGCTGTTTAACCCCTTAAGGACGAAGCCAGTTTTGTACTTAATGCCCAGGCCATTTTTTGCAATTTTGACCAGTGTCACTTTATAAGGTTATAATTCTGGAACGCTTCAATGGATCCCGGTGATTCTGAGATTGTTTTTTCGTGACATATTGGGCTTCATGTTAGAGGTAAATTTAGGATGATATATTTTTATTTTATTTGTGAAAAAATCTGAAATTTGACAAAAAAATTAAAAATTTTGCAAGTAATTTTTATGCCCATAAACCGGAGAGTTATGTCACACAAAATAGTTAATAAATAACATTTCCCACTTGTCTACTTTAGATCAGCGCAATTTTTGAAACAAAATTTTTTGGGGTTAGGAAGTTAGAAGGGTTCAAAGTTCATCAGCAATTTCCCATTTTTTCAACAAAATTTACAAAACCAATTTTTTAGGGACCACATCCCATTTGATGTGACTTTGAGAGGCCTGGGTGACAGAAAATACCCAAAAGTGACACCATTCTAAAACCTGCACCCCTCAAGGTACTCAAAACCACATTCAAGAAGTTTATTAACCCTTCAGGTGCTTCACAGGAACTAAAGTAATATGGAATGAAAAAAAATAAAAATTAACATTTTACCTAAAAATGTTACTTTAGCACTAATTTTCTTACTTTTTCAAGAGGTAACACCAAAAATTGGACCTCACACTTTGTTACCCACTTTCTTATGAGCGCGCCGATACCCCACATGCGGTCAGAAACCTTTGTTTGGGTAAATGGGAGGGCTTGGAATGAAAGGAGCAATATTTGAATTTTGGAAAGCAAAGTTGGCTGAAACAGATTGCGGGCACCATGTTGCTTTTACAGATCCCCTAAGGTACCTAAACAGCAGGAACCCCCCTCAAGTGACCCCATTTTGGAAACTAGACCCCTTAAGGCTTCTATCAAGGGGTATACTGAGCATTTTGGACCCACAGGTACTTCACAGATTTTGATAACGTTACTTTGTCATATTGAAAATTGTAATTTTTTTCTCAAAAATGTTGCTTTAGCATCAATTCTCTCACTTTTTCAAGAGGAAATTCCAAAAATTTGACCCAAATGTTTGTTACCCACTTTTTTATGAGCGCGGTGATACCTCACATGTGGTCTGAAACCTTTGTTTGGACAAATGGGAGGGCTTGGAACGAAAGGAGCAATATTTGAATTTTGGAAAGGAAATTTGGCTGAAAAAGATTGCGGGCACCATGTTGCATTTGGAGGACCCCTAAGGTACGTAAACAGCAAAAAACCACCACAAGTGACCCCATATTGGAAACTAGGCCTCTCAAGGAATTTATCTAGATGTTTGGTGAGTAACCTGAACCCCCAGGTGCTTCACAGAAGTTTATAACGTTGAGCCATGAAAATAAAAAAAATAAAATTTTACCACAAAATTGTTACTTCAACCAGGTAGCTTTTTTTTTCACAAGGGTAACAGGAAAAAAATCACCATGAAATGTATTCTGCAATTTCTCCTGAGTTTGGTGATATCTTATATGTGGTGGAAATCAACTGTTTGGGCACATGGCAGGTCTTGGAAGGGAAGGAGTGCAATTTGACTGAACATTTGGCTGGAATAATTAGTGGACGCTATGTCGCATTTGGAAAGCCCCTAAAGTGCCTAAACAGTGGAGGCCCCCCACAAGTGACCCCATTCTGGAATCAAGAAACCTCAAGGCTTTTATCTAGGTGTATATTGAGCATTTTGAATCCACGAATACTTCACAGAATTTGATAAGCTTAGGTTGCCATATTGAAAATTTTCATTTTTTTCACAAAAATGTTTCTTTAGCATCACATTTCTCACTTTTCAAGAGGCAACAACAAAATGTGGACCCCACAGGTTGTTATCCAATTTCTTGTGAGCGCAGGGATACCCCATATGTGGCCAAAAACCTCTGTTTGGATATATGGGAGGGCTTGGAATGGAAGGAGCACCATTTGAATTTTGGAAAAGTTGAAATAAATTGCGCGCACCATGTCACATTAGCAGGGCCTCTTGGGTACCTATACATTAGAAACCCCCCACAAGTGACTCCATTTTGGAAACTGGACCCCTCAAGGATTTTATTCAGGAGTATAGTAAGCATTTTGAATCCACAGGTACTTCACAAAAATGTTGCTGTAGCAACAAATTTCTCTCTTTTAGGCTATGTGGCCATGATCCAGCGACACGGCGTCCAGTACACAGTGTCAGCCTTCCTGCAGAGATGTGAGTGTTGTCCACAGGAGAACGCAGCTGCCCATGCTCACGATTTGGGTTCAGGCTGCTGTGGAGCTCTATGCTACCTGCAGAGCACACTCATCTCTGCAGCATAAATTGACATGCTGAGGCTCGGGAAGCTGCGCCACAGGTCGGTTTATGCTGCGGAGAAAAGAAGCACAGTGGGCACGGGATTTCTAAATATCCTTCAACTGTGCTTCTACTGCACAACGCAGCGTTATGGATGCAGGGAAAACACTCTGCACCCAAAACGCTGCAAACCCTGATTGTGGGCACATAGCCTAAAATGCTACAATGGATGAATGGATAGATGTCAAACATATATAACGTCCCACCCCCCTGCATATTCTAAGCTGGCGCCCTTTAGTGCCTTTCATGTGGCACTAAAAGGTGCCTAGCTTTGTATTTAGCCCAAAAAGAAAAAAAAAATAATTAAAATAAATGACGTGGGGTCCCCCCTATTTTTGATAGCCAGCTAGGGTAAAGCAGACAGCTGTAGCCTGCAAACCACAGCTGACAGCTTCACCTTGGCTGGTGATCAATTTGGAGGGCTCCCCAAGCTGTTTTTTTTTTTTAATTATTTATAAATAAATAATTTAAAAAAAAAAACAAACGTAGGGTCCCCCCAAATTAGATCACCAGCCAAGGTGAAGCTGACAGCTGGGGTCTGGTATTCTCAGGGTGGGAAGAGCCATGGTTATTGGACTCTTCCCAGCCTAAAAATAGCAGGCCGCAGCCGCCCCAGAAGTGGCACATCCATTAGATGCGCCAATTCTGGCGCTTCGCCCCAGCTCATCCCGCGCCCTGGTGCGTTGGCAAACGGGGTAATAAATGGGGTTGATACCAGGTGTGTAATGTCACCTGGCATCAAGCCCAGCAATTAGTTATGTCACGGCGTCTATCAGATACCCGACATAACTAATTGACAGTAATAAAAAAAAAAATTGACAACAAAAAAAAATTTATTTGAAAAAACACTCCCCAAAACATTCCCTGATTGACCAATTTATTGAAAAGAAAAGAAAAAAAAAATCCGCTGTAATCCATTTGGACGTCCCACGTCGACTCTGGACCTTCTAGAATATGGGGGACACGTTCAGGGAACGTATCCCCCATTTTCTAGGTGTGAGGACCCTCCATTTGAGGAGAGTGGGTGCAAAGAATCTGCACCCACTCTCCCCGGGTCACAGCTGCAGTGTGCCGAGCAGCAGCAGCAGCAGCAGCCAGCGTCCTGAACACAGGAAGCTGACAGCCGCGCTCTGCACATGTGACCGGCATCTGCTGTGAAGGAGCCGGAGGAGGGGGCCGCGGGGGATCAGCGCTCCGACAGGTATGTATGACACCGGGGAACACCGGGGGGATAGGGGGGGACCCGGCAGGGCCTAGAGAGCAGGTTTCTGTCGCATGTGTTATGGCACATACGACAGAAACCATAGGAACAGTGTGAATGTGGCCGGCGCGCTGCTGTGCTCGCCGGTGCGCGCGGCCATCTTGGATTTTTGGGAGGGGGTTGGGGGTCAGGGGGGGCACTTTGGGGATACCGAGGGGACCGGAGGGAACCGGGAAAAAGATTTATCTCCCTTCTGGCATGTTTGATCATGCCAGATGGGAGATAAATCATTTTTTACCGGCGCGGTCATTTACTATAACTTGATGATCGGTATACGGTGTATACCGGTCATCACGTGACTGGGGACCGGAAAAACCGGCCTGAATCATGATCTCCAGGGTCTCAGCTACCCCCGGCAGCTGAGACCCCGGAAATTTTGTGACTCTGGGGGGCGCTAGACCCTTTTTTCCGACCGCCGTTAAAAAGCGGCAGAAAGGAAAAAGTACCCTAATTTGTCGCCGTTAAAAGGCGTATCGGCGGTCGTTAAGGGGTTAACGTGAAAAAACAGGAAAAAAATCCAAATAAGAAACCGTCTTCAGCATCGAGTTTTTATTGTCGAGTGATATTGGTGGGAAAATAAGGGGTTCAGGATTTTTATTTTCATCTTAATTCCCGGTAACTGGGGCTGATATAATGACTCCGCAGTGATCACATATCCCCTGTGTATGGGTGGGAGGCACCATCAGCTCTTTCTTTCAAAAATAAGGCCTACCTGGAAAATAAGCCCTTGTAGGATTTTTGGGGCTTTTTTTGAGCATACTTGAAATATAGGCCCTGCTTCAAAAAAACCCTAGTTGTGGTTCTATAGGGAAGTGTACAAGCAGCTAAAAAAAATTAAAGAATACAGCAGGACTCGTCTTCAAAGAAAGCAGGCACCCCAAAAGAAAGCAAACAACCACAAAAGAAAGCAAATTTCCCCCAAACCAGACCAGACCCCAAACAATTACAGTTGGCAAGTACCAATGGTGGATGGGCTCTCGCACAGAGATCTGTGTCACTATCAGGTCCCTCACTGTTCCAGCTGCATTGCACCGCAGAGCTGTGTATACAGTGATAGAGAAGGCAGAGGCAGTAATAAACCATCTGTGCCTTATGTAGAGACGGACGGATTTCCTCTCCGTTGTCATGTTTGCGTATAGATGCTCTGCTATGTAATGACATTGTAGAACATCACTGCAGAGTAGGAGTCAGATGGCCCGGACATTTAAAGTCTGCGAGCTCCGAAACCAGTTAAGAATATCTAAACTTTGTTATTTACATAATTTTTCTAGTTTAGGAGGGAAATATAATGTGGGCACATTTTGTAATTGGGTTAGTTTTCACTATTTTGCTGCCTTCATACAAGAAATGGGTGGTAAATTGTGTTCGTCAGCAAGTGCACAGATCCATACATCATACATGGAGGTCTGTGACCCTTGTTTAAAAGGGACCCCACTACAGTCACACTTGTCTCCGTGATCTGATTTCAAGTGCTCTCACTGTGCCATATCACTAGAGTCTTGACATGAGTAAACCGATTTGCAGGACCCCGATGCAGAGGCCAGGTCAGTAGTCCTCGGGTGCTGAACAGGAGCCATGTGAACATTTTCTTTTATTCTTAAAATAAACAACAGAATGAAATCGCACAGGCCGCATATGAATCAATGCTGGGCCCCTCTGCTTCCGTTAGAAACAAGAATACATTGAATCCTACTCCCATTGCCGTGTTCTTCACTGAAAAACTTGTTAATGTTTTGTTTTTGTTCTTTTGTATTCTCCTACTGTTATTCCAGGATCAATTGTTCTTTTGTTTTTCCGCCCACATTGCCGTATGAAGGATTGGGATTTTTTAAAGATGACTCATAGTTTTTCATTTTACCATAAAAATGTACTGGAGATTAAGTAAAAAGAAAAATGTTAAAAGACCTGAGAGTCCTCAGTGGTTGATACCTTTTAATGGCTAACTGAAAAGATGGTAATATATAGCAGCTTTCGAGACTACGCAGATCTCTTCATCAGGCTCAGTATAACACAAAAAAACACCAAAAAACTGAGCTGAAACAATGTTCAGTAAACATGCAACATTACGCATGTGGATTGCAGCCTTAAGACTAGAAAAAAAACAAAGAAAAATTGTATGAAAAATACCCTGACTATAAATAAATAAATTGCAAGTGCTTAATAACAGGGTACTTAGTATATACATTTTTGCAAAAAGGTAAAAAGCTGTCCCACCTCATCACGGTGTACCCATCTGGGACGGTCCCTAACCTACTAAAGTTAAAAACATTATCAATACCTGACTTGTGTCATGTCAAAACTCCAATATAAATGGTGGCAAGTGGTCAGCTGTGTCCCAGATTAAATACACAGAAAAGTGAGACGCAATTAGTTGTTCAGTCTCAGTTTTAGGAGGCTGCACCCCCAACTTGCAACCAAGCAAGAAAACATACAAAAAACACAAAAACCTGAGCTGAAACAATGTTCAGTAAACATGCAACATTAAGCATGTTTTTAACTTTAGTAGGTTTGGCACTGTCTCAGATGGGTACACCGTGACGAGGTGAGACAGCTTTTTACCTTTTTGCAAAAATGTATATACTAAGTATCCTGTTATTAAGCACTTGCAATTTATTTATTTATAGTCAGGGTATTTTTCATACAATTTTTCTCTTTGTTTTTTTCTAGTCTTAAGGCTGCAATCCACATGCTTAATGTTGCATGTTTACTGAACATTGTTTCAGCTCAGGCTACTTTCACATTTGCGTTGGCTTGAATCCGTTAGGTCCGTTGCATCAAAATGACTCATCCGTTAATCAACGGATATAACGGATGTGTTATTTTGCAGGAATCCGTTATGTCCCTTGCATCCGTTATGCGTCTGTTATGCGTCAAAATAACGGAATCCGTCTAGATCCGTTTTTTAAAATTTGGACCGCCCAAGGGGTGTGCTGGCTAAAATTAGCATTTTGCAGTTTATATATATCAAAGGAGGCACAGTCTATCTTTGTCAGGTCAGAGAAGGAGAAAATTGGATGTCATAACGGGGAAAATCGTCCAAGCCTATATAGAATACTCCTATCAAGCCAATGTATTGGCATATCGATTTTCCGTAGGACAACAGCGTCGTCTTCGACGTAGAATGCGTCGTTATTGGGTTCACCCCATTAACAAAAGCCGCAGTTTCCATGGTGTTTTCCGCACTCTCTACGTTGAATTACGAATGCACCCGGAGAAATTTGTCAACTATGTGCGCATGTCGGAGGAAATGTTTAATCGTTTGTTGGAGCGGGTGGATCCTTTCATCAAACGCAGAGACACCTTTTTCCGGAAGGCAATTAGTCCAGCCGAGCGTCTCCTCATTACTTTGAGGTAAGCTAATTTTATGGTAGCATGTGATACACAAAATGTAATGTAATTATTTTCCTTTGATGATTGATAATTAATTTTCTTTTTTTCTTTTACAGATTTCTCACTACTGGAGAATCATACTTCTCATTACACTTTCAATTCAGAGTTGGGATTTCTACAATATCTGGAATTGTCAACTCAACATGCCAGACATTGTGGGAATGCTTGAAAGATGAATTTATTCCTCACCCCATTGAACAGCTATGGATGGATACAGCCGACAAATTCTACGAAATATGCAACTTCCCGAATTGCTGCGGTGCTGTGGACGGCAAACATGTCCGGATTATTAAGCCACAAAACACTGGATCGGTGTACTACAATTATAAAAAAAAAAATTCTGTAGTTCTAATGGGAATTGCCGATGCACAATATACATTTTTGGCCGTTGACATTGGAGCATACGGACGAGCAAATGATTCTCAAGTTCTAAAAAATTCTGAAATTGGACGAAATCTTTATGTAGGACATTTTGGTTTCCCGCCACCCAGACCACTTCCCCAAAGTGAAGGACCACCACTCCCCTTTGTATGTGTCGGTGATGAGGCCTTTCAATTGTCAGAAAACGTATTAAAACCATATTCCAGTCGTGGGTTAACACATGATAGAAAAATATTTAAATATCGATTAAGTAGAGTATGGCGCATAGTGGAATGCCCTTTTGGGATCTTAACCGCTCGATGGAGGATATTGACAACAGCGATAAATGTTAAAGTAGAAACTGTTGATGAAATCATCAAAGCATGTGTCATTTTACATAACTTTCTGTTGTCCAATGGTGTTACTCCACTTGAAGAAGAAATGATGAACTGTTCATTAACATAATACAGCAACCCAACTTTCCGCACCACCCAGAGAAGTGTTGGGACTACGTGACGAGTTTGCTGCATATTTTGTGTCGGATATCGGTCGGTTGGAGTGGCAGGATAGAATGGTTTGATGTTTACTTAGATTTAAATCCATGTCTGAGAATGTTTTTGTTATTTTCATTGTGTTTATAGTGTAAATTTTCCAATAACTTCTTTCAAAATTGGAGAAATAAATATCGCATTGCAAAGTTTATATTTGTTAATAATTTGTTTTTTTCAATTAATTATTTAAAGAAACACCTTTCTTGAGCGAAACACATACAGTTGGTTTAAGTTTTTATCATTATGACGGAAACAGAAACCAGCAGAACACCTGGCCAGTTCATACAGTGGAAGTGTAAAGGCCACTTCTCACTAAACAACATCGCTAGCAAAATCGCTGCTGAGGCAAGACTTTTGTGACGCAACAGCGATGTTGCTAGCGATGTTGCTGTGTGTGACATCCAGCAACAACCTGGCCCCTGCTGTGAGGTCGCTGGTTGTTGCTGAATGTCCTGGACCATTTTTTAGTTGTTGCTCTCCCGCTGTGAAGCACACATCGCTGTGTGTGATAGCAACAGAGCAACAACTGAATGTGCAGGGAGCCGGTTTCTGCAGACGCTGGTAACAAAAGTAAATATCGGGTAACCAAGAAGCCCTTTCCTTTGTTACCCGATTTTTACCTTAGTTACCAAGCGCAGCATTGCTTCCACACGTCGCTGCTGGCTGGGGGCTGGTCACTGGTTGCTGGTGAGATCTGCCTTTTTGACAGCTCACCAGCAACCCGTGTAGCGACTCTCCAGCGATCCCTGCGAGGTCAGGTTGCTGGTGGGATCGCTGGAGCGTCTGTTTGTGTGACGGTACCTTAACACCCTGGCAAACCTGGTAGTCACAGATGACTGTATCCCCCTGTACAGGAATCGCTTCCTCCTTGGGAATTCACACCACACATCCCACTCATGGGAACATCTGTCACAAATCCTTGTGGCCCCCATGAAAAACAGAACACAACTGTGGGCGGGACCAGGCAGATGAGAACGCCCACCTAGGGGTCTTTAGGTGACACGGGGTGGGAATGAGTTCAGTGAAGTTTGAGGTTGAAGGAGAGTGGAGTTGGTGTGCATTGTGGTCAGTGTTGGAGCCCTGGGAGCATGTGAGGACAGACTATTTCGCAGACAGCTCTGTAGATCCACAGGAGATGGCGAGTCGGTAAACGGGAAACTCAAAGTGGACCGGGGCAGTGTCGTAGCCCGCTGGTACAGATAAAGGGAATCCGGTCCAGAGACTGTGCACGGGTGGGGTACCTGGAGCCTAGGATGAGGCAAGCTTCAAGCCCGATGTTAATTGACCAACGGGACAAGGAACCATGCCTTGTTCCTGAGGGAAGCACAGATGGTTCTCTCCTCCTGTTCTATTGTGCGGACGGCGTTCTGCTGTACTATCCCCGTGCCACCACAACTCCAACTGGGCCCTGAACTACACCTCCTCTACCCGTGGAGGGAATACCATCTTGCAGCCCCACAACATCGGTGCCAGGCACTGTATTTTATATTCAATTTTGTAGTATTTATTACATTAAAATACTGAAAAATATCAATTAAACACAACACAATATAAAAGAAAAAACAATTAATTAAAATCTACAAATTATGATAATGTGGGGTGGAGACATCGCTGGAAATGCTCACAGGACTGTTCCCTTCAACAGGTGGGGTATGAAGTGAGGATTGGTTAGGTGAAGGTTGGGTAACAGGTAATGGTGAGGGTGTAGAAAAACTAAGAGAAGTAGTTGGAAGAAAAGGGCTTGAAAGACAAGATAGTTGAGGGCTGGGAGATGGGTGAGAGCTTGTAGGTGGGTGAGGTATTGGAGTTGGTTGAGGGGTGGTAGAAGGCTGAGGGTTAGAAAATTGAAAGTTGGATGATGGAAAACATGTTGGGGTTCGGAAGGAGGAAGAAGAATGATGGAACGGGTTAGGAAGTGTAGGAGACAGTGAGGTTGGGGATGGAGTTGTGGAAGTGTTGACGTGTGTGCTTGAAAATGGAGACGGGGAATAAAGGGATGTTTGGACTGATCTAGTATTGTGCGTAGGGTTTCTGGAATGGGTGGGTATTGTAGAGTGTGAGTAATGGGCAGGGTGCAGGTAAGATTGGGGTAATTGTTGAGTTTGTGAAGGAGGCTGTAAAGGGACTGGGGGTGGCATCTGAGGGGCTGTGGATAGATATGGTGCAGTGGTTGGAGGGGGATGTTGAGTGAGTTGCATGATGGCATTCTGGAAAGCCCTCATTACATGAATTTGCTGGTCAGACGGTAGGCTTTCCAGCTCACCGATTACAGAATGCAAAAAATGTTGGCTAGGCATACCAAATATGTGTATATTTATTTATTTTTTAACCCTTTAATTGTCAATGGGGGGAAAGGGGGGTGATTTGAACTTTTAGGTTTTTTGTTTTTTTTTTTACTTTTTAAAACTTTTTTTTTACTTTTTTTTTTATTTTACTAGTCCCCCTAGGGGGCTATAGCGATCAGCAATCCGATCGCTCTTATCTATCTGCTGATCACAGCTATACAGCTGTAAACAGCAGATTCAGTCACTCTTTTTCTCTCTGCTCCGTGCCGAGGGAAAACGAAAGTGAAACATCATAGCTGCAGGCGTCATCACATGACCCTGTGCTACGATGGCAACCACTGATAGTCACGTGATCACGCACGTGACTCCCGGTGGGGAGACTTTGGCAGCAAGATTTAAGGGGTTAATGGCCGCGGGTCAAAGCGATTCCACCCGCGGCTAGCAGGCACACATGTCAGCTGTTGAAAACAGCTGATATGTGTGCCGACCGCCGCCGCCTGCCCGCGGCAGGGGGCGGGGCTTAACGGGACACGCTCCATGACGGATATATCCGTCCATGGTCGTGAAGGGGTTAAAAAAGGAGAATAAACTCTTTATTGACCCAAAAAAAAAACATACAAAGAGGGGGAGGGGTTGTGGTTGTGAGGGGGTGTGGGGGCCGAGGGTGGGTGGATGGGTGGTGGGGCAAGGGTGGATGGGCGGTGGGGCGAGGGGGGCAAGGGTGGGGGGTGTATAGAAAGGTTGTCGGCTTTACTCACCAAGGCAATCCCTCGTTCAGCCACGAGCTGGGTCCGTCCACAAAATGATGGAGTCTTTTGCGGGGTCCAGGCAGGGGTTCAGCCACGAATTTTGTAGATGTGGGTCTGTGTCTGGATCCAGGGAGCTTGGTCTGTTTTTTTAAAAAAAAAAAGGAGAATAAACTCTTTATTGACCAAAAAAACCATACAAAGAGGGGGAGGGGTTGTGGTTGTGAGGGGGTGTGGGGGCCGAGGGTGGGTGGATGGGCAGTGGGGCAAGGGTGGATGGGCAGTGGGGCAAGGGTGGATGGGCGGTGGGGCGAGGGGGGCAAGGGTGGGGGGGTGTATAGAAAGGTTGTCGGCTTTACTCACCAAGGCAATCCCTCATTCAGCCACGAGCTGGGTCCGTCCACAAAATGATGGAGTCTTTTGCGGGGTCCAGGCAGGAGTTCAGGCACGAATTTTGTAGGTCTGGATCCAGGGAGCTTTGTCTTCTTGCTGCTGCTTCTTTGGCACCTTCTGAAGATTCTGGGAGCATTGCCTGCCTCTGAGATTGTACTTCTATTTATACCCCATCACAAATTGGGAGCAAACAAGATAATTGCGATGGCAAACAAACAATGACGGATTCCATTAACGGATTCCGCCGCTTAACGCAGAGCGCAGGAATCCGCTACCATAGAAAATCATTAGACACCTTGGCAGATTCCAACGGAATCCGTCACGGTGCGCTATTTTAACGATCACAAAAACGTGCATGCTGCGTTCAATCCGCTCGACGCAGCGTCAAAATAACGACGCTGCGTCGTCTAGTGGATGCAATGCAGACACTTGTGTTACAGTGCGTCGTCCATACATGTCTATGGTGAATAGCGCAGTGCGTTAACGGACTGCACTATTCACCATAGTGACGGACTCCGCTGAACGCAAGTGTGAAAGTAGCCTCAGTTTTTTGGTGTTTTTTGTATGTTATCTTGCTCTGTTGCAAGTTGGGGGCGCAGCCCTCCTAATACTGAGACTGAACAACTAATTGCGTCTCACTTGTCTGTGTATTTAATCTGGGACACAGCTGACCACTTGCCACCATTCATTGGAGTTTTGACATGACACAAGTCAGGTATTGATAATGTTTTTAACTTTAGTAGGTTAAGGACTGTCTCAGATGGGTACACCGTGACGAGGTGAGACAGCTTTTTACCTTTTTGCAAAAATATATATACTAAGTACCCTGTTATTAAGCACTTACAATTTATTTATTTATAGTCAGGGTATTTTTCATACAATTTTTCTCTTTGTTTTTTTTCAGTATAACACAAAATCTGAGGAATCACATATTTATACACAACAGGACATAGAATAGTGCAGTAAATAAGACAAGTCATGTGAAGCAGAACTATCAGTATGGGAAGGGGACAATCAGTTGTGGCAGTAAATATTGCAGCAGTTCATAGATAAGGAGTGTGAAAGTTTTATTGTCCTCTGATTGGGGTCTGATCCAGAGTTGTGATGCCCCCAGATTCTCTGAGGAGCACATTTCCTAATTAATGAAAAAGACATAAATCCAAGTGACCCCTTCATTCCTGCTCTGAATGTGTCACCGGTCATCATAAGTTTGTGTCCCAGACTCTTCTGTCTCTCTGGGTTTTGAAGTTTCCTTTCAATACCAGCAATTTCATGTCCATGATGCTGTGGTCTGGGTTACAAAAAAGAAAAAACAAACAGATTACAAGAGCCACCAGAATATCAAGAAACCATCACCTGCATTATAAAACTAAAGAAGAAAACAACTGGGTACCTCTTGTGATCACCTACAATACAAATCTAGAGGTGTTAAGAGGAGCTGCACGCAAACTACAACCATTACTGCAAAAAGATGCCCGATTAAAGGGAACCTGTCACCAGATTTGGTGACTATAAGCTGCGGCCACCCCCAGTGGGCTCTTATATATAGCATTTTAGCATGCTGTATATAAGAGCCCAGAACGCTGTGTAGAACGTAAAAATCACTTTATAATACTCACCTAATGGGCGGTGCGGGGCAGACCGGTCGGATAGGTGTCTCCGTTCTCTGGTACCGGCGCCTCGTCTTTCAGCCATTTTTGTCCTCCTTCTTCTGAAGCCTGGGTGCATGACGGATCCTATGTCATCCACAATAGCCGTCATTGAGGTCCTGTTCAGGGCAAATCAAAGTGCGCCTGCTAGTATGCATGTGGTAGGATGCATCATGCACCCAGGCTTCAGAAGAAGGACAAAGATGGCCAAACGAGAAGGCAACCTTCCCAGAGAACGGAGACGCCCATCTGACTGGTCTGTAACACAACGCCCATTTAGCTGAGTATTATAAAGTGATTTTTACATTCTACACAGCAGCCTGGGCTCTTATATACAGCATGTTAGAATCTTCTATATAAGACCTCACTGGTCGTGGCCGCAGCTTATAAGATGCCAAATCTAGTGACAGGTTCCTTTAAAATCTATTTTTCCAGACCCCCCACTCCTGTGTTATAGACAGCCCACGAATCCAAGAAGCATCATTGTCAGAAGCTCCCTGTCCTCTCCAACAACAGGAACATTTCCCTGCAACCAGAAAAAATGTAACACCTGTCCATTTATACTGACAACGGGCAAGATAAAGATTCCCAGATCACATCAGGACTACAAGATCCCAGGGACCTTCAGCTGCATCACGACTAATGTGGTGTACTTAAATATATGTACCAAATATCCAACTGGGGGTCTGTATGTAGGGGAGACAGGACAACAGCTCAGGACAAGGATGAATTCTCATCGCCACACAATCAGAGAAAAAAGGATTAATCTACCTGTGGCCAAATATTTCTGTAACCCTGATCACAGCATCATGGACATGAAGTTGCTGGTATTGAAAGGAAACTTCAAATCCTAGAGAGACATAAGGGTTTGGGAAAACGTATGATGACCGGTGACACATTCAGAGCAGGAATGAAAGTGTCACATGGATTTATGTCTTTTTACATCAATTAAGAAATGTGCTCCTCAGAGCATCTGGGGGCATCACAACTCTGGACCAGACCTCAATCAGAGGTCAATAAGACTTTCACACTACTTATCTATGAACAGCTGCAATATTTACTGCCACAACTGATTGTCCCCTTGCCATACTGATCGTTCTGCTTCACATAACTTGTCTTAGTTACTGCACTATTCTATGTCCTATTGTGTATAAATATGTGACTCTTCAGATTTTGTGTTATACTGAGACTGATGAAGAGACCTGAGTAGTCTCGAAAGCTGCTACCGTATTATTACCATCTTTTCAGTTAGCCATTAAAAGGCATCAACCACTGAGGACTCTCAGTTCTTTAGTTTTTACTATATTCATTGGGTGCTCAAAGTGACCAGTCAGCGTGATTCTCCAGGTCAGTGTGATTACAGCAATATCAGACTTGCACATTTATTATTATTATAATTATAATGTGGCGCCCTGGACTAGCCAGGTCGTCACAGGTACTACAACACAACACCCCCACCCCGAGATAGGCACATCAGCCAGACACAAAATCCTTGTTGCCTCCCTCCAGGGGCTGATGTCCACACCAGGTGGGGTGGAGCCAGGCGGTTGGCCCCACCCACCGAGGAGTTGACAGTCCTGGAGGCGGGAAAAGGAAGGCAGATCAGTTAGGGAGGTGGAAGTGAGAGGAGTGAAGTGGTAGTAGAGGAGCAATCTGACCGTGTCCGGGTGTGTGGCCCGGGCACTAGAGCAAGGTTGGCAGACGGTGGTGGCCGTCTGCAGGACAGGCAGATCAACGCGGAACCGTAGGACCGGGGACGGGCGGTGGCCCGCTGGTACCAAACCGGGGAGCGAAGTGAAGCCAGCACAAACCGGCAGGGCCTGCGGACCCCGACCAGGCTTGGAGTCGCCGTTAAATAGGTCAAATCCGTCAGTGACCGGAACCCCAGGGGTTTCCTAACAGCCAAGACCCGATTGAAGGCAACCGTCCAACCAGCGAAAGGAAATACAGCTACCGCCACAGCTAGAGTTCCAAGGGCCAGAGCCTGCGGGCAAAAGGGCTCCTCCAGCACATATACACGCTGGGGAGCGGGTTACCGGTGGGAAGCCATCGGGACCGAACATACACAAAAGGTGCAGGGAAAGGCAGCCACCACCAACCGTCCAGGAGAAACCACAGCAGCCGGCTGCGGGACCTTTCCATCCAGCCGTTTGGTTTACCAGAGACTTTGCATCCATTTGTGGCTGAGTGAGTACTACCATGCCATCCGGCACCGTGCTGCGCAGTCCAAGCGACCCTGCACTTTGCCAACCCTGCCTCCCTGTCACCTCACCGGGCCCCGGGACCACCAACCCCCTACCCACGGAGGGGAGAGAAACATCCCAGCTGCTCCCTGCCATTGCTCCTGGGATCCCCGTCAATAGCAGCAGTGGTGCCCAACCTCACCACAACCCATGGGTGGCGTCACGGACCAAATCCCCAAACCGAACTACCCCCCTTTCACTCACGGGCGAGGAGCGCCGCTCGAGTCCCCGGATCCGGCCCACCGCTCGAGCCACCGAGCAGCAGCAGCGCCGGACCCGAGCGTGGTGAGCGCAGCGCCCCGCCACCCGCGACATGTGGTGACTAGAGATGAGCGGAAATTGAGCAGCTGATGCAGCTAAACTTTTTTAAAGATCGGTTTTGGACCTGAACTTAATTTGGAGTCATTAATTGGGCAGTTCGCGTCTCAAACCACATGCAGCCATAAAGATATCACTTCCAGGGGAAGTTTTTCCCATTTTTTTGGTTTGTGCATACTACATCTGATCACGCTGTTGTTTTCCCCAGTGCGAGCCGATCAAACACTGCAAGCGTCTCACACCGGGCTGAGCACCGAGCGTACCCGAGCACAGCGATGCTCACGAGAGTGGTTTGCATTCGTAAAGCATCTGATCTCCAAACTCAAACTTAGTTTTCTTGGAAAAGTCTGAGTTCGTACTGAAAACCAAAGTTCAGTTTCACTCATATGTAGTGGTGAAAAAAGTCACTTTTGTAAAAAAAAAAAAAATGATTCTGACAACTGTAACATTATTATTTTTTCATCAATGGAATTGAGTGAGGGCTTGTTTTTTTCTTGATGAGTGACATTTTCATTGATACCATTCTAGGTACAATATGAATAATCTGATCACTTTTCATTGTATTAATATGGCTATAAAATGATATCTCACCTCCCTTATCTCCATTAATTTTCCATATCGGCTCATCTTCTTCCCAGTCAGGTCTTTATAATATCGGATCCTCTCAATGGAGATCTTCTATAGAAGAGAATTCTCCTGATTGCCCCTTCAAGGATGGATATAGACAGGGACAAGATGGCGGAGAGGATATTACACCTCACCCTAGAGATCCTCTTCTGGCTTACTGGAGAGGTGAGAGATTCTGATGACGTCACATTACATCATTCTTAACTATGGGAATAACAGATGGAGAGAACTGGAGAGGTGAGGACTCTGGAAATGTCTGGAGTGAGATTTCTTACTGTGTCTCTCCATAACCAGGATTACACAGTAGTGAAGAAGACCTCTAGTGAGCGCTGTCAGGCCCCTGTGTCTGAGGGATGGGGAAGACCCCTGAGCCCAATCACGGGGCCTCCACCTCACCCCCCGATACATGAGGACATCAATGACCAGAAGATCCTAGAACTCACCTACAAGATGATTGAGCTGCTGACTGGAGAGGTGACACTGCTGGGAATGCTGGGACATTATACAGTAACGCTATGAAAGGATCGGGGGTGATGGTATCATTGTATGTGTCAGGTTCCTATAAGGTGTCAGGACGTCACCATCTATTTCTCCATGGTGGAGTGGGAGTATTTAGAAGGACACAAAGATCTGTACAAGGACGTCATGATGGAGGTTCCCCAGCCCCTCACATCACCAGGTAATAGACAGGACTAAATACACACGGCCTATAATTATCTGTATGTAAGGAATGAATTCAGTCCCTGTATGTGTCTCCTCCAGGTCTATCCAGTAAGAGGACAACACCAGAGAGATGTCCCCGTCCTCTTCTCCCACAGGACTGTAAACAGGAAGATCCCGATGTTCCTCAGGATCATCAGGTAAATGGAGAGAAGGTGCCATGAAATCTCCCTATGATGTGTAGACGGCTGTGAAGGTCTTGTGCTCAGTCTTGTTTTATCCTCCAGTATTATATGTGTTATACTTGTGTAATGAGAGCGGTGGAGATGGCAGGATTAGGAGAGATAAGAGCTTTGATGATTCCTTTTAGTCCTCATTCACACTACTGTATTTTCAGTGCTGTCCATAAAATAAACAACGTCTCGCCCTCAGACCATTGTTATCCAATGTGGCAGTGCAGATGGGGATTTTCTCCCTCACTGACTGAATCTGTGTGTGAGAATAATCCCAGCATCCTCTAGTGCAGTCATGGTGAACCTTTCACAGGCCGAGTGCCCAAACTGTAGCCCTAAACCCATTTTTTTCCGAAGTGCCAACCAATCCTATTATGTAAATAATTGATTTTAACCTTACCTTTGCAGTCTTCTCTTCTCTTCTCTTCAGCAGGGGGCATCACGCTCATGCGTGCTTACCACACATTGAAACTGAGCCACTACTCTTGTCGCAGGCGGAGTAGGGGACGCTGCGCTCTCCCACTGCTCGGGTCCGGCTGCTGCGGTGGTGGCTCGAGCGGTGGGCCGGATCCCGGGGACTCGAGCGGCGCTCCTTGCCCGTGAGTGAAAAGGGGAATGGTTTTGGGGATTTATTGTCCGTGACGCCACCCACGGTTGTGGTGAGATTGGTGACACCACCGCTGCTCTGGACGGGGATCCCGGGAGCGATGACAGGGAGCAGCTTGGATGTTGTTTCTCCCCTCCGTGGGTAGGGGGGTTGGTTGTCCCGGGGCCCGGTGAGGGTTAGGGATGGATGGCAGGCTGGTTACGGGGCCTGGTGAGGTGCAGGGTCGCGGGGGCAGCGCTGTGCCACACGGCACGGTGGTACTCACTCAGCCAATGATGTACACAAAGTCTCCAGTAAAACAAACGGCTGGATGGACGGGTCCCACAGACGGCTGCGGTGTTTTCCCTCCCGGCAGGTTGATGGTGACTGCCTTTCCCTGCACCTATGTAGAATGTACGGTTCCAATGGGTTCCCACCGGTAACCCGCTCCCCAGCTTGAAGGTTGCTGAAGGAGCCCCTTTTGCCCGCAGGCTCTGGCCCTGGGAACTGTAGCCTTGGCGGTGACTGTGTTTCCCTCTCTCGGTTGGACTTTTGCCTTCTATCGGGACTTGGTTGCTGGGAAACCCCGGAGGTTCCCTTCGCTAACGGATTTGACAATTTCAACGGCGACTCCTAGCCTTGTCGGGGTCCGTAAGCCCTGACGGATGGTGCTGGTTTCTCTTTGCGTACCGGTCCGGTACCGCCGGGCCACCGCCCGTCCACGGTCCTTACGGCTGGCTCCGATAGGCCTCTCCTGCAGACGGTCACCACCGTGTGCCAACCTTGCTGTACCGTCCGGGCCACACACCCGGACCAACTTTAGACTGCTCAACTGCTGCTTCACTCCTCTCCTCAAACTCTCTCCCAAACTCTACTGAACTCACTTTCCTGCCTCCAGGACTGTGAACTCTTCGGTGGGCGGGACCAACCGCCTGGCCCACCCCCTGGTGTGGACATCAGCCCCTGGAGGGAGGCAACAAGGATTTTTGTTTGACTTTGGTGTGCCTGACCGGGGTGTGGGGTGTGTTGGTATAGTGCTTGTGACGTCCTGGCTTGTCCAGGGCTCCACATTCCCCCTTAGTAAAATGCAGACCGTCCGCGGGCTGCCCGTCCATCACCGGTTTTATTTTCACAACTGAAAAAGATAAACGGTAAACATATAACAAGCATATTTAATCTTCCCACATCGGGAGGCACATTTCTTAAACGTTGCTAACGGTAACGGCTTCCGCTCTCTCCCACCCAAGCAACCTGGCCCTGATGCTGCCCCTAAGCAAATGGGCAGCACCCCTTGACCCCAGTCCAGCACAAGTTGCCCGAGCGAGTTCTGTCTCTTTCAGGGGACCCACGTCCATGGGGAACCCCTGAAACCCCCCCCGGAGGATCGCCACCGGTTGCGGCAGTGGCGGGCCTGGGCCATCTCTTTCCTCCAGGCCCATCCTCCAAATCAGCCTCTCTGGAGGCGGTAACGGTTTAGGCATAAAAACATTTTTATTTACAAACCACCAGTTCGTGGTTGCCCTGCCAGTTCTCGGGCTTGTCCGTAGCAGTTTCTACACATGGTTTAAGAACAGTGCCCACGGGGACAACAGTTGCCGGCAACGACCGGTTCAAATCAGGGTTGCTAATCAGGTGAACTTCGGTGGATCATTTTTGACTTATCATTTTCAACTTTCAAAAACGGTACTTTGGTCCCAACGGGGACAACTTGCAACGGTACTCCGCTGCCTTTACTCGGACTCTTCGGTGTCGGCTGGGGGAGGGGGCGCGGTGGACACTCGGGCCTCTTGGCTGCCCTTCAGCTTTGCATCCAACGCGAACCACCCCCTCTCCCCACAGTGCCGGGTGTATTGCACTAAATCTCCCGGCATCAGGTTGCGACCCGGGTGCTCCTCCGGCAGGTGGGTGTTGACATCCCACCGGGCTACAAAGACCTCGGCCTCCAGGCCCGGCTCGTATATGAAGCCATAGCCCTGGTGGACATCAAACTGCCTCACCTGCCCTTCGTAGAGTGGGCCCCGGACATGGAAGGTCGCTTGACGGAGGCTTTCCTTTTCCCGGATCGTGCGGGCCACCAACTCCGCCTTCTTCCTCTCCCTCTCAGCGATCTCCGGGCCCAGTGGCGTTAGCTCCCTATCCCAATACGGGGCTGCTGCGAGCTCCGGCGCACGGGTCGGACCCCGCGAGACCTTCTGGACACTGCCCACCACTGGCAATCTGGATGGAAGGTCCCGCGGTGACTTGGCCTGGGGTGCTGCCCTGCAGTGGCAACCCGGCGCAACCTCAGCCGAGGTGTGGGGGATGGGCGCAGGGGTCCTCTTCCGCCGGGCGTCCTGCACGGAGTGGCCTGTCGGCTCCGGCTCGGGGGAAGTCTCCGCAGATGCCTCCGGTTCAGGCTTCGGCACCTTCCACGGAAGCAGTTCTGGTCGGTCACGGGCTCTGGCTGCAGGCCGATCCGCCTGGGCGGACGTCCGGGGTACCGCTACCGGTTGCGGTGGTAGCGGGCCTAGTGGCGGGGTCGTGGCAGCCAATACGGGTAGCAGGGGAGGTAGCAGGGCGAGCGGGTATGGACCAAGTCCCTCGGCCGCGATGACCGACCCACTGGGGGTACAGGGGCGTGGGTCACTCACCCTTCCTTCCAAAACTCCCTCTTTCTCGTGCCTCCGTACGGTCACCACAACTTCCGCCATGTCGGCCTCCCACTCCTCCAGGAGGAGCTGCATTTTGACCTGCAGCCGTTGTTGGAGCTGAGCGGTCTGGACCTCCACCCACGCCGCGGTTCCAGGCGCGGGGGCTACGGTGCTGCGGGACGGCATAAACATGGCTCTGGCGGCCTCTTCCAGGAACCAGCAACAAGATGGCTGCAGGGTCCTGGCGTCCCTGCTTTTATAGCCGCTGGCTACATGCGGCCAGACGCCATCAGTCCCCCTTAGTCTTTTTCTGGCTCCTCCTCTACAGGGGCGGGGTTTCGGCCTTCGCGCCTCCACTGCTCGAGGAGACGCTCGAGCGGGGATTTTTCACTCCCAAGATGGCGGCTTCACAAATTTTTTGGCCGGACACCTCCGGCGGTCACAAGGCGCACCTCTACCAGACGGCAGAGCGGTAAGATCCTGTTCGTGACGCCAAGTTGTCGCGGGCAGAGGAGGGGACGCTGCGCTCTCCCACTGCTCGGGTCCGGCTGCTGCTGCTGCTGCTCGGTGGTGGCTCGAGCGGTGGGCCGGATCACGGGGACTCGAGCGGCGCTCCTCGCCCGTGAGTGAAAAGGGGAATGGTTTGGGGGATTTATTGTTCGTGACGCCACCCACGGTTGTGGTGAGATTGGTGACACCACCGCTGCTCTGGACGGGGATCCCGGGAGTGATGACAGGGAGCAGCTTGGATGTTGTTTCTCCCCTCCGTGGGTAGGGGGGTTGGTTGTCCCGGGGCCCGGTGAGGGTTAGGGATGGATGGCAGGCGGGTTACGGGGCCTGGTGAGGTGCAGGGTCGCGGGGGCAGCGCTGTGCCGCACGGCACGGTGGTACTCACTCAGCCAATGATGTACACAAAGTCTCCGGTAAAACAAACGGCTGGATGGACGGGTCCCACAGACGGCTGCGGTGTTTTCCCTCCCGGCAGGTTGATGGTGACTGCCTTTCCCTGCACCTATGTAGAATGTACGGTTCCAATGGGTTCCCACCGGTAACCCGCTCCCCAGCTTGAAGGTTGCTGAAGGAGCCCCTTTTGCCCGCAGGCTATGGCCCTGGGAACTGTAGCCTTGGCGGTGACTGTGTTTCCCTCTCTCGGTTGGACTGTTGCCTTCTATCGGGACTTGGTTGCTGGGAAACCCCGGAGGTTCCCTTCGCCTACGGATTTGACAATTTCAACGGCGACTCCTAGCCTTGTCGGGGTCCATAAGCCCTGCCGGATGGTGCTGGTTTCTCTTTGCGTACCGGTCCGGTACCGCCGGGCCACCGCCCGTCCACGGTCCTTACGGCTGGCTCCGATAGGCCTCTCCTGCAGACGGTCACCACCGTGTGCCAACCTTGCTGTACCGTCCGGGCCACACACCCGGACCAACTTTAGACTGCTCAACTGCCGCTTCACTCCTCTCCTCAAACTCTCTCCCAAACTCTACTGAACTCACTTTCCTGCCTCCAGGACTGTGAACTCTTCGGTGGGCGGGACCAACCGCCTGGCCCACCCCCTGGTGTGGACATCAGCCCCTGGAGGGAGGCAACAAGGATTTTTGTTTGACTTTGGTGTGCCTGACCGGGGTGTGGGGTGTGTTGGTATAGTGCTTGTGACGTCCTGGCTTGTCCAGGGCGCCACACTCTCTTCCAGACACAGCAGTTGGAGTGATCTTTCTGGAAAAAATTGCAGTATATTAGACAGAGATTTTAGCATGGAATGCAATCAGATTTCACCCTGTAATCCACATCTACATTTCAAAGTCTGAACATCTTGAAATCCCATAAAGACATATGAGTTGCTCCCCTCCTCCATCATTGTGTAGTTCTGTCCCCCTTCCTGGGCCACTTCCTGGTAAATATGTCCCTCATCCTTTATATATATTTCCTACATTCTGGTATATTTGTCCCCATCATGGCCCCATCCTGGTAAATGTACCCCATCCCAGCATATTCCCCATTCCTGGTAAATGTACCCCATCATTGTAAATGTATCCCATCCTGGCATGTTCCCCCATGCTGTTAAATGACCCCATCCTGGTAAATCTACCCCATCCAGGCATGTTCTCTTATTCTGGTAAATGTCCCCTTTCCTGGTAAGCATACCCCATCCTGGTAAATGTACCCCATCCTGATAAATGTCACCCTTCCTGTTAAATGTTCCCCATCCTGGCATTTTTCCTCATCCTGACATGTTCATGTACCCCCATCCTGGCATGTTTCCCCCCATCCTTTCATGTTTCCCCCCATCCTGGTAAATGTATCCCCCATCCTGGTAAATGTACCCCTTCCTGCTAAATGTACCCCATCCTGGCATGTTTCCCCCCATCCTTGCAGCCATGTTTCCCCCCATCCTTGCATGTCCCCCCCATCCTTGCAGTCATGTTTCCCCCATCTTTGCATGTTTCCCCCATCTTTGCAGCCATGTTTCCCCATCTTTGCACGTTCCTCTCCATCTTTGCACATTTCCCCCATCCTTGTACACTTCCCCCATCCTTGCAGCCATGTTTGCCCCATGCTCTGTTTGCCCTGTGCTCTGTATGCCCCGTGCTCTGTTTGCCCCGTGCTCTGTTTGTTTGCCCCGTGCTCTGTTTGTTTGCCCAGTGCTCTGTTTGTTTGCCCAGTGCTCTGTTTGTTTGCCCAGTGCTCTGTTTGTTTGCCCAGTGCTCTGTTTGTTTGCCCAGTTATCTGTTTGTTTGCCCAGTTATCTGTTTGTTTGCCCAGTGCTCTGTTTGTTTGCCCCGTGCTCCCATGTTTGCCCCGTGCTCCCATGTTTGCCCCGTGCTCCCATGTTTGCCCCATGCTCCCATGTTTGCCCCATGCTCCCATGTTTGCCCCATGCTGGCACTGTCCCCCCACGTCTTGGCACAGCCACACACAGCTTAAAAATAAAAAAATAAAACCAATAAAAAAAAACCCCTCACCTTCCAGCACTCGCTCCACCGCTGCGCTCCGCTGGGTCCTCAGTCAGTTCCCGCGTGGCCACAAGACGCCGGCGCCGCCTACTGGCGCTCCTCTGTCTCCTAGGCAACAGGCCTGCTGCCTAGGTGAGGGGGAGTGTCAGAGGGAGGAGAAATGTCTCTTCTGCTAAACACAACTTTGAACTGCCGGTGCGATCACACCGACAGTTCAAAGTGGCTGAATGTGGCGACAGCGCTCGTGCCAGCAAAAAGGGCTCTGCGTGCCCAGTCTGGCACGTGTGCCATAGGTTCGCCATCACTGCTCTAGTGTCTTCCGTAAATCGGAGGAGACTCGTCCATTCAGGTCTGTGTCTGCACAAACCATTAGATTCCCACCAGCTCCACCATACAGCAGACATTGTGTTACGGATACATTGCAGTTCTGTAATGTAGGAAGCTGTAAATGGTCTTGTAAATTATTAATAGCGGCTGTAAATACCGGATTGTATATAAATGACAAATAAGAAAAGACTTGTCCTAGTTTTCTGGATGAAGCTGTGATGATTTTTTTTATCCGGTCGTGTGATCCCGGCATTAGAGGCCGTTACATCCCGGGAAGAGAGGATTTATCTAGAAAGTGTAAAATCTTTCCCTTCCCTGAATATTTCTGCCTCCGGTCACATCCCGTCTGCCGGTATAACGGGCTCCGCACCACAAAACTTGGGTTTTTCTAAGTCACTTTTTTTGCCTTTCTTTATTAATTTTTTTGTTCCAAATTCTTCAAAATGGTGCAAGAAAAACTATTCACACCCGATGAACTTTTCCACATTTTTTCACATTACAGCCACAAAAAAATGGATTTTATTGTTTGTTTTTTTTATAACAACACAAAGTAGCAAACGTCTGTGAAGTATAAAGGAAATTATACATGAATTTTTAAATATGTTAAGAAATTTAACTCTGAAAATTGTGATGTGCATTAGTATTCAGCCCCCTGAGTGAATATTTTGCAAGACAAACCTTTCACTACAATTGCTGCTCCCAGCCTCTTGGAGGATGTGTCTACCAGCTTTGCACATCTAGAGGTCACATTTTTGCCCTTTCTACTTTATAAAACAGCTCTATCTCAGGTAAATTGGATGAAGGTGTCTGTGAAGCAATTTCCAATTCTTATTCTTTTGCTTTTAAAAATTTCTATTATTCTATAAAGACCAAATTTGTGGAGTTTATGACTTATAGTTGTCCTGTGGACAGATTTTCCCTCTGAGCTCTGGATCTCTCCTGCTTTTCCATTGACCATAGGCCTCTTGGCTGCTTCTCTATAATTAGTGCTCTCCTTGCTTGGTATGTCAGTTTAGGTGGACGGCCATGTCTTTGTTTTGCAGTTGTGCTATATGTGACAACTCAGCATCTGAAGATTTGTTTGAGGGGTGAACTGTTCTTAATTAGGCCAGACCTTTTGTTTCTTTGATTGCCAAATCAAGAGAAGTTAGCCATTGTTTCATGTCAAAGTGACTGGAGCCCTATTGCCTGTTAAAAATGGATTGCGTCAGCCTCTTTGACTATGTCAATTAGAGGAATATTATGCAGTCGAATTGAACTGAACCAATGAGAGAACAGCCATCTCCCACCAATCCTGTAAGATACAATACTCTGAAATGAGAACTGAAGGGTATAAAAAAGGCTTTGCTCCTCTTTCCACATTCATTTTGCAGGACTTCAGCCTAAAATCCTCATTTTTAGCTGGAGGATCACAGATCTGCTTCACTGCTCAATGCTGAGCCCACAATTGTGCCTGAAGAACCCAGGTGAGAACAATTCAGTTGCCGGGCTACATATCTTGCTGTGCTCAGTCATCTTTCTAAGCTTGCCGCTATCTCCTCTCAATGGGTGCTCATCAAAAGCGGGGTGCTGCTGGCTGGGATAGTTGGCCCAGGAAGCCCGGAAAGTCGCAAAGATTCCAATCCCTTGAGAGCCAAAAGATGGGTGAGACTCTGTCGTTTGTACCATCTTCTGTTCTTGCTGGAAATGTACGATACGTGTTTGCCTGTTGGTGAACCAGTAACATCCTACGAAGGTGTGGTTCACTCACCGTGTGTTGTCTGAGTAGTGTTCTACCCACAAAAAAAGAGTGCAAGTGTTCAGTGGGATGAGCCCTGGCCCGAGCAGTCTTTCTGAAGACAGCCAGGCCAGCGGACGACTGTACCCACTGACCCTTGTGTCTCCACACTATACTCCAGCTTAGTGTTTAGTGAGATGTTCAGAGCTTTTGCTATTTTTTTTATAACTGAACCCTGCTTTACTCTTTTCCACAACTTTATGCCTGACCTGTCTGGTGTGTTCCTTGGTTTTCAAGATGCTGTTTGATCCCTAATGTTCTGAAATAAAACGTGTGAAACCTTCACAAAACAGCTGTAGTTATACTGAGAATAAATTATACAGGTGATTGAATTTACTAATTATGTGACTTCTGAAGGCAATTGGTCACTCAGGGGCATCATACTACAAGGGGCTTAATACAAATGCACATCATAATATCCAGATTTATATTTTTAAATATTTAGAAAACCATGTATCATTTCCTTTACACTTCACAAATACTTGTTACTTAATGCTGGTATATCACATAATTGTATGACATAAGGCACTTCCACCATAAAAATCGTAGCTGGGGTGCTCTCATATTTCTCCTCACCATGTAGAATAATAATAATAGAAAAGAGGCACCCCCAGATGAAAGTGAAAAACTTGGAAAATGTATTAAACATTCAGTCTTAGTGCATCAGACGTTTCGGCCCAGAACATGGCCTTTGTCAATGACCAACAAATGAGTTATACCTTCAAGCCATAAAAATTCCTTGAGTAGGGAACATGTTCAAAGTGCTATTAGGTATGCACTTGTGAGATAAGGCTCTATTGAAAGCAGCATCCACCGCTATGTATTTATAAAGCACTAGATATGTGCTGTAAGATAGGGCTCTATTGAAAGCGGTATCCACCGCTGTGTATTTGTAAAGCGCTAGTGAGTTGGCACCATCTGTATGGAATCTATGAAGCAGCGGTATCCAAAATGAATACCCCAAGCTTGCTAACCTGTCCTCCTATTGCCGTCCTTCTATTCCTTTAATGGTCACTCGTCTCTGCACCCGCTCTAGTTCAGTTATGTCCTTCTCATTCACTGGAGCCAAACACTGTGCAGAATATTGTAAGTGTGGCCGCACTAGTGACTTGTATAGAGGCAAAACTGTTCTTGTCCGGAGCATCTGTGCCTCGTTCACTGCATCCTATTATATTATCTGCCTTGGCAGCAGCTTCCTGGCACTGGTTGGTTTTCTCGTTCACCCGCACACCCACGTCTTTTTCAGTGTCATTATTATGCAGTAATTTTGCGACGATTTAAAAAAATTGCAGTTTAAAAATCAGCCAAAAAAATCTGAAAAGCAAAAAACCTACAAACAATGGCAAACATACAGAAAACAAGCAAACAGATGAATATTATAAAATAGTCACGTGCCATACATGTCAAGTAAAAGACGCTTCTTAATATTATTGGATCAAGAATCTTCATTTTGGTTCCTGCAGCCCCAAAACCATGAATTGTCTTCTCCTTCATGCCATACATGTTAGCGTTATTTCTGCAGCCAGTGATCGGATATAAAGTCTCCAGTAATTATGTTACTATACAGGATTCTTTCTGATATCACATCGTCATCTTCTCCCCATTCAGGTCCCTACAATATCGGATCCTCTCAGTGGAGATCCTCTATATAAGAGCATTCTCCTGATTGCCCCATCAAAGATGGATAAGGACAGGGACAAGATGGCGGAGAGGATATTACACCTCACCCTAGAGATCCTCTTCCGGCTTACTGGAGAGGTGAGAGATTCTGATGACGTCACATTACATCATTCTTCTCTATGGGACTAACAGATGGACAGAACTGGAGAGGTGAGGACTCTGGAAATGTCTGGAGTGAGATTTATTACTGTGTCTCTCCATAACCAGGATTACACAGTAGTGAAGAAGACTTCTAGTGAGCGCTGTCAGGCCCCTGTGTCTGAGGGATGGGGAAGACCCCTGAGCCCAATCACGGGGCCTCCACCTCACCCCCCGATACATGAGGACATCAATGACCAGAAGATCCTAGAACTCCCCTACAAGATGATTGAGCTGCTGACTGGAGAGGTGACACTGCTGGGAATGCTGGGACATTATACAGTAACGCTATGAAGGGATCGGGGGTGACGGTATTATTGTATGTGTCAGGTTCCTATAAGGTGTCAGGACGTCACCGTCTATTTCTCCATGGAGGAGTGGGAGTATTTAGAAGGACACAAAGATCTGTACAAGGACGTCATGATGGAGGTTCCCCAGCCCCTCACATCACCAGGTAATAGACAGGACTAAATACACACGGCCTATAATTATCTGTATGTAAGCAATGAATTCAGTCCCTGTATGTGTCTCCTCCAGTTCTATCCAGTAAGAGGACAACACCAGAGAGATGTCCCCGTCCTCTTCTCCCACAGGACTGTAAACAAGAAGACCCCGATGTTCCTCAGGATGTGTTTCCTCCAGCTCTATCCAGTAAGAGATATCTACTCATGTACTTTCTGCACTAATTGTGTGTTTACATTTTTAGGTTTTCTGCTCTGGGGTTTTTTTAGCTGTATTTTCTTTGCTTCTGCTTCTTCTGCTGTTTGTTTCTAGTGCCTTCTCTATGTCAATATAAGGCTATGTGTCCACGTTGCTTTTTACCTGCTTTTTACCTGCTTTTTTGCTGCTTTTTCAACTGCAGCGTTTAATGCCAAAATGGATGTGTTGTGATTTTCAAGCATAGTCTATGGGAATTTGGGTTTCTTGTGCACACTATGTTGTTCAAAAAGGTGCCTTTTTGTGGCAGAAATTTGGGCAAAAACTCTGCTTTTCAAAGAAGCAACATGTCAATTGTTTTTGCCATTTGCGTTTTGAACTGCAAAGCAGAGTTTTTGACGAAAGTTCTGCAACAAAAAGGCAGCAGTTAGAACAGCATAGTGCGGACAAGAAACCCAAATTCCCATAGACTTTGCTTGAAAAGCAGAACACAACCATTTCGGCATTAAACGCTGCAGTTGAAAAGCAGCAAAAAAGCAGGTAAAAAGCAACGTGCGGACATAGCCTTAGAACAGCATAGTGCGGACAAGAAACCCAAATTCCCATAGACTATGCTTGAAAATCAGAACACATCCATTTTGGCATTAAACGCTGCAGTTGAAAAAGCAGCAAAAAAGCAGGTAAAAAGCAATGTGGACACATAGCCTTAAGGGAGCTCAAACACCTGCAGAGGGTTCATGAATACCCTGTTTCCCTGAAAATAAGACCTAGTTACAGTAAGGGACAGCGTCGGGAGGAGTCAAACTGCGCTATTTCTTAGGAACCCCATCAGTTGTATTCTAAGGTTGATTGTTTAACCCCTTCACGACCGCGGGCCGTAAAATTACGTCCTATTTTAACGAGACTTAACGACCAGGGACGTAATTTTACGGCCTAAACTTCATTTGATTGCCGTGGCCATAGCAACGGCTTTCAAATGATGTCCCCTGCTGTTTCTTACAGCAGGGGACCTTTGCTTGACCCCAGGGGGGGTGGCATCGCCACCCCCCATAGGCGATCGATGTGATTGGCTGTTCAAATCGGAACCGCCAATCACATTGATCACGCTGTTTTCGGCAAAAAAAAATGCCAAAAATAGCGTGATCTTGTAAAATCCAGCTAGGACCGGAGCTGCAGCAGCTCCGATCATTGGCTGGAAGCAAGCAGACACTGTGGCCCCCCCTGCAGCACTGATTGGAGCGATCGTGCGATGACGCGCAATCGCTCCAATCAGTGTGCAGTGGGACGGTCTGATCTGCCGGTGGCCGCCCTCCCCAGGCCTGTGCTGGTCTGGGGACCCTCCCCCAACATGTCTGCAGCGTGCAGCACTGGCTGGTACTAGTGGTACCACGCCACTGCTGCTGCTGCCGCTGCTGTCACGTCGCAGGAGCGGTGAGTATTGTGCTCACCTTGCAGCCCCTGCGCGTGCCCCCCTGCGATCTTCCCCCCCCCCCCCGACATCCCGATCTGCCCCCCCGACATCCCGATCTGCCCCCCTGACATCCCGATCTGCCCCCCTGACATCCCGATCTGCCCCCCCCGACATCCCGATCTGCCCCCCGCCATCTCTATTCTGCAGCTCCTCCGGTATCCCTCCTCCCCTGCTCTCTTGCAGCCCCTGCGCGCTCTTGTGATTTGCTCCTGCGCGCTCCCGTAATGGCCCCTGCCCGTGCCCCCCTGCGATCTGCCCCCCGCCATCCCGATCTGCCCCCCCGCCATCCCGATCTGCCCCCCCACATCCCGATCTGTCCTCCGACATCCCGATCTGCCCCCCCGACATCCCGATCTGCCCCCCGCCATCTCTATTCTGCAGCTCCTCCGGTATCCCTCCTCCCCTGCTTTCTTGCAGCCCCTGCGCGCTCTTGTGATTTGCTCCTGCGCGCTCCCGTAATGGCCCCTGCCCGTGCCCCCCTGCGATCTGCCCCCCGCCATCCCGATCTGCCCCCCCGCCATCCCGATCTGCCCCCCCACATCCCGATCTGTCCTCCGACATCCCGATCTGCCCCCCCAGACATCCCGGTCTGCCCCCAGACATCCCGGTCTGCCCCCAGACATCCCGATCTGCCCCCAGCATTCCCGATCTGCCCCCAGCATTCCCGATCTGCCCCCAGCATTCCCGATCTGCCCCCCAGCATTCCCGATCTGCCCCCCAGCATTCCCGATCTGCCCCCCGACATCCCGGTCTGCCCCCAGACATCCCAGTCTGCCGGCCTCCCCCGTGATCTCTATTCTGCATCTCCTCTGCTGTCCCCCTCCCCCTCTGCTGTCCCCCTCCCCCTCTGCTGTCCCCCTCTGCTGTCCCTCTCCCCCTCTGCTCTCCCCCTCCCCCTCTGCTGTCCCCCCGACGTCCTCTTACCTGTCTTCACCGGCCATCACATCTGCCTCCATCGCTGGGTCCTTCTTCCTGGGTCTTCTGCTGAGCTGTCCAACTTCCTGCCTGCTGGCTGCTGCAAAGCTGTTCCTCATGCAAATCCTCTGGGTAATGTGAGTATAACTTTTTTTTTTCTTTTTTTCCTCTATCCCCTGTCAATTCTTACACCTCATGCGTCCGTGCGTCCCGCCGAGCGCTGATCAGGGATGCAGATAACGTATCTGCATCCGTGGTCAGTTTTCGGCGGGACTTTTTTTCCCGTATTCCCGACGCTTTTTGTATTGCATCTGTCCGTGCGTCCCGCCGAGCGCTGATCAGGGATGCACATAACGGATCGGCATCCCTGCTCAATTTTTGGCGTGACAAAAAGCATCGGGGATACGGAAAAAAAAGTCACGGAAAAAAAAGTCACGCCAAAAATTGAGCAGGGATGCCGATCCGTTATGTGCATCCCTGATCAGCGCTCGGCGGGACGCACGGACTGATGCAATACAAAAAGCGTCGGGGATACGGAAAAAAAAGTATCGCATCTGTCCGTGCGTCCCGCTGAGCGCGGATCAACATCCCTGCTCAATTTTTGGCGTGATTTTTTTTTTTTTTTTTCGTATCCCCAGCGCTTTTTGTATCTCATCCGACCGTGCCTCCTGCAGCGGCCGATCAGTGCACCGCGTCTGTGCGTTTGAAAAGTCAAATGGCGTTCCTTGTCTTCTGAGCCTCGCCATGCGCCCAAACAATTGATTTCCACCACATGTGAGGTATCTGCGTACTCGGGAAAAATTGCACCATACGTTTTATGGTGCATTTTTTCCTGATACCGTTGTAAAAGGAGAAAAAAAAAATACCTTGTTGCTGCAAAATTTTTTTTTAAAAAAAAATAAATAATTTTCACGGTTCAACGTTATGAACTTTCAGTGGAGCCCCTGGGGGTACAAGGGGCTCACTAAACATCTAGATAAATTCCTTGAGGGGTCTAGTTCCAAAATGGGGTAATTTGTGGGGGAGCTCCACTGTTTAGGCACCATGGGGGGGGGGTCTCAAAACGTGACATGGCGTCCGCTAATGATTCCAATCAATTTTGCTGTCAAATGGTGCCCTTCTCTTCTGAGCCCCGCCATGCGCCCAACAATTACTTTCCACCACATATGAGGTATCTGCGTACTCAGGAGAAAATGGACAATACATTTTATGTTGCATTTTTTCCCCGATACCCTTGTGATAAAAAAAGCTACCTAGTTGAAGCAACAGTTTTGTGGTAAAAAAATGTTTTTTTCTTTTCACGGCTCAACGTTATAAACTTCTGTGAAGCCCCCAGGTGTTCAAAGTGCTCATCAAACATCTAGAAAAAATATTTGAGGGCTCTAATTTCCAAAATGGGGTCACTTGTGGGGGAGCTCCATTGTTTAGGCACCTCAGGGGGTCTTCAAACCTGACATGGCGTCCGCTAATGAGTGCAGCTAATTTTGCATTCAAATGGCGCTCCTTGCCTTCCGAGCACTGCCGTGTGTCCAAACATTTGATTTCAACCACATATGAGGTATCTGCGTACTCAGGAGAAAATGGACAATACATTTTATGTTGCATTTTTTCCCGATACCCTTGAGAAAAAAAAGCTACCTAGTTGAAGCAACAGTTTTGTGGTAAAAAATTTTTTTTTTCTTTTCACGGCTCAACGTTATAAACTTCTGTGAAGCCCCCAGGTGTTCAAAGTGCTCATCAAACATCTAGAAAAAATATTTGAGGGCTCTAGTTTCCAAAATGGGGTCACTTGTGGGGGAGCTCCATTGTTTAGGCACCTCAGGGGGTCTTCAAACCCGACATGGCGTCCGCTAATTAGTGCAGCTAATTTTGCGTTCAAAAATTCAAATGGCGCTCCTTGCCTTCCGAGCACTGCCGTGTGTCCAAACATTTGATTTCCACCACATATGAGGTATCTGCGTACTCAGGAGAAAATGGACAATACATTTTATGTTGCATTTTTTCCCGATACCCTTGTGAAAAAAAAAGCTACCTAGTTGAAGCAACAGTTTTGTGGTAAAAAAAATTTTTTTTCTTTTCACGGCTCAACGTTATAAACTTCTGTGAAGCCCCCAGGTGTTCAAAGTGCTCATCAAACATCTAGAAAAAATATTTGAGGGCTCTAGTTTCCAAAATGGGGTCACTTGTGGGGGAGCTCCATTGTTTAGGCACCTCAGGGGGTCTTCAAACCCGACATGGCGTCCGCTAATGAGTGCAGCTAATTTTGTGTTCAAAAATTCAAATGGCGCTCCTTGCCTTTCGACCTCTGCCGTGTGTCCAAACATTTGATTTCCACCACATATGAGGTATCTGCGTACTCAGGAGAAAATGCATAATAAATTGTAGGGTGCACTTTCTCTTTTCTCCCTTGTAAAAATGAAAATTTTATGGCTAAAGTAACATTTTTGTGTTAAAAAGTAAAATTTTCATTTTTTCCTTCCACATTGCTTTGGTTCCTGTGACGCACCTAAAGGGTTAATAAACTTCTTGGATGTGGTTTTGAGCAGTATGAGGGGTGCAGTTTTTAGAATGGGGTCACTTTTGGGTATTTTCTGTCACCTCGGCCTCTCAAAGTCACTTCAAATGTGATGTGGTCCCTAAAAAAAATATTTTGTAAATTTTGTTGGAAAAATTAGAAATTGCTGATGAACTTTGACCCCTTCTAACTTCCTAACGAAAAAAAAAATTCTTTCGAAAATTGCGCTGGTGTAAAGTTGACAAGTGGGAAATGTTATTTAGTAACTATTTTGTGTGACATATCTCTCAGATTTATGGCCATAAATTTTCAAAGTTTGAAAATTGCGAAATTTTCCAAATTTTCGCACAATTTCCTAAATTTTCACAAATAAACGCAAAAAATATCGGCCTAAATTTACCACTGACATGAAGTACAATATGTGACGAAAAAACAATCTCAGAATTGCCAGGATCCGTTGAAGCGTTCCAGAGTTATAACCTGTCAAAATGACACTGGTCAGAATTGCAAAAAATGGCCCGGTCATTAGGGTGTTTTAGTGGCCGGGGGTGAAGGGGTTAAAGGGAACCAAACATCAGCATTTTCCTATATAAGGTTCAGCCAGTGCAGTACTGGCACTATCAGGCACATTGTGTCCATACCATTAGGGGGCTGCTCGGGTGTTTAGGCAGTGAAATTCAACTTTATAAAGTTTGAAAATTCATGCACTTTTTGATTGACGTGTGCACCTCGCTGTTAATGTTCAAGCGGGTTATGCACATGTATTCCTGCCCCCGCCGCCTGTTCCTCCCTCTCACTGGCCGTATGTAAATTTCTAATCTTCAGTTACACGCCGTCGGAGTTAGCGCCTGCGCATAGCGCTCATCTCCGGCGCCATGTTTCTGAAGCCCACAGTATTATGGTGCATGAGAGGGCGGTGCATGAGAGGGCGGCACATGCGCCCTCGCTTCTTCAGATCTGTTGTGACCGCGGGAGCGCGCGTGGTCACAACAGGACTGGAGAACAGCTGATCTTACCCTGATTAGCTGTAGCAGACGTCTCCTACGATATAATCTTCTGCAGCTAATCGGTAAGATCAGCTGTTCTCCAGTCCTGTTGTGACCGCGCGCGCTCCCGCGGTCACAACAGGTCTGAAGAAGCGAGGGCGCATGCACCGCCCTCTCATGCACCGCCCTCTCATGCACCATAATACTGTGGGCTTCAGAAACATGGCGCTGGAGATGAGCGCTATGCGCAGGCGCTAATTCCGACGCCATGTAACTGAAGATTAGAAATTTACATAGGGCCAGTGAGAGGGAGGAACAGGCGGCGTGGGGGGGCGGGGATACACGTGCATAACCCGCCAGGACATTAGCAGCGAGGTGCACAAGTCAATCAAAAAGTGCATGAATTTTCAAACTTTATAAAGTTGAATTTCACCGCCTAAACACCCGAGCTGCCCACTTATGGTATGTACACAATGTGTCTGATAGTGCCAGTACTGCACTGGCTGCACCTTATATAGGAAAATGCTGATGTTTGGTTCCCTTTAAGGACCTTTGATGATGTTGCGGGCGGGGAATTGACCTTCAGCAGGGGGGCTGCTCGAGACGCTCGGATCCGGGTGGTTGCTGTGGCTCAAGTGGCAGCCAGACCCGGTCGCGCGCAGCCGTCCGTCGCCCGCAAGTGAAAAGGGGGTAGTTATTATACAGGGGAGGTTTGTCAGTGACGCCACCCTTGGGTTGTGGTGATGATTGGTGACACCGCCGCTGCCTTGTTATGGGATGTTCAGGGCTGATGGAACGGGGCAGCAGGATGGTATCCCCTCCACGGGTAGGGGAGGTGTTGTTTCGGGGCCCAGGTGTTGGTGGGATGGAGTGATGGGGCACAGTCTGCAGGGTTGGACCGAATGATACCGGTGTACTCACTGTTTGAATAAAGACACACAGAGTCCAGATAGTAAACCAACTGCCGGTAACCGGTAGCCTCCGGAGGGGTGTGCTTGGGTCCTGCACACTGGTTGACAGAACAGGGGCCCTTCCTCCTGCGCTTTTGGTTTGTGTCTTGTGTGTTGACTAGTCCGCATGAAATGAGTAAGTCCACTCCCTTTGTCTTTTCTGTGGGAGCTGTGGCCCACGAGAACTGACCCGTGGGATCTTTTTTTTTTTTTTAAATCAGATACTTTTTTATTAAAACAGAATACATACAACAGAATAACAAATCGGCATCCAAATTAAATTTATCACATCTATTACCCCTTTAACTCCCCCTCCCGCCCCCTCCCCCACCCCGGCAGCAACACTTCTCCCCAATACTACATCCCATTTAGTACACACTTAGGATACCCTTCAACTGTAGTATAGCAACCATCCCGTTGTGCAAGAGGAACAACTAGTAACACAAATAAAACAAAACATACACATCAGAGGTCTCAGACGGCTATCCCGGTCCCAGACCAGTTTATTGGTCCATCACTCGTCTTATTCGCATTGCAGCCAAGGAGACCATAGCTTCTCAAACATTTTAACATTCCCCCTTCTTTCATACACTCCCCGTTCCAGCTGAAGAATACATTTCACCCTTTTAATGTACTCTCCCCTGGTCGGGGGGTCTTTTTTAATCCAGGACCTGGCGATTAGCTTTCTTGCCGCATATAGCAGCCTAGCAATGACAATTTTCATAGTATTTTCCACCCCAAGCTCCTCAACATATCCCAATAGGCATATCACTGGTTCCCTGGGGAGGACACACCCATATGTTCTTCCTATCTTGTGGATAACCTTAGTCCAAAAGGAGACCAGTCTCGGACAAGACCACATCATGTGAAAAATACCTGCGTCAGGTCCCTGACACCTTGGACACTCCGAATTCCTTTTCAACCCCATTTTAAACATCAGTAAAGGAGACCTATATACCCGGTGAATCACGTATAGGTGAGACAGTCTGGCCGGTTCGCTCATGGAAAGTTTAGGGACATACGCCAGGATACTCTCCCACACCTCCTCCGTTATCGGCACAACTTCCTCCTCCCATTTAGATTTAGTTTTAATTGGGTATTCTAACAGAAAGGTATGTAGTATATCTTTATACGTGCCAGAAATGATCCCTTTAGTGCTTCCTCCGCCCTTACACACATACTCCAGTACCAGGTCAGTCTGTATGGCCACACTTTGTTTAGCCGCTTGGGCTGCAATCGCATGTTTTAATTGTCTGTAGTGGAGCCAGCCGGACGGCGGTAACTGAAACTCACTCTGTAACTGCGGGAACGACTTCACAATTCCTCCGTCCAATATCTGATGCATGTATATTACACCCCTGCGTCTCCACTCCTCAATATTCCCCATTTTCTGAATCTCCGGGAGATTACTGTTATCCCAGATAGGTGTAAACTTAGTTACCCGGGTCACCCCTCTCACCCTTTTCAGCCTATCCCAGGTCTTATTTATAAGTGCCATTGTAGGAGATGTTCTACCCAGGAGCCCCACCGCACCATCCTCTAGTCCCATTACCAATGGACTTCTACCCACTATGTATTCCAGTACTTCTTTAATGCCCCCATCTTTCTCTCGATCAGACCAACCCCTGAGGTGTTGACATTGCGCCGCTATATAATACAATTCCGGATTTGGGATTGCTAGACCCCCCTCATCCTTCGGCCTTTGTAAAGTCTCTAATCGCACCCTAGGCTGCTTTTTACCGCACACCAGGTCCCTAAACAGCGAGTTTATCCCTTTAAATCTTTTCCTTGAAATACAAACAGGGGCATTGTGCAGTATGTATAGGAGTTTAGGCATTACTACCATCTTTAGCAAATTAACCCTTCCAACAACTGACAAATGTAGCTTGTTCCAGGCATCCACCTTGGCTCTCAATTTTTTAAGGAGAGGCCATAAGTTCACCTGTATGTATTTTTCTACTGGCAGAGATATCTGGATACCTAGATATTTAAATTCGTCCACATTCTTCAATTTGTTAGCCCCAGTATCCTCATTTGTCCAGGCTACTTCCCCATCCACTTTAAAGAGGCTCGATTTAGACCAATTAATGGTCAGTCCCGAAACTTCTCCAAATTTCTCTATTATCTGCATGGCATGATCCAATGAGGCTGATGGATCCCCCAAGAAAAGTAATAAATCGTCAGCATAAAGAGCTATTTTCTCCTCTAAATGCCCATACTTAAATCCATGGATCTCCTTTGTTTTCCTAATGGCCGCCGCCAGAGGCTCTATTGCAATAGAAAATAGGAGCGGCGATAGTGGGCAGCCCTGCCTCGTTCCCCGGTGCAACTCAAACGCTGAGGAGATCATACCGTTAACTCTAACTTTAGCAGTAGGCCTATTATACAACAGCTGCACCCACTTTACAAACCTTGGGCCAAAACCCATATGCTGCAACACTTTCCACAGATACCCCCACTCAACACTATCGAACGCTTTCTGGGCATCTAGCGAAGCGATCACCCTCCGGCCAGGGTTGTCAGGCGGCAACTGTAGATTAAGGTACAATCTCCTGATATTAGCAGCTGTCGACCTATTGGCCATGAACCCTGATTGGTCCATATGTATTAGGTTAGATATAACTCCAGTCAGCCGGTTTGACAACACCTTAGCTAGAAGCTTCACGTCCGCTGTTAATAACGAGATGGGTCTATATGAGTCTGGAAGCCTCGGATTTTTATCCTCCTTAGGAATTACTACTATTATTGCTTCTCTCATAGATTCAGGCAATACACCTTCCCCCTCCGCCACCTCAAAGACTTTCAATAGTTTGGGTAATAGGATTTCTTCTAACTGTTTATAAATTTCAACTGGTAGCCCGTCTGCTCCCGGTGCCTTGTCATTGCTCATGCCATGCAGAGCGCCCTCCAGTTCATAAAAAAAATATAGGTGACTCCAGTTTATCTCTATCCGCCACAGACAACACCGGAAGCTCACCTCTCTCAAGAAATGAGTCCACCTCTTCCACCCTCATCTCTCCAATAGAAGAATATAGCGTGCGATAGAAATCTTTAAAGACCCCAAGGATCTCCTCAACCTCAGTGACCTGTGTCCCCTCCACCGTGTCCATACCATGCACAAATGAACTACTCCTTTGAGCTGCAGCTATGACCGATAATAGATGACCAACTTTTTCCCCCTCCTCATAAAAATGCAATTTTTGGAATGCCTGCTTCCTTATCGCCTTCTCCAAAAGCATCTTATTAACCTGTTCATGCGCCTGCCTAAGATTTTGCTTCGCGTCCATAGTAGTACTCCGGATTGCTTCCAGCTCTGCCTTATCTAAGGCCTCCAGGCTATCTTTCTCATCCTGCCTCGTCTGTGTTTTACGTTTACAGATATCCCTGAACAGGAGCCCCCTGAGGTATGCCTTCATCGCATCCCATACCACCAGCGGACCAGTGCTACCCTCGTTGTGGATAAAGAAATCCCCAAGATCCCGTTCTATATTCCCCATATTAATATGACGGATCCATGCTGGATGAAGCTTCCACTCTCCCCTCCTTCCCCCTGTCAGGGTCCCCCGTCGTATGGATACTAGAATTGGGCTATGATCTGAAATCACTCTTGTCAGATATTGCACGTCGCTTATCATTGCATCCATCAGATCACTAGCTAGAGCCATGTCAATGCGGGACAGAGTGTTATGCGAAGCCGAATAACAAGAGAAGCAGGATATCCTCCCATTCCTCACTCGCCAGGCATCCACCATTCCAAGTTCCCCAATAAGAGTGCCAAACGAAGTCATACAACTATCCTGGATACCTGGAGGTCTACTACTCCTATCCCAGTACAGGTCTATCACATTATTGAAGTCCCCCACCAGTAAAAAAGGGATTACTCCCCCCTTCTCAGAGAACTCCCTTATCTCCCTTAGTTTGGTGCACTTATATGGAGGTGGTATATATATTGCAGCTATACACATGAGTCTGCCAAATATTTTACACTTGACGGCCAGACACTGTCCCTCTTTATCCACATACACTTCTATCTCTTCATATTGCACAGAGTTATGGATCAGCAGTGATACACCCCTTGCATAGTTGGAAAAGGTGGAGTGATAGGCCTTCTGCACCCATCTCCTATTTAAAACATGTGTTGTCTCCTTTGTTAGATGCGTTTCTAGTAGACATATTACTGACGGGTTCTGGTCTTGAACATATTTAATTATTGCCGCTCTCCTAGACCTATCTGATAACCCTCTAATATTCCAACTCAACACCTTAATTCTATCCCCCATTATCCCACCCAGTAAAACCATCAAACCTTGTAGTATCTCCCCATGCTGCCTCTACCCTACCCCTTTCCCCCCTCCCCCCCTGCTCCCCTCCCCTCCTACTCCCCACCACTTCGTGTTTTCGAGTACTCCCGTGAAGCATCGGGTTTTCCAAACCTGGTCCATAATCCCTACTAAATTCCCCCCTACCTCCCTCGCCTTCCCCTCTTAGACACATTTTAAAACTCGTCCCTTTTCCAACAATTCTCCACTCCCCCCTTTCTATGTATAATCATATTCCACTCAACCAATATAACAGTAAAATGGCGAACAGTAATTAAACTGGAATCTCAAATTGTAAATACCACCACCGCGCCTAATTAGGCAGTCCCCATGTCCTGCGAAGCTCACATCAAACCCTTCGCATTGCCCCTGCATACTACCTCAATCCCAAAGGGAAGGAGAAAAAAAAAGAAAAAACAAGAAGGGTCCCCTGTAAGCTCCTAAGGATGTCGTAGAGCCTCAGCCGGCCGTCTCCAACACACTGCAGATTCAGACAGTCAGCTCATTCCTTCAAACGGATCCGCTTTTCGTTTGCGTCCAACCACTGCATGGCTTCCTCTGGAGTTGTAAAAAAGTGCACCCGCTCCAACGCCGTCACTCTTAGCTTTGCCGGGAACATCATTGAGTATTGCACCCCCATCTCTCGCAGGCGCATCTTTACTCCTGTAAAAGTCATACGTAGCTTTTGAACAGAAATGGAGTAGTCCGGGTATATGGAAATTCTCTGGCCGTCAATCATAAGATCCTCCATGTCTCTTGCCTTTCGCAGTATAGTGTCCCTGTCTCTGTAGTTGAGGAGCTTGGCTAGCATAGTGCGAGGGCCCCTGCCTGCTGGTTGTGGCTGCATCGGGACTCTGTGTGCACGTTCCACGGCATAGAGCTTGGATAAGACATTAGCACCCATTTTCCCCCTGAGCCAGTCTTCTACATATTCAGTGGGGTTTCTTCCTTCCGCTTTCTCAGGGATGCCGACAATTCGGATGTTATTTCTTCTAGAGCGGTTCTCTAAATCATCATTTTTTGCCATGATTTCAGCTATCTGCTGTGCAAATGTTTTTTCAGACTTTTGTAGTTTTGTAATATGATCCTCTGTTATCCCCACTCTCTCCTCTACAGCCGTTGTTCTCAGATCGGCTTTCTTGAGGTCTTTCTTGATGTCAGCAACCTCTGCCTGTAATCCCTTAACTTGCTTCGTCAGGGTAGTAAGAGCTTCTTTACAAAAAGACACCACTGCAAAAATGTCCTTTAAAGTGGGGTTTTCTGGAGCCTCCTGTGCACTATGTGCTTTCTCTACTTCTCCTGTCTTATCTTGCTGCTTTTCACCATCCCCCATCTCATCAGAGCTGGCATTGTCTTCTCCCTCCTCCATCTCACCTCTGTTATCTGTATGCTGAAGTGATTTCTCTGAAGTCCAGGCAAATTTCTCCAGCCTTGCCGCGACCTGCATCCTCTCCTGACAGGCTGCATTAACTTTCTCAGCTTCCTGCCTTATCATGGCACCATCTTGAGAGCTGGGGACTTTCCCGCCTCCATTATCTTTTTGCCTGTGACGGACCATGGCACTCTGCATCCACCAGACTCACCCCAGATAAGTCCTCACCACCTTATCTTCCTGACAGCCGGCTGAGGCAGTGATAACAAACAGCGGTATTCAGGGATTTATCAAGGGAGTCTGCACGACCCGTGGGATCTTAACAGGCACTTGCAAATGCCCTATCCCCCTCGTTGGACTTACCCTCTCGCTCTATCTGGGCTGCCGGTGGGAAAAGACTTGAAATCTTGTCCCCTGCTGGTTAATTAGAAAGGTGCTTGAAGCTGTCCTCGCCCTAGGGTCCAGGCACCCCGACTGTGCACAGCCTCCAGACTGGATTCCCGCTATCGGCACTGGCGGGCTACATCCCTGCCCTGGTCCACTTAAAGTCTCCCGCGACTGGATCTCCGTCGCATGTGGCCCTGCTTTGCCGTCTGCCACCTAGTCAGGTTAAGTAGTCCGGGGCTCCAACCCCTGATCACCACTTCACCGTCCTCTCACTTCAACTGTCTAGCACTGTTCTGTGTGTTTCCCTCCCCTGACACCTCAGAACCCCTAGGTGGGTGTCACCATCTGCCTGGCCCCGCCCACTGTTGTGTCCCTATTGTCCTGGGTGGTGACTAGGGTTTGATGGCTGGTGTTGGATACCTGTGTGTGGGGTTTTGTGTTAGAAGGCCAAGGAGGAGGGAGTCCTGCACCTTGAAGATGGATGCAGTCTTCTGTGACAACCTGATTTTGTCAGGGCGTCACAATTACTATAAAAAGTCATGTGATATTGAGAGTGTGCCATGCGGCCAGACATATGCAAAAATAGGACTGCACAGCACGCACCTGGTGCTTTTCAGTCCCGTCTCCTTGTCCACAGGCTATATATTCCAAGCAGCATGTGCTTGGGCCTATCCCGCCCACAACCATGAATTAGTCATGGAGACGGGACTGAAAAGCACCAGGTACGTGCTGTGCAGTCCTATTTTTGCATATGTGAGGCCGCATGGCACACTCTCTAAATAAAGATATTTTAGTGTAGGACTGCCTCAGGAGATTTGCTGTGACGTGGCGAGGTAGCTCGAAAAATTGCAATTTTTTGCCAAAAATCTCATTTTTCAATAGTACAGGTTGGAATGTTGGTACTGTGCACACTTTGCAAAACATAATATTCTGAGTAGAGGTTGTTGTTGTGGTGTTAACCCTTGTTATATTTTTGTTACTGCCTTCCTGCTCTTGCTTTTCTCATTAGTCTCTCACTGTTTATTTCTGTGAGTTTGCAAATTGTCTCGTCTGTCTTAATCTGTGTTTCCATCATACTTCTGCCAATCACACGCCAGGGTGTATGCTATCCAAAATTATATGCCTCTGTCGTTGCCAGAATCGGGAGGAATGCTGTGTGACGGTATCCACACGACCGCCTTGGTCAACCAATATATCGCTGAACGATGTTGCGTCGTTTGTGAGATGGGTACGTGTGACCATTACAAAACGACCTATGAGCGATCTCAGCAAATCGTAGCAACGATCTGGGCGTGTCACATCGCTAACGAGATCGCTAACAATATCATTGTGTGTAAAGTGGCCTTTAGATGTCGAAATTGGACAACAGATTCAGAATACATTTTTTCCTAATTTAATTTCTGATGTTATGGTTTAAAAAAAATAAATGTACTTTCAAGATAATATCATTAAAAAAATAATAACATTGCATTTATTTTTAGCAGATGGCTGTATTGGGAGTTCAGATGGAAATCTAATATCTTCAGAATTTATAACAGATGATGAAAGTATCACACGTGATACATATGAAGAGCAAGTCCAACAGAATTGTAAGCAAAATACAAGATACAGAAGGGATGTGGAACATGAAACGGCTTCCACAGGAGAGAAGCCATTTTCATGTTCAAAGTGTGGGAAATGTTTTATTAAGAAATCAAACTTTGTTAGACATCAGAAAATTCACACAGGAGAGAAGCCATTTTCATGTTCAGAGTGTGGGAAATGTTTTATTCAGAAAACAGCTCTTGCTAGGCATCAAAGATCTCATACAGGGGAGAAGCCATTTTCATGCTTGGAATGTGGGAAATGTTTTATTCAGAAAACTGCTTTTGTTTCGCATCAAAGATCTCATACAGGGGACAAGCCATTTTCATGCTTGGAATGTGGGAAATGTTTTACTCGGAAATCAAATCTTGTTAGTCATCAAAGATCTCACACAGGGGAGAAGCCATTTTCATGTTCAGAGTGTGGGAAATGTTTTATTCAGAAATCAGATCTTGTTAGTCATCAAAGATCTCACACAGGGGAGAAGCCATTTTCATGTTCTGAGTGTGGTAAATATTTTATTAAGAAGTCAAACCTTGTTAGACATCAAAAAATTCACACAGGGGAGAAGCCATTTTCATGTTCAGAGTGTGGGAAATGTTTTGTTCAGAAATCAGATCTTGTTAGTCATCAAAGATCTCACACAGGGGAGAAGCCATTTTCATGTTCAGAGTGTAGGAAATGTTTTATTCAGATGTCAGACCTTGTTAGACATCAAAAAATTCACACAGGGGAGAAGCCATTTTCATGTTCAGAGTGTGGGAAATGTTTTATTCAGAAATCAGATCTTGTTAGTCATCAAAGATCTCACACAGGGGAGAAGCCATTTTTATGTTCAGAGTGTGGGAAATGTTTTATTCGGAAATCAGATCTTGTTAGTCATCAAAGATCTCATACAGGGGAGAATCCATTTTCATAAGTGTTTTACTAGGAAATCAACTCTTGTTGACCATGGAAAACTTCACACAGGTGATAAACCATTTTTATTTTCTGAATGTGGAAAATGTTATTCTCAGAAATCAGATTTCGTTAAACATCTGAAAAGGCTACACAGGGAAGGAACTTTTTTCATGTTGTGAACATTTGAAATGTTTAACTGGTAATCAAGTCTTGTCAACCATGAGAAAACCCACACAGTAGAGGAGCCATTATTGCATTCAGAATTTGGCAAATGTTTTTATCATAAGGCTATGTGTCCACGGTAGAATGTTGCTGCGGATTTTTCTGCATGAAAATCCGCGACTTTCCCGGCAAATCCGCACCTTTTCAAAGGTGCGGATTTGCCACGGATTTACCGCGGATTTACCGCGGAATTGCCGCGGATTTTGGTGCGGATTTTTTTTTTTTCCCAATTCTATAGCCAAAATCTGGATCAAAATCCGCAACAATAATTGACATGTTGCAGATTTTTCCGGATCAAAATCCGCGGCAAATCCACCGCGGAAAAATCCGCAGCATGGGCACAGCATTTCCAAAATGCCATAGAAATGGCTGGGAAGTGCCGGTGCTGCAGATTTTCGGAAAATCCGCGGCTTTTCCGCGCGAAATCCGCGGCAAAATCTGCGCATTTTCCGCAGCGTGGACACATGGCCTTAATCATGTCTTGTTGTCAGATGAGTCACATGGGAGAAGGCATCATGGTGTACCGTGAGTCAAAGGGTTTTATCCAAAAATCAATTGCTCAAGTAATCATTGGTCAGGGAAAGCACCATTTTCTTTCTTTTTAAGCTTACTGTATTATTATGACTATAAGACGCACCTAGGTTTTAGAGGAGGAAAATAGGAAAAAATTGAAGCAAAAAATGTAGTCATGATGCACTGTTATGGGGGATGGGGGAATCTGCTGCTGACATGGTTATGGGAGTAATATCTCCCCAATTCTGTACTAATGTCCCCCATTTTGGGCCCCTTTTAGTTAAGTGTTTCTTTCATCCTGGTGTATATGTCTTTCCTTCTGGTATATACTATATGTTCCCCATCTTTGTCCCATCCTGGTATACATGATCTTCATCCTGGTATATATGGCTTTCACCTTGGTATATATGGCCCTCATCCTGATATATATAGCCAAATCCTTGTATATATGGCATTCATCGTGGGCCCATCCTGGTATATACAGTTAGGTCCAGAAATATTTGGACAGTGACACAAGTTTTGTTATTTTAGCTGTTTACAAAAACATGTTCAGAAATACAATTATATATATAATATGGGCTGAAAGTGCACACTCCCAGCTGCAATATGAGAGTTTTCACATCCAAATCGGAGAAAGGGTTTAGGAATCATAGCTCTGTAATGCATAGCCTCCTCTTTTTAAAGGGACCAAAAGTAATTGGACAAGGGACTCTAAGGGCTGCAATTAACTCTGAAGGCGTCTCCCTCGTTAACCTGTAATCAATGAAGTAGTTAAAAGGTCTGGGGTTGATTACAGGTGTGTGGTTTTGCATTTGGAAGCTGTTGCTGTGACCAGACGACATGCGGTCTAAGGAACTCTCAATTGAGGTGAAGCAGAACATCCTGAGGCTGAAAAAAAAGAAAAAATCCATCAGAGAGATAGCAGACATGCTTGGAGTAGCAAAATCAACAGTCGGGTACATTCTGAGAAAAAAGGAATTGACTGGTGAGTTTGGGAACTCAAAAAGGCCTGGGCGTCCACGGATGACAACAGTGGTGGATGATCGCCACATACTTTCTTTGGTGAAGAAGAACCCGTTCACAACATAAACTGAAGTCCAGAACACTCTCAGTGAAGTAGGTGTATCTGTCTCTAAGTCAACAGTAAAGAGAAGACTCCATGAAAGTAAATGCAAAGGGTTCACATCTAGATGCAAACCATTCATCAATTCCAAAAATAGACAGGCCAGAGTTAAATTTGCTGAAAAACACCTCATGAAGCCAGCTCAGTTCTGGAAAAGTATTCTATGGACAGATGAGACAAAGATCAACCTGTACCAGAATGATGGGAAGAAAAAAGTTTGGAGAAGAAAGGGAACGGCACATGATCCAAGGCACACCACATCCTCTGTAAAACATGATGGAGGCAACGTGATGGCATGGGCATGCATGGCTTTCAATGGCACTGGGTCACTTGTGTTTATTGATGACATAACAGCAGACAAGAGTAGCCGGATGAATTCTGAAGTGTACCGGGATATACTTTCAGCCCAGATTCAGCCAAATGCTGCAAAGTTGATCGGACGGCGCTTCATAGTACAGATGGACAATGACCCCAAGCATACTGTCACGCTCCCCGGGTCCCCTGCGCTGCCCTCCGGCTCACCTGTCACGCTCCCCGGCTCCCCTGCCTCGCTTCCCGGTTCCTCGGTCCGGTCACCGCCGCTCCCCGCTCTCCAGCATCCATTGCCGGCACGTCCCCGGCGTCCTGGTCCCCGCTCCCGGCGCCCGTCGGCTTCTCAGCCCCAGCCCGGCCCTGCTGCTTCCTCCTCGCAGCTTCCTGCTCTGGCTTCTGGCACTCGGGCCGCGCGCATGCGCATTAGGGCGCGCGGTCATTGACCCTTTCTTAAAGGGCCAGCGTCCATTAACAGGAAATGATGCAAACAGGTACAGGGTATAAAGGGGTTTAATGTCCAAGGGGGCGGGGCCTGATCTTCGTGTTTCTTAAGCTAGGAGTCAGGTCTCCTGGTGTCTCTGTGATATACTCACCTATCTCTCTTGTAGAGCCGTGCCTGCCTCGCCATCCGGTCCTGCCGAATCCTGAACCACGAACGCTGTCCATCTGCCATCCTGACAGTCCGTACCATCTCGGATCCCTGCGGTGACCCGTCATCTCGCTCCAAAGGTTCCGGACCCCGCCTGACATCTTCTCAGCTTCCGAACCTGAGCTCCGTCACCCGGACTACCATCAGTGACTCCGTGGTCCCAGGGACTTCTCCGTTATACTCTTGTGCACGGACTGTTCTGCTGTCTATAGTGCTCCAGCTACCGGACCCCTTACCACCATCTAGGAGTTCGGCCCAGTGGATCCACCTCCTGGGTCTGCCCGTCCACCTGGCCCTGACAGTAAGATCAGGCCATGGATCCCGCTGCAGCACTAGCAGCCGTACAGGAGGAACTCCAACGCCAGCGTGAAACTCAGACCCGCATGCTGCAATTCATGTCTTCTGTGGACGCCCGCCTGAACATGCTACAAGCGGCAGTTACGTCTTCAACATCCCGGGCTTCCACTAGTCAATCCACGGCTCCAGCTCCTGTGGCGACTTCTTCAGATACTTCCAGACTTCGTTTGGCCTCACCACCCCGGTACGCCGGAGACCCCAAGACCTGCAGGGGATTCTTAAACCAATGCTCCCTCCATTTCACGCAGCTGCCGCATTTGTTTGCCTCCGACCAAGCCAAGGTCGCCTTCATCATGTCCCATCTAGAGGGTGAGGCACTGGCGTAGATGAACCCCTTGTGGGAGAAGGGGGATCCTGTGACCACGAACATCCAAGAGTTCCTGCAGGCATTCCGTGGCACCTTTGATGAGCCCGGACGTGCCTCCGCGTCTGCTTCGTCTCTTCTCCGGTTACGTCAGGGGACTCTTACGGTGGGCCAATACGCAATCCGGTTTCGCACCCTGGCTTCGGAACTCGGCTGGAACAACGAGGCCCTAACCGCCGCTTTCTGGGAAGGACTCTCGGGGCGAATTAAAGATGAGCTGGCGGGTCGTGACGTACCGACCACCCTGGATGCCCTGATTGCCCTAGCGACTCGAGTGGACATTCGCTTTCAGGAGCGATCCAAGGAAGTGTCCCGTGAGAGACGTCCGGTACGGCATTCCTCTCCTCCGCAGAAGCCCTCCGTACTTCAGTCATCAACAGCTGGGGCCCCCGTCCACGAGCCCATGCAGATCGACCGAGTGCGGCAGTCTGAACAACGTCGAGCAGAGCGGCTCGCCAAGGGTCTCTGCTTTTACTGCGGAGAGGGCACACACCTGCTACGCTCCTGTCCAGAGAGGCCGGGAAACTCCAAAGCCTAGGGTTGGTAGGAGAGGCCACCCTAGGTGCTGGGACTCTCTCAGACCCGGTTACATGGACTGTGCAAGTGACAACGGGAGAGACGCGGTTCACGGCTGAGGCATACCTCGATTCCGGGGCAGCAGGCAATTTCATCCAGCAGGCCACGGTGGACAAGTACCAGGTGCCTGTTACTCCACTCGACAAGCCCCTAGTGATTGCCTCTGTGGATGGGAGACCCCTCTCTGACACCATCTCCTGGATCACCAGGCCGGTCGAACTGCGTATCGGTGCCCTGCACACCGAGAACATCGCTCTCTACGTCCTCCCACACATGTCCCATCAAATCCTGCTGGGACTTCCCTGGTTGCGGACACACGAACCATCAGTCAGCTGGGGCACTGGCGAAATCACCCGATGGGGCTCTTCGTGCCATGAGAAGTGTCTGAAGACCATACAACCCATCCGACGACCTCCGCTTCCAGAGAACCTACCGGGACTGCCCTCGGCCTATTGGTCCTTCGCAGACGTCTTTGACAAAAAGGAATCTGAGGTACTTCCGCCACATCGTCCTTACGATTGTGCCATCGACCTGCTCCCAGGAACAACACCACCTCGAGGACGGATATATCCATTGTCTCCAGCCGAAACAAGGGCCATGTCTACTTACATCACAGAGAGCCTGGCAAGGGGATTCATTCGGAGATCCTCCTCTCCTGCTGGAGCAGGCTTCTTCTTCGTCAAGAAGAAAGAGGACGACTTACGCCCATGCATAGACTACCGGGGATTGAATCAAATCACCGTAAAAAACAAGTACCCTCTGCCGCTCATCCCCGAATTGTTTGACCGGCTTAGAGGAGCTCGTGTGTTCACCAAGCTGGATCTTCGGGGTGCTTACAATCTGGTACGCATCCGCTCTGGGGACGAATGGAAGACCGCGTTCAATACTCGCGATGGGCACTATGAATACTGCGTGATGCCCTTTGGCCTGTGTAACGCCCCAGCCGTCTTTCAAGAACTGGTGAACGACGTTTTCCGGGACCTTCTCTACGTCTGTGTGGTAGTGTATCTGGATGACATCCTTGTCTTCTCTCCGGACCTCCAGACCCACAGAGAGAACGTACAGCTGGTTCTACAAAGACTGAGAGAGAATCGTCTGTACGCCAAGTACGAGAAGTGTGTCTTTGAGCAGTCTTCTCTTCCCTTCCTGGGGTACATCATCTCTGATACCGGACTGCAGATGGATCCAAAGAAGGTCTCCTCCATTCTCAACTGGCCTCCTCCTTCTGGACTGAAGGCAATCCAACGCTTCCTGGGATTCGCCAACTACTACCGCCAGTTCATCCCTCACTTCTCTGCTCTGACTGCTCCTCTCTCCGCTTTGACCAAGAAGGAGGCTAATCCAAAGGACTGGTCACCTGCGGCCGACGCCGCGTTTGGCTCTCTGAAGCGGGCATTTGCCTCCTCTCCTGTACTCCACCGTCCGGAGTTAAACCGCCAGTTCACCTTGGAGGTGGATGCCTCCTCCTCGGGAGCCGGAGCAGTGCTCATGCAGAAGTCCTCCTCCGGGAAGATGGTGACTTGCGGTTTCTTCTCCAAGAGCTTCTCAGCGCCTGAACGCAACTACACCATCGGTGACCGAGAGCTATTGGCAGTCAAACTGGCTCTGGAGGAATGGCGCTACCTTCTGGAAGGAGCAGTGTACCCCGTGATTATTTACACGGACCATAAGAACCTGGAATACCTGCAGTCCGCTCAGCGACTGAACCCACGGCAAGCCAGGTGGTCCTTATTCTTTGCCAGGTTTGATTTCCAGCTCCATTTCCGACCCGCGGACAAGAATGTACGCGCTGATGCCTTGTCCAGGTCTTTCATGCCCATGGAGGAGGAGACTACCCAACCCATCATCTGTCCTAGCAAAATCATTCCGGTGGCCCCTGTCACCCTGGCCCAGATACCGCCCGGGAAGACCTATGTCTCTGAGACTGACAGGCAAAAAGTGTTACACTGGGGTCATGCCTCGAAAACAGCCGGTCATGCTGGTCAGAAGAAAACATGGAGTACAATTGTACGTCACTACTGGTGGCCATCCCTTCGCACGGACGTCGCTGCTTTTGTCTCTGCCTGCTCCTCTTGTGCCAGGAACAAGACGCCCAAACACCTGCCATATGGCCGTCTTCTGCCTCTGCCGATACCCTCAGTTCCGTGGCAACACATAGCGATGGACTTTATTACGGACTTGCCATTGTCCTCCGGACACACAGTCATATGGGTCGTGGTGGATCGGTTCTCTAAAATGGCTCATTTCGTCCCTATGGCTGGACTGCCCTCTGCTCAGGAACTCGCGGACGCCTATATACATCACATCTTCCGCTTGCATGGCTTTCCATCACACATCGTGTCCGACAGAGGAACTCAGTTCACCTCCCGCTTCTGGAGGGCTCTCTGCAAACATCTGGGAGTGACTCTGGACTTTTCTTCTGCCTACCATCCTCAGTCTAATGGCCAAGTGGAGAGGGTCAATCAAATCTTGACCTCCTTCTTACGTCACTATGTCAACGCCCATCACGACGACTGGTCCACGCTTCTTCCTTGGGCTGAATTCTCCCATAACCACCACATCAGTGAGTCGTCCTCCAGCTCCCCCTTCCATGTCGTTTACGGACTTCAGCCCTCCGTCCCATTGCCTGTATCCCCTTCTTCGGATGTCCCTGCTACTGATACTGTAGCCCGTGACTTTGCAACCATTTGGGACTCTGTCAAGGCGTCCCTTGGGCGGGCTTCCCTGCGGATGAAGAGACACGCAGACAAGAGACGTCTGGACCCTCCGTGTTTCTCTCCTGGAGATCTAGTCTGGCTTGCTTCCAAGTACGTCCGATTGAAGATACCATCCTACAAGCTGGGTCCTCGCTACATCGGGCCGTTTAAAGTCCTCAACAAGATCAATGAGGTCTCCTACAAGCTACAGCTCCCGGCCACGATGAGGATACCCAATTCCTTCCACGTCTCCCTGCTCAAGCCAGGTGTCCTTGGTCCCTTCTCCGCTGATGCCAGTTCGGCTCCTCCTCCTATTGCCGATGACGACATCTATGCGGTAAGGGATATCGTGGCCATGAAGACCGTACGGGGTCGACAGTTCTTCCTGGTGGACTGGGCAGGGTATGCTCCTGAGGATAGGTCCTGGGAGCCCCGGGAGAATGTGGGTACTCCGCTTATCCGTGCCTTCCTGTCCCGGTTGCGGGGAGGGGGGCGTGGGGGGGGGTACTGTCACGCTCCCCGGGTCCCCTGCGCTGCCCTCCGGCTCACCTGTCATGCTCCCCGGCTCCCCTGCCTCGCTTCCCGGTTCCTCGGTCCGGTCACCGCCGCTCCCCGCTCTCCAGCATCCATTGCCGGCATGTCCCCGGCGTCCTGGTCCCCGCTCCCGGCGCCCGTCGGCTTCTCAGCCCCAGCCCGGCCCTGCTGCTTCCTCCTCGCAGCTTCCTGCTCTGGCTTCTGGCACTCGGGCCGCGCGCATGCGCATTAGGGCGCGCGCGCGGTCATTGACCCTTTCTTAAAGGGCCAGCGTCCATTAACAGGAAATGATGCAAACAGGTACAGGGTATAAAGGGGTTTAATGTCCAAGGGGGCGGGGCCTGATCTTCGTGTTTCTTAAGCTAGGAGTCAGGTCTCCTGGTGTCTCTGTGATATACTCACCTATCTCTCTTGTAGAGCCGTGCCTGCCTCGCCATCCGGTCCTGCCGAATCCCGAACCACGAACGCTGTCCATCTGCCATCCTGACAGTCCGTACCATCTCGGATCCCTGCGGTGACCCGTCATCTCGCTCCAAAGGTTCCGGACCCCGCCTGACATCTTCTCGGCTTCCGAACCTGAGCTCCGTCACCCGGACTACCATCAGTGACTCCGTGGTCCCAGGGACTTCTCCGTTATACTCTTGTGCACGGACTGTTCTGCTGTCTATAGTGCTCCAGCTACCGGACCCCTTACCACCATCTAGGAGTTCGGCCCAGTGGATCCACCTCCTGGGTCTGCCCGTCCACCTGGCCCTGACACATACAGCCAAAGCTACCCAGGAGTTCATGAGTGCAAAAAAGTGGAACATTCTGCAATGGCCAAGTCAATCACCAGATCTTAACCCAATTGAGCATGCATTTCACTTGCTCAAATCCAGACTTAAGACGGAAAGACCCACAAACAAGCAAGACCTGAAGGCTGCGGCTGTAAAGGCCTGGCAAAGCATTAAGAAGGAGGAAACCCAGCGTTGGGTGATGTCCATGGGTTCCAGACTTAAGGCAGTGATTGCCTCCAAAGGATTCGCAACAAAATATTGAAAATAAAAATATTTTGTTTGGGTTTGGTTTATTTGTCCAATTACTTTTGACCTCCTAAAATGTGGAGTGTTTGTAAAGAAATGTGTACAATTCCTACAATTTCTATCAGATATTTTTGTTCAAACCTTCAAATTAAACGTTACAATCTGCACTTGAATTCTGTTGTAGAGATTTCATTTCAAATCCAATGTGGTGGCATGCAGAGCCCAACTCGCGAAAATTGTGTCACTGTCCAAATATTTCTGGACCTAACTGTATGATCTCACCCTGGACCCATTCTGGAATTTATGTCTTTCATCTTGGTTGATTTGATTCCCATCCTGATATATATATATATATATATATATAATCAGGATGGGAATCAGATGAGATATATATATGTCCTTCACCCACTTGTGGACACAGAAGAGGGTCCCCTATGCAAGAACAGTAATTGGGCCCTTTTGAAGTCCAGTAGCTCATCATAATGCACAATTATACCTAATTTAGAGGTGGAATTGGGCCCCCTTACCTCTTGGTCTGCAAGTTGCACCAATGGTATGTCTGCCCCTGCCGTCATTCTAGTATATAGGTTTCTCATCACGCTGCAGACATAAAAAACCAACTGATTATACTCACCATCCCTCTGCCCCCCGAGTGTGCGATGTTGTCTTTGATGCTGGCAAGTGACTTCAGTGTATAAGCGGCACATCGCATGACGTCACTGCCATGCACCTACAGCTACACGCGGACGTCGGCTGCCGAAATATTCACTGCTCCCCACACCTAGGATTATGTGCATGTGGAGCAGTGAATATTCATTCTCTAATAAAAAACACGTGATCACCGAGCTGCAGCAGTTAGCTGGTGGCTGAGTGATCATGTGTGCCTGCTATTAATGAATGAATTAATATTCACTGCTCCCCATGCTCATAATCCCACTCATCTCTCAATGCTGGCTTCAGTGCGTTGAGGTAGACTGGATTACGAATGAGGGGAGCAGTGAATATTCTCTCTTGTTATTAGCGGGTACACTGTTAGCCCTGGTTTCTGCCTCCTGTGACCCACTCCTCCACCGCCGCCCCTCCAGTCACAGGTCACAGTCACATCAGGACTATGACGCACCCCCCTTTCCCTAACAAACCCCCCCCCCTTTTCTACACTATTTTTTGGGGGGGCTAGGGTGTGTCTTAAAGTCCGAAAAATATGGTAATTGGTTAACAAATAGTAACAGTAAAAAATTACAATACAATCAAAATCGTATAACATAAAAGTGCACAAATCATTGTGAATCTGTCTGACCGTTTCAGGCACCACCCTCTTTTATTAAACTTCTCTTACATTTCAGACAAAAAATGTCAAAACTCACTAAATGTTTGAACAGTTAAGGTGTGTGATGCACAAAAATGTGTGACTTTTACACAATAGTTCTTGCGCAGTGAGATAGATGGATTTCCCCTTAAATAGTGCTTATCACAAATCTGTGGCTGCCTTTATTATTTACTAAAACAGTGGAGACCCGCGGATTAGTGAATTTTCTAAATATAATCCAGTACCAAAACTTTTTCAAGTGTCCATAACTAATCCCCCAAAAGAAACTTCCAGGTTGTGAGATCCCACAACCCTCAGCAATAACTGATCGTGTAAGAGTGAGCTGTACGACCCCAGCTCTGCGGCATCCTTCTTAAGCAGTTAAGTAAAATCTTAACGGGAAGGTGTCGTCCAAAAAAACCCCAACATTTTAATAACTGAAAAATGTAAAGTATTAATGTTTTGTTTAAATATTATTATTTGTTTTTAATTGAGCAAAATACAAAAAAAAGTTTGATATTTTTCACTCTTAAACACTAGAGGGAGCAGCTGCTGAAATCCTACAGAAACTGTAGAAATAGCCTGGATTACAGCTGCAGTAAAGTGGGCGGAGTCTGCACTCCTGTGTGTGATGTCACCTCCCCCTCCCAATCTGAGGGTTTCCAAAGGATAAAAGAGAATGAAGTTTAGATCACAGTGCGGAGCCATTTTGTTGGTGACCAGAAATGTCTAAAGTGTCACCAAGGACAGCAGGAGTATCACACAGGATAGGATTAGATACAGCTCAGCAGACGGTTCCACACAGGACAGGATTAGATACACGCCTCACCAAACACGTATCACAGAGGATAGGATTAGATACACAGCTCAGCAGACAGTATCACACAGGATAAGATTAGATACACGGCTCAGCAGACAGTATCACACAGGATAGGATTAGATACACAGCTCAGCAGACGGTACCACACAGGACAGGATTAGATACACGGCTCACCAAACACGTATCACACAGGATAGGATTAGATACACAGCTCAGCAGACAGTATCACACAGGATAGGATTAGATACACAGCTCAGCAGACGGTTCCACACAGGACAGGATTAGATACACGGCTCAGCAGACAGTATCACACAGAATAGGATTAGATACACTGCTTACCAAACACGTATCACACAGGATAGGATTAGATACATGGCTCAGCAGACAGTATTACACAGGAGAGGATTAGATACCAAGCTCAGCAGACAGTATCACACAGGATAGGATTAGATACACAGCTCAGCAGACGCTACCACACAGGACAGGATTAGATGTATGGCTCAGCAGACAATATCACACAGGATAGGATTAGATACACAGCTCAGCAGACAGTATCACACAGGAGAGGATTAGATACACAGCTCAGCAGATGGTACCACACAGGATAGGATTAGATACATGGCTCAGCAGACAGTATCACATAGGAGAGGATTAGATATAGCTCAGCAGGCAGTATTACACAGGAGAGGATTAGATACACGGCAGATGGGGGAAGCGAGGGTTGTCATTGGAGACGGTAGCAGCAGCGGCGGGGGAGGGGCGCAGGTACTCACTCACTGCTTTGCATGCAGCAGCGGCTGCAGCAAGGAGAGTGGAGGTGCTGTCATTGGAGTATTGGAGACTGTAGCAGCGGCGGTGGTGGGGGGAGGGGCGCTGGTACTCACATGCTCTGCATGCACTTGTACACAAACACACACAGCTCTGCTACATGCAGGCCGGCAGCAGCGGAGGGGGAGGATAGCGGGGCTGGGTAGAGTGGGGGGGGGTGTCATTGGAGACAGTAGCGGCGGTGGGTGGGGAGGCAGCCTGGCACCCCGTGCTCACACATCCCGGTGGTTGACAGGGGTAAAGTGGAGCAAACAGCATACGCTGTGTGCTCCACAATGATGGTGCTGATCTACTCCCTCTGCTGTGATCTGGATAGCCCAGGGGGCGCGTGCATTTCACAGCAGATGCCTTCTCTAATGTTACTAAATGGGGTCGGAGCCCAACTATCAGAGTCTATGCACAGGGGGCTGCCATAAAGGAGGTGAGTATCTGTCCTTACAAACACCAAATCCAAGATGGCAGCCCCCAGTGCCTCCAGTAAAATTAGAATTAAATAAAAACTAAATAAGTAGTGATTTTAATTTTGTATTAAAAATACTTGATTTCATAATCACTATTATTAATACAAAAATAAAAAACTGCGACACCCTTCCTTTAAAAAAGTATGTGGATTAGTTGAGAGATCAGTGTCTCGTGCTTAGAGCAGCTTCAGAGATTTGTGGGATCCCGCTCTGCACACTCAGATCCCACAAAATGGAAATTCAGGTTCCACTTTGCAAGTAATTGGGCATTTCGAGAGCCTTTAGGAACATTTGTGAAAGGTTTTGATTCTGGATTATAATTAGATAATTCACTAATCTCAGGTTGCCCACTGCTTTATTTACTAAAAAGCGCAGCCCCAGATTGGAGATAGGAACTCTGAAGTATATCACATTGTATATAATTGCATTTCAAAACATGTTGTATTAATAAATGCGTGTAAATATATATTCTTCATGCCTGTCTTTCTCTTGTCTAGATGTGATGATTTTGCCTCTGAACCTCTGGAGTTGAGGCAGAAGTGTAGACATTTTGCACAAAAATAGTGAGGGGAGAATTGAATCACACTGCATCCTAGATATGTGGAAGTTGTTAAGATGCTCTGGTCCCAATTCATCAAAGCCAAAAAATTGTCACAAAAGCTCTGGAAAGACTCAAAAATGTGGATCAATTCAGAGTGGTGCCAAATTTTGGTGGCTTTTGGCATTTTCACTCCAAAATTGGCAGAGATAGGGTGGGACAGGGGTATGACAGCATACCTCCTTTCATTTATGATGAGCTGTGGCATTGCCTAAGCCAGAAATCACACTCTAGTCCCTTATTGGAGTAATGTTTCTAGCATGGCACAAGGAGGCACATGCCACTCGTCAAACGCTGCAGATTCATGGAGAGGCATAGAACACTTCATGAATCAGTAGATAAAGTTCAATTCAGTACCCAGATTTGACCTGAAGCCCATTGGAAGTCACTGATTTGGCAGTTCAGGTCGTCACCAAATGCAACCATAAAAAGAGCATTTCTGGGGGAGGGCATTTTCTTTTTCTTGTACACAAGACATCCTATGATTATGTTTTTACTTCCAGTGAAAGCCATTCAAACACTGCAAGCGGCTCGCACTATGCTGAGCACTGAGTGTACCCGAGCACAGTGATGCTAGATCAAGTGGTTAGGATACATAAAGAATCCGAACTCGAACACTGATATTTTTTTTTTATAAAGTTTTGTATTCGGTACAAACACCGAGCTTTACTGTTCGGGTTTACTCATCTCTGCCTATGAACCTTTATTACAGTTTAGACTCTGGGTGTAGAAGAGACCGGAACTAAAAGGGGCCTATCTCTTGGTGAAGAGCAAGAAAGATTTATGATACCTACGCTGGGATTGAGTGAGATTCTGTCACTAAAGCCTGCTTTACATGTTACAATTTCGCATACAATATCGTATGCGATGTGACCCGCCCCCAGCGTATGTGCGGCACGTTCAATTTGTTGACCGTGTCGCACAAACGATTAATTCCCATCACACGTACTTACCCGTCCATACGACCTCGATGTGGGCGGCGAACATCCACTTCCTGGAGTGGACGGGACGTTCGGCGTCACAGCGACGTCACACGGCAGCCGGCCAATAGAAGCGGAGGGGCGGAGATGAGCGGGGCGTACACATCCCGCCCACCTCCTTCCTTCCGCATTGCCGGCGGGAGCCGCGGGACGCAGGTAAGCTGTGTTCATCGTTCCCGGGGTGTCACACACAGCAATGTGTGCTGCTTCGGGAACATTGAACAACCGCACGTTCAATTTTTAGTAATTGAACGACGTGTATGCGATGAACGTTTTTTCGTTCAATCGCAATCGCACGTAGGTTTTACACACTACAATATTACTTACGATGCCGGATGTGCGTCACTTACGACGTGACCCCGCCGACACATCGTAAGATTTATTGTAAGTGTAAAGCCCGCTTAAGTGTTTATTACTTACAGTTAGGTCCAGAACAATGTGGCCAGTGAAAACAAATTTTGGCATTTTACCTGTTTACCAAAACATTTTCAATATACAGTTATGTAATCAATATGCGTCTTTAAGTGCATATTCTCAGCTTTAATTTGATGGTATTCACATCATAATTGGAGTCATGGCTTAAGAATTACAGCCCATAAACACGTAGCTGTCTCTTTATAAAGAGACCAAAAGTAACTGGACAATTATCTCAAAAGCTCTTTAATAGGCTGCGTGGGATATTTCCTCATTAATCCATTAAGCAGATAAAAGGTCTGGAGCTGATGCCAGGTGTGACATTTGCATTTGGAAGCTGTTGTTGTCACCCCACACCATGCGGTCAAAGTAGTCCTCAATGGAGGAAAACAGACCATCATTGGGATGAAAAAATGAGAGCTAGCGGTAATGTTAGGGATGGCCAAATCAACAATTTGGTAAATTCTGGAAAAAAAAAATGAGCACACTTGAGAGCAAGGAAACTCAAAGAGCTCTGGATTTCCAAGGAAGACAATAGTGATGGATGATCACAGAATCCTTTCCATAGTGATAGAAAATTCCTACACAACATCCACCCAAGTGAAAAAATATTTTCAAGAAAGTGGATGTTTCAGTTTTCTAAGAGTACCATAAAGAGAAGACTTCCTGAGTGCAGATACAAAGGATTCACTACAAGGAGCAAACCATTATTCAGCTTTAAAAATGGAAAGGCCAGGGCGTGGCCTAGCGATGGTGCCGGAGGGCTGTGATTTCTAAGGCTCCCGAGACACCCGGCTTTCCTCGGCCTTGGAGACAGCTTCAGCACAAAACTGAAGCACCTACTACATCCCCCCACCTCTCTGCACATGGAGGAGCTTTTATTACTGTTATCAGGGACTGGCCGGTACTCAGAACAGCTAAGTTACAGTATATGAAGAGAAGCAGTGAATTTACAAGATGGCTGACGCTGAGTGAAAGTGACTGAGCAGCAGAAGCAAGCGCTGGGTGAGGTGGGTGAAAGCCATCCCTGCTGGGGTCCTCTGTTTCTTAACTTCCGGGAAAGCTTGAGGGATTCATTTTTATGTCCAGATTAACTAGTTAATATCAACACTGGCGCTACTGATAAGAAGGAGCTGCAGGTAAACAGGGTGCCCTGTGTGAAAACCTCCCTGCAGGGGAGTGATAATCACTAAGGCTACTTTCACACATCAGTTTTTTGGCATCAGGCACAATCCGGCGCGGAATATGCAAAAACAGATGCGCAGGATCCTTTTTTTTTTTGCCGGATCCATAAAGAAACTGATCCGGAGCATCCATTTTTGCATCCGTTTCGTCCGTTTTCAGATCCGTTTTTTTTACAATAATTTGGATCATGTTCAGTTTAAAAAATTGGATCCGGTGGCCGCATTCGCTTTTTGCCGCATTACGTCAGATCTGGCGTCCATAGGCTTCCATTGTAAATCACGCCGTATCGCGCAGGATCCGGCACGATGCGGTTTTTTGTCAGAGACAAAAAATGTTACAAGAGATGTTCCATCCAGTCGCCGCATTAGCCAATTATGCCAGATCCGGCAAAAGCCGGATGCAACGCAATGCCATCCAGCTCAATCCGGCACTAATACAAATGAATGGGGATAAAACAGATCCGGCACCGGATCCGTTTTATCCATTTTTTTCTGGATTGTGCCTGGTGGGAAAAAAACTGATGTGTGAAAGTAGCTTAAAGTAAACAGTTGATCACCGCGCTGCCAGTGCACATCTGGTGAAAACCTGCAAATAAAAAGACACTAAAATCCAGCTGAATGTTAAACACACTAGTGCCTGTCTGTAATAAAACAATAAACTGTCCCAATACACCTTAAAAGGGTGGTTCACCCATATTTTTTATTGTTTTGATCGATATTATATTGAGAAACAATGTTTCTCTCAAATACCTTATGTTGGCAATGGTGCCTGTGACGTCACATCAAGTTCCGCACACGTCACATCCCTGTGGCCGACCCCAGTCTTCCTGACTCACTGAGCTGTGGGCGGTGTTTCACCGCTTGTCACAGCACAGTGCGTCTCCTGCTTGCAGCGCTCTGTGAGGGAGGAGGGAGCTGATGGGCTGTGACGAGCGATGAAATACCGCCCACAGCCCATCACTCACGGACACTGCGGCCGGCCGCTGTGTCAGGAACTTGATGTGACATCACTGGATTCCCAAGGTCATGGAGCCCGGGGGTCATGGAGCGGGAAGCAGCGGTACGCAATAGCGCCTCTCACAGGCACTATTGCCAACTTAAGGTATTTGAGAGAAATATTGTTTCTCAATACAATATCGATCTAGACCAGGGGTCTCAAACTCGGCTGGGTGTATGGGCCGCAAAGAGGAAAAAAAATAATTTGGGGGGCCGCATTCTTTGTAGGACAAAGTGACATTTTTATTGGTACCATATATAATATATATATTTTATTTATTTTTTTTACACACCTTGGGATCACTGATTTTGAACATTTTCACTTGTTCATTATAGCAAACGTGCGCATTCTTTGTTTAAATATAAAATTTTTTTTGTTTACATTTTATCCCTTTCTTGTAACTAATAGTCTTACAATTAGCACTATATAGAAATTTTGACCAACATCTTTTAGTAATGTTCCCCATAGTGTTGTAACATGCCCATCCTTGTCCCCTTGTAGTATTGTGCCCCATCCCACAGTAATGTGCTCATCCTTGTCCCCTTGTAGTATTGTACCCCATCCTAGTCCCCATCCCACAGTAATGTGCTCATCCTTGTCCCCATCCTAAAGTAATGTTCCCCATCCTTGTCCCCATTTTGTAGTAATGTGTTCATCCTTGTCCCCATGTTATAGTAATGTGTTCATCCTTGTCCCCATCCTATAGTAATGTCCCCAATCTATAGTAATGTGTCCATCCTTATCCCCATCTTATAGTAATGTTCCCCATCCTTGTCCCCTTGTAGCAATGTCCCCATCCTATAGTACTGTCCCCATCCTATAGCAATGTCCCCATCCTTTAGTAATGTGCCAACCTTGTCCCCACCCTATAGTAATGTCCCCAGCATTATCCCTATTCTATTGTAATGTTTCCCATCCTTGTCCCCTTGTAGTAATGTCCCTATCCTACAGTAATGTGCCCACCTTGTCGCCATCCTCTAGTAATGTCACCATCCTATAGTACTGTGCCCACCTTGTCCCCATCCTATAGTAATGTCCCCAGCCTTGTCCCCATTCTATAGTCATGTGCCCATCCTAGTCCCTATCCTATAGTATTGTGCCCATCCTTGTAATGTCCCAATCCTATAGTAATGTCCCCAGCCTTATCCCCATCTCATAGTAATGTGCGCACTTTGTCCCCATCCTGTAGTAATGGGTCAGCAGCTTCCCACACCTTCCACAGACGCCGGAGTGAAGCTGAGGGGAGTGGTCTGCAGACCCAGATCCACAGTGATTGGAGAGATCGGTCACAAGGCCGGTCTCTCCAATCAGAGCTGGGGGCGGGTGAAACACAGGTCACCCAGCTCCAGCCAATGATCAGGGCTACAGCTGCCCTGATCTTGTCTGGATTTCAATGTTTCAGCGATTTTCAATGGCTGAAACATTAGTGGCTGTGATTGGCTGAGCGGCGTTCGTCAGCCAATCACAGCCTCCGTAGGTCTGGGGAGGAGACACCACCCCTCCTCAGGTCCCCTCCTCCCCGAATCTAAGGTATTTGCAGCGATCACAGCCACCGGGGCTGCGATTTCGCCATGACTTACTGAGTACGTCATGGGTCCTTAGGTACCAGGGAGCCATAAAGTACCCAGTACGTCATAGGTCGCTAAGGGGTTAACGTCCAACACACACACACACACCATTCTTCTCACCTGTCCCACGCTCCCTTGGCTGCCTCATCTCTGCTTCGTGTGGCCCCCAGGCCCATGCCCCTGTTCACTATCGCGGCCGGAGCAGTGTCAGTGATTTATGTGAGATGATTGTATTGCCGGCGCGAGAGCGCAGCGCCGGCAATACAATCATCTGAAAAAGTGCAGACAGTGGCTGCGGCCTGCCGCGATAGTGAACAGGGGCACGGGCCTGGGGGCCGCACGAACTACCCTGAGGGGCCGCGTGTTTGAGACCCCTGATCTAGACAATAAAAAATATGGGTGAACCACCCCTTTAATGTTCAAATCACAAACATTTATCTAGATTTCAGCACGTGCTCAGCACAAGGATAAAAAGAACTTAACCCAAACAACTACCTTTTATACGTCTCTGCCCGGTGGATAAGCTCTGTGTGGTAGCTGCAGTATCTCGGGCCTCACATGCTGACAGGGTTCTGACACCCCTGTGTGCCCCTGGCTGCCAAGGGACCAAGTTACTGATAAGGCATTACTGGGCATTTTAGAGCTCCCTCCCTGCCGGAGACTCTGCGTCCTGACCGGTGGCTCTGCCATAGAAATCTCTTGTTTTTCCTGGACTTGTGGAGCCCTCCTCGCTCTAGTGTGCCCTGTTACACTCGCACAGAAGCAATATGGCTCCTAAAAAAACTCCAGCCCCCCAATTACTGGAATGAGCATACCCAAATCTAAAGCCAAGGACGGGAACATACAGAAATTATTGGCTGAACCCCCGGACGCGTCTCCGGCAGTCACACCGGTCTCCTGCAGGGTCCCTGAGGGTCCATATCCTGAGTGGTCCCTGGACCCGCGCTCCACTGAACCCCTGGCTTCCAATGCTCACTTCTCTGAAGCATCTGATTCTGTACTGGAAGAGATTAAAGACCTGCGTTCCAGAATGTCCGAAATCCCTACTAAAGCGGGCATGAAGGGCTACATATCCCGCCTTGAAAGTCTCTGCAGAGCTGAAATACAGGGACTCAGCACGTCTATCTCACAGATTTCTGACAGAGTTACGGTTACAGAGATGGCCATTGCTGGAACAATGGCTGCTCAGTCTGAATATGCTAAGACTTCATGCAGACCAAATCTCTTCTCTCTTCAACCTAATGGAAGACTCCGAAAATAGGGACCGCCGCAACAACATACGCATCAGAGGTCTCCCAGAAGCGACAGGATTGTCGGATCTTGCTTCTACATTACAAGGTCTACTGAATAATCTGTTGGACAGACAACCAGACACAGTCATTATCTTTGACAGGGCCCATCGAGCCTTGAGGCGTAGATCTCTTCACCCCAACAACCCAAGAGACGTTTTTATGTCACCTTCACTACTATCATGAGAAGGAGGAGATCATGAAACAGGCCCGGCTCAAAGGCCCTCTTGACTTTGATGGGGCTGTGGTCTATATCATGGCGAATCTATCCAGGGCTACACTGGTCAAGCGTAGAGCACTCCGACCCATCACAGAAGCTCTCAGGGAGAGGGGAATCCCCTATTAATGGGGGTTCCCTTTCCAGTTGCAGGTCTGGCATCATAGAGGTCTTTTTACTCTCCGTGGCCCATCTGACCTGAGCACCTTCCTGGAAGGACTGGAATTACCCGCGATCTCAATTCTGGATTGGCCCTCTAATCCATACTTACCCTTTCGCCGTGGTGAAGAGAGACGTCGACCTTCATCCTCTCAAATACCCCGGAGCCGTGGTGTTGCAGGACCTCGCATGGCCGAGCAGTGACTTTGTCCTGATGGTTCTCTTGGTCTGCTCCTCCTTGAGATATGCTGATGTTGTAGCTAGGACCTGTGGGCTGACGCTTGCCCATCCGTTCATAATTGAACTTTTGACTTTTTCTTGCTTGTACTCCCTCTTTTCTCTCTTACCTCGCCTTCTTCCTTGTTCTGCTTCCCTCTTTCATCCCTCCCCCAACCCTCGCCTGTCCTACCTCTCTACCGTTTGGGACTCCCTACATTTTAGAAATCCAAGTTTGTCTTCACCGGTACACACTATGGTCTCCTTGAAGTTTGCTTCGCCGAATGTACAAGAGTTCAATACCCCGCAAAAGCGCAACCAGATCCTGCACGGTATGCACAAATTGGGAGTTCAGGTACTCCTGTTACAGGAGACTCAGTTTAAGTGTGGTCATGTGCCGGATATCCCCAACAAATACTACCCACTTTGGCATCATGCTCCCAACCCCTTGGCGAGATCAAAAGGGGTCAGTATTGCGCTACATAAAAAATTTCCATGCACGGTGACAGAGGTTAGCACTGATCCACACGGCAGATTGCTATTTGTCAACTTAGTACTCTATAACCAAAAATACACAATCGCTAACTTTTGTCTCCCTAATAAAGGTCAGACTGTTGCCGGGGCTAGGTTCCTGAGGAGACTGGAGATTTTAATTTACCTCTGAACCCGAAGCTTGACATGTTGGCGGGTAAGTCGGTGATTTCACACAGTCAGCTATCATCTCTTAGGTCCGCTATGCATTCGAGTAGGGTTGTCGACATCTGGTGTTTACTCTATCCGTCGGTCAAGGACTTTTCTCATTTTTCGGCAGTACACAATTCGTATAGCCATATTGATTTCTTCCTGATTAGCCATAACCTGCTCTCCTGGTCCCCCGCTGCTTACATCGGCCCAGTGACTTGGTCTGACCATGCCCCTGTCTGTGACTCTGAATCCCCCCAACTTTTCTTCTAAGTCCTGGAACTGGAGACTCAACCCTAATCTCCTCCTAGATCCAGATGTTAGGGAAGGGATACCTATGACTATTTTAGACATCCTTCAGTACCATGCAGATGACAATACCCCTCTTCTGACTAAATGGGAAGCTCTGAAGTGCGTAATCAGAGGGGTACTTATACGAGAAGGAGCTGGACTCAAGAGAGACAAAGCTAAACAGATTGAGGATCTTCTTTCCAAAATCCATTCCTTGGAACAAACGCATGAAGTGACTCTTGACCAGGATACCTTACTCAAACTGACTAAGACGAGGGAAGTCCTTAAAGCAGTACTTGACTTGGCCCACACTAAATTTAGAGAACGCTCCCAACAGTTTTTTTATGAGTTTGCAGATAAGTGTGGGGGTCCCTTGGCGAGACATACCCACCCAAAAATGGTGACAACGTATGTCCCCTCGATTAGGACGGCTGACAAACAAACGGTGCATCACCCCACTGACATCGCTTTGGCCTTTGAGAAGTATTATGACACTTTATATAACATCAACGACAACTCTCTAGACCCCATTAACTCTCGGCTTCTGAAGAAAATAGTCAACTACCTGCTAGACACGCCACTTCCCTCCCTATTAGCGGGAACGGCTGATGAGTTGGATTCCCCGTTCTCACTAGAGGAGGTCACCCAAGTGGTGTCCTCTTCTTCCCCCAACAAAAGGCCAGGCCCATATGGCTTTACTACCAAATTTTACCAAACTTTTCTTATGGAGCTGGCACCTTTTCTTACTAAGGTCTTCAACTCCATCTACAAAGACCATCCTTTCCAGAACAAATCACTGTCTGCTACTATCACAGTAATCCCTAAGCCGGGCAAGGACCCCTTGCTCTGCTCAAGCTATCGCCCTGTATCTATAATTAATGTGGACGTGAAGCTGTTTGCTAAATGTCTGACTAACAGACTGGGTCCTTCTCTGCCACTATTGATACGCAATGACCAGGTAGGCTTCGTACGTACCTGGCAGAGAAGCCAGAGAAATACTATTAAATCGATCCTTGTTATCTCCCAATTGTTGAAGCTAAAAACACCAGCCTGTGTGTTGTCAATAGATGCAGAGAAGGCCTTTGATAGGGTCAGTTAGCCCTTCCTTGGGCGTGTGCTTGAGAGGGCAAGTTTCGGTCTGAGCTTTAGAGAAAAGGTTCTATCATTGTATACTTTCCCTACCAAGATTCGCTGTAATGGAATTTTTTCCAACTCATTCAATATCAGAAATGGGACTCAACAAGCATGTCCTCTTTCCACCCTTCTGTATGCATTGGTGATGGAACATCTAGTCATAGCCATCAGGAAGAACCCTGATATTCATGGTATCTGCGTAGGGAAAAAAAACTCATAAATTGGCCATATATGCTGACGACCTCCTCCTCTACATCGTGAACCCTGAAACATCTCTCCCATCAATCCTGAAGGAGTTTGAGCGCTATGCTGTTGTTAGTAATTTCAAGGTTAATACCTCTAAGTCACCATTCCCACTAAACGTAAATCCTCTCTGCAAGAAGCCTTTCCCTTTAAATGGTGTGCCACTGCTCTGAAATATCTAGGGACTTGTCTGACGCCGGACCCTTCACATCTATTTAATTTGAACTATAAACCACTACTGCCGTGCATTGACGCCGATCTTCAGGCTTACAATTTGCGGGCTCTGTCCTGGTTTGGACATATCAACGTTTGGATGTCCTCCCCAAACTCCTTTTTCTTTTTCAAGCAGTTCCTATAGCCGTACCCAGATTCTTCTTTGCCCATCTTCGACGCATCACGGCAGCTTTTGTATGGAAAAAAAGTAAACCCCGACTGGCCTTTAAATACATGACGAGATGAAAGACAAAAGGGGGCATGGGACTCCCGGATTTTCGCTTATATCATACATCAGCTATCCTCACCAGAGTAGTAGATTGGTTTCACAGGGCCGAGAAAAAGCAGTTTGTGGACATTGAAGCTAACCTTTTAGATTGGACCTTGACCTCCCTGCCCTGGATCGCAAAACATAGAAGAGCTAAGAGCATTTTGAACTCCCCTATGACAAGGGACCTACTCCTCATTTGGGACAGAACTAACGCTCATTTTAATCTGTCTGAAGCACGGGGCCCCCTGACACCCCTTTTTGATAATCCCGACTTTCCGCCGGCTGTTGGTGTGGACAGGTTTATGATCTGGTCTTCATCCCAGAGGCCTAGGGTTGGCGCTACCCTGCTGGGAGCACCTTCTCTGCCAACCTTACAGCATTTCCGAGCCGCCTTCCCTGATCAACAAATCCAGTGGTTCATGTACCTGCAGTTGCAATCGTTCATCTCTTCTGCTTGCTCAGCCTCCGACCTGGCCAGGGTCTGTACCAACTTTGAATCCCATTTGATCCAACTATAACCCCCATCCCACTTAATTTCCCAGATTTACTACATTTTGATTGACCCAATTGATTCAGATCCAGTCTGGTATATGAAATCCTGGGAGAAAGATCTGGGTAGTGCTTCCTCTGACCTGGATTGGGCAAAAGCTTATATGTGTGTACATAGACTTCCCTTGCCTTGTAAAGTGCAAGAAAAAAACTTTAAGATCATTTCCCGTTGGTATAGGTCTCCGAAGGAGCTACACAAAATCTTCCCGACTGTCCCTGACACTTGTTGGAGATGTAATGCTGCTGAGGGATCCATGCTACATATCTGGTGGTCCTGCCTGATAATTCAGGATTTGTGGCTTAAAGTTTTCCAAATTCACGGGTCTGACAATCACGTACTCTCCGCAGATCGGTCTCTTGTCCATGATCCCTGGAGCTTTCAAAGAGCTCAATCAAGGTCTTCTCTGTCATTTTGTTGCCGCGACCAGAGCGATCATCCCGAGAAAGTAGAAGTCTAGTGTAACCCCGACGATTCTATAGTGGTTGGCGGAAATGGATACCATTTCCTTTATGGAGAAACTATCCTCCCACTGAGCAAATTTTTCAGCTCTTGGACGCCGTGGCTTCTATTTAGAGAATCCGCTGATTTCGAGGTAATCCTTTCCTCTTAGGAACGAATCACTTTATTTTTGCTAGGTTCCTGCTGAGAGGTGGAGTGTAGAACTCCTTAAACCGGTTGTGTTCCAAGGGAGATCCGAAGTCCCTTCTTCCCCTCCCCCTTCTGTCCCCCCCCCTCTTCTCTTTTTCGTTTTCTGATCTGTCTTTCCTTTCATTTGAATTCTTCTTTGCTGCTTCTTAACATTCTTTTCTCTTTCCAGTTTTTATTAATCTAAATTTAGTGCTTCAGAAATCAACGTTCTTATTTTTATTGACTCATTACCTAAGTCCACATGGAGAATTGTGTGTACATGATCTTTAATTGCGATTGTCTTTATTTTCTCAATATGTGGAAGTATCCATGCACAAACTGAAAAAATACCACTTTGTTATAGAGTTACTTATACTTGATTTTTGTATCATATTTTCTCTTTTTCAATAAACATTTTTGAAAAAAAAAAAATAGGCCAGCTTAGACTATTTCAAAAAGCATCTAAAGAAGCCGCCCTAGGTCTGGAAAAGTTCCATGGACAGATGAGACTAAGATCAACCTGTACCAGAATGATGGGAAGAAGAAAGTATGGAGAAGGCTTGGAACGGCTCATGATCCAAAGCACACCACATCCACTGTAAATCATGGTGGAGGCAGTGTGATGGCCGGGCATGCAGGGCTAACAGTGGCGCTGGGTCACTAGTGTTTATTGTAGATATGACTGAAGACAGAAGGAGGAAGATGAATTCTGAAGTGCACAGGGCGAGTCTGAGTCTTTCTGCTCAGGTTCAACCAAATGCAGCAAAGTTGATTGGATGGCGATTCACAGAACAGATGAACAATGACCCAAAATGTACTTCAAAAGCAACACAGGAGCTTTTTAAGGCAAAGAAGTGAAATATTCTGCAATGGCTGAGTCAATCACCAGATGTGAACCCCATTGAGCTGCATTGCACAATGCACAAGCTTAATACAAAACTTAAGGCAGAAAGAAACACAAACAAGCAACAACTGAAGTCACTACAGTAAAGATGGCAAAATATCACAAAGGAGGAAACTCAACGTTTGGTGATGTCCATGGCATCCATACTTAAGGCTAACATTGCCTACAAAGGATTCTCTATGAAGAATTAAAAATGAACATTTTATTTATGGTAAAGTAAATTTGTGCAATTACTTTTGAGTCTCGGAAATGAGGAGGCTTTGTAGAAAAATGGCTGCAATTTTTAAATGTTTCATAGAATATTTTTATTCCACCCCTTGTAATAAACCTGAAAGTCTCCACTTCAATTGCATCCCAGTTCTTACATTTTAGACCAAAAATAGCGGCCTGCAGAGCTGAAGACAGGAGGATTCGGTCACTGTCCAGATATTTCTGGGACTAACTGTAATTAAAAAAATCAGAATAATATAAAGACAGGGACTCTGATTCCAATGATGTGTCACTTACTGGGCTGCTTGCTGTAGTTTTGATAAAATCACAGTACTATCGCTAGGGGACTATCACTAGAGAACTAGTAAACCTGCTGTCATGTATCCTCCATCTCCACAAGCTCTGTATAACCCCGCCCCCATCTGATTGACAGATTTCTGTATATGCTCATTTTATACAGCTGCCAATCAGTGATGTGGGTGAAGTTATACACAACAGCATTTCGAGAACTGGTAGATCTTAAACAGATAAAACTGATGTTTATCAAAACTTCATCAAGCAGCCAAGTAAGTTACACATCGCTGGAATCAGAGTCTCTGCTTACAAAGGTCTATTGGACACACATGACAGGTAGTTTTTTTACACTTAATCTATAAACCACATCCCGAAGCCATACGCTATTAAATGTTATATATTTAATCTGAAAAGCAGGCAGTGTTTATAAAAGACATTACTAAAGGGAACAAAACAATGCAGAATATCCAATTACATAAAATAAAAGGAAATATTGAAAGAAAGTTACTGAACCTGGGTTACAGAAATGGCTTCAGATTTCTGGAGGGAAGAACTCCAATGGAACGTAGACCAATCCTATACAACAATGTTCCTTTATTGAACAAGGATCATGATTGGCATGAGCTTTATATTAACACTAGTTACACCCAAATACTTTCCCTTTTGGTGACTCATAACAGGTCTGGACTTCAGATAACTATAGGATGTGTCTAAGTCTTAAAAAATTATGAGATTCCCAGGCAGGAGATATTACCGTCATCTTTCCTATCATGATTTTATCTGTTCATAGATGGGAGATATTACATAGATATATTCATCTCTCTGGACAATATCCATTTGGCCGGACCCCGGCCATCACCCAATGATGCGGAACGATGCTTTGCCTTCTCCACTTTATCACAAATTTGAAAATATGACTTTCCTATCTATTATATTGATGTAGTTCATAAAACCTCAATTCATATTTTCTATAAATGGAAACAAAGGATTTGAATTTCTCTGCTATTTTTCTGTTCAACTGCTGCTCTTATCTCTACCGGTCATAAATCTGTCCTTTTCTGCATTTTTATGCATTCAAGCTGGGATTGGCCTCACATCTGCTAGAGGATTCTTTTTAGGAGGGGGTCAGCTTCATAAGGGTCTTGTTGAGTCTTTATGGATTTTATAACTTCTATATGACACAGGACTACATATTGATATTTTTCCAAAATCAAGCTTTTAATTCCTTAAAAGGTAATTTTTTTGGACACTTTCCTTGACTTGGTGCTTGAAGCTTTCATTAAAATCAGAAATATTACACTCCCATCTGCCCAAACTAACTTAAATAAAAAAGAAAAGGTTGCTCTAAAATGCAATGCAATGCAATGCAATGATTCAGATATAGTAACTATCAGCCGACAAGGGGGATGGAATAGTCATCCAAAATAGGGATAACTATATAAGGAAGCTCAGAATATTCCCCCAACCCCATACACTAAGAGATTACAACTATTGATCCTTTTTGTGCATTAAAAACAAAATATGCTCTCCTCATAACAAAAGAGAAAGGAATCTTAAAGAGAAGCAACCACCATCCAACATATTGTATATCTAGAACAGACATTAGCTGGATTGATTGCAATCTACAGTAAGTATTATTATTCTATTTTTTACATATAGAGGCCTCCAATAGCACTATACATTGCGCCTTGTCTGTCTTATAACCAAATAGTTGTTATTTTATAGTTCACAATCGTCATTAAATTGATTTTTTTGTTAAATTATATACTTTTTTATTTTTATTGTAGGAGACATAACGGTGCAGAGCCAACTGGTCCTTTTCTGTCATATTCTGTAACATGTGTAATGATGGTACATGAGCTTTTACTGGATAATAATGAGGTTTGAGACCTTTGGTTTTACATCATGGTCCCCACCAATTCTTCCAAATTACGATCCTCATCCAATTAGTTTAGCATTACAATGGCCTTCTGTTCAGAGAAGGAGAATCCTTCAAATTCATTAAACATCATAAATTTATTAATAGAGTAATTCTGATCTGAAACATTTCTATCCTCAGCCAAAAAAATGCCATTGATGAAATTTAAGCCCCTGACCAGGACTTTGATCTGCTAAACCGATAAGACAGTGGGTGTCAAAACCAAACCATTATGTCACGACAGCGCGTACAGACACTCAGCGTCCAGCGTAACACAAAGGAAATGGCAAAAAAGGAAGGCCCTAATGATGGAGATTAAGACCATGATTAAGACCCTAATAGGTTGAAATGCATAGGAAATATCCTCTGTCCTGTTACTATGTGCCTCCTGTGTGTTGTTTTTTTGAATATTTTAATGGACACAATAAAGGTTTCAACTTTTTAATAATGCCCTCTAGTCTCCTTGAGACGCTGGATCCCTCCTTTTGAATTGTTGTTCCCGCCCGGGTCAAGGCGTTTTCCGTGCGTCGGTGGTGGATTCAGGAGTAAAGAAGGGTGAGAGGGGACACCTCCTGAAACTCACCTGAGTCTGTACCCTATGCTCCCTAATATTTCTATACGGGTCCTTCCCCCTTTTGTCATCACGTGTCTAGGCCTCCACTCACCCTGATCTCACCCTGGCTAGTGAGAAGGCTGGTGAGAGCAAGAGTCTCACCACTGCAGTAACACAACACAAGGTAAAGGAGACAGAGGGAAAATAGACACAAAAAGGAATACACTTCAAGCTCTTCCAAAGCAGCTAAACACCACAACTGCAATAGTCGCAACTCCTCAGCTTCTTCCAGAGACAGGCTTCTTCCAAAGTGGTTAGCATAAAATGAGAATCTATGACCAGCAGCAGATGGTAAGATACATGACTTTTTGTAACGAAGGGGAGTGGTCACAAAATAGATGCACCTGAGATTAAGGCTACAAAGGACAGCCAGATTAGAAAGAGTCCTTAACCCCTACAGCTCCAAAAGAAAGTAGAGTCACTGAAATCAAGTTGTAGACCTGCGAACAATAAGGCGCTGTGACCTTCTCATCCCAGACTTGCCAGAGGTCGCCCCAGAGAGGGACACACTCACGACACATTATCCATAAATTTACTCATAGGCAAGTTCATTTTTTCTTATTCCGTATTGGAGATCTTCTCATATCCTTCTTCTTCTTATTGGTTCTCCTTCCTCCTCTTTATTTTCTGAATTCCAAAATTCCCTGACTGACGTATTAGAATGAACATTTTCCCTTTAAATTCTCAGGATTACAGTCTGAAGATTCCAGATCTGTAGATCTTTGCAGCGTCCGTGCAATAGTTATTGTGAGGGATTTTCTATAAGATTTACTTTTGTGAAAGAAGGTGTTTGCCCGACATTGCGCTATGAGACAAATGTCTATCCTGGTGCAGAGAAAGGCGGCAATCGCTCTCCCCTAGAAGTGGGACTCCTGGGACAAACAGGGGACAAATGTGGAGTGGGAAAATGTGTGATCAGTGTTGGTCAGAAATAAAATCCATTTTAGTATAGATTATTACTTATGTTGTGCTCTGATCTGGAAGAACAGGAATTGTGAGCACTTTGGGAATGTCACAGAATGGATTGATAAAGGTATAACTAGATTGTGCCCATTATTTAGAGGAATGTAATATGTACATTGTGTAATGTTCAGCAGAGATTTGGGTAACAGAAGAATGACTTTCACTATCTGCAATTATTATTTTACTTGATAAAGGATAAATATAAATGGTAATCACTGATAAAGGGGAGAAGAGATCAATAGAAAACTAATCAATAGATGTAAGGGGAAGAAAAATTCAGAGTTGTCACAATTTTATGGCTCATTGTTGGATATTTGGCTGACAACATCCACTTGTTACACGCCTGTCCCGTGTCTGGGATCTGCCCCTTCCCCCGCTCTGCTAAACTTTCCTGTGCTCCATGTTGGGCTTTGTAAGTAGCCGGACACGCTCCATGTGCTGAGCTTAACTGGCCTATATAAGGCTACCAAGATACACCCCTGTGTCCTGGTATTAGGACTATTAGTCTGTGTGCATAGCGACCTGTCTGCAGTCTCCAGAACATCTCCAGACTATCTGTGGCCTCCAGCACCTCAGCTACCAATCTGCCTGTGGCTTCCAGCATGTCTGCACCTGTCTGAGGTCTCCAGGACGTCTGCGGCTTCCAATACCTCAGTTACCTGTCTGCCTGTGGGTGTCAGTACCTCTGCAGCCTGTCTGCAGTCTCCAGGACTTCTGCTGTATGCCTGTGACTGGTAGTGCCTCTGCTACTCGCCCCAGGTTTTCCAGGATATCTGCTCCATGTCCGTCCGCGGCTTTCAGTCTCCTGTCTCCCTACAGCCTCCATTACCTCACTGTGACCCCCTGACAGAAAACCAAGACCATGGCTCCCAATGGCGCAGCTATGAACTGTTTTGGGGGGAGTCCCTTTGAGGGGGTCCTGTCACCCCCCTGTCCTGGGTCTGGGATCTTCTCCCTACACCCCGGGCTGCTAAACCTTCTTGTGCTTCACATTGGGCTTTGCCAGTATCCAGCGTGCTCCATGTGTGGAGCTTCCGAGGCCTATATAAAGCCGATCAAGAGATAAACCTGTGCCTTGTAGTGAGACTGTTATTATGTGCACAGCGACTGTCTGTGGACTCCAGGACGTCTCCTGCTGCGGCTTCTTCTGCTCCTCATCCCCGATCTTCCAACACCTCTGCTACATGAGCCCCTGACAACACTTATATGTACAAATAAAAATGGGAACACATCAGACATCGTACACACACGGCTCTTCTCCGTACACCTCGTACACACACGGCTCCGCTCCGTACACCTCGTACACACACGGCTCCTCTCCGTACACCTCGTACACACACGGCTCCGCTCCGTACACCTCGTACACACACGGCTCCGCTCCGTACACACACGGCTCCTCTCCGTACACCTCGTACACACGCGGCTCCTCTCCGTACACCTCGTACACACACGGCTCCTCTCCGTACACCTCGTACACACACACGGCTCCGCTCCGTACACCTCGTACACACACGGCTCCGCTCCGTACACCTCGTACACACACGGCTCCGCTCCGTACATCTCGTACACACACGGCTCCGCTCCGTACACCTCGTACACACACGGCTCTTCTCCGTACACCTCGTACACACACAGCTCCGCTCCGTACACCTCGTACACACACGGCTCCGCTCCGTACACCTCGTACACACACGGCTCCGCTCCGTACACCTCGTACACACGCGGCTATGCTCCGTACACCTCGTACACACACGGCTCCGCTCCGTACACCTCGCACACACACGGCTCCGCTCCGTACACCTCGTACACACACGGCTCTGCTACATCCACACTGTAAACCCCTCCTGACCCCACACATAAACTTCCCCTCATCCAGCACCATGACACCCAGCACAGCAGAGTCCTGCATACACTGAGGAGCTGATCATGTGACCCCTGACTCCTCCCCTCCATGTGACATCATCACAGGTCCTGGAAGCACAGAGCAGCCATATATCTAGTGTGCGGCTCTGCAGGAGGAGGTAGGTGCAGGGTATTATATATCTAGTGTGCGGCTCTGCAGGTGGAGGTAGGTGCAGGGTATTATATATCTAGTGTGCGGCTCTGCAGGTGGAGGTAGGTGCAGGGTATTATATATCTAGTGTGCGGCTCTGCAGGTGGAGGTAGGTGCAGGGTATTATATATCTAGTGTGCGGCTCTGCAGGTGGAGGTAGGTGCAGGGTATTATATATGTAGTGTGCGGCTCTGCAGGTGGAGGTAGGTGCAGGGTATTATATATCTAGTGTGCGGCTCTGCAGGTGGAGGTAGGTGCAGGGTATTATATATCTAGTGTGCGGCTCTGCAGGTGGAGGTAGGTGCAGGGTATTATATATCTAGTGTGCGGCTCTGCAGGTGGAGGTAGGTGCAGGGTATTATATATCTAGTGTGCGGCTCTGCAGGTGGAGGTAGGTGCAGGGTATTATATATCTAGTGTGCGGCTCTGCAGGTGGAGGTAGGTGCAGGGTATTATATATCTAGTGTGCGGCTCTGCAGGTGGAGGTAGGTGCAGGGTATTATATATCTAGTGTGCGGCTCTGCAGGAGGAGGTAGGTGCAGGGTATTATATATCTAGTGTGCGGCTCTGCAGGTGGAGGTAGGTGCAGGGTATTATATATCTAGTGTGCGGCTCTGCAGGTGGAGGTAGGTGCAGGGTATTATATATCTAGTGTGCGGCTCTGCAGGTGGAGGTAGGTGCAGGGTATTATATATCTAGTGTGCGGCTCTGCAGGTGGAGGTAGGTGCAGGTTATTATATATCTAGTGTGCGGCTCTGCAGGAGGAGGTAGGTGCAGGGTATTATATATCTAGTGTGTGGCTCTGCAGGTGGAGGTAGGTGCAGGGTATTATATATCTAGTGTGCGGCTCTGCAGGTGGAGGTGTGTGCAGGGTATTATATATCTAGTGTGCGGCTCTGCAGGTGGAGGTAGGTGCAGGGTATTATATATCTAGTGTGCGGCTCTGCAGGTGGAGGTAGGTGCAGGGTATTATATATCTAGTGTGCGGCTCTGCAGGTGGAGGTAGGTGCAGGGTATTATATATCTAGTGTGTGGCTCTGCAGGTGGAGGTAGGTGCAGGGTATTATATATCTAGTGTGCGGCTCTGCAGGTGGAGGTAGGTGCAGGGTATTATATATCTAGTGTGCGGCTCTGCAGGTGGAGGTAGGTGCAGGGTATTATATATCTAGTGTGCGGCTCTGCAGGTGGAGGTAGGTGCAGGGTATTATATATCTAGTGTGCGGCTCTGCAGGTGGAGGTAGGTGCAGGGTATTATATATCTAGTGTGCGGCTCTGCAGGTGGAGGTAGGTGCAGGGTATTATATATCTAGTGTGCGGCTCTGCAGGTGGAGGTAGGTGCAGGGTATTATATATCTAGTGTGCGGCTCTGCAGGTGGAGGTAGGTGCAGGGTATTATATATCTAGTGTGCGGCTCTGCAGGTGGAGGTAGGTGCAGGGTATTATATATCTAGTGTGCGGCTCTGCAGGTGGAGGTGGGTGCAGGGTATTATATATCTAGTGTGCGGCTCTGCAGGTGGAGGTAGGTGCAGGGTATTATATATCTAGTGTGCGGCTCTGCAGGTGGAGGTAGGTGCAGGGTATTATATCTAGTGTGCGGCTCTGCAGGTGGAGGTAGGTGCAGGGTATTATATATCTAGTGTGCGGCTCTGCAGGTGGAGGTAGGTGCAGGTTATTATATATCTAGTGTGCGGCTCTGCAGGTGGAGGTAGGTGCAGGTTATTATATATCTAGTGTGCGGCTCTGCAGGAGGAGGTAGGTGCAGGGTATTATATATCTAGTGTGCGGCTCTGCAGGAGGAGGTAGGTGCAGGGTATTATATATCTAGTGTGCGGCTCTGCAGGTGGAGGTAGGTGCAGGGTATTATATATCTAGTGTGCGGCTCTGCAGGTGGAGGTAGGTGCAGGGTATTATATATCTAGTGTGCGGCTCTGCAGGTGGAGGTAGGTGCAGGGTATTATATATCTGGTGTGCGGCTCTGCAGGAGGAGGTAGGTGCAGGGTATTATATATCTGGTGTGCGGCTCTGCAGGTGGAGGTAGGTGCAGGTTATTATATATCTAGTGTGCGGCTCTGCAGGTGGAGGTAGGTGCAGGTTATTATATATCTAGTGTGCGGCTCTGCAGGTGGAGGTAGGTGCAGGGTATTATATATCTAGTGTGTGGCTCTGCAGGTGGAGGTAGGTGCAGGGTATTATATATCTGGTGTGCGGCTCTGCAGGAGGAGGTAGGTGCAGGGTATTATATATCTGGTGTGCGGCTCTGCAGGTGGAGGTAGGTGCAGGTTATTATATATCTAGTGTGCGGCTCTGCAGGTGGAGGTAGGTGCAGGTTATTATATATCTAGTGTGCGGCTCTGCAGGTGGAGGTAGGTGCAGGGTATTATATATCTAGTGTGCGGCTCTGCAGGTGGAGGTAGGTGCAGGGTATTATATATCTAGTGTGCGGCTCTGCAGGTGGAGGTAGGTGCAGGGTATTATATATCTAGTGTGCGGCTCTGCAGGTGGAGGTAGGTGCAGGGTATTATATATCTAGTGTGCGGCTCTGCAGGTGGAGGTAGGTGCAGGGTATTATATATCTAGTGTGCGGCTCTGCAGGTGGAGGTAGGTGCAGGGTATTATATATCTAGTGTGCGGCTCTGCAGGTGGAGGTAGGTGCAGGGTATTATATATCTAGTGTGCGGCTCTGCAGGAGGAGGTAGGTGCAGGGTATTATATATCTAGTGTGCGGCTCTGCAGGTGGAGGTAGGTGCAGGGTATTATATATCTAGTGTGCGGCTCTGCAGGAGGAGGTAGGTGCAGGGTATTATATATCTAGTGTGCGGCTCTGCAGGAGGAGGTAGGTGCAGGGTATTATATATCTAGTGTGCGGCTCTGCAGGTGGAGGTAGGTGCAGGGTATTATATATCTAGTGTGCGGCTCTGCAGGAGGAGGTAGGTGCAGGGTATTATATATCTAGTGTGCGGCTCTGCAGGTGGAGGTAGGTGCAGGGTATTATATATCTAGTGTGCGGCTCTGCAGGTGGAGGTAGGTGCAGGGTATTATATATCTAGTGTGCGGCTCTGCAGGTGGAGGTAGGTGCAGGGTATTATATATCTAGTGTGCGGCTCTGCAGGTGGAGGTAGGTGCAGGGTATTATATATCTGGTGTGCGGCTCTGCAGGAGGAGGTAGGTGCAGGGTATTATATATCTGGTGTGCGGCTCTGCAGGTGGAGGTAGGTGCAGGGTCTCTGTTATTTTGGGGTCATCATCATTATTATTATTAACCCCTTCATGTCCAGTTCCAGACCAGTTTACTCCGGTTCTTGATCAGGCATATTTTTATATTAGAAAGGGGAGGAGCCAGCACTGCTTGATCAGACATGTCAGTTGAGAGATAAATCCCCTCCCCCGGTCCCCCCCCCCCCCCCCGTGTGGCCAAAGTGCCCCCCATTCCCCCTCCTCATACTGATCATCTAAGATGGTGGCCACACGCTGCATTCATCCTCCTCCTCTGATTTCTATCATGTGACATCAGATGTGACAAAAACGTCCTCCCCAGGTCCACCTTAGTCACCCTCTGTCACTCCCCGGTCCTCCCCCGGTCTCCCGTTACCTGCTGCTGCCCCGGTCCCCGCGATCCCTCCTCATCCTCTCACCCGGCCCCCCGCACACAGTGACACTGAGCTTACTGCACTGACACTGCTCTCGGCTGGACCCGTGGAGTGTGAGTGCAGTATTCTCAGGTCACTGCTCACATGGAGGGTCTGCTCTTCCAGAAAATGGAGGAAAGGGTTAAATGACCTTGGTCACTAATCTGACCCCACCATTATATAGTGATGTCTCTCATCAGATTCAGGTCACTCCAGCCCGGCCCAAATGGGTTCTGGGCATCAGAACTGGCAGCAAAGTGAGCAAATAGCCAATTCACCCAGATGTGAATAAGTAGCTGGTGTTCTGTAAAGTTCTCTTCCGGCTGATGGAAATGGGTTTCTGGCATTAATTAGTAATCATAAAGGGAAAGCCGCCATTGTTCTCTGATTTCAGTCTATTCTCACATTATTATGGTTTTACCTATATAGATCAGTGGCCCAAGGCCATTTAACCCTTTCCATAACGCCCTTCGGTGTCACTTTGATGCTGATTTTTGTGGCAGTTTTATCATTTTTGTTGCTGCTTTTCAGTGTATTCACATCCGGGCTCCGCACTGCAGGGCATTATATTGTTGTCATTTTTTATTTTTGTTGCTAAAAACCATTAAAAAAAAATAAAAAAAAAATTGCCAAATAAGAAACCGACTTCAGCCTTGTCATAAAATCAAACAAACAATAAAGACGACGACAAGAACATGAAAATAAAGCAGAGGAGATCACGAAAAGACACAGAAATTACTTGAATATCCGACAAGGAAAACTATTTTCCCAGATCTTTAACCCCTTTATGACAGCCTTACGGATTAAAAGGGTGGTAGAAAAGGATACTTATTCTGATCCACCGTTTTAAAACGGCGGCAAGAAAAAGAGTGTATAGCGTCGGAAAATCTCCGGGGTTTCAGGTATCAGGTGGTAGCAGAGACTCTGGAGATCACGATTCAGGCTGTTTTTCCGCTCCCCGGTCATGTGATCACCGGTATACGCTGGAGAATCGTGATTACATTGTAGAAAAAAGAAGGGTGAGTAAATAATGATTTATCTCCCACCTGATAAAACATGTCACATGAGAGCTAAATGTCCTCCCTCGCTGCCCCAGTGTGGCAAAGTGCCCACTACCCTCGGTCCACCTCCCCCTTCCCCCTCATGATCACCTAACATGTCCACCACACGTGTTGCACGCCGGCTGCACACGTCCTCCACTGATTTCTGCCTAATCTGACATGTCCCCAGTCCCCGGATATATCAGATGAGGCAGAAAAGTCATCCCCGGTCCAGCCAGGTCATCCCCGGTCCCCTCGGTACCTCTCTTGCAATGTCGATCTCCCACCACTCCTCCTTCTCCTTGTTATCAGAAGAAATGTCAGCTGCATGCTCAGAGCAGTTCTCAGTTGACTCTGCAGGCAGTGACACTGAGTTTACTGCAGCTCACTGCCGTGCTGTGGACTGTGGGAGTGTGAGTGCAGTATTCTCAGGTCACTGCAGCCACACTGCTCACATGGAGTGCGGCTGCTCTTCCAGAAAATGGTGGATACGTTCACTGACTGTGCCCCCCATATTCTGGAATGAGGTTACTGCAGGTCACTCTGTTGGACCAGGGCAGTGTGAATGCATTATTCTCAGGTCACTACAGCCACACTACTCACATGGAGTGCAGCTGCTCTTCCAGAAAATGGTGGATACGTTTCCTGAGCATGCCTGACATATTCTGGAGGGTCCAGAGTCACTGTGGGACCTCCAAAATGGATTACGGCTGACAAGATTTTTTTTTTGTTTTAATAAATTGGTGAAAGAGGGAATGTATTGGGAAGTGTTTTTTCAAATTATTTTTTGTCATCTTTATTTTGTTACTGACTGGGTTCGTAATGTCGGTTATCTGACACTGTGACATCACTAACCGCTGGGCTTGATGCCAAGTGACATTACACAACTGGTATCTATCCGATTTGCCACCGCACCAGGGCAACAGGATGAGCCCGGGCAAAGCGCCAGGATTGGAATCTCTAATGGATGCGCCACTTCGGGGGCGGCTGCGGCCTGCATTTTTAAGCTGGGAATGGTCAAATAACCTTGGTCCTTTCCACCCTGAGAATACCAGACCACAGCTGTCCGCTTTACCTTGACTGGTGATCCAATTGGGGGGGGGACCCCATATATTTTTTTTTTAATTATTTATTTATAAATAAATTTAAAAAAAAACGCGGGGTGACCTCCAAGTTGGATCACCAGCCAAGGTGAAGCTGATAGCTGGAGTTTTCAGGCTGCAGCCGTCTGCTTTAGCCTAGCTGGTTTTTGTTTATATATATAAAATGGAGTGAACCCCACGTTGTTTTATCAATTTTTTTTTTGGCTAAATACAAGGTTAAACATTAGGGATGAGCGAATATATTCACCATTACTCAGTATCCGGCGGTTAATGAGGTATTCGGTATCCGACGGTTAATATGGTATTCGCTCTGTTACTTTCATTTTCATTTCTGGACTTCCTGGCGCCTTTTTCCAGCCAATGAACACATCTGACATTGCTTGCCCTCACGGTAACGCGGCAGCCATCTTTGTTGTGGTGTTACTGTGATTGGCTTGGCCGCACAGCATTATAGGGGCTATATAAGGCTGCCGCCATTTTGTGAACACGCATTAATTCCTGAGCTGCCGGTGTAGCTAGACTGTACTGTGTCCGGGACAGCGTTTCTCCAGCCAACTAATACTAGTCCTTCTAAGGGCTGAAGATATTTAGCGTTAGCAGCTAGCAGCTGTGTAAATTATAGAAACAGGTATAGGGACAGTGCAGTGCATTCTATGAGATAGTGTTCCTGCTGCATAATCCAAAATAGTCCTTGTAAGGGCTGAATGTGAGGAAGGATGGTTGACCTTAGGGAGATCAACATCCACCACCGCGGAGACACCATCACGTGTTTCTCAACGCAGTGATTCTAGAGCAATGCCCCCTGGGAAATATTCAAAGCAAGAAGGCCTGCGGAGACACCATCACATGTTTCTCAACGCTGGCAGGAAACTAGCCAGGTCTTTCACCAGGAAGGAACAACCACGGGAAAGGCAGTCTCCAGTCAAGGAGACCACCTATGCCAAACATGGTATCCATCCACAGACAGCCGTTTCGGGGTATTTGCCCCTCATCAGTGTGGAGTAGGAATCTGGCTAGTGGGAGCATTGCCTAGTAAAAGACTATGTGAGCAAGGATGGTTGACCTTAGGGAGATCAACATCCACCACCGCGGAGACACCATCACGTGTTTCTCAACGTAGTGATTCTAGAGCAATGCCCCCTGGGAAATATTCAAAGCAAGAAGGCCTGCGGAGACACCATCACATTTTTCTCAACGCTGTCAGGAAACTAGCCAGGTCTTTCACCGGGAAGGAACAACCATGGGAAGGGCAGTCTCCAGTCAAGGAGACCACCTATGCAAAACATGGTATCCATCCACAGACAGCCGTTTCGGGGTATTTGCCCCACATCAGTGTGGAGTAGGAATCTGGCTAGTGGGAGCATTGCCTTGTAAGGGCTGAAGACAGTGTCCACTGTGTGCTAGCAGCTGTGTAAATCATAGAACAAGGTATAGGGATAGTGTTACTGCAGTTCTTAGTTAGGTGACAGCCGTTCCTGTTTGAAACCGGCAAAAAAAAAAATCCTCTTATTAGTGGTGCATACAGTCTATTACTGCAGTGTGTGATATAGGGAGAGCTTATTCACAGGCAGGGAGAGATTTAAAGCTGTCCTGACATCTGCTACTAATAATCAACAATCTCAGCACACCTACATCCCTTGTGTCTGTTATACTAGCAATAGGTATTACAACTTGCAAAAAAAGGTCCCAAAATTGTAAAAATAATGGATTCAGGTGTAGTGTAGTGCCTGTCAGCCACCATCTCAATTCACAGTCTGAGTGTTACCAAATTTTTATTAATACTAGGTGTCAGTGGCACTACTTCTGCCTGAAGCAAAATACCTTCCTATCAGCAAACTAGCCTAATTTTGGGGATTTTCATATCTTACAGAACTTAGATAGTGGCTTGCTGCCACTAACACACAGTCTCAGTGTTACCAAATTTTAATTAATACTAGGTGTCAAAGGCTTTACTTCTGCCTGAAGCAAAATACTGTTATAGCACCAAGCTAGCATCCTGGTGGTGGTGTCTTCAGATCTTACAGAACCTACATAGTGCCCTGCTCTTAAGCGGGCTTTAAACGCTGCGATCTCGCTAGCGAGATCGCAAGCAATCGTACTCGCCCCCGTCGGTTGTGCGACACGGGAAAATTGCTGCCCGTTGCGCACAACCTCGTTTACCCCCGTCACACGCACTTACCTGTCCTGCGACGTCGCTCTGGCCGGCGATCCACCTCCTTTCTAAGGGGGTGGGTCGTGCGGGGTCATAGTGACGTCACACGGCAGCCGTCCAATAGAAGCGGAGGGGCGGAGATGAGCGGGACGTAACATCCTGCCCACCTCCTTCCTTCCACATAGCCGGTGGAGGCAGGTAAGGAGATGTTCCTCGCTCCTGCGGTGTCACACACAGCGATGTGTGCTGCCGCAGGAACGAGGAACAACATCGCTAATTAGAAGAAAACGATTTTTTTATTTTAGGATGACCTCTCCACGGCAAACGATTTTTGCCACTTTTGCAATCATTTTAGGTCGCACATAAATGTCACACACTGCGATATCGTTAATGACGCCGGATGTGCGTCACAAACAACGTGACCCTGACGATAATTCATTAACAATATCGTAGCGTGTAAAGCCCGCTTTACTAAAACACAGTCTGAGTGCCAAAAACCAATACTAAAAAAAATTGTTGTCAAACCCTGTTTTCTTTTGGGGCTGAAAGACATTCACAACATCTTTGACGACTCTTCCAAGTGGTACTTTGTCCAATAAAGGTACCTTGCGGTTCTTAGACTTACAGAAACAGCCATCGTGGGAAACTATTAACACAAGTTTAACAACCCGGCATAAGTGTTGTTTCACTGCCTGTAGAAAAGGTCACGTTACAGTATTCACCTTCAAATAATCAAACCAAAAAAATGGGAAATTGAGGGGTAAGGTCTGTGGACGAGGTGGTAGTGACAATGGTGGTTGCCCAAGCAGTGTGATCGAGCCAAAGAAAAAGGTTCCTGCTTTATCTACCTCTGCCTTCCTATCCCAATTTTCTTGTCCACGTGGGAAAGCACTCTTGCACCCTGAACAAGTAACAAGTTGGCTAGCAGAAAATGCCTCCAGTTACTTGTCGAGTAGCAAATCCCAAGGGTCTACACAGACAGACTTGAGTATCCCAGAGGCTGGCCCATCGAATCCTCAGCCTGGTCTTCCTTCCTCACAACATCAGTATTCTAAGGAAATATATGACACCAACTCTACTCTGAGGACCTGTTTATGGGACCCTTTGATCTTTCTTGCCTCTCACTGCTCAACACCACTAACGCAGGTGAGGCCGTGGTGTGCAATGATGCACAGATCTTTGAGCACCCAAGGCCAGAAGAAAGCCATGTTGTTGGCCGTGACATGCTGGGCAATCAGGTGGAAGTGTTGGAGGATGATGAGACACAGTTGCCCTGAGGTCAGCCTGAAACCTCCATTCCCAAAGATGTTGACCTTTAAGAATTTGAAGACGACCTGGTCGATGATGAGGTGACTGATCCAACATGGACGGGTGGCATGGATTGCGAGAGCAGCAGTGCAGAGAAGCATGTGGCCATATTCCGCATAAAGGCTGTAAGACAAAGGGTTTCGACCACTGCCAGAAGTCAATCAACTGTGCACATGACACCACCACCTGTGGCATCTCACAGTCCAAGGGCCCGTGCTGCGATTGTGTGGGAGTTTGTTTTTTTCAAGAGTCCTTCAGACAAAACGGTTGCTATTTGCCAAATCTGTCAGACCAAGCTTAGCAGAGGCAGAAATACTTCCAGCTTGGACACCTCCAGCATGAGAAACCATATGTTAGCCAAGCACACCACTAGGTGGTTGACAGCTCAAGGTAAAAACACGATTTCCAGACTAAAAACTCTGCCACTGCCCCTGGGCTGCTTGCTGCCCAAACTGGTGTGCAAGAAGGTGTGACGCTGATGCCTCCTTCTCCCAATCTGATGTTGGCCAAACTCAATCATCAACGACCACATCCTCTTCGGTGTCCCAGCGTTCCGTTCAGTTGTCCATACCACAGACCTTCGAAAAGAAGCGAAAATGCCTCCAAGGGCAGAAACCATAACTGCACACATTGCATGATTGATAGCCCTTGAGATGTTGCCGTATCGGCTTGTGGGAACAGAGGCTTTCCGCAACCTTTTCGCGGTGTTAGAAACTGAATTTATTAAACTCCTTGGCATGTTATGCTCTGTTGAAAATCCTACCAATTTCTAAAAATAAGCTGTTGGGAGTACCTACTGATGCAGTGCTCCATGGTGTCTGAACCATTATTCCCTGGGGAAACTGAATTTATTAAACTCCTTGGCATGTTATGCCCTGTTGCTTATCCTACCAATTTTTTAAAAAAAGCTGTTGGGAGTAACTTCTGATGCTGTATTACATGGTCTTTGAACCATTCCCCCTGGGGAAACTGAATTTTTAGAAATCCTTGGTGTTAGCTAGTGGAATAAAGCCCGAGTTCCAGTGTGAAACAACTGCCACTTCCACGGTGCTGCATACTTCACAAACTGCGGTCTAGGAAGCAGGCGATGATGCCTCCTGCTCCCAACTTACTTTTGATCAGATGCAATCATCATCGGTGGTGTTGGTGGTGGAGGAGGAGGAGGAGGGCAAGGCCAACATCCAAATGGCCACATTAGCAATAGCACTGTAAAGTGTTATGGAGTACATATTCCAACTTTCACACTAATAATATAGGGGACGCAGAAAACTACAAATGACTGCCATCCCTCCGCAGTGTATGTTACAGGGTCCACCTGAGAGCCCTAAGAAGTCAGATTTGAGGACAGCCAGTGGCCCTTAGAGGGCCAATGGAGCCGGTGGTGCTGGTGAGCAGGAGGAGGGCAAGGTCAACATCCCAATGGGCACATTGTAGCTGACCTTTTAAAGTGCTCTCAAATATGTCCCAAAAAAGGAGGTGTGAGACAGACACCAATATAATGTATGAGTTACAGCTCTTTCTAATCGAAAAAGGAAAAATGTAAAATATGAAACGTGTGAACATATGCTAAAGTGTTTTTTTGGAGGTCGGGGTCTGATTTGACGTTTTATTACAGTGATTAGGCACTAGAAACTGTTTCTTAGCAATTTCCCCTCTTTTACTTTGGTTGGAGAGCTGTTCTGGCGACTACATAAACGCTGCGTGCTGCTCTGACCACGTTATTCAAAGACACCAGAAATGCAGTCAAGCACCTTCTACAGGCTGTGCCCATACTGTTTCAGCCTTTTCCCATCCATTTCAGCCTTTTCCTCAGTCACCACAGGTCACCGACAGGTCCGTCATAAAATTATTCTGGTTTCCCATAGACTTACATTGGGGGATGAATATTTGCGAATACTCAAATAGCGGCGAGGTATTCGCTGGATAACCGTCAAAGCGAATAATAGGGTGTTCGATCATCTCTATTAAACATCCTTTAGTGAAACATGAAAGTGACTAAATGGTGTCAGTTTAGAATATGCAGGGGGTGGGACATTATATGTGTGTTTTACCTCTGTCTATCCATCCATCCATCCATACTAGCTTTTTTAGGCTATGTGTCCACGATGAACATTTTGGACACAGAGTGTTTTGGCTGCGTCCTGTGGAAGGATTTTTAGAATTCTCCTACCCACTGTGCTTCTTATCTCTGTAGCATAAACTGACTTGTGGCGCAGCTTCCCAAGCCGCAGCATGTCAGTTGTTTGCTGCGGAGACGAGAGTGTTGTCCGCGGGGAGAATATATCTAAGATCTGCAGCAGCCCAAACCCTGATCGTGGACACGGCCAGCTATGGTCTCCTGCAGACAACACTCACATCTCTGCAGGAGGGCTGGCACTATTTCCTAGTGTCTTGCTAAATTCTCCTAAAAAGGGGCTGAAAGCCCGTACTTATGAAGCGCTCACTGATATCCTAATCAGGCACGAATATTAAGATTCTTTATAGCAAGATATTATTTATTTTAACAGCACATGAATAATCAATGGTACATAGGCATTAGAACTACTTTATAGTCATAGAATCATATACAATAACAGAAATATGCATCAACATTACCGTATGTTGTAGCACGCCGAGAAGGAAACAACATCTGCATCACAGGAACAGTGCATCCACTTGAGCGCCCTGTAAATGTCCCCAACTTCACTAAGTGAGTCCTGTCTTTTTATAGCAAATCTTTGTACGTCATGTGCACTGAGTGGTGAATTGGTGACCAGCATGTGACAGCTGAGTCATGTTCATGTAACTTGACCACAAGCTGCTGTGGGCACCAGTAGCTTCCTGCACATTTTGCCAGTTGACCACTGGCCGACCACAGTTTCCTGGAGATATTGCAAGGAGCCGTGAATTTTACATGCCAGCTTCCTTACACCTGTTGTCAACTAACCATGAGTTTCCTGACTGTGGAACTGTAAACGTTACTTCCTCATAATTGTGGTTTGCTCAAGATCTGTCTGACACGTATTCTTCATCATGGTAAAAATGGGTCAGCCAGAGGACATATCTCTCTGATACTGAATAATTGATGGATCAATTAATATCTGGGATCACTATATCTTTTGATTATGATCCCTATATAATCACACTCATTCTTCAGTCATATCACAGTCATATCAGTCATATCACATTGGTATCACAATCGGTCCTTGATCCCAGGGATTATTTTCCATCATCAGTATTCCACTAGAGGAAGATCACTCGGAAAACACTATACCATGACCAAGAGGTATCGTTTTTAATAGGACACTATCATTGACTTTGCCACAAATTTTGTTTGGATAAACTTTGAATCACAAATATAATCACTTTTACTACTATGTATATTAAAACTAAAAGCAATATTATCTGAAAAGCTGCCTTGAATATCATGTGTTTTGGCATTTGCTTGATATTCAAAGGAATCATTACACATTAAATTTCCCGATATGTTACTACAGGTTTCACTAGTCCCATTTATGAACGTATTGGCATAAGGCCATAACATATCATGAATTGTCCTTTCCACTAAGCTGGGTTTAAAAACATCTACAGTATTTATAGCTGTCCCAAAACTCAGAAGAACCTGGGGAATAAATTTTGGGGTCCATTTTGTTGTGTTATGTCTTCTAAAAGTGAATAAATTGGGATTAAAGCAACATTTTTAGGCAAAATTATATATTTTTTTCATTCACCATCGCTTTAGTTCCTGTGAAGCACCTGAAGGGTTAATAAACTTCTTTGATGTGGTTTTGAGCACTTTGAGGGGTGCAATTTTTGGAATGGGGTCACTATTGGGAATTTTCTGCCACCTCGGCCTCTCAAAGTCACTGCAAATGTGATGTGGGCCCTAAAAAATGGATTTGTAAATTTTGTTGAAAATGTGAAATTCCTGATGAACTTTGACCCCTTCTAACTTCCTAACCCCAAAAATGTGGTATCAAAACTTGTGCTGATGTAAAGTGACATGTGGGAAATGTGATTTATTATCTATTTGTGTGACAGAATCTCTGGTTTATGGGCAGAAAAATAAAAAAAAATATTTTAAAAATTTTCATCAATTTTCCGCTTGCTTCAGAAATACAAAAATTATTGTCCTAAATTTATAACTATCCTGAACCACAATATGTGAGGAAAAAACCAAGTCAGAATCACTAAGATCCGAGGAAGCTCCAGAGTTATCACCTCATAAAGTGACACTGGCCAGAATTACAAAAATGGCTTTTTATGATGACTCTGAAGTTGAATTCTTATTATTTTTTTCTGTGTTTTGGGGGTTTTTTTTGCAGGTTTTTAGCAACAAAAATAAAACCAATACACTACACTGCAGTACGGAGCTCAGATGTGAATACACTGAAAAGCACCAACAAAAGTGATAAAACGTGGCATCAAAGTGTGTTATGGAAAGGGTTAATGACTCCACACTGTATTGTGATTGTTTTACATTTGTTGTTAAACCTGTAAAAAAAAAAAAAAACTGAAAAAAAAAATCCGAATAAGAAACTGGACCAATAAGAAACCAACTTCAGCATCGAGTTTTTATTGCTGATGTCGAGCGATACTGGTGGGAAAATAAGGGAAATGTCTGTTGTTACCACATACCGTATTTTTCGGATTATAAGACACACTTTTCCTCCCAAAACTTTGGGAGAAAAATTAGGGGTGTTTCTTAAAATCTGAATATAGCATCTGTGTGACCGGCGGCAAGCGTCTGTGTGGCCGGCGGTGGGCATCTGTGCGACCGGCATCTGTATGGCAGGCATCTGGTGGCCAAGGGCAGGTAGTACTTCAGCTAATGCTGCCCAGAGTCGGCACATGCACAGATTGAGATCTCAGCTAAAGCTCTCATTAGCGCAGGCGCTGACTACGGACGCCATTTGTTTGAAGCCCCAGTGCAGAGAAGAGCAGAGCCCGGTGCCCCATGAAAGAGCAGAACCCACAGTACCAGGACAGAGCAGCACCTCAGCCCACAGTGAGTATCTGTGTCCTCCTCTGCACCACCCGCAGCATCGCCTACTCCATCACTGCCCCTGCCTCCTGTGACCATCGCTGCCACTCCCCTCCGGTAAGACACCACCGGATTATAAAACGGACCCCATGGTTTTTTTTCGTTTTTTTTTCTCTAAATTTGGGGTACGTCTTATAAAACGAAAAATACGGTATATACCCTGCCCCCCCTACAGTGACTAACAAGCCGCTCAGCATTAGAACCTGCTGTCAGTCAGTGCTGAGAGCGCGTATACAACCACAGATCACTGTATACTGAGCAATAACTAAAACCTCATCTGAGCTATCCGTATGACTGAAAGTCGGACATTGTCATAATATATGTTTATGACCACATGTACATATTTCTTAGCTATTTTGTAACACTTATTATTTTGTATATGTGGCTGTTTTCTTTACCTGATTGGAGCTAATAAGATTTGGATTGACAGTGGTATCTTCCTATATTTCACACATTTGGGGGGGAGAGTAGTTCTGTATTTAAGTATTTGTTATTTTCATCTTACTTCCCTTCTAACTGGGGCTGATATAATGACTCAGCAGTGACCATATCCTCTGTGTATGAGGGAGAAGGCACCATCAGCTTTTTATACCCTGTTTCCATAAAACCCTGAAAATAAGCCCTAGTAGGATTTTGGGGGCTTTTTTGAGTATACATAAAATGTAAGCCCTTGTTCTGTCCTCCCTACACGAGAACTGAGGCGTGTGAAGCTTGACAGGCAGCTAAATCTTTATCCACCATAGGTTAATAATAAGGAGACTGTTGCTTGAAGTCTGTTTTTATTAAACATTACTAAATTTGTTTGGTGAAACTGCAGTAGGACCTGAACTTGACTTAAACTTCATTTGAAGTCATTAATTGGGCAGTTCGCGTTTTCACCCACATGCAGCCATAAACAGATCACTTCCACAGGAGAGTTGGTGGGTTTTTTTCTATATTTTTTATTTTTTTTGGGGGGGTGCCCACTACTTCTGACATACCTCACAACCGTCCCGGATTCTGCGGGACTGCCACGACTTATCAGGTCTGTACCGCACTCCCGTGGCTCACAGCTGATGTCCCGGCTCCTCCCCTCAGTGGAGTGAATAAATTAAATTATCATCGGCTCTGGATTTTCGGGGCGGCCGGGACTCGAACTCATGGAACTGTGAGTTCATTGTTTCAAAGGCAGCAGCTTTACCACTGAGCCACTGCCTGTATTGAAAACAATAAAAAAATTGTTTAAAAGAACAGAGAGTCCTCAGTGGTTGATACCTTTTAATGGCTAACTGAAAAGATGGTAATAATTGCAAGCTTTCGAGACTACTCAGGTCTCTTCATCAGGCATGGTATAACACAAAATCTGAAGAGTCACGTATTTATACACAACAGGACTTAGAATAGTGCAGTAAAAAAAAAAAAAAAAAAAAAAAAAAAAGAACAAGTTATATGAAACAGAACTATCTCTATGGCAGGGGGACAAGCTGTTCTTTTAACAGCTTGTCCCCCTGCCATAGAGATAGTTCTGTTTCATATAACTTGTTCTTTTTTTTTTTTTTTTTTTTTTTTTTTTTTACTGCACTATTCTAAGTCCTGTTGTGTATAAATACGTGACTCTTCAGATTTTGTGTTATACCATGCCTGATGAAGAGACCTGAGTAGTCTCGAAAGCTTGCAATTATTACCATCTTTTCAGTTAGCCATTAAAAGGTATCAACCACTGAGGACTCTCTGTTCTTTTAAACAATTTTTTTATCTCTACTGGCTAACACGGTACAAAGATATATTTTACTTGAAAACAATAGGAAGATTTTGTTATCTTGACCTCTATACTGCAGACACCAGAAGCAGATTATTCAGCTGCAAAGATGGATGGAGGGATGGATGAATGGAGGGATAGAGGGAGGGATGGATGGATGATAGAGGGATAAATGGAGGGATGAATGGAGGGATAGAGGGAGGGATGGATGGATGATAGAGGGATGAATGGAGGGATGAATGGAGGGATAGAGGGAGGGATGGATGGATGATAGAGGGATGAATGGAGGGATAGAAGGAGGGATGAATGGAGGGATAGAGGGATGAAAGGAGGGATAGAGGGAGGGATGGATGGATGATAGAGGGAGGGATGAATGGAGGGATAGAGGCAGGGATGGATGGATGATAGAGGGATGAATGGAGGGATATAGGGATGGATGGATGATAGAGGGATGAATGGAGGGATAGAAGGAGGGATGAATAGAGGGATAGAGGGATGAAAGGAGGGATAGAGGGAGGGATGGATGATAGAGGGATGAATGGAGGGATAGAGGGAGGGATGGATGGATGATAGAGGGATGAATGGAGGGATAGAAGGAGGGATGAATGGAGGGATAGAGGGATGAATGGAAGGATAGAGGGAGGGATGGATGGATGAATGGAGGGATAGAGGGAGGGATAGAGGGAGGGATGGATGGATGATGGAGGGATAGAGGGATGGATGGATGGATGAATGGAGGGATGAATGGAGGGATAGAGGGATGAATGGAGGGATGAATGGAGAGATAGAGGGAGGGATGGATGGATGAATGGAGGGATAGAGGGAGGGATGGATGATAGAGGGATGAATGGAGGGATGAATGGAGGGATAGAGGGAGGGATGGATGCATGGATGATAGAGGGAGGGATGGATGGATGATAGAGGGATGAATGGAGGGATAGAGGGAGGGATGGATGGATGAATGGAGGGATAGAGGGATGAATGGAGGGATGAATGGAGGGATGAATGGAGAGATAAAGGGAGGGATAGAGGGAGGGATGGATGATAGTGGGATGGATGGATGATAGAGGGATGGATGATAGAGGGATATATAGATACACGACAGATAATAGATAGAGATAGAATCATAGATAGATAGAGGGATAGAATCATAGAATCATATATAGAATCATAGATAGAATCATAGATAGATGGATAGATAGAATCATAGATAGATAGAATCATAGATGGATAGATAGAATCATAGATAGATAGAATCATAGATAGATAGAGGGATAGAGATAGATAAATACTGTATCTCAATGTTGGTGAAAGATTCATTTGTTCCCATAAAACTACTATAAAGAAATGAGGAAAAAAATACAAATACAATTTTTTTTTATCTTCACCACCTTGGATTCAAACCAGCAACGTTCAAAACTTGTGTCCAGCAACCTCCTGGCTTTCCTAGCTGCTCTAGCTGTTGAGCCACTAGGATTGATGATGTCAGAGGGAGGATTTCACATAAATGAACCTACAATGCAGCCTCTTACACAGCAGATTACACAGGACACAGCTACATTGTACAGAGCAGCATCTCTATGTCCTGTATTCTAGAGGGAGAGGAAAAGAGGATTTTTTTTCTTCTAATAAAGTTACTAAAAATAATAAAAAAAATAGAATAATGTAATTTTATTGCACTTTTTTATAAAATAATAAACATTACAAATCAGCAAATAACATGGACATATTTGGTGTCCTTGTAATCGTAATGACCTGAACAACACAGCGATCAGATTATTTATGGGGATCGGTAAATGGCGGGAAAAAAAAGGCGCAATTTATTATTTTTCTTTATTAAAACCCATATAAAATGTAATAAAAATGGATCACTGAGGCCGTGTTCACACATAGCGTAAATGCTGCATTTTTTCTGCAGGTGTCCGCTACACGAGTGCAATAACAATGTTCTCTGATTATTGCGTGTTTGCGGTATTTTTTATACATTGTCCCCCTTATTTGATACATGTTTGTTGCTGATGTGAATCCTGAAGCTTATAAAGAAAGAAACACCAAATCCGCACAGTTCAGCGGCGTCTTTCCACGCACCAGGAGCGGAGATTTCAGGACGTCTCATCCACTTTGCTTGGACAATTAGTCCATATTCACATGTAGTGTAAGTGCTGCATTTTTTTCTGCTGTTTCTTTGCACATTTATTCTGCTGTGTTTAATTGTCCAAGAAAAGTGGATGTGATTCCATGAAAAGACGCCGCTGAATTCTGCGGATTGATAGGCACAAATAAGCAACATGTCATATAGTGACACAGAAATATAAAAAAATTCTGACTGCTATAAATATGAATGAACAGTCCGGGGCATCTGCTGAATGACCCTTACTGCTAAATGGGTGTGGCTAGGGGTGTGACTAGGGGCGTGGTCAAAGTTTGCCGCGGCGCACGCATCGCGCCGCATACTTTGTCCCTCTTTCCTTTCTTGAAAAGTTGGGAGGTATGCTTCCGATCATGCTGTTGTTACCCCCAGTGCGAGCCGATAAACACTGCAAACGGCTCACACCGGACTGAGCACCAAGCGTACCCAAGCACAGCGATGCTCGTGAGAATGGTTTACATACGTAAAGCATCCGATCTCCGCACCTTCTTGGAAAAGTCTGAGTTCGTACCGAACACTGAACTTCAGGTTCACTGATCTCTAGTGGTGAATAAAAATCACTTTTGTAGAAAAAATCAGTTTGTGTCGCCATTTTCTGACACCGGTAACATTATTCTTTTTGCGTCGATGGAGTTGAGTGAGGACTTGTTTTTTGCTTGATGAGCCAACATTTTCATTATTACCATTCTAGGTGCAATATGGATAATTCATCACTTTTCATTGTTTTTATAGCAATATAAATACAATGTGCTACTTTCATGATTACATAGCACATTTCATGTAGAATTTTTTTTCCTATTCCTAAGAGATATCTTACCTCTATTATTATCTGCAGTATTTTACATATCGACTCATCTCCTTCCCATTCAGGTCCTTATAATGTCAGATCCTCTCAGTGGAGATCTTCTATTGAAGAGAATTCTCCTGATTGCCCCGTGAAGGATGATATGGACAGGGACAAGATGGCGGAGAGGATATTACACCTCACCCTAGAGATCCTCTTCCGGCTTACTGGAGAGGTGAGAGATTCTGATGACGTCACATTACATCATTCTTATCTATGGGAATAACAGATGGACAGAACTGGAGAGGTGAGGACTCTGGAAATGTCTGGAGTGAGATTTATTACTGTGTCTCTCCATAACCAGGATTACACAGTAGTGAAGAAGACCTCTAGTGAGCGCTGTCAGGCCCCTGTGTCTGAGGGATGGGGAAGACCCCTGAGCCCAATCACGGGGCCTCCACCTCACCCGCCGATACATGAGGACATCAATGACCAGAAGATCCTAGAACTCACCTACAAGATGATTGAGCTGCTGACTGGAGAGGTGACACTGCTGGGAATGCTGGGACATTATACAGTAACGCTATGTAGGGATCGGGGGGTGACGGTATCATTGTATGTGTCAGGTTCCTATAAGGTGTCAGGACGTCACCGTCTATTTCTCCATGGAGGAGTGGGAGTATTTAGAAGGACACAAAGATCTGTACAAGGACGTCATGATGGAGGTTCCCCAGCCCCTCACATCACCAGGTAATAGACAGGACTAAATACACACGACCTATAATTATCTGTATGTAAGGAATGAATTCAGTCCCTGTATGTGTCTCCTCCATTTCTATCCAGTAAGAGGACAACACCAGAGAGATGTCCCCGTTCTCTTCTCCCACAGGACTGTAAACAAGAAGATCCCGATGTTCCTCAGGATGTGTTTCCTCCAGCTCTATCCAGTAAGAGATATCTACTCATCTACTTTTTGCACTTATTTTGTATTTACATTTTTAGACTTTCTGCTGTTTTTTTTCAGCTGTGTTTTCTTTGCTTCTGCTTCTTCTGCTGTATGTTTCTAGTGCCTTCTCTATGTTGTTATGAAGGCAACTCAAAGACCTGCAGAGGGTTCATGAATACCCTGTTTCCCTGAAAATAAGACCTACCCCGAAAATAAGACCTAGCATGAATTTACGGGATTTGTGGAGGATACTTGAAAAATAGGCCCTACTCCAAAAATAAGCCCTAGTTACAGTCAGGGCCAGCTTTGGGAGCAATTGTTCAGGAACTACACTATCTTAGGAACCCCATCAGTGTTATTCTGAGACCTCTGATGACTTCAAACTCATGTGACAAGATGTAACGAAAGGTCTCCTAATTGCAGGAGTCTAAAGAACTGAAAAGATGACAGGCTGGCATGCAGGACTGGCATTAGGGTAAAGGGAGAACAAACTGGGCAATATCACAGGGCTCCCATTCTCCTAGGGGCACCAGTGTTTATATGCCGATTATAGGACTGCTTAAAAACCTTTTCGACATCACGTCATGTGAGCAAAGGTCTTAATTGCAGGAGTCTAGAGGTGAAGAGGAGACAGGCTGGTGTGTGTGTGTGTGTGTGTGTGTGTACATGCCAATTTTAAACAGCTTTGCCAAAATGAGCAAAGCTCAGCCAGAACAAGCTTGTGATGCCACCACTTCTCTAATTCGTAACAAACTGCGACATTCCCTATGCCAAAAATCTCACTCCAGGCCCTGACGTAATTTTTCAATGTACATCGTCACAATCGTTGTCCCGGACAACCCCGTTAAATATCTGGCATCTGTCTGTAACTATTTTATTTTCGGAAAAAAAAATCTCTTTGAAAATGTCTATGTTGTGGATCAATGTTGCAAGGAGATTTTTGCAGATTTTGCCAACTGTCATGGCAGCGTCAGGATCTATGGAAATGATAGATTCTTGTACGTTGCATGTTAACTTCTCTGATGTCTGTGAGCAGTGCAGGGAGATGCAGGCATCGAACCATAGACTTGAGCAGGCTAACAAGAGTTATTCTCTGCGGGGCTGCTTGTTAATATCTTTGACCCCATGCTGTAGAGGAGAAGGTATCATTTGCTCCCCTCCTGTATATGCTGGCTGGATTATTTCATTAATGCCAGCTATAGGTTACCTATACTGGTCTGGTCAGGTGTTGTGATCCAGACTTACGGGTGGTTGTTGTGTATTATTACTGTCAGCTGTTCTGGTTTTAACCCTTGTTGTCTTTTAGTTGCTGCCTTCCTGCTCTTGCTTTTCTTTTTAGTCTTTCACTTTTTATTTCTGTGAGTTTTTAATGTGTTTCATCTGTCTTAATCTGTTTTTCCCGTCTGTCTTATTCTGTGTTTCCATCATATTCCTGCCCCTTCCTTCCCCGGGGGATTACAGATTAGATCTCATCAGCAGAATAGTAAGGCACAAGACTCCATCATCTCCATCTTCAGGGGTAATCCAGAGGTTAGGAATAGCTTAAGGTCACCTAGCTTGAGGGACAGTATAGGAGCACTTTGTCCCTCATTATCCTGCAGTCATATTGTGACAACAGTACAGATTATTTACTGTAGTACATTCCAGAGAACTGGTGCTAGGAATGGGAGATCCGAATTAACGAAGATGTAACAGATGTCAAAATTGGCCAACAGATTAAAAATACATTTTTTTCCTAATTTAATTTCTGATGTTATAATTTAAAAAAATAAATTAACTTTCAAGATATTATCATTAAAAAATAATAACATTGTGTTTATTTTTAGCAGATGACTGTATTGGGAGTTCAGATGGAAATCTAATATCTTCAGAATTTATAACAGATGATGAAATTATCACACATGATACAGATGAAGAGCATGCTGTTGTCCCAGATATACCTCCAGTCCTTCCTCGGAAAGCTCTATCATCTGATCTTTTCAAACAAGTCAAAAATTCCGATTTATCACAGAATTGTAAGCAAAATAAAAGTTACAGAAGGGATGTGCAACATGAAACGGCTCCTACAAGGGAGAAATCATTTTCATGTTCAGAGTGTGGGAAATGTTTTATTCAGAAAATAAACCTTGTTACACATCAGAAAATTCACACAGGGGAGAAGCTATTTTTATGTTCAGAGTGTGGGAAATGTTTTACCAGGAAATCAAATCTTGCTGAACATCAAAAAGTTCACACACACGAAAAGCCGTTTTCTTGCCCCCAATGTAAAAAATGTTTTGCTCGAAAATCAAATCTTGTTGACCATCAAAAATATCACACAGGGGAGAAGCCATTTTCATGTCAAGAATGTGGGAAACGTTTTATTCAGAAATCAAATCTTGTTGAGCATCAAAGAATTCACACAGGGGAGAAGCCATTTTCATGTTCAGAATGTGGGAAATGTTTTATTCAGAAACCACATCTTGTTAGACATCAGAAAAATCACACAGGGGAGAAGCCATTTTCAGTTTCAGAGTGTGGGAAATGTTTTAACTGGAAATCAGAATTTATTGTGCATCAAAGATCTCATACAGGGGAGAAGCCATTTTCATGTTCAGAATGTGGGAAATGTTTTATTCATAAATCGGTTCTTTTTAGGCATGAAAGATCTCATAGAGGGGAGAAGCCATTTTCATGCCTGGAATGTGGCAAATGTTTTACTAGGAAATCAACTCTTGTTGTTCATGGGAAAACTTCACACAGGGGATAAACCATTTTTCTGTTCTGAATGTGGAAAATGTTATTCTCAGAAATCAGATCTTGTTAAACATCTGAAGAAGCCACACAGGGAAGGAACTTTTTCATGTTGTATCATAGTATCATAGTATCATAGTTTTTAAGGTTGAAGGGAGACTCTAAGTCCATCTAGTTCAACCTGTAGCCTAACATGTTGATCCAGAGGAAGGCAAAAAAACCCCAATGTGGCAAACAAGTTCCAATGGGGAAAAAATTTCCTTCCTGACTCCACATCCGGCAATCAGACTAGTTCCCTGGATCAATACCCTGTCATAAAATCTAATATACATAACTGGTAATATTACATTTTTCAAGAAAGGCGTCCAGGCTCTGCTTAAATGTTAGTAGTGAATCACTCATTACAACATCATGTGGCAGAGAGTTCCATAGTCTCACTGCTCGTACAGTAAAGAATCCTCGTCTGTGATTATGATTAAACCTTCTTTCCTCAAGACGTAGTGGATGCCCCCGTGTTCCAGTCGCAGGCCTTGGTGTAAAAAGATCTTTGGAAAGGTCTCTGTACTGTCCCCTCATATATTTATACATTGTGATTAGATCCCCCCTAAGCCTTCGTTTTTCCAAACTAAATAACCCCAAGTTTAATAACCTGTCTTGGTATTGCAGCCCACCCATTCCTCTAATAATCTTGGTGGCTCTTCTCTGCACCCTCTCTAGTTCAGCTATGTCCTTCTTATATATCGGTGACCAGAATTGTACACAGTATTCTAAGTGTGGTCGCACTAGTGACTTGTACAGAGGTAGAACTATATTTTTTTCATGAACACTTATACCTCTTTTAATACATCCCATTATTTTATTAGCCCTGGCAGCAGCTGCCTGACACTGTCCACTAAAGTGAAGTTTACCATCCACCAATACACCCAAGTCTTTTTCTGTGTCTGTTTTACCCAGTGTTCTACGATTAAGTACATAATCATAAATGTTATTTCCTCTACCCAAGTGCATGACCTTACATTTATCTACATTAAACTTCAATTGCCACTTCTCAGCCCAATCCTCCAATTTACATAAATCTCCCTGTAATATAAAATTATCCTCCTCTGTATTGATTACCCTGCAGAGTTTAGTATCATCTGCAAATATTGAAATTCTACTCCGCATGCCCCCAACAAGGTCATTTATAAATATGTTGAAAAGAAGTGGGCCCAATACTGACCCCTGTGGTACCCCACTATGAACTGAGACCCAGTCCGAGTACGTACCATTAATAACCACCCTTTGTTTCCTATCACTTAGCCAGTTTTTAACCCAGTTACACATATTTTCCCCTATCCCCATTATTCTCATTTTATGTACCAACCTTTTGTGTGGCACCGTATCAAAAGCTTTTGAAAAGTCCATATACACAACATCCACTGCATTTCCCTGGTCCAGACTTGAACTTACCTCTTCATAGAAGCTGATCAAATTAGTTTGACAGGATCGATCCCTCATAAACCCATGTTGATACTCTGTCATAAGGTTATTTTTCTTGAGATACTCCAATATAGCATCTCTCAAGAAACCCTCAAGGATTTTACCAACCGTAGAGGTTAAACTTACCGGCCTATAATTTCCCGGCTCAGTTTTTGTCCCCTTTTTGAATATTGGCACCACATTTGCTATGCGCCAGTCCTGCGGTACCGACCCTGTTATTAAGGAATCTGAGAAGATTAAAAATAATGGTCTATCTATCACAGAACTCAATTCCTGTAGTACTCTGGGGTGTATGCCATCCGGGCCCGGAGATTTGTCAACCTTAGTGATTTCGAGGCGGCGGCGTACTTCCTGCTGGGTTAAGCAGGTAATATTCAAGTGTGAATTTATGGTATCACTGGTCATGTCATCTGCCATGGCATTTTCTTGTATAAAAACCGTAGAAAAAAAGTCATTCAGCAGGTTGGCTTTACCCTCATCCCCTTCCACCATTTCACCAAGACTATTTTTAAGGGGGCCAACACTATCGCTTTTCAGTTTTTTACTGTTTATGTAGTTAAAGAATATTTTAGGATTATTTTTACTTTCTCTCGCAATGAGTCTCTCTGTCTCAAACTTAGCTAACTTAATTTGCTTTTTACATATTTTATTTAATTTTCTATAATTATATAATGCCTCATCACTACCTACCCTCTTTAATTCTTTTAAGGCTTTCTGTTTTTCTTTTATTGCTTCCCTTACAGCTCTATTTAGCCATAGGGGTTTCCTCCTATTTCTAGCATGTTTGTTCCCATAGGGTATATTTTCTGCACAAGCCCTATTCAGGATGCTCATAAAAGTCTCCCATTTGCTTTGTGTACTTTTATTACTTAGTACATCATCCCAGTTTATTGCACTAAGATCATCTCTCAACCGTTTAAAATTTGCTTTCCTGAAGTTTAGTGTCCTTGTAGCACCTCTACTAGACATCTTACTAAAGAATACATGAAAACTTATTATTTTGTGATCACTATTCCCCAAGTAACCCCCAACTTGTATATTTGATATGCGGTCTGGCCTATTGGTTAGTACAAGGTCTAGTAGTGCTCCCCCTCTTGTGGGGTCCTGTACCATTTGTGAAAGGTAATTATCTTTCATTGTTATCAAAAATCTATTTCCTTTGCTGGAACTGCAAGTTTCTGTTCCCCAATTTATATCAGGATAGTTAAAGTCCCCCATAATAATTACCTCTCCGAGACTCGCTGCTTTATCAATTTGCTTTATGAGGAGATTCTCTACCTCTTCCATAATATTCGGCGTCTTATAACACACCCCTATCAGTATTTTATTATTCATTCTCCCCCCCCTTATCTCCACCCATAGGGACTCTACATTCTCAGTACCCTCACATATGTTGTCACGCAGGATGGGTTTTAAGGATGATTTTACATATAGACACACACCTCCCCCTCGCTTATTTGTACGGTCATTCCTGAATAGGCTATAACCCTGTAAATTAACAGCCCAGTCATAGCTCTCATCCAGCCATGTCTCTGATATCCCCACTATATCATAATTTTCTTCCAACAATATTAATTCTAATTCCTCCACCTTATTTGTGAGGCTTCGGGCATTAGTGTACATGCACGTTACGTATGACTCTGTACCTGTATTCCTGCTTACTGTATTAACTGTCCTAACCCTTCCCCCCGTACCACCCCCAATTTCATTACTTGTGCCCTGGTCACTATCTGCACTACATTCCCCTTCTATAAAGTGAATACCCTCGCCCCCCATTCCTAGTTTAAACACTCCTCCAACCTTCTAGCCATTTTCTGCCCCAGCAGAGCTGCACCTTCCCCATTAAGATGCAGCCCATCCCTAGCATAGAATCTGTAGCCAACTGAAAAGTCGGCCCAATTCTCCAGGAACCCAAAACCCTCTTTCCTACACCAATTCCTGAGCCACCTGTTAACCTCCCTGATCTCCCTTTGCCTCTCTAGTGTGGCTCGTGGCACAGGTAGTATTTCCGAAAATACCACCTTTGAGGTCCATGCTTTAAGCTTACAACCTAATTCCCTGAAATCATCTTTAAGGACCTTCCACCTACCTCTAACTTTGTCATTTGTGCCAATGTGTACAATGACCGCTGGGTCCTCCCCAGCCCCTCCCAGTAATCTGTCAACCCGATCAGCGATGTGCCGAACTCGAGCGCCAGGAAGACAACACACTGTTCGGCGATCCCTGTCTTTGTGACAGATTGCCCTATCTGTCCCCCTAATAATTGAGTCCCCCACTACCAGTACCTGTCTTGCCTGCCCTGCACTCCTATTCCCCCCCTTACTGGAGCAGACACTCCTCTGGCGTTCAGAGGTCATGCCTTGCTGCAGCAATGCTACCCCTGTAATGACATCCCCCTCATCTGCCAAGTTTGCAAACCTATTGGGGTGTGTCAGTTCAGGACTAGCCTTCCTAGCACTTTTCCCTTTACCCCCCTTTCTAACTGTCACCCAGCTACCTACCTCACCGTCCTGCCGCTCCCTACTACGATCCTCCCCCACATCTGACCCAGCAAGCTGCTGCTCAGTGAGCAGCAAACTCCTTTCCATATTGCTAATGCATCTCAGAGTTGCCAGCTGCTCATTTAGATCCAGTATCTGGGCTTCCAAATGTGCAACTTGCTCACATCTCGAACAACAGTATGCACCCTCGAACGGCTTTTCAAGGACTGCATACATGAGACAAGATGTACACTGGATCGCATTAGCAATAGTGGAGCACATTTTCTAATGGGGATAGCACTAAACAAATGTTAAGTAATTAAACAACTAAATACAAACAATTCTACTCACACTTACTTTTGCTCACACTTTGCTCACTCACGCTCACAATGAAGAAGACAGGCTAAAACTCGCGCGCCGCTAGGCGCGCGGTTTTCAGAAGTCTTCCTTCCGGCTGTAACGGCCAAAACCCGGTTCTCCTTGAGCTCGCGGTGACTCTTCACTTATCCCAGAAGGCACTGGGAATATGCAAATTATCCTCGCAAGACTCCTTCCCTGGCTTTCAGAAGTCTTCCTTCCGGCTGTAACGGCCAAAACCCGGTTCTCCTTGAGCTCGCGGTGACTCTTCACTTATCCCAGAAGGCACTGGGAATATGCAAATTATCCTCGCAAGACTCCTTCCCTGGCTTTCAGAAGTCTTCCTTCCGGCTGTAACGGCCAAAACCCGGTTCTCCTTGAGCTCGCGGTGACTCTTCACTTATCCCAGAAGGCACTGGGAATATGCAAATTATCCTCGCAAGACTCCTTCCCTGGCTTTCAGAAGTCTTCCTTCCGGCTGTAACGGCCAAAACCCGGTTCTCCTTGAGCTCGCGGTGACTCTTCACTTATCCCAGAAGGCACTGGGAATATGCAAATTATCCTCGCAAGACTCCTTCCCTGGCTTTCAGAAGTCTTCCTTCCGGCTGTAACGGCCAAAACCCGGTTCTCCTTGAGCTCGCGGTGACTCTTCACTTATCCCAGAAGGCACTGGGAATATGCAAATTATCCTCGCAAGACTCCTTCCCTGGCTTTCAGAAGTCTTCCTTCCGGCTGTAACGGCCAAAACCCGGTTCTCCTTGAGCTCGCGGTGACTCTTCACTTATCCCAGAAGGCACTGGGAATATGCAAATTATCCTCGCAAGACTCCTTCCCTGGCTTTCAGAAGTCTTCCTTCCGGCTGTAACGGCCAAAACCCGGTTCTCCTTGAGCTCGCGGTGACTCTTCACTTATCCCAGAAGGCACTGGGAATATGCAAATTATCCTCGCAAGACTCCTTCCCTGGCTTTCAGAAGTCTTCCTTCCGGCTGTAACGGCCAAAACCCGGTTCTCCTTGAGCTCGCGGTGACTCTTCACTTATCCCAGAAGGCACTGGGAATATGCAAATTATCCTCGCAAGACTCCTTCCCTGGCTTTCAGAAGTCTTCCTTCCGGCTGTAACGGCCAAAACCCGGTTCTCCTTGAGCTCGCGGTGACTCTTCACTTATCCCAGAAGGCACTGGGAATATGCAAATTATCCTCGCAAGACTCCTTCCCTGGCTTTCAGAAGTCTTCCTTCCGGCTGTAACGGCCAAAACCCGGTTCTCCTTGAGCTCGCGGTGACTCTTCACTTATCCCAGAAGGCACTGGGAATATGCAAATTATCCTCGCAAGACTCCTTCCCTGGCTTTGTGAATATTTGAAATGTTTAACTGGTAAATCAAGTCTTGCCGACCATCAGAAAACCAACAGAGCGGAGAAGCCATTATGATGTAGTATAATTCAAAGGGTTTTATCCAAAAATAGGCTACAATTTCTCAAGTAAGAATTGGTGAAGGAAAGAACCATTTTCTTTCTTTTTAAACTTATCGTATTTTTCGGACGATAAGACACACCTAAGTTTTGAAGGAAGAAAATAGGGAAAAAGATTGAAGCAAGAAATATGGCCATGATGCACTGATCTGCTGCTGACATGGTTACAGGGGTAATATCCCCGAATCTCTAGCCGAATGTGTTTGATGACTTTTTCTTTCAATAGTGCTTATCATAAATCTGAGGCTGTCTTTTTTTTATTTACTAAAGCAGTGGAGAGCCACAGATTAGTGAATTTTCTAAATACAATCCAGTACCAAAAGTTTTGGAGGTGTTTCTAATGTTTCCCGAAAGGAACGTCCAGATTGTGAGATCCCACAACCCTCAGCGATCACTCTGACAGTGGAAGAGTGAGCTCTACGACCCCAGCTCTGCGGCATCCTTCTTAAGCAGTTCAGTAAAACCTTAAAGAAGTATGTGACAGCGCTAGATTAGTTGAGAGAGGAATGTCTCGTGCTTAGAGCAGCTGCAAATATTTGTGAGATTTCGCTCTACATATCCCACAAAATGTAAATTCAGGCTTGACTTTGCTAGTAAGTTTGGTATTTTGACAGCCTTTAGAAATATTTGTGAAATGTTTTTATACTGAATTATATTTAGATAATTCACTAATCTCAGTTTGCCCACTGCTTTATTTACTAAAAAGCGCAGCCCCAGATTGGAGATAGGAACTATTAAGTATATCACATTGTATATAGTTGCATTTCCAAACTTGTTGTTTTGTTAATAAATGCTTGTAAAATGTATATTCTTCATGCCTGTCTTTATTGTTTAGATGTGATGATTTTGCCTCAGAACCTCTGGAGTTAAGGCAGAGGTGTAGACATTTTGCACAAAAATAGTGAGGGGATGTCACAGAGGTGTCATGGTTGGCAGACAATCCGGTGGCTACGAGTGTTAGCAAATCCCACAGATTGGCAGCATGTGCTGTTATCTGACAGTTTTCTGTTTCTGCAGCTGTGGGCTTTCTGACCCTGGGAAACTGTCAGTTTTTCTTCTGAGTTGCGGGCCTCTGACTTCCTTTATAAAGCTCACCCTTGGGTGCTTTGTGTGTGTGGTTTATAGTTGTACCTGGCTGTGGTCTGCAGTGGTTGTCTCCTCTTGTTGTTCCAGAGACTTCTGTGAAAATTGATCCTAACATGTGTTTGACATTTGCTATCTACCTGGGCTCAGGTGGTAGCATTTGTGTTTCCGCTGTATTGTTTCCTTTTGTCTCCCTTAGCGTTAGTGGCGTTGATGAAGAGCTCATATCTACTATCCTTCCTTTGGTCCCAGATCAGGGTTTGCCTAGGGTGAGGTATTACTGCTCGGCGATAGGTGCAGAACCTGTATAGGGTTAGTGAGGTCAGTGACTGTGAGCTGCAGGTTATTGTCAGGGGTCGCCACTTACCCCTTTTCCTAGTGATAGGGCATTATTTTCCCCTTCCCTTTCAATTGTACTATATAGCCAGTATAGATTAATACCCGGTCAGGACAGTGGAAGAATTGAATCACACTATGCATCCTAGATATGTGAAAGTTGTTAAGACACTCTGGTCTTAATTCATCAAAGCTTTTATGCCAAAAAAAATGACAAAAATTTGTATCAATTCAGAGTTGTGCCAAATTTTGCTGGCTTTTGGCATTTTCACTCCAAAATTGGCAGAGTTTGGGTAGGACAGGTGCGTGATAGCACAGCGCCTTTGTTTCATGACGAGCTGTGGTGTTTCCTATGCCAGAAATCTCCAGTCCCTGTGTGGAGTAATATTTCTAGCATGACACAAGGAGGCACATGCCACTCCAAATGCTCCAGATTCATGAAGAGGCATGCACCACTTCATGAATCAGGAGTGGCCCCTGCGAAAATTAGGCCATTTATGTTATAAAAACGATCCCTTTACAAAGGATAATTTTGTTATGAAAAAAATCCAAAAGAATTTTATGTCTGATATCCAAGTGGTTATTTTTCTAATGGGGCTATCCACAAATAGAGATGAGCGCACCCGTTGAAGTATGGGTTCGGCTTTTTGAGCCAGACTTTAGATAAAGTTCAGTTCGGGACCCGGACTTGATTTGAACCCCAATGGAAGTCACTGATTGGGCAGTTTGGGTCTCCGCCCACATGCAACCTTGCATAAGCAGAGCATTTCTGTGGAAGGGAGGGCGGAGTTTTTTTTCTTGTACACAATATATCCTATAACGATGTTTTTTACCCCCCGTGAAAGCCATTCAAACACTGTACTTTACTGAGCACCGGGCATACCCAAACACACCGATGCTACGTCAAGTGGTTAGGATACAAAAAGCACCCAAACTCAAACACTGATTTTTTTTTTTTTATAAAGTCTGTATTCAGTACGAACTTTACTGTTCAGGTTCGCTCATATCCACCCACAAACCTTTATTACAGTGTAGAAGAGACCAGAACTAAAAAGGGTCTATCCCTTGATGAAGAGCAAGTAAAATTTGATACCTATGGTGGGTTTGGTAAATTTATTGGGAATTTGTCACTAAATGTTTACCACTTACTTAAAAATCAGAATAATATAAAGGGACTCTGATTCCAATGATGTTATTTACTGGGCTGCTTGCTGTAATTTTGATAAAATCACTGTATTACCACTAGGGGATGATCACTAAAGAACTGGTAAACCTGCTGCCATGTATCCTCCATCTCCATAAGTTCTGTATAATCCCGCCCTCACCCCAGATTGGCAGCTTTCTGTCTATGCTCATGTACACAGCTAGCTGCCAATCAGTGGTGTGGGTGAGGTTATACACAGAGCAGCATTTCGAGAACTGATAGATCTTCAGAAGATAAAACTAATTTTTATCAAACACTTCAACAAGCAGCCAAGTAAGTGACACATTGCTGGAAATGGAGTCGATTGTGGTATCTAAAATACTCTCAATTTGTCCCACAAATACAATGGATAATTTCTTCTTATTCATGGACCTTCACACAATCATATGTAAATTAACCCTTAAATATCACAATGAATAAGGATTATTCCCCCAAACACAAAAACATGTGATATAGGATGTCACGAACAGTGCTCTGCTGCCCCCAATTGTCAGGATAATTACACAATTGACCAACAATTAATGGAGGAGGCCATGTCTGTTTCCACTAGTAGGCCGATTATTGAAAAGCTCCCAGTGAAGATATAGTATATATAGATTGTTTCTATCTCTGGAATATATCTATACCTCGGTGCAGTCACTACCAACAATAATGAAAGGAACTACTACTAGCTGCCACCAACAATCGCTCGACTGGACACATGTTACAGGTAGGTTTGTTCCTCTTAATCTATAAACTACATCCCAAATGCATACGCTATTACATTTTATATATTTAATCTGAAAAGTAGGCAGTGTTTATAAAAATGTACAACAGATATTACAAAGGGGAAAAAAACAATACAGCATATACAATTACATAAAATAAAAGGGAATAACGAAAGAAAATTACTGAACCTGTGTCACAGAAATGGCTTCAGATTTCTGGAGGGAAGGACTCCAATGGAACATGGAACAATCCTACATGGGCAATGTTCCTTCATTGAACAAGGATCATAATTGGCATTATCTTTCTATTAACACAGTTACACCCACATACTTCCCCTCTGGTAACTCCTAACAGGGCTGGACTTCAGATAACTATGGGATGTGTCTAAAGGGGGCTTTACACGCTCCGATATCGTTAATGTTTTATCATCAGGGTCACATCATTAGTGACGCACATCCGGCATCATTAACGATATCGCAGTGTGTGACACTTTTGTGCGACCTAAAACGATCGCAAAAGCGGCCAAAATCGTTTGCCGCGGAGAGGTCGTCCTAAAACAAAAAATCGTTTACCTCTCATTAGCGATGTTGTTCCTTGTTCCTGCGGCAGCACACATCGCTGTGTGTGACACCACAGGAGCGAGGAACATCTTACCTGCCTCCACCGGCTATGCAGAAGGAAGGAAGGAAGGAGGTGGGCGGGTTGTTTACATCCCGCTATCTCTGCCCCTCCGCTTCTATTGGACGCCTGCCGTGTGACGTCGCTGTGACGCCGCACGACCCGCCCCCTTAGGGCAGGTAAGTCCGTGTGACAGGGGTGCGCGATTTTGTGTGCGTCGGACAGCGATATGCCCGTGTCGCACAAACGATGGGGGTGGGGAAGCACGCTAGTGATATCGGCACTGATATCGTAGCGTGTAAAGCCCCCTTACGTCTTAGAAAATTACGAAATTTCCAACTTTTACGATATCTTTGCCCCTGGGGATCCCAGGTGGGAGATATTACTGTCATCTTTCATATCATGATTTTATCTGTTCATAGATAGGAGACATTGCATAGATATTTTCATCTATCTAGCCGATATCCATTGGGTGGGACCTAAACCGTCACTCAATGATGCGGAATGATGTTTTGCGTTCTTCACTTTAACACAAATTTGAAAAAAATGACTTTCCTATGTTATATTGATGCAGTTCATAAAACCTCAAATCATATTTTCTATAAGGAGAAACAAAGGATTTGAATTGCACTGCTAGTTTTCTGTTCAACTGCTGCTCTTATCTCTACCGGTCATAAATCTGTCCTTTTCTGCATTCTTATGCATTTAAGCTGAGATTGGCCTCACATCTGCTAGAGGATTCTCTTTAGTTACTTGTTTCCAAAAGAGGGGGTCAGCTTCATAGAAGTCTTGTTGAGTCTTGAGTGCAATAAGATCAGAAATATTACACTCCCATCTACCCAAAATAACCTAAATAAAAAAAGAAAAAGTTGCCCTGAAATCATTATGCAATGATTCAGATATACTAACTTTATCAGCCGACAAAGGGGGAAGGAATAGTCATCCAAAACAGGAATGACTGTTATGGTCGCCGAAGGGCGGCGGACGTCCGGGAGTGGACCCACTGGGCCATACACCGGATTTCCCTAGAGTAGCTAACCTGTACGGAGCCCCTATACAGGCAGGGAGTGTCAGGTGCAGCCCCAGGAGGCCTAAATGCATGACTGTCAGGACCAATGGAGGTTGGCTCTTACGGACTGGATAAGTTTCTCAATGTCTGGTGCTAATGTGTATGGATATGGCAGCACGAAGGTAGTGTAGCTCAGACTTGACAACACAGAGGTGGTAGCTCAGATGTAGCATGGATATGGTAGTTCAGACGTGGCAGGCACAGAGGTGGTAGCTCAGATGTGGCAGCACGGAGCTGGCAGTTCAGATGTGGCAGCATGGAGATGGCAGTAGTAAGCAGGCTCTAGGATGAGACACCGGTTAGAAACAGAACTGGAACTGGCACACAGCAAGCTGAGCTAGACACAGTAGCATAATGGGACCTGAGAACTAGCGACACACTAATAGGCAATGTTGCTCAGGTGCCTCCTCGAAAGGGAGGGTAATGGGTGACCTCAGGAATTACTTTTGGGTAATGAGACGCCGCTCCTTTAATAAAGGGGGCATGGTCACGAGTGCTCCCTATGGGCACTCACAGAAGGGCTGCTGGCCTCGGGGCAAGAAAGAGGCGCTTGACGCTGCTGGGTAAGTGAGGACAACAGGGACCCCGCCAGGGCCTGGAAGCGGGGTTATGTGGGTGCTGCGCTAGGACCAGGACCGGGAGCTACAGTGACTATATAAAGGAAGCTCAGAATATTCTCTCCAACCGTATACACTAAGGAATTACAACTATGGATCCTTTTTCTACATTTACAGTAGGTACGGAAAGTATTCAGATCCCTTTAAAAGTTTCACTCTTTGTTTCATTGTAGCCATTTGGTAAATTCAAAATTGTTCATTTTTTTCCCCCGTAATGTACACTCTGCACCCCATTCCCCATCTTGATAGAAAAAATGAAGACATTTTTCAAAATATTTTAATTAAGAAAAACTGAAATGAAATATCACATGGTAATAAGTATTCAGACCCTTTTCTCAGACACTCATACATGATGTCCATTTCCTTGTGATCCTCCTTGAGATACTTCTACTCCTTCATTTGAGTCCAACTGTGTTTAATTAAACTGATAGGACTTGATTTGGAAAGGCGCGCACCTGTCTATATAAGACCTCACAGGTCACAGAGCATGTCAGACCAAATGAGAATCATGAGGTTAAAGGAAGTGCCCAAGGAGCTCAGAGACGTAATTATGGCAAGTCACAGATCTGGCCAAGGTTACAAAGGAATTTCTGCAGTACTCAAGGTTCCTAGGAGCACAGTGGCCTCCATAATCCTTAAATGAAAGAAGTTTGGGATCACCAGAACTCTTCCTAGACCTGGCCGTTCAGCCAAACTGAGCAATCGTGGGAGAAGAGCCTTGGTGAGAGATTTAAGAAGAACCTCAAGATCACTGTAGCTGAGCTCCAGATATGCAGTAGGGAGATGGGAGAAAGTTGCACAAAGTCAATTATCACTGCAGCCCTCCACCAGTCGGACCTTTATGGCACAGTAGTCCGACAGAAGACAGTGCAAGACATATGAAAGCCTGCATAGAGTTTGCAAAAAAAAAAAACACATGAAGGACTCCCAGACTAAGATTCTCTGGTCTGATGAGATGAAGATAGAACTTTTTGGTGATATTTCTAAGGGGTATGTGTGGAGAAAACAGGCACTGCTCATCACCTGCCCAATACAATCCCAACAGTGACACATGGTGATGGCAGCATCATGCTATGGGGGCAGGGACAGGACTACTGGTTGCAATTGAAGGACAGATGAATGCGGCCAAGTACAGAGATATCCTGGAAGAAAACCTTTTCCAGAGTGCTTTGGACCTCAGACTTGGCCGAAGGTTCACCTTCCAACAAGACAATGACCCTAAGCACACAGCTAAAATAAGAAAGGATTGGCTTCAGAACAACTCTGTGACCATTCTTGACTGGCTGTCATGTTCCCACCGGAGTCTGCTCCTCCGACTTCTGCTCCGATCGCTAGGCGACGCCGTGTTCCCACCATGGATAGTGCTGGTAATGGGAGAGGAGTCGGTGCCCGTGGCTCTACTGAGCACAGGCTCCGCTCATCCACTAGGCTGGGTTTCCCTGGAACCTGCAGTACCACTGGCTGACTGTAGGTGGCATGTGTCTTCCAGCTGAAGTTGCCATCATTCACCTGCAGCCAATGGGAAGACACCATACCCTTCTTATTCCCCCTCCTGTCATGTGACCACTGCCAGAGATAGTTTGTATTCCTGGTTCCTGTGCTGTTTGTATTTTGATTCCTGTGCGCTGACCTTGCTTGTGTTCTGACTACCCTTCTGCCTGTCGTTTATATGCCTCGCTGCCCGATCCGGATTTGACCTCTGCTTCGTTTGCTAATTACGTCCTTGCCTGCCGATTTTGTCCCTGTTCTGGAATTCCTGGTTTGACCCTGCCTGACGACTACTCTCTCGGACTGCAGCCCTCCGCAGGTAGTGATCACCTTGGGCCCTGTATAATATCAAATTCCTGTATAGGGGTTAAAGGGTTTCAGGGTTCTAGGGGTCCTTCTTGGTGAGTGGCTTCCCTCTAGCCTGTCCATTACAGCCTGTCTGAGTCTGTGGATCCAGGCAGGCGTTACACTGGCACTGACCTAAACCCAATTGAGCATCTCTGGAGAGACCTGAAAATGGCTGTCCACCAACATTCGCCATCCAACCTGACGGAACTGGACAGGATCTGCAAGGAGAATGGCAGAGGATCCCCAAATCCAGGATCCCAAGAAGAGTCATGGCTGTACTATCTCAAAAGGAGGGTGCTTCTAATCAATACTGTGCAATGGGGCTGAATACTTATGACTGTGATATTTCATTTACAAAAAAAAAAAAAATTACATTTCTGTTTTTTTTGTCAAGATGGGGGATGGGGAGCAGAGTGTACATTAATGAGAAAAAAAATCAGCTTTCTTGAATTTACCAAATGGCTGCAATGAAACGAAGAGTGAAAAAATTAAAGGGGTCTGAAAACTTTCTGTACCCACTGTAAAACTAGACATGCTCTCCTCATAATAAAAGCTTCTGAGAAAGGAATCTTAAAGAGAACCAACCAGCAGGATTTTGCTATATGAAGTAAAGGCAGTGCCATACTGGCACTAGGATGCTGTATTATTACACCTGTTGTAGAAATACGTAATTACTTACCGGTAATGTGTTTTTTCCGAACCCATGAGGGCACCACGATATAAGGGTGCCATCATAGGGTGAGGGGAAAAGATGGGTGCTGAAATATCTGTAATCAAAGTTGGAGAAATGCCCTGGACGTTTAGTGACTTGTGTATTGAGAGTGGACCTGTGTGGCTCCATCCTGCTCTGTTTACCCGCCCTGTCTGCTGTCCTGAAGGGGGAGTGCGGGGGAGAAAGGCCAGTTGGTGTCAAAAGAGTGATTGCCAAAACCAAAACATTAAAGCATTATGTCACACCAGAGATGCTTAACATGCAGCATAACACAAGGGTAACAATGGAAATCATAAAAAAATGAAAGCCCTAATGATAGGGAGACTTAACAGGTGACACCTCCTGCAACTCACCTGAGACTGTACCCTACGCTCCCTAATGTCCCTATACGGGCCCTTCCCCCTGTTATCACGTGCCTAGGCCCTCACTCACCCTGAACACACCCTTGGTAGTGAGAAGGCCAGCGAGAGCAGGAGTCTCACCACTGCAATAATACAACACAAGGTAAAGGAGACAGAGACAGAGAAAATAGACACAAGAAGGAAAAACACTTCAAGGTCTTCCAATGCAGCTAAACACCACAGCTGCAATTGTCACAACTCCTCAGCTTCTTCCAGAGACAGGCTCCTTCCAAAGAGGTCAGCATATAATGAGAATCTATAACCAGCGTCAGATGGTAAAATATGTGACTTTTCATAATGAAGTGGAGTGGTCACAAAACAGATGCACCTGAGATTAAAGGGGGCTTACACGCTGCGACATCGCTAGCGTTTGCTAGCGATGTCGAGCGCGATAGCACCCACCCACGAAGTACGTGCAACATTTGGTGCTCGCTGCCGTAGCGAACATTATTGCTACGGCAGCGTCACACGCACATACCTTGTCAGCGACGTCGCTGTGACCGCCGAACAAACCTTCCCTCAAGGGGGAGGTGCGTTCAGCGTCATAGCGACGTCACTGAGTGGCCGGCCAATAGAAGCGGAGGGGCGGAGATGAGCGGGACGTAAAACCCGCCCACCTCCTTCCTTCCGCATTGCCGGTGGACGCAGGGAATTGTTAGAGAAGCCATTTTGTCTGCTTGTACACCATATTGTCTGCTCTTATATAAGAATATGATGTAATTGATGTTCTATCTAGAACTTTTCACAAAAACAACATCTGCTATTTGCTAACTTGTTTCCTGGAATATGTCCTTTAACAAATATGTACTTTTCTTAGAATATACTGTCTGGCTCCCAAAAATCTGACTAATTCCTGTCTGGCTCCCAAAAATCTGACTAATTCTGTCTCTTTTCCCAAAATATGTCTTATTGTTAAATGAGACTTGGCATAATACTTCTTATCACATCCCTTAAAACCCTTGCATCCTTTCAGCTCAATGCTATTCATTTCTATTATAATCATATCCGCTTACTCCTTGAAACTTGTACTCCCTCACATATCTCTCTGACATACTTCTGGCATGTTACTTTCTGGGAACCTAATTTTGGACAGTTCTTTGTTTATCTCCCAGAAGTATAACAAAAATTAACCTTGACCTATGATATTTGGTAACCACCTAAGGCTGCTTTCACACTACGTCTTTTTAACATGCGTCCTGAACGTTTTTTTAACGCAGAAACGGATCCAGTGCAAATGTGTTTTCATTTCAATGTATTTGCAATGGACTCGCGTTAACATGCGTTCACCTACGTTTGCGTGCGTTACAGTAAGGATCCAGCGAGTTGTAGTTTTTTAACATCTTTCAAAAACGCTACTTGTAGCGTTTTTGAGCTGCGTCCAACTTCTGCAAATTGCTGGATCCTGACTAAACAGCATGCAAACGCATGTGAACGCTGGCATGCTGATAGGCAGGATCCTGCTTGCTCTACTGAGCATGCCCAGAAACCAGCCTCCGTGATCAGTCTATCTCTCTCCTCCTCCCTCGCTCCCCCTCCCTCTCCTCCCTCTCTCTCTGTCTCTCCCCCTCCCTCTCCTGTCTCTCTCTCCCACCTGAGAGCTGCGGACACTCGTAACCAAGGTAAATATCGGGTAACCACTTATCTTAGTTACCCGATGTTTACGTTGGTAACGTGTGCAGGGAGCCCGGCTCCTAGCAGCTGCAGACGCTTGTAACCAAAGTAAATATCGGGTATCCAAGCAAGTATACCCGATGTTTACCTTGGTTACGAGCCTCGCAGCTGTCAGATGCCGGCTCCCAGTCTGGCACGTTTAGTTCCCCTCACTCCCGATCACATGACTCCAATGCCCGCCCCTAAACATCCAGTGACAGGATCCTGCAAAGTAACACATGCGTTTGCATGCATTTTTTGCTGTAAAAGCAGGATCCGCTTTTGCAGCAAAAAAACGTTCAGGACGCATGTTAAAAAGACGTAGTGTGAAAGCAGCCTAAGATTGTGCAATTATATCACATGTCTCATATTATGTAACCAGCTTAAAGGGTATAAAAAGCCCAAGTAACCAATAATAAACAGTGTTAGATTGATTTTTAACAGATTACAGACGTCTTGTCTTGGTTTGTTGAAGCGTCACACTCAGAATCGGCCGATCCACTACATCCACCTGAGAGTAAGAGAGAGCCCAGCTCTGACAGTGAGTTTCCTCGTTCCTGCGGTGTCACACACAGCGATGTGTGGTGCTGCAGGAACGACTAACAACATCGTACCTGTGGCAGCAACGATATTAAGGAAATTAGCGACGTGTCAACGATCACCGTTTTTAAACGATTTTTCGATCGTTGGTCGTCGCTCCTTGGTGTCACACGCTGCGACGTCGCTACCGGCGCCGGATGTGCGTCACTAACGACGTGACCCTGACGATATATCGGTAGCGATGTCGCAGCGTGTAAAGCCCCCTTAAGACTACAAAATGATAGCCAGGTAGGAAAGAGTCCTTAACCCCTACAGCACTAAAAGAAAGTAGATTCCCTCAAATCAAGTAGTAGACCTGTGAACAATAAGGAGCTGTGACCTTCTGATCCCAGACTCACCAGAGGTCTCCTCAGAGCGGGACACACTCATGACACATTATCCATAAATTCACTCAAATTGAAGTTCATTTTTTCTTTTTCTGTATTGGAGATCTTTTCATATCCTTCTTATTGATTCTCCTTCCTCCTCTTCATTTTCTGAATTCCAAAATTCTCTGAATGACGTATTAGAATGACCATTGTCTCTTTAAATTCTCAGGATTACAGTCTGGAGATTCCAGATCTGTAGATATTTGCAGCGTCCGTGCAATAGTTATTGTGAGGGATTTTCTTCAAGATGTACCTTTGTGAAAGAAGGTGTTTACCCGACATTGTGCTATGAGCCAAATGTCTATCATGGTGCAGAGAAAGGCGGCAATCGCTCTCCCCTAGAAGTGGGACTCCTGGGACAAACAGGGGACAAATGTGGAGTGGGAAAATGTGTGATCAGTGTTGGACAGAAATAAAATCCATTTTAGTATAGATTATTACTTATGTTGTGCTCTGATCTGGAAGAACAGGAATTGTGAGCACTTTGGGAATGTCACAGAATGGATTGATAAAGGTATAACTAGATTGTCCCCATTATTTAGAGGAATGTGATATGTGCATTGTGTAATGTTCAGCAGAGATTTGGGTAACAGAAGAATGACTTTCACTATCTGCAATTATTATTTTACTTGATAAAGGATAAAAATAAATGGTATTCACTGATAAAGGGGAGAAAAGATCAATAGAGAATTAATCAATAGATGTAAGGGGAAGAAAATAGAGTTGTCACAATTTCATCCATCATTGTTGTATATTTGGAAGACATCTGTAATGCCCATGTCGGCCGGCGTCCTCGCACTCTCCTGCTCCCCTCCACCAGTGAGGACGTCAGTTCCCTCACCTGTCCAGGCTTTCTGCAATGCTGGGCCCGTCCCTGACCCATGCTGCAGCCTCACAGAGCATCTGTACTCCTGATAGGCTCCAGGCCTGTAGGGTGCACCCGCACCCACACCCCCTTTCTTAAAGAGACAGCGTCCTCCTAACCCAGAAGGTCAGCTGGGAGGCTGCAGGTATTTAAGGAAACTCTGCCCTTTGAGAGTTGCCTGGGCAATGAGTTTGAGTTATTCATTTCTGTAGTCCGGTTCCCCAGCTCTGTGCTGCTGCCGCTGTCTTATTGTGCTAGTTCTGTTGCTTATACCTGTTTGCATTACAGTGTGCTGCTGCTGTATCCCAACCTGTTGCTGTATCCGAACCTGTTGCTGTATCCGAACCTGCTGCTGTATCCGAACCTGCTGCTGCGAGCCTTTACCCCAGCTGCTTACCAGGATACTTGTTGCTACAAAGTATCATCCCCTGCAGCCACAAGTAGACACGCCGGTCGGCCTACAACATACCAGTCCGTTCATGTATCCACGCCAGATGCTGCTCCTGTATCATCCATCCGTCCATCCTGGATGGAATCTCTACACCAGCTGCTGTCCGAACCTAATACCAGAGACTGTCGCTCCCGTACCCCTGGGGCCGGCCGACGCAGCACCAATCTTCCCAAGTGGCACCCGGACTCAGACCTGCAGCGTAACACTCTCATCAATAGGGGCTGGAGAAGACCAGGCTCAGGTCCGTAGTCAAGCCCCTCTGGGATTTGTGTGTGCTGCGGCCCAGTGGGTTCACTAACATCTCTGCTCGCCCAGCGAACATAACAACAATATACACTTGTTACACGCCTGTCCTGTATTCCACACTGTGCTCCGTACACCTCGTACACACACGGCTCCGCTCCGTACACCTCGTACACACACGGCTCCGCTCCGCACACCTCGTACACACACGGCTCCGCTCCGTACACCTCGTACACACGGCTCTGCTCCGTACACCTCGTACACACACGGCTCCGCTCCGTACACCTCGTACACACACGGCTCCGCTCCGCACACCTCGTACACACACGGCTCCGCTCCGTACACCTCGTACACACGGCTCCGCTCCGTACACCTCGTACACACACGGCTCCGCTCCGTACACCTCGTACACACACGGCTCCGCTCCGCAAACCTCGTACACACGCGGCTCCGCTCCGTACACCTCGTACACACACACGGCTCGGCTCCGTACACCTCGTACACACACGGCTCCGCTCCGTATACCTCGTACACACACGGCTCCGCTCCGTACACCTCGTACACACACGGCTCCGCTCCGTACACCTCGTACACACACGGCTCCGCTCCGTATACCTCGTACACACACGGCTCCGCTCCGTACACCTCGTACACACACGGCTCCGCTCCGTATACCTCGTACACACACGGCTCCGCTCCGTACACCTCGTACACACACGGCTCCGCTCCGTACACCTCGTACACTCACGGCTCCGCTCCGTACACCTCGTACACACACGGCTCTGCTCCGTACACCTCGTACACACACGGCTCCGCTCCGTATACCTCGTACACACACGGCTCCGCTCCGTACACCTCGTACACACACGGCTCCGCTCCGTATACCTCGTACACACACGGCTCCGCTCCGTACACCTCGTACACACACGGCTCCGCTCCGTACACCTCGTACACTCACGGCTCCGCTCCGTACACCTCGTACACACACGGCTCTGCTCCGTACACCTCGTACACACACGGCTCTGCTCCGTACACCTCGTACACACACGGCTCCGCTCCGTACACCTCGTACACACACGGCTCCGCTCCGTACACCTCGTACACACACGGCTCCGCTCCGTACACCTCGTACACACACGGCTCCGCTCCGTACACCTCGTACACACACGGCTCCGCTCCGTACACCTCGTACACACACGGCTCTGCTCCGTACACCTCGTACACACGCGGCTCTGCTCCGTACACCTCGTACACACGCGGCTCTGCTCCGTACACCTCGTACACTCACGGCTCTGCTCCGTACACCTCGTACACACACGGCTCTGCTCCGTACACCTCATACACACACAGCTCCGCTCCGTACACCTCGTACACACACGGCTCTGCTACATCCACACTGTAAACCCCTCCTGACCCCACACATAAACTTCCCCTCATCCAGCACCATGACAACCAGCACAGCAGAGTCCTGCATACACTGAGGAGCTGATCATGTGACCCCTGACTCCTCCCCTCCATGTGACATCATCACAGGTCCTGTAAGCACAGAGCAGCCATATATCTAGTGTGCGGCTCTGCAGGTGGAGGTAGGTGCAGGGTATTATATATCTAGTGTGCGGCTCTGCAGGTGGAGGTAGGTGCAGGGTATTATATATCTAGTGTGCGGCTCTGCAGGTGGAGGTAGGTGCAGGGTATTATATATCTAGTGTGCGGCTCTGCAGGTGGAGGTAGGTGCAGGTTATTATATATCTAGTGTGCGGCTCTGCAGGTGGAGGTAGGTGCAGGGTATTATATATCTAGTGTGCGGCTCTGCAGGAGGAGGTAGGTGCAGGGTATTATATATCTAGTGCGCGGCTCTGCAGGTGGAGGTAGGTGCAGGGTATTATATATCTAGTGTGCGGCTCTGCAGGTGGAGGTAGGTGCAGGGTATTATATATCTAGTGTGCGGCTCTGCAGGTGGAGGTAGGTGCAGGGTATTATATATCTAGTGTGTGGCTCTGCAGGTGGAGGTAGGTGCAGGGTATTATATATCTAGTGTGCGGCTCTGCAGGTGGAGGTAGGTGCAGGGTATTATATATCTAGTGTGCGGCTCTGCAGGTGGAGGTAGGTGCAGGGTATTATATATCTAGTGTGCGGCTCTGCAGGTGGAGGTAGGTGCAGGGTATTATATATCTAGCGTGCGGCTCTGCAGGTGGAGGTAGGTGCAGGGTATTATATATCTAGTGTGCGGCTCTGCAGGTGGAGGTAGGTGCAGGGTATTATATATCTAGTGTGCGGCTCTGCAGGTGGAGGTAGGTGCAGGGTATTATATATCTAGTGTGCGGCTCTGCAGGTGGAGGTAGGTGCAGGGTATTATATATCTGTGTGCGGCTCTGCAGGTGGAGGCAGGTGCAGGGTATTATATATCTAGTGTGCGGCTCTGCAGGTGGAGGCAGGTGCAGGGTATTATATATCTAGTGTGCGGCTCTGCAGGTGGAGGTAGGTGCAGGGTATTATATATCTAGTGTGCGGCTCTGCAGGTGGAGGTAGGTGCAGGGTATTATATATCTAGTGTGCGGCTCTGCAGGTGGAGGTAGGTGCAGGGTATTATATATCTAGTGTGCGGCTCTGCAGGTGGAGGTAGGTGCAGGGTATTATATATCTAGTGTGCGGCTCTGCAGGTGGAGGTAGGTGCAGGGTATTATATATCTAGTGTGCGGCTCTGCAGGTGGAGGTAGGTGCAGGGTATTATATATCTAGTGTGCGGCTCTGCAGGTGGAGGTAGGTGCAGGGTCTCTATTATTTTGGGGTCATCATTATCATTAACCCCTTTATGTCCAGTTCCAGACCAGTTTACTCCGGTTCTTGATCAGGCACATTTTCATATTATAAAGGGGAGGAGCCAGCACTGCTTGATCAGACATGTCAGATGGGAGATAAATCCCCTCCCCCGGTCCCCCATCTGGCCAAAGTGCCCCCCATTCCCCCTCCTCATACTGATCATCTATGATGGTGGCCGCACGCTGCATTCATCCTCCTCTGATTTCTGTCACATGTGACATGTCGGATGTGACAGAAATGTCCTCCCCAGGTCCAGCTAAGTCACCCCCTGTCACTCTCTGGTCCTCCCCCGGTCTCCTAATATGAGCTGCTGATCTGTCCTCGCGATCCCTACTCATCCTCTGAAAAATATCGTCCGCATGCGCAGAGCGGTTCTAACCCCAGGGCTTGATGCCAGGTGACATTACACAGCTGGTATCAACTCCATTTATTACCCTGTTTGCCACCGCACCAGGGCAACGGGATGAGCCAGAGTGAAGTGCCAGGATTGGTACATCTAATGGATGCGCCACTGCTGGGACGACTGCAGCCTGCTATTTTTAGGCTGGGAAGGGCCAAATAACCATGGCCCTTCCCACCCTGAGAATACCAGACGCCAGTTGTCATCTTCACCTTGGCTGGTGATCCAATTTGGGGGGAACCCATGTTTTGTTTTTTTTTTAATTATTTATCAATAATTAAAAAAAAAACAAAACAGCGTGGGGTGCCCTCTGGTTTGGATTACCAGCCAAGGTGAAGCTGCCAACTGTGATCTGCAGGCTTCAGCCATCTGCTTTACCCTAGCTGGCTATCAAAAATAGGGGGAACCCACATAGTTTTTTTTTAATTATTTATTTTGTGGCTAAATATAAAGTAAACACCCTTCACTGCCACATGAAAGTCACTAAAGGGTGCCAGCTTAGATTATGCTGGGTGTGGGACATTATATATGTGTTTGTCTATCCATCCATCCATCCTAGCTTTTTAGTGTCCACGATCAGTGTTTGCAGCGTTTTGGACACAGTCTTTTCGCTGCGTCCAAAATGCTGCGCTGTGCAGTACAAGCGCAATGGAAGGATTTTTGGAAATCTCCTGCCCACTGTGCTTGTTTTTCTCCTTAGCATAAACTGACCTGCAGCGCGGCTTCCTGAGCCTCAGGATGTCAATTTATGCTGTGGAGACGAGAGTTTCGTCCAAAGGGAAAATAGAGCTAAAGTCCTCAGCAGCCTGAACCTGGATTGTGGCCCGGGCTGCTGCGTTCTTCAGTGGACAATACTCACATCTCTGCACGGAATCTGACATTGCGTCTAGATACAGTGTCGCTGAGTCGTGGGCACATACCTAAAAGTGAGAAATTTGGCACTACAGCAACATTTTTGTGAAGTACCTGTGGGTTCAAAATGCTCACTATATCCCCGAATGAAATCCTTGAGGGTCTAGTTTTCAAAATGGGGTCACTTGTGGGGGTTTCTGCTTTATAGGCACCTTAGGGGTCCTGAAAATGCGACATGGTGCCCACAATTTTTTTCAATTTTTCCAAAATTCACATGGTGCTCCTTCTGTTATGAGCCCTCCCGTTTGTCCAAACAGAGGTTTTTAGCCACATGTGGGGTATCACTGCGCTCATAAGAAATTGGATTACAAACTGTAGCATCCACATTTTGGTGTTGCCACTTGAAAAAGTGAGAAATTTGGTGCAAAAGCAACATTTTTGTGGGAAAAAAAGAGAACATTTTCAATATGACGACCTAAGTTTTATTAAATTCTATAAAGTACCTGTGGGTTCAAAATGCTCACTATACCCCTGGATAAAGTCCTTGAGGGGTCTAGTTTCCAAAATGTGATCACTTTTGATGGAGCTCCACTGTTTAGGCAGCTCAGGAGCTCCAAAAGCGACATGGCACTCGCTAATGAATCCAGCCAATTTTACAGTGGAATGGCGCTCCTTCCCTTCCGAGCCCTGCCGTGCACCCAAACATTTGATTTCCAGCACATATGAGGTATCTGTGTACTCAGGAGAATCTGCACAATAAATTGTATGCTGCATTTTTTCCTGTTACCCTTGTGAAAAAAGAGCTTTGATGCCCATTTTGTGCCAGTTTGATACTTTTTTTGCTGCTTTTAAATGTATTCACATCAGGGCTCCGCACTGTATTGTATTTTATTCTTGTGTTTTTTTTATGTTTGCTGTTAAACCTGTAAAAAAAAACAAAACAAAAAAAAATGAAAAAAATCTAAAAATAAACCAACTTCGGCACCGAATACGAAACTGGATGAATAAGAAACCAACTTCAGCATTGTGTCTGATGTCGAGCGATACCGCTTAGAAAATAAGGGAAATGTCTGTTTTTACCACATATATACCCTGCCCCCCACACTGACTGACAGCCGCTGAGCATTGGAACCTGCTGTCAGTCAGTGCCGTGGTATACTGAGCAGTGACTAAAACCACATCAGTGCCACCCCTATGACTGAAAGCTGGACGCCGTCTCAATATATGTCTATGATCACATTTACATATTCATAGCTATTTAGTAACGCTTATTATTTTGTATATATGGCTGTTTTTTTACCTGGTCGGGGCTAATAACAGATTTGGATTGACAGTGGCATTTTCCTATATGTCACACATTTGGGGGGGGGGTCAGTTCAGTTTATTTTTATTTTCATCTTACTTCTCTTGTAACTGGGGCTGATATAATGACTCCGCGGTGACCATATCCTCTGTATATGGGGGAGGAGGCACCGTCAGCTCTTTATACCCTGTTTCCTCGAAAATAAGACGTACCCTGAAAATAAGCCCTGGTGGGATTTTTGGGGCTTTTTTGACTATAATTAAAATATAAGACTATGACCGCACTTTGCGTTTTCACCTGCGTTTCAGGTCCGTTTTGAACTGCAGCGAATTCATGCCAAAATGCATGCGTTTTGATTTTCCAGCAAAGTCTATGGAAAATGTTGAATTCCTGTCCGCACTTTGCATTTTAAAACGCAGCATTTAATTTGCATATTTTGTGCGTTCAAAGAAGCAGCATGTCAATTGTTTTTGCCATTTTGGGTGCGTTTTGCTAACATTGAAGTCTATGAGAAATGGCAATAACCAAGAAACATCAAAATTCCAGCGTTTTACCTGCTTTTTAGGTGCAGAAAACATGTGTTTTGGACTTAAAAAACGCATGCTTTTTGGACATCAAAATAATGATTACATAAGTCCCTTTACACACACACACAGTCCGACAATTAAAATAAAGAAAAATATTAATTTATTGCTATTTTTGCAATAAATATAATATTACCGCAATAATTTTATTAAATATGTCTATTTCTATTATTTTTCTTAAAAATATAGATTTGTTTCTTTTTCTTCCTTTTTTTCATTGAGTTTGACTGTTTAAACTTTATTAAGCAGTGTCTTTATGTTCTAAACACATCTCTCAAAACGCAATTGAAAAAGCATGTAAAAAGCGCTAAAAACGCATCTAAAACGCGGTAAATACGCATGCGTTTTTAGAGCTAATTTGTGGTCAAAACTAACTTGGGCTAAATCAATTACTGCCAGAGGGTGTGTTTTGACATGCGTTTAGGACAACGCAAAGTGCGGTCATACCCTAAGCCCTACTCCAAAAAAAAGCCCTAGTTGTGGTTCCATAGGGAAGTGTCCAAGCAGCTAAAAAAGTTAAATACAGCAGAACTTTTATTTAAGAAAACGGACACCCTCAAAAGAAAGCAGACAAACGCCTCCCAAAAAAAATCGCACTCACCAGGCCCCAAACAATTACAGTTGGCAAGTACCGATGGTGGATGGGCTCTCACATAGAGATCTGTGTCGCTGTCAGGTCCATCACTGCTCCAGCTGCATTGCACCGCAGAGCTGTGTATACAGTGACAGAGAAGGCAGAGGCAGTAATAAACCATCTCTGCCTTATGTAGAGATGGACGGATTTCCTCTCCGTTGCTACATGTTTGCTTGTTGCTGCACTGCTTTTTTATTTTTCTGCCTACCTTCCCATATGAAGGATTGTTTTTGGGTTTTTTTAAAATTACTCATAGTTTTTAATTTTATCATAAAATGGACTGGAAATTAAGTAAAAAGTCAAAGTGCGGTGAAATAGTGGGGAAAAGAAATGAAATTCAACTATTGTTTGTTTTTTAGTGTTGTTTTTACTATGTACACTGTGTGCTGAAAGTGAGCGGTCATACGTAAAGCATCCGATCTCCGCACCTTCTTGGATAAGTCTGAGTTTGTACTGAACACTGAACTTCAGGTTCGCTCATCTCTAGTGGTGAATAAAAATCACTTTTGTAAAAAAAATTCAGTTTGTGTCGCCATTTTCCGACACCGGTAACATTATTCTTTTTGCGTCGATGGAGTTGAGTGAGGACTTGTTTTTCTCTTGGTGAGCCGACATTTTCATTGATACCATTCTAAGTGCAATATGGATAATTCATCACTTTTCATTGTATTTATATTGCTATAAAAATAATGTGCTACTTTTATTGGTCGGTTTTACTATTACATAGCACATTTCATGTTGAAATTTTTTTTCCTTCCCAAGTGATATCTCACCTCTATTATCTGCAGTATTTTACATATCGGCTCATCTCCTTCCCATTCAGGTCCTTATAATATCGGATCCTCTCAGTGGAGATCTTCTGTAGAAGAGAATTCTCCTTATTGCCCCGTGAAGGATGGATATGGACAGGGACAAGATGGCGGAGAGGATATTACACCTCACCCTAGAGATCCTCTTCCGGCTTACTGGAGAGGTGAGAGATTCTGATGACGTCACATTACATCATTCTTATCTATGGGAATAACAGATGGACAGAACTGGAGAGGTGAGGACTCTGGAAATGTCTGGAGTGAGATTTATTACTGTGTCTCTCCATAACCAGGATTACACAGTAGTGAAGAAGACCTCTAGTGAGCGCTGTCAGGCCCCTGTGTCTGAGGGATGGAGAAGACCCCTGAGCCCAATCACGGGGCCTCCACCTCACCCCCCGATACATGAGGACATCAATGACCAGAAGATCTTAGAACTCACCTACAGAATGATTGAGCTGCTGACTGGAGAGGTGACACTGCTGGGAATGCTGGGACATTATACAGTAACGCTATGAAGGGATCGGGGGTGACGGTATCATTGTATGTGTCAGGTTCCTATAAGGTGTCAGGACGTCACCGTCTATTTCTCCATGGAGGAGTGGGAGTATGTAGAAGGACACAAAGATCTGTACAAGGACGTCATGATGGAGGATCCCCAGCCCCTCACATCACCAGGTAATAGACAGGACTAAATACACACGGCCTATAATTATCTGTATGTAAGGAATGAATTCAGCCCCTGTATGTGTCTCCTCCAGCTCTATCCAGTAAGAGGACAACACCAGAGAGATGTCCCCGTCCTCTTCTCCCACAGGACTGTAAACAAGAAGATCCCGATGTTCCTCAGGATGTGTTTCCTCCAGCTCTATCCAGTAAGAGATATCTACTCATGTACTTTTTGCACTAATTTTGTGTTTACATTTTTAGACTTTCTGCTCTGTATTTTTCAGCTGTATTTTCTTTGCTTCTGCTTCTTCTGCTGTTTGTTTCTAGTGCCTTCTCTATGTTGTTATGAAAGCAACTTAAAGACCTGCAGAGGGTTCATGAATACGCTGTTTCCTGGAAAATAAGACCTACCCAGAAAATAATCCGTAGCATCATTTTACGGGATTTAAAATAAGCCCTAGTTACAGTCAGGGCCAGCGTTGGGAGGAGTCAAACTGCACAATTTCTCAGGAACCCCAGTCTCTTAGGGACCCCATCACTTGTATTCTAAGGTTGATTATTTAAAGACCTTTGATGACTTCAATATCATGTGACACGATGTAACCAAAGGTCTTTTAATTGCAAGAGTCTAAAAGAACTGAACAGAAGACAGGCTGGCATGCAGGTCTGACATTTTGGGAATGGGAGAGCAAACTTGGCAATTGCACAGGGCCCCAATCCTCCTAGGGGCCCCAATGTTTATATACCAAGTATAGGACTGCTTAAGGCCCTTTTTGACATGACATCACGTGACCAAAGGTCTTAAGTGCAGGAGTCTAAAGCTGAAGAGGAGACAGGCTGGTGTGTGTGTGTGTGTGTGTGTGTGTGGGTGTTCACGCCAATTTTAACCAGCTTTGCCAAAATGGACAGAGCTTGGCCAGAAGAAGGGTGTGATGCCACCGCTTCTCTAATTCATAACAAACTGCGGTGTTCCCTATGCCAGAAATCTCACTCCAGTCCCTGATGTAATTTTTCAGTGTCCATCACCGGTCTTGATGATTTGGAGCCATAATGTTTATCAGCACAAACCCAAGACCCTGCTACCTGCTTTGCAAAGTTACAAAGCCTAAGGTTAGGCCATTAATGTTACAGTTCCACAACACCCCATTAAATATCCAGCATCTGTCTCTAACAGAGGCGGCTCTTAGCCTTTTAAACTTGACTGTTAATTTTTGACAGAGTCATCTTAATGGAACTCGCACAACTTGCGCATACCAACTCCTGTCGGCGCCTTGTGATGCGAATTTGGGACGTAGAAGGGTCACTAAGTTCTCCATTGCTGCTGTATTGTATCTTCTCAAGCTCAAACTATAAAATTAATTAGAGCAATCAGTAAACACTCTAATGAGAAAAAATGATGAAAATACCAGATGTGTTTTTATGATCTAACTGTGTTTTGTAACAAAAAACAAACAAAAACAGGTCAGTATACAAATCTCCATGAACCAGTCACCAGTGTCTGTACACAGAGAGGACGTGTTACAAAGACAGAGAAGGGGGATGGCTTAGCCATTGGAGTTAATGGCCGGTCCGCTTTGGTTACATGCTCATACAGGAAATGCAGATGATCAGTCACATAGCAGCAGAAACTGGGGAATGGAGCAAATACAGGTGAATTGTCACGTAGCTGCTAATAGCTTTTTATTACATGTGGCTTTAACTATTTTATTTTTGTCTTCGAAAAAAAAACCTCTTTGAAATTGTCTATTTTGTGGCTCAATGTCACAAGGAGATTTTTTCAGGTTTTGCCAACTGTCATGGTGGCATCAGGATCTTTGGAGACTGCTCTCTTCCTGCTAACTTCTCTGATGTCTGTGAGCAGCGTAGGGAGACACAGGCATCGAGCCACAGACTTAGTCAGGCTAGCAAGAGTTAATCTCTGCTGGGCTGCTTGTTAATGTATTTGATTAGATGCTGTAGGGGAGCCAGTATCATTCTCTCCCCTTCTGTATATGCTGGCAGGACTATTCCATTAATGCCAGCTATTGTTCATCTATACTGGTCTGGTGAGGTGTTGTGATACAGACTAACTGGTGGTTGTTGTGCATTATTGGTGTGAGTAGTTGTGGTGTTAACCCTTGTTGTCTTTTTGTTGCTGCCTTCCTGCTCTTGCTTTTCTTTTTAGTCTCTCACTGCTTATTTCTATGACTTTTCAATGTGTGTAAATTTTGGTTTACCCGTCTGTCTTAATCTCTTTCCATCATACTCCTGGTCTTTTTTTTCCTGGGGGGATAACAGATTAGATCTGGTCAGGAGAATAGTAAAGCACAAGACTCTGGCATCTCCACCTTCAGGGATAATTCAGAGGTTAGGGATAGCTTAAGGTCTCCTAGCATGAGCGGCAGTATAGGAGCCCCCTTTCCCTCATTAATCTGCAGTCACATTGTGATAATTAATCAGATTATTTACTGTAGCACATTTCAGAGAACTGGTGCTACTGGAGAGATATCTTGGAGACAGGAATGGGAGGTCTGAATTAACAAAGACGTAACTCTTTGATCTCGAAATTGAAATACAGATTCAGAATAATTTTTTCTCTAATTTAATTTCTGATGTTATGTTTTAAAAAAATAAATGTACTTTCAAAATAATATCATTAAAAAATAATAACATTGTGTTTATTTTTAACAGATGACTGTATTGGGAGTTCAGATGGAAATCTAATATCTTCAGAATTTATAACAGATGATGAAAGTCTCACACATGATACATATGAAGAGAATGCTGTTGTCCCAGATATACCTACAGTCCTTCCTAGGAAAGCTCTATCATCTGATCTTTTCAAACCAGTCCAAAATTCAGATTGTCAAAAAGCTTACACTGGGGAGAAGCCATATTTATGTTCAAAATGTGGGAAATGTTTTATTCAGAAATTAGATCTTTTTAAACATCAAATAACTCATACAGGGAAGAAGCCATTTTCAAGCTCAGAAAGTGAAAAATATTTTACTCACAGAATAACACTTGCTAACCATCCAAAAAATAAATCTAGGAAGAATCCATTTTCATGTTCAGAGTGTGGGAAATGTTTTATTCAGAAATCAGACCTTGTTAGACATCAGAAAATTCACACAGGGGAGAAGCCATTTTCATGTTCCGAGTGTGGGAAAGGTTTTATTCGGAAATCAGAACTTGATGGGCATCAAAAATCTCACACAGGGGAGAAGCTATTTTCATGTTCAGAATGTGGGAAATGCTTTATTCATAAATCAGATCTTGTTAGACATCAGAAAATTCACACAGGGGAGAAGCCATTTTCATGTTCAGAGTGTGGGAAATGTTTTATTCGGAAATCAGAACTTGCTGGGCATCAAAGATTTCACATTGGGGAGAAGCCATTTTCATGTTCACAGTGTGGGAAATGTTTTATTCAGAAATCAGACCTTGTTAGACATCAGAAAATTCACACAGGGGAGAAGCCTTTTTTATGTTCAGAGTGTGGGAAATGTTTTATTCGTAAATCAGAACTTGTTGGGCATCAAAGATTTCACACCAGGGAGAAGCCATTTTCATGTTTAAAGTGTGGGAAATGTTTTATTCACAGATCACATTTTGTTAGACATCAGAAAAATCACACAGGGATGAAGCCATTTTCATGTTCAGAATGTGGGAAATGTTTTAATTGGAAATCAGAACTTGTTGTGCATGAAAGATGTCACACAGGGGAGAAGCCATTTTCATGTTCAGAATGCGGGAAATGTTTTATTCGGAAATCAGAACTTGTTTGGCATCAAAGATCTCACACAGGGGAGAAGCCATTTTCATGTTCAGAGTGTGGGAAATGTTTTATTCGGAAATCAGATCTTGTTGAGCATCAAAGAATTCACACAGGGGAGAAGCCATTTTCATGTTCAGAATGTGGTAAATGTTTTATTCAGAAATCAGATCTTGTTAGGCATCAAAGATCTCACACAGGGGAGAAGCCATTTTCATGCCCAAAATGTGGTAAATGTTTTACTAGGAAATCGGGTCTTGTTTACCATCAAAAAAATCACACAGAATAAACCATTTTTATGTTGTGAATGTGGAAAATGTAATTCTCAGAAATCAGATCTTGTTAAACACATGAAGAAGCCGCACAGGGAAGTAACCTTTTTCATGTTGTCAATAATTGAAATGTTTAAATGGTAAATCAAGTCTTGCCGACCATCAGAAAACCAACAGAGCGGAGCAGCCATTCTTGCTTTCAGAATTTGCCAAATGTTTTAAGATTAATGAGGTCCTGTTGTCAGATGAGGCACACGGGAGAAGCCATCATCATGTACTATAATTCAAAGGGTTTTATCCAAAAATCGGCTACAATTGCTCAAGTAAGAATTAGTGAGGGAAAGAACCATTTTCTCTCTTTTTAAACTTATCGTATTTTTCGGACCATAAGATGCACCTAGGATTTGAAGAAGGAAAATAGGGAAAAAGATTGAAGCAAAAAATGTGGTTATGACGCACTGTTATGGGGGAGATCTGCTGCTGACACTGTTACAGGGGATTAGTGAATTTTCTAAATATAATCCCGTACCAAAACTTTTAGAAGTGTCCCTATTGGCCCTTGAAAAGAACTTCCAGGTTCTGAGATGCTACAACCCTCAGCGATCACTCACAGTGATAGAGTGAGGTCCACGACCCCAGCGCTGCAGCATCCTTCTTAAGCAGTTCAGTTAAACCTTAAAGTATGTGACAGCACTAGATTATTTGAGAGAGCAATGTCTCGTGCTTAGAGCAGATGCAGCGATTTGTGGGATCCCGCTCTGCACACTGAGATCCCACAAAATGGAAATTCTGGCTCGTCTTTGTTAGTAAGTTGGGTATTTCGAGAGCCTTTAGGAACATTTGGGAAAGGTTTGAAGTATATCACATTGTATATAATTGCATTTCAAAACATGTTTTGTTAATAAATGCTTGTATATATATTCTTCATGCCTGTCTTTCTCTATTGTTTAGATGTGATGATTTTGCCTCAGAACTTCTTGAGTTGAGGCAGAGCTGTAGGCATTTCGCACAAAAATAGTGAGGGGATTGTTGCACAGCTTCTAGTTTCCCAGTTGCAGAAGAAAGTTCACAGAGCGGATCACATGGGATAACAAACTCTTTCCTTCTGGAACATGAGGTAAAAATCTGCACACTAATACAGCATTGTATCTGGAAGAGAAAGTGAAAGCAAAAAGAAAAACAAGAGACTTTTTACAATAAAGTGAGTAAGGAATCTTTACACAACATCGCCATCTACTGTTAGATCAGTATAAAGTCCTCCTTCACACCGTTAAAGAAGTCCTCATCTGTTGCATATACCAACAGGGATGTCACGGAGTTGTCATAGCTGGCTGACAATCCAGTGGCAGAAGTGTTGGAAAATCCAAAATATTTGCAGCACGTGTTGTTAACTGACAGTTCTCTGTTTCTGTAGCAGCGGACTCTATGACCCTGGGAAACTGTCAGTTTTTCCTCTGTGGCCAGCCTCTGACTTCCTTTATAAACCTCACCCTAGGGTGCTTTGGGTGTGGTTTATAGTTGTACTTGGCTGTGGTTTGCAGCAGTCGTTTCCTCTTGTTGTTCCAGAGTCTTCTGTAGTAGCTGTTCCTAAGATAAGTGTTTGACTTTTGCTATGTACCTGGGCTCAGGTGGTAGCATTTGTGTCTTCCCTGTATTGTTTCCTTTTGTCTCCCTTAGCATTAGTGATGTTGACGAAGAGCTCATACCTGCCATTCTTACTTAGGCCCTGATCAGGTTTTGCCTAGGGTGAGGTATTCCTGCTCGACGACAGGTGCAGACCCTATATAGGGTTGGTGAGGGCAGTGAGGGTGAGATGTATTGTCTGGGGTCACCACTTCCCCCTTTCCCTAGTGATAGGGCATTCTTTTCCCCTTCCCTTTGTATTGTAATATACGGCTGTTATAGCTTCTATCCCCAGCCGTGACAGGAAAGAAGTTAATCGCATTCTGCATCCTGGATATGTGGAAGTTGTTAAGTTACTCTGGTCCCAATTTAACAAAGCTTTTATGACAAAAAGTTGTCACACAAGCTTTGAAAAGTCACAAAAATTTGGATCAATTCATAGTTGTGCCAAATTTTGGCGGTTTTTACCATTTTCACTCCAAAATTTGTAGAGTTTGGGTGGGACGGGGGCGTGACACCACAGCTTCTTAAGTTCAATTCATGACAAGCTGCGGAGTTCCCTATGCCAGAAATCTCACTCCAGTCCCTGATGGGAGTAATATTTCTAGCATGGCACAAGGAGGCACATTCCACTCGTCAAATGCTCCAGCTTCATGAAGAGGCATGCACCACTTCATGAATCAGGAGTGGCCCCCTCATAAATTGGGCTCTTTATGTTAGAAAAATGATCCCTTTACAAAGGATAATTGTTGTAATAAAAAACTAAAGAATTTTATCTGTCTGATATCCAAGAGATTATTTTTTTGTGGGGATCCCCACAAATAGAGATAAGCGGACCCGTTGAAGTTTGGGTTCAGCTTTTTCAGTTGGACATTAGATAAAGTTCAGTTTGAGAACTGGACTTGTCCTGAACCCCGTTGAAAGTCACTGATTGGACAGTTCGGGTCTCCGCCCACATGCATCCAGCCACTAACAGAATATTTATTACCGGGGGAGGGATGACGGAGTTTTTTCCTTGTACACAATACATCCTATAACAATGTTTTTATCTCCCCGTGAAAGCCATTCAAACACTTCATGCGGCTGTCATGTCCCCATCGGAGTCCACCCCTGCGACCTCTGCTCCGATCGCCAGGCGACGCCGTGTTCCCAGCATGGATAGTGCTTGTGATGGGAGAGGAGTCAGTGCCCGTGGCTCTGCTGAGCACAAGCTCCGCTCATCCACTAGGCTGGGTTTCCCTGGAACCTGCAGTACCACTGGCTGACTGTAGGTGGCGTGTGTCTTCTAGCTGAAGTTGCCATCATTCCCCTACAGACAATGGGAAGACACCACACCCTTCTTATTCCCCCTCCTGTCATGTGATCACTGCCAGAGATAGTTTGTATTCCTGGTTCCTGTGCTGTTTGTATTTTGATTCCTGTGCGTTGACCTTGCTTGTGTTCTGACAGTGTCACGCTAGGTACGGTGAAGTACCAAGCGAACAGCGAAAGGGAAGGAAAACCCTGTGCCTAGGAAAGGGGGAGATGGTGACCCCTGACTAAGCCTATCACTGGGCCCTGAGTTCCCTCAGCACCCTATATAGACTCCACACCTATGGGCTAAGTCAGATACTTGACTCTAGGCTTACCTTGATCTGAGCCCTAAATAGGGAACGTATGGGATGAGCTCTTCATCAACTCCACTAAGCTCTAAAGGACACACACTGATAACAAACAAGGGAAAACAACAAACAACTTATTTCTAGACGACTCAGTAAGAAGTTCAGTAAAGAGCAAGAACAATCCTACTGGTGTGTGCAAGCCGCCTGCTTGCATCCAGAGCTTGTGAAGGAACTGAATATCACCAAAACAAGTCCAGAGAAAATGAGACTATTTAAACCCAAGGGAAAAGCAGCTGAATGGAAGAAGAGTTCCCTTAGGTCCTAACGGGGAAAGGATGAAAACCCAGCAGAGGAGATACCAAGTACAATGAATACTGACGGCAGGAAAAATAGAAAGTCAGGGAGCATTGTACGCAGCCAAATGCTGTGACAGAGAGAGACTCTGAAGTGTCATTTACTGGGCTGCTTTCTATAATTTTGATAAAATCACTGTATTATCACTAGGGGATTTTCACTAGAGAACTACAGTAGAAAACCTTCTACTATGTATCCTCTATCTCCATAAGCTCTGTATAGCCCCATCCCACCCATGATTGGTAGCTTTCTGTCTATGCTTATTGTACACAGCTGCCAATCAGTGGTGTGGGTGGGTTTATACACAGAGCAGCACTTCCGGAATTAGTAGATCTTAAACTGATGTTTATCAAAACTTCAGCAAGCAGCCAAGTAAGTGACACATCCCTGAAACCAGGGTCTCTGCCCCTACATCATGCCGTTCTGAGATGAGATAGCAAAACCCAGTGACTAATTCCATTTAATGGATGGCCAGATAGACATCTATTTAAGGAAAAAAATTAGATCTGAAAATTGGAAAACCAATTCAGAATATTTTTTTCTCTAATTTAATATCTGATGTTATGGCTTAAAAACAATAAATGTACTTTCAAGAAAATATCATTTAAAAACTAATAACATTGTGTTTATTTTTAGCAGATGACTGTATTGGGAGTTCAGATGGAAATCTAATATCTTCAGAATTTAAAACAGGCGATCAAATTATCACACATGATACATATGAAGAACATGCTGTTGACCTAAATATACCTCCAGTCCTTCCTCGGAAAGGTCTATCATCTGATCTTTTCAAACCAGTCCAAAATTCCGATTTATCATAGAATTGTAAGCAAAATAAAAGTTACTGAAGAGATGTGGAACATGAATCGGCTCCTACAAGAAAAAAATCATTTTCATGTTCAAAATGTGGGAAATGTTTTACCAGTAAATCAAATCTTGTTAACCATCAAAAATATCACACTGGGAAGAAGCCATTTTCATGTCAAGAATGTGGGAAATGTTTTATTCAGAAATCAGATCTGGTTAGGCATCAGAAAATTCACACAGGGGAGAAGCCATTTTCATGTCAAGAATGTGAGAAATGTTTTATTCAGAAATCAGATCTGGTTAGGCATCAGAAAATTCACACTGGGGAGAAGCCATTTTCATGTTCAGAGTGTAAAAAATGTTTTATCGTAAATCCGAACTTGTTGAGCATCAAAGATCTCACACAGGGGAGAAGCCATTTTCATATTCAGAGTGTGGGAAATGTTTTATTCGGAAATCAGATTTTGTTAAAGGTAGGGTGTCACGGTCTTTTTATTTTTGTATTAATAATAGTGATTATGAAATCAAGTATTTTTAATACAAAATTAAATTCACTGTTTAGTTTTTATTTAACTCTAGTTTTACTGAAGCCCTGGAGGCTGCCATCTTGGATTTGGTTTTTGTAACGACAGTTACTCACCTCCTTTATGGCAGCCCCCCTGGGCATAGAAGACAGTGGTCGGATTCCGACCCAATTTAGTAACATTACAGAAGGCGTCTGCTGTAAAATGGACGCGCCCCCTGGGCTGTCCAGATCACAGCAGAGGGAGGAGATCAGCGCCATTTTTGTGGAGCACATAGCATACGCTGTGTGCTCCACTTTCCGCCTGTCACCCGCCGGGATGGATGGGGTGAGTACTGACGCCGGGCACCAGTGATTGCACCATTAGTGATCCTGGCGTGCTGCTCCCCGATCTGCAGCGCACCCTCCTCCATTCTGCTGCTCACCGCTCACCCCTCCAAAACTCTGCCGTGCACCCCTCTCCCACTCTGCTGCTCAACTCTCCCCCACTCTGCTCAAAACCCTCCCTCCCCGCGTGTACTCACTTAGGGCCTCCGTCAGCTGTTAGTGATTGCTGACAGGACAGGCTGCTGTGGGCGCGGGTTTGAGGTGAGTGCATGTTGCTGGGAGCAGTGATCTGCAGCCGGAGCGGCACTGCTCTACAGATCACCCCTCTTCGCTGCATGTCACCTTGAACCTCCGATCCCAGCCGGCAGCACAGTATGGGGGCACAGATGATGAGGAATGTTTCCACTCACTGACAGCAAGCAGAGAGATTGGGAAATATTTCCATTTAATGACAGCAAGCAGAGATGTTGGGGAATGTTTTTACTCAATGACATCAAGCAGTCATATTGGTGAATGCTTCTAATCACTGACAACGAGCAGAAAAGTTGGGAAATGATTCAATTCATTGACAGCAAGCAGAGATGGGGAATGTTTCAATTACTTGACAAGAAGCAGAAATGTTGAGGAATGTTTCTATTCACTGAAAACAAGCAGAGATGTTGGTGAATGTTTCTGTTCATTGACAGCAAGCAGAGATATTGGGGAATATTTCCACTCACTGACAGCAAGCAGACGTGTTGGGGAATGTTTCCACTCACTGACAGGAAGCAGAGATGTTGGGGAATATTTCCACTCACTGACGGCAAGCAGACGTGTTGGGGAATGTTTCCACTCACTGACAGGAAGCAGAGATGTTGGGGAATAACTGGATTGTGCCTGATGGCAAAAAACTGATGTGTGAAAGAGGGATCAATCACTCTGTGGCCACAACAAAATGGCTCCACACTGTGTCCCTACATTTCATTTTCCCTTATCCTGTTGAAAACACCCAGATTGGGAGGGGGAGGTGTGACATCACACACAGGAGGGCAGATTCTGCCCACTTTTACTGCAGCTGTAATCCAGGCTAGTTCTACAGTAGGATTTCTGTAGAATTTCAGCAGCTGCTCCCCCTAGTGTTTAAGAGTGGAATATATCAAACTTAAATTATTTTTTTTTCTATTTTTCTCAATTAAAAACAAATAATTTTATTTAAACATCACATTAAATCATTAATACTTTATATTTTTTTGGTTATTAAAAAAAAAAATTGACGACACCTTCCCTTTAAGCATCAAGGAATTCACACAGGGGAGAAGCCAGTTTCATGTTTAGAGTGTGGGAAATGTTTTATTCAGAAGTCACATCTTGTTAAGCATCAAAGATCTCACAAAGGGGAAAAGCCAATTTCATGTTCAGAATGTGGTAAATATTTTCATTGGAAATCAGAACTTGTTTTGCATCAAAGATATCACACAGGGGAGAAGCCATTTTCATGTTCAGAATGTGGGAAATGTTTTATTTAGAAAATCAAAACTTTTTGTGCATCAAAGATCTCACACAGGGGAGAAGCCATTTTCATGTTCAGAATATGGTAAATGTTTTACTAGGAAATCAACTCTTGTTGACCATGGAAAATTTCACACAGGGGATAATCCATTTTTATGTTCTGAATGTGGAAAATGTTCTCAGAAATCGGATCTTGTTAAATATCTAAAGAAGCCGCACAGGGAAGGAACCTTTTACATGTTGTGACTATCTGAAATGTTTAACTAGTAAATCAATTCTTCCCAACCATGAGAAAACCCACACAGTAGAGGAGCCATTCTTGCATTCAGAATTTGACAAATATTTTTATCATTAATCAGTCAAAGGGTTTTATCCAAAAATCAATTGCTCAAGTAAGAATTGGTCATGGAAAGCACCATTTTCTTTCTTTTTAAACTTACTGTATTATTATGACCAAACGACGCACCTAGGTTTTAGAGGAGGAAAATAGGAAAAAAAATAGAAGCAAAAAAATGTAGTAATGAAATCTGCTGCTGCCTCTGTTATGGGGGTAATATCAACCAATTCTGTACTAATGGTTCCCATCCTGGGGCCCTTTCAGTTACATGTGTCGATCATCCTGGTGTATACATTGTTCCCCATCTTTGTCCCATCCTGGTACACATGATCCCCATCCTGGTATATATGGCCCTCATGCTGGGCTCATCCTGGTATACATGGCTCTCATACTGGTATATATGGCCCTCATACTGGTAAACATGATCCTCATCCTTGTATGTATGGCCCTCATTCTGGTATGTATGGCAATCATCCTGGAATATATGGCCCTCATCCTGGTATATATGATTCCCATCCCGGGCCCATTCTTGAATGTATGTCTTTTATCCTCGTATATATGATCCCCATCTTGGTACTTACAGGTGAAAATGAACCCTCTTACCTCTTGGGCTGCAGGTTTCCCCGATGATATGTCCGGTTCTGCTGTCATCTTGGTATATATGTCACTCATCACACTGCAGAAATAATAAAAAAAAATTATTATACTCCCCATCCCTCTGCTCCCCCAGTGTCCGGTGTTGTCTTTGATGACGGCAAGTGAATTCAGTGTGTAAGTGACACATCGCATGACATCACTGCCATGCACCTGCAGTTACACGCGGACATCAGCTGCTGGAATATTCACTGCTCTCCACACCCAGAATTATGGACTTGGGGAGCAGTGAATATTCATTCTCTAATAGCAGACACATGTGATTACCCAGCCGCAGCATTAAGTTGGCGGCTGGGTGATCATGTGTGCCCGCTATTAAAGAGAATGAATAGTTACTTGTCACTATGCCTATAATTCCACCCACCCCTCAATGCCGGCTTCAGTGCCTAGAGGTAGACGAGATTATAAGAGTGAGCAACAGTGAATATTCACTTTTGTTATTAGCAGGCACACTGCCCCGACGCTGGTTTCTGCCTCCTATGACCCACTTCTCTGCCACCCCTCCAGCCACGGTCAGGAGCATTCGGACTATGAGACAACACCCCTCCCCTCCCCCTTCCTACACGTGTTTTTATTTTTGGCTGGGAAATGTGTCTTAGGCCCCCTTCACACGCACGTGTCTCCGGTACGTGCTAGGTCCGTCCCCGCATGTACCGGAGACACGGGCACACGTAAACCCAATAGGTTTAAAATCAATGGGTTTATGTGCACACACGTGTGCAGCCATTGGCCCGTGCCTCTGTGTGGAGGAGACATGAGCCCGTGTGCTCCACACGGATGCATGTCCGTTTTTCTCCGGTAGCACGGGTGTCACGCGGCCCGCACACGTACCACACGGATGTAGTGTGGATGCGGTCCCGTGTGACACGCGCCGTAGAAACAAACATGTCAGAGAAAAATATAAAAAATCTTTACTCACCTTCTCCAGCCATGCAGTCTCTGTCGCTGCTGTCACTTGCTGCCGACCGCCGCTCATTATGCTCATTTAATATTCACTTCACTGCGGTGGAAGCAGCAGCAGCGGGGAGTCGGCAGGAACGGAGACCAAAGATCAGCACCACGGACAGTGACGCCATGGACAGGTGAGTTGAAAGTTCTCGTTTTCCGTGTGTTATCATGGATAACACACGGAGAACACACGTAGTGCCATAAACATGGCACACGGAGGGGAAAACGCACTTTTGACACGTCCGTGAAAAATACGGTAATTGGGTAACAAATAGTAAAAGTAAAAAAAAAGTACAATAGTCACAATCACATATAAAGGGGCACAAATCATTATGAATGTGTCTAACCGTTTCAGGCATCGCCCTCTTTCACTAAACTTCTCTTACATTTTAGAATAAAACATTTCAAAAGTCACAAAATGTTTGAACAACTAAGGTGTGTTGCACAAAATTACTTTTACACAATACTTTCTAGCGCAATGTGTTTGATGACTTTCCCTTTAAATAGTGCTTATCACAAATCTGTGGCTGCCTTTGATTTACTAAATATAAGTATAACACTGCACACTCTCTATTTAGCAAAACGTTGCCAGAGACAGGCTTTTTTCATGCAAGATTAACATATAGTTTATTTACAACAGCGATAACTGAGATTCTTTTTTGATGTTTCGGTCCTCCTGGATCTTGGTCACAATCGCTAGAGAGAATAGAATAACAACAAAAATAAGTGATAATGCTATATACAATCAATTATGCAATATTTATATTTACAATTATATACATAAGGCAAAGATAGTCCTCAATTAATGAAACATATACGTAGTATCAAGGTACATCACAAATGTGATTGTTTTTTTTTTAGAAAGTAGGATGAGAAAAGTATGATATAGTGGATTCTCACCTAATTTGCATGTAATCATGCATAACAGGATCAAATGTGGAGATCTGTTAAGTCTCTTTAGAGTGGTCACTTGGCTGTTTGGAATATAGCCTAAGGGGTACTTCTTACACAGCGAGATTGCTAGCGAGATCGTTGCTGAGTCACAGGTTTTGTGACGTACGTAGCATTGACCTCATCAGCGATCTCGCTGTGTGTGACACTAAGCAGCGACCTGGCCCCTGCTGCAAGGTCGCTGATCGTTACACACTATTCTGGTTCATTTTTTGGTCGCTGTGAAGCATGCATCATCGTGTTTGACGGCGGGAAACCAACGATCTGAATGTAGAGACGGCATCTGGCAGCCTGCAAGCGGCGGTACGCTGGTAACCATGGTACACATCGGGTAACTATGCAAAGCGCTTTGCTTAGTTACCCGATGTGTACCATGGTTACCAGCATACGCCAGTTACAGGCTGCCAGACGCTGGCACCCGGCACACGTAGCCAGGGTACACATTTGGTAACTATGCAAAGCGCTTTGTTTAGTTACCCGATATGTACCATGGTTACCAGCGTACACCGGCTCCTGGCACACATAGCCAGGGTACACATCGGGTAACTATGCAAAGCGCTTTGCTTAGTTACCCGATGTGTACCATGGTTACCAGTGTACGCTGGCTCCCGGCACACGTAGCCAGGGTACACATCGGGTAACTATGCAAAGCACTTTACATAGTTACCCGATGTGTACCCTGGCTACCAAACACAGCGTCGTTACACGGGTCACTGGTGGCTGGTCTCTGATCGCTGTGGAGATCTGCCTGATTTACAGCTCACCAGCGACCATGTAATGACCCTGTAGCGACATACCAGCGATCCTGAACAGGTCGTATCGTGGTCGGAATCGCTGGTACGTCGTTTAGTGAGACGGTACCCTTAGTCCAAGCAAGATAAAGTCAGGTGTCAGTAGACAGATAATTGGATGTAAAATATGGAGAATAAGTGGGATTTACCAGTTAAGATATGAGTACAAGATTGCACTGGGAGTGATTCAAAGGTATCAGGTTATGTGGGGTGTGATCACACCTGGTAGTAGGCCAGTCTGAATCAGCATAAACAAATAATGTGTATTAGTACAGGCTATTTGGTGCTGGGTAGATAAGGTGCTTAAGTAAATAGAATAATACAATACTTGCGGTCCTGCTTATGTCTGCCGGTCCTCCGGATTTGTGGCTTTGTGCAGTCTATGTCAGCCGGTGCTGAGTTTTTAAATGCTGCCGGGAATGGAGTCTGAGTTATTTCCGGGACGCTGGTGTATGCGGAGTAGCGCTCATAGGCTAAACTGGATTACCATATATAGTGTAATAGAGGCGTAATTTTGTACTGGCCATATGTGAGACTATCAGGGATCACCGTTAAGAGCTTAATATAGGTTAATAGGTATATAGAATCCACTTATATCCTCATGAATAAGAAAAAGAGAAGAGTATAGGGTAGATATATGAACATTACAATCAAACCAGCAGACAAAGGGGGTGGGGTATTCATCATGAACACTAATGACTATATTAGTGAAATCAAAAGACAAATAATGGATACTACTACATATGCGAAAATAGACACAGATCCAACTTTTTCCATTCAGTGGAAAATACATGAGCTAGTGACCGAATACCTTGAAAATAAAACGATAAACAAACCAAGATATTTCTATACAACCAGCATCCAATTACCCCAGTCTTCTATGTTCTTCCTAAAGTACACAAAAGACTTGATAAACCACCAGGACGTCCAATAGTCGCCTCGACATATTCTATCTTGTCACCCCTTTTAGTCTACTTAGAGAAGATCCTAACACCACTAGTCAAGTACGCCAAGTCATTCATACTTGACACCAACGATTTTCTAACAAAAATCAGAAACATGAATTCAATATCGGATAACGATATACTTGTCACCTTTGATGTGGAAAGCTTGTACACGTCTATCAAACACGATTTGGGCATTGATGCTACCAATAGAGCATTGAACAACACCTCCCTTAGCCAGAATGCTATAGAATTTTGTCTTAAATTACTAAGACTGGTTCTAACAGAGAATTTTTTCCTGTTTCAAGACTCTTACTATAAACAATGCTGTGAGACCGCGATGGGGGCCAATGTGGCCCCTGCTTATACTAATCTTTACATGGACAGGTTTGAAGAGGATTTCATTTATTCAAATATCATATTTCAGGCCAATACTCGTCTATGGGTCAGCGCAAAAAAGGGGGAGCCAGCACTGCCTATGAATGGCATGCAATAGTAAAAAGTGTAATATTCACAAATTCATTCCTGCTGTAACAATTCAATGAGATTTTTTGCAAACGATTGATCAATAATTTGAGCCCCCCTGTCACATCACGGCAAATCTCTATAGGGGGTCCCTACTCTATATTATAAATTACTATTGTACCATATGGTTGTGTTGCCCTGGCAAAACCAGGTAGTCACAGATGACAGTACCCCCCACAGGAATCAGGACAGTACAGTACAGGAATCGCCTCCTCCTTGGGAATTAACACCACATCTCACACACAGGAACACCAGCCACAAAGCCTAGTCGCCCCCCCATGACAGCCAGGAGACACCAGTGGGTGGGACCAGGCGGATGGGAACGCCCACCTAGGGGTCTAGAGGTGACAAGGGGAGGGAACCAGTGAGTTCAGTTTAGTTTCCGTTTGAGCTTTCAGTTGAGTGGAGTCTGGAGTTAGAGCCGGAGGCGAGCAGACAGAGTCAAACACTGAGGAGTGTGCAGTGTGGTCGAGGATGGAGCCCTTGGACCATGGGAGAACCGACTAGGTGGCAGAAGGCAGTGTAGGGCCACAGGCGATGGAGATCCGGTCGCGGGAAACCTGAAGTGAACTGGGGCAGGGTTGTAGCCTGCCGGTACCGACAATGGGAATCTGGTCCGGAGGCCGTGCACATGCGGGGTACCTGGACCATAGGATGAGGCAAGCTTCAGGCCCCTTGTTAATTAACCAGCGGGACAAGGTACCAGGCCTTGTTTCTGAAGAGAGAAGCCCAGATAGAGTAAACTGGCAGCCCAACGCGGTGGATAGGGTGTCCGCCAAGAACCCATTAAATCCCACAGGTCAGAGTTTGTGGGCAACGGCTCCCTCTGCGTACAAAGCTGCAGGGGAGCGGATTTCTACCGTTCCAAGCGGGTTTAATCAACACACAGCAAGACACAAGTGCAGAAGGAAGGGTCCCTACCTTGCTAACCCGTGTGCGGGACCAGCACACCTCTCCAACGGCAACCGGCATCCGGCCTTGGTTTACAGTACAGACTCTGTGTAGATTATTCCTAATCGTGAGTACACCAGTGTCACCCGGTCCAACCTGCCAACAGCGCCCCAGCCCTGCTCCCTACCTACACCCGGGCCCCGGGACTACACCTCCCCCTACCCGTGGAGGGGATACCACCTTGCTGCCCAATACCATCGGTCCCGGACACTGGCCCCAAGAGTCAGCGGTGGTCCCACCATCCCATCAACGCAACCCACGGGTGGCGTCACAGACAGAAACTAACTCCCCTGTAAATACCCCCTTTTTTCACTGTTGCGAGGATGGGCAATTGCACGAGCCCCGGGTCCGGTCGCCACTCGAGCCCAAGACACGATCCCGGATCCTAGCACCCTTCGAGCAGCCCCTTTGCCGCAGCGGAGGCGGCACCCATCCGCGACATGGTCTCATATAATGAGCAGGACCATATAAAAACAACACATACCTGAGACATATCTGAACCGCTCCCATGTTGCAAGGACAGACAACTGCAAATAAAGGCAGTCCAGGAGCCAGCATATGCAGCGAAGCCACACACACCAGCACAATATCAGAACTGGCCCTCACAGTGTCAGACCAGCAACTATGGATAAGGGTGGAACAGGCTCAGGCAGGTGGTGCTTAAATAATGATGCCTGTGGAACAGGGGGCGGTGGCGGCAACAGAAAGAATTTGCAAACCACACTGAGCGTGCACGGCAAGGTGGGGGTCAGCCACCGACCAGTTAAACGCAAAAAAGGGGGAGCCAGCACTGCCTATGAGTGGCATGCAATAATAAAGAGTGTAATATTCACAAATTCATTCCTACTGCTTTTATATGGTCCTGCTCATTATGTGAGACCATATGGTACAATAGTAATTTATAATATAGAGTAGGGACCCCCCTATAGAGATTTGCCGTGACGTGGCAGGGGGGCTCAAATCATTGATCAATCATTTGCAAAGAATCTCATTGAATTGTTACAATAGGAATGAATTTGTGAATATTACACTTTTTATTGTCGCATGCCATTCACAGGCAGTGCTGGCTCCCCCTTTTTTGCGTTTAACTGGTCGGTGGCTGACCCCCACCTTGCCGTGCACGCCCAGTGTGGTTTGCAAATTCCTTCTGTTGCCATTAAAATTTATGTATCCCAGAGGTCATCTAGATTCTTTGTTTTTGTCTTCCAAGCTTCCTCTTTCATCCTACCCCAAACATGCTCAATGATGTTCATGTCTGGTGACTGGGCTGGCCAGTCCTTGAACATCTTGATCTTCTTTGCCAGGAGGAGCTTTGTTGTAGAGATGGATGTATGAGATGGAGCACCATCCTGCTGCAGAATTTGACCCCTTTTATGATAGGGAATGTAAGAGGTAGCTAATACTTTTTGATATTTTAGGCTATTGATATTGCCTTCCACCTTGCAAATGTTTCGCACACCCCCATACTCAATGTAACCACAGACCTTGATCTTTCTGGGTGTATTTTGGATCCATATGTGCTCCAGTAGGTCTCCTGCAGTATTTCCGACAGCTGTGGTGTAATTCAACTGAAGATTCGTCAGAGAAATCCACCTTCTGCCACTTTTCCCGCATCCATCTGTTTAGCAGGCTGTGGGACTTGGCAAATGACACACTTTTTTTATTTGCCTTTTGTTTAGTGCTGGCTTCTGGGCACTGATTCAACCATGGAGGCAATTTCGACACAGTATCCTACAAACTGTTCTAATTGACACGGGGACTTGAGGTGACCAGGCCTGTTGGAGCTCTGTTGCAGTGAAAGAGGGGCTGGATTTGGATTTTCTAACCAACAAACGTTCCTCCTGAGCAGTTGTCTTGTGGGGTCTGCCGGACCTGGGCTTGTCAAAAACATCTCCAGTCTCTTCAAATCTTTTTTTAATTCTTTGTACTTGACGCTGAGACACATTAAAGGTGCCAGCCACCTCTGCAGTGGATCTGGTCTTCAGCCTCTTGATAATCAAGGCTTTGGTCACAGTGTGGATTTTTGGCATGTTGTCAGAGGTCAAGTTGCAGTTCAAGTGAAGGTCTGGCGTGCTGGGTTTCTTTTTATACACACCCACTAAATAACCGATCATTTAGTGAGCACAGGTGAGGATGTAAACTAGGATTGGGTTCATTATATGACAAGGCGACAAAACTTTTGTCTTGCCAAAATCTGACCTTTCTGTGTTCATTAAATGATCAATATTTCAGCTTTGCAGGAACTTTATTTTTATAACCTAAACCAAATTTGTGAGGGTTTCATCTTTCAAAAGAGAAAGTTATAAAACTAATGGATGAATTTAGTCAGGTTATAAGCTTTTATTTACATAACATGGATAAGCGTCAGAACTCCTGTCAGGGAGTGTAGATAAAGAGATCTTTATACAAAGTATTTCTAACCATCCTTCATTATATGCTAATGATCGCAGGGACTAGTGCAAGGGCGTTAGTTCCTGTGCTCATTCCGCCCTCTTAGCATGTTAGTATGATCACAGGGGCGTGCTAACATGCTATTCAATGCACACTGCTCAGCAGCATCATCGGCAGTGACGCGTGTACCTATGTCTGTTGCACTGCCTCAGAACGCTGGGCATAGGGTCAGTGCGCATGATCGGAAGTCCCAGGCACTTTTGGTCATACGCACTACACCATTCTGAAGCCAGGACACGTACACACGACTTCATAGTGCGCATGATCGGAAGTCCGGTGATCTTGTGCACTGAACATAAGTCCAGCGGTGGCAGCAGTGGTGAGTGCGACCATGTCTTTACTCTGTGTATTCATTAGCATTTCAGCATGCCCACAGGGGCCCACAGGGGCAGGCTAACATGCAAAGGAGCCGACTAGCCAGGGGAAGTACCACCCTTGTGACTAGTTGCTGGCCTCATTAGCATATAATGAAGGTTCTTTAGAAATACATTTTCTATAGATCTCTTTATCTATGATAGTGGATACAGGGACTGCTAGTCATAGATTAGCAATTTGCACCCAGAACGGCTCGTGGTTATGGCTGCATACAGGATCTGACTAGTTAACTATCAGTTAGTAATTCACCCTAGTATATAGATAACCCCATGCTCTTGTGACAAAATATCAGCTATATGTTCTGTTATGGAACTCATTAAAAGGGTATTCACATCTACAAGATCGTTTCCCAATATGTTGTAGGTGTAATAATAATTAGGTTACCAAATACCTGGAATAAGAAATGTAGTATAGTTCTCCTGATATTGCCACATCTCTTGCCTCATGTGCAGGGCATTGCAGCTTAGTTTACCATGGTTATAAACACAAGCAAAGCATGAACTGTCACTACATAAGTGGTCGTAACCAAGGATACCTTAGCTGCAATGCCCTGCACATGAGATAAGCCACATGGCTTTATCAGGAGAACTATACCACATTTGTATGTTTAGGTATTTGCTGCTAATAATAATAATGTTATTATTAGTATTAAACCTACTACATACTGTGGTAAGATCTTGGGAGATGGGAATACCTCTTTAATATCAGCAATCTAATTCCGTCATCATGCTCTGAATTAATGAAATCTCCAATCAGTCTCCACACTAGCATCAGTCAGGCATACTGTGACCTATTGTTAAAAATAGTAAAGTTATATTATGTTACATATGACAATGGAAATAATAATATTTATATTATAATAAGTTTACAATCTTCCACCATATAAATCATATTTTACATTTTTCTTTTGATTTTTTACATTACAGTTATGTTTAGTACTGCAAGACTATTTTATATGACTTTTTCCGGCAATACTTAATCTTTGGAACATGCCAGGTTGTGGCATTAACAACTGTTACAGCTGCACAGACAATAAAAAGGGCCGTGAAGAAAAGATCATTTTGCATTGCTTTCCATGAAATGTTGAAAGAATAATCTTTGGCTTCAACAGACAAGGCAAAATTCCACCGATATTGATCTTTTGGCTGAAAAGATCTTTAACGAACGGAATACCAAAAAATACTGTTTGTGTTCAAAGCACTTCACTGAGGATCGCACATGCCACATGCAGGAGTGAAAACTTTACAAAGTTCTGCGTTACCAACTGTATTTCCTTGTCTGGACGAAGGACAACATTATATATCGAAGACACTGCAAAAAGCAAAGACAACCAAACGAAAAATATCGTATGAAAAGTCTAAAACTTCAGATGCAGAAAATCTTTCCAGTGAGGCAATAAACATTTTGGAAACAAAAGTCAGTGCAAAAAATGTGAACAATATAAGCACCCAGACAGATGCCAATTTGTGTAATCCTGAGCTATGTTTCAGAAAGGTTATTGAGTAGAGTTGATCGAATCCGCTAAAATCCGAACCAGCGGATCCCTGCCGGATTTAAAAAAAAATCCAGATCCGCTCCAGATTCCAGTGCCCATATAAGTCTATGGGGACCAGAATCCAGGGATTAAAAATGTTTGTGGAGGGGATATGGGGGGAGAAGCACACACATTATACTCACCTGAGGCTGTGTCATGGCAGCAAATTCACAGTTTTCCCTTCCGGAGCCAACAATTCAATATTCATTGTTTTACCTGCCCAACGGCGCGTGTAATTGGTTACAGTTAGACGCGCCCCCACCCTGAGTGCAAGTGTCTGCAGGTCAGTATGGTGAAACGTGCATGTGTTTCAGAAACACATGCACACTCCTGTCAGAAGTGTGCGTGGCTGTTCTCCGATGTCAGACTCATGGGAGTCCCTTGCAAGTGTGACTCCAGCCCCCCCTAATTTTGATAGCCAGCCAAGATAAAGCCAGCTGAGGGTTGGTATGCTCAGCCCACAGCCGCCCAGTATTGCCGCATTTATTAGATGTGACAATCCCGGTGCATTACCAGCTCTTCCTATTGCCCTGGTGCAGTGGCAATCGGGGTAATGAGGGGTTAATAACAGCGCACAGGTGCTACTAAACCCCAGGTTAGTGATGGCACAGGCGTCTATGAGACCCCCCATTATTAACCTGTACATGAAAGTAAATAAGAACAAACACAGAGAAAAATCCTTGCAGCGGTGTCAGGAGGTGCACATTTAGTGCTAAAATCGTCTGCAGAAGACTTCAGCACCAAATTTGCATTTTTTTTACCAGGAGGTGTAGATTGGGCACCGGAATCTGGTGTAAAAACTAAATAATCACCAAATTTACATCCCTTGGCCCAAAAATTAAAAAAAACAACCTGTGCTTATCTTGGCTGTGTAGCAAAAGAAAAGGAACTGCATGCGGCTTTTCTTTTGTTAAATAATAAAAAACAAACAAACAAAAAAAATGACATGCGGTCCTCCCTAATTTTGATACCCAGCCATGATAAAGCTGGCTGGGGGCTGATATATTCTCGGCCCGAAGCCACCCGGTATTGCCGCATCTATTAGATGTGACAATCTTGGTGCAATACCGGCTTTTCGCATTGGCCTGGAGCGGTGCCAGTCGGAATAATATGGGGTTAATAGCAGTGCACAGCTGCTACTAAACCCTAAGTTAGTAATGGCACAGGTGTCTATGAGATACCTGCATCACTAACCTGTAAATGAAAGTAAATAAACACAGACAGAGAAAAAATCCTTTATTTGGAATAAAATACAAAACATACACCCTCCTTCACCACTTTATTAACCCCCAACACCCTGCAGCTCCGGCATAATCCACACAAGGTCCCACGCCGCTTCAGCTCTGCTATACAGCCAGTGGCCATAGAGCACGACCTCTGGCTGTGCAGACAATGACTGCTGCAATGTCTGCACGACATGCAGATACTGTCACAGGCTGAGGGGCGCATGTGCCTGCAACCAATCACAGATGAGAGGACGGCCAGTAGTCGGGGAAAACATGGAAAGCTGTGTGTATGCGATGGACAGTACAAGAAGTGAATGCGTGACCCGGAAGCAGTGTGCTGCTATGTCTCGGTAAGTATGAAATGCTGTTTTATCTCTATTTTTATTTATTTTTCAATTACTTTCGCCAGTTCCGGATCCGGCACCCGGAAATCTTTGAAACCGCGCGGATCCAGAGATTTACAATCCGGATCCGTTCAGCCCTAATCATGATGTAAAACCAAAGGTCTCTAACCCTCATTATTATCCAGTAACATCTCGCGTATCATCATTACACAAGTTCCAGAATATGATAGAAAAGGACCAGTTGGCTCTGCACTGTTATGTCTCCTCCAATAAAAAAGTATATAATTTACCAAAAACTCAATTTAATGCTGATTGTGAACTAAAATATAACAATTTGGTTATACGTAAGTCAGACAAGGCGGGATGTATAGTGCTGTTGGGAAAAAAATAGAATGACATTTTGGAAAATAATCCTACTTACCATAGATTGCAATCAATCCAGATGATGTCTTTTCTAAAGTGTTATACAATATGTTGGATGAAGGTTTGAAAATGTTTTTTAAATAAACATAAAATAAAAATACTTTTTAAAAATGAGTGTCATGGCGGCATCAGACGCTGTTTAGACCACAGACTGTGATACTCCACACTATACATCCTCTTGTGCTTCTGAGTTGCACAGGCAGGCTTGGGCATTGAACAGCTGTGTGTTCATTAGTGATCAGACTAGCAGGAGTTAATTTCTGCTAACCTGCTTGTTACCTTTTATATCACATGTTGCGAGAGACTGATCACAGGTATGCTCCGCCTTTTTAAGATGGAGGTATTTGTCTTCCCATGCCAACTATAGCTTTCTGCTACACTGGTCTGTGTGCTGATGTTTTCCAGTCTGGTGATTTACTGCACGCTGCTTGGTCTGCTGTAGAATTCCTCCTGTCGTCTGGTTATTTCCTTCCTGCTTTAGTTTTCCTCTTTATCACTTGTTGTCTGATTACTCTGTGTGAGAATGCTGTATGATTCATTTTTGCTTGCCCCTGTTTGTCTATCACTGTTGGAGTTTACATGCTCCTGTGGATTTTTTTTTTGCCATTTTCTAGTAGGCTATATGGTAAAACTCATGATTTCATTTAAAAATACAACTTGTCTCGTAAAAAACAAGCCCTCATATGGCAAAATTGATTGAAAAATAAATGTACGACTCTTGTAAGAAGGGTATCAAAAAACAAAAATGGAAAATCTCCTGGGGGTGAAGGGGTTAAGGGTACTTCTCACATAGCGAGATCGCTGCTGAGTCACAGGTTTTGTGACGTACCAGTGACCTCATCAGCGATCTCGCTGTGTGTGACACTGATCAGCGACCTGGCCCCTGCTGCGAGGTCGCTGATCGTTACACACAGTGCTGGTTCACTTTTTGCTCATTGGTCTCCTGCTGTGCATCACGCATTAGCGTGTTTGAAAGCGGGACACCAACGATCTGAATGGGCAGGGAGCCAGCGTGTGGCAGCCTGTAAGCGGCGGTACGCTGGTAACCATGGTACACATCGGCTAACTATGCAAAGCGCTTTGCTTAGTTACCCAATGTGTACCATGGTTACCAGCGTACGCCGGCTCCCGGATACGTAGCCATAGTACACATCGGGTAACTATGCAAAGCGCTTTGCTTAGCTACCCGATGTGTACCATGGTTACCAGTGTACCGCTGCTTACAGGCTGCCAGACGCCGGCTCGCCGCACACCTAGCCAGGGTACACATCGATAACTATGCAAAGCACTTTGCTTAGTTACCCGATGTGTAACATGGTTACCAAGCACAGCGTCATTACACGGGTCGCTGGTGGCTGGTCTTTGATCGCTGTGGAGATCTGCCTGATTGACAGCTCACCAGCGACCATGTAACGACCCTGTAGCGATGTACCAGCGATCCTGACCAGGTCATATCATGGTCGGAATCGCTGGTACGTCGTTTAGTGATACGGTACCCTTAAGGTTAGATGCGAGTGTAATATTTCTGATTTTAATGAACCCTTTAAGCACGAAGTCAAGAAAATGTTCAAAAATGACCTTACCTCTCAAGGGGATAAAAGCTTGGAAAAACAACAGTATGTAGTCCTGTGTCACATAGAAATGATAAAATCCATAAAGACTCAACAAGACCCCTATGAAGCTGACCCCCTCCTTTTGGAAACATATAACTAAAGAGAATCCTCCAACAGATGTGAGGCCAATCTCAGCTTGAATGCACAAGAATGCAGAAAAGGACAGATTTATGACCAGTAGAGATAAAAGCAGCAGTTGAACAGAAAAATAGCAGAGAAATTCAAATCTTTTGTTTTTCCTTATAGAAAATATGAATTGAGGTGATTATGATGATATGATGGTGATATGGACTGCAGCTATGTAATAAATAGGAAAGTCATATTTTCGTATTTGTGATAAATTGAAGAACACAAAGCATTGTTCCGCATAATTGGGTGACCGCTGGGGTCCCGCCAAATGGATATTGGTCACATAGATGAAAATATCTATGTCTCCTATCTATGAACAGATGAAATCATGATAGGAAAAATGACGGTAATATCTCCCGCCTGGGACCTCCAGGGGCGAAGATATCGTAGAAGTTGGGAATCTCATAATTTTCTAAGATGTCTTATAGTTATCTGAAGTCCAGCCCTTTTATGGGTCACCAAAGGGGAAGTATGTGGGTGTAACTTGTGTTAATAAAAAGCTAATGCCAATTATTATCTTCGTTCAATGAAAGGAACATTGCTGTGTAGGATTGCTCTACGTTACATTGGAGTCCTCCCCTCCAGAAATCTGAAGTTATTTCTGTGCTTTAGGTTGTCACTTTCCTTTTGTTATTTCCCTTTTATTTAATGTAATTGTATATACTGTATTGTTTTGTTTCCCTTTGTAATGTCTATATTTTTATAAACACTGCCTACTTTTCAAATATATAACTTTTAATAGCGTATGGCTTCGGGATGTGATTTATAGATTAAGAGGAACAAAGCTACCTGTAACATGTGTCCAATCGACCTGAATAAGCAGAGACTCTGATGCCAGCGATGTGTCACTTACTTGGCTGCTTGCTGAAGTTTGATAAAAAAATCAGTTTTATCTGCTTAAGGGCCGTTTCAGATCAGCGGTATTCTGCCGCACTCGCAGATCCGGCATAAGGGCAGTACAGTACTTTACAGTTCACTGGCAAGCTCCGGGCACATAGGGTCATGTGACCGGAGCATGTGACAGCATGTGACCGGGGCTTGCCGCACTGTCTGTGAACTGTAAAGTACTGTACTGCCCTTGTGCCGGATCTGCGAGTGCGGCAGAATACCGCTGATCTGAAACGGCCCTAAGATCTACCAGTTCTCGAAATGCTGCTCTGTGTATAACCCCACCCACACCACTGATTTTTAGTTGTGTACAATGAGCATAGACAGAAAGCTGCCAATCAGGGGTGGTTGCGGGGTTATACAGAGCTTATGGAGATAGATGATACATGGCAGCAGGTTTACTAGTTCTCTAGTGATAATCCCCTAGAGATAATACAGTGATTTTATCAAAACTACATCAAGAAGCTCAGTAAATGACACATGATTGAAATCAGAGTCCCTGTCTGTCACGGGTGACAGACAATCCTGTGGTGTCCGGCAATAGAAGGTCACAGCGTCTGGCTGCACAAAATGCTCCCTGACTTTCTATTGTTTCTGCTGTTATTATACAGTGTACTAGGTATCACCTCTGCTGGGTTTTCATCCTTTTCCCTTTAGGACCCAGTGGAGCTCCTCTTCTCTTCAGCTGCTAATTATCTGTATTTCCCCTTGGGCTTAAATACTTTATTTTTCCCTGGACTTGTGCTGATGATATTCAGTTATTAATATTATTATTATTATTTATTATAGCGCCATTTATTCCATGGTGCTTTACAAGTCAAAAGAGTATACATAAAAAACAAGTACAACAATCATGAACATTACAAAAACAGACAGGTACAGGAGGAGAGAAGACCCTGCCCGCGAAGACTCACAGTCTACAGGGAATGGGTGAGGGTACAATAGGTGAGGACAGAGCTGGTTGCGCAGTGGTGTAATGGACTGAGGGTTACTGCAGGTTGTAGGCTTGTCGGAAGAGGTGGTTCACAAGACCTGGATGGAAGCAGGTGGCTTGCACTCATCAGTAGGATTGTTGCTGCTCAGTTTACTGAATTTCTTACTGAGTCATCTAGAGATAAGTTTTTTATTGTTTTCCCTTGTTTGTTATCCCTGTGTGTCCTTTGGTGCTTAGTGGGGATGACGAAGAGCTCATCCCATCTGTTCCCTACCTAGGTCCTAGATCAGGGTCAGCCTAGGGTCAGGAATCTGGCTCGGTGTATAGGTGAGGAACCTATCTAGGGCGGTGAGGGATCCCAGGGCCCAGGGTTAGGCTTTGTCAGGGGTCGCTATCTCCCCCTTCCCTAGACACAGGATTTCCCTTCACTTTTGCCACTTGCTTGGTACTTCCCTGTAGCTAGTGTGACACTGACTTTATATTCTCATTTTTAGTTATGGGGTAAACAGTGACAGAATCCCTTCACAAAATCCCAGCATAGGTATCCTAAATGTTACTTGCTCTTCACCAAGAGAGAGACCCTTTTAGTTTTGGTCTCTTCTACACCCATAAAACTGTAATAAAGGTTTGTGGGCAGAGATGAGCGAACCTGAACAATAAAATTTGTACCTAACACAGACTTTATAAAAAATATAAATCAGTGTTTGAGTTTGGGTGCTTTATCTATCATAACCACTCGGTCTAGCATCGGTGTGCTCGGGTACACTCGGTGCTCAGCACAGTGTGAGTCGCTTGCAGTGTGTGAAAGCCTTTCATTGGGGGTAAAAACATTGTGATAGGATGTAAGTGTAAGCCCTGACTTCACTCCCCTGGATATGCTCTGTTTATGGCTGCATGTGGGCGAAGACCCGAACTGCCCATTCAGTGACTTCCATTGGGATTCAGGTCAAGTCCAGTTCTCGAACTGAACGTTATCTAAAGTCAGTATGCAGTAAGAAGAATCAGATCAGCTCATCTGTTCAATCTTGACGTGGATAATTGTTCCAGGGCGGTGCATGGAGAGCAAAACTTCTCGTTCAAAAGTGGAAATCCATGAGAGGAAAAAAAAATTAAACTGAATCCTTACATTAAAAACCAAATTTCCAGGAGGTATGAATTATAGAAATGATTTATATTATATATATTGAATAAAAATCTCCCTCTTTCCCCCTTTTTTTTTTTTTCTCTCTCCCTCCAATGTGTTCAGTCACACAGTTCATTGCAATGAGATTAAATATGACTTGCTCTATGTCGTTGCTGAAATACTATTAATGGTACTTTATGAGATACTCTATACTATGGTGTTTCACAATCCCTTCCCCCTTCTTTTTGTGCAATCCTACTTTTTGTTTTTAGTGCGTGATTTTTAATCATGTGTTACTAATTGTCTTTAACTATATTGTTGATCTTTACCTATAAATGTCTAGAGCTCACTAAAAATGTTAGCCTATGATTAAGGACGCTCTTTTGCGTCGGAAACGCGTCAGGGTCTTCTGAATATGGATAGACTTTTTTAACATTATGTGAAAATAAAGAAAGAAATTATTTTACGTTGGATGTGCCGATAATTTTTTCCTCTTACTCAAGTTATAGTCCACCTGGCAGACTTCATATCGTTGCACTCCTTGGATGTGTGGTGACCTATTCCATTGGGCATGTCAAGCTTTCCTCCACTTCATCTGTTGTTGAAAAAAAAAATACAGCAACTTCATCCCAAAAATTTTTTTTTAAAACTTGTAAGTTTAATTCATGATATTAAAAACAAACATACATGTTAAAAACATGAACAGCCTACGCGTTTCGAACATTGGAGTTCTTAGACTTGGCTATACATATTTGTCAGTGACCAGATTTTATACCACAAGCAAACAAAGATCATTAACCTCTCATATATTATCTAAAGTCAGTCTGAAAAAGCCGAACCCAAACTTCATCGGGTCCGCTCCTCTATATTTGTGGGTAGCCCTACAAAAATATAATCCCTTGGATATCAGACATATAAAATCCTTTAGTTTTTTTATTACAACAATTATCCTATGTAAAGGGATCGTTTTTAAAACATAAAGAGCCCAATTTATGCGGGGGCCACTCCTGATTCATGAAGTGGTACATGCCTCTCCATGAATCTGGAGCATTTAACGAGTGGCATGTGCCTCCTTGTACCATGCTAGAAATATTACTCCCTTCAGGGACTGGAGTGATATTCCTGGACAGCTTGTCATTGAATTTAAGGACCTGTGCTGTCATGCCCCGTCCCACCCAAGCTCTGCCAATTTTGCAGTGAAAAAGCCAAAAGCCGCCGAAATATGTCACAATTATGAATTGATCCAAATTTTTGAGACTTTTTAAAGCTTGAGTGACAATTTTTTGGCATAAAAGCTTTGATGAATTGGGACCAGAGTGTCTTAACAACTTCCACATATTTAGGATGTATACTGTGATTCAATTCTCCCCTGTCCTGGCCAGTTATGAAGCTATACTGGCCGTATAGTACAATACAGAGGGAAGGGGAAAAGGAAGCCCTATTAGTAGGGAAAGGGGAAAGTGGTGACCCCTGACGATAACCTGCAGCTCATCCTCACTGCCCTCACCAACCCTATAGAGGTCCTGCACATTTCGCCGAGCAGGAATACCTCACCCTACTCCAACCCTGATCTGGGCCCTATGTAAAGATGGTAGGTATGAGCTCTTCGTCAACACCACTAATGCTAAGGGAGACAAAAGGAAACAAAAAAGGGGAAAAAGACATGCTACCACGTGAACCCAGGTATATAGCAAAGGTCAAACACTTTTCTTAAACTTTTCGAAACGGCCCTCACCAAAGTCTCCAATGATCTATTAACAGCAAAATCTAATGGCCACTATTCCCTATTGTTTCTCCTGGATCTCTCAGCTGCTTTTGACACTGTGGATCATCAACTCCTCCTCACCATGCTCTGCTCTATTGACCTCAAGGACACTACTCTCGCCTGGTTCTCCTACTCTCTTTCTGACCGCTCCTTCACTGTTTCCTTTGCCGGCTCTTCAGCGGGCTTTACACGCTGCGATATTGCTAGCGATTGTACCCGCCCCCCGTCGGTTGTGCGTCACGGGCAAATCGCTGCCCGTGGCGCACAACATCGCTAACATCCGTCACACTATACTTACCTGCCTAGCGACGTCGCTGTGGCCGGCAAAGAGCCTCCTTTCTAAGGGGGCGGTTCGTGCGGCGTCACAGTGGCGTCACTAAGCGGCCGCCCAATAGAAGCGGAGGGGCGGAGATAAACGGGATGATGTTGTTCCTCGTTCCTGCAGTGTCACACGTAGCGATGTGTGCTGCCGCAGGAACGACGAACAACATTGTATCTGCAACATCAACGATAATCGGGATAGGAACGACCGGACAACGATCAACGATATGGTGAGAATTTTTGATAGTTACCAGTCGTTCCTGTGATGTCACACGCAACGACGTCGCTAAAGAGGTCGGATGTGTGTCACGAATTCCGTGACCCCAACGGCATCTCGTTAGCGATGTCGTTGCGTGTATACCCCGCTTTACTCCGCTCCTCTCGCCCTCACCTTCAGGGTTCCTCAAGGCTCAGTCTTGATCTCTCTCCTCTTCTCTCTATACACCGCCTCTATTGGACAAACCATCAGCAGATTCGGTTTCCAATACCATTTCTATGCTGATGACACCCAATTATATACATCATCTGCAATCCTCACCCCTGCTTTGTTACAAAATACCAAGGATTGTCTGTCTGCTGTCTCTCAACGCATGTCCTCCCTCTATCTGTAACTGAATTTCTCCAAAACTTTGTTTCTTGTGTTTCCTCCCTCTACCAACCAACCTACACCCGACATTTCAATTACCTTCGATGATTTAATCATTACACCCAAGTGGCATGCTCGCTGTCTTGGGGTTATATTTGACTCATAACTCTCCTTCATTCCCCATATACACTCACTTGCACATGCCACCTGCATCTTAAAAACATCTCCAGAATCCGACCATTTCTCACCTTTGAAACTGCAAAAACCCTTACTGTCGCTCTTATTCATTCCAACCTGGATTACTGCAACTCTTTACTGATTGGTCTCCTTCGGACCAAACTTTTTCCTCTCTAATCCATCTTGAATGCAGCAGCCAGGGTCATATTACGGTCTAGCCGCTTCACTGATGCCTCCACCTTGTGCCAGTCACTACACTGGCTACCTCTTAGCTACAGAATACAATACAAACTCATATCCCTCACCCATAAAGCTCTCCACAGCTCTGCACCACCAGATATCTCATCCCTCATCTCTGTCTATCATCCTACCTGCCCCCTTCGTTACGCAAATGATCTTAGACTAACATCCTCCATAATACGAACCTCACACCTCCGTCTCCAAGACTTTTCTCGTGCTGCACCAGTTTTCTGGAATGCACTACTCCAAAGAATGCAACTAATATCCAGCCCCCAAGCTTTTAAGCGTGCATTAAAAACACATCTCTTCAGACAAGCTTATCATCATAACTTACCAACCTAACTCTCCCCCGTCCCACCTTCTAAATGCTACTCATAACCTTCTCTCTCCTATTTCTGTCCTCACATCCTACATACAACCAATAGCACGTAAGGGCACCCAAAAGCTTACGGTCTAATGACCAGATCATTCATCTTTATATGTAACCAATAAACTAGCATAATGATGGCCGGACCAGATGCTACAAGTGTGCTTCACCTTTTTTGTCCCCCTCTTTTCCCACAGATTGTAAGCTTTCAAGCAGGGCCCTCATTCCTGCTTAGCTGCTGAATTATGTAATATTTAGTTTTGTCTGTACAAGCCCCCACCTGATTGTAAAGTGCTGCAGAATATGTTGGCGCTATATAAATAAAATTTCTTATTATAACAAAAGAAGATGACAGCAGCAGACCGCAGCCAGGAACAACTATAAGGCTGGTTTCAGACGTCCGTGTTTCAGGTACGTGTGACATCCGTTTGTAACACGAATGTCACACATACCCATGTTATTATCTGCTGATACTAACACGGCTGTGTTTTCACACGGACCGTGTGACCCCTCGTGGCCCCACACGCACACACGCAGACATGTCCGTTTTTTCTCCGGTAGTACGGGTGTTACACGGATCGCACACTGATATGATCCGTGTGACATGTACCAGAGAAAACATGGGTCTTTTTAATAAAAATATTTTATATATTTACCTGTATCCAGCGATGCTATCTCCGGCCCTGCTGCCTCCCGCTCCTGACCCCCGCTGATTATACTCACTGAATATTCAGTGCACTGAGGAGCTGGAAGCGGGGACAGCTCTGGGGACTTCAGTGCCGGGGACCACATCGCTGGGTGAGTATACAGCAGTGCGTGTGGTGTGTGTGTGTGTATGTGTATTAAGAACCTGAAAGCCGGAACATCGCGGGGACAATATTGGGGACTCATCATAGCACCCAATGAACTCTGATGAACCCGTGAAGCTGTAGCGCAGGTGTCACGGGGGTCATCAGGATGTCATCAGAGTTCATTGGGAACTCCAGTGACCTCCTGGACGTCACTGTGCTTGCAGAATACTCACCTGTCCCTGCGATGCTGCCCCCGTGGTGTTGTACCCAGCGCTGCCCCGCGATGCTCTGGCTTCCAGGTCCTGAGTGCGGTGAATAATCAATGAATATATTGAGCGGCGGTCAGGAGCGGGAGGCAGCGAGCCAAGGAAAGCATCGCTGGATACAGGTGAATATAGAATATCTTTTTATTTCACCGACACGTGTTTTCTCCGGTACCTGTCACACATATACAAACGCAGATGTCACACGTGTGACACACGTATGACACACGTATGACCATAACCATGCGTGTGACTTGTAACTTATTAAACACGGACATGTGAAACCGGCCTAAACCAAACTCAGAACACCCCAGGTTTATAAAAGGAAGTCAGAGGCTGCCAACAGAGTCCGCTACTGCAGAAACAGAGAACTGTCAAACAACACATGCTGCCAAGCTCTGGGATTTTCTGATTGATTGCTCTTAGTGAGAGAAACAAAATTATAATCTTGAAGTTGTGATACCTTTTATCTGCCCCCCAATAGTTCGCCAGAGTTTACCAAGGGCTAGACTGAAAAATCTAAAGCTAACCATGGAGGCCGTAGGAGGAAACAGTTTAATAAGCAAGCGTACTAGAAGGCATTGCGTAACACCAAAAGCTGCTGCCGTAAAGGTAAAGTTGACTACGACTCATTCACAATTACCACCTGCCCCTCCATCTGTTAGACCTCCGTTATGATTGGGGGTCCCAGATAGCGCTAGACAATTGTCTATTAGAGGCCAGAATGCTCTCCTGTATCTACATGATGCGCCAAGTGCCGAGACGGTTTCCAGTGTGCGCCCACCAACGTCATCAGGGTTAGCTATGAAGAAAAGTCAGAGATAACCCCCTACACTTGGGTCTCAAAGAGAAACTGGCTCAAAAGCTGAAGGCACATCTGCCTCTGAGATCCTCTGCAGTAAATAGGAGCTGGAAAGAGAAATCGTGCAAAATAGGGTCTTATCCAAATAAAATCAAAAGGTGAAACTTCTCAGAAAGGCTCACCTTGTGTGGGTGTGCAAGTCACAACCACCATAAAATGCCTGAGGCCGCTGCAGAACCCATGTGGAGACACAAACAATGGAAGGAAGAAAAGGGTTAATCTCCTGCACTGCCAAACCATTCCAAATGATGGAGATAAAGAAGGGAATTTTGTTTACTTACCGTAAATTCCTTTTCTTCTAGCTCCAATTGGGAGACCCAGACAATTGGGGTGTATAGCTTCTGCCTCCGGAGGCCACACAAAGTATTACACTTAAAAGTGTAAAGCCCCTCCCCTTCTGCCTATACACCCCCCCGTGAGTCACGGGCTCCTCAGTTTTGGTGCAAAAGCAGGAAGGAGGAAACTTATAATTTGGTCTAAAGTAATTCAATCCGAAGGAAGTTCGGAAAACTGAAAACCATTCAACATGAACAACATGTGTACACAAAGAACAACAGCCCGAAGGGAACAGGGGCGGGTGCTGGGTCTCCCAATTGGAGCTAGAAGAAAAGGAATTTACGGTAAGTAAACAAAATTCCCTTCTTCTTTGTCGCTCCATTGGGAGACCCAGACAATTGGGACGTCCAAAAGCAGTCCCTGGGTGGGTAAAATAATACCTCGTAATAGAGCCGTAAAACGGCCCCTTCCTACAGGTGGGCAACCGCCGCCTGAAGGACTCGCCTACCTAGGCTGGCATCTGCCGAAGCATAGGTATGCACCTGATAGTGTTTCGTGAAAGTGTGCAGACTCGACCAGGTAGCCGCCTGACACACCTGCTGAGCCGTAGCCTGGTGCCGCAAAGCCCAGGACGCACCCACGGCTCTGGTAGAATGGGCCTTCAGCCCTGAGGGAACCGGAAGCCCAGAGGAACGGTAGGCTTCGAGAATTGGTTCCTTGATCCACCGAGCCAGGGTTGATTTGGAAGCCTGTGACCCTTTACGCTGGCCAGCGACAAGGACAAAGAGTGCATCCGAGCGGCGCAGGGGCGCCGTACGAGAAATGTAGAGTCTGAGTGCTCTCACCAGATCCAACAAGTGCAAATCCTTTTCACATTGGTGAACTGGATGTGGACAAAGAGAAGGTAAGGAGATATCCTGATTGGGGATACCACCTTAGGGAGAAATTCCGGAACCGGACGCAGAACCACCTTGTCCTGGTGAAACACCAGGAAAGGAGCCTTGCATGACAGCGCTGCTAGCTCAGACACTCTCCGAAGTGATGTGACTGCTACTAGGAAGACCACTTTCTGCGAAAGGCGTGAAAGAGAAATATCCTTCATTGGCTCAAAACGTGGTTTCTGAAGAGCCATCAGCACCCTGTTCAGATCCCAGGGTTCTAACGGACGCTTATAAGGAGGAACTATGTGACAAACCCCCTGCAGGAACGTGCGCACCTTTGGAAGTCTGGCTAGGCGCTTCTGGAAAAACACAGAGAGCGCAGAGACTTGTCCCTTAAGAGAACCGAGCGACAAACCCTTTTCCAATCCGGATTGAAGGAAGGAAAGAAAAGTGGGCAAGGCAAATGGCCAGGGAGTAAAACCCTGATCAGCGCACCAGGATAAGAATATTCTCCACGTCCTGTGGTAGATCTTGGCGGACGTTGGTTTCCTGGCCTGTCTCATAGTGGCAATGACCTCTTGAGATAACCCTGAAGATGCTAGGATCCAGGACTCAATGGCCACACAGTCAGGTTGAGGGCCGCAGAATTCAGATGGAAAAACGGCCCTTGAGACAGCAAGTCTGGTCGGTCTGGTAGTGCCCACGGTTGACCCACCGTGAGATGCCACAGATCCGGGTACCACGACCTCCTCGGCCAGTCTGGAGCGACGAGGATGGCGCGGCGGCAGTCTGACCTGATCTTGCGTAACACTCTGGGCAACAGTGCCAGAGGAGGAAACACATAAGGCAGTTGAAACTGCGACCAATCCAGAACTAATGCGTCTGCTGCCAGAGCTCTGTGATCTTGAGACCGTGCCATGAATGCCGGGACCTTGTTGTTGTGCCGGGACGCCATTAGGTCGACGTCCGGCATCCCCCAGCGGCAACAGATCTCTTGAAATACGTCCGGGTGAAGGGACCATTCCCCTGCATCCATGCCCTGGCGACTGAGAAAATCTGCTTCCCAGTTTTCTACGCCCGGGATGTGAACTGCGGATATGGCGGATGCAGTGGCTTCCGCCCACAGCAAAATCCGCCGGACTTCCTGGAAGGCTTGCCGACTGCGTGTGCCGCCCTGGTGGTTGATGTATGCCACCGCTGTGGAGTTGTCCGACTGAATTCGGATCTGTTTGCCTTCCAGCCACGGCTGGAACGCTTTTAGGGCAAGATACACTGCCCTTATCTCCAGAACATTGATCTGCAGGGAGGGCTCTGGCTGAGTCCAGGTACCCTGGGCCCTGTGGTGGAGAAAGACCGCTCCCCACCCTGACAGGCTCGCGTCCGTCGTGACCACCGCCCAGGATGGTGGTAGGAAGGATTTCCCCTTCGACAATGAAGTGGGAAGAAGCCACCACCGAAGAGAGGCTTTGGCTGCCTGAGAAAGGGAGACGTTCCTGTCGAGGGACGTCGACTTCCTGTCCCACTTGCGGAGAATGTCCCTTTGAAGTGGACGCAGATGAAACTGCGCAAAAGGAACTGCCTCCATTGCTGCCACCATCTTCCCTAGGAAGTGCATGAGGCGCCTCAAGGGGTGTGACTGGCCTTGAAGGAGAGATTGCACCCCTGTCTGTAGTGAACGCTGTTTGTCCAGCGGAAGCTTCACTATCGCTGGAAGAGTATGAAACTCCATGCCAAGATATGTCAGTGATTGGGCCGGTGTCAGATTTGACTTTGGAAAATTGATGATCCACCCGAATCTCTGAAGAGTCTCCAGAGCAATGTCCAGGCTGTGTTGGCATGCCACTCGGGAGGGTGCCTTGACAAGCAGATCGTCTAAGTAAGGGATCACCGAGTGTCCCTGAGAGTGTAAGACTGCTACAACTGCTGCCATGACCTTGGTGAAGACCCGTGGTGCTGTCGCCAGGCCGAAAGGCAGTGCCACGAACTGAAGGTGTTCGTCCCCGATGGCGAAACGCAGGAAGCGCTGATGCTCTGGTGCAATCGGTACGTGGAGATAAGCATCTTTGATGTCGATTGATGCTAGGAAATCTCCTTGGGACATTGAGGCGATGACGGAGCGGAGCGATTCCATCCGGAACCGCCTGATTTTCACGTGTTTGTTGAGCAGTTTTAGGTCCAGAACAGGACGGAAAGATCCGTCCTTTTTTGGCACCACAAACAAGTTGGAGTAAAAACCGTGACCCTGTTGCTGAAGAGGAACAGGGATCACCACTCCTTCTGCCTTCAGAGTGCACACCGCCTGAAGAAGAGCATCGGCTCGCTCGGGGGGCGGAGATGTTCTGAAGAAACGAGTCGGAGGACGAGAGCTGAGCTCTATCCTGTAACCGTGAGACAGAACGTCTCTCACCCAACGGTCTTGTACCTGTGGCAACCAGGCGTCGCAAAAGCGGGAGAGCCTGCCACCAACCGAGGATGCGGCGTGAAGAGGCCGAAAGTCATGAGGAGGCCGCTTTGGGAGCGGTTCCTCCGGCGGTCTTTTTAGGACGTGACTTAGACCGCCATGAATCGGAGTTCGTCTGACCCTTCTGTGGCCTGTTGGACGAGGAGAATTGAGACCTGCCCGCGGGCCGAAAGGACCGAAACCTCGATTGTACCTTCCACGTAGCCACATGGCCCTGCGGACTGCCACCGAATTGGCGGATGCTACCGCCGTACGGCTCGTAGAGTCCAGGACAGCATTAATGGCGTATGACGCAAACGCCGACGCCTGAGAGGTTAATGACACCACCTGCGGAGCAGAGGCCCGTGTGACTGCATTAATCTGCGAGTGACAAGCTGAGATAGCTTGGAGCGCCCATACGGCTGCGAATGCCGGAGCAAAGGACGCGCCGATAGCCTCATAGATGGATTTCAACCAGAGCTCCATCTGCCTGTCAGTGGCATCTTTGAGTGAGGCCCCATCTTCCACTGCAACTATGGATCTAGCCGCCAGTCTGGAGACTGGAGGATCCACTTTGGGACACTGAGCCCAACCCTTGACAACGTCAGGGGGAAAGGGATAACGTGTGTCCTTAAGTCGCTTAGAAAAGCGCTTATCTGGACAAGCTCGGTGTTTCTGGACTGTATCTCTGAAATCGGAGTGATCCAGGAACATACTCATTGTACGCTTGGGAAACCTAAAACGGAATTTCTCCTGCTGAGAAGCTGACTCCTCAATTGGAGGAGCTGGGGGAGAAAGATCCAACACCTGATTGATGGACGCTATAAGGTCGTTCACTATGGCGTCCCCTTCTGGTGTATCTAGGTTGAGAGCGGCTTCAGGATCAGAGTCCTGATCTGCCCCCTCCGCTTCATCCTCTAGAGAGTCCTCCTGCTGAGACCCTGAGCAGTGTGATGAAGTCGAGGGAAGCTCCCAGCGACCCCGCTTAGGTGGTCTGGGACTGCGGTCCGTGTCAGAGACCTCACCTTGAGACCTATAAGTCACCTCAGGAGCACTTTGCTGCTCCAACCGAGGGGGGCCTGGGGTCAATGATTCAACAGTGCCCGGGGCCTGTGTTACAGGTCTGGACTGCAAAGCTTCTAGTATCTTAGCAGACCATTTATCCATAGTCTCAGAAAGTTTGTCAGCGAATACTGCAAACTCCGTCCCTGTCACCTGGACAGTGGCAGCCGGTGTTTCTACCTGGGCCGAGGGTCCCACTAGTGGCTGAGGCTCCGGCTGAGTAAGTACCATAGGTGCCGAGCATTGCACACAATGAGGGTAGGTGGAACCTGCAGGTAGCATAGCCGCACATGAGGTACAGGTTGCAAAGTAAGCCTGTGCTTTGGCACCCTTGCTATTTGCAGACGACATGCTGTTGTCTCCTCTGAGTACAATCTGGGAGAGTATATAGCCAAAAACCAATGCGACCGTACAGAGTAAATGTATAGCATATAAACCTATATATATACACTTCGGCACCCAGGGGGGCCAGCACCTAGAAACAGGTGCGGCTTACCGACCGCCCAAAGCGGTTGTGTGACCACCAGATTCCCTGCCTGGATCTCCCAGAGCCGTTTGTCTCTCCTCTCTAGCTTCAGAAGTGCTGCTAGTAATGGCTGCCAGCGTTCTGTGAGGAGGAGGGGGCCGTGGGCGTGCCCAAGAAAGTGCGGGAATCTGGTGTCCCACTGTGCTCAGTGAGGGGGGAGGAGGATACAAAGTATGCTCCAGCCCTCAGCGCTGACGTCCAGTGCAGCGTCCCTCCCTTCCCCTGACTGACAGGCCCGGGGGCGGGAATATGCGGTACTAGGCCGCAAAAGCCGGGGACTAAAGTTATAAGCGCGGCCGGCAAACAAGCGCGGTCAGCGCGGTAGTCCCGGCGCACTAACACACCCAGCAGTGCTGCAGCGTGTATGACACAAGCGCTCCATGCGCTGTCCCCAAGGGGACACAGAGTACCTCACAGTAGCAGGGCCTTGTCCCTGACGATATCCAGCTCCTGTCCAGCAGATTCCCCAGGGGCTGCGGAGGGAGCACGGTCCCAGTGTCTGGAGACCGATTAGGATCCCACTTCACCCAGAGCCCCTAGTGGATGGGGAAGGAAAACAGCATGTTGGCTCCTGCCTATGTACCCGCAATGGGTACCTCAACCTTAACCGCACCGCCGACCAGAGTGGGGTGAGAAGGGAGCATGCTGGGGGCCCTATATGGGCCCACTTTTCTTCCATCCGAAATAGTCAGCAGCTGCTGCTGACTAAATTGTGGAGCTATGCGTGCATGTGTGCCTCCTTCGCACAAAGCATAAAAACTGAGGAGCCCGTGACTCACGGGGGGGTGTATAGGCAGAAGGGGAGGGGCTTTAAACTTTTAAGTGTAATACTTTGTGTGGCCTCCGGAGGCAGAAGCTATACACCCCAATTGTCTGGGTCTCCCAATGGAGCGACAAAGAAATGTGATTTATTGGTCAACGCATTTTAAAGCCCTCAGAGCCTTCTTCATCAGGACTAGCATATACAGGTGAAAGGCACATATATATATATATATATATATATATATATATATGGTCTAGTAAATGAGGGGGCGAGTGTTCACAATGATCAGAGAAAAAAAATATCAAATGACATGTTGCAGAAAAATAACACAAATAGGTTGTTAATAATTCTCATAAAACCACTGTAAAGAGATACAATGTGATAAACACCAAATAAATAAAAGCAATAAATACAAGTCAGTGGGGATCAGAACCCCAGAATAAAAAGGGAAAAAGGACGAGTGTATTTATCCATTACCCATAGGAGCCACCAGAGAAGATCGATGTTATAATCCAAATCGCTCGTAATCATGAAAAACAACATTGTGAATACAAGAGCAGAAATTAGTGCAAATACAAATTAATAGTTCTTATAAATACACATATTAGCTGAAATCAGCCATTTAGCTCCAGCAACAGCTTCTTTTCTCATTCTCCTCGCTCTGAACTTGTTAATAGTAAAAAAAACAAAACCTATAGATTTGCTCAGGACAATAATATCTGATAAAAATTACTATAAAAACCACTAATTAACATCAGGTAAGATGTATCAACAAACATGAAGCAAAAATAAAAAAGGGGAAAACACCATGAGAAAAGTGTATGAGAACTCCCCAAACTGTGACGCCAGTCCCTTAGAGGTGGTATAGGACGCAATGAGCCCAGGACCAGTGTAGGGCTACACCCGGTCAGGAGGGTGATAAAGAATACGAACCAACGCAATTAACCCCCAGTGGTCCCCCATTCAAATAGAAAGAAAAAACAGCTCCAACACAGTAATAAAACCATCACAGCAGGAAACATTCTGGAGGAGGGAACCAAATAAAGGTAAAAGATACATAGAACCTGTGTAGACCCTGTGTATATATCCATCATTCATTTCAGGATGATCATTGAATGCATCAGAACTGTTGTATTAATATTTAATGGGGCAGCTTGTGGAGTCAGTTGTGCACAATCACGTGGATTTAAAAGCGATAAATCTCATATGATTATCTACTGATGAAGAGAATGCAAAATCATATAAAATAAAACAAATAGTAGTACCCACCCTCAAAGAGACAGAATAAATACTATTAAGACCAATAAAAGTTAATAGTATCAAAAATAAATAGTATCTATGTATTTATTAAATTGGTTGGTAAAAATATCCATATATCTAATTGTTTAATATCATGTAATGATAAATCATTAAAAAGTTAAAAGATGTAACAATAGAATCCAGCATTCAGTCCAGGGCGGGGGAGGGACAAGAAGCAGTATTAGATTTCCACATGGAGAATAGATAAAGGACTTACATATATTAATTAGTTAAAATAATTAATTAAACAGATCCGTGACTTCATTCAGACCCAATGGATTCAAAGTCTTCAATTTATGGATCCAGAAGGTTTCCTTCCAATTCAAAGTCTGAATACGGTTAGGAGCTTCCACTGGGATTTGCTCATTTGGGGTAAAACTGAGCTTTACTGTCTTATTGTGAACCAGAGTATAATGCCTCGAGAGTCCATGGAGCAAAAACCCTTTGGCAATATTGTGCCTATGAGAATTAAGCCTCCGATATAGGGGTTGTGTCGTCCTACCTATTTACTGTTTACCACATTCACAGTCTATCAGGGTAGATCATAAAACTCGATTGGCAATTGAGGTGTTTAATTGGAAAAACCAAAGATGTATCAACAGGCGAACAAAAAGTTTTCCTGTTGTGACAAATAGAATTTCAGCACATGCATCGCGGTGTCATACATTTGTATGAACCCCCTGTTCTAATAACCGGTCCACTACTGTCACCCCCAACCTTTAACTTGCTGGGGGCCAAAAGATTGTGAAGTGTTGGTGCTCTTCAAAACGTAACTGCAGGAAACCTGGGAAGCATTTTACCCAATATTGGGTCATTAGTCAAAATGCTCCAGCGTATTTGTAGAATGTTCCTTATTTTTATGCTGTCAGAACAATATGTAGTGACAAAATTGGTACTGTGGGAATAATCACAATCAGACAGTTTTGTTTTGTATGTAATTAAAGCCCCCTGCTTCAATTTGCTAGAATCAACAAAAGCTTTCTTGATTATCCTTTTGGGATATTGCTTGTCCAAAAACCTCTCAGAAAGGATCTTAGACTGTTTCACAAAATCAGCGTGCAGGGTACAATTTTTTCTTATTCGCTTAAACTGATTGGATGGTATGTTGCGCATCCATGTATAGTAGTGCCCACTATTATAGTGAACATAACTGTTAGCATCGACCTCTTTAACCCCTTCAGCCCCAAGCCTATTTTGACCCTAAAGAACAGGCCATTTTTTGCAATTCTGACCAGTGTCACTTTATGAGGTTATAACTCTGGAACGCTTCAGCGGATCCCGGTGATTCTGAGATTGTTTTTTCGTGACATATTGGGCTTCATGTTAGTGGTAAATTTAGGCCGATATTTTTTGCATTTCTTTGTGAAAAAAATGGAAATTTCGCGAAAATTTTGAAAATTTTCTAATTTTCAAACTTGAATTTTTATGCTCTAAAACCAACGAGACATATGACGCAAAATAATTAATAAATAACATTTCCCACATGTCTACTTTACATCAGAACAATTTTGGGAAAAAAAAAAAATTTAAGGAAGTTATAGGGGTTCAAAGTTTATGAGCAATTTCTCATTTTTACAACAAAATTTACAAAGCCACTTTTTTTTAGGGACCACATCACATTTGAAGCGATTTTGAAAGGTCTACATGACACAAAACACCCAAAAGTGACACCATTCCAAAAACGGCACCCCTCAGGCTACTCAAAACCACATTCAAGAAGGTTATTAACCCTTCAGGTGCTTCACAGTAACTAAAGCAATGTGGAAGGAAAAAATGAACATTTTACTTTTTGCAACAAAAATGTTAATTTAGCCTCAAATATTGCATATTCACAAGGGTAGCAGGATTAAATGAACCCCCAAAATTTGTTGGGCAATTTCTACTGAACACGCAGATACCTCATATGTGGCGAAAAACCACTGTTTGGGCGCATGGCAGGACTCGGAAGGGAAGGAGCGCCATTTGACTTTTTTGAACAGAAAATTAGCTGGAATCGTTAGCCGCACCATGTTGCGTTTGGAGAGCCCCTGAGGTGCCGAAACAGTGGAGCTCCCCCACATGTGACCCCATTTTGGAAACTAGACCCCTCATGGAATTTATCTAGATGTTTATTGAGCACTTTGAGCCTCTGGGGGCTTCACAAAAGTTAATAGAGTTGAGCTGTGAAAATAAAAAAAAAATAGTTTACCACAAAATTGTTACTTCAACCAGGTAGCTTTTTTTTTCACAAGGGTATCAGGAAAAATTGCACCATAAAATGTATTGTGCAATTTCTCCTGAGTACACAGACACCTCATATGTGGTGGAAATCAAATGTTTGGGCGCACAGCAGGGCTCGGAAGGCAAGGAGCGTCATTTGACGTTTCAAACGCAAAATTGTCTGGGATAATTAGCGTATTCCATGTTGCGTTTGGAGACCCCCTGAGGTGCCGAAACAGTGGAGCTCCCCCACATGTGACCCCATTTTGGAAACTAGACCCCTCATGGAATTTATCTAGATGTTTATTGAGCACTTTGAGCCTCTGGGGGCTTCACAAAAGTTAATAGAGTTGAGCTGTGAAAATAAAAAAAATTTTTTTTACCACAAAATTGTTACTTCAACCAGGTAGCTTTTTTTTTCACAAGGGTATCAGGAAAAATTGCACCATAAAATGTATTGTGCAATTTCTCCTGAGTACACAGACACCTCATATGTTGTGGAAATCAAATGTTTGGGCGCACAGCAGGGCTCGGAAGGCAAGGAGCGTCATTTGACGTTTCAAACGCAAAATTGTCTGGGATAATTAGCGTATTCCATGCTGTTTGGAGACCCCCTGAGGTGCCGAAACAGTGGAGCTCCCCCACATGTGACCCCATTTTGGAAACTAGACCCCCATGGCATAGAAAAAAAAAAACAGCGGCAGATGGGGGGGGGGCGGCGGCATATAAAGGGAGCATCTGTGATTGTGAGACGGCGGCTGGGATAGGGTGGGGGCGGATGGGAGAGGGGGGATGGGGGGGATGGGTGGGAAGGGGAGTGGGAGGTGAGATTGGGGATAGTTACCCTACAGGATGGATCTAGGCAGCTGGATCACAGGAGATGAAGGAGGCAGCAGATTGGGGAGGGTGAGAGGTGGGGGAGGGAGCGCAGCGCAGATCACGGAGGAGACAGGTGAGCAGAGCACAGATCACGGGGGTGAGAGGTGAGGAGAGAGCGGACAGCAGATCACGGGGGTGACAGGTGAGGGAGCACAGATCACGGGGTGACAGGTGAGGGAGCACAGATCACGGGGTGACAGGTGAGGGAGCACAGATCACGGGGTGACAGGTGAGGCAGCGCACATCACGGGGTGACAGGGGAGGGAGCGCACATCACGGGGTGACAGGGGAGGGAGCGCACATCACGGGGTGACAGGGGAGGGAGCGCACATCACGGGGTGACAGGGGAGGGAGCGCACATCACGGGGTGACAGGGGAGGGAGCGCACATCACGGGGGTGACAGGGGAGGGAGCGCACATCACGGGGTGACAGGGGAGGGAGCGCACATCACAGGGGTGACAGGGGAGGGAGCGCACATCACGGGGATGACAGGAGAGGGAGTGCACATCACGGGGGTGACAGGGGAGGGAGCGCAACATCACGGGGGTGACAGGGGAGGGAGCGCACATCACGGCGGTGACAGGGGAGGGAGCGCACATCACGGCGGTGACAGGGGAGGGAGCGCACATCACGGCGGTGACAGGGGAGGGAGCGCACATCACGGCGGTGACAGGGGAGGGAGCGCACATCACGGCGGTGACAGGGAGCGCACATCACGGGGGTGACAGGGGAGGGAGCGCACATCACGGCGGTGACAGGGGAGGGAGCGCACATCACGGCGGTGACAGGGGAGGGAGCGCACATCACGGCGGTGACAGGGGAGGGAGCGCACATCACGGCGCTGACAGGGGAGGGAGCGCACATCATGGCGGTGACAGGGGAGGGAGCGCACATCACGGCGGTGACAGGGGAGGGAGCGCACATCACGGCGGTGACAGGGGAGGGAGCGCACATCACAGCGGTGACAGGGGAGGGAGCGCACATCACGGCGGTGACAGGGAGGGAGCGCACATCACGGCGGTGACAGGGGAGGGAGCGCAAATCACGGCGGTGACAGGGGATGGAGCGCACATCACGGCGGTGACAGGGGACGAGCAGCCGATCACGAGGGAAAGGGGCCGGGCAGCAGATCGGGGGGGGACTGGTGGCACTGTGGCAGATGGAGGGCGGCGGCGGTGGATCGGGAGGTGTGAGGGTGAGTGTGCGGGCAGCAGATACGAGGGGTGGGGGTGCGGGTGGCAGATCGCGGCGGAGGGCAGCGGCGGCAGCGGATCGGGAGGTGTGGGGGTGAGTGTGCGGGCAGCAGATACGAGGGGTAGGGGTGCGGGTGGCAGATCGCGGCGGAGGGTGGCGGCGGATCGGGAGGTGTGGGAGTGAGTGTGCGGACAGCAGATACGAGGGGTGGGGGTGCGGGTGGCAGATCGCGGCGGAGGGCAGCGGATCGGGAGGTGTGGGGGTGAGGGTGCGGGTGGCAGATCGTGGCGGAGGGCAGCGGCGGCGGATCGGGAGGTGTGGGGGTGAGGGTGCAGGTGGCAGATCGCGGCGGAGGGCAGCGGCGGATCGGGAGGTGTGGGGGTGAGGATGCGGGCAGCAGATACGAGGGGTGGGGGTGAGGGTGCGGGTGGCCGGTTTCATACAGTGCAATGGCAGCGCGGCAACTTCCGGGTCCCATGCTCCGGTCTCATAACAGCATGGGACTGGAGCTTGTCGCCCTGCCATTGCACTGTGTACACTCACTGTGCTGGCGTGCTGCAGGGACGATGACGGGGGCGGTCACCGGCAACAGCTCCACTGTGATTGGAGACAGCGGTCACAAGGCCGATCTCTCCAATCAGAGTTACTGGAGCTGGGGGAGGGTGATCCAGTGAGGTCACCCAGCTCCAGCCAATGGCCAGTGCTATAGCTGCACTGGCCAGGGCTGGATTTCAATGTTTCAGTCACTTTAAGTGGCTGGAACATTACAGTGGCTGTGATTGGCTGAGCGGCGTTCGTCAACCAATCACAGCCTCCGTAGGTCCGGGGAGGAGGTACCACCCCTCCTGAGGTCAGGTACAGGTCCCCTCCTCCCCGAATCTGCGGTTTATCCTAATTTTTCGCAGTCACCGGAGGCTCCGGTGCCGCGATTACGCCATGACGGAAAGATCCGTCCTTGGTCGTTAAGGCCCAGGGCACAAGGACGGATCTTTCCGTCCATGGTCGTGAAGGGGTTAAAAAACGTCTTGGTCAGAATGTAATGCCCATCGTGAAAAATGGTAAGATCTAGGAAGTCTACACTCAAGATTGGTGACAATTTTAAGCCCCAATTGTTGTCATCTATTGCAGATAAATATCGATATTACTGGCAGAGTTGTCCCAAATAATAAAAAGGTCATCAATGTACCATTTATATTGCACAATGTGACCTGATAAATCATTGTTAAAGATAAAAATAAACTCGAAGGTGGTCATAAACAAATTTGCATACGTAGGTGCCACTTTTGAGCCCATTGCGGTCCCTAGTGTCTGTTGGTACATGTTATCAATGAATGTGAAGTACTTATTATTTAGAATTAATGACATGCCTTGCAAAATAAACAGTTTCTGTATTGGAGGAATCCTGTCATCCGTTTCCAGAAGAAAAATCAAAACATAATAAACCCAAATTGTCTGGAATATTAGAATAGAGAGCAGAGACATCCATGGAGAAGAAAACAAAAGAATCTTTCCATGGAATGTAATTAACCAAGCCTATAAGTTGGGTAGAATCCCTTAGATAACTGTCCATTCTATTAACATGGGGCTGCACTATATAGTCGATGTATGACGCTAAATTGGATGTTACGGAACCGATCCCTGAGGTTATCGGACGACCCGGAGGTTTGGATAAATCTTTGTGTATTTTTCTTAGATGGTAGAAAAATGCCTCAGTAGGGATAACTACCGTGAGGAATTTTTTCTCTGTCTTACGATATTAGAGGCGATGGCTCCTTTAATCATGTTGTTATATTCTAAAACGGCTAGTTGATAATCCTTTTGTGTCGCCCGCCGGTAATTTGTGGCTTCGGATAGGATTCTGAAAGCCTCTGCTATACAGTCTGATTTAATCTGTAGGACAACCCCCTTTTATCCGCTGGTCTGATGATGATATCATTATTCCCTTTTAGGGAGTTTAATGCCCTCTTTTCAGATCTGGATAAGTTCCAAGGAATATTTCCACATCGGCTTTTTAACAGGTTGAAATCCTGAAGCACCATTTCACAGAATGTGTGTAAATTGTGTCCTTTACTTTCCGTAGGATAAAAATTAGAGGTCCTTCTAAGGTCAGTGTGTAAGAATTGATTGGTGACTGAATCACCTAAAAGTGCACTATTTGATGTCGCCCTACCCGCCATAATGGTATAGTGTCTCTGCACAGTCAATTTTCTAATAGATGTCTGTAGATCGGTAAATAAATCAAATTATTTTATAATAAAAGTGGGAGAAAAAGAAAGGCCCTTATTAAGTAAAGACATTTCAGCAGTAGTAGGTGTATAATCTGAAAGATGAAATATATTATTTGTCTTATTTCAGCATCCAGCAGATGAACTTTTTTCCATTTTTATCTTTGTTTTGGCTCCAGTTCTGGTCCCTCTGTAACACTTTTTCTTTTTACCGACTTGGGAGTTAGCTAATTGGTTATCACATTGTTCTGACCGGGGGGTGGCCTTGGGTCAAAAAAGCACCAATGTTGCAGCATTAGTGGAATTATCAATAGTGATAAGTTTATTATGATCAGGTAGTGTAGAGGATTAACCAGGGGTTGCAGTAAAATCCTCTATATTATCAGGCATGGTGAGATCAAGCAAATCAAATTAAGTATTGTTACATGTATTAGATACTAGAGGGTTAATATTTCGATCAGATGCCAGAGGCTTAAGGGTGCTTTACACGCAGCGACATCGCTAGCGATGTTGCTCGTGAAAGCACCTGCCCCCGTTGTTTGTATGTCACAGGCAAATCGCTGCCCGTGGCACACAATATTTCTAGGCCCCGTCAGACGTACATACTTTCCGAGTGATGTCGCTGTGGGCAGCGAACAACCTTTTCGCTAAGGGGGAAGTTCGTGCGCTGTCATAGCGACGTCACACAGCGGCCGACCAATAGAAGCGGAGGGGCGGAAAACAGTCGCATTAACGACATGCCCACCTCGTTGCCGGAGGACGCAGGTAAGCTGTTGTTCGTCGTTCCCGGGGTGTCACACGTAGCGATGTGTGCTGCCTCAGGAACGACGAACAACAAACGTCCACAACGACCAACGAGATTTTGAAAATGAACGTGTCAACGATCAACGATAAGGTATTTTTGATCGTTAACACTTTCTCGGAGCTGTTACACGCAACGACGTCGCTAATGACGCCGGATGTGCGTCATGAATTCCGTGACCCCGACGACATATCGTTAGATATGTCGTTGCGTGTAACGGGGCCTTTAGATACAGAGTCAACTATTCCAATCTCCTTAAAGGAGCTGGAATTAGCTGCCATCAAAGAAACCACAGATCTCTCTTTCCTCAATTTATCGATTTGCATCTCAATGATAGCCAAATCCTGTTGTGTATTAGTGTTGAATTTGTCTGTATTGGTATCAAAAACCTTATTAACATCCGAGGACAGAGTATTTGCCCCCATAAGCGTTGTATTAGTAGTGATAGGAGCAATAGAAGAAATCTGTATTTTAATAACCTCAATAGAAGGAGGAAGAGATGAGTATTTCTCATGGACTCTAGGTGGGGTAGTGGTCCATACAGGAGGGGTCGCTTGGTCAATGTTTTGTGAACTATTGTCTCTCCAACACTGGCTAGCAGTGGGGAAGACACACTAGGATCAGCAGAATTTGATCTAAGGCTATGTGCGCACAGTGCGTTTTTCGCGGCATTTTTGCGCATTTTTCGGGTGCGTTTTTGGCCTCAAAACTGCAGGACTTTGCTTCCCTAGCAAAGTATGAGTTTTCATTTTTGCTGTCCGCACACATCTGGTTTTTTTACCTGCGTCTTTGAGTTAAAAAAAAAAATGGACATGTCAGTTCTTTCCTGCGTTTTTCTGCGTTTTCCGCCCATGCAATGCATTGGAAAAACGCAGCAAAACGCAGAGATCAAAAACGCACAAAATCGCGGAAAAAACGCATGCGTTTTTTGATGCGTTTTTTCGACGCAGGTGCGTTTTTAGCGGCCAAAAACGCAGCGTCAAAAAGACGCAGTGTGCGAACCTAGCCTAATGCTGCTGAATTGCTGAAATCTAGTCTGCTTATATTTACTGCAAGTGAAACCCCTTGTATGGTTAGAACCACTCACGGTGGAGCCTTTTCACACAGGATTCTCCCCTTTGTGAATTTTGTGATGTCTAACAAGGTCTGATTTCTGAATAAAACATTTTTCACACTCTGAACATGAAAATGGCTTGTCCCCGGTGTGAAATCTTTGATGCCCAACAAGTTCTGATTTCCGAATAAAACATTTCCCACACTCTGAACATGAAAATGGCTTTTCCCGTGTGTGAATTTTCTGATGCGAAACAAGGTTTGATTTCTGACTAAAACCTTTCCCACACTCTGAACATGAAAATGGTTTCTCCCCTTTGTGAATTTTCTGATGTCTAACAAGGTCTGATTTCTGACTAAAACCTTTCCCACACTCTGAACATGAAAATGGCTTCTCCCCTGTGTCAATTTTCTGATGTCTAACAAGGTCTGATTTCTGACTAAAACCTTTCCCACACTCTGAACATGAAAATGGCTTCTCCCCGGTGTGAAATCTTTGATGCCCAACAAGCTCTGATTTCTGAATAAAACCTTTCCCACACTCTGAACATGAAAATGGCTTCTCCCCTATGTGAATTTTCTGATGTCTAACAAGGTCTGATTTCTGACTAAAACCTTTCCCACACTCTGAACATGAAAATGGCTTCTCCCCGGTGTGAAATCTTTGATGCCCAACAAGCTCTGCTTTCTGAATAAAACCTTTCCCACACTCTGAACATGAAAATGGCTTCTCCCCTGTGTGAATTTTCTGATGTCTAACAAGGTGTGATCTCTGAATAAAACATTTCCCACACTCTGAACATGAAAATGGCTTCTCTCCTGTGTGAGATCTTTGATGCTCAACAAGGTCTGATTTCCGAATAAAATATTTTCCACACTCTGAACATGAAAATGGCTTCTCCCCTGTGTGAAGTCTTTGATGCCGGACAAGTTCTGATTTGCAATTAAAACATTTCCCACATTCTGAACATGAAAATGGCTTCTCTCCTGTGTGATTTTTCTGATGTGTAAAAAGGTGTGATTTCTGAATAAAACATTTCCCACACTCTGAACATGAAAATGGTTTCTCCCCTGTGTGAGATCTTTGATGCCTAACAAAATCTGATTTCTGGTTGAAACATTTCCCACATTCTGAACATGAAAATGGCTTCTCCCCTGTGTGAAATCTTTGATGCCGGACAAGTTCTGATTTCCAATTAAAACAATTCCCACACTCTGAACATGAAAATAGCTTCTTCCCAGTCTGATATTTTTGATAATCAATAAGGTTTGATTTTCGAGCAAAACATTTCTCACATTGAGGAAATGAAAACGGATTTTCATGTGTCTGAACTTTTTGAAGGTTAACAAGATGTGAATTCTTGGTAAAACATTTCCCACATTTTGAACATGAAAATGGTTTCTCCTTTGTATGAGCCATTTCATGTTCCACATCCCTTCCGTAAGTTTCATTTTGCGGACAATTCTGTGATAAATCGGAATTTTGGACTTGTTTGAAAAGATAAGATGATAAAGCTTTCCGAGGAAGGACTGGAGTTATTTCTGGGACAGCAGCATGCTCTTCATACGTATCATGTGTGATACTTTTACCATCTGTTTTAAATTCTGAAGATACTTGATTTCCATCTGAACTCCCAATACAGTCATTGGCTAAAAATAAACACAATGTTATTATTTTTTAATGATATGATCCTGAAAGTACATTTACTTTTTAAACCAGAACATCATAAATTAAATTAGGAAAAAATGTATTCTGAATCTGTTGTCCAATTTCGACATCTAAAGGCCCCGTTACACGCAACGACATCGCTAACGAGATATCGCTGGGGTTACGGAATTCGTGACGGACATCTAGCCTCGTTATCGACGACGTTGCGTGTGACACTTACGAGCGACCGCTAACGATCCCAAATACTCACCAAATCGTTGATTGTTGAGACGTCGTTCATTTTCAAAATATCGTTGCTCGTTCTGGATGCAGGTTGTTCGTCGTTCCTGAGGCAGCAAACATCGCTACGTGTGACACACCGGGAACGACGAACAAAAGCGTTCCTGCGTCCTCCGGCAACGAGGTGGGAGTGTCGTTCTTGCGGCTGCTCTCTGCCCCTCTGCTTCTATTGGTGGCTTGCTGTGTGACGTCGCTGACTCAACACGAACCGCCCCCTTAAAAAACAGGTTGTTTGCCGGCCACAGCGACGCCGTTAGGAAGGTAAGTTCGTGTGACGCTTACCTGCGATATTGTTCGCCCTGGCAGCGATTTGCCCGTGACACACAAACGACAGGCGCGGGTGCTATCGCTAGCGACATTGCTAGCGATGTTGCAGTGTGTAACGCGGCCTTAAGAGTTACATCTTTGTTAATGCGGATCTCCCATTCCTAGCACCAGTTCTCTGGAATGTGCTACAGTAAATAATCTGATTGATTGTCACAATATGACCGCAGGATAATGAGGGACAGGAGGCTCCTATACTGTCTCTCACGCTAGGGGACCCTAAGCTATTGCTAACCTCTGCATTACCCCTGAAAATGGAGATGCCAGAGTCCCATACCTTACTATTCTCCTGACCAGATCTAATCTGTTATCCTCCCCGGGAAGGAAGGGGCAGTAGTATGATGGAAACACAGATTCCTACTCCACACTGATGAGGGGCAAATACCCCGAAACGGCTGTCTGTGGATGGATACCATGTTTGGCATAGGTGGTCTCCTTGACTGGAGACTGCTCTTCCCGTGGTTGTTCCTTCCCGGTGAAAGACCTGGCTAGTTTCCTGCCAGCGTTGAGACATGTGATGGTGTCTCCGCAGGCCTTCTTGCTTTGGAAACACAGATTAAGACAGACAGGACATATTGCAAACTCACAGAAATAAACAGTGAAAGACAAAAGAGAAAAGCAAGGGCAGCAATAAAAAGAGAACAACAGCAGCTCACAGCAATAATGCACAACAACTACCTGTAAGTCTGGATCACAACACCTCACCAGACCAGTATAGGTAAATTATAGCTGGCATTAATGAAATAGCCCAGCCAGCATATACAGAAAGGGAGAGAATGATACTGGCTCCCCTACAGCATGTGATCAAAGACATTAACAAGCAGCCTAGCAGAGAATAACTCTTGCTAGACTGCCCAAGCCTGTGGTTTGATGCCTGCGTCTCCCTGCGCTGCTCACAGACATCAGAGAAGTTAACATGTAGAGTACTAGAATCTATAATTTCCACAGATCCTGACGCCGCCATGACAGTTGTTAAAACCTGCAAAAATCTCCTTGTAACATTGATCCACAACATAGACAATTTAAAGAGATTTTTTTCGAAGACTAATATAATAGTTACAGACAGATGACGGATATTTAATAGGTTTGTCCGGGATTGTAAAATTGATGGCCTTTCCTTGGGCTTTGTAACTAAAACAGGTAGCAGGGTCTTGCTGTCTGTGCAGATAAACATTAGGGCTCTAATTCATGAATACCAGCGATGGACTTTGAAAAATGACGTCAGGGACTGGAGTGAAATCTCTCTCAAAGGGAACACCGCAGTTTGTTATGAATTAGAGAAGCGTTAGCTTCACACCCTTCTTCTCGCCAACCTACAAAAGTCGCACAATTCCAATTTACTCTCCCTTTCCCCTAATACCAGTCCTGCATGCCAGCTTGTGTCCTGGTCAGTTTAGACTCCTGCAATTAAGAGACCTTTGGTTACATCATGTCACATGACTTTGAAGTCCTCAAAGGTTCTTAAACAATCAACCTTAGAATACAACTGATAAGGTCCCTAAGAGCAGGGCCGGCGTCAGCACGCGGCATACCCGGAGAGCCGGGGGGGCCCACTCGGCCTCGTCAGTTCTGGTGCCCCTTGGCCGGGGCCCCCTCGCCTTAGTTCTGCTGCCCCCGGGCCGATGTCCGGGGACCGCAGTCCTCGGCAGGAATCTGCAGCGCCGTCCCTTTAAGGCGCGCAGACTTCCTGGTTTGAACTTCATCTGTGGGCGGAGCTACCGACCGGCCTGCTCAGTCCCACAGATGAAGGAGTTGCAGTGCCAGGCAGCGACCCCCAGCACAGCGCGTCTCTCCGGCGCTGTGTGGGCCCCCTCTCCACCGCTGTGTGGGCCCCCTCTCCACCGCTGTGTGGGCCCTCTCTCCACCGCTGTGTGGGCCCCCTCTCCACCGCTGTGTGGGCCTCCTCTCCACCGTGACCTGAGCGGTATGTGCCCTCCCCGCCTCCCGATTTATGGGCCCTGGTGAGCTGTATGGGCTTCTCCCCCCTTAGGTGTATGCCCTGCCCCCCCCAGTGCTGTATGTGCTGGCCCCTGGAGCTGTGTGTGGGCCCCCAAGAGCCGCATGTGTGGGCCCCCCAGAGCCACGTGTGTCTGTATGTATGCAGCAGAGCTATGTGTGTATGTATGTAGCAGAGCTATGTGTGTATGTATGTAGCAGATTCCTGTATGTATGTAGCAGAGCTATGTATGTATGTAGCAGAGCTATGTGTGTATGTATGTAGCAGAGCTATGTGTGTATGTATGTAGCAGAGCTATGTGTGTACGTATGTAGCAGAGCTATGTGTGTACGTATGTAGCAGAGCTATGTGTGTATGTATGTAGCAGAGCTATGTCTGTATGTATGTAGCAGAGCTATGCGTGTATGTATGTAGCAGAGCTATGCGTGTATGTATGCAGCAGAGCTATGTGTGTATGTATCTAGCAGAGTTGTGTTGTGTGTGTCTGTATGCATGTATGATGTGTATCTATGTATGTCAGTGTATATGACTGTATAGATATGTCAGTTCTATACGTATTTTTGTGAGTTTGTCTTTAAATATGTATATGTATGTGCGTGTCTGCGTGTGGATGGGGCCCACCGGGACTCTTCCGCCCAGGGCCCACAAAAACCTGGAGCCGGCCCTGCCTAAGAGAGTGGGGTTCCTGAGAAATTGCACAATTTGAGTCCTTCCAATGCTGGCCCTGACTGTAACTAGGGTTTTTTTTTTGGAATAGGGCTTATATTTCAAGCATTCTCCAAAAATCCCATAAAATCGTGCTAGGTCTTATTTTCGGTGTAGGTCGTCTCTTCAGGGAAACAGGATATTCATGAACCCTCTGCAGGTCTTTGAGTTGCCATCATAACAACATAGAGAAGGAACTAGAAACAAACAGCAGAAGAAGCAGAAGCAAAGAAAATACAGCTGAAAAAAACCACAGCAGAAAGCCTAAAAATGCAAACACAAAATTAGTGCATAAAGTACATGAGTAGATATCTCTTACTGGATAGAGCTGGAGGAAACACATCCTGAGGAACATCGGGATCTTCTTGTTTACAGTCCTGTGGGAGAAGAGGACGGGGACATCTCTCTGGTGTTGTCCTCTTACTGGATAGACCTGGAGGAGACACATACAGGGACTGAATTCATTCCTTACATACAGATAATTATAGGCCATGTGTATTTAGTCCTGTCTATTACCTGGTGATGTGAGGGGCTGGGGAACTTCCATCATGACGTCCTTGTACAGATCTTTGTGTCCTTCTAAATACTCCCACTCCTCCATGGAGAAATAGACGGTGACGTCCTGACACCTTATAGGAACCTGACACATACAATGATACCGTCACCCCTGATCCCTTCATAGCGTTACTGTATAATGTCCCAGCATTCCCAGCAGTGTCACCTCTCCAGTCAGCAGCTCAATCATCTTGTAGGTGAGTTCTAGGATCTTCTGGTCATTGATGTGTGTCGCCAGGGGTTAAGGGGATACCCAGAACCGGGCCAAGGGTCGCTTCTGGAAAGGGTATCACGGTGTCGTGACCCGGTCTGTGCTCCCTGGTTCCACAATAAAAAGGGGGGTTTGGTTCGTGACGCCACCCGTGGAATGTGATCAGAGATGACCACCGCTGCTGCAGAACCTCCGGGGTGATGGAAGGCAGCTTGAGATGGGACGACTCCCCACGGGTAGAGCCTTTTCCCCGGGGCAGTATGTTAGTCTATGGTGGGGGAAGTGCAGGACACAAGCACAATAAACAGGCAGACTCACAGTTTTGCAGTTTCTTTGTCCTTTACTGATGATGGTATTCAGCAGAGTACTGTCCACGGAGTCTGTGAGGGGTTCAGGGTTTCTCCCACCCAGCCGGGCCGTTTTGGCTTCCTTGCCTGCACTGTGTGTCTGTGGCCCCGCTGCTGAGTGAACTATGCAGCTGGCTCTGCTCTGCTCTGCTCCTAGGTACCGACCTGACAGGCAACTCGAGTCCTTCCTAGTATGTTCCTGAACTCTGCGCTTGTTGCTTGTGTCTGTGGTACAGATAGAGAATGTGGAATCCTCACTTCTCTGGTGTTCACTGTGCAGTATGTAACCTGCAGTCTCGGATCCATCATCCGTTTTGTGTGCTCCACTGGGGATGAGCTCTGCAATGCTCTGTCTCCCAGGAATGTTCCTCTGTGTACGCTTTCTCCTTTCCTCAGACCCTCAGCTAGGCCTGGAATTGGTCAGTGGATCCTGAGGTGAGCTCAAGCCAGCTCCAACCTGCAGATCCTTTCTCCTCAGTGCTCTGCACTGAACTTCCAAACTGAAACTACTTCTGACCATTTCCTCCCCCCCCACCAGAATATACAGGGAAGCAGCTTGGTCTCCCCCTTCTGGCCAGGAGGTCTTGGTGTTGTGTGTGGGGAGTTAACCCTTTGTGTGGCAACCCTGGGGTGCCACATTCCCCCTTAGTGAAGAACAGTACTCCGGGACTGTGAAAGAAACAAACAAGTTATGAACAACAAGTGTATATATAAATACAGAGTCTCAAAAGGAAAAAATACAAAAACCTTAAAGCTCAAAAAGAGTCCAAAATGTTCAAGAATATGTAAGTGGTCATACAGTATAGTCTCTGTAGGTACTGGGCTTATTGGTCTTAACGTTGCAATTATATAAATTATTTCAATAACCAAACACTTCTTAAAGGTATCTCTACTCTGGTCGTAAGTGCAGTAGGCCTCACGGCCCTCGGGCCACCAACAATGTGATCAAGTTGTAACTCTCCGTGCTGCCACCTTACACCACTCTTCTCTCACCTTTTCTGTACACTAAACTGTTACGGTTTTTCATATAAACATTATAACATATGTACATTTTATATGCAATTCCACATTAGTCTTTATATCTTGCTGGTATCTGACCCTGAGTACTACGCTGTGATCTGCGTACTGCTGCTGTACTGGGTGTACTTAGCATAATGGTGTGAGTGGAAGTGTACCTATTTGGTGTTTCTGGTACTTGTGAGGATGGTGGACTGACTGTAGGACTGGCAAGCTCACTGGGACCAGGAATCTGTTCTTCCTCTACGGCTTCGACTTCCAGTTCTTCATGTCTTGGGACTTCTTGTGGTATGGGTTCTGATGTTGGTTCCACCACTTGAGGGAAGGCGATCATTGGGACTACTACTGCTCCATAGTAATTTGGCCATGTTTTTGGGAAATCTCCTAAGACTGTATGGAATACATCTTCTTCCTCCTTAACAGGTTGTACCTGTATGGGTAAGGTGACTTTTGGTGTCTTCAGGGTTTCAGGACACGGTTTGAGTTGATCTCTTGACACGACAGCTGATGTCCTTCCTTCATCCTTACTGATTAGACACACTTTGGGATTATCCATACTGGATGGTAAGACTGTATATGGGGTGGTTTCCCACTGATTATCCAATTTGTTTGTGCGCCGTTTCCTCTTGAGAACTTGGTCACCAGGTTGCAATGGGGTTGCTAGAGCATGCTGGTTGAAGTTTCTCTCCTGTCTTCCCCTAGCTTGTTGGAGACTTTTCTCTACGCACTCTTGTACTTGGCGATACTGCTGCTGACGTAGGGTATCCCAATTGGATTCTTGAACTTCTGCATCTGGCTTCAGAATTCCCATATCTAAATCAATTGGCAGTTTACCGGGCCTTGCACGCATAAGGTAAGCGGGGGTGCAGTTTGTAGAACTCACCGGGACATGATTGTACAAGTCCACTAGGTCTGGCAACTTCTCTGGCCATTGATTTCTTTCTGACTCTGGTAAGGTCTTCAACAGGTCAATCACAATATGGTTCATCTTCTCACATAAGCCATTTGTTTGGGGATGGTATGCTGTTGTGCGGATCTTTTTACAGCCATACATGTTGCAGAATTCTTGGAAAATCTGTGATTCAAAAGCTGGACCTTGATCTGCAAGGACTTGTTCTGGGTAACCATGGGGTCTGCAAAAGTACGTCTGGAATGCTTTAGCTGCTGTTCTAGCTGTAAGGTCTTTCACGGGTACCACCACTAAGAAGCGTGAGTAATGGTCCACGATGGTTAAGGCATAGACATAGCCGGACCGGCTTGGTGACAACTTGACGTGGTCTAATGCGACTAGCTCGAGTGGTTGCTTGGTTACTATGGACTGGAGTGGAGCTCTCTGGTTCTGTTGATCCTTTCTTCTGAGGTTGCACGGTCCGCATTTTCTACACCAATCTTCAATTGATTTTCTCATGCCAACCCAGTAGAATCTTTCTCTTAAGAGCACTTCCAACTTTTTCCAACCAAAATGACCAGCACCGTCGTGGTAAGCTTCCAGAACCATCTTGACGTCTCTCTTGGGCACGATGATCTGCCAGACCAACTCATGTGTTTTGGGATTGGTGTGCCTTCTACAGAGCTTCCCTTGGTACAGGAACAATTTACCTCTCTCTTTCCAGAGATGTTGTGTCTCAGCTGGGGCATTCTGATTAGGGTATGCACCTTGTTGTGTAAGCAGTTCTTTCACTAGCTTCACAGCTGGATCGCTGTCTTGTGTGTCAGCCCATCCATGGTGTGCTAATGGGTTGAGAGTTGCCTGCTGTTGTTTTTGGTAGACACTCGGTTGGTACTGTCCCACCTTAGGACGGTGAAAGGCCGGCAGCTCAATTTCTTCCAGTCCCTCCGGTTCCTCTTCCACGTTCCCCGAGTGTGGCATCCGGGATAAGGCATCTGCATTCCCATTCTTGTGGCCTGCCCTGTACTTGATGACAAAGTTGTAGTTTGACAGTCGGGCTATCCATCGCTGTTCCAGCGCACCTAGTTTTGCAGAATCCAGGTGGGTCAACGGATTGTTGTCAGTAAAGATGGTTAATTCTGCAGCTGCCAGGTAGTGTTTGAAACGCTCTGTTACAGCCCAAACTACTGCCAGTAGTTCTAACTTGAAGGAGCTGTAATTCTCTGGGTTTCTTTCTGTAGGCCGGAGCTTCCTGCTTGCAAAGGCAATAACTTTCTCCTTGCCTTCCTGCTTTTGAGACAATACTGCTCCCAGTCCTACGTTGCTGGCATCCGTGTACAAAATGAAGGGTTGATGGTAATCTGGATATGCCAGGATCTCTTCTCCTGTCAGTGCCCACTTCAACTTCTTAAAGGACTCTTCTCTCTCATCACTCCACTGGAAAGGAGGATTTCGGGCTGCAGACTTCTTTGACTGTCCTACCAGGATGTCTTGAAGGGGAGCTGCTAGCTTCGTGAACCCTTTTATAAATCTTCTATAGTAGCCCACCAGTCCCAGGAATTGCCTCACCTCTTTCACGCTGGTGGGTCTCGGCCAATCTCTGATCACGGTAACTTTTTCAGGATCTGGTGCTACCCCTTCTGAGCTCACGACATGTCCCAGGTACTGTACCCTTGGCTTTAGAAGGTGACACTTGGATGGCTTGATTTTCATGCCGTATCCGGATAAGGCTTCAAACACTTCTGCCAGGTCTTGTAGATGCTGTTCATAGGTCTTGGAGTAGACTATGACGTCATCCAGGTACAAGAGGACAGTTTCGAAGTTCTTATGTCCTAGGCAGCACTCCATCAGTCGCTGGAAGGTACCAGGCGCGTTGCAGAGTCCAAACGGCATACAATTGAACTCACAGAGGCCCATCGGTGTGGTGAACGCTGTCTTCTCCTTATCAGCCTCTGCCACAGGAACTTGCCAATACCCACTAGTCAGATCTAGGGTGGAAAAGTAAGTAGCGGATTTTAATGCAGCCAATGACTCTTCTATCCTAGGTAATGGGTATGCATCCTTGTGTGTAATGCGGTTGATCCGTCTGTAGTCTACGCACATCCTCATGGTCCCATCTTTTTTCTTAACTAGCACTAGTGGGGCTGCCCAGGGGCTACAACTGTCTCTTATTACCCCTGCTTCTTTCATTTCTTTGAGCATGTCTTTGGCGCATTGGTAGTGAGCCGGTGGTACTGGTCTATACCTCTCCTTTATGGGTGGATGGTGACCTGTGGGTATAGTGTGCTCTACCCCTTTGATCTGCCCAAAGTCTAATGGGTGTTTGCTGAATATTTGTTCATATTCTTTCACTACCCTGTATACTCCATGCTTTTGATGGGAGGGTGTAGAATCGGTACCTACATGTAGCTTTTGGCACCAATCCTCCAGCTTTCCCTCTGAGCCATTGTCCTCCGCCTGATTTGACGGCTTCAAGGGCTCAACGGTGGTGATGGCGTTGTTATCAACCGTATATAGCTTAGCCATGGTAGCATACTTAGGTAGGGTGACCTCATCTTCCCCACAATTTAGAAGGCGTATTGGCACTCTCCCCCTGTGTACCTCAACTATTCCTCTGGCCGTCAGTACAGTGGGCCTACTGTCTGAGTACACGGGTTCTACCAGGGCCTGATAGTCTCGCCCTCTGATGCCTATTGCGGCTCTACACCAGACCAGCATTTCTGTTTTGGGAGGAATTACAATAGGTATTGGGTCACTTACCCTTGCACTGCCAATTTCACCTCCTGACATTTCTACCTGCTGCTTCAGCATCAAGGCTTTAATTTCCTTCTGCAGGAGTCTCTGTTGCCCAGGTTTGGCAGTCTCGACGATCTGCTGCAAGACAGTAATTACCTCTGCAAAACAATTTTCAATTACATTCATTCCTAGCAGCATAGTTGGTTCACGTTCTCGTCGGTCAACATCAACAATGATAATACCCTGATTCTGCAATTCTACTCTCCCAATCTTAATGGTCATTTCTCTGAAACCAACCTGTGGTACTAATTCACCATTGCTAGCCCATATATTCAATGCAACATTAGATGGACCACTGCTAACGTCTGAATCAGCCCAGTACCTCTTATAAAGGACATGCGGAATTGATGATATTTGGGAACCAGTGTCCAGCAAGGCGTTGAGCGGAATGCCATCCAGCACGATGGGGATGACTGGACGTCCTCCCACATACTTGTCGTGCCAGGGTGAGGGACCTTGAGAGTTCATTCCTGAGGAGCGGCCCGCCTCCCCAGGGGATCCCCATTTAAAGCACATTCACGGGCAAAGTGACCTGGTTCCTTGCAACGGCGGCAAATGGGCTGTCCATCCGGCTGGTAGCGGTCGCTGGGTCGTCCTCTCGTCGCTTGGTATCTCCTAGGCCTCATCCATGGGACATCCTCCTTGCTGGTCGCCAGCTCAATCTTGGGTGCAGACTTGGATCCACGCAGCTCCTGGACGATTCTAGCCATGGAAGCAACAGTGTCTGTAAGGGCTTCAAGCTTTTGATGTAGAGCCTCATTAGTGATCGGCTCCAGGTGGTTAGCAGCAGCGGCTGACATGGCTGATGTCACTGGCACTACTGGCTGCTGGGGTGCCACTGTAAGGTGTTGAACAGAGTCTATATCCTGCGGCTCCTCCACCTGCTGGAGGCGGATGGCTCTATCCTTTAGCTGGGCAAATGTTAGTCCTGGATCCTGGATCACCATCATGCTCAGTTGTCCCCGGTGGGAAGGGGATGAGAGTCCATCCAGGAATTGGTCTATCAGCAGCTTATCTGCTCCAGGGGCTAAGGCAGGTTCTGCTAATTTAAGTGCTCTGAGCGCCTCCTGCAAGTTTAAGCCAAAGTCTCTTGCGCTCTCTCTAGGTTTTTGCTTGCATCCAAAGAACCTCATTTTAGCCCGGCTGCCGGCAGTGGATTCAAAAGCTGCTTTTAGTCCAGCTATTATATGCTCTACAGTGTCTTTTGCATCGTCCGGCCAGGATGTAACCTCCCGCTGGGCATTGCCAGTTAACTGTCCCATAAGCATACCAACACGCTGAGCTTCTGTCAGGGGGTACATGCTGTAGTAGATTTTTAGCTTTCCGATAAAGTCATTAAGTGTGTTGGGCTCACCTGAGTACTGCGGCAGCCACACTGCACCCGGGGTGTACGGCATCAGGAACGGCATGATAGGTGCCGCTGCACCTCCGGGTACAACAGCGTCTCCCTGCTGCGACATCTTTGCGCCCCCTTAGTTAATTTCACCAGTCTTCTTGACAGCAAGCCTGGGGCACTTTTCTGCGTTTTCGTTCGGGTCGCAGCACCGAGCGCACCTCCTCTGCAAGCGGTGGGCGGAGTCTTAGTTTAGGCGCGATGTTTTCCCGCGCATAGCAGGTAATGGCGTGATTAAAGATGGCGCCTGGAAAATTTTACCAATGATGTTTTGGGATTTTTCCAGGTATCTTTGCAAAGTTTAAAGTCCGTTCTTTGTTGCAACAATTCACAGTGCAAGTCTTTTATGCGATGCAATAAGTCTTTACAGGCACACGTCACCCGGGTTGCAGCCGGGTCCAGTCCGCATCCTGTTCGTGACGCCAAAGTTGTGTCGCCAGGGGTTAAGGGGATACCCAGAACCGGGCCAAGGGTCGCTTCTGGAAAGGGTATCACGGTGTCGTGACCCGGTCTGTGCTCCCTGGTTCCACAATAAAAAGGGGGGTTATGTTCGTGACGCCACCCGTGGAATGTGATCAGAGATGACCACCGCTGCTGCAGAACCTCCGGGGTGATGGAAGGCAGCTTGAGATGGGACGACTCCCCACGGGTAGAGCCTTTTCCCCGGGGCAGTATGTTAGTCTATGGTGGGGGAAGTGCAGGACACAAGCACAATAAACAGGCAGACTCACGGTTTTGCAGTTTCTTTGTCCTTTACTGATGATGGTATTCAGCAGAGTACTGTCCACGGAGTCTGTGAGGGGTTCAGGGTTTCTCCCACCCAGCCGGGCCGTTTTGGCTTCCTTGCCTGCACTGTGTGTCTGTGGCCCCGCTGCTGAGTGAACTATGCAGCTGGCTCTGCTCTGCTCTGCTCCTAGGTACCGACCTGACAGGCAACTCGAGTCCTTCCTAGTATGTTCCTGAACTCTGCGCTTGTTGCTTGTGTCTGTGGTACAGATAGAGAATGTGGAATCCTCACTTCTCTGGTGTTCACTGTGCAGTATGTAACCTGCAGTCTCGGATCCAGCATCCGTTTTGTGTGCTCCACTGGGGATGAGCTCTGCAATGCTCTGTCTCCCAGGAATGTTCCTCTGTGTACGCTTTCTCCTTTCCTCAGACCCTCAGCTAGGCCTGGAATTGGTCAGTGGATCCTGAGGTGAGCTCAAGCCAGCTCCAACCTGCAGATCCTTTCTCCTCAGTGCTCTGCACTGAACTTCCAAACTGAAACTACTTCTGACCATTTCCTCCCCCCCCACCAGAATATACAGGGAAGCAGCTTGGTCTCCCCCTTCTGGCCAGGAGGTCTTGGTGTTGTGTGTGGGGAGTTAACCCTTTGTGTGGCAACCCTGGGGTGCCACAGATGTCCTCATGTATCGGGGGGTGAGGTGGAGGCCCCGTGATTGGGCTCAGGGGTCTTCCCCATCCCTCAGACACAGGGGCCTGACAGCGCTCACTAGAGGTCTTCTTCACTACTGTGTAATCCTGGTTATGGAGAGACACAGTAATAAATCTCACTCCAGACATTTCCAGAGTCCTCACCTCTCCAGTTCTGTCCATCTGATATTCCCATAGATAAGAATGATGTAATGTGACGTCATCAGAATCTCTCACCTCTCCAGTAAGCCGGAAGAGGATCTCTAGGGTGAGGTGTAATATCCTCTCCGCCATCTTGTCCCTGTCCATATCCATCCTTCACGGGGCAATCAGGAGAATTCTCTTCTATAGAAGATCTCCACTGAGAGGATCCGATATTGTAGGGACCTGAATGGGGAGAAGATGACGATGTAACATCATAAAGAATCCGCTGTAATAATACAATTACTGGAGATAATAAGGGGAAACATATAATGAGAACATTCTGCGGGAATATTATGGTATGTGGGGCAAAAAGGGGCCGAGGACCGAGGGCAGAAAGGGGCCGAGGACCGAGGGCAGAAAGGGGCCGAGGACCGAGGGCAGAATGGGGCCGAGGACTGAGGGCAGAAAGGTGCCGAGGACAGAAAGGGGCCGAGGACCGAGGGCAGAAAGGGGCCGAGGACCGAGGGCAGAAAGGGGCCGAGGACCGAGGGCAGAAAGGGGCCGAGGACTGAGGGCAGAAAGGAGCCGAGGACTGAGGGCAGAAAGGGGCCGAGGACTGAGGTCAGAAAGGGGCCGAGGACTAAGGGCAGAAAGGAGCCGAGGACCGAGGGCAGAAAGGAGCCGAGGACTGAGGGCAGAAAGGGGCCGAGGACTGAGGTCAGAAAGGGGACAAGGACTGAGGTCAGAAAGGGGACGAGGACTGAGGGCAGAAAGGGGTCGAGGACAGAGGTCAGAAAGGGGCCGAGGACTGAGGGTAGAAAGGGGTCGAGGACCGAGGGCAGAAAGGGGCCGAGGACTGAGGGCAGAAAGGGGCCGAGGACTGAGGGTAGAAAGGGGCCGAGGACAGAGGTCAGAAAGGGGCCGAGGACTGAGGGTAGAAAGGGGTCGAGGACCGAGGGCAGAAAGGGGCCGAGGACTGAGGGCAGAAAGGGGCGAGGACTGAGGGCAGAAAGGGGCGAGGACTGAGGGCAGACGGGTTTCCTCACTTCCGGCCTCTCATAGTTGGGGCGTTTGTATCTATCAGAGGAAAAGGAACAAAAACCTCACAATTCATAGAAATCAGCGAGAGAAAAATACCAAGAAAGTGTCAGAGCTGAAGGGGTTAATGCCGCCTGCCCCAGTAATGGGGAATCTCCACACACCTCCACCTGCAGAGCCGCACACTAGATATATGGCTGCTCTGTGCTTACAGGACCTGTGATGATGTCACATGGAGGGGAGGAGTCAGGGTCACATGATCAGCTCCTCAGTGTATGCAGGACTCTGGATGAGGGGACGGTTATGTGTGGGGTCTGGGGTAGACATGACCGATCTTGAACATTATTGTTCGGTGTTTGTAGTGAACCCAGAATTAGTTTTCGGAGTTTGGGTGCCTTATGAATGTGACCACTGGAGGGAGTAGCACTGTGCTCTGTGCTCTGTGCTCGGATATACTCGGTGCTCGGCGCTCAGATATACTCGGTGCTGAGTGCTCGGCCCACTGGGAGTCGCTTGCAGTGTATGAATGTCTCACATTATATAAAGTGGATATCAAAAAGCAAATAAGAGGCTAAAACATAACTTTTAATAAAAGTATAGAAGAGACCTAATACTTCGGCCAATGTAATCATACGCATCCCCGACTGCTATCAGGATATAAGGCGTAGACCACTCCACACAAGAGACAGCCCCTCAGGGATGCCACAAATATAACAAACTAAACAAACAAAAAACAAAAAAAGATAAATATATATAGATTGTGTTTCCACGTGTTATCCACGCCTTATATCCTGATAGCAGTCGGGGATGCTTATGGTTACATTGGCCTAAGTATTAGGTCTTTCACATACTTTGATTAAAAGTTATGTTTTTGCCTCTTATTTGCTTTTTGATATTTATTCATAAGTGGCATTGAACACATTTGCTGTATTCTATTATATAAAGTTGAGATTAAAATTAGAGAACAACAAACAATTTCCTAAACGTTGCGGTCATTGTGTCGTCCTATGTGATTATATACCTTGTTTCCCCGAAAATAAGACATTGTCTTATATTAATTTTTGCTACCAAAAATGCACTGATCTTATACTCAGGGGATGTCTTATTTTTCCATGAAGAAATATTCACAATTATTGATGAACAAAACCCTGAAACTTTATTATATGCTGTTCAGTATTTATCACAAACCAGCAGAACCAGACAAACCGTGAACCCTATCAAGAATGTTTTACTGCCATTACTTCCATGTACAACAATCTATGATACATTTATTGATCACAATATTTAACAACACAATGCAAGATTTATTCAGTGACAGTCATGTCATCATCTTCTGGAACATCATCATAACAATCCAAGCTTTCAATTGTTTGGTGAATTTCTTGTGACTCCATTTCTTTAAGAATCATTGGCCCAAATCTCTCATGTTTGGCAATAGCATTGTCCTTAAATGAGCTCCTCTTGTCCAGGTCGCTGCTCGTAGTGCATTTGCAATGCAACTGTCAGTGATTTTGCAAAGAGACGCTATCAGCTCACCCCTCTTCACTCCTGGACTCCACACCGATGCAAGGAACGCCCTGGCCCGGGCGGAAGGCAGCATTAGAAAAAACAAGGATCCAGCATCATGGAGAATGGCATGCCATGAATAAGACTCTCTGGTCGAAACACGTTGGATAACCCGCTACAGTACTTGTGCCTCTGTGCCCACTGGATTGAATATCTATTTTTAACGAATTCCAATAAAAGCAAGTTTTATTCATCCATTCTCCATGATGCTGGATCCTTGTTTTTTCTAATGTCAGTGATTTTGTCCCATGAATTTTTCACCCAAGTCACAACCTCTTGCAGTTTAGGCTTCACAAAGTTTCCACGCTGATTTCTCTCCATTCTGTTTTCAATGTAGTCATTGATTTCCATGCGCAAATTGTCCTTGATTGGCTTGTTTACTGCAATATCCAGAGTCTGGAGATAGGCCGCCATTCCTGCGGGAATCATTATTTGATCTACGTTTCTGTCATGAAGAAATGTCTTCATATCTTTAGCGCGGTGTGTGCTGGCTGCATCCCAGACTAGCAGACCTCTATGGCTCCCTCGCATAACATGTGGCAGCATTAAGTCAACCCACTTCCTTATAATTGCTTGTGTGGCCCAGGCTTTTTCAGTTTCAAGAATAAATATGCCTGAAACACGTTCAATCTTATCCTTCTTGCCCTTGGAAATTAATAAAGGTGGGACTTTAGTGCCATCCAGACGAATTGCCAATGTGCAGGTAACACGTGCACTTTCGTAAGCAGTGGAGGGAATGTACACTGAGGAGGCACCCGCTGTTCAATTGTTGGTTGAGATACTTGGCCCATAAACACTGCCGTTTCATCCATAGCAATCATGTTGGAAAGATTGTATTTAGAGAAGTCAGTGTCATCAATAAAGGACTTGAATGCAAACGCACGTTTAATAATTTCAGCATCTTCCAGCCTAAACAGTGTTGTGGCTCTTCTTACAGACAGTTCACTTCGCTGAAGGAAGCTATCCAGCCAGTGTTGTGATGCTTTGAATTCTTCGGGGGCTATTTCGAAATGTGGTGCCATTGCAAGGGCAAATTCTTTAATCTGAGCCCTATTCACAACCAAAGTCTTTGCTCTCCTGTCAATAACCCATTCACAGATCAGGTCTTCCAGCTCGGAAAATAATGGATGCCGATGTGATCGACACTTGCGCTTTTTAGCATTTCCGTTGTCCACTTGTTCACTGAGGTTACCATAATCTGCTCGCCATTTTCGGACCAATCGGATATTCAGCATCTTCTCTTTGCAGAAAGCAGTAAGATTTTTGCCCTGAGAGTCCTCTACAATTCCTTTCTTGTACTCGACGGAATAGCTCTTTCTTTTTGCGCTCATGTCTAGGGGTAAAAATATACCAACAATGTTTATTTATTGTACTTTAGACCCTTCAGCAGAAAAGCAGACACCCCCTAAGGCCTCTTTCACATGTCAGTCAAAAAACAACAAAGAAATGGAATACACGGCACTTCTGTAGCTGGTGCACAAGTACCGTAGGATCCAATCCCATAAGCAATGACAAAAAGAACATGGCTCTCAAATCTGGATGCAAAGAAATTGTTTTATTCCCTAACACTGAATAGCACAAACGTTTCGGTCATTAACAGACGGTTCACTTCAGCGGTGGACACCGCAAGGTTAAGATAAGCACCACCCTCTTCTAGGATACTTCTCACTGAATCACCTCTGCACACTGAGGAAGGTCTGTTAATGACCAAAACGTTTATGGTATTCAGTATTTGGGAATATAAATTCACCTTCTTTGCGTCCAGAGTTGAGTGCCAATTCATTTTGTCAAAAACAGACGTTTTTCACTGACGTGTTAAAGACGCATATGGCCCTCCGTGTGCCATGATTTTGCTACACATGTGATCTTCGTCTGCTACCGTATCCGTGATACCGTAACACTTGGAGATCAAGCACTCCTGTCCACGCTCCTGCTATCCGTGGTGCTGATGTGTCGCGGGCGGAGGAGGGGACGCTGCGCTCTCACACTGCTCGGGTCCGGCTGCCGCTGCTGCTGCGGCCTCTGCTGCTCGGTGGCTCGAGCGATGGGCCGGATCCCGGGGACTCGAGCGGCGCTCCTCGCCCGTGAGTGAAAAGGGGATTGGTTTTGGGGATTTATTGTCCGTTACGCCACCCACGGTTGTGGTGATTGTGTGGACACCACCGCTGCTCTGTATGGGGATCCCGGGAGCGGTGACAGGGAGCAGCTTTGTTGTTATTTCTCCCGTCCGTGGGTAGGGGGTTGGTTGTCCCGGGGCCCGGTGATGGGGTAGGGGTGGATGGCAGGCCGTGTGCGGGGCCCGGTGAGGTGCAGGGTCGCGGGGGCAGCGCTGTGCCGCACGGCACGGTAGCACTCACTCAGCCTGAGACATTGACACAGTTCTCGGTAAACCACACGGCTGGACAGACGGTTCCCACGGACGGCTGCTGTTGCTTTTCCCCGGTAGTTAACGGTGACTGTCTCTTTCCCTGCACCTTGTGTAATGTTGGTAGCGATGGGTTCCCACCGGTAACCCGCTCCCCGACTTGGATATGGGCCGGAGGAGCCCCTCTTTGCCCGCAGGCGCTGGCCCTGAGAAACTGGTGCCTTGGCGGTGGCGGTGTCTCTCATATGGTTGGACAGTTGCCTTCAATCGGGACTTAGTTGTTTGGAGACCCGGAGGTCCCCTTCACTGACGGATTTGGCAAATTCACGGCGACTCCTTGCCTTGCCGGGATCCGAAAGGCCCCTGCCAATGGTGCTGGCTTCTCCTTGTGTACCGGTCCGGTACCGCCGGGCCACCACCCGTCCACGGTCCTCACGGCAACTCCGATCAGCCTCCACTGCAGACGGTCACCGCCGTCTGCTAACCTTGCTGTCTCAGTCCGGGGCACACACCCGGACTAACTTCAGGCTCTACTTCTGTCACTTTCCTCCTCACACTTGCTCCTTTACCACTCAACTCCTAAACTCCTCTGCCTGGTTTTCCCACCTCCAGGACTGTGAACTCCTCGGTGAGCGGAGCCAACCGCCTGGCCCACCCCCTGGTGTGGACATCAGCCCCTGGAGGAAGGCAACAAGGATTTCAGGTCTAGCTTAGGTGTGCCTATCCGGGGTGTAGGGTGTGGTGGTGTCATTACCTGTGACCCCTGGCTTGCCCAGGGCGTCACAGATGTCTCACACTCTGTGGTCTCCGGCCCCGCTGTCTTTTACTTATGGGTCGCGGTGCATGAGAATAATTACCGTAGCTGGGTTGAAAGTAATAGACAGCAGAGGCAGAAACAGCAGCGCTGGAGTCAGGTGACTATAGAAAATCGTTTTATTTCACAGGCACGTGTTTTCTCCAGTACGTGTCACACAGATCACATCAATGGGTGGTTCGTGTGACATCAGTGCTGCCGGAGAAAACCAGACATGTCTCTGTGCGGAAAACACGGACATGCGGGTGCGCCGCACGGACACACAGTCCGTGAGAAATCACTGATGTGTGCGCAGACCCATTGATTATAATGGGTCTGTGTATATGTCCGTGATTCTGGTACGTACGGTATAAAAACTGTACCGTAATATACGTACAGTACCAGAATCTCTGTGTGTGAGGGAGGCCTAAAGAATCAAAGAATCAAAGTGACACACTGAGTGCCTGACTCACACAAAGAACCACTAAAAATAAGGGCCGTAAAGTAACTGGCTCCCACACACGGTCTAGAAACTGTAATGGCCGAATTGTAAAGATCTCCCACACACGGTCTCTTGATTGTAACGATTTCTCACAGCAGCTCTTGGACCACTTGTGAAGCAGGGACGGTATTGCAGCTTCCGGCTACCGGGGGAGCTCATCACATCAGCTCACCAGGGACAGAGCGTGAAATATGGCTGCTTCCGGCCACCAGGGGGCGCTCACCACAGGACAGCGCAGGAGAGACAGTGCAGGAGGAACAGCGTGCTGTTCGCTATGGCGGCAAGCAACAGGTAAATAGCAGAGTGTGTACGGGGATGGCGGCAGGTGACGAGCCTCTTGCCTGCACATTTACAAGTGATGGCCGCGGTGTGAGATATGACGGCTCCCGCCACCAGGGAAGGTCACCACAGGACAGCGCAGGAGGGACAGCATACCGTTCGCTATGGCGGTAAGTGACGAGATAATGGCAGACTGTGTGGGGGATGGCGGCAGATGACAGGCCTCTTCCCTGCAGATTTACAAGTGACGGCTGCAGAAATTTATATCAGGGTTGGGTGATGGTCATGTCATGAATGCAGCTGCTCTGCAACATTGAAGGTAGGGAACAACGTCAGCGGGCTACAAATAATCATATATCTCGGCAGCACGGTGGCTCAGTGGTTAGAACTGCAGCCTTGCAGCGCTGGGGTCCTGGGTTCTAGTCCAACTAAGGACAACATCTGCAAGGAGTTTGTATTTTCTCCCCGTGCTTGCGTGGGTTTCCTCCAGATTCTCCGGTTTCCTCCCACACTCCAAAAACATACTGATAGGGAATTTAGATTGTGAGCACCAATGGGGACAGTGTTGCAATTGTATGTGAAGTGCTGTGGAATTAATAGCGCTATATAAGTGAATAAATATTATATTATTAATATATTATCTGCATGCCCTGCATGTTGTTCTGTTCGGTGGGCATGTTTACAAATGGACACTTTCCTAGGTCTTTTTCTGGGGATGTCTTATATTTGGCAAATCAGCAAAACTTCCACTAGGTCTTACTTTCAGGGGATGTCTTATTTTCGGGCAAATATAATACTAACATGAGGAAAGGAATTTCCACTTATTTCATAATGAATTTATTGTAAAGCAAATAATGAAAATGTAAATGAGATAAATGTAAAAGAACACTGATCAATATTAGAGAATATTAGAGAACACTTTCAGCTCCTGCAAGTTATTGGTGTTAATCTGTACCTGGTGCTAATTTCCTTAATTATCTGACAAACCCTATGTAACTGGCAGCCTAACTTTCCAGTTTGCACTGACCTTGTAAAAATGGTGTGTCGTTCCAAAGTGACTGAAACTCTCCAGCAGCAGGTTGTCCAGATGAAAGCCAAAGGAGTGACTTTATCAGCCATAGAAAGAGAAGTTGGTCCTTCTATGTCTGTGATTTCTAGAATATTGCATCTTTACAACATCACAAACTCTTTCAAGTCCCCCAAGAAGGCTGGTCGCCCTCGAAAGACAAATGCAAGAGAGGACTGGATAATGGGGAGACTCTCCATGGGTAATTGTTTCAACACTGCAGCTGGAATTGCTCACCAGTTCAGCACTGAACAGAGTAAAGATCTGTCGTCTACAGTGTCACAGCGTTTAAGAGCATTTAGACTGAAAGCCCACTCTGCAGTGACCAAAGCTCTCATTAGCAGAATGAATTACAAGGCTAGACTCACCTTTGGTAAGGAGCATGCGGACAGAGGAGAAGTGGTCCACAGTTCATTTTAGTGATGAAAGCAAATTTAATTTATTTGGGTCTGATGGGAAACATGTTTGTCGACAAACTGGGGAAAGACTGAACCCAAAGTGTGTGAAGAAGTCAGTGACAGGCGGCGGAGGAAATGTAATGGTTTGGGGAATGTTTTCTGCAGCAGGAGTTGGACCTGTCATACAGCTACATGGCAGAGTGAATGCAAGTGTGGATCAGAAACTTCTTCACAACACGTGGCCCCTTAATTGTGCTCATCACTCAATCAGCCAGTACATTTTCATGCAGGACAATGCCACCTCTCACACAGCAAAATGGGTAAAGCAGTTCCTTGAAACAGAAAACATTGACATACTGAAATGGCCACCCAGAGTCCTGATCTAAACCCAAAAGAAAACCTCTGGAAAATCCTTGGTGACAAAGTTATGGCCAAGAAACCCACAACAGTCAAAGAACTGTGGAAGAGACTGGAAGAAGAGTGGACCAAAATCACACCAGAGCAATGTTAGAGACTAGTGATGTCCTGTGGTCGTAGATGTGCTGAAGTCATTCACAGCGACGGCCTGTACACGTCCTACTGATTGGTGACTGTTATCTTCTGAAAATTCAGTTATAATCTTTCTCTGTGTTACAGTTGTGACGCCCTGGCCTATCAGGTTGTCACAGGGTATTGGGCAATCTGCCCTTCTGTACAGTATCCACATCCTCCTTGGTTACGGGTCCCTGGCCTTTGGTGTTGCTAAGAACATGCTAATCAAAATCCTAGAAACACTCTGCACCACACCCAACAGACACACCAATGGGTAGCCTGAAGGGAATAGGGCCACTTGGGGGGTTGGTAGGGAGGGTCTGGAGTGTCAGGAGCAGACAGTTGTGAAGTGACTCTCAAGAGGAGGGGTCACGAGACAGTTGAGAGAGGAGTAGCGTTGGAGGAGGTTGGGAGCAGGGCTCCTTGAGAATACTAGGTGGCAGACGTTTGTCTGGGCCTGGTAGGAGCTGGAACCCTGGTTGCAGGGTATCTTGACAAGGGGCACAGAACTGCCGAGGAGGGCAGCCGGCGGCCTTGTGCCATCTCCGGGCAGGGGCCAGGGCACGACGGGGTAAGTGGACCCTAGGCCGGGAAGTAGCTTCAAGCGTCCTGGTAATTCACCCGACAAGGACGGAGCCTTCAAGAGTCGTTCTCCACCCGCTCCAAAATTGGGGTACTAGCGCACTGAGGGGGATAAGACTTTCCCAATACACAGTCCAGAAAATCCCAAGCGTTAACCCTGAGAGCAAGCTCACTCCGTTAGCCATACGGGTGAGCGGGAGCCGACTAGTTCAACATTACAGGGGCCAATCAGTAGAAAGGTGCAAAGGAAAAGGCCACAGGATAACAAGCAACACCATCGGGCACGGGATCCAGGCATGCTCCCTCCCTGCTGCAGTGGTGCTCAGAACTTTGGTTCACAAGTTGTCGGTGTCAGCGTCATTGGACTGAGTGAGTACGCAGTGACCCTTACCTCCCCAACGGCATCCCTTTGTCAGCATCACCGAGCCCTGGGGCATTCCCCCCTACCCACGGAGGGGTTAAACACCTGGCTGCCATCCCATCGCCACTGGGTGCTCCCAATGGCAGCGGTGGTACTCCACCTTACCACACACTGTGGGTGGCGCCACGAACTTTAAACACACAACCCCCTGTAAATACCCCCTTTTATTTCGAGTGGCAGCACGACCCCTCCCAGGTCCGGAGACCCCTCGAGCCACCGCGGATCCGGATCCGAGCAGTTCTGGCTGCTGACACGGGGGCAGTACACAGTCATTGCTGTTCTCTAATTATGATCATCACGTTTTGGGCAAAATAAAGGTTTTATGTTGATAAACTTTGGATCTTTTGTAAAACCCTGTTCTAGTGGCATGGTGCACCCCTTACACAAAACCTTCAAATGTTCATCAATATAGATTACATTATTTCTGAAAAAAGCAAGTGATCATACATTGTTCTCTAATTTTAATCTCCAGTGTACAACAGTAATAGGATGCAAATTATGCAAAGATATATGTGTATAAGTATCCACTAAGTATTAGAGTATGTATAGAGTATCCAGGAGAAATAGAGAGGAGCGTACAATATACTAATGTAAAGAGTCCATAGAAGTAGATAACTTCCCACTCTTCCCAGTTTGATCGTAGTGTGCGCTGTCATCTGCGGACCTACTTCTGGAGTAGGTACATTGTACCAAAGAACATGGAAAGATCACTGAACTTTATGGGGTCATAGTAGTAATCCCTATAGTAACACTCACATGTAAAGCAGAGTAATAGATGTTGTCAGGGAAGCAGCCCTCTGGCGCCCCCATATTGTCAGGACAATTAAGGAATTGACAGACAATAAGTAAATCAGGCCGTGGCTGTTCTGCTTTAGCGGTTATAGAGGTGCTGACAGTGAGGGTAATATATATATATGTCACCAATTCCAGCTCATGGAATATATACATACCTCGGTACAGTCACTGGTAGCCCCACAATAATGCCAAGTAAGATACTCACTGCCACCACTAATCATTTATAGGTAGACTGGACACCCATCACAGATAGCATAAGGCAAATTTGGGTTCTTTGTTTATATATGGCAAAAGAAACAAATCTATTATATTTTATATATTTTATCCAAAAGAATAGGCAGTGTTTATAGAAATATACAAGAGTTTACAGAAGGGAACAATACAATACTATATAGACAATCACATAAAATAAAAGAGAAAAATGAAAGAAAATTACACCTGGTTACGGATATAGCTCAAATATAGGGGGAGAGACACTCCAGAAGAATTCGGACAATCCCATACACTGCTATATATTCCTTTAGACATTCACCAAGATTATAATGGGGCACTAGATTTTATTCACTACGTAAGGCCCACAGAACCTCCCCTCTGGTGACCTATGTCAGGGCCAGAAAGGGCATGTGCTCCTGGGTCAAGAGCATTATGGAATTGTCACTTTCCTCATACCTCCGCCTCTGAGCGTCCCACGTGTAAGATATTGGCGTCATATTTCCTATGATGATTTTATCAGATCATAGATAGTAAACATGACGTGGCTGGTATGTTCTAGTTGGCAGATATTAGTTTGAGGCTCATACATATGTCCAACAAGTAAAATAAAATATGTCTTATGGGTGTATGGGTGTCCCAAAACCCTGAGGTTGAAGGTATGCCCACCATATTTGTGTGACTTATGTACGGCTCAATATTAGTAACTTTACATAGGTGCCAAATTTTCTGGGAGAACTGTTTTCATCCCAGCATCTGTATTTGTGAAGGAAGCCACTACTCCACCTTCATATACACGATCTCCAGCCTGACTGTCTTTCTTGACAGTTTTAATTACTGATGGACACCAACGGTCCTGAGGTTCAATGAGACTTGCTTCCTTAATTACGTTGGTCACATAGCTGCTAGGTGACCATTTGCTGGTGCCTACCATTCATGAGAGGGAGTGGGTCACTCCTAGGTCATGGAGCAGTGAAAACATCTTTGCTTATTACATCTTCATGACAATCTGCATCCCCCAGACTCTAATTGGTGATTCATTCTGTCTTTGTTAGGGAGGTGTCTAAAGAGGGAAAGGGTTCGATATATATAGACCTGCTGGTGGCTGGGAGCCTATTATAAGTGGAGGGGTGATGAGAGTAAAGCCTGCTTTACACGTTTCAATTAATCGTGCAATTGCATTTGCGATCACAGCCGCCCCCATCGTTTGTGCGTCACGGGCAATTTCTTGCACGCTATAAGGCAGGAGGAAGGTGTTCTAGGACATCTAGAGGACGAAAAAGGGAAGAATTAGTCCATGATAACAATAAAAAAAAGCATTATAAGGAAACTATTTAACAGATTATCACAAGGATAATATATAATTGTTATGCAACATTATGTGCATGTAAAATACAGGTAAAAAAAGGGGGGATTATATGGATAAAATTATCCAGGATGGTAATAAACAGGTAATAACAGGTAATCCCACTAAGGACACCATCTGCAAGGAGTTTGTATGTTCTCCCCGTGTTTGCGTGGGTTTCCTCCGGGTACTCCGGTTTCCTCCCACACTCAAAAGACATACAGATAGGGACTCTAGATTGTGAGCCCCAATGGGGACAGTGTGGCCAATGTATGTAAAGCGCTGTGGAATTAATAGCGCTATATAAATGAATAAAATTATTATTATTATTATTAATAACGTGAATTACCCGATACTTAGTATTATGCTACCGTTGAGGAAAATTAAACACGGATATGTCCAGTGGTATACAAAGAAATTTGAAGCATGAATATACAGCATTGTGATATACATAAGAATAATACATAAGGATGATACCGGAGTACGCATAAACAAGTATCACGCGTACAGGAGGTTATCCCATGGACCCTCATGAAAAGAGAATGACAATTAATAACAGAGAGGCAATTTAAATAATGATCTCATATTCCCTATTAAGCCACAAGGGCTCTAGGGTTTTTAATGTGTGGATCCAGTAGGACTCCCGTGATTTCAGCCTATGGATTCTATCCCTTCCTCTTCTAATGGGGGGAACGTTCTCAATGACTTGGAACCGTAACTGGGCTATGGAATGATTATGTGAGATGAAGTGAAAAGGGATGGGTAAAATTGTTTGCTTACAGCGGATGGTAGATTTGTGTTTGCTAATGCGGTCTCGGATATGTTGCGTGGTTTCGCCAACATATCCAAGACCGCAAGGGCACTTGATTAGGTAAACTACGAAAGAAGAGTTGCAGGTGTATAGACCTTTGATTGTGAAACGTTGACCAGTATGCGGATGTGTGAATGTGTCCCCCTTGATCACGTTAGAGCATTGGGTGCAACTTAAGCAGGGAAAAGTCCCCTTCCTTTGTGGAGCCAAAGTAGATTGTGACAGGGAAGATTTGGCTGAGCCAATGTCGGCTCTGACAAGATGATCCCTAAGGTTTTGTGATCTCTTGTGGCAAAAAATCGGGGGGCTATTAAATGCCGTAATGGAGGGATAGGACTGGGAAAGTAAAGGCCAATGTTTTCGGATGATGTCTCTGATCGGTGTATTGAAAGGGTGGTATGTAGAGACAAAGGGAATCCTAGAGGTCTGGTTAGGCCTATGTGAACTACGAGAAGATAACCGAGTTTGTCGGGATATGTGTGAGGGATAGCCACGGTCTTGAAATTTACGACTCATCTCGTCATGGCAGATAATCCTAGTCTCGGGATTAGACACAATACGGGCAACCCTGTGGTGTTCTGAAAGTGGTAGGGAGTTCTTCACATGTTTGGGGTAACTACTGGTGTAATGTAAGAGTCTGTTTCTGTCGGTGTTCTTGATGTAAAGGTCTGTAGACATGTGTCCGGTGTCATCAAGTATCACAATGGTGTCCAGGAAATGAATAGAGGTAGGGTCCTGATGAAGGGTAAAAGTCAGATTTGGAACACACAAATTAAGGGAGTCAAAGAAAATGTCTAGAGTGGAAGTCCCGCCCTGCCATATGACGAAAATGTCGTCAATATATCGTTTCCATGTTAGAACATGTATCTGAAAAAGAGGAGAGTTATAGACGTAGCGTTCCTCAAACCATGCCATAAAGATTTTAGCATATGGGGGTGCCATGTTGGACCCCATAGCTGTTCCTTTCCGCTGGATATAATACTGATCGCCAAAAAGAAAGAAATTGTGTTCTAATACTATACGTAGAAGATCCTGACAGAAGGTGTGTTGTTGGTCGGAACAGTTGCTATGATGTTCGAGGAACCAATTGACAGCCGCTAAACCAAGATGGTGGTCAATGCTGGTATAGAGGCTGTTGATGTCCAATGTTACAAGTAGGCAATCGGTGGGTAATGGACCGAGTAATTGAACATGAGATAGAAAATCAGTAGTGTCTTTTAGGTAGGAGGTGATAGAAGGGACCATAGGAGATAGGATTTTGTCAAGGGTAATAGCCAAAGGAGAGAGGATGGAGTCGGTGGATGCTACGATTGGACGTCCTGGTGGTCGGGTAAGGTTTTTGTGTATCTTAGGTAAGACGTAGAAAACTGGTGTGATGGGGTTGGTTTTAGTGATGAGCGAGTACGCTTGTCACTACTTGGCACTCGCACGAGTATCACTGTACTCGGGCTACTCGGCGGGTACCGAGTAATCTCGCGATACTCGTGCTGTACTCGTGGTCTTCATCCCTGCATGTTGGTGCTCTTTTGAGAGCCAGCCCTCATGCAGGTATTGGCTGGCAGAACACTGCAATGCCACAGCCCTGTTAGTTGTGGAATTGCAGTGATTGGCCGGCCCGCACAGCGTGACCGAGCCTTTATACCGGCGGGCGCGCTGTGCTCTGCACACAGCCATACAGACAGTCAGTGCAGGGAGAGTGTTGCTGCTTCAGGGAAAGGTTTGCGGCCCTTTATAGTTATTTCCGGAGCAGGGCTGAAAAGGGTGACCAGAAGTCCTTCTCAGGACTATTGTAGTTGTATACAGGCAGGCAGGGTATAGCCAGGTCAGAGTACAGGAAAAGAGTCCTTCTCAGGACTATTGTTGCTGTATACAGGCAGGGCAGGCAGGGTATAGCCAGGTCGGAATACAGGCTAGTGACCAGAAGAGTCCTTCTCAGGACTATTGTTGCTGTATACAGGCAGGGCAGGCAGGGTATAGCCAGGTCGGAATACAGGCTAGTGACCAGAAGAGTCCTTCTCAGGACTATTGTAGCTGTATACAGGCAGGCAGGCAGGGTATATAGCCATTCCTAGTGGTGACCGTATACCAGCCTTCATCATATCTGGGGCTGGTGTACACAGTCTAAAACAGTCCTGATAGTGTCAGACTTCTCAGTAATTGTCGCTCCTAAAAAGCTGTTAGGTTCTTAGTGCTTCCGTGCGTGCATTTAAAAACCGCACGTGTGTGCCTGTCGGTGGCAGCGTACAGGTGCACTTGTGTGCGTTTTGCACAAACTAGTATATAACGCACAAGTCTAGTGAATAATACACGTCAGTCAGCAGTGTCTGATAGTGTCAAACTTCGCAGTAATTGTCGCTCCTAAAAACCTGTTAGGTTCTTAGTGCGTCCGTGCTTGCATTTAAAAACCGCACGTGTGTGCCTGTCGGTGGCAGCGTACAGGTGCACTTGTGTGCGTTTTGCACAAACTAGTATATAACGCACAAGTCTAGTGAATAATACACGTCAGCAGTGTCTGATAGTGTCAAACGTCTCAGTAATTGTCGCTCCTAAAAACCTGTTAGGTTCTTAGTGCGTCTGTGCTTGCATTTAAAAACCGCACGTGTGTGCCTGTCGGTGGCAGCGTACAGGTGCACTTGTGTGCGTTTTGCACAAACTTGGATATAACGCACAAGTCTAGTGAATAATACACGTCAGCAGTGTCTGATAGTGTCAAACTTCTCAGTAATTGTCGCTCCTAAAAATCTGTTAGGTTCTTAGTGCGTCCGTGCTTGCATTTAAAAACCGCACATGTGTGCCTGTCGGTGGCAGCTTACAGGTGCACTTGTGTGCGTTTTGCACAAACTTGGATATAACGCACAAGTCTAGTGAATAATACACGTCAACAGTGTCTGATAGTGTCAAACTTCTCAGTAATTGTCGCTCCTAAAAACCTGTTAGGTTCTTAGTGCGTCCGTGCTTGCATTTAAAAACCGCACGTGTGTGCCTGTCGGTGGCAGCGTACAGGTGCACTTGTGTGCGTTTTTCACAAACTTGGATATAATGCACAAGTCTAGTGAATACACGTCAGCACAGCATTGCAAAATGCGCAAGGGCGTTGGCAACTAACAAGGAAGTGGACGTGATGGTAGTGCAGGCAGAGGCCGAGGTCGTGTGCAAGCTCTAATTTCGCCACAACAAAGGGCCACATCTACTCGCTTGCACGTCCTGTCCCAAATTCTTGGGGACCGCAGGAGTACACCACTCTTGAACCAAGACCAGTGTCAACAGGTTGTTAGTTGGATAGCGGATAATGCTTCCAGTCAGATTGGCACCACCTCAAACACTCTGTCTTCCACACGGTCAAGTGTCAGTAGCCGTGATACTGCTCCGCACATTTCAGAACCTGATCCTCCTTCCTACCACCAGGCCAAGTACACGTCCACGGACATTACTGATCCCACACTTGGACACTCGGAAGAGCTGTTCACGTTTCCATTCGCACATTCTGGCCTCTCGCCAGTTTCTGTTGAAGTGGGTCATGACGAGATCGTATGTACAGATGCCCAAATATTTGAGCAGCCACGTTCTCACGAAGTTGGCAACGTGTCTCAACAAGGGGTGGACGATGATGAGACACAATTGTCAGGAAGTCAGGAGGAGGAGCAGGTTGCGGAAGAGGAAGACGACGTGGTGGATGATCCAGTAACTGACCCAACCTGGCAGGAGGATATGCAGAGCAAGGATAGCAGTGCACAGGGGGAGGGAGGCGTAGCATCCCAACAGGCAGTAAGAAGCAGGGTGGTGGCCCCAGGCAGAAGTCAGGCAACCGTTCCCCAGAACAACAACACGACACAAGGTGCCTGTACAAATGTTAGGTCTTCCCGAGTCTAGCAGTTTTTTAAGTTGGCGCCAGATGATTCTAAAAAGGCCATTTGCAACACCTGCCGTGCCAGCATCAGCAGGGGTACCAAAACTAGCAGCCTGACCACCACCATCAGGCACATGTCAGCCAAGCACCCGACTTTGTGGGATGTACAACAGAGTCGAGGAGCAATGCTTGCTGATGTCACTGCTACGTCTTCGCTTGTTGTGCATGCGAGCCAATCCCCTGTCCATGCTGCCCGCGAACAAGCCTCCTCCGGCCCTGCACCTGCAGTTGCCCACGCAGAAATAACACCATCATCAAGCACGTCCTTGTCCCAGCGCAGCGTTCAGTTATCCATTCAGCAAACCTTTGAACGCAGGCGCAAATACACTGCCAACGCCCCACATGCCACAGTTCTAAATACTAACATTTCACGACTGCTTGCGCTGGAAATGTTGTCTTTTAGGCTGGTGGAGACAGAAGCATTCCGCGACCTGATGGCGGCAGCTGTCCCACATTACTCGGTCCCCAGCCGCCACTATTTCTCCCGGTGTGCCGTCCCCGCATTGCATAACCACGTGTCACAAAACATCACACGTGCCCTGAACAACGCTGTTTCACCCAAAGTCCACCTAACCACAGACACGTGGACAAGTGCTTGTGGGCAAGGCCGCTACATCTCGTTGACGGCACACTGGGTTAATATTGTGGAAGCTGGGACCCAGTCTGAACGAGGGATGGAACACGTCCTTCCCACACCAAGGTTTGCAGGCCCTACCTCAGTCAGGGTTTCACCCACACTCTACAGCTCCGGAATGTCATGCTCCTCAGCCTCCTCCTCCTCCTGCGCATCCTCATCCACTTTTCCCTCCACACCAGTCCCAAGCTGGAAGCACTGCAGCACTGCCTCGGCGAAGCGGCAACAGGCTGTGCTGAAGCTAATCTGCATAGGTGACAAACCCCACAATGCAGAAGAGGTGTGGACAGCTCTGAAACAGCAGGCAGATCACTGGCTCACACCTCTGAAGCTAAAGCCAGGAAAGGTCGTGTGTGACAATGGCCGGAACCTGGTGGCGGCTTTGAGGTGATGCCAGCTGACACATGTTCCATGCGTGGCCCATGTGCTCAACCTCGTGGTTCAGCGGTTTCTAAAGTCATACCCAGAGCTGTCTGATCTGCTGGTAAAAGTTCGCCGCCTGTCTGCACATTTTCGAAAGTCACCTACTGCTTCAGCCGGCCTTGCCGGCTTTCAGCGCCGTTTGCATCTTCCGGCTCACAGACTCATGTGTGATGTCCCCACGTATTGGAATTCAACTCTGCACATGTTGGTCAGGATATGTGAGCAGAAGAGGGCAGTTGTTGAGTACCTGCATCACCTAAGCCGTCGGGAAATGGGTCAAACTCCACACATAACACCTGAGGAGTGGAGATGGATGTCCGACCTACAGTGCTGGCCAAAAGTATTGGCACCCCTGCAATTGTGTCAGATAATACTCAGTTTCTTCTTGAAAATGATTGCAATCACAAATTCTTTGGTATTATTATCTTCATTTAATTTGTCTTTAATGAAAAAAAAAAATGTGTCACAAATCCAAATTGGATATAATTCCACACCAAACATAAAAAAGGGGGTGGACAAAGGTATTGGCACTGTTTGTAAAATCATGTGATGCTTCTCTAATTTGTGTAATTAACAGCACCTGTAACTTACCTGTGGCACCTAACAGGTGTTGGCAATAACGAAATCACACTTGCGGCCAGTTGACATAGATTAAAGTTGACTCAACCTCTGTCCTGTGTCCTTGTGTGTACCACATTGAGCATGGAGAAAAGAAAGAAGACCAAAGAACTGTCTGAGGACTTTAGAATCCAAATTGTGAGGAAGCATGAGCAATCTCAAGGGTACAAGTCCATCTCCAAAGACCTGAAAGTTCCTGTGTCTACAGTGCGCAGTGTCATCAAGAAGTGTAAAGCCCATGGCACTGTGGCTAACCTCCCTAGATGTGGAAGGAAAAGAAAAATTGACGAGAGATTTCAATGCAAGATTGTGCGGATGGTGGATAAAGAACCTCGACTAACATCCAAACAAGTTCAAGCTGCCAAGCAGTCCGAGGGTACAACAGTGTCAACCCGTACTATCCGTCGGTGTCTTAATGAAAAGGGACTGCATGGTAGGATACCCAGGAAGACCCCACTTCTTACCCCGAGACATAAAAAAGCCAGGCTGGAGTGTGCCAAAGCTTACCTGAGAAAGCCTAAAACGTTTTGGAAGAATGCTCTCTGGTCAGATGAGACAAAAGTAGAGCTTTTTGGGAAAAGCCATCAACATAGAGTTTACAGGAAAAAAAAGAGGCATTCAAAGAAAAGAACACGGTCCCTACAGTCAAACATGGCGAGGTTCCCTGACGTTTTGGGGTTGCTTTGCTGCCTCTGGCACTGGACTGCTTGACCGTGTGCATGGTATTATGAAGTCTGAAGACTACCAACAAATTTTGCAGCATAATGTAGGGCCCAGTGTGAGAAAGCCGGGTCTCCCTCAGAGGTCATGGGTCTTCCAGCAGGACAATGACCCAAAACACACTTCAAAAAGCACTAGAAAATGGTTTGAGAGAAAGCACTGGAGACTACTAAAGTAGCCAGCAATGAGTCCAGACCTGAATCCCATAGAACACCTGTGGAGAGATCTCAAAATGGCAGTTTGGAGAAGGCACCCTTCAAATCTCAGGGACCTGGAGCAGTTTGCCAAAGAAGAATGGTCTAAAATTCCAGGAGAGCATTGTAAGAAACTCATTGATGGTTACCGGAAGGGGTTGTTCGCAGTTATTTTGGCTAAAGGTTGTGAAACCAAGTATTAGGCTAAGGGTGCCAATACTTTTGTCTGGCTCATTTTTGGAGTTTTGTGTGAAATGATCAATGATTTATTTTTGGTTCATTCTCTTTTGTGTTTTTTCATTGCACGCAAAATAAATGAAGATAATAATACCAAAGAATTTGTGATTGCAATCATTTTCAAGAAGAAACTGAGTATTATCTGAGAGAATTGCAGGGGTACCAATACTTTTGGCCAGCACTGTATGTACCATCCTCCAAAACTTTGAGGACTCCACCAAGATGGTGAGCGGCAATGACGCCATTATTAGCATCACCATACCGCTTCTCTGCCTTCTAAAACGGTCTCTGCTCAAAAACAAACATGATGCATTGCAGGCGGAGCGCGATGAGTTGGAGCAAGAAACAGTAGTGGGTGTGGGTGATAACACACAGCCCAGCCTCGTCTCATCACAACGTGCAGTGGAGGACTATGACGAGGAGGAGGATGAAGACATGGAGCAACTCTCCGGCTAAATTGAGGATATGACATGCACACCAGTCATATCCTCAGTTCAGCGTGCCTGGCCAGAGGACAGGGTAGATGAGGAGGAGGAGGAGGAGGACAGCATGTTCAGTCATCGTGTTGGTCAGGATACTGAAGTGATGGCTGTTAAGAGTCTGGCGCACATGGCTGACTTTATGATAAGCTGCCTGTCTCATGACCCTCGCGTTAAGAACATCTTGGCCGACAATCATTACTGGTTGGTAACACTGTTAGACCCACGCTACAAGGAGAACTTTATTCCCGAGGCGGAGAGGTCAGCCAAAATGCAGCAGTTCCGGAAGGCCATAGTCACGGAAGTAGGCAAAGCATTCCCCTCACAAAACGCTAGCGGCATAGGTCAGGAATCAGTGGACAACCAAGGCGTACAGCCGAGAGGGGCACAAGTCCAATCCGCCAGAGGTAGGGGAACAGTCTTTAAGATGTGGGACAGTTTTCTCAGCCCCTCACGTACCACAGCCCCTGAGGTGCGGGGTAGTGCCACAAGAAATCCTACGTTTGCCCAGATGCTCAAGGAGTACCTTGCAGATCGAACAACTGTACTCCGACATTCCTCTGTGCCTTACAATTATTGGGTATCCAAGGTGGACACGTGGCATGAATTGGCTCTCCTCGCCTTGGAAGTCCTGGCCTGCCCTGCCGCTAGCGTTTTGTCAGAGCGTGTTTTTAGTGCCGCAGGTGGAATCATTACAGATAAACGCACCCGCCTGTCAACTGAAAATGCTGACAGGCTGACTCTGATCAAGATGAACAAGGGTTGGATTGGGCCAGACTTCACCACACCACCAGCAAATGAGAGCGTAATTTAAATTTTATAACGGGAATTTGCCATGTACCTCCACTCACCCATGGGTACACACTTCTGGACTATGGCTAATCGCTGGACTGCTCCTCCTTCTCCTCATGCGCCACCATGATGACCGTTACAATAGTTAGGCCGTTGTTTCAGGTATACCCCCAGTGGTAAATTTTTTCTCCCATTCTTTTAGAATGGGCATTACAACGACAGGAGACCCGCTCCTTTGCAATGGGAACAATGTTTTGAGGCCATCATGCACGTCTCTATCCAGGGACAATGTGGAGCTTCCCAATTTTTGGCTGCCCTGCCAAAGGGCTATACTACAATAGACCCACTTCCTTACAATGGGCACTTCAGGTTTACAGGCCCTCGTCTCTATCCAGGGACATTGTGGAGCTTCCCAATTTTTGGCTGCCCTGCCAAAGGGCTATACTACAATAGACCCACTTCCTTACAATGGGCACTTCATGTTTACAGGCCCTCATGCACGTCTCTATCCAGGGACAATGTGGAGCTTCCCAATTTTTGGCTGCCCTCCCAAAGGCCTATACTACAATAGACCCACTTCCTTACAATGGGCACTTCAAGTTTACAGGGCATCATGCATGTCTGTATGCAGGGGCATTGGTAAACCTCACAATTTTGGACTGCCCTGGCAAAGGAAAATACTACAGACTCACTTCCTCAAAATGGGCACATTAGACTCAAGAGGCCTTCATGTACGTCTCTTCTCAGGGACATCGGAGTGCCACACAATGTTTTCACGTAAACTCTTTCATGTAATCTCAAAAAGTAACATACACCAGCTCTATCTCACTATTGGGTATGTGCCCTTAACATTTCCGCCATGAAAATTCATTTTGGTGTCATTTTGGAAGGTTTTCTGGTGAGTCCGTAAAAATGGCGTAAAACTCGGACAAAATTATTCAAAGCTGTGACTTTTGAGTGATAAATGCTTCAAGGGGTCTTCCCCATGCTGTTGCCATGTCATTTGAGCACTCTGCTGAGACTTTTGTGACATTTTTAGGGTTTCTACATGCTGCCGGGGGTCATTTCATAAAAATACTCGGGTCTCCCATAGGATAACATTGGGCTCAGTGCTCGGGCCGAGTACACGAGTATCTTGGGATGCTCGGCCCGAGCTTTTTGGTACTCGCTTATCACTAGTTGGTTTTGTGGAGAAACTCAGCCACTTTTTTTTATCAATGCTGCCGATCTGCAGATGATAATTGACAGTAGTAGTGATGATCTAGCGTATGGTGGGTGTGGGGTCTTTGTTGATCGGGTGTAGGTGAAACATCATTAAGTTGATTTTGAATCTCAGTAAGGTAATAGGTTTTGTCTAATACCACAATAGCCCCACCTTTATCAGCTGGTTTGATCACTATATGTGGATTATTCTTAAGATTAGTAATGGCACGTGACTCATCAGGTGTGCAATTGTGCTTTAAATGAAATTTGCCTTCATGTATGTCATCTAGGGTATGATGAATGTCATTCGTGACTAAGGAGATGTATGTCTTCACTGGATGATAATTTTTGGGAGGAGAGAAGGTACTAGTGATGCGTAGACCCAAGGTGTTGAGTTGAAATGTATCAGTGGACACAGAACTATCAATCTCAACCAGTGCGTGCTGTGGGTTGTCAAAATGTACCTTGAGACGGAGGTTCCTGAAGAATCTCCTAGTCTCCTGGTCTAACTTAAAGGAGTCGAATGCTGGGGTGGGACAAAACGATAATCCTTTTTGTAGGATTGACGACTCACTGGGGGAAAGATTGTAAATAGAAAGCTGTGGAAAAACAAAGCGCAATAGGGTCTTAAGGCCCTGTGACACACACAGATAAATCTGCGGCAGATCTGTGGCTGCAGTGAAATTGTGGACAATCAGTGGCAGGTTTGTGGCTGTGTACAAATGGAACAATATGTCCATGATTTCACTGCATCCACAGATCTGCCAAAGATTTATCTGTGTGTGTGACAGGGCCTTTACCCTAATATGTACAGGGCGGGGGGGGAGCAATATTACTCACCAAGTGTAGTTGTGACAGTCACAACCACTATAATCGCATGTAGAAATAGATCAAGGCAGCAGCAACCCAAAACGGCAGATAACAGAGAGAGGTAGAAAACGGGTTTTCAAATGCCGCGCCAATGATCACCAGTCAGAGGATCAGATTCATGTATCTTTATTGTTGAATAGGTCTATGCGTTTCAGGAGCTCAGCTCCCTTCCTCAGGACCGTCAGAAGTAAGACAACATCAAATCTACCGTGGTAGATACAGGTATACATTAAATAGACAAGGTGACATCAGAGTACCGCCCCTTCTTGAAAAAAATGGGTGGGAAAGGGTGCATGGTGATCCAGATATGACGCAATACAAGTCACTACATAATAAAAAAGCAAAACATAAAACCTTGTCTCACATATATATTGGCAGTATGATCTAAATATAATAAAATGTGTGAAAATTGAAAATACCCAAAACACATGAGTCTTCATAAATGTGTGACAGAAAAAAATAAAAAATAAATAAAATGAATATATATATGTGGCGCCCTGGACAAGCCAGGGGCCACAGAGAACAACACCAACACACCCCACACTCCCGGTCAGGCACACCGAAATCAGACAAAACCCTTGTTGCCTTCCTCCAGGGGCTGATGTTCACACCAGGGGGTGGGCCAGGCGGTTGGCCCCGCCCACTGAGGAGTTCACAGTCCTGGAGGCGGGAAAAGTAGACAGTTGAGTTGAGGAGTAGAGTTGAGCGCGGTTCGTGGTTCGTGGTTCTCCAGTTCTAGGCTCGAGTGATTTTGGGGCCTGTTCTAGATCGAACTAGATCGAACTAGATCGTTCTAGAAACGTTCGAGAACGGTTCTAGCAGCAAAAAACCAGCTAAATCCTAGCTTGGTTTCTGCTGTAATAGTGTAAGTCACTCTGTGAATCACACTATTATGACATTTCAGTGTATAGTGTGAGGGAACAGCGCCTTCAGATCACTGCTGTTTGTATAATGGCGATCGCCATTTTTTTTTTTTTTTTCTTGTCTTCCTTCCCTAAGCGCGCGAGTCTTGTGGGGCGGGCCAGCATGTCAGCCAATCCCAGACACACACACAGCTAAGTGGACTTTGAGCCAGAGAAGCAACGGCATGTGTGATAGGATGTCCATGTCACATGTCCCTGCATTATAAAACCGGACATTTTCCTCCAGGACGCCATTATCTGCCTTCTGCGTCTTTGGTGTCAGACATCACTGTCGCAGCTCCGTCCTCCTGAGTCCTATCGCCGATACAGCTGTATGCGCTGCATACACAGCGTTAGACAGCTTAGGGAGAGCACTTTATAGCAGTCCTTTTAAGGGCTCAAACCGGCAGGGTCAGAGTTAAGGTGACAGGTCCTGAAAACAGCGACAGCGTCTGTGTAGCCAAGGTCAGGGATTTCCTCCCTGCATTTCACCATTAGGAGGGATAGAAAGGCAGGCTTCCATTCCTCTACCCAGAGCCCCAAAATCCTGGCACTGTACCCTCGTGTCCTCTGCACACTCCAACTCATTATAACTAAGCCATTATACTAGCAAACACTCAGTGTACCTAGTGGCATCCTATCTGTGGCTATTGGACTTTGCTATAGTCCCACTAGTGCAAAGACATTTGCAGAGCGCATCTGCCTGCGTTGCACACTCCAACTCATTATAACTAAGCCATTATACTAGCAAACACTCAGTGTACCTAGTGGCATCCTATACGTGGCTATTGGACTTTGCTATAGTCCCACTAGTGCAAAGACATTTGCAGAGCGCATCTGCCTGCGTTGCACACTCCAACTCATTATAACTAAGCCATTATACTAGCAAACACTCAGTGTACCTAGTGGCATCCTATACGTGGCTATTGGACTTTGCTATAGTCCCACTAGTGCAAAGACATTTGCAGAGCGCATCTGCCTGCGTTGCACACTCCAACTCATTATAACTAAGCCATTATACTAGCAAACACTCAGTGTACCTAGTGGCATCCTATACGTGGCTATTGGACTTTGCTATAGTCCCACTAGTGCAAAGACATTTGCAGAGCGCATCTGCCTGCGTTGCACACTCCAACTCATTATAACTAAGCCATTATACTAGCAAACACTCAGTGTACCTAGTGGCATCCTATCTGTGGCTATTGGACTTTTGTCTAGTCACACTAGTGCAAAGACATTTGCAGAGCGCATCTGCCTGCGTTGCACACTCCAACTCATTATAACTAAGCCATTATACTAGCAAACACTCAGTGTACCTAGTGGCATCTTATCTGTGGCTATTGGACTTTGCTATAGTCCCACTAGTGCAAAGACATTTGCAGAGCGCATCTGCCTGCGTTGCACACTCCAACTCATTATAACTAAGCCATTATACTAGCAAACACTCAGTGTACCTAGTGGCATCCTATCTGTGGCTATTGGACTTTGCTATAGTCCCACTAGTGCAAAGACATTTGCAGAGCGCATCTGCCTGCGTTGCACACTCCAACTCATTATAACTAAGCCATTATACTAGCAAACACTCAGTGTACCTAGTGGCATCTTATCTGTGGCTATTGGACTTTGCTATAGTCCCACTAGTGCAAAGACATTTGCAGAGCGCATCTGCCTGCGTTGCACACTCCAACTCATTATAACTAAGCCATTATACTAGCACACACTCAGTGTACCTAGTGGCATCCTATCTGTGGCTATTGGACTTTGCTATAGTCCCACTAGTGCAAAGACATTTGCAGAGCGCATCTGCCTGCGTTGCACACTCCAACTCATTATAACTAAGCCATTATACTAGCAAACACTCAGTGTACCTAGTGGCATCCTATCTGTGGCTATTGGACTTTGCTATAGTCCCACTAGTGCAAAGACATTTGCAGAGCGCATCTGCCTGCGTTGCACACTCCAACTCATTATAACTAAGCCATTATACTAGCATTTTTTGCTGCCAGTTTAAGGGCCGTAGTTGCATTGTCAGGGATATTTATTCTTTATTTTTCTGCTGTTAATAAAGCTAGACCACCACTGCAATCTTCACCACCTCTCAATTTTTACTACCACATTTTCAGTCCACAATCTTGTCGCAATCAACATGAGTGGCAAAATGACAGATGCTGGTGGAAAGGGGAAGAGGCGTGGTGGAAAAGGCAAAAAAGGTTTTGTCCGTGGGGAAGGTGGCAAAGCTCCATTATCATCTGCTGAAGATAGACCATCTACCAGCAAAAGTAAGATGTCTACTACTTACCGTGGACAATCCGATGTGCTCCCTTTTTTACGGACACGAACAACAGGAAGAAAGGTAGATGATGGGCAAAAAAGGAAAATGCTTGAATGGATCTCAAGTGGTCCAACAAGTGCCCTCTCAGCCACTTCAAGTACCGCATCCAAAAAACACCAGTCCTCTGAGTTGTCATCCCAATCACACTTGATTTCTCCCAGTTCTGAAGTCTCCATCAGCCCTGCACAGTATGGTGGAACTGAGATGGCTGAGTCTGCAGAGCTGTTCAGTCACACTATAGCCTGGGAATCAGAGGTCTGCTCCCAAGCTACAGTGAGTACAGAACAGGAAATGGTCTGCAGTGATGCCCAGAACCTTTGTGACTCTGATTCAGGCCGTGAGGACCAAGTTTCTGAGCATAATGTTGACCCTTTGTCACAAACTGTAACACCTGTGGTTATAGACAATGAGGAACATACTGATGAAGATGAGACGCAGATACCTGATTGGGATGACAACTTAAATATTCGGTCAGGGCAAGAAGAGGCTCGGTCTGAGGGGGAGGGGAGTGCAAACACAACAATTGATGATGAAGTTCTAGATCCCACCTACTGTCAACCCCCAGTCAGGCACTCGAGGAGGTCAACAGAGGCGGTGGAGGAGGATGCAACCGACGACGAAGTTACCTTGCGCCTTCCTGGACAGAGTCGGAGCACTGGTAGCACGTCTACAACTGCATCCTCAGCCACCACTCTGTCTATGAGCATTATTCGGGGTGGATCAACAGGTCGCATGGCCTCTAAGCCTTGCCTAGCCTGGTCCTTTTTTGACATAGCAAAAGATCGCCCAAATCATGTGATATGTAAAATTTGTCATGATTCTCTTAGTAGAGGTCAAAACCTCAGCAGTTTGACAACTTCTTCCATGAATCATCACATGAATAAATATCATAGGTCCCGGTGGGAAGCTCACTGTGCTGCAATGCGGCCTAGCGGAGCGAACCATCCACCGCCCGCCCCTTCCAGTGCATCCGCGCGCTCTTCATCTTCTAGGACTGTGGGGACAGCTGTCACACCTGTTTTTCCACGCAAAACTTCCACCACTGTAACCGCAACAGGCAGTTTGCTTGGTAGGTCGTCAGTTGGTTTGGAAGGGGAAACAAGTGAGTGTGTACAGCTCTCTCAGACATTGATAGCACCAACGTTGGATGAAGGCAACATCATGTCTCCGCCTGCACTTTCCTCACAAACCTGCATTTTTCCAGGGACACCCTACTCAACACCGTCTACACACAGCAGCCAGATCTCTGTCCCTCAGATGTGGTCAAATAAAAGGCCACTTCCTCCGACCCATGACAAAGCTAAGAGGTTGACTCTATCCCTCTGTAAGCTGTTGGCTACCGAAATGCTGCCTTTCCGCCTAGTGGACACACAGGATTTTAGAGACCTTATGTCTGTCGCTGTGCCCCAGTACCAGATGCCTAGTTGCCACTACTTCTCTAAGAAAGGTGTGCCCACGCTACACCAGCATGTCGCACACAACATCACCGCTTCCTTGAGAAACTCTGTGTGTGAACGGGTGCATTTCACCACCGATACTTGGACCAGTAAGCATGGACAGGGACGTTACATGTCGCTGACTGGGCACTGGGTAACTATGGTGATAGATGGTGAAGGGTCTGCTGCACAAGTCTTGCCGTCCCCACGACTTGTGTGTCAATCCTCTGTCTGTCCAAGTTCCGCCACAGCTTCTGCATCCTCCACCTCATCTGGGTCCTCCACCTCCGCCCCAAGCCTGCCTGGTCAGGCCACCAGCGTTCTCACTGCGCAGAAGGAATCACGCACGCCTCATTACTATTCTGGCAGCAGAGCGCAACGGCATCAGGCGGTCTTTAGCTTGACATGTCTTGGGAATAAGAGTCACACAGCTGAGGAGTTGTGGTCAGCTCTGCGGTCCGAGTTTAATAAATGGTTGTCTCCACTCAACCTGCAGCCTGGTAAGGCCGTGTGCGACAATGCTGCAAACCTGGGTGCGGCTCTTCGCCTGGGCAAGGTGACACACGTACCTTGTATGGCTCACGTGTTGAACCTTGTCGTCCAGCAATTTTTAACACACTATCCCGGCCTAGATGGCCTTCTGAACAGGGCACGAAAACTGTCTGCTCACTTCCGCCGTTCAAGCGCCGCAGCAGAGCGACTTGCATCGCTCCAGAAGTCTTTCGGCCTGCCGGTTCATCGCCTGAAATGCGATGTGGCGACACGCTGGAATTCAACTCTCCACATGTTACAGCGACTGTGGCAGCACCGCAGAGCCCTGGTGCAATACGTCATGACGTATAGCCTGGGCCAACGAGATGCAGAGGTGGGGCAGATCACCCTGATGAAGTGGTCTCAGATCAAGGACCTATGCACCCTTCTGCACAGTTTCGACATGGCGACGAATATGTTTAGCGCTGACAATGCCATTATCAGCATGACGATTCCAGTCATTTACATGCTGGAGCACACGCTAAACACTATTCGGAGTCAGGGGGTGGGACAACATGAAGGGGAGGAACTACAGGAGGATTCATATGCGCAAGGGACAACAACATCACCAAGGTCCAGACGTTCATCATCACCAACGCAGCAGGCATGGGACCATGGGGGACAGGGATCGACAAGGGCGCATAGTAGCATGCGAAATGTTGAGCAAGGTGCAGGAGAACATGAAGAAATGGAGGACGAACTGTCCATGGACATGGAAGACTCAGCGGATGAGGGAGACCTTGGTCAAATTTCAGTTGAAAGAGGTTGGGGGGAGATGTCAGAGGAAGAAAGAACGGGTAGCACCTCTATGCCACAAACACAGCGTGGACTTGGTCCGCATGGCTGCGCAAGACACATGAGTGCCTTTTTGTTGCACTACCTCCAACATGACAGTCGTATTGTCAAAATTAGAAGTGATGATGACTACTGGATTGCCACACTATTAGATCCCCGGTACAAGTCCAAATTTTGTGACATAATTCCAGCCATAGAAAGGGACGCACGTATGCAGGAGTATCAGCAGAAGCTGTTACTCGATCTTAGCTCGGCTTTTCCACCAAACAACCGTGCAGGTGCAGGGAGGGAATCTCCCAGTTGTAACTTGACAAACATGGGACGGTCTCGTCATCTTCAACAGTCTACCCGTACCAGTAGGACCGTATCTGGTGCTGGTAACAGCAATTTTATGGAATCTTTTCATAATTTTTTTAGACCCTCTTTTGCAAGGCCACCAGAGACAACAAGTCTGACACATACTCAACGGCTGGAGAGGATGATACAGGAGTATCTCCAAATGAACATCGATGCCATGACTGTGCAACTGGAGCCTTGCTCCTTTTGGGCTTCAAACCTACAAAAATGGCCAGAGCTCGCAACTTACGCCTTGGAGATTTTGTCGTGTCCAGCTGCCAGCGTTGTCTCTGAACGTGTCTTCAGTGCTGCTGGGTGTGTGCTGACAGATAAGCGCACGCGTCTGTCCAGTGACAATGTGGACAGACTGACGTTCATCAAAATGAACAAGTCATGGATCCACAAGGAATTTACTACCCCTGTGTCATCCTGGGGAGAGTAAATGCTTGTTGATTTGGAATGTGCTTGATGCAAATCAAAACATCCTGTTTGCAACTAGGGCCCAAGTGCTGCCACTGATGGGGTGGGTGTCTGTGTGGCCCAATTTTTGGAAAAAAGGGAGACTCCGCTTGGAGTAACCCTTGCTTGCTGTGTTTTTAAAAGAAGCCAAGATGAACAGAGCTGGGATCAGGAAAGACTTTGCTACCTACCCCGGTGTCATCCTGGGGACGGTTAATTATGGCGTATTTTTGAATGTGCTTGATGCAAATCTAGCTGTGAATTGTACAACTGGGGCACAACTGCTGCCACTGAAGGGGTGGGTGTGTGTGGGGCCCAATTTTTGGAAAAAAGGGAGACTCCGCTTGGAGTAACCCTTGCTTGCTGTGTTTTTAAAAGAAGCCAAGATGAACAGAGCTGGGATCAGGAAAGACTTTGCTACCTACCCCGGTGTCATCCTGGGGACGGATAAGAATGGCGTATTTTTGAATGTGCTTGATGCAAATCTAGCTGTGAATTGTACAACTGGGGCACAACTGCTGCCACTGAAGGGGTGGGTGTGTGTGGGGCCCAATTTTTGGAAAAAAGGGAGACTCCGCTTGGAGTAACCCTTGCTTGCTGTGTTTTTAAAAGAAGCCAAGATGAACAGAGCTGGGATCAGGAAAGACTTTGCTACCTACCCCGGTGTCATCCTGGGGACGGATAAGAATGGCGTATTTTTGAATGTGCTTGATGCAAATCAAAACATCCTGTTTGCAACTAGGGCCCAAGTGCTGCCACTGATGGGGTGGGTGTCTGTGTGGCCCAATTTTTGGAAAAAAGGGAGACTCCGCTTGGAGTAACCCTTGCTTGCTGTGTTTTTAAAAGAAGCCAAGATGAACAGAGCTGGGATCAGGAAAGACTTTGCTACCTACCCCGGTGTCATCCTGGGGACGGATAAGAATGGCGTATTTTTGAATGTGCTTGATGCAAATGTAGCTGTGAAGTGTACAACTGGGGCACAACTGCTGCCACTGAAGGGGTGGGTGTGTGTGGGGCCCAATTTTTGGAAAAAAGGGAGACTCCGCTTGGAGTAACCCTTGCTTACATTGTTTTTAAAAGAAGCCAAGATGAACAAGTCATGGTTCAGCAAAGACTTTATCTACCTACCCCGGTGTCATGCTGGGGACGGTTAATTATGGCGTATTTTTGAATGTGCTTGATGCAAATCAAAACATCCTGTTTGCAACTAGGGCCCAAGTGCTGCCACTGATGGGGTGGGTGTCTGTGTGGCCCAATTTTTGGAAAAAAGGGAGACTCCGCTTGGAGTAACCCTTGCTTGCTGTGTTTTTAAAAGAAGCCAAGATGAACAGAGCTGGGATCAGGAAAGACTTTGCTACCTACCCCGGTGTCATCCTGGGGACGGTTAATTATGGCGTATTTTTGAATGTGCTTGATGCAAATCTAGCTGTGAATTGTACAACTGGGGCCCAACTGCTGCCACTGAATGGGTGGGTGTGTGTGGGGCCCAATTTTTGGAAAAAAAGGGAGACTACGCTTGGAGTCACCTTGCGGTGTTTTACATGATTTTAGAAGGGCGTGCCATGCCTATATCTGTGTGTCCTCCTCTTTTTCCTTGTCCAGCTGTTTTGTTTTCGCATGAGTATATGTCCTTGTCACTTTCCCATGTGTTTGAGTTGTTTGTCACCTTTTGGACACCTTTGAGGGTGTTTTCTAGGTGTTTTTCTGTGTTTGTGATTGCCTGCCATTGTTTCCTATGCAGTTCGAGTTCGGTTCGTCGAACGTTCGACGAGCCGAACTCGAACGGGACCTCCGTTCGGCGAACCGACCTCGAGCCGAACCGGGACCGGTTCGCTCATCTCTATTGAGGAGGAGAAAGTGAGAGGAAGGAAAGTGGCAAGTGAGCAGACTGAAGTTGGTCCGGGTGTGTGGCCCGGACGGATCAGCAAGGTTGGCAGACGGTGGTGACCGTCTGCAGGAGTGGCCTATCAGAGTTTACCGTAAGGACCGTGGACGGGCGGTGGCCCGGCGGTACTGGACCGGTAAGCAAAGAGAAGTCAGCACCATCTGGCAGGGGCTTACGGACCCCGGCAAGGCTAGGAGTCGCCGTGAATTTGACAAATTCGTTAGCGAAGGGAACCTCCTGGGTTTCCCAGCAGCCAAGTCCCGACAGAAGGCAACCGTCCAACCGAGAGAGGGAAACACAGTCACCGCCAAGGCTAAAGTTCCCAGGGCCAGAGCCTACGGGCAAAAGGGGCTCCTTCGGCTCCCATCCAAGCTGGGGAGCGGGTTACCGGTGGGAACCCACTGGAACCGTTTACAGTACACAGGTGTAGGGAAAGGCAGTCACCATCAACCTGCCGGGAGAAACAACACCGCAGCCGTCTGTGGGACCCGTCCATCCAGCCATGTGTTTTACCGAGAACTGTGTCCTCATCATTGGCTGAGTGAGTACCGCCGTGCCGTGCAGCACAGTGCTGCCTCCGCGACCCTGCACCTCGTCAGGCCCCGCGACCTGCCTGCCATCCATCCCTACCCCATCACCGGGCCCCGGGACAACCAACCCCCTACCCACGGAGGGGAGAAATAACATCAAAGCTGCTCCCTGTCACCGCTCCCGGGATCCCCGTCTAGAGCAGCGGTGGTGTCACCAATATCACCACAACCGTAGGTGGCGTCACGGACAATAACCAAATCCCCACAATCAATCCCCACCCTTTTCACTCACGGGCGAGGAACGCCACTCGAGTCCCCGGGATCCGGCCCACCGCTCGAGCCACCACCGAGCAGCAGCAGCAGCTGCAGCAGCAGCGGCTGGACCCGAGCAGTGGGAGAGCGCAGCGTCCCCTCCTCCGCCCGCGACATATATATATATATATGTATATGTAAATATCCACAAACACGTGTATGTGAAACGGGTATGAGGAGAGCCTAGAACTCACCTAGAATTGTTAGCGGAGGACTCCAGGCAAGCCAGAATCAGAAATGTGGAAGCGTGAAGCCACCCAGCCATCGAGGCGTGTGATTTTTCAGGACGTGTAGATAAAAGGAGGATTGAAAGAAAGAACATGCACATAGGACTCCAAAAAGTATATATATACATATCCATATCATAGACCTCCAGTGAAGAAAAAAGTAATCAGATATCCTAAATATGAAAAAAGACCATGATAAACCCAAAGAAAATTCATTTATCTTCCTTGGTTATTCGTTGGTACTAGGATTTTATAAAACTCTGCTGGCGCAATCTAATGGTTGATAACTTTCTGTTTTTTCTTTGACTTGTCTGCACATTCTTCTTTACTCTATGTTTTTTTCTACTTTTATTTTTATATTTTTATCTGTGGGACCACCTCGCAGGGCCTTGCGCTTACAATTTTAGGTGAGTTCTAGACTCTCCTCATACCCGTTTCACATACACGTGTTTGTGGATATATACCTATACATATATATATATACAGTTAGGTCCAGAAATATTTGGACAGTGACACAAGCCAGAGTTAAATTTGCTGAAAAACACCTCATGAAGCCAGCTCAGCTCTGGAAAAGTATTCTATGGACAGATGAGGCAAAGATCAACCTGTACCAGAATGATGGGAAGAAAAAAGTTTGGAGAAGAAAGGGAACGGCACATGATCCAAGGCACACCACATCCTCTGTAAAACATGGTGGAGGCAACGTGATGGCATGGGCATGCATGGCTTTCCATGGCACTAGGTCACTTGTGTTTATTGATGACATAACAGCAGACAAGAGTAGCCGGATGAATTCTGAAGTGTACCGGGATATACTTTCAGCCCAGATTCAGCCAAATGCCGCAAAGTTGATCGGACGGCGCTTCATAGTACAGATGGACAATGACCCCAAGCATAGAGCCAAAGCTACCCAGGAGTTCATGAGTGCAAAAAAGTGGAACATTCTGCAATGGCCAAGTCAATCACCAGATCTTAACCCAATTGAGCGTGCATTTCACTTGCTCAAATCCAGACTTAAGACGGAAAGACCCACAAACAAGCAAGACCTGAAAGCTGCGGCTGTAAAGGCCTGGCAAAGCATTAAGAAGGAGGAAACCCAGCGTTTGGTGATGTCCATGGGTTCCAGACTTAAGGCAGTGATTGCCTCCAAAGGATTCGCAACAAAATATTGAAAATAAAAATATTTTGTTTGGGTTTGGTTTATTTGTCCAATTACTTTTGACCTCCTAAAATGTGGAGTGTTTGTAAAGAAATGTGTACAATTCCTACAATTTCTATCAGATATTTTTGTTCAAACCTTCAAATTAAACGTTACAATCTGCACTTGAATTCTGTTGTAGAGGTTTCATTTCAAATCCAATGTGGTGGCATGCAGAGCCCAACTCGCGAAAATTGTGTCACTGTCCAAATATTTCTGGACCTAACTGTATATATATATATATATATTCATTTTATTTATTTTTTATTTTTTTCTGTCACACATTTATGAAGACTCATGTGTTTTGGGTATTTTCAGTTTTCACCCATTTTATTATATTTAGATCATACTGCCAATATATATGTGAGACAAGGTTTTATGTTTTGCTTTTTTATTATGTAGTGACTTGTATTGCGTCATATCTGGATCACCATGCACTCTTTCCCGCCCGTTTTTTTCAAGAAGGGGCGGTACTCTGACGTCACCTTGTCTATTTGATGTATACCTGTATCTACCACGGTAAATTTGATGTTGTCTTACTTCTGACAGTCCTGAGGAAGGGAGCTGAGCTCCTGATACGCGTAGACCTATGCAACAATAAAGATACATGAATCTGATCATCTGACTGGTGATCATTGGCGCGGCATTTGAAAACCCGTCTTCTACCTCTCTCTGTTATCTGGGGGAAAGATTGTATGAGGAAATATTATAGACCAAGTTTCTCCTACCTGTGAGCGGGTCGTGATGGTTCTCGGACCGAAATCCCTTGCTCCGCTTCGTTTTTCTTTTGGTGGTCATCGTGGGCCTAAAAAATGGGAGGAATGAGCTTGACTTTGTTCGCTGTCGGAACTGTTGGATGAAGCATAATGTCCTGAATATAGACAAAAAGAGAAACTTTCAGCTCACCCATTCCATGTGCTCAGATTTCCTTCTGCTGCTCGGGCTGCAGGTGCTGCTACCTGTGTATAATGAAGAGGGAAAAGTTCTGCCCAGCGCAAGGAGGAAAGATATGCCAGTAAATTTCCAGATGCTTTATTCTGCTTGGTTTCCAATAAAAACAGTCATATAAACATATGAACAGTTAAGACAATGTCCTCCATGGATAATGACACAACAGCGACGCGTTTCGGCTACAGGAGTGTAGCCTTTGTCAAAGCCTTTGCCGAGACTCAGTCTTTGTCTTGATACTATTGAACTCCGTGGATGATAAGGTATTTTGAAATTGTTGTTCTATGGTAGAAATATTTGCACTGATATCACCAATCTCCTTCTCAAGGTACTCAATGGTCAGTAATATGAGGTCCATGGAGCATTTGTTTAAAATGTACTCATACTTATCACAGTAAGAAATATTTTCTGAAAACAGGGTTGGTTGAAGAGGGATGCGTAGTCCATGTGGGATCCTCTTGGCCTTGTGATACTTTGCTAAGGTGATATAATGTAATTCAAGAGCAGTATGTCTGCGTAGTTCTTTCTCGTAATTAGAGTTGAGCGTGGTTCGCGGTTCGTGGTTCTCCAGTTCGCGATTCGAGTGATTTTGGGGGCTGTTCTAGATCGAACTAGAACTCGAGCTTTTTGCTAAAGCTCGATAGTTCTAGTTACGTTCGAAAACGGTTCTAGCAGCAAAAAGCCAAGCTAATTACTAGCTGGCTTTCCGCTGTAATAGTGTAAGTCACTCTGTGACTCACACTATTATGAAATTTCAGCTTATAGTGTGCGGGAACAGCACATTCAGATCACTGCTGCTGGGATAATGGCGATCACCATTTTTTTTTTTTCCTTCCCTAAGCGCGCGCGTGTAGTGGGGCGGGCCAGCATGTCAGCCAATCCCAGACACACACACAGCTAAGTGGACTTTTAGCCAGAGAAGCAACGGCATGTGTGATAGGATGTCCATGTCACATGTCCCTGCATTATAAAAACGGGTATCTGCCCGTCCGGACGCCATTATCTCTTCTGCGTCTGGGCGTCAGTCACCGCTGGCATAGCTCCTGTCTCCGATACTGCTGTGTACGCTCTACACACAGCGCTATACAGAATAGGGATAGAAGTTTCTATTAGCCCTTGTAAGGGCTAATAACAGCAGGCTCAGAGCCATAGGTGAGTCAGGTCCGTGGAAACAGATTTTAACAGCTACAGAAGATAACAGCATCTGTGTAGCTAAGCTCAGGGACTTCCTCACTGCATTTCCCCATTAGGAGGGAAAGTGAGGCTTCCTTTCCTGTACACTGACCCACAACCCTGCCACTGTACCCTCCTGCCCTTTGCACACTCAAGCTCATTGTTACTAAGCCATTATACTAGCAAACACTGAGGAAACTTAGTGGCATCCTAAACGTGGCTGTTGGACTTCCATTAGTGTCCCACTAGTGCAAATCTATTTGCAGCACCTCTGCATTGCACACTCAAACTCATTGTTACTAAGCCATTATACTAGCAAACACTGAGTAAACTTAGTGGCATCCAAAAAGTGGCTGTTGTACTCCATTTGTGCCCCACTGGTGCCAAGCTATTTCTAGCACCTCTGCATGACACCCTCCTGCTCTGTTTTTAATAAGCTATAATAATAGCAAAAAATGCTGCCAGTTAGTGGCATCCAAACAGTGGTTGGTGTACTCCATTTGTGCCCCACTGGTGCCAAGCTATTTCTAGCACCTCTGCATGACACCCTACTGCTCTGTTTTTAATAAGCTATAATAATAGTAAAAAAATGCTGCCAGTTAGTGGCATCCAAAAAGTGGTTGTTGTACTCCATTTGTGCCCCACTGGTGCCAAGCTATTTCTAGCACCTCTGCATGACACTTTCCTGCTCTGTTTTTAATAAGCTATAATAATAGCAAAAAATGCTGCCAGTTAGTGGCATCCAAAAAGTGGCTGTTGTACTCCATTTGTGCCCCACTGGTGCCAAGCTATTTCTAACACCTCTGCATTATACCCTCCTGCTCTGTTTTTAATAAGCTATAATAATAGCAAAAAATGCTGCAAGTTAGTGGCATACTTAAAATGGCTATTGTACTCCATTTGTGCCCCACTGGTGCCAAGCTATTTCTAGCACCTCTGCATGACACCCTCATGCACATGTTGCAACGCTATTTTTATAGCAAACTCAGGGAATTCCTTGCTGCATTTCATCATTAGGAGGGATAGAAAGTGAGGCTTCCTTTACTGTCCTGGTACACACAGAACACGGCCACTGTACCCTGACAATTTTTCTGCCATCCTAAAATTGTCTGGAATACTAAGTTAGTGTTCCTGTGCTGCCAAGCAAGGTACAACACGTGTGCATTCTACACTCCTTTCCATTTCTGTAATGCAATTATTAACTGCAGGTAGTCCAGCCAATCTGTTACGAAGGTGCAGGTGTGGATATAATGTTGCCTTCATCCAATGGTGGTTCTCTCGATGTCTGACAGCTCAACAATACCATCTGTTTCCACTTCCAAAACAAGTGACGACCGGCCAATCACACTCCCGCTTACGGGTAAAGGGGTGGAAGTTCATCGTGAAAAAGCATGTGTGACTGCTGTCCCCACAGTCACAGAGGATGAAGAGCACGCAGATGCACTTGATGGGGCAGGCGGTGGTTGCACAGCCCCGCTAGGCCGCATTGTAGCACAGTGAAATTCCCTTTGCGACTTATGCTTCATTTTAAGTCTTGTATTTGGTGGGATCTACAGTATGCAGCAAAACCACGCAACATGAAAAGCACTGTTTGCAGTTGGGTTCATAAATGATTCTTTCACTTTCCCAAAACAATCAATAAGAACCATGCATTAAATTGAAATAATAGAACAATCTATTCAGTTGCCTACTGCTTGCTAAGCCCTCTGCGTAGCAGCAGTAATTGTGTGTTTGTGTGTGTTTGAGTGTGTGTGCGAAGACAACTTACTAGTGGCACATCCAAGAGCTTCCCAGTTATCTACCTAAATATAGACAAAACACATCACCCACCCTGAATACCCTTGTTAGCTGAAGCCTCACAGATAAGGCAGATGATAACAGTGTGAATGCAAACCACACAGCTCTGCAACACAGTCATGTAAATCTTGAAAAGCAACATTCAATGCAAACATGTGTCGCTGTCCCTCTATGATTTAAACTGTACGTGACAATTTGACAGTGCAGAGGCAGCAAGTGTGATTGTCTATATAGTCGTCCTACCCAGAACAGATATGTGTTTTCATAATAAAACAAAGTGTTGCGTGCACGCATTACTGTCTGGGCACAGCCTACCGTACCCGGGTAATGTGATGTCCAGTTGCCATAATACAGACTTTACGCTCCTATCATGGTTAACAGTATAGACAGCACCAGAAGAATGTTGGTCTGTGGCACAGGATGCTGCTCACTGGCGTTACGGTACTCCTCACCAAACTCCAAAATGACTCCCCTCACAATTGAACGAAGTGTTTCCGCGGTTGCTCCTTCCTGTGTGCCGATTTATCCCAGCCGCAGCCTAACTCCAGTGTTTCGCCAACTGAGTATGCTCTGTCTGACTGTGTCATTCCTGAGGAAAAGTCTTAATTTTGGGCTACAGCGCATGCTCGTTTGGACTGTGCCTGAGTCATTCTGCGACCTGCGGCTCAACACACTTACACAGGGCCCTGGTGCTTGACTCACTCTCGGGAGGCCACTAAAACTAACTGCACCCAACATCAGCCCCAGGTGTCCCCTTATACTGCAGTGGCGGTCCCCACTGACCGCAATACCGAGAATGGCGTCACGAAAATACATATAAAGAAGCAACCTAAGTGTGACCAGACTCTTCCTCCACGTGGAGTCCCTGAAGGTAATGTACCAACACAACACCTGTGGGGCTTCACACTGACTGAGAAAAGCCTCTTTGCACAGGTACTTGCACTATGTGCTGGGTCTAAGTCCTGTGTTGTGTCTAGACAGCATGCTGAAGCGGATAGTCTTTTTTTCAGAAACTGTATTTCATGCTACTGAGCATGCTCAGGCACTTACTGCATCAGAGGCTAGGTCGGGTAATGAACTCTTTGGCCCTGCCCCTGATGTGGGGTGCCCATATAGACCACATGGCATCAGATGTCCTGACAATTTGGCAAGGCCACTCCCAAGAGGCTTGCAGAGGGCCGCCCCTATGACTTGTCACCTCATTGTTGTTGGTCAGACGATGACTGCTGAGGTGTTTTGGTTGTGGCAGCCATGAGGTCATCCTTCAAGTGGCGGTTCAAAATAGGATGCTAGTTATGCCACTCATGACATGTCACTCTGCTTTTGCCTCCAGGAGGTGCATTGTGGTCCACCCTGGTTTCAGGCGGACCCAGGTTATAAAAGGGGCTGGAGCCAAGAATAAGGTGCCCAGTCTTCTATTATGCTCCGAAAGAGTACACCTCCATGTGTTGAACCCATTGCGGCTTTAGGCCAGAGATAGGCAGGGATAGGTCATCGATGCAGGCTGCCACCACAGTTGGTAACACAGAACGGTTAAGAACAGCTCCTGTCCTACCAGTCCTGCTAGTGCAGCCCAGTGGCATAAATAGGCCTGCTGCTGCTGATGCGCCTGCTGTCCACAGGTGTGTCCCTTACGCACACGGACAGCGTAACCAATGGCCCCTGTGTTGTTAACAGGGAGTTCCGGGGCTGGGTGGTCGTGTGGACCCTGTCACGCTAACAGGGCTCCAAGTCTCCAGATCCGAGGGGCGTCTAACTCGGTTCAGGCTACTGTTAGTTTCTGAGCCACCCAGCTCTGTATCCTCCACCTAACCTTCCAGTTGCCAACCTCTCCTTTTCCATCTGTGAGCACGGTGGACACCGAATGGCGATTGGGATATCTACCTTTCTCTTTCTTTTCTTCTTAATATTTTTTATATAGCGGTAACATAGTATATACCACCTTATCCAAATCTGCTAGTCCCACCATACCAGATGTTGTTTCTTCAGCAAATGTTAATGTTGCTTAACCACCAAACCCACGGACACAAACTTTTTTACGCTTTCCAACACACCTGTTCCCCTTTCCACCAGCATCTGTCCTTTTTCAACTCAGTTTGTATGACCAAAAATACAACTCTGCAGAGACACCGTACTCAACGCCGTCTCAGCACAGCAGCCAGCCCTCGGTCCCTCAGATGTGGACAAGTAAGACCATTTCCTCCTATCGATGAAAAAGTGTTTAGATTTACTCTGTGCACCACTGGTGTTTAGTGGAAAAGCAGATGTAAGATTGCGTAACACCTTCTGCTGTGTTACGCTCACCGAGGAGCGGCGAACGTCCGGAGGTGGACCCACTGGACCGTGCACCGGACTCCCCTGAGAAGACGGCCAGCAGCGAACCCCTATACAGGGACTGTGCGGCGCCTCCCCAGAAGGCCTAAATGCACGGCAGCCAGGGACCGGAGGTAGGAGTCTCTGTACGGCCAGGCGTGGCTCGGGTACGATGTCCGCGGCAGGCGGAACACGGAAGTGGCACCGGAGATGTTTCACAGCAGGTGACGTCCACAGCCGGTACGGTACAGATAGTGTCCACGGCAGGTATGGCACGGTGACGTCCACGGTAGGAATAGGTGGTGACGTCCACAGCCGGAATGGTATAGATAGTGTCCACGGCAGGTATGGCACGGTGACGTCCACGGTAGGAATAGGTGGTGACGTCCACAGCCGGAATGGTATAGATGGCACTACGGTGAGACACAGGATTAGAATCAGGTAACAGATGTACGGATCATAAACAATAGCATAGACAGATTAGGACACTGGCAATGCACTAATAGAGGCGTTGCTCGGGCGCCTGCTGCCGGGGGAAGTGAACTTAAATACCTATTAGGCAGCAGGTGACCACTGAGATCACTTCCAGGATTTGGGGCATGCCACTTTAAGAAAGGGGGCGTGGCCTCGCGCGCAGCCTAGAATCACCTACAGCAATTCTGTGTGAAGAGGAAACTGCAGCAGGCCTTGGAGTGGGAGCAACGTCTGCAGAGCCCTGGGGCCGGTAAGTGGAAGGCCTTCTCTGCCTGGGAGTGGGGGCAGGAGTGCATGTGGGAGCCATGCTGGGACTGGGCAGATGTGAGGGAGAGCTCCCCCCCCGGGGTCTGGTGGGACCAGGCGTTACATGCTGATACTCCTGCATATGTGCGTCCCTTTCTATGGCAGGAGTTATTTCGCAAAATTTTGTGTTGTACCGGGGATCTAACAGTGTGGCAACCCAGTAGTCAGCATGACTTGGAATTCGTACAATCCGGGGGTCATGTTGTAGGTAGTGCAGCAAGAAGGCGCTCATGTGTCTTGAGCATCCAGGAGGACCAAGTCCTTGGTGTGTTGGTGGCGGAGAGGTGAGAATCGTGCCTCCTTCCTCTGCCCTCTACCCACAACCTCGCACAACCAAAATGTGAGCAAGCTCTCACTAATCTGCTGAGTCTTCCATGCCCATCGCCAGTTCGTCCTCCATTTCTTCCTGGGCTCCTGCACCTTCCTCAACTGTTTTGCTGATACTATGCTCCCTTGATAATCCCTCTCCCCCACCGTACCATGACTGCCGCCAAGGTGCCGCTGACCGTCTGGACTTTGTACATCTTGTTAACCCTTCCGCATATGACTCCTCCAGTACTTCCTCTCTTCCTCTTGGACCAACACCTGACTCCGAATAATACTTACAGTGTGCTCCATCATGTAGATGACCAAAATTGTGACGCTGAGAATGTCATCGCCAGTGTTAAATATCTGCGTCGACATTTGTAAACTGTGTAGAACGGTGCATATGTCCTTGATCTGACACCACTCCAGCAGCGTGATCTGCACCACCTCTGGATCAAGTTAGCCCAGGGTATACGTCATAACGTATTTCAGCAGGGCTCTGCGGTGCTGCCACAGATGCTGCAACATGTGCAGATTCAAATTCCTGCGTGTCGGAACATCGCATTTCTGACGTTTCACCGCCAGACCATAAGACTTCAGGAGCGATGAAACTTGTTGAGCTACTGGGTGCGAATGATGGAAGTGAGCACATAGTGAGCGTGCCCGCTGTACAAGGCCATGTAGGCCGGGATGTTGTTTTAAAAATTGCTGGAGAATCAGATTAAACACGTGAGCCATACAAGTCACGTGTGTCACATTGGCCTGACGAAGGCACGCTGCCATGTTTGCATCATTGCCGCACGCGGCTGTTAAGTCACCACCGTACTCCGCTACGTCAATTTGTACTCCTGTCGCAAGGTGACAATGTGTTCCTTTTGTGCATAGTGCTGATGATGGGAGAGGAGTCGACGCCAGCGTCGCAGGTGGACGCAGGTTATGCTCACCCACTGGGATGCGTTACCTTGACATATGCAGAACTAATGGCTGAATGCAGGTGGTGGGTATCTCACAGATGAAGTACCATCATTCAACTACAACCAATGGGAAGACACAACACCCTTTTTTAGGCCCCTCCTGTCTGAAGACCACTGCCAGACATAGCTATGAACCTCTGGTTACTGTTACCCCCAGTTTAGTTTTATGAGTTTGTGTGCTTGTTACCTGACTACTTTTCCTGCTTGCTGTTTAGGTACCTCGTTGGCCGATGTGCATTTCACCTCTGCTTGTTTTCTGATTAAGTCCTGTCTCTCCCATTCTGTTCCACTTCCTCAATTAATGTTTTGACCCTGCATGACTACTATTCTCTGGAACTGCAGCCTTCCACAGGTATTGATCACCTTGGGCCCTGTGTAATTCAAAATCACTGTATAGGGGTTAAAGGGTTTCAGGGTTCTGGGGGTCCAGCTTGGTGAGTGGGTTCCCTCTAGCCTATCCTTTACAGCCCGTCTGAGTGTGTCGATCCAGGCAGGCGTTACACCGTACCCTCGACAGAAGGACATGTAGGCCGGGATAGTGTTTTAAAAATTGCTGGAGATTCGGATTCAACACGTGAGCCATACAAGGCACGTGTGTCACATTGCCCTGAAGAAGGGCCGCAGACTGTTTAGCATCATTGTCGCACACGGCATTCCCTGGCTGCTGGTTGAGTGGAGACAACCATTGATGAAACTCGGTCTCACTCTACAGAGCTACCCGTCCACAACTCCTCAGCGGTGTCTCACATTTCCCCTACATTTCAAAGTAAACATTTGACCGCCTGATGGCCTTGAGCTCTGCTGCCAGCATAGTAAGGAGGTGTGTGGGATTCCTTGGGTGCAGTTACAAGGAAGGGTGGCCTGACCACACAGGGTTTGGGCTGAGGTGCAGGAACAACACGAGGTTGATAAGGCAGAAGCAGTGGAGGAACTTGTACATACAGAGGAAGGATTGAAACACACAACTCGTGGGGACGGAAAGACTTGTACAGCAGACACTTCTCCATCTATCACCATAGTTACCCAGTGCCCAGTCAGCGACATGTAACGCCCCTGTCCATGCTTACTGGGCCAAGTATCTGTGGTGAAATGCACCCTGTCACACAGAGTTTCTCAAAGAAGCGGTGATATTTGGTGCGACATGCTGGTGTAGCGCGGGCACGCTTTTGTTGGAGAAGGAGTGGCTCCTGGGCATCGGCTCTTGGGGCACTGCGATGGGCATAAGGTCTCAAAAATCCTCGGTTAAAAAGGTTGGAAAGGCAGCATTTTAGTAGCCAACAGTTTGCAGATGCTGAAAGTCAACCTCTAAGCCATGTCATGCCCTTCTAAAAGCATGTAAAACACAGCAAGGGGACTCCAACCACAGTCTCCCTTGTTTCCAAAAATTGGTCCACACACACCACACTTGACTGGCATCAGTTGACCCCCATTTTCAAGCTTACAAAGATGCTTTGCATGAAGCACTATCCAAAATACGCGTGCCTTTCGCCTCCCCTGGCTGACCCACGGGAAGAAAAGTCCTCTGAGAGCCATGACTTGTTCATCTTGGTTCTTTTTTCAAAAGCGAGGGGACTCCAACCACAGTCTCCCTCGTTTCCGCTATTTGGGCCACACACACCCCACTTGACTGGCATCAGTTGACCCCCATTTTCAAGATGAAAAAGATGCTTTGCATGAAGCACTCTCAAAAATACGCGTGCCTTTCGCCTCCCCTGGATGACCCAGGGGAAGAAAAGTCCTCTGAGAGCCATGACTTGTTCATCTTGGTTCTTTTTTCAAAAGCGAGGGGACTCCAACCACAGTCTCCCTTGTTTCCGCTAATTGGGCCACACACACCCCACTTGACTGGCATCAGTTGACCCCCCTTTTCAAAATGAAAAAGATGCTTTGCATGAAGCACTCTCAAAAATACACGAGCCTTTTGCCTCCCCTGGATGACCCAGGGGAAGAAAAGTCCTCTGAGAGCCATGACTTCCTCATCTTGGTGAACGTTAGTATGTCCACATTGTCAGTGGACAGACGCGTGTGCTTATCTGTCAGCACACCCCCAGCAGCACTGAAGACACGTTCCGAGAGAACGCTGGCTGCGGGACACGACAAGATCCCCAAGGCGTACGTGGCGAGCTCAGGCAATTTATCCAGATTGGAAGCCTAAAATGAGCAAGGCTCAAGTTGCACAGTAATGGCATCGATGTTCCCTTGCATATACTCCTATATCTGTGTCTCCTCCTCTTTTTCCTTGTCCAGCTCTTTTGTTTTCGCATGAGTATATGTCCTTGACACTTTCCCATGTGTTTGTGTTGTGAGTTGTTTGTCACCTTTTGGACACCTTTGAGGGTGTTTTTTAGGTGTTTTTATGTGTTTGTGATTGCCTCCCATTGTTTCCTATGCGGTTCGAGTAGTTCGCCGAAACGAACTCGAACGAGACCTCCGTTCGGCGAACCGAACTCGAGCCGAACTGCGACCAGTTCGCTCATCTCTACTCGTAATCCTTACTTCTTATTTCCTCTGTAGGAATCACCAGGAATTGGTTAGATACATTAACCTTTGATAATATAGCGGAAGTATCCTCGTTGTTATATGAAAACATAGAAAACGACATGACAAAAAGAATGTGGGAAAAATATTTAAGCAGTAGCACATACTAAGAAATCAGTAGTCAGTAGAGGGTAAGCTGTGCTCAACCACTATAGCTCTGGTGCTCGGGAGAAAAAAGTCCAATATCAAAAAATGTACCCCGGCACACAGGAAAAGAGAAATGAGAAATGAACAGTCCAGGTATTGTGGTAGCTAACTACATGAATCAATTTGCAACCATCTTGTTAAACTGTCCCCCCCCCTGCACCCACTCTGCTCAAAACCACCCCCACATAGTCACCTTCAACTCCCACCAACAATCCTCCAAGTGTACCATCTAATTTCTAAGAGTGATACCACACCATCTCCTTAAATGGTGGCATTCTATTTCCTCCGAATTGTAGTAGGTTATAATAAACTCCCTCCACTTTTTGAAGTGACTACCCAGTCGTCCCAACTTCTTTCCAATAACCAGCTTTTTAACTGCTACAGCTACAGTGTGAGGTACTGGACCTGAAATTTGGCTCTGTGGGGGAACTGTGAAAACAGTCAGTGTAATAATCTGATAGGCATTCTCTCTGTATACTGGTCATGTAATACTCTGCAATTTTTGGAGTGAAAACAATATAGAGGACTTGTCTGTGGTGCTGCTTCTAGTGGTGGAGGTGGAGCTGCTGCAGGTAGAAGACATGGTCTCTCTGTACACCAATGCACCAAAACTAAACACCTTCCTCTTGTGCACACAGGCGGCAGGACGTTCCTCAGTGTGCCACAACATCCAGCACCACCATGGCCCCAGTACCAATAAACAAAATATAAACAGTTTTATCCCATTATTCCTTGCTGTATTATTCAGCCATGACTGCCTTCTTGAACAATCATTTTCTATTGTTCTCCTGGAACACTTAGTCAACATCATTGGGGAGGCACCCAAGGCAAAGCGGCTGTAGTATGCCTCACAGTGGACAGCCAGCTTGATCCCAAATCCAACTATGAGATTTTTAACTGCAGCAGCTGTACTGTACCCTACTGGGGTTGATATTTTGGCTCTGTAGGGGGAACTCTGAAAACAGGCTCTGTAAGTGCCATTTCTTAAACTTGTTGCTCTGTGGGAGAACTCTGACAATCTTGGCTGTGTGGGTGAACTGGGAATAAAGGGTATATAGGGCCCTTTTGATAAACTTGTTGCGCTGTGGGAGAATTCTGACAATCTTGGCTGTGTGGGTAAACTGGGAATACAGGGTATATAGGGCCCTTTTGATAAACTTGTTGCTCTGCAATTTTGCAGAGTCCTGCCGTCCCTGCACTTTACAGTTCTGGTGCCCCTCCGTCCTCTCCTCCCCCTTGGTTTTTTGACAGCCGTCTTGCGGGATCCACTGTCCTTTGCGCTTCCTGTCTTGGGAGTCACCGGTTTCCGCCCTCGTTCCCAGGGGTGAGGGATGTTGACACTGCCGCTGCCTGTTGATGGGGCACTTGGGGCTGATGGAACAGAGGGGCAGCAAGATGGGATCCCCTCCACGGGTAGGGGAGGTGTAGTCCCGGGGCCCAGTTGGGAGTTGTGGTGGTGGCAGGGATAGCACAGCAGAACGCCGACCGCAGGATTGGACCGGAAGGGACTGGTGTACTCACTCTGAGGATGACGCAGTAACTTCACACAAGTCCATAAGGTAAACCAGAAATTGCCGGTGTCCATGGGCCTTTGGTGGGTGGTGCTCAGATCCCACACCCGGTACAATGAAGCAGAGCCCTCTCTCCTGCACACAGTTGAAAGTCACTTTAACTCCTCTGCTTGGAATGGAGAAAGTCCACTTCCCTGCACTAGTCCAGATTCCCGCTCACAATACCGGCGAGCCACTACCCTGCCCCGGTCCACTTCGGGTTTCTTCCTACAGCAACTTGTTCCAGCGGTCCCGGGGGCTCACTTTCCACTTCAGCTCCCAGAACTTGGCTCACACTGCACGCTTCCACAGCAGCCCAGGAGCTCCAACCCGTCTGCTCTGCTCTCCACTTCCAACTGCTTGTTTTCTCCCCAGACACTTCATATCCCCTGAGTGGGCGTCCCTACTGTTCTGGGGGGGGAGGGGGTGCCTGTTGGATGGACCATTGTGAGATCAGGTGCTAACAAGGAGGATTTACTCTTTTGTGACTACCTGGTTTTGCCAGGGCGTCACATACCAACCCCATATATTACTCCGTTTGCCACCAGGGCATCGGGATGAGCTGGGGAAAAGCAGCAGGATTGGCACATCTAATGGATGCACCACTTCTGGGGCAGCTGTGGCCTGCTATTCTTAGGCTGGGGAGGGTCCAAGAACCGCGGACCTCCCTAGTCTGAGAATACCAGACCACAGCTGTCCGCTTTACCTTGTCTGGTGATCCAATTTGGGAAGGACCCCACGTTTTTTATTTTAAATTATTTATTTAAATTTAAAATAACAGCGTGGGGTGCCCTCTGTTATGGATTACCAGCCAAGGTGAAGCTGCCAGCTATGGTCTGCAGGCTGCAGCCGTCTGCTTTACCCGAGCTGGCAACAAAAAATGGGGGGAACCCATGTCGGTTTTTTTAAATTATTTATTTTTTTTGCAAAATACAAGTCTAAGCTCCCTTTAGTGCCACATGAAAGGCACTTAAGGGTGCAAGATTACAAAATGCTGGGGAGTGGGACATTATATATGTCTTTCTCATTTATTATCTATCTATCCCTCTAGCTATCCCTCTATCTGTCCATTCATTCATCCCTCTATTAATCCCTCTAAATCTCTGTTTTTCTATCTATCGGTCTATCCCTCTATCTATATCTAGCTATCCATCTATTTATCTATCTAGCTGCTTCTGTGTTTTGCGGTCTGTAAAAAAAACGAAAGGCACACGGATGACACACGGCCCGTATACGGAATGGTTGTCACACGGATGCATCTGTGAAAAAAACGGACTGTGTTTTGCAGACCACAAAAATGGAATGGTCATGTGAATAAGCCCTTAGATGGATTCAGACGACCCTCCGACAAAACGTGATTAACAAAGTCATTACTGCAAGCCATGCATTTTATCATCATTTCTCTGAAGAAAAAAAAAATAGAATTATCTAATTGAAAAAAAGAAAACATGGCACTGCTTCCTGTCATTTTTTATGTGCAATCATCAAAGCTAAATTTTGATTTAATAATAAAAAAAAAAAAGTATATAAAATCATAGAAAATTTAAAGAAGGACCTCATGTGGAGAAATAAACAGCCAATGAAAGGGAGGAAAAGGACGAGGAGTTCACATTGTCTAAGAAAAAAAAAATTAAAAAAAGGCCAAGAATACAGGCCTAAATTGTTACCTAAAGCCTGCTTTATACATTGCAATTTCGCATACAATATCGTATGTGATTTGCAACGCCCCCATCGTATGTGTGGTACGTTCAATTTGCTGAACGTGCCGCACAAACGATTAACCCCCGTCACACGTACTTACCCTTCCATACGACCTCGATGTGGGCGGCGAACGTCCACTTCCTGGAGTGGGAGGGACGTTCGGTGTCACATCGACGTCACGCGGCAGCTGGCCAATAGAAGCGGAGGGGCGGAGATGAGTGGGACGTAAACATCCTGCCCACCTATTTCCTTCCGCATTACCGGTCGGGAGCCGCAGGACGCAGGTAAGATCTGTTCAATGTTCCCGGGGTGTCACACAGTGCAATGTGTGCTGCCTCGGGAACATTGAACAACCTCACGTTCAATTCTAGAGAAATGAACGATGTGCGTGCGATGAACGTTTTACCGTTCAATCGCAATCGCACGTAGCTGTCACACGCTACAACAACACTAACGATGCTGGATGTGCGTCACTTACGACGTGAACCCTCCGACACATTGTAAGATACATTGCAGCGTGTAAAGTGGGCTTAAGGCCTTTACAGAGGAAAAATGGATATCCTTTTAGAAACATGAACAAACAGTTAAAGCTTTGTTAGTGAGAAATTGCAGTAATAAGAGTATTGTATCCAAGATATTTAAGGCCATAATGAGGGAACAGGTTGGGCGACCTCTGCTCCAGCAAAAAGGAAATGGAGGAAGAAGAAATGAAGAACATTAGTTTAGATACTCAGACTTTATTTGAAAAAAAATGGTTCTGGTGTCAGGTTATTGGGACAATTTAGTAAGAATTTACAATCAAAGTCGCCTTAGAGCCTATAATATGTGTATTGGGAAATAGAGAAGGGGGTCAGTTCCCAATGATGATGAAAAAACAACTGAACTTAGTGGAAAATGATTATAAAAACTCAATCACATCAGATGTTCCCACAAAGAAGGAATGGATCGTTGATGGACATAGTAATTTCTAATATGAACATGTTTATTATTGTAGTATAGAGAAGTTACAGACATTGTTCAGACATGGAGATTGTGCGCTGAAAGTAACTGTAATGAATGGCAGATCGCTGAGATTGGGAGTTAGGAAGGAGAGGGAGGAGGAAGGTTGGGTATTTTTGGGGGGAGGGTTGTAATACTCATATCCGTATAGAGAATATAGAACAATGTGACATGTTCGATGCACATGGAATATTCCTTTTTTCAGATTTTTTGCAAAGACGTCTATTAGTAAAAGTATATATTATAATTCTAATGTAACTTCTAACATGCTTTCCCTTTCTTGTTTACTTACTTGCCTTTACTTTGTCTCTTTTCTGTTTTCTTGCTCAGTTTGTCAAATATATGGTTTCTCCCCATGTGAATTTTTCTTAGTGGTCAACAAATTATAATTTAAGTAAAACATTTCTCACCTTCTAGGTATGATAATGGCTTCTACCCTTGTGAGTATTATGTTTAAAAGGTTTAATTTTTGTGTAAAATATTTCCCTCATTCTAAACATGTCAAGCCTTTCACCCTGTATGAATTCTTTGGCGTTTAGCAAGACTTGATTGATTTGCAAAACATTTCCCACATTCTGAACATGTTTATAGTTCCTCCTCTGTGTGAGTTCTCTGATGTGTAACAAGACTTGATTTAAATGCAAAACATTTTCCACATCCTGAACATAAAAAAGGCTTCTCCCCTGTGTGAGTTCTCTGATGAATAACAAGAGTTGATTTATGTGCAAAACATTTCCCACATCCTGAACATGAAAAAGGCTTCTCCCCAGTGTGTGTTCTCTGATGAATAACAAGAGTTGATTTATCTCCAAAACGGTTCCCACATTCTGAACATGAAAAAGGCTTCTCTCCTGTGTGAGTTCTCTGATGAATAACAAAACAGGATTTATCTCCAAAACATCTCCCACATTCTGAACATGAAAAAAGCTTCTCCCCTGTGTGTGTTCTCTGGTGTAAAATGAGATGTGTTTTCTGGTAAAAATGTTTTCCACATTCTGAACATGAAAAAGGCTTCTCCCCAGTGTGCGTTCTCTGATGTGTAACAAGATGCGATTTTTGGTTAAAACATCTCCCACATTCTGAACATGAAAAAGGTTTCTCCCCTGTGTGAATTCTTTGGTGTTTAACAACACTTGATTTATTTGGAAAACATTTCCCACATGCTGAACATTGAAAAGGCTTCTCCCCAGTGTGAGTTCTCTGATGCATAACAAGATGTGATTTTTGGTAATAACATTTGACACATTTTGAACAGGAATATGGCTTCTCCCCTGTATGATAACTCTGGTAACTACCAGAGTCTGAAGAAAATCTTTTCTCCTCCGTGTAAATTGTTGTATGGATTTTTCCATGTTCTGAAGTTGAAAATGGCTTATTTGTTGTAAGAACACTTCGATTTTTAATGTCTCCTTTGTGACATGTATTTTTAATAATCTGTGATGAATCAAAAGGTAGGACTTGTTTAAAAGAATCAGATGAAAGATCTTTATGGTGAAGAGATGATGGTATATCTGGAAAAGCGGCATTCACTTCAGTTATATCTTGTGTGACATCAAGGTGATCTGATTTAAAAATTGAAGATGTCAGTCGTGCCTCTGATCTCCTGGTACAGTCATCTGCCAAGAATAAAAAATATTTATAATAAATATATACAAATAAGGATATCATTTATAAAATTCTGCATCCCCGATCCCTGCCACCGTCTCCCAAGGCCTGCATACGCCAGACAGATTTCCTGGGAGTACGCTTAGGGCACATGTACCTATTCTTAAAAGGGCCAGCGTGCCCTAACCCAGAAATGCCTCTCGACCATAGGCTGAGAGGCACTAGGTATTTAAGGGATCTTCCCCTTTCACCAGACCATGGATCACGCAGGCTCCAGTACTCTTCAGCTCGCAGGTATGTGGAATGAGATGGTCCATCAACGGGAATAACAAGACCAGATTCTGACCTACTTGTGGTCAGTGGACACTCGCTTGTAAGCCATGACACCAACATCTTACCCCAATCCTGTCCCGGCTGTAGTCGCCACCCCAGTAGCATATCTGGCTCCAAGGTTTGGTCCTCTGCTGTCTGCTCTTTGCAGTTTGACTGCGACCTCAAGCAATGCAGAGGATTCATAAATCAGTGCTCCTTGTCCTTTGAACTTTTATCTTATTAGTTTATTTCAGACAGGTCCATAGTATCTTTTATGATGTCACACATGACTGGCGATGCCCTTGCTTGCATTACTCCATTATGGGAGAGAAGTGATCCTGTCGTTTTGCTGAAAACTTTCTGGGGGTGTTCCACAAGGTATCTGCCGAACAAAATTGAGTTTCCTCTGCAGCATCTCTGCTCCTTAGACTTCGCCATGGAATTCTCACCATAGGCCAGTATACCAATCCATTTTGCACTTTGTGCTCCAAATTATGCTGTGATAACAAAGCACTGATGGGGTGCATTCTGTGAGGGTCTATCCGGAAGAATCAAGGACGAATTGGCAGACCATGATGTGCATTCTTCGCTGGACAACCGGGTATCTCTGGCTGCATAGATCTCAGATTCCAAGAATGCCCCAGAGAGGCAAACCATGATCTTTGCGCCTGGCTCCTTCCCATCATGCCGGTATCCATGGTTCCCGCTGCTTCCCCTGAGCGCAAGAGGTAGATCGTATGAACCTTTCAAAGCCTCGTCCAGTGGACCGTCGCACCACAGAGGGATGCTTCTACTGCGGAAATCCTACTCACCTGATCCATTTCTGTCCTAGGAAACTACCAAGCTTAGGTTCCATAGGATAGGCTACCCTATTTGAGATGAAGTCTTCTCTGTACTTTTCCAGATCCGTGTCCGTGTCCTGTAGCAGCACCCAATTCACTGAGTCAACCAATACGGACTCTGGTTTAACTGGGAACTTCATACAAAATGCCATTGTGGATAACAACAGATTCCCATCCAGTGAATTCAAGCTCATATAGCAGTGTCGTCCGAGGCTCTCCTGTTCTTCACCAAGAGCTCTGGGTGAGAATGCTGCACTCAGAGAAGATCGCCTTCTATGTGCTTCCAGGGCTGTCGCACCCACTTCGACTGGGTATGCTGTACCTTCAGATGCATGAGCCTGTCTTGACCTGGAAATCTGGTGATATACTCAGATGGGGTCTGTCCGGTCATGAAAAATGTCTCGCTCTAGTCCGTGCTGCCCAACTACCAGTGATGCCCTCAAATCTTCTGGGTCTGGCATCTGCTTACTGGGCCTACACAGATGTCTTGAACAAGAAGCAGGCTGAGACTACCTTTACATAGAGCAAAAATACAGCCTATTGACCTACTTCCTGCTTCCTTACCTCCCCACTGCCTTATCTGCCCTCTGTCCTAGGCAGAGACCCAAGCCATGTCCAAGTAAATCAAGGAGAATTTGGCAAGTGAATTTATCCAGAAATCCTCATCACCGGCCAGAGTCATATTTGGCATTGCAAGAAACCACATAAACATTTACGGTGTGTGTGTCTCATGGAGCTCAAGCTGGACACTATGTATTGCCCACTAAAATGGCATATTTGCAATTTTCGTTCTACAACATCCACTCTGTGCTAATTTCCAGAGACTGCTTGTCGAGTCAAAGTAGTCATTTAGACTAAAGGCCCCGTTACACGCAACGACATCGCTAACGAAATGTCATTGGGGTCACGGAATTCGTGACACACATCCGGCCTCGTCAGCGAAGTCGTTGCGTGTGACACGTACGAGCGACCACTAACGATGCAAAATACTCACCAAATGTTTGATTGTTGACACGTCGTCCATTTCCCAAATGTCGTTGCTGATTTTGGACGCAGGTTGTTCGTTGTTCCTGAGGCAGTACACATCGCTACGTGTGACACCCCAGGAACGACGAACAACACCGTACCTGCGTCCTCCGGCAACGAGGTGGGCGTGACTTTAATGCGGCTGCTCTCCGCCCCTCCGCTTCTATTGGACGCCTGCCGTGTGACGTTGCTGTGACGCCGCATGAACCGCCCCCTTAGAAAAGAAACTGTTTGCCGGCCACAGCAACGTCGTTAGGAAGGTAAGTATGTGTGACGGGTACTAGTGATTTTGTCCGCCACGGCCAGCGATTTGCCCGTGACGCACAAACGACGAGTGCGGGTGCTTTTGGTAGCGACATCGCTGCATGTAAAGCGCCCTTAAAGCAGAATACGGTAAATGCCATTTACTAACTATATATTGTGGTATCACTATTTGTTTTACGAGCATCAACTGCAATGTTTGATCACTTCTAATTCTTTTATATTGCTATTGAATTTCAGGATTTTTTTTTTTAATACCGTATTTTTCGGATTATAATACGCACTTTGCCTCCCAAAAATTTGTGAGGAAAACGAGGGGTGCGTCTTCAAATCCGAATGTAGCTTACCAGGGGGTGGTGGAGAGGGGTCGGCAGCGAGTGGCCCTGTTCTGTGCAGTGGTGGGCAGCCCTGCTCTGCAAGGCTCTGTGCAGCGGCGGGCGGCCCTGCTCTGTGCGGTGGCAGGCAGCCCTGCGAGGCTCTGTGCAGTGGTGGGTGGCCCTGCTCTGTGCGGCGGCAGGCAGCCCTGCTACTCTGCTAGGCTCTGTACAGTGGTGGGCGGCCCTGCTCTGTGCGGTGGTAGGCAGCCCTACGAGGCTCTGTGCAGTGGTGGGCAACCCTGCTGCTCTGCGAGGCTCTGTACAGCGGCAGGCGGCCCTGCTCTGTGCGGCGGTAGGCAGCCCTGCTACTCTGCTATGGGGAGATAAGGTATGCACACCAGTGACTATGTAAGGGGAATACATGAAATAGCAGAAACTGCTGTGTGAATACTGACTTGAAAAATCCAATAGCTATATGCAAGAGTGAAAATGTGAAAAATGGAATCTGCATTACTGCCATGAACATATGAATCAAGAGAAATTTAGCTACTGAATTGATCAATGCAATAGAGCCCCAACACTACGCCAAAGTATTTCTCTACGTTGGGGTCCCTAGCTTGTGTGTGCCCTCTCATGCAGTTAAATTGCTGCTATTTCATGTATTCCCCTTACATAGTCACTGGTGTGCATACCTTATCTCCCCATAGTGATGTTTTTTTAGGTTTTTGCACCCAGTTCGGACTTAGAATGGTGTTCCAAACGTTATTCCTATTTGTTAGTATTTTTTTGTTTGTGAACCCTCCCCAACCACACCTATTGCCAATCCATATCATACGCATAAATAGCCTGGGTCTCAGCTTCCCATACACGGTAAGTTTTTTAACTGCATGAGAGGACACACACATGCTAGGGACCCCAACGTAGAGAGATACTTTGGCGTAGTGTTGGGGCTCTATTGCATTGATCAATTCAGTAGCTAAATTTCTCTTGATTCATATGTTCATGGCAGTAATGCAGATTCCATTTTTCACATTTTCACTCTTGCATATAGCTATTGGATTTTTCAAGTCAGTATTCACACAGCAGTTTCTGCTATTTCATGTATTCCCCTTACATAGTCACTGGTGTGCATACCTTATCTCCCCATAGTGATGTTTTTTTAGGTTTTTGCACCCAGTTCGGACTTAGAATGGTGTTCCAAACGTTATTCCTATCTGCTACTCTGCTAGGCTCTGTACAGTGGTGGGCGGCCCTGCTCTGTGCGGCGGTAGGCAGCCCCTGTTCTGCGAGGCTCTGTGCAGTGGCGGGCGGCCCTGCTCTGTGCGGCGGTAGGCAGCCCCTGTTCTGCGAAGCTCTGTGCAGCGGCGGGCGGCCCAGCTCTGTGCGGTAGCAGGCAGCCCTGCTCTGTGAGGCTCTGTGCAGTGGCGGGCGGCCCTGCTCTGCGAGGCTCTGTTCAGCGGCGGGCGGCCCAGCTATGTGCGGTGGCAGGCAGTCCTGCGAGGCTCTGTGCAGTGGTGGGCGGCCCTGCTCTGTGCGGCGGCAGGCAGCCCTGCTACTCTGCTAGGCTCTGTACAGTGGTAGGCGGCCCTGCTCTGTGCGGCGGTAGGCAGCCCCTGTTCTGCGAGGCTCTGTGCAACGGCGGGCGGCCCTGCTCTGTGCGGTGGTAGGCAGCCCCTGTTCTGCGAGGCTCTGTGCAGTGGTGGGCGGCCCTGCTCTGTGCGGCGGTAGGCAGCCCCTTTTCTGCGAGGCTCTGTGCAACGGCGGGCGGCCCTGCTCTGTGCGGTGGTAGGCAGCCCCTGTTCTGCGAGGCTCTGTGCAACGGCGGGCGGCCCTGCTCTGTGCGGTGGTAGGCAGCCCCTGTTCTGCGAGGCTCTGTACAGTGGTAGGCGGCCCTGCTACTCTGCTAGGCTCTGTACAGTGGTAGGCGGCCCTGCTCTGTGCGGCGGTAGGCAGCCCCTGTTCTGCGAGGCTCTGTGCAACGGCGGGCGGCCCTGCTCTGTGCGGTGGTAGGCAGCCCCTGTTCTGCGAGGCTCTGTACAGTGGTAGGCGGCCCTGCTCTGTGCGGCGGTAGGCAGCCCCTTTTCTGCGAGGCTCTGTGCAACGGCGGGCGGCCCTGCTCTGTGCGGTGGTAGGCAGCCCCTGTTCTGCGAGGCTCTGTGCAGTGGTGGGCGGCCCTGCTCTGTGCGGCGGCAGGCAGCCCTGCTGATCTGCGAGGCTCTGTACAGCGGCAGGCGGCCCTGCTCTGTGCGGCGGTAGGCAGCCCCTGTTCTGCGAGGCTCTGTGCAGTGGCGGGCGGCCCTGCTCTGTGCGGCGGTAGGCAGCCCCTGTTCTGCGAGGCTCTGTGCAGCGGCGGGCGGCCCAGCTCTGTGCGGTAGCAGGCAGCCCTGCTCTGTGAGGCTCTGTGCAGTGGCGGGCGGCCCTGCTCTGCGAGGCTTTGTGCAGCGGCGGGCGGCCCAGCTGTGTGCGGTGGCAGGCAGTCCTGCGAGGCTCTGTGCAGCGGTGGGCGGCCCTGCTCTGCGAGGCTCTGTGCGACGACGGTGGGCGGGTGGCCTGGTCTGCTCTGCGAGGCTTTGTGCGGCGTCGATGGTGGACGGCCCTGCTCAGCGAGGTACGGGCCATTCTGAAGATGTAGGCGATAAGGGCTTTCAAATAATGGCGCCCAGAGTAGGCACGTGCACAGATAGACCTGAAGCTCTCCTCTGTGCATGCGCAAGTGCGGCGGCCATTTCTTTGAAGCTCTCACCACTGACATCTTCAGAATGGTAGTACATCAGAGTCGCGCAGCGAGCCCCAGCATCGTCGGCTACCCCAGCATCGTGCAGCGCAGGCTACCCCAGCATCGTGCCGCATTGCAGCCCACAGTGAGTATCTGGGTCCCCCTCTGCACCGCCGATAGCATCGCTGCCATACTTTTATACCGACCTGGTTCCTGTGACCCCCATTGCCGTCCCACCTCCCCAGTAAGACATCACCAGATTATAAAACGGACCCCATATTTTTATTTTTACCTTTTTTTAATCTCTACATTTGGGGTGCATCTTATAAAACGGAAAATACGGTAAATGGAGAACAAATCAACCTAACATTACAACTAAAATAAAGTAAAAATGTGCCACAGAAAAAAGTCTCAAACACTGGAATTACATTAAGCATTATAAAGGTGTCAGATTGGAGAAATGGGGCCTGGATAGGTGCAGAAAACTGGCTGCAGTGGAAAGCCATGAAATAAGAGCGGCTTTGTACTAACTACTATAGAGAAACTGTGACTATAGGCAATACTAATCAATCTTTATTCACCTGGTGAACACGGCACCAAACTAAGAATCTAGGAAGTCACCAGCATCATTACCCTCCGCTTTCTCTTAGGGGTCCACCATACAGATTACATTTTTCTTCCCATGATTTTCTAAATTGTCTGCACACTCTATGTACACTGTCATTTGGCTTTACAGATTAGAGATTTGGGCAGCTAAGGGTCAACATCTTCTAATTTCAGGTGATAGGATGGATCCTACTTGTAGGATCTGGCTGAGGCCGGAGTTACACTTGTGAGTGCCTCGCGTGTAACTCGCGTGAGTCTCTCATTGAATCACCCGGCATGGCTGCACACTCTCCTGACAGGAGCAAGTCGGTTGCATGTATCTCTATGCAGCTGAAACACTCCTGTCCAGAGAGTAAGCGGCCATGACTGGTGATTAAACGAGGCACTCGCAAGTGTGATTCCGGCCTGATACAGATTTCACTCCCACAGAAGGGCGTCCAATGCCCAAAGTAATGGGGACAGTTTTGGGTGGAGGAGCATGTGGTGGTCTAGCAGCAGAATGGTGACCATTTGATATGGTCGGACTACAACCCTGATAAAGCAGCCACAGCCGGTGACTGAGAAGAATCTGTGACTTCTCTGCATTTAGTGGTCACTACTCACATGGGCGGTTATCTGTAGGAATCTCCTCTTTACTCCGCTGATCACCCCTCACATATGTCTCTGTAGTATTAATATGGGGCAGATCTTCCCCCTGAAACAAATATTGTAAAAGTCACAGACAGATGGAGAAGTCCCATCTATGATCAGCTCTAATCCTGCCATCTCCACCGCTCTCATTACACAAGTATAAAACATATAATACTGGAGGATAAAACAAGACTAAGCACAAGACCTTCACAGCCGTCTACACATCATAGGGAGCTTTCATGGCACCTTCTCTCCATCTACCTGATGATCCTGAGGAACATCGGGATCTTCTTGTTTACAGTCCTGTGGGAGAAGAGGACGGGGACATCTCTCTGGTGTTGTCCTCTTACTGGATAGAACTGGAGGAGACACATACAGGGACTGAATTCATTCCTTACAGATAGTTATAGGCCGTGTGTATTTAGTCCTGTCTATTACCTGGTGATGTGAGGGGCTGGGGATCCTCCATCATGACGTCCTTGTACAGATCTTTGTGTCCTTCTAAATACTCCCACTCCTCCATGGAGAAATAGACGGTGACGTCCTGACACCTTATAGGAACCTGACACATACAATGATACCGTCACCCCCGATCCCTTCATAGCGTTACTGTATAATGTCCCAGCATTGCCAGCAGTGTCACCTCTCCAGTCAGCAGCTCAATCATCTTGTAGGTGAGTTCTAGGATCTTCTGGTCATTGATGTCCTCATGTATCGGGGGGTGAGGTGGAGGCCCCGTGATTGGGCTCAGGGGTCTTTCCCATCCCTCAGACACAGGGGCCTGACAGCGCTCACTAGAGGTCTTCTTCACTACTGTGTAATCCTGGTTATGGAGAGACACAGTAATAAATCTCACTCCAGACATTTCCAGAGTCCTCACCTCTCCAGTTCTGTCCATCTGTTATTCCCATAGATAAGAATGATGTAATGTGACGTCATCAGAATCTCTCACCTCTCCAGTAAGCCGGAAGAGGATCTCTAGGGTGAGGTGTAATATCTTCTCCGCCATCTTGTTCCTGGCCATATCCATCCTGGACAGGAAATTCTCTTAAACAGAATAAAACCACTGAAAGGATCCAATATTATAAGGACCTGAATGGGAAGGAGATGAGCCGATATGTAAAATTAATGGAGATAATAATGGAGGGAAGATATCATTTGGGTAGGAAAAAAAAATTTCAACATGAAATGAAGTAGCAAAACTGACCCATAAAAGTATTGCACCTAAAATGGTATCAATGAAAACGTCGGCTCATCAAGCAAAAAACAAGCCCTTGCTCAACTCCGATGTCGGAAGATAGAGACACAAACTGATTTTTTTATATGTTTTTTTTTTTTTTTTACAAAAGTCTGATTTTTATTCTCTACTAGAGATGAGTGAACCTGGAGTTCGGTTTTCAGTACAAACTCAAACTTTTCCAAGATAGCAGAGTTCAGGTTTGGGTTCGGGAGCTTTACGTACGGAAACCGCTCTCGTGTGAGCAGATGTATTGTGCACCAAGAAATAAAACTGAAAAAACCCGCCCTCCCCTGTTAGTGATCTGTTTATGGCTGCATGTGGGCGGAGACGCGAACTGCCAATCAGTGACTTCAAATAACTTCAGGTCAAGTCCAAGTCCAGAACCGATCTATACAAATGTTCAGCTAGACCAGGAGAAGCCGAACGTCCACGGGTCCGCTCATCTCTAGTCACCACTGAGATAAGAAATGTCTGATATTGCCGTAATCACACTGACCTGGAGAATCACGCTGACCGCTCACTTCCAGCACATCGGGAATGGAGTAAAAGCAATAAAAAAAAAAAATGATGGGCGTTACCTTTTTTTTCAACCATTTCACCGTACTTTGAATTTTTACTTAATTTCCAGTACATTTTATGGTAAAATTAAAAACTATGAGTCATTTAAAAAAAAAAAAAACAAAAAAAAACAACAAACAATCCTTCATACAGCAATGTGGGTGGAAAAATAAAAGAGCCGCGCAGCTACAGACAATCATGTAGCAATGGAGATGAAATCCATCCATCTCAATATGAGCCACAGACGGTTTATTACTGCCTCTACCTTCTCTGTCACTGTATACACAGCTCTGCGGTGCAATGCAGCTGGAACGGCGAGGAACTTGACAGTGACACAGATCTCTGTGTGAGAGCCCATCCACCATCAGCACTTGCCATCTGCAATTGTTTGGAGTCTGGTGAGTGCAATAAGTTTTTTGGGGGGATATTTGCTTTCTTTTGGTGGTGTCTGCCTTCTTTGATAAACGTCCTGCTGTATTCTTTAACTTTTTTAGATGCTTGGACACTTCCCTATAGAACCGCAACTAGGGTGTATTTTTGGAGTACGGCTTATATTTTAACTATACTCAAAAAGGTTCCCAAAAATCCTACTAGGGCTTATTTTCAGGGTAGGTCTTATTTTCGAGGAAACAGGGTAGAAAGCGCTGATGGTGCTTCCTCCCCCATACACAGAGGATGTGGTCACAGCTGAGTCATTAGATCAGCCCCAGTTACAAGGGAAGGAAGATGAAAATAAAAATAAAGTGAACTGACCCCGCCCCCGTCCAAATGTGTGACATATAGGAAAATACCACTGTCAATCCAAATCTCTGTTATTGGCCCCGACCAGGTAAAAAACAGCCATATATACAAAATAAGAAGTGTTACTAAATAGCTAAGAAATATGTAAATCGGATCATAGACATATATTGAGACGGCGTCCAGCTTTCAGTCATAGGGGTGGCACCAATGCAGTTCTAGTCACCACTCAGTATACCGCGCTCTCGGCACTGACTGACAGCAGGTTCCAATGCTGAGTGGCTGTCAGTCACTGTGGGGGGTGGGGTATATATGTGGTAATAACAGACATTTCTCTTATATTCAAACTGGTATCGCTCGACATCAGACACAATGCTGAAGTTGGTTTCTTATTCATCCAGTTTCTTATTCGAGGCTGAAGTTGGTTTATTTATTTTTTTCAGTTTTTATTTTTTTGGGTTTTTTTTTACAGGTTTAACAACAAACATAAAAAAATCACAATAATAAAATACAATACAGTGCGGAGCCCTGATGTGAATACACTTAAAAGCAGCAAAAAAAAAGTATCAAACTGGCACAAAATGGGCATCAAAGTGATATCAAAGCTCTTATTTCACAAGGGTAACAGGAAAAAATGCATCATACAATTTATTGTGCAGTTTTTCCTGAGTACACAGATACCTCATATGTGCTGGAAATGAAATGTTTGGGTGCACGGCGGGCTCGGAAGGGAAGGAGCGCCATTTGACTGTAAAATTGGCTGGATTCATTAGCAAATGCCATGTCACGTTTGGAGCTCCTGAGGTGCCTAAACAGTGGAGCTCCATCAAAAGAGATCACATTTTGGAACTAGACCCCTCAAGGATTTTATCCAGGGGTATAGTGAGCATTTTGAACCCACAGGTACTTTATAAAATTTAAAAAACTTAGGTCGTCATATTGAAAATTTTCTTTTTTTTTCCACAAAAATGTTGCTTTAGAACCAAATTTCTCACTTTTTCAAGCGGCAACACCAAAATGTGGACGCCACAGTTTGTTATCCAATTTCTTATGAGCGCAGTGATACCCCACATGTGGCCAAAAACCTCTGTTTGGACAAACGGGAGGGCTCATAACAGAAGGAGCACCATGTGAATTTTGGAAAAATTGAAAAAAATTGCGGGCACCATGTCACATTTTCAGGACCCCTAAATTACCTATAAAGCAGAAACTCCCCCACAAGTGACCCCATTTTGAAAACTAGACCCTTAAGGATTTCATTCGGGGGTATAGTGAGCATTTTGAACCCACAGGTACTTCACAAAAGTGTTGCTGTAGTGCCAAATTTCTCACTTTTAGGTATGTGCCCACGATCCAGCGACAATGTGTCTAGGACGCAATGTCAGATTTCGTGCAGAGATGCGAGTATTGTCCACTGGAGAACGCAGCTGCCCGGGCCCACGATCCAGGTTCAGGCTGCTGAGGACTTTAGCTCTATTTTCCCTTTGGATGAAACTCTCGTCTCCACAGCATAAATTGACATGCTGAGGCTCAGGAAGCCGCGCTGTAGGTCAGTTTATGCTAAGGAAAAAACAAGCACAGTAGGCAGGAGATTTCCAAAAATCCTTCCATTGCGCTTGTACTGCACAGCGCAGCATTTTGGACGCAGCGAAAAGACTCTGTGTCCAAAACGCTGCAAACACTGATTGTGGACACATAGCCTAAAAAGCTAGGATGGATGGATAGATAAACACATATATAATGTCCCACCCCCCAGCATAATCTAAGCTGGCACCCTTTAGTGACTTTCATGTGGCAGTGAAGGGTGTTTACCTTATATTTAACCAAAAAAATAAATAATTAAAAAAAAACCTATGTGGGTTCCCCCCATTTTTGATAGCTAGCTAGGGTAAAGCAGATGGCTGAAGCCTGCAGATCACAGTTGGCAGCTTCACCTTGGCTGGTGATCCAAAACACAGGGCACCCCACGCTATTTTTTTTTTTTAAAATTATTGCTAAATAATTTAAAAAAAAAAACAGAAAAAAAAACATGGTTCCCCCCAAATTGGATCACCAGCGAAGGTAAAGCTGACAGCTGGCGTCTGGTATTCTCAGGGTGGGAAGGTCCATGGTTATTTGGCCCTTCCCAGCCTAAAAATAGCAGGCTGCAGTCGTCCCAGCAGTGGCGCATTCATTAGATGAACCAATCCTGGCACTTCACTCTGGCTCATCCCGTTGCCCTGGTGCGGTGGCAAACAGAATAATAAATGGGGTTGATACCAGCTGTGTAATGTCACCTAGCATCAAGCCCTGGGGTTAGAACCGCTCTGCGCATGCAGACGATAGTTTTCAGAGGATGAGTAGGGATCGCGAGGAAGGAGCAGCAGCTGGTATCAGGAGACCGGGGGAGGTCCGGGGAGTGACAGGGGGTGACTTAGCTGGACCTGGGGAGGACTTTTCTGTCACATCTGACATTTCACATGTGACAGAAATCAGAGGATGAATGCAGCGTGCGGCCACCATCTTAGATGATCAGTATGATGAGGGGGAATGGGGGGCACTTTGGCCAGACCGGGGGAGGGGATTTATCTCCCATCTGACATGTCTGATCAAGCAGTGCTGGCTCCTCCCCTTTCTAATATGAAAATGTGGCTGATCAAGAACCGGAGTAAACTAGCCTGGAACTGGACATAAAGGGGTTAATGATAATGATGATGACCCCCAAATAATAGAGCCCCTGCACCTACCTCCACCTGCAGAGCCGCACACTAGATATATAATACCCTGCACCTACCTCCACCTGCAGAGCCGCACACTAGATATATAATACCCTGCACCTACCTCCACCTGCAGAGCCGCACACTAGATATATAATACCCTGCACCTACCTCCACCTGCAGAGCCGCACACTAGATATATAATACCCTGCACCTACCTCCACCTGCAGAGCCGCACACTAGATATATAATACCCTGCACCTACCTCCACCTGCAGAGCCGCACACTAGATATATAATACCCTGCACCTACCTCCACCTGCAGAGCCGCACACTAGATATATAATACCCTGCACCTACCTCCACCTGCAGAGCCGCACACTAGATATATAATACCCTGCACCTACCTCCACCTGCAGAGCCGCACACTAGATATATAATACCCTGCACCTACCTCCACCTGCAGAGCCGCACACTAGATATATAATACCCTGCACCTACCTCCACCTGCAGAGCCGCACACTAGATATATAATACCCTGCACCTACCTCCTCCTGCAGAGCCGCACACTAGATATATAATAACCTGCACCTACCTCCACCTGCAGAGCCGCACACTAGATATATAATACCCTGCACCTACCTCCACCTGCAGAGCCGCACACTAGATATATAATACCCTGCACCTACCTCCACCTGCAGAGCCGCACACTAGATATATAATACCCTGCACCTACCTCCACCTGCAGAGCCGCACACTAGATATATAATACCCTGCACCTACCTCCACCTGCAGAGCCGCACACTAGATATATAATACCCTGCACCTACCTCCACCTGCAGAGCCGCACACTAGATATATAATACCCTGCACCTACCTCCACCTGCAGAGCCGCACACTAGATATATAATACCCTGCACCTACCTCCACCTGCAGAGCCGCACACTAGATATATAATACCCTGCACCTACCTCCACCTGCAGAGCCGCACACTAGATATATAATACCCTGCACCTACCTCCACCTGCAGAGCCGCACACTAGATATATAATACCCTGCACCTACCTCCACCTGCAGAGCCGCACACTAGATATATAATACCCTGCACCTACCTCCACCTGCAGAGCCGCACACTAGATATATAATACCCTGCACCTACCTCCACCTGCAGAGCCGCACACTAGATATATAATACCCTGCACCTACCTCCACCTGCAGAGCCGCACACTAGATATATAATACCCTGCACCTACCTCCACCTGCAGAGCCGCACACTAGATATATAATACCCTGCACCTACCTCCACCTGCAGAGCCGCACACTAGATATATAATACCCTGCACCTACCTCCACCTGCAGAGCCGCACACTAGATATATAATACCCTGCACCTACCTACACCTGCAGAGCCGCACACTAGATATATAATACCCTGCACCTACCTCCTCCTGCAGAGCCGCACACTAGATATATAATACCCTGCACCTACCTCCACCTGCAGAGCCGCACACTAGATATATAATACCCTGCACCTACCTCCACCTGCAGAGCCGCACACTAGATATATAATAACCTGCACCTACCTCCACCTGCAGAGCCGCACACTAGATATATAATACCCTGCACCTACCTCCTCCTGCAGAGCCGCACACTAGATATATAATACCCTGCACCTACCTCCACCTGCAGAGCCGCACACTAGATATATAATACCCTGCACCTACCTCCACCTGCAGAGCCGCACACTAGATATATAATACCCTGCACCTACCTCCTCCTGCAGAGCCGCACACTAGATATATAATACCCTGCACCTACCTCCACCTGCAGAGCCGCACACTAGATATATAATACCCTGCACCTACCTCCTCCTGCAGAGCCGCACACTAGATATATAATACCCTGCACCTACCTCCACCTGCAGAGCCGCACACTAGATATATAATACCCTGCACCTACCTCCTCCTGCAGAGCCGCACACTAGATATATAATACCCTGCACCTACCTCCACCTGCAGAGCCGCACACTAGATATATAATACCCTGCACCTACCTCCACCTGCAGAGCCGCACACTAGATATATAATACCCTGCACCTACCTCCACCTGCAGAGCCGCACACTAGATATATAATACCCTGCACCTACCTCCACCTGCAGAGCCGCACACTAGATATATAATACCCTGCACCTACCTCCACCTGCAGAGCCGCACACTAGATATATAATACCCTGCACCTACCTCCACCTGCAGAGCCGCACACTAGATATATAATACCCTGCACCTACCTCCACCTGCAGAGCCGCACACTAGATATATAATACCCTGCACCTACCTCCACCTGCAGAGCCGCACACTAGATATATAATACCCTGCACCTACCTCCACCTGCAGAGCCGCACACTAGATATATAATACCCTGCACCTACCTCCACCTGCAGAGCCGCACACTAGATATATAATACCCTGCACCTACCTCCACCTGCAGAGCCGCACACTAGATATATAATACCCTGCACCTACCTCCACCTGCAGAGCCGCACACTAGATATATAATACCCTGCACCTACCTCCACCTGCAGAGCCGCACACTAGATATATAATACCCTGCACCTACCTCCACCTGCAGAGCCGCACACTAGATATATGGCTGCTCTGTGCTTCCAGGACCTGTGATGATGTCACATGGAGGGGAGGAGTCAGGGTCACATGGTCAGCTCCTCAGTGTATGCAGGACTCTGCTGTGCTGGTTGTCATGGTGCTGGATGAGGGGAGGTTTATGTGTGGGGTCAGGAGGGGTTTACAGTGTGGATGTAGCAGAGCCGTGTGTGTACGAGGTGTACGGAGCAGAGCCGTGTGTGTACGAGGTGTGCGGAGCGGAGCCGTGTGTGTAAGAGGTGTACGGAGCAGAGCCGTGTGTGTACAAGGTGTACGGAGCGGAGCCCGTGTGTGTACAAGGTGTACGGAGCGGAGCCGTGTGTGTACGAAGTGTACGGAGCGGAGCCGTGTGTGTACGAGGTGTATGGAGCGGAGCCGTGTGTGTACGAAGTGTACGGAGCGGAGCCGTGTGTGTACGAAGTGTACGGAGCGGAGCCGTGTGTGTACGAAGTGTACGGAGCGGAGCCGTGTGTGTACGAAGTGTACGGAGCGGAGCCGTGTGTGTACGAGGTGTACGGAGCGGAGCCGTGTGTGTACGAGGCGTACGGAGCGAAGCCGCGTGTGTATGAGGCGTACGGAGCGGAGCCGCGTGTGTACGAGGCGTACGGAGCGGAGCCGTGTGTGTACAAGGTGTACGGAGCGGAGCCGTGTGTGTACGAAGTGTACGGAGCGGAGCCGTGTGTGTACGAGGTGTACGGAGCGGAGCCGTGTGTGTACGAAGTGTACGGAGCGGAGCCGTGTGTGTACGAAGTGTACGGAGCGGAGCCGTGTGTGTACGAAGTGTACGGAGCGGAGCCGTGTGTGTACGAAGTGTACGGAGCGGAGCCGTGTGTGTACGAAGTGTACGGAGCGGAGCCGTGTGTGTACAAGGTGTACGGAGCGGAGCCGTGTGTGTACGAAGTGTACGGAGCGGAGCCGTGTGTGTACGAGGTGTACGGAGCGGAGCCGTGTGTGTACGAAGTGTACGGAGCGGAGCCGTGTGTGTACGAAGTGTACGGAGCGGAGCCGTGTGTGTACGAAGTGTACGGAGCGGAGCCGTGTGTGTACGAAGTGTACGGAGCGGAGCCGTGTGTGTACGAGGTGTACGGAGCGGAGCCGTGTGTGTACGAGGCGTACGGAGCGGAGCCGCGTGTGTACGAGGCGTACGGAGCGAAGCCGCGTGTGTACGAGGCGTACGGAGCGGAGCCGCGTGTGTACGAGGCGTACGGAGCGGAGCCGCGTGTGTACGAGGCGTACGGAGCGGAGCCGCGTGTGTACGAGGCGTACGGAGCGGAGCCGTGTGTGTACAAGGTGACGGAGCGGAGCCGTGTGTGTACGAGGTGTACGGAGCGGATCCGTGTATACAATCTCTGATGTGTTCCCAGTTTTAATTGCATTTCTAAGTGTTGTCAGGGGCTCATGTACCGCCCTGGGGCTCGGCTGCGGCCGCCGAGCCGCTCGGGTCCGGGCTCGGGTGTGTGTCGGTGTCTCGAGCGTCCCCGGATCCGGGGGTCACGTCACTCTGAAAAGGGGGGTTTGTTTTGGTGATCGGGTGGGTGCGCGGCCGGGGCCGCTATGGAGATTGTTCGTGACGCCACCCACGGGTCGTGGTGATTGAAGGCACTACCACTGCTGGTAATGGTGGGGGCTCTCGGGTGCGGTGTTGTGGCGCAGCTAGGTGTTGACCCCTCCGTGGGTAGGGGGTGTGAGTCCCGGGGCCCGCTGGGGTGATGATGGAGCTGCTGGAGGGGTGCAGGGCAGGGTGGCGTAGCGCAGCACTGTGCCTGAGGGCACTGGTGTACTCACTCAGAAGAAACACACCGGAGTCACTGGTAAACCAAAAACGGGATTGTGGTCGGTGCCCGCAGCCGGCTGCGTGATTCCCCCTACTCAGGTTGGTGGTGTCGTCTTTCCCTGCACCCTCTTTACTGTGTGACTGCCTATGTCTCAACAACGGTAGTCCGCTCCCTGACTTGTAGGTGCCGGAGGAGCCCTCTTGCCCGCAGGCGCTGGCCCGTGGGATTGCGGTGCCTGGGCGGTGGCTTCCTATCCCCCTCGGTGGGCTGTTGCCGTCTATCGGGACTTTGGGTGGGAGTGGACCTCAAGACCAAGCCGCAATCAGTTGATTTGACTCGGTCCAGTTGCTTCTGGGCCTCGTACGGGGTCTGAGTACCCTTTGGTGCTCAGGTTTCGGTTTGACTCGCCGATTCGGTACCGGTGGGCCACTACCCTGTCCCGGTGCCTTGACGGTTCCGCCAGTTCTACTCCCGGCCTCCTGCGGATGGCCACCACCGTCTGTCTCCTGGCCACAGGGTTCCTAGGCTCCCACCTAGGCCCTGACAGATTTACTCCACAGCTCTCACAGCTACCTCCTCTCCTTTCCTCTCCCTAACACAATCTCTCCGTCTGTTTTTCCCCGCCCCTGCCAATCAATCCTCTTCGGTGGGCGTGGCCAACTGCCTGACCCCGCCCCCGGGTGTGGACATCTGGGACAGATAGGGGTGACTCAGCCTATCTGTGACCCCTGGCTAGTCCAGGGAGTCACACTCATAAAGTGCGGCACTGGAAGCCACAAGCAGACATAATAATAATAATAATAATAATAATTAATATTTATTAATTTATATAAATAAATAAACATACATAATACATAAACCTGTGCCTTGTAGTAAGACTGTTAGTTTGTCTGTGCACAGCGACCTGTCTGTGGTCTCCAGGACGTCTCCTGCTGCGGCTTCTGAACTTCTGCTACTCGTCCCTGATCTTCCAAGACCTCTGCTAATGTTGGGTGGCACGGTGGCTCAGTGGTTAGCCCTGCAGTCTTGCAATGCTGGGGTCCTGGGTTCTAGTCCCACTAGGGACAACATCTGCAAGGAGTTTGTATGTTGTTCCCGTGTTTGCGTGGGTTTCCTCCCACACTCCAAAAATATACTGATAGGGAATTTAGATTGTGAGCCCCAATGGGGACAGTGTTGCCAATGTATGTAAAGCACTATGGAATTAATAGCACTACTAGGCTTTATATAGGCACGCTGGATACTGGCAAAGCCGAATGTGGAGCACAGGAAAGTTTAGCAGACCGGGGTGTAGGGAGAAGAGCCCAGATCCAGGACAAGAGGGTGACAGGACGCCCCCAAAAGAGTTTGTACCTGTGCCATTGGGAATCATGGTCTTGGATTCTGTCAGTGGCTCACAAAGTGAGGTAATGGAGGCTGTAGGCAGACAGGAGACTGAAAGCCGTGGACGGACATGGAGCAGATATCCTGGAAAACCTGGGACGAGTAGCAGAGGCATACCTCCCAACTTTTCCAGAGAGGAAAGAGGGACAAAGTATGCGTCGCGGCAAATTTTGGCCACGCCCCTAGGCACAACCATTTGGCAGTAAGGGTCATTCAGCAGATGTCCCGGACTGTTCATTCATATTCATAGCAATCAGAATTTTTTTTATATTTCTATGCATCACTATATGACATGTTGCATATTTGTGCCTATAAAGCCATGTTCACACGTTGCATAAATCCTGTTTCTTTTTGTTTCTGCCGCTGTCTGCACCAAACTACACAATAACAATCTTCTCTGGTTTTTCCATTTTTGCTGCATTTTTTCTGCCTTTTCTCCATTATTTAATGCGTTTTTGGTTCAGATGTGAATCTGTGTTTTTAACTGTTTTTTTATTGTACTGAGAAGCTTTTTCCTGCATTTTGTTAAGCTCCACATAGAAACCTCCAGAGAAAAAAACCCTGAAAACCGCAGAGTTCAGCGGCGTCTTTTCATGGAATCACATCCACTTTACTTGGACAATTAAACACAGCAGAATAAATGTGCAAAAAAACAGCAGAAATAAATGCAGCATTAACACTACATGTGAATATGGACTTAATGTCCAAGCAAAGTGGATGAGACGTCATGAAATCTCCGCTCCTGGTGCGTGGAAAGACGCCGCTGAACTGTGCGGATTCTGTGTTTCTTTCTTTATAATCTTCAGGATTCACATCAGCAACAAACATGTATCAAATAAGGCGACAATGCATAAAAAATACCGCAAACACGCAATAATCAGAGGAGATTGTTATTGCACTCGTGGCGCGGACACCTGCAGAAAAAACGCAGCATTTACGCTATGTGTGAACACGGCCTCAGTGATACATTTTTTATTACATTTTTTATGGGTTTTAATAAAGAAAAATAATAAATTGCGAATTTTTTTCCCACCATTTACCGATCCCCATAAATAACCTGATCACTGTGTTGTTCGGGTCACAACGATTACAGGGACACCAAATATGTCCATGTTATTTGCTGATTTGTGATGTTTCTTATTTTATAAAAAAAAAGTGTAATAAAATTACATTATTCTATTTTTTTTATTATTTTTAGTAATTTTATTAGAAGAAAAAAAATCCTCTTTTCCTCTTTCTCTAGAATCCAAGAGATAGAGACGCTGCTGTGTACAATGTAGCTATGTCCTGTGTAATCTGCTGTGTAAGAGGCTGCATTGTAGGTTCATTTATGTAAAATGTAAAATGATGTCATGTAAAATCCTCCCTCTGACATCATCAATCCTAGTGGCTCAACAGCTTAGGTCAGGTAGGAAAGCCAGGGGAGGAGGCTGCTGGACACAAGTTTTGAACGTTGCTGATTTGAATCCAAGGTGGTGAACATGAAAAAAAATAAAAATGTATTTGTATTTTTTTCCTCATTTCTTTATAGTAGTTTTATGGGAACAAATTAATCTGACTCCTTCACCTACATTGAGATGCAGTATTTATCTATATCTATCACTCTAACTATCTGTCTATCTATCCCTCTATCTATCTATGATTCTATCTATCTATCTATGATTCCATCTATCTATCTATCTATCTATGATTCCATCTATCTATCTATCTATGATTCTATGATTCCATCTATCTATGATTCCATCTATCTATGATTCCATCTATCTATCTATCTATCTATGATTCTATGATTCCATCTATCTATCTATGATTCTATCTATCTATGATTCTTTCTATCTATATGTGATTCCAGAATATGATAGAAAGGGACCAGTTGGCTCTGCACCGTTATGTCTCCTCCAATAAAAATAAAAAAGTATATAATTTAACAAAAAAATCAATTTAATGCTGATTGTGAACAAAAAAAATAACAACTATTTGGTTATATGTAAGTCAGACAAGGCGGGATGTATAGTGATATTGGTGCCTCTTTATATAAAAAATGAGAATATGACATTTTGGAAAAAAATACTACTACTTACCGTAGATTGCAATCAATCCACCTGATGTCTGTGCTAAATCTTTATACAATATGTTGGATGGTGGTTGGTTCTCTAAGATTCCTTCCTCAAAAGCTTTTATTATGAGGAGATCATATTTTATTTTAAATGTTGAAAAAGGATTCATAACACAGGTCTGGAAAAAAAAAATTTTTCATGAGCTGTTTTGTTTATTCTACGTAATCCTTATGTTTTGGGTGCACTGAATCCAAAAATGACATTTTCTGACAATTTAGGTAATTATGTTAAATAAGGCAATACCTCAAAATAAATGAAAATAGATTCATAAAATTAATTTATTATTACTAATTTTTTATGAAAATAATTTTATTTTTAATTGGAATGAGCCACTAACACACAGTAAAATCGATTCTTCTTCCCTGCGAGGCTCCACTTGGTACATTTACGCTTGTGAGGAGCATCTGGAATGTCTCTCTGAAGTGTCCAACAGTGTCTGCCGTCATTGTAATGTTCCATCTTCCCTGGTATCTTCTTGTAGTCTGCCATCATTGTAATGTTCCATCTTCCCTGGTATCTTCTTGTAGTCTGCCGTCATTGTAATGTTCCATCTTCCCTGGTATCTTCTTGTAGTCTGCCGTCATTGTAATGCTCCATCTTCCCTGGTATCTTCTTGTAGTCTGCCATCATTTTAATGCTCCATCTTCCCTGGTATCTTCTTGTAGTCTGCCGTCATTTTAATGCTCCATCTTCCCTGGTATCTTCTTGTAGTCTGCCGTCATTTTAATGATCCATCTTCCCTGGTATCTTCTTGTAGTCTGCCATCATTGTAATGCTCCATCTTCCCTGGTATCTTCTTGTAGTCTGCCGTCATTGTAATGCTCCATCTTCCCTGGTATCTTCTTGTAGTCTGCCATCATTGTAATGTTCCATCTTCCCTGGTATCTTCTTGTAGTCTGCCGTCATTGTAATGTTCCATCTTCCCTGGTATCTTCTTGTAGTCTGCCGTCATTGTAATGTTCCATCTTCCCTGGTATCTTCTTGTAGTCTGCCGTCATTGTAATGCTCCATCTTCCCTGGTATCTTCTTGTAGTCTGCCGTCATTGTAATGCTCCATCTTCCCTGGTATCTTCTTGTAGTCTGCCATCATTGTAATGTTCCATCTTCCCTGGTATCGTCTTGTAGTCTGCCATCATTGTAATGTTCCATCTTCCCTGGTATCTTCTTGTAGTCTGCCGTCATTGTAATGTTCCATCTTCCCTGGTATCTTCTTGTAGTCTGCCGTCATTGTAATGTTCCATCTTCCCTGGTATCTTCTTGTAGTCTGCCGTCATTGTAATGCTCCATCTTCCCTGGTATCTTCTTGTAGCCTGCCATCATTGTAATGCTCCATCTTCCCTGGTATCTTCTTGTAGCCTGCCATCATTGTAATGCTCCATCTTCCCTGGTATCTTCTTGTAGTCTGCCATCATTGTAATGCTCCATCTTCCCTGGTATCTTCTTGTAGCCTGCCATCATTGTAATGTTCCATCTTCCCTGGTATCTTCTTGTAGTCTGCCGTCATTGTAATGCTCCATCTTCCCTGGTATCGTCTTGTAGTCTGCCATCATTGTAATGCTCCATCTTCCCTGGTATCTTCTTGTAGTCTGCCATCATTGTAATTCTCCATCTTCCCTGCTATCTTCTTGTAGTCTGCCGTCATTGTAATGCTCCATCTTCCCTGGTATCTTCTTGTAGTCTGCCATCATTGTAATGCTCCATCTTCCCTGGTATCTTCTTGTAGTCTGCCATCATTGTAATGCTCCATCTTCCCTGGTATCTTCTTGTAGTCTGCCATCATTGTAATGCTCCATCTTCCCTGGTATCTTCTTGTAGTTTGCCATCATTGTAATGCTCCATCTTCCCTGGTATCTTCTTGTAGTCTGCCATCATTGTAATGCTCCATCTTCCCTGGTATCTTCTTGTAGTCTGCCATCATTGTATTGCTCCATCTTCCCTGGTATCTTCTTGTAGTCTGCCGTCATTGTAATGCTCCATCTTCCCTGGTATCTTCTTATAGTCTGCCGTCATTGTAATGCTCCATCTTCCCTGGTATCTTCTTGTAGTCTGCCATCATTGTAATGTTCCATCTTCCCTGGTATCTTCTTATAGTCTGCCATCATTGTAACGCTCCATCTTCCCTGGTATCTTCTTGTAGTCTGCCGTCATTGTAATGCTCCATCTTCCCTGGTATCTTCTTGTAGTCTGCCATCATTGTAATGTTCCATCTTCCCTGGTATCTTCTTGTAGTCTGCCATCATTGTAATGCTCCATCTTCCCTGGTATCTTCTTGTAGTTTGCCATCGTTGTAATGTCTCATCTTCCCTGGTATCTTCTTGTAGTCTGCCATCATTGTAATGCTCCATCTTCCCTGGTATCTTCTTGTAGTCTGCCATCATTGTAATGCTCCATCTTCCCTGGTATCTTCTTGTAGTCTGCCATCATTGTAATGCTCCATCTTCCCTGGTATCTTCTTGTAGTCTGCCATCATTGTAATGCTCCATCTTCCCTGGTATCTTCTTGTAGTCTGCCATCATTGTAATGCTCCATCTTCCCTGCTCTATTCTTGTAGTCTGCCATCATTGTAATGCTCCATCTTCCCTGGTATCTTCTTGTAGTCTTCCATCATTATAATGCTCCATCTTCCCTGGTATCTTCTTGTAGTCTGCCATCATTGTAATGCTCCATCTTCCCCGGTATCTTCTTGTAGTCTGCCATCATTGTAATGTTCCATCTTCTCTGGTATCTTCTTGTAGTCTTCCATCATTGTAATGTTCCATCTTCCCTGGTATCTTCTTGTAGTCTGCCATCATTGTAATGTTCCACCTTCTCTGGTATCTTCTTGTAGTAATGCTCCATCTTCCCTGGTATCTTCTTGTAGTCTGCCGTCATTGTAATGCTCCATCTTCCCTGGTATCTTCTTGTAGTCTGCCATCATTGTAATGTTCCATCTTCCCTGGTATCGTCTATCCATCTGCCGTCATTGTAATGCTCCATCTTCCCTGGTATCTTCTTGTAGTCCATCATTGTAATGTTCCATCTTCCCTGGTATCTTCTTGTAGTCCATCATTGTAATGCTCCATCTTCCCTGGTATCTTCTTGTAGTCTGCCATCATTGTAATGTTCCATCTTCCCTGGTATCGTCTATCCATCTGCCGTCATTGTAATGCTCCATCTTCCCTGGTATCTTCTTGTAGTCCATCATTGTAATGTTCCATCTTCCCTGGTATCTTCTTGTAGTCCATCATTGTAATGCTCCATCTTCCCTGGTATCTTCTTGTAGTCCATCATTGTAATGTTCCATCTTCCCTGGTATCTTCTTGTAGTCTGCCATCATTGTAATGCTCCATCTTCCCTGGTATCTTCTTGTAGTCCATCATTGTAATGTTCCATCTTCCCTGGTATCTTCTTGTAGTCCATCATTGTAATGCTCCATCTTCCCTGGTATCTTCTTGTAGTCCATCATTGTAATGCTCCATCTTCCCTGGTATCTTCTTGTAGTCTGCCATCATTGTAATGTTCCATCTTCCCTGGTATCTTCTTGTAGTCCATCATTGTAATGTTCCATCTTCCCTGGTATCTTCTTGTAGTCTGCCATCATTGTAATGCTCCATCTTCCCTGGTATCTTCTTGTAGTCTGCCATCATTGTAATGCTTCATCTTCCCTGGTATCTTCTTGTAGTCTGCCATCATTGTAATGCTCCATTTTCCCTGGTATCTTCTTGTAGTCTGCCATCATTGTAATGTTCCATCTTCCCTGGTATCTTCTTGTAGTCTGCCATCATTGTAATGCTCCATTTTCCCTGGTATCTTCTTGTAGTCTGCCATCATTGTAATGTTCCATCTTCCCTGGTATCTTCTTGTAGTCTGCCATCATTGTAACGCTCCATCTTCCCTGGTATCTTCTTGTAGTCTGCCATCATTGTAATGCTCCATCATCCCTTGTATCTATATAGATTAATCATGGTATATAGATTAATCATGGCAGGCGCCTATGAGACACCACCAATGATTAACCTGTAAGTGAAAGTAAATTAACACATACACCCGGAAAAATCCTTTATTTGAAATAAAAAACAAAAAAACCCCTATTTAAATAAATGTATTACTACACAAACACCAGACCAGTTATGGCATAATACACATTACGTCCCACAACGCATCCAGCTCTGCTACATGCAGCTGACAGAGAGCGTTAACAGACCATGACCGGTGATTGTCATCTTCACGCAACAACTGAAGTGAGTTGCGCTATCTGCGCTGAAGTCACTCAGTGTGTGTGTTTGTGTGGTGATGGGGCCCAGTAGTGTCGGTGTGTGCGGTGATCATGGGGGACGGCGCTACCGCCACCATCATCATTGAAACCTTATTTATGGCATCCTTGAATACTGTATATAATAGCCCCAAAAAATCGTCACACCAAAACAAAAGTTTTCTTGTACTCTGCTCTCAGTCCAACGCCTACTCAGTGCTGCATTTGGCGTCCTTCTGCAAAGGACACTGCGGATGACGAATCCTACATCATCCACACAGGCTTTCACTTTGCGATGGCGCTGTTTATCCTATTTTTAAACATATGCGCACTGCAGTAATGCGATCTGCCATCAGAAGGGCACTCCAGCGTGCATCTCCGCAGGATCATAATGTCTGCCTGGGTGGATTACGTAGGTCACTTCATCCATACGTGGCTGAAAAGGCTGATGAAAAATGCTGTACAGTGTAGTTCTACGACACGGCATTAGTGATGCACAGCCTACCGGGCTGACACCTCGACTGACTATACTCAATCTTTTTGGTTTTTCAATCAGATTGTCATGGGATCTTATATACATTATTATAAAATGCTGTATATATCGAGCACAGTTTATAGTTGACCAATTTGCTACAAGATTTCCTTTAAAGAAAATTAGTCAGTGCTAAAGAAATAATTATATAGAAACCTATTTTTTCTTTCTTTCCAAAAAAAATTCAGGAAACAGTTTTCAAATATTATGCCATCTTGCTTAGTAAAGGACTGCTTGAGCAGCAGTGGCCAATTGGGTCATAGCTCTGATGTCATATTCCACCCCTTTCCCAAAGATGTCAACAGAATTAAGGATTGGCTTCTAGCAATGGCTCAAGAATATTCCAATATTGAAGAATTAGTTCAGAAAATTAGTATTGATGCGGGTAAAAACAAAAACTATCGTTTATGTTCTTGCCACTTTGCTTCTGATTGCTATATTCAGAATGTAGGACGAAGAATATTGCGACCAAACGCAACACCTTCAATATTTAATTGCGTACCAGACGGAGAATGTGTAATAAATGGAAATTTGAAAATATAAAAGGGGTCGCAGAAGGAAGAGACCACTTCCACGTTCTGAAGTTGCGGGAGCAAGTCAAATGGATAATTTAACCATGACTGAAAAGCAACACTGTTCTGAAGCCACCAGTACAAGATATGTCAGTATTGGAATACAAATAAGGAATAACGTTTGGAACACCATTCTAAAGGTCCAGTCACACTAAGCAACTTACCAGCGATCCCAACAACGATAGGGATCACTGGTAAGTTGCTAGGAGGTTGCTGGTGAGATGTCACACTGCGACGCTCCAGCGATCCCACCAGCAACCTGACCTGGCAGGGATCGCTGGAGCATTGCTACACGAGTTGCTGGTGAGCTCACCAGCAACCAGTGACCAGCCCCCAGCGCCGCGTGGAAGATGCTGCGCTTGGTAACTAAGGTAAATATCGGGTAACCAACCCGATATTTACCTTGGTTACCAGTGCACGCAGCTACACGTGCAGAGAGCAGGGAGCAGCGCACACCGCTTAGCGCTGGCTCCCTGCTCTCCTAGTTACAGCACACATCGGGTTAATTACCCGATGTGTGCTGCAGCTAAATGTGCACAGAGCAGGGAGCAGCGCACAATGCTTAGCGCTGGCTCTCTGCTCTCCTAGCTGCAGGACACATCGGGTTAATTAACCCGATGTGTCCTGCAGCTACATGTGCACAGAGCAGGAGCCGGCACTGACAGTGAGAGCGGTGGAGGCTGGTAACAAAGGTAAATATCGGATAACCAAGGACAGGGCTTCTTGGTTACCTGATGTTTACATTGGTTACCAGCGTCCGCAGAAGCCGGCTCCTGCTGCCTGCACATTTAGTTTTTGCTGTCTCGCTGTCACACACAGCGATCTGTGCTTCACAGCGGGACAGCAACAACTAAAAAATGGCCCAGGACATTCAGCAACAACCAACGACCTCACAGCAGGGGCCAGGTTGTTGCTGGATGTCACACACAGCAACATCGCTAGCAACGTCACGAAAGTTGTTCGTTACCAGCGATGTTGCTAGCGATGTTGCTTAGTGTGACAGGGCCTTAAGTCTGAACTGGGTGCAAAAACCTAAAAAACATCACTATGGGGAGATAAGGTATGCACACCAGTGACTATGTAAGGGGAATACATGAAATAGCAGAAACTGCTGTGTGAATACTGACTTGAAAAATCACACAGGAATTCCGCTGGTTTCTCATTAGTTGCCTTGAATCCCATGTAAGAATCATCAGCATCTGGAAAAGCTTCACGGACTTTGTTGACTACACACGATGATATTGGACGTCTGTTGCCTCGGCCTAGAGGGCCATGTATCCAAGCTGTGAAGCTTCTATATGAAGTCTTCCGTGATTTACTGTAACAAAAAAATTAAAATATAAATTAACTTTGATAAATTTTTTTGAAAGATGTGAAAAAGCAGGCTGAAAAAGCAGGTTATTATTAAAGACCGCTTTACACGCTGTGACATCGCTAGCATCGGCTACCAATGTCTTGTGCCATAGTACCCGCCCCCGTCGGTGGCACTATATGTGGTGATCGCTGCCGTAGCAAACATTATTGCTACGGCAGCGTCACACGCAGATACCTGTGCAGCTACGTCAATGTGAAATGTGATCCGCCTCCTTTCTAAAGGTGCAGTTCGTTCAGCGTCACAGCGACGTCACAGCAGCGTCACTGAACCACCGCCCAATAGAAAACGAGGGGAGGTGATGAGCGGCCGGTACAAGCCGCCCACCTCCTTACTTCATCCTTTTACGGTGGACGCAGGTAAGGAGATGTTTGCCGTTCCAGCGGCAACTGCAGCAGCAACGATAATTGTGAAGAGGGGCATGTCACCGATGAGCTATTTTGAACGTTTTTGCGACAATTCTAAATCGCTCATAGGGGTCACACACAACAACATTGCTACAGCGGACAGATGTTCGACACAAATCCCGTGACCCCCAACAAGATTGCTTTAGCGATCTTGTAGCGTGTAAAGCCACCTTAACTCATTCTTGTATTACATAAAACTTTTGTATTAGTTCGACTTTTTTTTTCACATTTTCTAAATAATCATTTCATTAAAAATTAGTGAATCCTAATGTTTTTATGATTTTGTTACCAATGGTGAAGCAATAGAGTATGAAGCATGGAGTCTGCCCTTGCATGCTTGTCGAATTCATCAATATTAATTAATTATTTACAGACAAAATCTAACCAGATCGCAGTTTTTTAAAACTAGAGTAGCACCTTATGCTGCACCAGTGATGCATTACATAATGTTGCATGTTTGGCCCTGACTGCCTCAGGTAGACTCCACAAATACCTTTATAAAATCTACTGTCACGTTTGTAAATTGATCTGTACAATGTATTTCTTATTAAATCTACTATTGTTACGTAAGGCATTTTATCTGCAATATAATTAGTTTAAAAATATTACCGATTTTGTTCCTTCCTTGTAGAAGGACCTATATTCAGACCCACTATCCTTTGAAGTATGTGAACCGTTTCCTCTCACTCACAGAAAATAAAAAAAAAATCGTGCTCTGTAATACAAGCCAAGTTATCCATGTATGGCTCAACATTATCCACTTCTTTACAGCATATAGATTCTATATTTGTTGGCATTGCTACACATTTTCCACATTTGCACCAATCTATTATTCCAATTCGATTCTCATTATGATCTTCATTGAATTCTATAAATATAGCATTATCAATACGCAAAGGGTTGGATGGAAAACACTCTTCGTTTGCACTGTCGCCACCAAATTTTGTTTTTATTTGTGAAAGAAGTGTTTTGATCTGTGGATAAATAAATATGAAGAGTTAATGTTATAGATAATATCTACCGATCTGTTAATGTTATTTAAATTTATTTTAGTTTTGTTCAGCATACAATGTTTGTATTAAAAATATTACATAGTTTGATAATTTCTAGCTAGAATCAGTAGAAACATAATAAATAATCAAATAACATTGTACTTGTGTTTTGAAATATAACATATGCAATACTATGTCATAAATGGTTTTAATTTACATTTGTCTTTCTATTCATGGACAATGTGCTGGGGCACAGCAACAGGGTGAGAGATGATCAAGTGGTGTTAGACTAAGGCGGGCTTTGCACACTACGACATCGCAGGTGCGATGTCGGTGGGGTAAAATTGAAAGTGACACACATCCGGCATCGCAGGCGACATCGTAGTGTGTAAAGCCTAGATGATACGATTAACGAGCGCAAAAGCGTCGTAATCGTATCATTGGTGCAGCGTCGGCGTAATCCATAATTACGCTGACGCGACGGTCCGATGTTGTTCCTCGCTCCTGCGGCAGCACACATCGCTGTGTGTAAAGCCACAGGAGCGAGGAACATCTCCAACCTGCGTCACCGCGGCTTCCGTAGGATATGCGGAAGGAAGGAGGTGGGCAGGATGTTTACATCCTGCTCATCTCCGCCCCTCCGCCGCTATTGGCCGCCTGCCGTGTGACGTCGCTATGACGCCGCACGACCCGCCTCTTAGGAAGGAGGCGGGTCGCCGGCCAGAGCGACGGTCGCAGGGCAGGTCAGTGCATGTGAAACTGGCGTAGCGATAATGTTCGCTACGCCAGCTATCACACGATATCGTACCTGCGACGGGGGCGGGGACAATCGCGTTTAACATCGCAGCATCGGCTTGCGATGTCGCAACGTGCAAAGCCGCCCTTAGAGTCACTGAAAGTGAGGTAGGCTTGGTCTGATGAGATGAAAAGTAGCGCAACGTCTATGATGTAGATAGACGAGATACTGTGTTTGTATGTGATGAAGTGCTTTTATCTCTGCGATCAGCAATACATGAAACACGTCTCAGTTCTTTACTCTGGCTCGTGTACCAAGGTTACATGTTTAGTGTGTGTGTTTTGTTTGCTGTAAGCGGGGGGTGGACTATTCAAGAGCTGCAGAGAGTGTGCTGTTCTATAAAGACACAGCAGCATCTCAATCTAGTGAAGAAGCAGTGTCTGCAAGAGTGACAAGGGTCTGATAAAGGGAAATTATCTTCAGGTGTTTGTCAGGTTTGCGTTGGTATGAATGTTTGTGGTGGCGTTGTTGTGTACTTGTAGAAGAGAGTGAATATAAAGTTAGTAGGTTTGGGAGAGACAGTAGTAGTTTTGATTTTGATAGGTTGGATGGGGAACATAGGCGAGTGAAGATGAGGTCAAGCTATCTGTCTGACTGCTGTGGAGGAACATTCAGTGAGGCCGAAGGAGGAAGTGAGTGTTATACATTTTGTGAGAGTGTTAAATATCAATGGTGATATTGAAGTCACCCATGATGATAGTGTGGATGTTGGTGGAAAGATAACAAAATATGAAGGTGTTGAAGGTCTTTGAGAAATCACAGCGAGTATGTAAATATAACTCTAAATATTGCTATTTTAAATAAATTTATAATTAAGTACCTCATCATAACTGTCAGAATCATGAGTGTTGCTTTGCGCCGTTGAACATACAGTATTACTAACTGGATTAGTCACATCAATAGTAGAAGGAGTATTAGTGGGCGAGGTATCATGGTGTTGCTCCTGCACATCCTCAATTAAACTCTTAAAAATAATAAAAAAGTAATAAAAATTAATAAAATTTAGTACTGTTACATAATCAAAGCAAGGTCTCCATAACAACTAAGCTTGTCCACTTGGTGTTGGGTCCGTTCACACACATCCTAATACAATTAGGGTATGTGCGCACGTTGCTTTTTACCTGCTTTTTACCTGCTTTTTTGCTGCTTTTTCTTCTGCGCTGTTTAATGCCAAAATGGATGTGTTCTTCTATTCAAGCAAAGTCTATGGGAATTTGGGTTTCTTGTTCACACTATGTTGTTCAAAATGCTGCCTTTTTGTGGCAGAACTTTGGTCAAAAACTCAGCTTTGCAGTGCAAAACCCAAATGGCAAAAACAATTGACATGTTGCTTCTTTGAAAAGCTGAGTTTTTGACCAAAGTTCTGCCTCAAAAAGGCAGCATTTTGAACAACATAGTGTGAACAAGAAACCCAAATTCCCATAGACTTTGCTTGAATAGAAGAACACATCCATTTTGGCATTAAACAGCGCAGAAGAAAAAGCAGCAAAAAAGCAGGTAAAAAGCAGGTAAAAAGCAACGTGCGCACATACCCTTACATTATAATTTTCACACCTACATGTTTTTCCATGGACCACTGTGTAATCATGGAACACCTGGGTGTATGGGTGACTAATTTTGTACAAGTCAACAACCCTAATTCAGTGATTCAGGTCAGCAATAATAATTCCGTCAAGGAAAATTTGAACTAGAAAGAACAAACACACACTAAAAAGTTTTATAATTTATGTTGACGCTGATTAGTTAAGTTGTAAATTAAATAAAACATAAATCAAAGTGTTTGAGATGAAAATTATTAAAAGGTATAATGAAGCAGACTTTTGTTTGAAATTTTGTTACCTAACAAAGTAAAAAAAACTTTAAAAGTGAAACTACCTGTATATTGTAATAGTGATCACCAACTATACAGGCCAAAATGGTGTAGTTTGTTTCCACCACCAACTCATTATCTGCTCTACTTGAAATTTGAATCATTAGGTCGTCAACATCATTAACCCCTTCAGCCCCCAGCCTGTTTTCACCTTAAAGACCCGGCCATTTTTTGCAATTTTGACCAGTGTCACTTTGACAGGTTATAACTCTGGAACACCTCAACGGATCCTGGCGATTCTGAGATTGTTTTTTCGTGACATATTGTACTTCATGTCAGTGGTAAATTTAGGCCGATATGTTTTGCGTTTATTTGTGAAAATTTCGGAAATTTGGCGAAAATTTTGAAAATTTTGCAATTTTCAAAATTTGAAATTTTATGCCCATAAATCTGAGAGATATGTCACACAAAATAGTTACTAAATAACATTTCCCACATGTCTACTTTACACCAGCACAATTTTTGAAAAAAAAAAAAATTCCGTTAGGAAGTTAGAAGGGTTCAAAGTTCATCACCAATTTCTCATTTTTCCAACAAAATTTACAAAAAAAAAGTTTTTAGGTACCACATCACATTTGGAGTGATTTGAGAAACCTAGGCGACAGAAAATACCCAAAAGTGACCCAATTCTAAAATCTGCACCCCTCACTCTGCTCAAAACCACATCCAAGAAGTTTATTAACCCTTTAGGAGCTTCACAGCAACCAAAGCAATGTAGACGAAAAAATGAAAATTTTACTTTTTTAACACAAAAATGTTACTTTAGCCATAAAAATTAGTATTTTCACAAGGGTATCAGGAAAAATGCATCATAAAATGTATTGTGCATTTTCTCCTGAGTACGCAGATACCCCATATGTGGTGGTAATCAAATGTTTGGGCACACAGCAGGACTCGGAAGGCAAGGAGCGCCATTTGAATTTTTGAGTGCAAAATTAGCTGCACTCATTAGCGGACACAATATCGGGTTTGAAGACTCCCTGAGGTGCCTAAACAATGGAGCTCCCCCACAAATGACCCCATTTTGGAAACTAGAGCCCTCAAATATTTTTTCTAGATGTTTGATGTGCACTTTGAACCCCTGGGGGCTTCACAGAAGTTTATAACGTTGAGCCGTGAAAAGAAAAAAATTTTTTTTTACCACAAAACTGTTGCTTCAACCAGGTAGCTTTTTTTATCACAAGGGTATCAGGAAAAAATGCACCATAAAATGTATTGTGCATTTTCTCCTGAGTACGCAGATACCCCATATGTGGTGGTAATCAAATGTTTGGGCACACAGCAGGACTCGGAAGGCAAGGAGCGCCATTTGAATTTTTGAGTGCAAAATTAGCTGCACTCATTAGCGGACGCCATGTCGGGTTTGAAGACTCCCCGAGGTGCCTAAACAATGGAGCTCCCACATAAGTGACCCCATTTTGGAAACTAGAGCCCTCAAATATTTTTTCTAGATGTTTGATGTGCACTTTGAACCCCTGGGGGCTTCACAGAAGTTTATAACGTTGAGCCGTGAAAAGAAAAAAAAATTTTTTTACCACAAAACTGTTGCTTCAACCAGGTAGCTTTTTTTATCACAAGGGTATCAGGAAAAAATGCACCATAAAATGTATTGTGCATTTTCTCCTGAGTACGCAGATACTCCATATGTGGTGGAAATCAAATGTTTGGGCGCACGGCAGGACTCGGAAGGCAAGGAGCGCCATTTCACAGCAAAATTGGTTGGAATTATTAGCGGACGCCATGTTGCGTTTGGAGACCCCCCTGAAGTGCCTAAACAATGGAGCTCCCCCACAATTGACCCCATTTTGGAAACTAGACCCCTCATGGAATTTATCTAGCTGTTTAGTGAGCACTTTGAACCCCTGGAGGCTTCACAAACGTTTGTAATGTTCAGCCGTGAAAATATTTTATTCTTTTTTTTACCACAAAATTGTTTTTTCAAACAGGTAGCTTTTTTTTCCACAAGGGTATCAGGAAAAAATGCACCATAAAATGTATTGTGCAATTTCTCCTGAGTACGACGATACCTCATATGTGGTGGAATTCAATTGTTTGGGCGGGGCTCAGAAGAGAAGGAGCGCCATTTCACAGTAAAATTGATTGGAATTATTAGCAGACGCCATGTTTCATTTGGAGACCCCCTGAGGTGCCTAAACAATGGAGCTCCCCCACATGTGATCCCATTTTGGAAACTAGACCCCCCCATACAAAAAAAATTAGTTTGGCGAAATAAAAAATACAGACATCAGTAAAAAAAAAAAAAAAAAATGAGCGCCTGCCACTAAGACCAGTGCCAAACGTGAGAGCAATGCACGAGTCTCGCATCGCATCATCCACTGCAGTCTGGAAGCGAGCAACTGCGCTGGATAATGCGATGCAAGAGGGCGGGGTGGCAGATGAGAAAGGGCGCAGCGGATGGAAGATGGGAAAGGGCGCAGCGGGTGGAGGAGCGGCAGAGGATGGGAAAGGGCGCAGAGGATGGATGATGGGAAATGGCGCAGCGGATGGATGGGAAATGGCGCAGCGGATGGAGGAGCGGCAGAGGATGGGGGGGGAGGTGAGATGGGGATACCTACCTTACTGGATGGATCTAAGCAGCAGGATCACAGCAGACAGAAGAGGCAGCAGATGAAGGAGGCAACAGATCGAGGAGGGTGAGAGGGGGCAGTAGATGGAAAATGGGAGAGAGCAGGCAGCAGATCGGGGAGGGGGGCAGAGTCTGATGGGAGAGAGAGATGGCACATGGAGGAGGGGGGGCCCCGGGGGGAGGGTGGCTTGCAGCACATGTAGGGGGAGGGTGGCTTGCAGCACATGTGGGGGGAGGGTGGCTGGCTTGCAGCACATGTGGGGGGAGGGTGGCTGGCTTGCAGCACATGTGGGGGGAGGGTGGCTTGCAGCACATGTGGGGGGAGGGTGGCTTGCAGCACATGTGCTGCAAGCCAGCCACCCTCCCCCCACATGTGCTGCAAGCCAGCCACCCTCCCCCCACATGTGCTGCAAGCCAGCCACCCTCCCCCACATGTGCTGCAAGCCAGCCACCCTCCCCCCACATGTGCTGCAAGCCAGCCACCCTCCCCCCACATGTGCTGCAAGCCACCCTCCCCCCACGTGGGGGGAGGGTGGCTTGCAGCACATGGAGGGATAGGAGGTGTGGCGATGGAGAAGGAGAAGGAGCAGCCGATGAAGGAGGCGGCGGCGGCCGCCGATCGGGAACAGTGGGGGCCGATTCGGGGGCAGCAGCGGCTGAAAAAGGTGGGTGCGACAGTGGCGAGCATGGCGGCGGGGACAGCGGTGGATCGGGAGCGGCGGCGGGGACAGCGGTGGAGCGGGAGCATGGCGCCGGGGACAGCTGTGGATCGGGAGCGGCGGCGGGGACAGCGGTGGAGCGGGAGCAGCGGCGGGGCGATCGGAGACAGCGGCGGGGACAGCGGTGCATCAGGAGCAGCGGCGGGGACAGCGGTGGAGCGGGAGCAGCGGCGGGGCGATCGGAGACAGCGGCGGGGACAGCGGTGGAGCGGGAGCATGGCGCCGGGGCGATCGGAGACAGCGGCAGGGACAGCGGTGGAGCGGGAGCATGGCGCCGGGGCGATCGGAGACAGCGGCGGGGACAGCGGTGGAGCGGGAGCATGGCGCCGGGGCGATCGGAGACAGCGGCGGGGACAGCGGTGGAGCGGGAGCATGGCGCCGGGGCGATCGGAGACAGCGGCGGGGACAGCGGTGGAGCGGGAGCATGGCGCTGGGGCGATCGGAGACAGCGGCGGGGACAGCGGTGGAGCGGGAGCATGGCGCCGGGGCGATCGGAGACAGCGGCGGGGACAGCGGTGGAGCGGGAGCAGCGGCGGGGCGATCGGAGACAGCAGCGGGGACAGCGGTGCATCGGGAGCAGCGGCGGGGACAGCGGTGGAGCGGGAGCAGCGGCGGGGCGATCGGGGACAGGGGCGGGTTGCGGGGACAGCAACTTACCGCTCTCCTCGGCTTCCAGGGACGGTCACAGGCCGCAGATCCCCATTGATTGGAGAGAGCGGTCACAAGACCGGTCTCTCCAATCAGAGCTGGGGGCGGGTGAAGCATCGATCACCCAGCTCCAGCCAATGGCCAGTGCTACAGCAGCACTGATCAGGGCTGGATTTCAATGTTCCAGCCAATTTCAATGGCTGGAACATTACAGTGGCTGTAATTGGCTGAGCGGCGTTCGTCAGCCAATCACAGCCTCTGTAGGTTCGGGGAGGAGGCACCACCCCTCCTGAGGTCAGGCAGAGGTCCCCTCCTTCCCGAATCTACCGTTTAAGTAAACAAATTTCACTCCCCGGTGCTCCGGGACCGCGATTTCGCCATGACGTACTGAGTACGTCATGGGTCGTTTAGCACCATGTCACCATGACGTACTCAGTACGTCAAAGGTCGTTAAGGGATTAATTACACGATCTTCCTGTACCTATAATAAATTTCCTTGTTGCCTCCCTCCAAGGGCTGATGTCCACACCAGGTGGGGCGGAGCCAGGCGGTTGGCTCCTCCCACCGAGGAGTTCAAAGTCCTGGAGGCGGGAAAAGGGTTCAGTGCAGTGCAGTTTTCAGTCGAGTATAGAGCGAGAGTGAGGAAAGCAGTAGTGGAGGAACTGACTGGCCGTGTCCGGGTACGTGGCCCGGGCACAGAAACAGCAAGGTTGGCAGACGGTGGTGACCGTCTGTAGGAGAGGCTGATTGACGCACAACCGTAAGGACCAGGGACGGGCGGTGGCCCGCCGGTACCAGATCGGGGAGCGAAGAGAAGTCAGCACCATCCGGCAGGGCCTACGGACCCCGACCAGGCTAGGAATCACCGTAAAACCGGTCAAATCCGTCAGCAACGGGAACCTCCGGGGTTTCCCAGCAATAAAGACCCGACTGAAGGCCACCGTCCAAACCGTGAGGGAGATAAAGCTACCGCCAGAGCTAGAGCTCCCAGGGCCAGAGCCTGCGGGCAAGAAGGGGCTCCCTTAGCCACCATACCGCAAGGGAGCGGGTTACCGGTGGGAAGCCATCGGGGCCGAGAACATAACACCGGTGCAGGGAGAGACAGTTACCGCCAGCCGACCGGGAGTAACCGTCGCAGCCGTCTGTGGGACTCATCCATCCAGCCGTTTGTTTTACCAGAGACTCCGTGTGCGTTATTGGCTGAGTAAGTACCACCGTGCCGTCTGGCACTGCGCTGCCCCGCGACCCTGCACCTGGCCAAGCCCCGCAACCTACCAAACTGACAACAAATCCGGGCCCCAGGACTGCCAAAATCCCCCTACCCAAGGAGGGGAGAGAAACATCCCAGCTGCTCCCTGTCATCGCTCCCGGGGTCCCCGTACAGAGCAGCGGTGGTGCCCCAACCTCACCAAACACCGTGGGTGGCGTCACAAACCGACATCCCAAACACCAACAAAACACCCCTTTCACTCACGGGCGAGGAGCGCCACTCGAGTCCCCAGATCCGGCCCACCGCTCGAGCCACCGAGCAGCAGCGCCGGACCCGAGCGTGGTGAGCGCAGCGCCCTCCCCGCCCGCGACACATCTAAAATGCATGCATTTTGGATACATTTTGCATAAGTTGTGCATGCATTTTGCTATAATTTTGGATGCATTTTTGACAGTTCGGCCCACGGCATTGAGCTCTGCTACACGCCCACTGACAGCAGAAAGAGTCGCGTGATGAGAATGAACTGGGATGAACTTCACCCGACTTCATTGTCATCCCCAGGCTCAGTTTGTGTGTCGCGTCCTGATTATCGGTCACCCGTGAAAGACTCACCGCTGCCCGCAGATCCCCATAAGTGAGCAGCGCGATCAGCGATGCCGTCGCTCAGCTTACCCGATGCCAGCTGGAGTCCTCCACCCGAGACCGCAACTCACCTGTGACATCATCGCCAATCGCGCAGCTCTCTTAAGTCACTCGGGTGACTTGCTGTCACAGTTGGAGGATGAAGCGGTGGCCGCGGGTCACGTGACTGACGTCATGGCTGATCGTGCGGCTCACTTCAGTTGCTGCGTGGAGCTGACAGAGTGTGGTATGGTCCTTGTCCGCTCCTGTCAGCTTCATGTAACAGAGCTGAGAGCGTCGTGGAACGTCGTGTGGATTACGCCGGACCTGGCAGGGTATTTGGGTGTTAATAAAGTGGTTAAAGAAGTTGTCCAGTTACCAAAACTGATTTTTTTTTTTCTGATAAATCCTGCTAATATGTGCCCCTCAACACATCTATTATGTTTTTTCAGCAAAATTACCTTTTATTGTGCACTAGCAGCACATGCTCATTGCTGGCTCCAGCTCTGATGGGGTTAATCTCTCCTCTGACTTCCTGTGTTCAGTTCCTACAAGTCCCAGAATTCTTTGTGGCTCTAGGGCGGTGTCTGGCTTATCTAACACACCCACTGTGTCTAATACACCCACTCTGCTCCCACCCAAACCCTCCTCCCTGCCTCTTCCCAGTGGATGCACTGAGATCAATCATACAGAGACAGCAGCAGCTCTACACAGCCAGGGGAAGAAAGTGTGTGTGCGTGTATATACAGTGTATGTGTATGTGTGCGCGTATATACAGTGTGTGTGCGTATATACAGTGTGTGTGCGTATATACAGTGTGTGTGTGTATATACAGTGTATGTGTATGTGTGCGCGTATATACAATGTGTGTGCGTATATACAGTGTGTGTGCGTATATACAGTGTGTGTGTGTATATACAGTGTGTGTGTGTATATACAGTGTGTGTGCGCATATATACAGTGTATGTGCGCGTATATACAGTGTGTGTGTGTATATACAGTGTGTGTGTGAGTGTGTATGTGTGTGTGTATGTCATACTCACCTGTCTGCAGGGTCCCGGTGCCATGCCCGCTCCTGTCCCGGTCCCGCCGCTTCGGCTGTGTGCAGTCTCCCCGGGGCACGTACGAAGCTTGCAGGACCTGGCGGTGGATCACCTGATGCAGTCACCTGACGCATCAGCTGATCGATTCTCCTGGTGTCGCCGGCTTTTTCGCGCCCGGCCGGCTATCAGCTGATCCTGCGGTCAGGGGACTTCATCAGCTGATTACCGGCAGCTCCTGCAGTGATGGGCCAGGATCAGACTCCGCTGCAGGAGCTGCCGTTAATCAGCACAGACGTGAGTATTTTTTTTTTTTTTTTTTGCACTGATGCTTCAGCTGATTGTATAATCGGCTTTTATACAATCAGCTGATGTGTGATGTGATTCACGTAGTTTAACCTGACACATCATCTGATCGCTTTGCCTTCCAGCAAAACCGATCAGATGATATTGGATCTGGATTGGACGGCGCGGGACCCTAACCCAGGATTACTGCGGAGGGGGGTTTATTTCAATAAAGATGGAGTCACTAATTGTGTTGTTTTATTTCTAATAAAAATATTTTTCTGTGTGTTGTGTTTTTTTTTTTATCATTACTAGAAATTCATGGTAACCATGTCTAATATTGGCGTGACACCATGAATGTCGGGCTTAAGGCTAGCTGATAATATACAGCTAGCCCTAACTCCATTATTACCCAACTAGCCACCCGGCATCAGGGCAGCTGGAAGAGTTGGATACAGCGCCAGAAGATGGCGCTTCTATGAAAGCGCCATTTTCTGGGGTGGCTGCGGACTGCAATTCGCAGTGGGGGTGCCCAGAAAGCTTGGGCACCCTTCACTGTGGATTCCAATCCCCAGCTGCCTAGTTGTACCCGGCTGGACACTAAAATTAGGCGAAGCTTACGTCATTTTTTTTTAAATTATTTCATGAAATTCATGAAATAATTAAAAAAAAAAAGGGCTTCTCTATATTTTTGGTTCCCAGCCGGGTACAAATAGGCAGCTGGGGTTTGGGGGCAGCCCGTACCTGCCTGCTGTACCCGGCTAGCATACAAAAATATGGCGAAGCCCATGTCATTTTTTTTTTCTTTTTGGGTAAAAAACTGCATACAGTCCTCGATGGAGGATGCTGAGCCTTGTAGTTCTGCAGCTGCTGTCTGCTCTCCTGCATACAATGAACATTTTGAATAAGGAAATTACATCAGACCTTTTTTTTTTTTTTTCATCAACAATCTTTAATGGCATTGTGCACTGATTAAAAACGCAGTGAGCAAAAACGCAGCAAAAAAGGCACCAAATCGCGGCAAAAACGTGACATGCAGCACCGCAGGTGACAGAGCAGAGCAAGTTGGTGACATGTTCTGCTCTGACACATAGTGTGCTGCATGTCACTGTATCCACTCTGGGACTTGTTGTGCAGGTGACCGGATGATACATGTCACTAACTTGCTCCACTCTGTGACTTCTGCTGCATTGTTCCAACTGTATACACTCTCACCTGAACAAGTCTCAGAGTGGGGCAGTTAGTGACATGTATCATCCGGTCACCTGCACAACAAGTCCCAGAGTGGTGAAAGATAGTGACATGCAGCACACTATGTGTCAGAGCAGAGCATGTCACTGTCTCCACTCTGGGACTTGTTGTGCAGGTGACCGGATGCTACATGTCACTAACTGCCCCACTCTGTGATTTCTGCTGCATAGTACCAACTGTATACACTCTCACCTGCACAACAAGTCCCATAGTGGAGACAGTTAGGCTACTTTCACACATCTGGTTTGAGCACTGCGGCTCAATCCGGCTGTGAAAACTATGCAACGGATGCGGCGAAAACACCGCATCCTTTGCATAAGTTTTTACATGCGGCCCGTCCGTTTTTTTCCGGTTGCGGCATGCTACTGAGCATGCGCAGTGGAAAAAACCGCATGCGGCGAGCAAATGCGTTTTTTTCCGCATCGCGCCGCATCCGGCCTCCATAGGTATGCATTGAAAAATGCGCCGCAGCGGCCGGATGCGGCGCGATGCGGTGTTTTTTTGCCGGAGCAAAAAACGTTGCAGGGAACGTTCGATCCGGACGCGGCATCGGCTAAATCTGCCGCATGCGGCCAAAACCGGACCGAACGCAAGCCCCTGCGGCACAATACGGCACTAATGTAAGTCTATGCAAAAAAAAAACGCAACCGGCGTTACAAAAGCCGGTTGCGGTTTTTCTGCAGAACGCCGTATTGTGCCGCAGAGCAAAAATCCGGATGTGTGAAAGTAGCCTAAGTGACATGTAGCATCCGGTCACCTGCACAACAAGTGCCAGAGTGGAGAAAGATAGTGACATGCAGCACACTATGTGTCAGAGCAGAGCATGTCACTGTCTCCACTCCGCTGACCTCACAGCCCGTACACGCTGCGATGGATGCAGGGGGACACAGAACAAGTAATCGGCCGACACTGGAGTCATCTGATTACTTGGGATGAATTGAGCAGTAAAATGCTCTGGTGCTCGATGGGCGAAGCCCATGCCGATTTTTTTAAAAAAAATTCATTAAAAATAAAAAAACAAAAAAATCACATTTTTTGTGGGCTCCCGCTGCATTTTCTATTGCTAAGGGTAACCAAAGCAGCTACTGGCTGCTAGCCCCCGCTGCTTGGTGTTACTTTCACTGGCAATAGAAATGCAGGGAAGCATTTTTTTTTTATAAAGGTTTTTCCCTGAAAACGTTTTTAAGAAAATGACGTGGGCTTCGCCATATTTTTGTATGCTAGCCAGGTACAGCAGGCAGCTACGGGCTGCCCCCAACCCCCAGCTGCCTAGTTGTACCCGGCTGGGAACCAAAAATATAGAGAAGCCCTTTTTTTTCATGAATTTCATGAAATAATTAAAAAAAAAATGATGTGGGCTTCACCAAATTTTTGAGTCCAGCCAGGTACAACTAGGCAGCTGGGGATTGGAATCCACAGTGCAGGGTGCCCAAACTTTCTGGGCCCCCCACTGCGAATTGCAGTCCACAGCTGCCCCAGAAAATGGCGCTTTCATAGAAGCGCCATCTTCAGGCGCTGTATCCAACTCTTCCAGTGGCCCTGGTGGCAGATGGCACGCTGGGTAATAAGGGGTTAATACCAGCTATGTTTTACCAGCTGGTATAAAGCCCGAGATTCTTAATGTCAGGCCAAGTTTAACCTGGCCATTAAGAATCTCCAACAAGGGGTTTAAAAAAAAAAATACTTTATTAGAAATAAATACACAGACACAGTAGGGACTCCATGTTTATTACTCCCTCTCACCCCTCCACGATGGAGAGATTTCTGTACTGACCATGCCAGGAGAGAGCGAGGAAAAGAGAGCGAGCGGGGGGGGAGAAGAGAGCGAGCGGGGGGGAGAAGAGAGCGAGCGGGGGGGAGAAGAGAGCGAGCAGGGGAGAGAAGAGAGAGAGGGGGGAGAGAAGAGAGAGAGGGGGGGAGAAGAGAGAGAGGGGGGAGAAGAGAGAAAGGGGGGGGATAAGAGAGAGAGGGGGGGAGAAGAGAGAGAGGGGGGAGATGAGAGAGAGGGGGGAGAAGAGAGAGAGGGGGGAGAAGAGAGAGAGGGGGGGAGAAGAGAGAGGGGGGGAGAAGAGAGAGAGGGGGGGAGAAGAGAGCGAGGGGGGGAGAAGAGAGCGAGGGGGGGAGAAGAGAGCGAGGGGGGGAGAAGAGAGAGAGGGGGGAGAAGAGAGAGGGGGGAGAAGAGAGAGAGGGGGGGAGAAGAGAGAGAGGGGGGAGACAGAGGGAGGGGGGGAGAGAGAGGGAGGGGGGGAGAGGGAGGGGGGGAGAGAGGGAGGGGGGGAGAGAGAGGGAGGGGGGGAGAGAGAGAGGGGGAGAAGAGAGAGAGGGGGGGGAGAAGAGAGAGAGGGGGGGAGAAGAGAGCGAGGGGGGGAGAAGAGAGAGAGGGGGGAGAAGAGAGAGAGGGAGGAGAAGAGAGAGAGGGGGGGGAAAGAGAGAGGGGGGGAGAGAGAGGGAGGGGGGGAGAGGGAGGGGGGGAGAGGGAGGGGGGAGAGAGGGAGGGGGGGAGAGGGAGGGGGGAGAGAGGGAGGGGGGGAGAGGGAGGGGGGGAGAGAGGGAGGGGGGAAGAGGGGGGGAGAGAGAGAGGGGGGGAGAAGAGACAGGGGGGGAGAAGAGAGAGGGGGGGAGAAGAGAGAGAGGGGGGAGAAGAGAGAGAGGGGGGGAGAAGAGAGCGAGGGGGGGAGAAGAGAGCGAGGGGGGAGAAGAGAGAGGGGGGGAGAAGAGAGAGAGGGGGGAGAAGAGAGAGGGGGGGAGAAGAGAGAGAGGGGGAGAAGAGAGAGGGGGGAGAAGAGAGAGAGGGGGGAGAAGAAAGGGAGGGGGGGAGAGAGAGGGAGGGGGGGAGAGAGAGGGAGGGGGGGAGAGAGGGAGGGGGAGAGAAGGAGGGGGGGAGAGAGAAGGAGGGGGGGAGAGAGAGGGAGGGGGGGAGAGAGAGGGAGGGGGGGAGAGAGGGAGGGGGGGAGAAGAGAGAGAGGGGGGGAGAAGAGAGAGAGGGGGGGAGAAGAGAGTGGGGAAAGAAGAGGGGGGGGCAGAGGTGCTCTGTCACCAACTGTCTCCACTCTGTGACTTGTGGTGCAGGTGACAGAGTGCAGACAGTTGGTCCCATGCAGCAGGACAGATGGCAGAGCACAGCGGTGACATGCCTGTCAGTGTCTTGCTGCTGGGAGGAGCAGATGATCACACTGCCCGACACCCTGCCGCTCTCCTGACATCGCAGCAGAGCGGGCGGGTGGACAGTGTGAGCACATACGTGCAGGGGGGGATTCAGCTGAAGAACCCCCCCCTGTACTGCACACTGGCGCCCCGCGCCTCACAATCTGCAGGACGCTTAGCCGGCTCCACACTGACGTCCTCCGGATCCTCCCCTCGATGCTGAGCTGTGACGTGCGGTAGTCACCGCCCACAGCCCTGTCACTCAATCTGAGTGGCGCCGGCATCCTGTGACGTACCCGTCTTGTTTGAGAGCCCGGAAATGCCGGGACGTCAGAGGATGCCGGCGGCCACAGCTCCAGGGGGTCATGTGACAGGCACTGAGCGTGCAGGATAGCGCCGCTCAGTGCCAGAAATGGAAATACAAGCCAATGGAGAAAATACCTAGAATTGTAAGTAGAACTTCGACAGAAAATAAAAAAAATGGGTGAACCACCCCTTTAAAGAGGGTTGGATTTATTTTTGTTTTTTATTCAAAATGAAGTATTTTTGGGATGTGTGTTTGTATTTTATGTAACTTACAGGTTAATCATGAAAGGTATCTCGGGGAGACACCTGCCATGATTAACCTAGCACTTGATGGCAGTTATGGTCTGCTGCCATTAACTCCTTATTACTGCAATTGCCACCGCAACAGGGCAATTCGGGATGAGCCTGGTAGAGTCCCGGGACTGTCACATCTAATGGATGCGGCAATTCCATGCGCCTCATGACTGAAATTATCAGGGTGGGTGGATCACCACAACGTGGGGCTCCTCAGTCTGAGAATACCAGCCTTCTGCCTTTACTTTGGTTTGTATCAAAAAGAGAGAAAAGAGAGAAAGATAAAGAGAAATGAATATAAAAAGTGATACAGGGAGAAAGATGGGTGGCACGGTGGCTCAGTGGTTAGTACTGCAGTCTTGCAGCGCTGGGGTCCTGTGTTCAAATCCCACCAAGGACATCATCTGCAAGGAGTTTGTATGTTCTCCCTGTGTTTGCGTGGGTTTCCTCCGGTTTCCTCGCACACTCCAAAAGACATACAGACAGGGACTCTAGATTGTGAGCCTAAATGGGGACAGTACTACCAATGTATGTAAAGCGTTGTGGAATTAATAGCGCTATAAAATTATTATTAAAGAGACAAAGAGAGGGCAAGAGAGAGAAAAAGAAATAGAGAGAGAGAGAGGGAAATAGAGAAAGAGCGACAAAGATAAAGAAAGATTAACAAAGAGAAAGAAAGAGAAATAGAGAGAGAAATAGTGAGAGACAGAGAAAAAGAGAGAGAGAGAGAAAGATAGACATAGAGTGAGAAATAGAGACAGAGAGAGAGAGGGAAAAAGAGATAGACAGAGAAAGAGAGAAAGATAAATAGAGAGAGAAAGATATAGACAGATAGAGAAAGATATAGAGAGAAAGAGAAATAGAGAAATAGAGACAGAGAGAAAAATAGAGAAAGATATAGACAGAGATAGAGAGGTAGAAAGAGTCAGAGAGAGTGACAGAGAGAAAGAGAACAAGCGACAGAGAGAGAGAAAGATATAGACAGAGATATAGAAAGAGAAATAGAGACAGAGAAAGAAAGATATAGACAGAGGTAGAGAGAGGGGAGGCAGAAAGAGACAGAGTGAAAAAGACAGAGAGAGTGACAGAGAGAGAGATATATATCTGTCATCTTCATTTATGCCTTACTTGTTGTTGATGTACTGGTCCTGAGGAAGAGGTTTTCACCTCGAAACGCGTAGACCTATGAAATAAAAGAATACTTATCTTCACCAACATTCTACGTCTTCATTCGGCTGATGCGGCATTAACCCCTTCTCTACCCCATCTTGTAGAGAGATAGAGAGATAGCGAGAGAGAAATAGAGAAAGATAGAGACAAAGCGAGAGAGAAAAAAATAAATGAATATAAAAAGAGATAGAGGGGAAAAAGAGACAGAGAGCGTGACCGAGAGAGAAAGAAATATAGAAGGTAACAGAGACAGATATAGGGAGCGAGAGCTATAGACAGAGGTAGCGAGACATATAGGGTTTGAGATAGAGGTTAATAGAGAGGGATAAATATCAAGAAGGATAGATATAAAAAAAAGGAGAGATGTGCAATTAAATTAATAGTTTATTGTTTTTTGGCGTATATGTGCTTATAGTTGTGTATTTATTTTTATTTTACTGTTCTCTTCTCTTCTGCTCTTCTCTTCTGCTTGCAATGTTCCAACCTTGCCTTCCGCTACTTTGCTGTCAATAGACAGATAAAAGGATAGAGAGAGAGACACACACACACAGAAACATTGAGATATACAGAGAGAGAGAGAGAAAGAGAGAGATACACAGAGAGAAAAAGAAACAGAAAGAGATAGCAGGGGGCTCTGGAGGATGAGGCGCAGTTCCTGCTGCACTGTGACAAATACTCAGCAGTGAGGGCCTCCCACTTCCAGAAATTTACCACCCATACCCCGGACTTTCCATCCATGGATGAGGACATGAAACTCCGCTTCCTACTGGGGGAATAGGAATCAATGGTGGAGATCGCCGCCCAATATGTCACCACATGTCATAAGCTGAGGGGAACATAAGGCCCCTAAATGGACTTTCAGAGCCCAAATTGTGCCCCTAACTAACCCTGATCCCCTCCCACCACACTTACTGTATTTTTCTTGCTTTGGCAACACTAATTGTATTTTGGTCCTGCCAATAAAGCATATTTGAATTTCAATTTGATAAAGAGAGAGACACCGAGAGAGATACACAGAGAGAGAGAGAGAGATACACAGAGAGACACACAGAGACACACAGAGAGAGACAGAGAGACAGACAGAGAGAGACAGACACAGAGAGAGACAGACACAGACAAAGAGACAGAGAGAGACAGAGAAAGACAGAAAGAGAGACAGAGAGACAGACACACAGAGACAGAGAGAGACACAGACAAAGAAACAGACAGAGACACACAGAGAAAGACAGAGAGACAGAGACAGACACACAGAGACAGAGAGAGACACAGAGACAGACACACAGAGACAGAGAGAGACAGAGAGAGACACAGAGAGAGAGACACACACAGAAAGAGAGAAAGATAGAGCGACAAAGAGAAAGTGAAATAGAAATAGTGATAGAGAAATATAGAAAGAGAGAAAGATAGATGGAGACAGAGAGAAATAGAGACAGAGAGAGCGAGAGAAAGAGCGTGAGAGAAAGACAGAGAGAAAGACAAAGAGGAAGAGAAATAGAGAGAGAAATAGTGAGAGTGAAAAATAGATAAAGATAGAGAGGGAGAAAGAGAACAGAGAGAGTGATAGACAGAGAAAGATAGAGAAATAGAGAGGAGGGATATAGAAAAACAGAAAGAGAGACATGAATATAAAAAGAGAGGGAGAAAGAGACACAGAGCGACAGAGAGCGCGACAGAGAGAGAAAGAGAAATAGAGAGAGAAAGATATAGACAGAGATAGAGAGGGAGGAAGAGAGACAGAGAGAGTGACAGAGAGAGAGAGAAAGAGCGAGAGAGAAATAGAGAAAGATAGAGACAAAGAGAGAGAAAAAGAGACATGAATGTAAAAAGAGATAGAGAGGGAGAAAGAGACCGAGAGCACAACAGAGAGAGAAAGATAGAGAGAAAGAAATATAGAAGATGACAGATATAGGGAGCGAGAGATATAGACAGAGGTAGCGAGACATATAGGTGTACAGATGTAGGTTAATAGAGAGGGATAAATATCAAGAGGGATAGATATAACAAAAAGGAGAGATGTGCAATTAAATAGTTTATTATTTTTTGGCGTATATGTGCTTATAGTTGTGTATTTATTTTTATTTAACTTTTCTCTTTTCTTCTCTTCTGCTTGCAATGTTCAAACCTTGCCTTCCGCTACTTTGCCGTCAATAAACAGATAAAAGGATAGAGAGAAAGAGAGAGACACACACAGAAACAGTGAGATAGAGAGATACACAGAGAGAAAGAGCGAGGGGAAAAGAGACAGAGAGCGACAGAGAAAGAAAAATAAAGAGAGAAAGAGAAATAGAGAAAGAGAGAGACAAATAAAGAGAAAGATATACAGAAAGCGAGGAATAGAGATAGAGAAAAAGAGAGAAATAGACAGAAAGAAATACAAAGAGTGAAACAGAGGGAGAGATAAAAAGAGAGAGAACGAAAAAGAGACAGAAAAAAAGAGAGAAAGAGAAATAGCATGAAACAGAGGAATAGATCGAGAAAGAGAAAAATAGACATAAATACAAAGAGTGAAACAGAGTGAGAGAGAAAAAGAAAGAGAAATAGAGAGAAAGAGAGGAATAGAGCAAGATATAGAAATAGAAAGCGAGGGATAGAGAGAGAAAGAGAAATAGAGAGTGGGAGAAAGAGATAAATAGAGAGGGATAGAGAGGCATAGAGAGAGAAATAGAGAGTGGGAGAAAGAGAGAGAAATAGACAGAGAAATACAAAGAGTGAAACAGAGTGAGAAAGAGAGAAAAAGAGATAGAAAGAGCGAGAAAAAGAGAAAGAAATAGAGAAATAGAGCGGGATAGAAAGAGAGGGATAGAGAGAGAGAGAGAGGGATAAAGGGAGAGAAAAAAAGAGAATGAGAGAGATAGAGAGAAATAGAAAGAGAGGAGATAGAGAAATAAACAGAGAAATGCAAAGAGTGAAACAGAGTGAGAAAGAGAGAGAAAAAGAGAGAATGAGAGAGAGATAGAAAGAGATAGAAAGAGAGGGATATAGAGGGAGAGAGAGGGATAGAGAAATATAGCAAGAGGGGGATAGAGAGAAAGACAGAGAGAAATATACAGAGAAATACAAAGAGTGAAACGGAGTGAGAGAGAGAAAAAGAAAGAGAAATAGAGAGAGAGATAGAGTAAGATAGAGAAATAGAGAGGAAGAGAGGGATAGAGAGAGAGGAATAGAGAGAGAAATAGAGAGCGGGCGAAAGAGAGAGAGAAATAGAGAGATAGACAGGGATAGAGAGGCATAGAGAGAGAGAGAAATAGACATAGAAAGAAATGCAAAGAGTGAAACAGAGTGAAAAAGAGAGAAAGAGAAAAAGAGAGAAACAGAGAAAAAAATATAGAAAGAGGGGGATAGAGAGAAAGACAGAGAAATATACAGAGAAATACAAAGAGTGAAACGGAGTGAGAAAGAGAGAAAAAGAGAAATAGAGAGAAAGAGGGATAGAGTAAGATAGAGTAATAGAGAGAAAGAGAGGGATAGAGAGAGAAAGAGGGATAGAGAGAGAAATAGAGAGCTGGAGAAAGAGAGAGAGAAATAGATATAGACAGGGATAGAGAGGCATAGAGAGAGAAAAAGACATAGAAAGAAATGCAAAGAGTGAAACAGAGTGATAAAGAGAGAAAAAGAGAGAAAGAGAAAAAGAGAGAAACAGAGATAGAAAAAGAGAGAAAAAGATAGAGAAAGAAATAGAGAGAAATAGAGAGGGATAGAGAGAAAGAAAAAAAATAGAGAAAGAGAGGGATAGAGAGAAAGAGAAATAGAGAGGAGAGAGAAATAAACAGAGAAATGAAAAGAGTGAAACAGAGAGAGAAAGAGAGAAAAAGAAAAGAGAAAAAGAGAGAAAAAGCGAGAAAAAGAAAGAAAGAGAGAGAAATAGAGAGGGATAGAGAAAGAGAGAGATAGAGAGAGAGGGATAGAGAAAGATAGAGAAAAAAAATAGAGATAGAGAGAAATAGAGAGAAATAGAGAGGAGAGAGAGAGAAATAAACAGAGAAATGAAAAGAGTGAAATAGAGAGAGAAAGAGAGAAAAAGAAAGAGAAATAGAGAGGGATAGAGAGAGGGATAGAGAAAAAAAAAGAGAGAAAGAGGGATAGAGAGAAAGAAGAAGAAAGAGAAATAGAGAGAGAGAAAGAGAGGAATATATAGAGAGAGAGGGATAGAGAAAGAGAAAATAATAGAGAAAGAGGGATAGAGAGAAAGACAGAGACAGAAATAGACAGAGAAATACAAAAAGAGTGAAACAGAGTGAGAAAGAGAGAGAAAAAGTGAGAGTGTGAAGGTAGAGATATAGACACAGAGGGAGAGTCAGAGAGTTGGAGAGAAAGGGATAGATACAGTTATCGATTGATAGAATGAATAAAGTATAGATAGTGGAATACATAAATAATGACATTGGGGAAAAGAAAACAAAAAAAAAAACGTTTAGTGCTTTTCACTTTGCAGAAGACAATGTGTGTCTTTGTTTGTTTTTACATGTTTTTTTTTACTGTGTACGTCAGTAAGCTCCTCTCCGCGTCTCCTCGTGATCGGTGGTGTCCTGCTCCACTCCTCCCATCTATTTCCTGCTCCAGGGAAAGATGGGAAAGAGGTGACGTGGGGTCATCTGGCCAGCGCTTGGGCAGAACAGTGGAGGCAGAGGGGAAAGCGCGGGCACGAGATTATGGGCGGGTACTTGGTGATGACAATCACAGCGCCACCCATAATCTCACGCCTGCGCAACACGTCACCAGCAGTCACACTGTGCACAGTGCACAGTCCTACTAGAGTGGCATGGCGCATGCGCGAGACCTCGGGCGCACTGGGCGGCGTCTTGAGGTATGAAATTGAACGATAGGGGACGGCCTAAAGTGGCAGGAGGCAGAATAACGGACACCAGACAGCCTGCCCCCGTGTACAAATAACAAGATTTACATGCAAAAAGGTACCACTTTATAAAGTATTTATTTTGGTCTAAAAGGGGGCACAATAACAATAGGAACCTTGCTAGAATGCAGCCCAGGAGCTGCAGAAGGGGAATCTTTTAGGTTTAGTGCAAAATTTCTGCTGACAGGTTCCCTTTAACTACAGTGAGGAAGTTTTTCTCTGTCTTGTTTAAAATGTTAGAGGTGATGACTCATTTAATCATGTTGTTAAATTCTAAAACGACTAGTTGATAATCCTTTTGTGTCGCCCGCCGGTAATTTGTGGGATCGGCTAGGATTCTGAAAGCCTCTACTATATAGTCTGATTTATTCTGTAGGACAACCCCCCTTTATCCGCTGGTCTGATGATGATATCATTATTCCCTTTTAGAGAGTTTAATGCCCTCTTTTCAGATCTGGATAAGTTATAAGGAATATTTCCGCATCGGGTTTTTAACAGGTTGAAATCCTGAAGCACCATTTCACAGAATATGTGTAAATTGTGTCCTTTACTTTCCGTAGGATAAAAATGAGAGGTCCTTCTAAGGTCAGTGTGTAAGAATTGATCGGTGACCAAATCACCTAAAAGTGCACTATTGGATGTCGCCGTACCTGCCATAATGGTATAGTGTCTCTGCAGAGTCAATTTTCTAATAAATGTCTGTAGATCGGTAAATAAATCAAATTATTTTATATTAAAAGTGGGACAAAAAGAAAGGCCCTTATTAAGTAAAGAAATTTCAGTAGTAGTAGGTGTATAATCTGAAAGATGAAATATATTATTTGTCTTATTTAAGCATCCAGCAGATGAACTTTTTTCCATTTTTTGCTTTGTTTTGGCTCCAGCTTTGGTTCCTTTGTAACGCTTTTTCTTTTTACCGACTTGGGAGTTAGATAATTGGTTATCCCATTGTTCTGACCGGGGGTGGCCTTGGGTAAAAAAAGCACCAATGTTGCAGCATTAGTGGAATTATCAATAGTGATAAGTTTATTATGATCAGTGTCATGATTCGCCTCCCTATCCACATGGCTAGGGGGCGGAGCCTTCTCTCAGGCCTCACTTCCGGCCCCTGGATGCCTTAAAAGCTGACACTTCCAGTGAACCAGCGCCGGCTATAAGCTTAGCTCTGCTTTGCCTGTGATTGCTGGTCCTGTGAGTGATATCCTGATCTGTCTGTTCCTGTGCCCCCGTCCCTTGTCTGTGTTCTGTCCCCTGGTTGTCCCTCCTGTCCTGTGTTCCCCCTCCTATTCCCCACTCTGTTTCTTCCTCTGGTACTGACCTTGGCCTGACTTTGACTCCGCTTTTGCTCGTCCCTCCGATCCTGCTTCTGCCCGTACGGTGTTTGACCCAGCCTGTGTGACTTTCTTGCATGCTCTGCAGCTCTGCTTCTCAGCTGTGCTGATTAGGCAGTGCATGAGAACGCTGTGCATTTCCTCCCTGGTTCTCATTGCTCTGTGTAGTGTCGTCTGCTGCAGAGCTTTGGCTCCCCCTGGTGGCAGCATTACAGTATAGCCGGCCCCAATAGGCTTTATCTCCCATAGGAAAAAAAAAAAAGCCATTTAATTCTTGGTAGTGGGATTCAACTTTGCAGGATAACAGACTGTAATGGATCCACTTAGTACTTTGTGCGAGCAAGTAGCCAACCTTACGCAGCTGGTGCAGGATTTGGCTGCAGAGCATCGCACCCTGGTAGCTTCACACATTCTGCAGAGTGAGGTTTCTGCTTCTGCGAGGGCCACTTCGGTGGCAGTTACCTCACAAACCGTAGGACAGCATAGTCCCACTGATGTCCAACTGACCTCCCCCGAACCCACGGTGATGCTCCCTGATAAATTCTCGGGGGAGAAAAACCTATTTCGGACATTTAGGGAGAGTTGTAGGCTTCTCTTCACTCTCCGGCCTCGGTCCTCAGGGAATGAGACCCAGCGGGTGGGGATCATCATGTCGTTACTTAGAGGGGGTCCCCAGACCTGGGTGTTTTCCCTACCCCCTTCGGCCCCGGAACGGCATTCGGTTGACCTCTTTGACTCCCTCGGGGTGATATATGACGAACCAGACCGTGTACGGATGGCTGAGGACAGGATCATGTGTCTCACTCAGGGAAACCACACTGCTGAGCTATATTGTTCTGAGTTTCGGCAGTGGTCCACTGAGGTACGGTGGAATGATTCTGCACTCAGGTGCCAATTCCGGAGAGGTCTTTCGGACTCCCTGAAAGAAGCTTTGGCTCTGCACCCTCCTCCCAACACCTTGGATGATGCGATGACGGAGGCAGTTTGTATGGACCGCAGATTACGGGAAAGAAGGGGATCCATGCGTGAGATTCTGCCCCCTCTACCTAGGGCACCTTCTTTGCCGGCTATGGAACAGATGGAAGTTGGAGCCATCAGTCCAGATGAGAAGGAGAGGAGAAGACGCCGGGATCTCAAGCTGTGCTTCTATTGTGGACACCATGGACACTGGAGGAAAGACTGCCCGGCTCGCCCCTCCGCTAAACAGTCATCGGGAAACTTCTAAGTTTGGGTAACGGTCGAGGAGGTTGCCCAGACTATCAGGTACCTTTCCTCTCCTCCAATAAGATACTTCTGAATGTCGACCTCCGGGTCAAGGAGTCGGTCTGGTCTGCTACTGCCTTTGTTGACTGTGGGTCCGCTATGAACTTCATTGACTCTGAGTTGGTCCAAAGATTAGAGTTAGGGACAGTGAGGTTAGAAGGACCCATTCAACTCCTGGCAATTGATAAAACACCGCTGCCTCAGAACCTCATTCGGTTTGCTACAGAAAAATTTACTCTTGTGATCGGGTCTCTGAATTCTGAAACTATTTCTTGTTTTGTGATGGCCAATCTCCCTGCTGGATTAGTGTTGGGGTATCCATGGTTAAGGTTACATAATCCCGTTATTGATTGGGAGTGTCGTACCATAGTCAAATGGAGTCCTGCTTGTCATAAAAGGTGTTTGCAATCTGTACCTGTGTTCTCCGTAAGTCCTGAGGGTCTTCTGGAATACCTGAGGGACTACGGAGACGTATTCTCGGAAACAGAGGCCGAGGTTTTGCCTCCTCATCGCCCATATGACTGTGCCATTGATTTACTTCCCAATACCAAATTGCCCAAAGCCCGTTTATATCACCTCTCTGGTCCAGAAAGGGCTGCTATGAAATCATACATATCTGAGAGTATACGTAAAGGGCATATCCATCCTTCTTCTTCCCCTGTGGCTGCTGGGTTCTTTTTTGTAAAGAAGAAGGACGGAGGATTAAGGCCATGTCTCGATTTCCGAGAATTAAACAAAATTACTGTGAAAAACACTTATCCGCTTCCACTCATCCCTGATGTCTACAACCAACTCTCTGAAGCCCGGTGGTTTACCAAACTAGATCTCAGGGGGGCCTATAATCTTATCCATATTAGAGAAGGGGATGAGTGGAAAACGGCCTTTCTGACGTCAGAGGGGTTATTCGAGAATTTGGTGATGCCTTTTGGTCTAACAAATGCCCCTGCGGTGTTTCAACATTTCATCAACGATATCTTCTCTGATTTTCTTGGTCGTTTTGTGGTCATCTATCTCGATGACATTTTGATTTATTCTGCCGATAGAGATACGCATATTATGCATGTTCGCTCTGTATTACAGAGATTACGTGATAACCATCTGTTTGCCAAGCTTGAAAAATGTGTTTTCTCTGTTCAGGAAATAGCCTTTTTGGGTTACTCCTTTCTCGTGATGGGTTTAAAATGGACCCAGGAAAGGTGCAGGCTATCGTGGATTGGGTGCAACCTAGGGATATCAAGGCGCTACAACGCTTTTTGGGTTTCGCTAATTATTATCGAAGGTTCATTAAGGGGTTTTCTCAAATTGCCAAGCCATTGACTGACCTTACACGGAAAGGGGCGGATCTGCAGAACTGGTTGCAAATGGCTGTCCAGGCCTTTCTTGAGTTAAAGGACCGGTTCATGTCCGCCCCAGTCCTGGTACAGCCTGACCTCGAGGCGCCGTTTGTTGTTGAGGTGGACGCCTCAGAGGTGGGGGTGGGAGCTGTTCTCTCTCAGGGGCCTGCTACTCTGACTAATCTGCGACCATGTGCGTTCTTCTCCAAGAAATTCACTCCAGCTGAGAGGAACTATGATGTGGGTAACCGTGAATTATTGGCGGTAAAGTTGGCATTCGAAGAATGGAGTCATTTTTTGGAGGGTGCTGTTCACCGTATTACTGTCATCACTGATCATAAAAACCTCGCGTATATCGAGTCCGCCAAGAGATTGACGCCTCGACAAGCGAGGTGGGCTCTTTTCTTTTCTAGATTTCATTTTTGTATTACTTTTCGGCCGGGGTCTAAAAACGTGAGGGCAGATGCACTGTCTCGTAGTTTGGACCCGGTTTCACCTCCAGAGCCTCCTTCCTCTATTCTTCCATGAGGGGTGGTGGTCGCTGCCTTGTCGTCCGAGTTAGAGGCTGAGGTCAGGGAGGCCCAGTCCTCAGCGCCATCTTCCGCTCCAGACACTAAACTGTTTGTCCCTTTGCACCTCCGGTTACGGGTACTTTAAGAGTTCCATGAGTCCGTACTTAGTGGCCATCCTGGAGTTACAGCCACTCACAGGGCTGTTGGTCGACTGTTTTGGTGGCCGTCTCTTCACTCAGATGTTGCTCGGTTTGTGTCTGACTGTGCTACATGTGCCCGTGCTAAGGTATGTCGTAACCGGCCGGCCGGGGAACTGGTTCCATTACCTGTTCCTGAAAGACCATGGACCCACTTGTCCATGGATTTCATTACGGACCTCCCTGTCTCAAATGGTATGACTGTGATCTGGGTGGTGGTGGATCATTTTAGTAAACAGGCACATTTTGTTCCCCTCTCCGGTCTACCCTCTGCTGCGACCCTTGCCAACCACTTTATTGACCAGGTGGTTCGGTTACATGGGTTGCCCTGAATATTGTGTCTGACAGGGGGGTACAATTCATTTCTCGGTTTTGGAGGGCCTTGTGCAGGCGGTTGGGAATTGAGTTGTCCTTCTCATCCGCCTATCATCCCGAGTCTAATGGACAGACGGAAAGGACAAATCAGACCCTTGAGCAAATCCTGCGGTGCTTGGTTTCTCCTCAGCAGGAGGATTGGTGTACGTTTTTGCCCCTTGCGGAGTTTGCATTCAATAGCAGAGTCCATCAGTCTACGGGAACTTCTCCCTTCTTCTGTAATTACGGGTTTCACCCTCACTTCGGGACCTTCTCTAGAGTGGATTCGGGATGTCCAGGGGCCGACTCCATCGTTCAGCATCTGGGGGAGGTGTGGAAGGAGGTACGGCGGTGCATCGTGACGGCTCAACAGTCCCAGAAATGCCAAGCGGACAAACGCCGTTCTCTGGGACCCCCCTTTCAGGTGGGGGACAAAGTGTGGCTGTCCACTCGGAATATCAGGCTCAGGGTTCCGTCTGCTAAGTTGGGCCCTAAGTTTATAGGGCCCTATGAGATCATCGAAGTGATCAACCCGGTGGCCTTTCGGTTGCAACTGCCCCAGACCTTGCGTATTCCCAATGTATTTCATACCTCTTTGCTTAAGCCATTTGTCCCTTCGGTGGTGGATTCTCAGACCCCTCCGGCTCCGATACTGGTGGATGGTGAGGAGGAGTACGAAGTTCAGCGTATTATCGACTCTCGTTGGGTTCGTAGTTCTCTCCAGTATCTGATTCATTGGAACGGTTGCGGTCCGGAGGACCGGTCCTGGGTGCCGGCTCACTCCGTGCGGGCCGATCGGTTAATTGCGGCTTTCCACTGGAAGTATCCTGGGAAGCCTGGGGGTCCGGTGGCCCCCCCTTGAGGAGGGGGTACTGTTATGATTCGCCTCTCTATCCACATGGCTAGGGGGCGGAGCCTTCTCTCAGGCCTCACTTCCGGCCCCTGGATGCCTTAAAAGCTGACACTTCCAGTGAACCAGTGCCGGCTATAAGCTTAGCTCTGCTTTGCCTGTGATTGCTGGTCCTGTGAGTGATATCCTGATCTGTCTGTTCCTGTGCCCCCGTCCCTTGTCTGTGTTCTGTCCCCTGGTCGTCCCTCCTGTCTTGTGTTCCCCCTCCTATTCCCCACTCTGTTTCTTCCTCTGGTACTGACCTTGGCCTGACTTTGACTCCGCTTTTGCTCGTCCCTCCGGTCCTGCTTCTGCCTGTACGGTGTTTGACGCAGCCTGTGTGACTATTCCTTGCATGCTCTGCAGCTCTGCTTCTCAGCTGTGCTGATTAGGCAGTGCATGAGAATGCTGTGCATTTCCTCCCTGGTTCTCATTGCTCTGTGTAGTGTCGTCTGCTGCAGAGCTCTGGCTCCCCCTGGTGGCAACATTACAATCAGGTAGTGTAGAGGATGAACCAGGGGTTGCAGTAAAATCCTCTATATTATCAGGAATGGTGAGATCAAGCAAATCAAATGAAGTATTGTTACATGTATTAGATTCTAGAGGGTTAATATTTCTATCAGATGCCAGAGGCTTAAGGGGGCTTTACACGCACCGACATCGGTAGCGATGTTGCTCGTGAAAGCACCCGCCCGCGTCGTTTGTGCGTCACAGGAAAATCGCTGCCCGTGGCGCACAATATCGCTAGGCCCCGTCACACGTAGTTACCTTCCCAGCGACGTCGCTGTGGGCGGCGAACAACCTCTTCGTTAAGGGGGAAGTTCGTGCGCCATCACAGCGAAGTCACACAGCGGCCGACCAATAGAAGCGGAGGGGCAGAGAACAGCCGCATTAACGACATGCCCACCTCATTGCCGGAGGACGCAGGTACGCTGTTGTTCGTCGTTCCTGGGGTGTCACACGTAGCAATGTGTGCTGCCTCAGCAACGACGAACAACTTATGTCCACAACGACCAACGAGATTTTGAAAATGAAGGTGTCAACGATAAACGATAAGGTGAGTATTTTTGATCGCTAACACTCGCTCGGAGCTGTGACACCAAACGACGTCGCTAACGACGCCGGATATGCATCACGAATTCCGTGACCCCGACGACATATCGTTAGATATGTCGTTGCTTGTAACAGGGCCTTTAGATACAGAGTCAACTATTCCAATCTCCTTAAGGCCTCTGACACACTCACGTGAATTTCACGCACGTGCCGAGAGACACGTATTTTCCCTGCGTGTTGTGTGCAGGTAAGTACGTGTCTCTGGTACGTGCGTGACACGTGTGTTCTACGTGTGCTATCCGCGATAGCACACGTAGAATCAGTAATTATTATACTCACCTGGTCCTTCCTGATGTCCGCGCTGCTGTCCGTGGTGCTGATCCTCGGTCTCCAGCCCTCCCGTCTCCCCGCTGCTGCTGCTGCCAGGCTGTGAAGTGAATATTCAATGAGAATAATGAGCGGCGGTCGGCAGCAAGAGGCAGCAGCGGCAGAGGCAGGAGGGCTGGAGAAGGTGAGTTAATGTTTTTTTTTTTTTTAACTGACATGTGTGTTTTCTCCGGCGCGTGTCACACGGGACCGCATCCACACTACACCCGTGTGGTGCGGGTGCGGGCCGTGTGACACCCGTGCTGCCGGCGAAAAACCGGACATGTCAGCGCTTTGAAAATCGCACACACGTACAAACGCACACGGACACACGTTCCGTGTGGTTTTACGTGTGTGTGCCTGCTACAATAGGGTAGCATTGGTTAAAGTGTCTCCGTGCCGCCGGTACGTGTAAAAAATGACAAACACGTGCCGGAGGCACGGATGTGTGGCACAGGCCTAAAGGAGCTGGAATTAGCTGACATCAAAGAAACCACAGATCTCTCTTTGCTCAATTTATCGATTCGCATCTGAATGATAGCCAAATCCTGTTCTGTATCAGTGTTCAATTTGTCTGTATTGGTATCAAAAACCTTATTACCATCCGAGTATTTTTCCCCATAAGCGTTGTATTAGTAGTGATAGGAGCAATAGAAGAAGAAATATGTATTTTATTAACCTCAATAGAAGGCGGAAGAGATGAGTGTTTCTCATGGACTGTAGGGGGGTTGTTAGTGGTCCGTACAGGAGGGATCGCTTGGTCAATGTTTTGTGAACTATTGTCTCCAACACTGACTAGTATTGGAGATGACACACTAGGATCCGTAGAAAGTGATCTAATGCTACTGAACTGCTGAAACCTAGTCTTCTTATATCTACTGTTGGTGAAACCCCTTGTGTGGTTAGAACCACTCATGGTGGAACCTTTTCACACAGGCTTCTCCCCTGTGTGAATTGTGTGATGTCTAACAAGGTCTGATTTCTGAATAAAACATTTTCCACACTCTGAACATGAAAATGGCTTCTCCCCTGTGTGAGATCTTTGATGCCAAACAAGTTCTAATTTCTGAATAAAACATGTCCCACACTCTGAACATGAAAATGGCTTCTCCCCTGTGTGAATTTTCTGATGGTTAACAAGTACTGATTTCCGAATAAAACATTTCCCACAGTCTGAACATGAAAATGGCTTCTCCCCTGTGTGAGATCTTTGATGCCAAACAAGTTCTTTTTTCTGAATAAAACATTTCCCACACTCTGAACATGAAAATGGCTTCTCCCCTGTGTGAATTTTCTGATGCCCAACAAGTTCTGATTTCCGAATAAAACATTTCCCACACTCTGAACATGAAAATGGCTTCTCCCCTGTGTGAGATCTTTGATGCCAAACAAGTTCTAATTTTTGAATAAAACATTTCCCACACTCTGAACATGAAAATGGCTTCTCCCCTGTGTGAATTTTCTGATGTCTAACAAGTACTGATTTCCGAATAAAACATTTCCCACAGTCTGAACATGAAAATGGCTTCTCCCCTGTGTGAGATCTTTGATGCCAAACAAGTTCTAATTTCTGAATAAAACATTTCCCACACTCTGAACATGAAAATGGCTTCTCCCCTGTGTGAATTTTCTGATGTCTAACAAGTACTGATTTCCGAATAAAACATTTCCCACAGTCTGAACATGAAAATGGCTTCTCCCCTGTGTGAGATCTTTGATGCCAAACAAGTTCTTTTTTCTGAATAAAACATTTCCCACAGTCTGAACATGAAAATGACTTCTCCCCGGAGTGAGATCTTTGATGCCCAACAAGTTCTGATTTCTGAATAAAACATTTCCCATATTCTGAACATGAATATGGCTTCTCCCCTGTGTGAATTTTCTGATGTCTAACAAGGACTGATTTCTGAATAAAATATTTTCCACTCTCTGAACATGAAAATGGCTTCTTCCCAGTGAGAGTTTTTTGATGATTGGAATTTTGGTCTTGTTTGAAAAGATCAGATGATAGAGCTTTCCGAAGAAGGACTGGAGGTATATTTGGGACAACATCATGTTCTTCATATGTATTATGTGTGATACTGTCATCATCGGTTATAAATTCTGAAGATATTAGAGATCCATCTGAACTCCCAATACAGTAATCTGCTAAAAATAAACAGAATGTTATTATTTTTTAATGATATTTTGTTGAAAGTAAATTTATTTTTTTAAACCATAACATCAAAAAATTAAATGAGGAAAAAATGTATTCTTAATCTGTTGGCAAATTTTGATATCTGTTACTTCTTCGTTAATTCAGATCTCCCATTCCTAGCACCAGTTCTCTGGAATGTGCTACAGTAAATAATCTGATTGATTGTCACAATGTGACTGCAGGATAATGAGGGACAGGGGGCTCATATACTGTCTCTCACGCTAGGGGACCCTAAGCTATTCCTAACCTCTGGATTACCCCTGAAGTTGGTGATGCTGGAGTCTCGTGCCTTACTATTCTGCTGATGAGAGCTAATCTGTAATCCCCTGAGGAAGGAAGGGGCAGAAATATGATGGAAACAGAGAATAATACAGATGGGAAAATATCATTTGCTCCCCTCCTGTATATGCTGGCTGGACTATTTCATTAATGCCAGCTATAGCTTACCTATACTGGTCTGGTCAGGTGTTGTGATCCAGACTTACGGGTGGTTGTTGTGCATTATTACTGTGAGCTGTTGTGGTGTTAACCCTTGTTATCTTTTTATTGCTGATTCCTGCTGTTTCTTTTCTCCTTAGTCTTTCACGGTTTATTTCTGTGAGTTTGCAATGTGTTTCATCTGTCTTAGGCTTCTGCCACACTCACGTGAAATTCACGCACGTGCCGAGAGACACGTATTTTCCCTGCGTGTTGCGTGCAGGTAAGTACGTGTCTCTGGTACGTGCGTGACACGTGTGTTCTACGTGTGCTATCCGCGATAGCACACGTAGAACCGGTAATTAACATACTCACCTGGTCCTTCCTGCTGTCCGCGCTGCTGTCCGTGGTGCTGATCCTCGGTCTCCAGCCCTCCCGTCTCCCCGCTGCTGCTGCTGCCAGGCAGTGAAGTGAATATTCAATGAGAATAATGAGCGGCGGTCGGCAGCAAGAGGCAGCAGCGGCAGAGACAGGAGGGCTGGAGAAGGTGAGTTAATGTTTTTTTTTTTTTTTAACTGACATGTGTGTTTTCTCCGGCGCGTGTCACACGGGACCGCATCCACACTACACCCGTGTGGTACGGGTGCGGGCCGTATGACACCCGTGCTGCGGGAGAAATCACTGACATGTCAGCGCTTTGAAAAACGCACACACGTACAAACGCACACGGACACACGTTCCGTGTGGTTTTACGTGTGTGTGACTGCTACAATAGGGTAGCATTGTTTAACGTGTCTCCGTGCCGCCGGTACGTGTAAAAAATGACAAACACGTGCCGGCAGCACGGATGTGTGTCGCAAGCCTCAATCTGTGTTTCTACTCTACAGCATGTGATCAAAGACATTAACAAGCAGCCCCGCAGAGAATAACTCATTAGCCTGCCTGTGGTTCGACGACTGCGTCTCCCTGCGCTGCTCACAGACATCAGAGAAGTTAACATGCAATGTACAAGAATCTATAATTTCCATAGATCCTGATGCCGCCATCACAGTTGGCAAAACCTGCAAAAATCTCTTTGCAACAGTGATCCACAACATAGACATTTTCAAAGAGATTTTTTTTTTTTCGAAAATAAAATATAGTTACAGACAAATGCCAGATATTTAACGGGGTTGTCCGGGACAACGATTGTGACGATGTACACTGGAAAATTACGTCAGGGACTGGAGTGAGATTTTTGGCATAAGGAATGTCACAGTTTGGTATGAATTAGAGAAACCGTGGCATCACACCCTTGTTCTGGCCGAGCTTTGCTTATTTTGGCAAAGCTGACTAAAATTGGCGTGAACACACACCAGCCTGTCTCCTCTTCACCTTTAGACTCCTGCAATTAAGACCTTTGGTCACATGACGTGATGTCGAAAAGGTTTTTAAGCAGTCCTATAATTGGCATATAAACACTGGGGCCGCTAAGAGAATGGGAGCCCTGTGAAATTACCCACTTTGTTCTCCCTTTCCCCTAATGCCAATCCTGCATGCCAGCCTGACTTCTGTTCAGTTCTTTAGACTCCTGCAATTAGGAGACCTTTCGTTACATCACGTCACATGAGTTTGAAGTCATCAGACGTCTCAGAATAACACTGATGGGGTTCCTAAGACAGTGGAGTTCCTGAAAAATTGCTCCCAAAGCTGGCCCTGACTGTAACTAGGGCTTATTTTTGGAATAGTGCTTATTTTTAAAGTATTCTTGAGTTGTCTTCATAACAACATAGAGAAGGCACTAGAAACAAACAGCAGAAGAAGCAAAAGCAAAGAAAATACAGCTAAAAAAAAACAGAGCAGAAAGTCTAAAAGTGTAAATACAAAATAAGCGCTGAAAGTACATGAGTAGAAATCTCTTACAGGATAGAGCTGGAGGAAACACATCCTGAGGAACATCGGGATCTTCTTGTTTACAGTCCTGTGGGAGAAGAGGACGGGGACATCTCTCTGGTGTTGTCCTCTTACTGGATAGAACTGGAGGAGACACATACAGGGACTGAATTCATTCCTTACATACAGATAATTATAGGCCATGTGTATTTAGTCCTGTCTATTACCTGGTGATGTGAGGGGCTGGGGATCCTCCATCATGACGTCCTTGTACAGATCTTTGTGTCCTTCTAAATACTCCCACTCCTCCATGGAGAAATAGACGGTGACGTCCTGACACCTTATAGGAACCTGACACATACAATGATACCGTCACCCCCGATCCCTTCATAGCGTTACTGTATAATGTCCCAGCATTCCCAGCAGTGTCACCTCTCCAGTCAACAGCTCAATCATCTTGTAGGTGAGTTCTAGGATCTTCTGGTCATTGATGTCCTCATGTATCGGGGGGTGAGGTGGAAGCCCCGTGATTGGGCTCAGGGGTCTTCCCCATCCCTCAGACACAGGGGCCTGACAGCGCTCACTAGAGGTCTTCTTCACTACTGTGTAATCCTGGTTATGGAGAGACACAGTAATAAATCTCACTCCAGACATTTCCAGAGTCCTCACCTCTCCAGTTCTGTCCATCTGTTATTCCCATAGATAAGAATGATGTAATGTGACGTCATCAGAATCTCTCACCTCTCCAGTAAGCCGGAAGAGGATCTCTAGGGTGAGGTGTAATATCCTCTCCGCCATCTTGTCCCTGTCCATATCCATCCTTCACGGGGCAATCAGGAGAATTCTCTTCTATAGAAGATCTCCACTGAGAGGATCCGATATTATAAGGACCTGAATGGGAAGATGAGCCGATATATAAAATACTGCAGATAATAAGGGAGATAAAATATCATTTGGGTAGGAAAAAAAATTTCAACATGAAATGTGCTATGTAAGTAGTAAAATCGACCGATAAAAGTAGCACATTATTTTTATAGCAATATAAATACAATGAAAGGTGATCAATTATCCATATTGCACCTAGAATGGTATCAATCAAAATGTCGGCTCATCAAGCAAAAAACAAGTCCTCACTCAACTCCATCGACGCAAAAAGAATAATGTTACTGGTGTCAGAAAATGACGACACAAACTGATTTTTTTTACAAAAGTGATTTTTATTCACCACTAGAGATGAGTGAACCTGAAGTTCAGTGTCCGGTATGAACTCAGACTTTTCCAAGAAGGTGCGGAGATCGGATGCTTTACGTATGTAAACCACTCTCGCGCGCATCGCTGTGCTCGGGTACGCTCGGTGCTCAGCCCGATGTGAGCCGCCTGCAGTGTTTGATCGGCTCACACTGGGGATAACAACAGTATGATCGGATGTAGTGTGCACCATCTATTTTTTTCACCGTGCTCTGAATTTTTACTTAATTTCCAGCACATATTATGGTAAAATAAAAAACTGAGTCATCTTCAAAAAAAACAATCCTTCATACGACAATGTGGGTGGAAAAATAAAAGAGCAGCACAGCAACAAACAAACGTAGCAACGGAGAGGATGGCACAGATGGTTACTGCCTCTGCCTTCTCTATCACTGTATATACAGCTCTGTGGTGCAATGCAGCTAGAACAGCGAGGAACCTGACATCAACACAGATCTCTGTGTGAGAGCCCATCCACCATTGCTACTTGCTAACTGTAATTGTTTGGGGTCTGTTTTTTGGGGGGTGGAGGAGGTGTCATATTTCTTTTGGGGTTGCCTGCTTTCTTTAATAAACGTTGTAGTGTACGTTTTAACTTTTTTAGTTGCTTGTACATTTCCTTATGGAGCCGCAAGTAGGGTTTATTTTTGGAGTAGGGCTGTTCTGACTTTTGCATTTAATCATTCTTTATTATTTGATTTGCTGTACATTTTTTTTACTAAGTTGTACTTTAGCTCCCTCTAGTAACCAAACTTTATCAGCACCAGACTTGTTGTTCATGCCTCTTTTCTCCTTCCTTCTGCGGTGCATTCTGGATACGAAGTCTCCATTTTCTAATTACTCACATACTGAGGACATTCTCCATTTTATCTCTTTGTGATAGCATTGCTGGTAAGGAAATCTATGTTTGTTGCCATCTGCAGCTCTGGATTCTCTCTGCATTTACTAAGTTAGATTCAAGCTGCTTGTACATTTGTATGTATATTGTCAGGCTTCTGTATGTATGTTCCCTATTGTATTATACACATACTGATTGTACATATCTCACTGTTCATAGATTCACCAAATACATTTAGCAACGTTTAATAAAAACAAGGCGAAGTCTCCTTATTAGGCTATGGTGGATAAAGCTTTAGCTGCCTGTCAAGCTTCAGAGGCCTCAGGGCCCGTGTAGGGAGGACAGAACAAGGGTTTATATTTTATGTATACTCAAAAAAGCCCCAAAAATCCTACTAGGGCTTATTTTCTGAGTTGGTCTTATTTTCTAGGAAACAGGGTAGAAAGAGCTGACGGTGCTTCCTCCCCCATATACAGAGGATATGGTCACTGATGACTCATTATATCAGCCCCAGTTACAAGGGAAGGAAGATGAAAATAAAAATAATGAAATACAGAACTAACCCCCCCAGAATGTGTGAAATATAGGAAGATACCACTGTCAATCCAAATCTTATTAGCTTCAATCAGGTAAAAAACAGCCATATATACAAGATATTAAGTGTTACAAAATAGCTAAGAAATATTTACATGTGATCATAAACATAATATGACAGTGTCCGGCTTTCAGTCATAGGGATGGCCCAGATGACGTTTTAGCCATTGCTCAGTATACAGTGATCAGTGGTTGTATACATGCTCTCGGCACTGACTGAAAGCAGGTTCTAATGCTGAGCAGCTGTCAGTCACTGCGGGGGGCAGGGTATAAGCCGTATTTTTTGTTCTATAAAACGCAGCGGATTATAAGACACATCCCAAATTTAGAGGAAAAAAAAACGAAAAAAACCCATGGGGTCTGGTTTATAATACGGTGGTGTCTTACCTGAGGGGGGTGGCATCGGTGGTCACAGGAGGCAGGGGCAGTGCTGGAGTAGGCAATGCTGCGGGTGGTGCAGAGGGGGACCCAGGTACTCACTGCGGGCTTCAGCGCTGCTCTGTCCTGGAACTGTGGGCTCTGCTCTTTCCTGGGGCACCGGGCTCTGCTCTTCTTTGCGCTGTGGCTTCAAAGAAATGGCGGCTGGAGTTGGCGCCTGCACTAATGAGAGCTTGAGCTGAGATCTCCATCTGTGCATGCACCGACTCTGGGCGCCATTAGTTGAAGTACTCACCGCCCTTGGCCGCCCAGATGCCCGCCGTCGCCTGCTACACAGATGCCGGTCTCCCAGATACCTGCCGCCGGCAATAGAGATGCCCACTGCCGGCCTTACAGATGCCGGACGGTGGCCTTACAGATGCCCGATGCCGCAGGCTGCACAGAGCCCCGCAACTGGCCGCACAGATCCCCATCGCACAGAGCCCTGCAGCCCGCAGCACAGCGCACACCATTGCCTCTACCTCCCCCCGGTAAGCTATATTTGGATTTTAAGAAACACCCCTAATTTTCCTCCCAAAGTTTTGGGAGGAAACGTGCGTCTTATAATCCAAATAATACGGTATGTGGTAATAACTGACATTTCCCTTATTTTCCCACCAGTATCGCTCAACATCAGCAATAACATACTCGATGCTGAAGTTGGTTTCTTATTGGTTCAGTTTCTTATTCGGGGCTGAAGATGGTTTTTATTTGGATTTTTTTTTTTACAGGTTTAACAACAAACGTAAAACAATTACAATAGTAAAGTACAATACAGCGAGGAGTTATTTAACCCTTTCTATAACGCCCTACGGTGCCCACTTTGACGCCGATTTTTGTGCCAGTTTTATAATTTTTGTGGATGCTTTTCAGTGTATTCACATCCGGGCTCCGAACTGCAGTGGATTATATTGTTTTTATTTTTGTTGCTAAAAACCTGTAAAAAACCCCCCCAAAAAAACAGAAAAAAATAATAAGAATCCAACTTCAGCATCATCATAAAAATAAACAAAAGAGGACGACAGAAACAGGAAAATGAAGCCGAGCAAAGCACGAAAAAAAGACGCAAAAATGACTTGAATGTTCGAACAAGAAAAAAAAAAGAAATCTCAGCTCCTTAACCCCTTAAGGACGAAGCCAGTTTTGTACTTAATGACGCGGCCATTGTTTGTAATTCTGACCAGTGTCACTTTATGTTCAATCTATTTTTATTGTAAGTTATCAGGATTACAAAAAAAAACCAACATAGAGTCATATAACAAGTTATGCAAAGAAAGCAATCTGCAGAGAGCAGCCTGCCGGTGTCCCGTACAAGCAGCATATCGATTCTTAGGCATTTTTAAAACCTTTGAAGCGTATGTAATGATGAACACAACAAGTTCGTGGATTTGCAGTACCAAAATTGAAATTCAGAGAATATAGGCAAAGAACGTATTCTTATTCAAAACTTCAAAAATTTAAAGATTATGCCGATGTTCAGACTGCTAGTATTAAGAAAAGCAAGCTCAGGAGTAGAAATGTCAAGTTTCAAATTTAGAAGCGGGGATCAAGCAAGCCTAGTAAGTTAATACTTTAGTATTCCCTCGCTCAATGGAAAAAACTTGCTGACCGGAGCCATTAAAGTTATGAATGAAACAACAAAAATATTTATAAAATAATATATACATATCTCTCATTATTCCAATATAAGATCAGGAGAAAATACCATAGGCATAAAGAGTTTGAAAGAATAAGAAAGGAAAAGGATATGGAGGAGAAAGCAGAAGGAGATAAGAGGAAAATGGGGAAGAGATGGGGAGAAAGAAAGGAGATGGAGAGGGGGAGGAAGGGGGGGGAGGGGGTTCCTCTGAGGTCTACATCTTCAAAACAGTTTATGGAAGTCAGGTGAATCCCTAAACATTATCCAATCGTTCCAGGTCCTGTAAAATTTATCTCTGGTGTCCGCGCCCTCGGCAGCAAGCTCCTCCATCCTACAAATATTTGCCATCTCCATGTACCACTCGGAAATAGGAGGGATTATGGAAGTTTTCCAGTATCTAGGAATGGTGGAGCGTGCCGCCGCAAGGCAGAACCGCAGAATATCTCGCTTATGATATGTGATAGCGTGAGGTAAGACGGAGAGGAGTGTTATCTTGGGACAGTTCTCAACTGTTTTCCCAGTTATGAGATGGTAGTTCGAGAGTACTTCTTGCCAGAACTGCTGTATTCCTTCACATTCCCACCAAATGTGAGTCATTGTGCCAACCTCCCGTTCACATCTCCAACACATTGCTGACACCGTAGGGAATATTGAATGAAGCTTAGCTGGAAATTGGTACCATCTCGTCAAGATTTTAAAATTTTTCTCCTGTGTGGCGCACGTAGCTGATAATTTATGTGTGAATAAAAAGCATTTTTCCCATTCAGCTGGTGAGATATGTTGTTTCAGCTCACTTTCCCAAGCCAACTGGTAGCCTCGTTTGCCTGAGGTCCCAATTTCATTGAGAATGCTGTACAGCTGAGAAACCGGGCGTTCAGGCTGATCTTTTTTCGTAAACAGTTTTTCAATGGCGTTGTATGTGTCTCGAACTCGGCCACTGGACCCCAGCGCGGATACAAAGGCCTGCAGCTGGAAAAATTCCAACCACTTCCTTCCCCCGCCCAGATGCTGAGCTTGAAAAAATTGGAGGGACGGAACCTTGCCATTAATCAGGATGCTCCCCAACCGGGTGTCCTCCTCTGCCCTCCAGCCGAGAAAGCTTCTTTGTTGATATCCTGGGCGGAACGATGGAGTGGAGAATAAAGGTGTGAGAGGACCAATATGTTGTGTAGGGGATAACTTATTGGATATTGTATGCCAGACCCTAAGAGTGTCTTTGGTGAAGTCTGAGTATGAACCCACCTCAGAGAGGTCAGTGATGGGCAGCCATGGAAGATGATGAAGTGGTATCTCCAGCCCCTCCTGCTCCACCTGTATCCACTGCTTGGAGACCTTGTTAAAATGCCAGTCCACCAGGCGGGACATGGCCGCAGCCTGCATGTAGCCCCTAAAATTGGGGAGACCGGCCCCACCCAGTGCCCTAGGGAGGGTCAGGGTGCGGAGATTGATTCTAGGCTTCAACCTACCCCACACGAAACGAATGATGGCTGATTGAAGGCTACAAAAGAAGCTGGAGGGGGGGGAAATGGGGATAGTCTGAAAATAATATAGAAAACGTGGCAGAATGTCCATTTTCACCACATTCATTCTACCCATCCATGATAATTTTAGACCCCCGTAAGATTTAAAGTTTTTGATTGTGCTCTCTAGCAGTGGTAGGTAATTGAGTGTGTAGAGCTTCGAGATGTCTGTCGGTATGTGGATGCCCAAGTATTTGATGGTGGAAGGTCGCCATTTAAATGGGAAGTTGTCTCTTGCCCTTGTAACGTCCTCCTGAGACAGCGAAATATTTAAGGCTTCTGACTTTGTGAGGTTAACTTTAAAGTTACTAAGGAGGCTGAATCTTTCGAACTCTTTCATTATGGCTGGGCACGAAATATGGGGTTGGGAGACATATACTAGTAGGTCATCCGCATACAATGCAATTTTATGGTGTTTATCCCCGACCTGAATCCCCTTAATGTTTATGTTTCCCCTAAGTGCGTTGGCTAAGTGTTCCATGACCACTACGTATAAGAGAGGGGACAAGGGGCATCCCTGTCTAGTCCCATTTCTCACCGCAATGGAAGAAGATAATGTCCCGTTAATTCTCACTCTGGCTGATGGATTGTCATATAGAGCATTAATTCTCTGTAGGAACCGGGGTCCCAAACCCAATTGCTCCAGAGCTGCCTTCAGAAAGCTCCAATAGACCCTGTCGAAGGCCTTCTCTGCATCAATACTCAGAAGACCCAATGGTATTGATTTTTTCTTTGCCTTAGCAATAAGAGATAGAGTTTTGATCGTATTATCTCTTGCCTCCCGACCCTTAATGAACCCAACTTGGTCCAAGTTAATAACGGAGGGCAGGAGTGGTGCCAGCCTGTCGGCTAATAACTTGGAATAAAGTTTAAGGTCTATATTCAAAATAGATATGGGTCTATAGTTTGAGGCTAGAGATGGATCCTTTCCTGGTTTGGGGATCACGCTAATGTGGGCTTCTAAGGATTGTGGTGTTAACCGTGACTCTCCATCAATTGAGTTGAACGTTTTGGTCATAATCGGTGTTAATTGATCTCTGAGTATTTTATAAAAGGCCGGGGTAAACCCGTCTGGGCCTGGAGATTTTCCTGAGGGTGTGTTTTGAATTGCATTACAGATATCAGATTCTAAGAAATCTCCCTCCAGTGCCTCTACAGCGAGGCTATCTAAGGGGGGTAGGGCCGTCTCCTGCACATATCTCTCAATTTTCCCTATCAGAGCCGCTGGTTGTATTTCCGAGTATTGCCCTTTGATATTATAAAGGTCCTCGTAATAAGACCGGAAGGTTTCCAGTACTACTGTCGGGTCATGAGATTTTTTATTGCCTCTAGTGATAATACAAGGAATATAAGAGGTGTTGGCCCGGGGGTGTAAGAGTCTCGCTAGGGGGCGGCCGCATTTATCGGAGGATGTATAATAATAACCTCGGAGTCTCTCTCTGTGTCGTGAGTATTTCTGATCCAGTAGGTCTCTAAGCGTAACCCTCTTAAGAACCAGTTCGGCCAGAACCGTAGAAGTGCGTGTTAATTTATGTAAATTTTCTAGTTCGTGGATTTTTGTCAGCAACTCCTCTACCTCCTTCGTCTTTTCCCTTTTAATCCTGGAGCCATGTTTGATTAGTACTCCACGAAGGACACATTTCAATGCTTCCCATTGGGTAGGCAAAGAAGTCGGATCAGAGCCATGTATTTGTGTAAAGGAGTCAATTGAGGATTTCAGTTCTTCTAGGCAAAGAGTGTCTTTAAGTAGATTGTTATTCAATCGCCATGTCCATGAGCGTTGGGGAAAGGATGGGACCCGAAGGGACACGTAAATTGGGGCGTGATCGGACCAGAGAATTTCCCCTATGTCCGCCTCTGGGTTCCAAGCCAAGGCCCCATGGCTCACCAAGAAGAGATCTATTCTACTGTATGTATTGTGTGATGGGGAATAATATGTGTAGTCTCTACCTTGGGGGTTTAGAGTTCTCCACACATCTATCAGCCGGAGGGCATGGAGGGTCCGATTCAAGGCACGAAATTCTCTGATACGAGTGGTGTTCCGTCCAGATGAGGAGTCCAAGGCCGAGTTCATTGTGAAGTTGAAGTCACCTCCAATTACTGTTGTTCCTTCTGCAAAATCAGCGAGTAATGCTAAAAGGGTTCTGCAATGAGAGATCTGGTTAGTGTTAGGAAGGTACCAGTTTGCCAGTGTGAACAGAGAGTTTGCTATTTTCAATTTAAGGAAAATATATCGACCCTGTTCGTCAATGTTTGAGTCTACTATAGTGTGTACCAGTTGTTTATGGAGTGCAATCGAGACCCCTTTTGATCTGGATTCGGGGTTGGTACTATGAAACCACACAGGGAAAAATCTGTCTCGAAATGTGGGTACATGATCTTTTTTAAAATGTGTCTCCTGTAACATAAGGACGTGGACTTGTTTCTTATGCATAGAGTACAGGACCTGTGAACGCTTTTGAGGGGTGTTAAAGCCTCGTATGTTAATTGAACAACAGTTAAGTGTAGTCATGTTGCTCTGGGGACCTCAGAGGTCTAAGGAGGGGAGTCAAGTGTAGGCAAAGGTATGTGTAGGACGCCAAGAAATGGAAAAGGGGGAGAGGTCTAGAGAGTTGAGTTCAAGTAGGAAAGTAGGACTGACAATATGGGGGAATCGAGAAAAGAAGAGAAGAAGAGAAGAGAGAAAGAGAGAGAGAGAGAGAGAGAGAGAAGAAAAAAAAAAAAAAAGGGGAGGGGAAGCGAAGAGGAAAGGAAAAGCGAGGGAGTGAAGAGGAAGAGGAGACTGTGTGAAGATATATAAGAATATATCTAAGTATAGTACTCAACAGATGGGTCGGTATGGGGGAAGAAAAGAAATGTAGGGGATAGAGAATATGAGATATATTAAGGATGTTTGACTATAGGTCAAGAAATCAAGAAATTAAGAAAGGGGGGTCACTAATTTCTACTCCTGCCTGCAGTGAGTAGAGACCCAAAAGGGGGGACTGTCTTTCCACTAGGGATTAGTTCCCTGCCGAACCAGCCCCAGGCCCAAATGCTTAATACGGTGACCCTCAAGCTTAAACCGGTCACCCAGGAACATCCACAACCAGGAAATAAGCAAATGCATAAACATAGACATAAACATGAAATATGAAATATCAGGCCAAGCGGCCTGTTCTGATAATATTCATATACGTGTATGGGAACATTTTACATTTTACAAAAACATATTACGTAAGCCAAAAGGAAGTGTAGGAGTCATGTAGATACCACCATCATATCGATATTCCGTCGCTCAATGCTAATGATCAGAAGCTTGTCCACAGAAGCAAAGAAAAAGGGATGCCCATAAGAAGACCCTCCTCCGGATCTTACTGCGTGGAAAGTTCCTCAGAGGAAACTCAGCGGGGTTCACAGTAGTGTAGTTCAATTCTAGGATGAAGATGAGGCGTTAGGCCTTCTGGTTTCTCCCCTCTGGAAGGTATCTCTGTTTCTCTGGATACGAGATCGTTGTGGGAGTGAAAGCATCCGGGCAGGTAAACTCTCCCCCCTTCTGTGTACCCTAGGCCAGTCCGCTGGAGGGATGTGGATCAAGGGAATCTGTAGAGCCGAGCAGAATTCCGGGAGATCATCCAGGTTACGGAGCACTCGCATGGAGCCTGCCTGGCGTACCTGTAGTCTGAAGGGGAATCCCCATGAGTAGAGAAAATTTTCTTGTCTTAAGACATCAAGAAGAGGTTTCAATGCTCATCGTTTTTGTAGAGTATGGCGAGAAAGATCTTGCAAGAGCAGAATAGGAGTGCCCCTGAGTATAATTTGGCCCTTCTGACGTGCTTTAAATAAGATATCTTCTTTTTTTTTAAATTTATGGACTTTGCATATGACATCTCGCGGGTTAGCACCTTGCATTGGTTTTGGGCCTAGCGACCTGTGAGCTCTGTCCAATTCTAGTTTAGCATCTGGAGGGAGATCTAATATCGAGTTGAACAGATGGCGCAGTGTTCCGTCTAGGTCTTGTGGGCTCACCGATTCAGGGATACCCCTTACTCTGATATTGTTACGCCTTCCTCTATTTTCTAACTCGTCAAGGAGATCTGTCAGGTATTCAATTTGTGAGGCCTGTTCCGATAGCGCCTGCTCCTGCGTGGTGATTTGTTGTGAAACCGTTTCTGTGCGGTGTTCAGATTTCTCCACTCTTTTTGTCAATTGTTGCATGTCTCCTCTTATTGCGGACGATTCCGCCTTGTATGTAGCTTCCATTTTTGCAATATAATTCTCCATCTCTTCCCTGGTAGGGATGGTCCGTATCCGTGCCTTTAAATCTTCCCAGACACCATCAACTTCTTGAGAACCATTTTGTGAGGCTTCTCCTGATAGACTGGTGGCAGCAGTGGGCCTAAGTAAATGAGGGAGCAGTCCTCTTTCAGGGGAGGGTGGCAGAGATATTATGGATGTGATGGATGTTATTATATTCTGCTCATTTGACATGGTGGGGGTGGTGGTATTTATATCAGCATCTGGGGCCAAGAGGGTCTTATCACCATTCTCCTGCTGTGAATTCCAAGTGATATTATTTGCAGAAGGACAGCAGTGACTCTCCTTATCTGAGCTGTGTGATATGGTCACAGCTCCATATGCCTGTCCTCCTGTGTTCCCTTGCAGGCCCGAGGATACATGCCTGGAATCCGTCTGTTGTATGCTGGCTATGTCAGCTTCTACTGCGGTTGGACCCTGAGGACCCCTGCCTGTGTTCACCTCCCCCCCGCCGGGGCATCGCTGCCTTCCCCCTACCTCCGGCTGTTTCATGCCTCGTGGCTCCGGTCCCTCCTGCCCCCCTGCTGCTGTCTTGCCTGGGTTATCTGTGTGCCGTTCAGTCTGGAGCGACCCTCCCCCTCCCTGCTCCTGCTCCGACCTGGATGGTGTTGGGATTGCAGCTGCATGTTCAGTGCTGTGAGCTCCGGCGTCCTGCCCTGCACCCACTTTGTCCCTCCACGCTGGAAGATTTGCAGGGGAAGCTGCCGCCGCCATCTTAGAGTAAGTTTGCTGTTGCCTTGGGCCGGACGTGCTTCTCAAAAATCGCGTAATTCCAGGGCTGCAGGGCACCGGGAGGTCTGAAGCTCGTCTGTTTTTGTTCCCCCTCCTTTTGGCCGACATTGAGGGTGTTTCTGGCTGTGTACTGTGGGGTTTTATGAGCCTGGGGCCGATTTCAGCACAGGAGCAATGTTACCCGTGTCTTCTCTCCTCCATGGCCAGACCACGCCCCCCACCAGTGTCACTTTATGAGGTGATAACTCTGGAGCTTCCTCGGAATTCGCTGATTCTGACATTGTTTTTTCCTTCCATATGGGTCATTCCACATCAAGTGGACCAGTTTTAAAAATCGTCCCCACTCGACCTTCTCCGATTTTGCTGAAAATTTATAAGGATGTACAGTTAGGTCCAGAAATATTTGGACAGTGACACAATTTTCGCGAGTTGGGCTCTGCATGCCATCACATTGGATTTGAAATGAAACCTCTACAACAGAATTCAAGTGCAGATTGTAACGTTTAATTTGAAGGTTTGAACAAAAATATCTGATAGAAATTGTAGGAATTGTACACATTTCTTTACAAACACTCCACATTTTAGGAGGTCAAAAGTAATTGGACAAATAAACCAAACCCAAACAAAATATTTTTATTTTCAATATTTTGTTGTGAATCCTTTGGAGGCAATCACTGCCTTAAGTCTGGAACCCATGGACATCACCAAACGCTGGGTTTCCTCCTTCTTAATGCTTTGCCAGGCCTTTACAGCCGCAGCCTTCAGGTCTTGCTTGTTTGTGGGTCTTTCCGTCTTAAGTCTGGATTTGAGCAAGTGAAATGCATGCTCAATTGGGTTAAGATCTGGTGATTGACTTGGCCATTGCAGAATGTTCCACTTTTTTGCACTCATGAACTCCTGGGTACCTTTGGCTGTATGCTTGGGGTCATTGTCCATCTGTACTATGAAGCGCCGTCCGATCAACTTTGCGGCATTTGGCTGAATCTGGGCTGAAAGTATATCCCGGTACACTTCAGAATTCATCCGGCTACTCTTGTCTGCTGTTATGTCATCAATAAACACAAGTGACCCAGTGCCATTGAAAGCCATGCATGCCCATGCCATCACGTTGCCTCCACCATGTTTTACAGAGGATGTGGTGTGCCTTGGATCATGTGCCGTTCCCTTTCTTCTCCAAACTTTTTTCTTCCCATCATTCTGGTACAGGTTGATCTTTGTCTCATCTGTCCATAGAATACTTTTCTAGAACTGAGCTGGCTTCATGAGGTGTTTTTCAGCAAATTTAACCCTGGCCTGTCTATTTTTGGAATTGATGAATGGTTTGCATCTAGATGTGAACCCTTTGTATTTACTTTCATGGAGTCTTCTCTTTACTGTTGACTTAGAGACAGATACACCTACTTCACTGAGAGTGTTCTGGACTTCAGTTGATGTTGTGAACGGGTTCTTCTTCACCAAAGAAAGTATGCAGCGATCATCCACCACTGTTGTCATCCGTGGACGCCCAGGCCTTTTTGAGTTCCCAAGCTCACCAGTCAATTCCTTTTTTCTCAGAATGTACCCGACTGTTGATTTTGCTACTCCAAGCATGTCTGCTATCTCTCTGATGGATTTTTTCTTTTTTTTTCAGCCTCAGGATGTTCTGCTTCACCTCAATTGAGAGTTCCTTAGACCGCATGTTGTCTGGTCACAGCAACAGCTTCCAAATGCAAAACCACACACCTGTAATCAACCCCAGACCTTTTAACTACTTCATTGATTACAGGTTAACGAGGGAGACACCTTCAGAGTTAATTGCAGCCCTTAGAGTCCCTTGTCCAACTACTTTTGGTCCCTTGAAAAAGAGGAGGCTATGCATTACAGAGCTATGATTCCTAAACCCTTTCTCCGATTTGGATGTGAAAACTCTCATATTGCAGCTGGGAGTGTGCACTTTCAGCCCATATTATATATATATAATTGTATTTCTGAACAAGTTTTTGTAAACAGCTAAAATAACAAAACTTGTGTCACTGTCCAAATATTTCTGGCCCTGACTGTACATGTATGTTTGAAAAGAGGTTCTGTAAATTTTTAGGGCCAGATCTCAAATACATTGGGCACTGTTGACCTTTCACTGGAGGTTCCACCAAGCCTGCGGCTTCAGCTAAGAGGATTTTGCAAACTTTGGCACATAGCCATTAGAGTTCTATACTGGCTATGATACTGAAATTTGGCATACTAGCTCAACTTTTGCTGCTAAACACGATAAAATTATTACCGGCTATGACAAAACAATATTTCGGCCGCAATTTTGTGTCAAAGTAGCTTGTAAAACGCCTCGCATAAAATTTATGCCTAACTTTGCCCATATATAACTCAAGACCAAAAACCAATAGTAACTGGTGCTTTGCCCTGTACACCAAACATCTACATGACTTTGCATTGCTGCAATATCACGGTCAAAGCATATGTATTTGTGGAAATATTCACACCCACATATGATGAAAAACTTAAAACGAATTTTACCTATTTTTAGGTCAAATTTCTCAAAAAGGGTACCCCTAAAATATATTAATTCTGATATCATTAGAAAGAGCACATTTTAATCTACAAGGATCATTGGTTTATTTTTTGGAGTCTCTCAGTTTAAGAAAGGAAAAATGCCACTGAACTTGGTGTTATTAATACGCAATGAATGGTAACTGCACTATTCAAACTCTTGCGTTGGTCCATGGTGGTTATACCACAACCAATTCCCTAAGAATTGGTATTATAATCCTATTAAGAATTGTAATAATGCTGTCTTTCGAGAATTGGCAGCCCCATCGCCTAGGAGCCATGGCCGATAGCCGTGCAAGGCCAGCCGCGGGCGGTCTCTTTATCGCAGGTTCCGAAGCCTGAGGGTGGGTGTCTTTGCCTAGGATCCCAAGCCTAATATTGGGTATCTTTTGTTGGTTCCCAAGCGATAAGGTTCAGTCTAAGTGTTCTGGAATTGTTGCTGAATTTGCAACATAATGGGTTCAGAGAAGCTGTATTGTCGGCCCATTGCTGCTGCAGCTGGTGCTGGAATTATTGCAATGATTGACTGCTCGGGAATCCAGCATGTCTCATTTCTCACAGGCCAGTGAAAGAAGCTAGCTGGTCCATGAGGATGCCTAAAATTTATTAATGCATCATGGTCGTCGACTGAAATTTCAGAAATATTTCCAATCCACCAGTTCCTATCGTAAATGCAGGCAATGTATTGCCCTGGCACGAGGTTTGCAATTGGCACAAAAGGCATTTCTGATCTGACAGATCTATCTACATGGGCAATGAAAGATGATGGGTCATTTGACACCCTTGAAATGCGAATCTTTTTGTCATCAATTGGCACAAAATGGTGATTTTCTCTTGTTCCAGCAATTGTATGTCCATCTTTGAACCTTTCCTCTTGAACTACCCCTATTTCGTCAATTTTTTCTTTTGGAAAAAAAAAAAAAAAAAAACTTGATTCCATGCAGTTGCTCGTTGCAAAAGTTGAATAAATCTACTGGGGTCAGTATTTGGTTTTCAGTTGGGCGTTGAAGACTGGCACAAGCTGCCAACCTCTTTGCTGTCCCTCCAATCCCATCACAAGGCGACTTTCCATGACTGGTACCAAAAAAATTCCATTCAGCGCTGATGTTGAAATCAGCATTGTGGTGGCACAAGTTGAGAAAATTTTTGTCCTGGGCTGCAGATCCATCACTGAAGTAGTGGATATGACGAATCCCATAGATGAGAGTCTTGAGATACTCCACAATTACTGTTAAGAAAGTGTGGACTGCAACTGTGTCATGTCGTGAGCAATCACTGATTAGTTATTATTAGTTATTATTATTAGTCAATAACTTTTCATAAATAAAAAGGTTTATAGGTTTTTGATTATAATAGACATTGCTAGCAACAATACAACTCTGTAACATGTGATAAGAATCTGAAAATCAAACACAAAATCAATGCATTACGTGCATACATAACACCATGTTCAGTGGCATTTTTCTTTTCTTAAACTGAGAGACTCCAAAAAAAACAAAAAAACAATGATCCTTGTAGAGAAAAATGTGCTCTTTCTAATGATATCAGAATTAATATATTTTAGGTGTACCCTTCTTGAGAAATTTGACCTAAAATAGGTCAAATTCGTTTTTTTTAAGTTTGTCATCATATGTGGGTGTGAATATTTCCACAAATACATATGCCTTGACCGTGATATTGCAGCAATGCAAAGTCATGTAGATGTTTGGTGTACAGGGTAAAGCACCAGTTACTATTGGTTTTTGGTCTTGAGTTATATATGGGCAAAGTTAGGCATAAATTTTATGCGAGGCGTTTTACAAGCTACTTTGACACAAAATTGCGGCCGAAATATTGTTTTGTCATAGCCGGTAATAATTTTATCGTGTTTAGCAGCAAAAGTTGAGCTAGTATGCCAAATTTCAGCATCATAGCCAGTATAGAACTCTAATGGCTATGTGCCAAAGTTTGCAAAATCCTCTTAGCTGAAGCCGCAGGCTTGGGGGGTCCTCCAGTGAAAGGTCAACAGTGCCCAATATATTTGAGATCTGGCCCTAAAAATTTACAGAACCTCTTTTCAAACATACATGTACATCCTTATAAATTTTCAGCAAAATCGGAGAAGGTCGAGTGGGGACCACTGGTCCACTTGTCATGGAATGACCCATATTGTAGTTCAGTTCAGTTATAAATTTAGGACAATAAGTTTTGCTTTTATTTTTGAAGAAATCGGAAAATTTTGCTAATTTTAGACCTTTCATTTTTCTGCCCTTAAACTAAAATAGTTAATAAATCCCATTCCCCACATGTCACTTTACATCAGGACAAGTTTTGATACAAAATTTTTTGGGGTTAGGAAGTTAGAAGGGGTCAAAGTTCATCAGCAATTTCCCATTATTTTCAACAAAATTTACAAAACCAGTTTTTTTTTAGAGACCACATCACATTTGCAGTGATTTTGAGAGGCCAAGGTGACAGAAAATACCCAAAAGTGACCCCATTCTAAAAACTGCACCCCCCAAAGTGTTCAAAACCACATCCAAGAAGTAACCCTTGGAGGTTCTTCACAGGAGCTAAAGCGATGTGGAATGGAAAAAAAAATTGTCATTTTACCTAAAAATGTTGCTTTAGCTCCAATTTCATTCACGTTTAGAAATAACACAACAAAATGGACCTCAAAATGTATTCCCCAGGTTCTTCTGAGCGCGGTGATACCCCACATATGGTCAGAAACCTCTGTTTGGACAAATGGGAGGAGCCGGAACAGAAGGAGCAATATTTGAATTTTGGTACAGAAATTTGGCTGAAATATATTGTGGGTACCATGTAGCATTTGTAGGGCCCCTAAGTTACCTAAATAGTAGAAACCTCCCACAAGTGACCACATTCTGGAAACTAGACCCCTCAAGGATTTTATCCAGGGGTATATTTAGCATTTTGACCCCATAGGTAGTTCAGAGAATTTGATATTATGCCCACTTTACACACTTCAATAAATCTTTCAATCCGTCGTCGGGGTCAAGTTGTAAGTGACGCACATCCGGCATCGTTCGTGACGTATTTGCGTGTGACACCTACGTGCGATCAAGATTGAACGCAAATACAGTGATTGCATACACGTCGTTTATTCCTCATACATTGGACGTTTTGTTGTATGAACCTAGTCAATTGTAACGTGTGACATCCCTCATACGATTTTGATGTCTGAGGCTATGTGCGCAGGTGTGCGCTCTGCACCGCAGCTTAAAAAAGGTCCGTTTCAGAGCGCAGCTGAAAAGCTGCGTTCTGAAGCGCCTCACAATGTCTGTCATTCACTAATCTCTGTCAGTCGGTCACTATCTCTGTCCCTCTCTCTCTGTCCATGTCAGACAATCCCTCTTACCCCCTCTCTCATACTCACCGATCCCCGATCTCCGGCTTTGCACGGCATTCACACTGCTCCGGCGGCTTTTACTATTTTGAAAAAGCCGGCCGCCCATTAAACAATCTCGTATTCCCTGCTTTCCCCGCCCACCGGCGCCTATGATTGGTTACAGTGAGACATGCCCCCACGCTGAGTGACAGGTGTCACACTGCACCCAATCACAGCAGCCGGTGGGCGTGTCTATACTGTGCAGTGAAATAAATAATTAAAAAAAACGGTGTGCGGTCCCCCCCAATTTTTAAACCAGCCAGATAAAGCCATACGGCTGAAGGCTGGTATTCTCAGGATGGGGAGCTCCACGTTATGGGGAGCCCCCCAGCCTAACAATATCAGCCAATAGCCACCCATAATTGCCGCATACATTAGATGCGACAGTTCTGGGACTGTACCCGGCTCTTCCCGATTTGCCCTGGTGCATTGGCGAATCGGGGTAATGAGTTAATGGTAGCCCATAGCTGCCAATAAGTCCTAGATTAATCATGTCAGGCGTCTCCCGGAGAAACCTTCCATGATTAATCTGTAAATTACAGTAAATAAACACACACACCCGAAAAAATCCTTTATTAGAAATAAAAAACACAAACATATACCCTGGTTCACCACTTTAATCAGCCCCAAAAAGCCCTCCATGTCCGGAGTAATCCAGGATGCTCCAGCGTCGCATCCAGCGCTGCTGCATGGAGGTGACCGGAGCTGCAGCAGACACCGCCGCTCCTGTCACCTCCACGCAGCTAATGAAGACAGCCGCGCGATCAGCTGAGCTGTCACTGAGGTTACCCGCTGTCACTGGATCCAGCGGTGGCCGCGGGTAACCTCAGTGACAGCTCAGCTGATCGCGCGGCTGTCTTCATTAGCTGCGTGGAGGTGACAGGAGCGGCGGTGTCTGCTGCAGCTCCGGTCACCTCCATGCAGCAGCGCTGGATGCGACGCTGGAGCATCCTGGATTACGCCGGACAGGGAGGGCTTTTTGGGGCTGATTAAAGTGGTTAACCAGGGTATATGTTTGTGTTTTTTATTTATAATAAAAGATTTTTTCGGGTGTGTGTGTTTATTTACTGTAATTTACAGATTAATCATGGAAGGTTTCTCCGGGAGACGCCTGACATGATTAATCTAGGACTTATTGGCAGCTATGGGCTGCCATTAACTCCTTATTACCCCGATTTGCCAACGCACCAGGGCAAATCGGGAAGAGCCGGGTACAGTCCCAGAACCGTCGCATCTAATGTATGCGGCAATTCTGGGCGGCTGTTGGCTGATATTGTTAGGCTGGGGGGCTCCCCATAACGTGGAGCTCCCCATCCTGAGAATACCAGCCTTCAGCCGTATGGCTTTATCTGGCTGGTTTAAAAATTGGGGGGGACCGCACGCCGTTTTTTTTAATTATTTATTTCACTGCACAGTATAGACACGCCCACCGGCTGCTGTGATTGGGTGCAGTGAGACACCTGTCACTCAGCGTGGGGGCGTGTCTCACTGCAACCAATCATAGGCGCCTGTGGGCGGGGAAAGCAGGGAATACGAAATTGTTTAATGGGCGGCCGGCTTTTTCAAAATAGTAAAAGCCACCGCAGCAGTGTGAATGCCGTGCAGTGCCGGAGATCGGTGAGTATATGAGAGAGAGGGCTTCTCAATTCAGTCACTCAGGAGTTTAGCGGTCACCTGTGAGTCTTTCACAGGTGACCGCTAATCAGGGCGCGACACAGACAGAGCCGCAGCATGACAATGAAGTCGGGTGAAGTTCACCCGAGTTCATTCTGATCGTGCGGCTCTGTCTGTGTCTGCTGTTATCTGCCATTCAGCTCTGCTACATGGCTGTCTGTGGCTGCTGTCAGCGGCCATGTAGCAGAGCTGAATGGCAGATGACATAGTAAAAACGCATCCCTACACATTACACACGCTTGGTAAGTCAATAAATAAAAAAAAGGGTGCCCAATGCATACGTCACAGAACACATGATCTAAAGGATCGCACACAAAATTCATCAATTTAACATAGACTAACTAACGCACGTGTGACAGCAAATGACCGACCTACGTGCAATGTCATAAGATCCTGTATGCAACCTGGGCGTGTCACATCGCATACGAGATCACACACCTAATTGTAAGGTGTAAAGCTGGCTTTAGGCCGTCATATTGAAAATGGCATTATTTTTTTACAAAAATGTTGCTTTAGCACCAAATTTCTCACTTTTTCAAGCGGTAACACCAAAATATGCACACCACAGTTTGTTATCCAATTCCTTATGAGCACAGGGATACCCCACATGTAGTCAGAAACTTCTGTTTGGACAAATGGAAAAAGCAATATTTGAATTTTGGAAACGTTTATATAGATTGCGGGCACCATGTCACATTTGCAGGGCCCATAAGGTACCTAAACAGCAGAAACCCCCCACAAGTGACCCCATTTTGGAAACTAGACCACTCAAGGATTTTAGTCAGGGGAATAGTGAGCATTTTAAATCCACAGGTAGTTCACAGAAATGTTGCTGAAGCAGCAAATTTCTCACTTTCAGACTATGTGTCCACGATCCGGCGACACCGTGTCTAGGATGCAGTGCCAGCCCTCCTGCAGAGATGCGAGTGTTGTCCGTGGAAGAATGCAGATGGCCGTTCAGCCAAAACACTCTGTGTCCAAAACACTGTAAACACTGATCGTGGACACATAGCCTAAAAAGCTAGTATGGGTGGATGGATAAATAAACAGAGGTAAAACACACAAATAGTGTCCCACCCCCTGCATATTCTAAGCTGGCGCCGTTTAGTGACTTTCATGTGGGAGATAAATCATTATTTACCGACCCTTCCTTTTTCTGCAATGTGATCACGATTCTCCGGTGTATACCGGTGACCACGTGACCGGGGAGCGGAAAAATTGCCCGAATCGTGATCTCTAGGGTCTCCACTACCCCTGCTAGCTGACACCCTGGAGATTATCTGATGCTGGGGGGCGGTATACACTGTTATCTTACCGCCATTATAATACGGAGATATATAAGAAGTGCCCTTCACTACTGACATTTTACTCTGTGCAGCGGTCGTAAAGGGGTTAAACTGCATGTACAAAACAATATGAAAATGTGCCTGGTCAAGAAACAGAGTAAACTGGACATGAAGGGGTTAATGATAATGATGACCCCAAAATAATAGAGACCCTGCACCTACCTCCACCTGCAGAGCCGCACACTAGATATATAATACCCTGCACCTACCTCCACCTGCAGAGCCGCACACTGGATATATAATACCCTGCACCTACCTCCACCTGCAGAGCCGCACACTAGATATATAATACCCTGCACCTACCTCCACCTGCAGAGCCGCACACTAGATATATAATAACCTGCACCTACATCCACCTGCAGAGCCGCACACTAGATATATAATACCCTGCACCTACCTCCTCCTGCAGAGCCGCACACTAGATATATAATACCCTGCACCTACCTCCACCTGCAGAGCCGCACACTAGATATATAATACCCTGCACCTACCTCCACCTGCAGAGCCGCACACTAGATATATAATACCCTGCACCTACCTCCTCCTGCAGAGCCGCACACTAGATATATAATAACCTGCACCTACCTCCACCTGCAGAGCCGCACACTAGATATATAATACCCTGCACCTACCTCCACCTGCAGAGCCGCACACTAGATATATAATACCCTGCACCTACCTCCTCCTGCAGAGCCACACACTAGATATATAATACCCTGCACCTACCTCCACCTGCAGAGCCGCACACTAGATATATAATACCCTGCACCTACCTCCACCTGCAGAGCCGCACACTAGATATATAATACCCTGCACCTACCTCCACCTGCAGAGCCGCACACTAGATATATAATACCCTGCACCTACCTCCACCTGCAGAGCCGCACACTAGATATATAATAACCTGCACCTACCTCCACCTGCAGAGCCGCACACTAGATATATAATACCCTGCACCTACCTCCACCTGCAGAGCCGCACACTAGATATATAATACCCTGCACCTACCTCCACCTGCAGAGCCGCACACTAGATATATAATACCCTGCACCTACCTCCACCTGCAGAGCCGCACACTAGATATATAATACCCTGCACCTACCTCCACCTGCAGAGCCGCACACTAGATATATAATACCCTGCACCTACCTCCACCTGCAGAGCCGCACACTATATATATAATACCCTGCACCTACCTCCACCTGCATAGCCGCACACTAGATATACAATACCCTGCACCTACCTCCACCTGCAGAGCCGCACACTAGATATATAATACCCTGCACCTACCTCCACCTGCAGAGCCGCACACTAGATATATAATACCCTGCACCTACCTCCACCTGCAGAGCCGCACACTAGATATACAATACCCTGCACCTACCTCCACCTGCAGAGCCGCACACTAGATATATAATACCCTGCACCTACCTCCACCTGCAGAGCCGCACACTAGATATATAATACCCTGCACCTACCTCCACCTGCAGAGCCGCACACTAGATATATAATACCCTGCACCTACCTCCACCTGCAGAGCCGCACACTAGATATGTAATACCCTGCACCTACCTCCTCCTGCAGAGCCGCACACTAGATATATAATGCCCTGCACCTACCTCCACCTGCAGAGCCGCACACTAGATATATAATACCCTGCACCTACCTCCACCTGCAGAGCCGCACACTAGATATATAATACCCTGCACCTACCTCCACCTGCAGAGCCGCACACTAGATATATAATACCCTGCACCTACCTCCACCTGCAGAGCCGCACACTAGATATATAATACCCTGCACCTACCTCCACCTGCAGAGCCGCACACTAGATATATAATACCCTGCACCTACCTCCACCTGCAGAGCCGCACACTAGATATATAATACCCTGCACCTACCTCCACCTGCAGAGCCGCACACTAGATATATAATACCCTGCACCTACCTCCACCTGCAGAGCCGCACACTAGATATATAATACCCTGCACCTACCTCCACCTGCAGAGCCGCACACTAGATATATAATACCCTGCACCTACCTCCACCTGCAGAGCCGCACACTAGATATATAATACCCTGCACCTACCTCCACCTGCAGAGCCGCACACTAGATATATGGCTGCTCTGTGCTTACAGGACCTGTGATGATGTCACATGGAGGGGAGGAGTCAGGGGTCACATGATCAGCTCCTCAGTGTATGCAGGGCTCTGCTGTGCTGGTTGTCATGGTGCTGGATGAGGGGAAGTTTATGTGTGGGGTCAGGAGGGGTTTACAGTGTGGATGTAGCAGAGCCGTGTGTGTACGAGGTGTACGGAGCAGAGCCGCTTGTGTACGAGGTGTACGGAGCAGAGCCGTGTGTGTACGAGGTGTATGGAGCAGAGCCGTGTGTGTACGAGGTGTACGGAGCGGAGCCGTGTGTGTACGAGGTGTACGGAGCGGAGCCGTGTGTGTACGAGGTGTACGGAGCGGAGCCGCGTGTGTACGAGGTGTACGGAGCGGAGCCGCGTGTGTACGAGGTGTACGGAGCGGAGCCGCGTGTGTACGAGGTGTACGGAGCGGAGCCGTGTGTGTACGAGGTGTACGGAGCGGAGCCGTGTGTGTACGAGGTGTACGGAGCGGAGCCGTGTGTGTACGAGGTGTACGGAGCGGAGCCGTGTGTGTACGATGTGTACGGAGCAGAGCCGTGTGTGTACGAGGTGTACGGAGCGGAGCCGTGTGTGTACGAGGTGTACGGAGCGGAGACGCGTGTGTACGAAGTGTACGGAGCGGAGACGCGTGTGTACGAGGTGTACGGAGCGGAGCCGCGTGTGTACGAGGTGTACGGAGCGGAGACGCGTGTGTACGAGGTGTACGGAGCGGAGCCGTGTGTGTACGAGGTGTACGGAGCGGAGCCGTGTGTGTACGAGGTGTACGGAGCGGAGCCATGTGTGTACGGAGCGGAGCCGTGTGTGTATGACGTGTACGGAGCGGAGCCGTGTGTGTACGAGGTGTACGGAGCGGAGCCATGTGTGTACGGAGCGGAGCCGTGTGTGTATGACGTGTTAGGGCCCTGAACTCCTGAAAGTGAGGGAATGCTCCGCTCTGTTTTGCACATGTATTTATCTATACACACGCATAGAGGTTACTGGGGACATAGACATAACTGGCAGCATTCACATTACTGGGAGGCATAGACGTTACGGGGGCATAGACATTATCGGGGGGCATACACATTATAGGGGTGGGGGCATACAGCTCTAGGGGGGCATATGCAACTCTGAAGAGCCCCTACAGCTGAGGTGGGGGGCACATACAGCTCTGGGCCCAGCTGAAGCTCCTTGGCACAGCGCTGCGGCTTCACTCGCACAGCTTCGCCTATAGATGATCTTCTATACAGTGCATGCAGTATTCAGCTGAACGCTGGGTGTAAGTGCGGAGTTTACAGGGTCGGCAGCCAAATAAGTGCAGCCTGTGGCCTGAGCACTGCGGTCCCCGAATCTCTACCCGAGGACCACAGAACTGATCACCGCCCCCTGATGACCGTGAGTGGCCCCCGGGTGTCCAGAGCCCGGAACTTGAATGTATGGTATAGATTTATTGATGATGTATTTTGCATATGGAGGGGCTGGAGAACTATTACAATTTATGGATTACATCAATAATATATGGGATGAGGTAAACGTCCCTGCATCTTATAGTGTAACACAAATCCACTATCTAGATCCCCGGTTATTAATAATCAGGAGGGAAACTGGTTACTGACATGTATAAGAAACCCACGGAAGGAGCAGGGGTCTCCATGTCTCTACAGCCCATTCCTATTCCACAAGGAAAGCCATTCCCAAGCCCAAATATGTAAGAATTAAGAGAATAGTTACGGGTCCAGTTTTATGGATGATACGGGGAACAAGTTTATTAAAGGGGTGGTTCACCCATATTTTTTATTGTCTAGATCGATATTATATTGAGAAACAATGTTTCTCTCAAATACCTTGTGTTGGCAATAGTGCCTGTTAGAGGCGCTAGTGCAGACCGCTGTTCCCCGTCCAGTGACGTACCCGTCCAATGCTGCCTCGTCACATCCGTGCAGCCGGCTACAGTCTTCCAGACCCTGAGCTGTGAGCGGTGTTTCACTGCTGTCACAGCCCATCTGCTCCCTCCTCACTCCTAGCACGGCTCATCTCCTGCTCCCCCCTCCCTCCTCCCTCCTAGCACAGCACGGCGCATCTCCTGCTCCCCCCCTCCCTCCTAGCACAGCACGGCGCATCTCCTGCTCCCCCCTCCCTCCTAGCACAGCACGGCGCATCTCCTACTCCCCCCTCCCTCCTAGCACAGCACGGCGCATCTCCTGCTCCCCCCCTCCCTCCTCCCTCCTCCCTCCTAGCACAGCACGGCGCATCTCCTGCTCCCCCCTCCCTCCTAGCACAGCACGGCGCATCTCCTACTCCCCCCTCCCTCCTAGCACAGCACGGCTCATCTCCTACTCCCCCCTCCCTCCCTCCTCCCTCCCTCCTCCCTCCTAGCACAGCACGGCGCATCTCCTGCTCCCCCCCTCCCTCCTAGCACAGCACGGCGCATCTCCTGCTCCCCCCTCCCTCCTCCCTCCTAGCACAGCACGGCGCATCTCCTACTCCCCCCTCCCTCCTAGCACAGCACGGCGCATCTCCTGCTCCCCCCCCCTCCCTCCTCCCTCCTCCCTCCTAGCACAGCACGGCGCATCTCCTGCTCCCCCCTCCCTCCTCCCTCCTAGCACAGCACGGCGCATCTCCTGCTCCCCCCTCCCTCCTCCCTCCTAGCACAGCACGGCGCATCTCCTACTCCCCCCTCCCTCCTAGCACAGCACGGCGCATCTCCTACTCCCCCTCCCTCCTAGCACAGCACGGCGCATCTCCTGCTCCCCCCTCCCTCCTAGCACAGCACGGCGCATCTCCTGCTCCCCCCTCACTCCTCCCTCCTAGCACAGCACGGCGCATCTCCTGCTCCCCCCTCCCTCCTCCCTCCTAGCACAGCACGGCGCATCTCCTGCTCCCCCCTCCCTCCTCCCTCCTAGCACAGCACGGCGCGTCTGCTGCTCCCCCCTCCCTCCTCCTAGCACAGCACGGCGCGTCTCCTGCTCCCCCCTCCCCCCTCCCTCCCTCCTCCCTCCCTCCTCCCTCCTAGCACAGCACGGCGCATCTCCTGCTCCCCCCTCCCTCCTCCCTCCTAGCACAGCACGGCGCGTCTGCTGCTCCCCCCTCCCTCCTCCTAGCACAGCACGGCGCGTCTCCTGCTCCCCCCTCCCTCCCTCCTCCCTCCCTCCTCCCTCCTAGCACAGCACGGCGCGTCTCCTGCTCCCCCTCCCTCCTCGCAGAACGCTGCAAGCAAGAGACGTGCTGTGAGGGAGGAGGGAGGAGGAGCAGGGAGCAGATGGGCTCAGAATGTAGCCGGCTGCACGGATGTGACGAGGCAGCATTGGACGGGTACGTCACTGGACGGGGAGCAGCGGTCTGCAATAGCGCCTCTCACAGGCACTATTGACAACACAAGGTATTTGAGAGAAACATTGTTTCTCAATATAATATCGATCTAGACAATAAAAAAATATGGGTGAACCACCTCTTTAAGAGGTTATCCTCTGCATCTACTACACAACCCAGACAGTCTGAAGACAGCTCCAATGAATGCGAGGAGATTAGGAATAGAAAAGCTTTTGTTCTGAATTTTACTCCGATACATTGCAGAATTGATGAATTATTAAACACATTGGAACATTCTGCATCAATCACATCCTGAAATACTATTTATGCACAATTTCCTGCTGTTTTGTAATAAAACAAACTACCTACTATTTGTGATAAGCTTGTAGGGGCCGATATTGGAGCAAAAAAATACCTCAGAATCCAGTTATTTATTCACAAGGAAAAACTGGACTTTTCCCTGTTTCAGTTGCTGACGATACAACAATGTAATTAGAGGAGAATGATTCTCACATCTCCACAGTGGAAAACGTATAAAGTCCGGGCCCCTATATGTTGGTGAGACGACGCAGCATGTAGGAGCCGCATTAATGAACAGAGATGTGGGAATGTGTCGTCACCATTGTCCCTTCATTTCAAAGAAAAAAAATCATTTTATTTATCAACTTAAAGGGAACCTGTCAGCAGATTTGTGGCCTATAACCTGTGGCCTCCATCAGTGAGCTCTTATACACAGCATTCTAACAAGCATTATTATCAAAAATGCACCAAAAATGAACATGCACTGCGTGAACATAGCCTTAGTTTTCATATATATATATATATATATATATATATATATATATATATAAATTATATAATCTATATATGAAAACTTAGGCTATGTTCACACAGTGCATGTTCATTTTTGGTGCATTTTTGAGGTCACAAAGATGCACCTAAATGCAGCATTTCCTTCTCCCAGCAAAGTGAGATTTCTATTTTGCTGTCCACACTGGGCATCTTTTGTTGGCTGCAAAGAGGTTATAGTAAGGGATTACTAACTAGAGCAGAATAACAAACTAATCAGATTTCCAGGACACAATTGTTGCAAAAAAACTGCAATAAAATTAGATGTGGCTCTTCTGGAACAAAATTCTACCAATAAAATACATTTTCTAACATAATTTAGTAATCAGCTTAACAAAATAAAACATATAGTGGCAAAATATCTACCAATTTTATAGTAGGATGAAATCCCAGAGAAAATACTCCACCAGGGTGTAAGTTTGTTGCCAAAAGAGCCAAATCTTTGAGAGACGTTTTGTCTCCCAGGTTATTTTGCAATATATCAGCACCAAATAAAACCTGGTTACATCTAGCTGGTTTTTATAAATGTGGAGGAAATCAATGTTCAATTTGCCAATTTGCGTATGTCGCGGGCGGCGGAGCGTTGTGCTCGCTAACGCTCGGGTCCGGCGCTGCTGCTGCTCGGTGGCTCGAGCGGTGGGCCGGATCTGGGGACTCGAGCGGCGCTCCTCGCCTGTGAGTGAAAAGGGGGTGGTTTGTTTGGGGATTTAGTCCGTGACGCCACCCACCGGTTGTGGTGAAGATGGGCACCACCGCTGCTGGTGACGGGGATCCCGGGAGCGATGGCAGGGAGCAGCTGGGATGTTGTTTTGCCCCTCCATGGGTAGGGGTTGGTGGTCCCGGGGCCCGGTGGTGTGACGGGGAAGCAGGGTTGGTGAGGTGCAGGGTCGCAGGGACAGCGCGGCGCAGTGCCGGATGGCACTGGTGTACTCACTCAGCAACAGATGCACAAAGTCTCTGGTAAACCAAACGGCTGGATGGATGGGTCCCGCAGCCAGCTGCAGTGTCTCTCCCCGGACAGGTGATGGCGGCTGTCTTTCCCTGCACCTGTGTAATGTTTTTGCTCCGATGGCTTCCCAACGGTAGCCCGCTCCCCAGCGTATAGGTGCTGGAGGAGCCCATTTTGCCCGCAGGCACTGGCCCTTGGATCTTTAGCCTGTGGCGGTGGCTGTATATCCTCTCGGTGCGGACGGTTGCCTTCTAACGGGTCTTTGGTTGTTAGGAAACCCCTGGGGTTCCGGTCACTAACGGATTTGACCTTTGTCGGCGGCTCCAAGCCTGATCGGGGTCCGCAGGCCCTGCCTGTGTGTGCTGGCTTAACTTCGCTCGCCGGTTCGGTACCGGCGGGCCACCGCCCGACCCCGGTCCTACGGTTCCGCGTCAATTCACCTCTCCTGCAGACGGCCACCACCGTCTGCCAACCTTGCTGTCAGTGCCTGGGCTCCAACCCAGACACCAGCAGTAGCTCCTTTCACTTCAACTTCCTGAACTTAACTGACTACTGTTCCTGCCTCCAGGACTGTGAACTCCTCAGTGGGTGGGGCCAACCGCTTGGCTCCACCCCACCTGGTGTGGACATCAGCCCCTGGAGGGAGGCAACAAGGGTTTTGTGTCTGACTAGTGTTACTGGCTGGGGGTGGGGGTGTGTGTGTGTCTTACCTGTGACGACCTGGCTAGTCCAGGGCGCCACACATACAAAACGCAAGGCTTTATGAATTTAAAATCAAAAGTTTCATCAATTATGAAACGACATACGTCATCTATATAATCATGTGTACCTGCTGTAATTTTTTATATGTAGGATGTACGATCAGACAGCTTAAATTAGAATGACCGAACACATTACCGACATTAGAAAAAATAAACACACTAATACATCGGGTGCGGCTGAACACTTTGTAGAGAAACATGCAGATAGCCGGGAGACTTCTGTGTTTCTCGGTGTAATTAAAATAAATAAACCTGATAGGGGAGGAAATTGGAGGAAGATTCTTCTTCTAAATGATGCTTTATGGATTATGCGACTAAACACAAGATCTCCCCATGGTCTGAATTATCGCAGGGATTTATATTTTATTTATTGATTTAATTTTGCTGGTTGTTTTGGGTTTTTTTTTCTCTGCATGAATTAATTATAAATATTGTTGCCCTTGTGTAGACCTTGATTACATTTATATACATATATAATTTTTCATAAAAACTTTTTGTGGTTTTTTTTTGGTGCAATCAAAATAGGTAAACCGCAGGGGAGGAAAATGGGGGAAGGTCTTTCTTGTAAATGAAGCTTTATAGATCAGGGATGGGGAACCTCCGGCCTGCGGGCCGCATGCGGCCCGCCATGACCTTTTATGCGACCCCAGGGCAGATTCCCAGGGAAGGGGAGTGCTCGTGCTGTCACCACAGTTTTGCAGGCCGCAGCCCTTTAAATCCACACATTGCTGATGGTGCGCACCAATGTGTTCTCCCGTCGGCCAGTGCCAACGTGATCAGGACTTACTTTGTGGGCAGGTCCCACAGCTACCTCACAGCTTCAAGCAGTGTGTGCTCGCCCCCTGCCCTCCAGAGCTGAGTGCCCGCCTTCTCCTTCTGATGCTCTGTGTCTGGCGCCTGCACTCCTGTGCTGTGAGTGCGATGCTGCTGTGAGTCCAGCGCCGGCCCTCTGCTGCTGTGTGCCCCGTCCAGAGCTTTGTGCCTCTCCACCCCAGTTCTGTAAACCCTCTCCCCCAGAGTTGCATAAAACCCTCAGCGCAGTGTGCCCCCCAATGTTCTGTGTGCACCCCCCCATCCTATGTGCAGCCCAACACCCAGTCCTGTGTGCACCCCCATCCTGTGTGCACCCCCCCATCCTGTGTGTACCCCCCATCCTGTGTGCATCCCCCCATCCTATGTGCAGCCCATCACCCAGTCCTGTGTGCAGCCTCACCCAGTCCTATGTGCAGCCATCCCCCAATCCTGTGTGCAGCCCATCCCCCAATCCTGTGTGCAGCCCATCCCCCAATCCTGTGTGCAGCCTATTCTCCAGTCCTGTGTGCAGCCCATCCCCCAGTCCTGTGTGCAGCCCGTCCCCCAGTCCTGTGTGCAGCCCATCCCCCAGTCCTGTGTGCAGCCCATCCCCCAGTCCTGTGTGCAGCCTATCCCCCAGTCCTGTGTGCAGACCCCCCAGTCCTTTGTATAGCCCCCCTGTGAGGTCTGTGCCTCCCCCCAGTGATGTCTGTACTCCCTCCAGTGATGTCTGTGCCCCAGCCCCTCTTGTGGTGTCTGTGCCCCAGCCCCTCTTGTGGTGTCTGTGCCTCCAGCCCCTCTTGTGGTGTCTGTGCCTCCAGCCCCTCTTGTGGTGTGTATGCCCCCAGCCCCTCTTGTGGTGTGCATGCCCCCAGCCCCTCTTGTGGTGCGCATGCCCCCAGCCCCTCTTTTGGTATGCATGCCCCTAGCCCCTCTTGTGGTGTGGATGCCCCCAGCCCCTCTTGTGATGTGCATGCCCCCAGCCCCTCTTGTGATGTGCATGCCGCCAGCCCCTCTTGTGATGTGCATGCCCCCAGCCCCTCTTGGGATGTGCATGCCCCCAGCCCCTCTTGGGATGTGCATGCCCCCAGCCCCTCTTGGGATGTGCATGCCCCCAGCCCCTCTTGTGACGTGCATGCCCCCAGCGTCTCTTGTGATGTGCATGCCCCCTGAGTCTCCAGTGATGTGTATGCCCCCAGCGTCTCATGTGATGTGTATGCCCACTGCGTCTCATGTGACTTACATATCACATTGGAGATGCTGGGGGCATATACATCAGATTGGAGATGCTGGGGGCATTTACATGTCCCCAGCCCCTTGTGTAATGTATGTGTTCTTAGTGTCACCTGTGATGCATATACAGCAGTCCCAGAGTCTCCTATGTGATGTATATACAGCAGTCCCAGCGTCTCCTATGTGATGTGTATGCCCCCGGTGTCTCCTGTGATTTATATACAGCAGTCTCAGTGTCTCCTATGTGATGTATATGCCCCCAGTGTCTCCTGTGATGTATATTCAGCAGTCCCATTCTCTCCTATGCGATATATGTACCTTCAGCGTCTCCTGTGATGTATATACAGCGTCTGTTATGTGATGTATATGATTTACCAATCTTATTATCACAAAGAGTTGACTATGCTCCAGATGAAGACAAACCTGAAAAACCAGTTGTGAGAAGAAACATGATTAGTATCGCCGAACATCACAGCCGCACCAAAGAGAAACCGCTCCGGCCATCATAGTAAGGGTGAGTTAATTAATTGTTTCACCAAATATAGCAGGGTCATTTAAACATTGATAATTTTGTGCGGCCCCCGAAGGTTGGTAGAAATTTCCAAACGGCCCCCGGCAGAAAAAAGGTTCCCTACCCCTATTATAGATCATGCAATCAAAGATAAGATCCCCGATGATTTATATATATATATATATATATATATATACACAGTAATATATATATATATATATATATATATATATATATATATACACACACCGTATTTTTCGGACCATAAGACACAATTTTTTCCCCCTAAATGTTGGGGGAAAGTGGGGGGTGCGTCTTATGGTCTGAGTATAGGGCCGGGAATGAGGGTGCTGTGGTGGCGCGGGTCATCGGGGGCACGAGCAGGCTGCAGCAGCTCCTCCCGTGACCACGTGGACCCGCTCATTTAATATGCACGCCCATCCTCCCGCCCTTCTCTCAGCGCTGAAGCCGGTGCTGACAGGTGGGCGGGATGATGGGCGAGGGATAAACAGCCGGCCGCATGATCACTCCTGGCAACTACAGCCTGGAGTGATCATGTGCGGCTGTATGCACTGCCCCCCGCACATCATCATCAGCGCGGGGTGCAGTGAATCAGTATATTCACCTGTCACCGTTCCCCTGCAGCACCGCAATCTCCTCCTGGCTGCCGGCGGCCACTGAGTGGAGCCGTCCCCGTTCTCCTGCAGCATTGCGATGTCCTCCTGTGCCAGCGGTGGCCGCTGAGTGGACACTAGCGGCGCGCACAGCGATGACGTCATCGCTGTGCGCGCCGCTAGTGTCCACTCAGCGGCCACTGCTGGCACAGGAGGACATCGCAATGCTGCAGGAGAACGGGGACGGCTCCACTCAGCGGCCGCCGGCAGCCAGGAGGACATCGCAATGCTGCAGGAGAACGGTGACGGCTCCACTCAGCGGCGCTGCCGAGGCACAGACGGGAGGAGGAGCGATGCTGCAGGGAGTGAGGTGAGGTAAGGTGAGTATGAACTTTTATTTTTTTTTTGTGCTACAGGATGCGGGCCGTATACCAGGATGGGGGTGTATAGCAGGATGGGGGCGTATAGCAGGATGGGGGTATATTATGAGCAGGATGGGGGTATATTATGAGCAGGATGGGGGTATATTATGATCAGGATGGGGATATAATATGAGCAGGATGGGGGTATATGAGCAAGATGGGGGTATATGAGCAAGATGGGGTTATATGAGCAGGATGGGGGTATATGAGCAGGATGGGGGTATATAGCAGGTTGGGGGTATATAGCAGGATGGGGGTATAAAGCAGGATGGTGGTATATGAGCAGGATGGGGGTATATAGCAAGATGGGGGTATATAGCAGGATGAGGCCATATGCCAGGATGGGTTACCGTATATAGCAGGATGGGGCCATATGCCAGGATGGGTTACCGTATATAGCAGGATGGGGCCATATGCCAGGATGGGTTACCGTATATAGCAGGATGGGGCCATATGCCAGGATGGGGTATATAGCAGGATGAGGGACATATACTGTATATACAAGGCAGGAGGATCATTACCAGGCTGGGGTACCTTAGTAGAGAATTTGGAGACATTACCCCCATAACAGTGTCAGCAGCAGATCCTCGCCCCATAACAGTGTGTCATGACTCCCATTTTTTGCTTAAAATTTTATTTTCCTATTTTCCTGCTCTAAAACCAGGGTGCGTCTTATGGTCCAGTGCGTCTTATAGTCCGAAAAATACGGTGTATATATATATATATATATATATATATATATATATATACAGTACAGACTAAAAGTTTGGACACAACTTCTCATTCAAAGAGTTTTCTTTATTTTCATGACTCTAAAAATTGTAGATTCACATTGAAGACATTAAAACTATGAATGAAAACGTGGAATGAAATACTTAAAAAAGTGTGAAACAACTGAAAATATGTCTTATATTCTAGGTTCTTCAAAGTAGTCACCTTTTGCTTTCATTACTGCTTTGCACACTCTTGGCATTCTCTTGATGAGCTTCAAGAGGTAGTCACCAGAAATGGTCTTCCAACAGTCTTGAAGAAGTTCCCAGAGATGCTTAGCACTTGTTGGCCCTTTTGCCTTCACTCTGCGGTCCAGCTCACCCCAAACCATCTCGATTGGGGTCAGGTCTGGTGACTGTGGAGGCCAGGTGGCTGGACCGCAGAGTGAAGGCAAAAGGGCCAACAAGTGCTAAACATCTCTGGGAACTCCTTCAAGACTGTTGGAAGACCATTTCCGGTGACTACCTCTTGAAGCTCATCAAGAGAATGCCAAGAGTGTGCAAAGCAGTAATGAAAGCAAAAGGAGGCTACTTTGAAGAACCTAGAATATAAGACATATTTTCAGTTGTTTCACACTTTTTTGTTAAGTATTTCATTCCACATGTGTTAATTCATAGTTTTGATGCCTTCAATGTGAATCTACAATTTTCAGTCATGAAAATAAAGAAAACTTTTTGAATGAGGTGTGACCAAACTTTTGGTCTGTGCTGTATATATATATATATATATATATATATATATATATATATATATATATAATTTTGCTGTGTTTTTTTGGGGGGACTGTATGAATTTATTATGAATTATATAAATCCTGATTTTATTTGTATTCACATAGTTTTTCTATGGAAATTGTTGCATATGTGTATATATTAGTTCTGCTCTACTTGTTGTTCAGCTTGTGTGCTTTTTCACGTGCTCCTTATTGTCTAATTGTGGGATATGACCTCATTGAGGGGAGCGGTAAATGTTTTTAAAATGTTTATGCAGTGGAGTATGGATATGTCACCATTAAAGCTTAACGTCATATTACCTATATAAGGCCTCTAAAATTCATGAATAGATTCCGATCATAATCAATTGTAACCTATAAAAATTCGGGAATCACAAATTATGATATTCAAAATAAAATTTTATTTTTACAAAAATGCTAGTGCTAACAGTAAAATGTCATTATACATAGGATGACAATATTGGAATATTGGGGGGGGGGATGTACAGCCGCACCACAGAGGGTGGTGCAATACTTGCAAACGCTGCAACAATTAGACAATGTATTCAGGCTGGCCAATGGTAATCACATATACAGGCACGTCATATATCTACAGGTGCTAGGTGAACCAGACGTTAGTATCAATCCATACATGTAGTTACATGGAAAGCTGTTCAACTATAAACAGAATACTGAATATATATTATCTGCAGCCCCTAGTTGTAATATCTGCCCTTAAGGCAAAATGTATCCCATAGTTTAGCCGTCTAAATACCTGTGGCCATGTGTAAACCGCACCTGTGCAGAACTGCCGATTGCACCACTCCCACCTTGACGCGCTTTCACCGCACTTCCGGTTTCATCAGGAGGCATGTGTATAGTGTGGTGTGTGCCCCTTATAAAGGCCCAATAATTGGATCCAGGCGCGCACTCTCAGTCCGGTGTGTGGGCGCACGTCATGGCGTGATGCGCACCCTGCGCGCGAGTCGCAGGTCATGAGGTCAGCGAACACATCACACGGAGCAGGCCTGTAGACCGGATGTGTCATCCGGTCACCATGCCAACTCTTTCTGTTGGCGAGTCACGCCCAGGAAGTGCACAGCGCACCCCACCCATGCGTCCCCCGGCATCAAGCAACACCCGGATCCAACCATAGGAAATAGCCCGCAATGTATGATCTAGGTAGGCCCAGAATAGATTATCTATTACTCAATGATAGTCGCATATCAGAGTATGTAAATGCACAGCTGATTACACTACCATTCCCACTGTGATACACAAATACAATTGAATAATTTTAGCAGAAAAAAGACCCGTATTACATTGCTGCATTATATGTATTCGCAGTGACGGCCATTCAATAGCTGTAAACGTCCATATATAGGAAATGTTGCTGTCAAAATTTCTTCATCTATATGGGTTTGATCATGGCATAGAGTTCATTCATCTCTTATTTCGTCCCACATATCAAATAATAGGTTTCCATGAATATTTAGGGAAAATGACATCTGAGATGAATATTCTCTATGAGATCCAACATTGCTATAATCATATAGATAGGGACACAAAGAAAACAAAACAAGGGGAAAATATTAAAATACTGTACAATGAAAATAGTGCATATACTAAAATTCACGCTATACAAGTAAAAAGGGTTTGAAGCTCAAGGATTTGTTCAATCCCTTTGGTGCCATAGTGTCAAGTACCACAATCCATTTGGTTTCTTTTTTTCGAAGTTCACTTTTATAATTTCCACCTCTGGCTCCCAGACTGACATGGTCAATGCCTTTTACTTTAAAACTGCTAGGGTTACATTTGTGATGGACAAAAAAAGTATAGCCGTATAGTTTTTAATTCCCTTATATCCTTACATCCTTTGGCATTGACAATGTGACATATGTGCTCCAGAGTTCTTACTCTTAATTGCCTGGTGGTCATGCCGATATATACCATGTTACATGAACAGCTTGCATGATATATCACCATTTCAGATTTACATGTGATGTTAAATGTGATGGAATAGCTCTTTGTGGCCGTACTGTTTTCAAATGTTGTACATCTTTGTACATACTTGCACGCTGAGCAATTCCCACATTTAAAACATCCCCACTTGGGTCCTCTTTGACCAAATGGACTGTTTATTGGTGGAACAAAATGGCTTCGAGTTAATATATCTTTCAGATTTTTTGATCTGCGCCACGTCATTGACGGATGCAGAGTCAAATGCCTGGCCAGATCTTTATCCGCCAAAAGTACTTGCCAGTATCTCTGGAAAATTGTTTTAATCTCATGCCATCTATTATTAAAATTTACAATGAATCTACAGGTTGTAAATCCCTACTTTTGCTGTGAGTTGTTAAAAGGGCTTGACGATTACTTTTTGCGGCTCTGATGTATCCTAATCTGATAGTTTTAGGTTTGTTGCCTCTCTCCTCCAAATTCCTACTTAACAACCTGGCTTGATTTTCAAAGTCTCCTACTCTTGAACATATCCTCCGCATACGCAAAAATTGCCCTGTTGGCACTGCTTTAATGGTCTGAGGATGGTGGGAGGAGGATGCATGCAAGAGTGTATTCGTGGCCGTACTTTTCCTAAATACATCTGTGATTATATGGCCATCCTCATTTCTCATGATCAGAACGTCCAAGAACTCCACCTTCCAATAATCCTATTTAGATGTTAATTTTATGTGTAAATTATTGTCATTTAATCTTTGCAGAAATATCTCCAGGGATGCCTCAGAACCCTGCCATACAAACAGGACATCATCGATGTATCTATACCATGAGACCACTGCATCAAACCCCTCTACAGACTGGACAACATCTCGCTCCCACAGCCCCAGGAAAAGATTAGCATATGAGGGCGCACAAGTCGCCCCCATTGCCAATCCCTGGAGCTGTAGGTAATAGCGATCTTTAAACATGAAGTAGTTATGAGTTAGAGCGAAATCCAATAACTCCATCACAAATTCTATCAATTCTGTGTCCATATTCGTCATCCGCAGAAAGGTTTTACTTGCAGTGGCCCATGGCTGTGAACAATAGATGTATACAGCGCCTCGACATCAAATGTAACCAGAATCATATCTGGCTCCAATTGAATGCTGTCGAGGCGCTTAAGTATATCCGTTATATCTCTGATATGTGATGGCAGGGTCCCGACACATCCCTGGAGATAAAAATCAATAAATCTGCATATTTTTTCATTTAGTCCACCGATCCCAGATATTATTGGGCGTCCTGGGGGATTACCTCTATTTTTATGGATTTTGGGTGTTATGTAGAAGGTTGGAGTTCTTGGAGATTCTGTCATGAGTCCATCTTTCATCTTAGCTGAAATAATCCCTTTTCTAAAGCCACTTTCGATAATGCTATCTTATATCCTTTTATACTGTATGGTAGGATTACTATCCAATTTCTGATAGCATGCCGAAGATTTTAATTGGCGCAGAGCTTCACGCTCGTACATATCTACAGGCCATATCACAAGGTTTCCCCCTTTATCCGCCGGTTTAATGACCACGTTTTTCATATTTTTTAGCTCTTTAATGGCCTGCCTTTCTTTAAATGTCAGATTATAATTTGTTGTTTTTTCTGGAATAGAAAACAATGCTTCTCTTACCAGTTCCACAAAGATGTCCACATTTGGACTCAGGCCATGAGGGGGAAACACTTGTGATCGGCAGTGCAGATATGTACGAAAACGTGCTCGCGTGAGATCATCAGGTTCTTGTTGTTCGTCAAGTAGGGTTTGTAGGTCTGAGAGGGCTTCAAAAATGCTAGTGCAAACAGTAAAATTTCATTATACATAGGAGCCAGCTTGAATACATTGTCTAATTGTTGCATCATTTGCAAGTATTGCACCTCCCTCTGTGGTGTGGCTGTACATCCCCCCCAATATTTCAATATTGTCATCCTATGTATAATGAAATTTAACGTCAAATCGCGTCAATGTGCTATCCAGCTCCCTGATATTTAAGAATATCCCTGAATATATTGCCAGGAAAATAATATTGTGTCCATGAGAAAAAAATCTTATCTGTAGTTGATTATTTCAGGTCCACAAATGAAGAGTCAAATATTCATGCAACGATTCTTTATTCTAGTAACAGAGGAACCAGTCCTGAATAAGACCAACGTTTTGGCCTTTCTCAAGGTCTTTACTTTATATATGAAAAAAATAGAGATCAATAAATAATATCATAGCTGAATAAATGAGAAACAAGAAAATTAACAAACAATAATAATATTATATGCAAATAATGATCATAATAAAACAAAGGATATATAGTAAACATGATACAGTCATATGAAAACATTACAATGTTCTGGAATGGCCATCCCAGTCCCCAGACCTGAATATCACTGAAAATCTGTAGGATGATTTGAAGCGTGCTGTCCATGCTCGGCGACATCAAACTTAACTGAACTGGAATTGTTTTGTAAACAGAAATGGTCAAATATACCTTCATCCAGGATCCAGGAACTCATTAAAAGCTACAGGAAGCGACTAGAGGCTGTGATTTTTGCAAACGGAGGATCTACAAAATATTAATGTCACTTTTATGTTGAGGTGCCCATACTTTTGCACCTGTCAAATTTTGTTTAAATGCGGATTGCACATTTTCTGTTAGTACAATAAACCTCATTTCAATCCAGAAATATTACTCAGTCCATCAGTTATTAGATATATGAAACTGAAATAGCTGTTGCAAAAACCCAACTTGTTATAAAGAAAAAAGGTTAACATTAATAGGGGTGCCCAAACTTTTTCATATGACTGTACATCTCAATATTACATCATAATGTCACAGCTATATTAAAGAGCTCTGTTACAAAGAATCACAACCAATATATAAAGAAAATAAATGTAACTAAAAATAACAAAAAGTAATTGAAGACAAAGGAAAAAGCACAAAATTAAAAGCCAGCACTGTGCCATCAGATTTCCTAAGTAAAGGTTGCCTGGAGGAGTATGTCAGTCCGGCTGACACAGCTTGCAGGCTCCAAAGCTAAATATACAGAGAGGTCGTCACATTAAAGCCCATAATAAGTTTATAGCTCACAAAGAAATACAGTACGTAGTGAGTGTCTATACACGGCAGTTCTGGGGTGGTGCTCAAGTAGGACCCAAACCATCTCAAGTAGATGTAGAAACTTGGCACGCAAGATCAGTGTGAATAGGGGTCTTTTATTGTATATGTAGACACCACGTCATACCCGGCTACGCCGTTTGCCAAGTTGCTATACTTTCTGAGGACCCTCTGCACGCACACTGATGAAGGTCTTTGACTGAAACGTCTGTGCTTGTGCTGGTCCTACAAGTTCTTCTCAATAAAAGACAATATTCACATTGATTTTGAGTGCCAAGTTTCTACATCTACTAAAAGAAATACAGTACAGCATGCTCCAGAGAGGACAAAAGGCTACCACCCAGAAATAATACAGATAACCTCTTATACCTTCAGGTATGTTATCAAAGTCAAGGATCCGTATACCAGGAGATCCCACATGGTGGTGCCCTTCTCCAATATACGTATTCGTTTTCTGTTTGGTGTACTTTGACACCAGTTTCCGGAAGGAGGCACACCCTCAATAGAATTGATTAATACTTGATGGTTGAATTTTCCGAACTTGAATAGTATAAGTTGTGACCCTTCTTTTGCAATTGTGATAATCACATAGATCTAGCAGCGAGAGAGGCAGCTTGGTCCACACAGTCATTGGACGTGTTTGGCGCTGGTCAGGGTATTGGAGTCCCTGCAGTTCCAACTAATACACGAGACGAGAATCAGCAACTTATGCAGGATCTGATAGACTTACACAAGAGGGTGGTTAAAGTATGGTGGAATATTAGAACTCTTGAGGAGTACAAAAAATTGAGAATTACTCCTAGAGGTCTCCGGGTGCAGATATTCCCGGCCTGGGAGACAGACGAGCAATTCAAGATCACCTGGGAGCAGGGATTACAAGCATGTTCAGTCATTCTCTTAGACATGCTTATTGAACACGATCGCTCGCTGTTTACACAACTTAAGGAGGAAATTAAAAACAAAGAACATATATTATATCAACTGGACATACAGACGATAGTAACCCCCTTCCAAAACAAACTTAAAAACATTCTAGACACATTAGAGAAGGACATTATTAGAGGGAAAAGGATCAAGTTCCAGCGGGACAAAAGTGATTACGCCGACAATAGAGCCTATAAGTGGACACATCGTGGAAATAGACGTAGATTAGCTAATAGGGAATCCAACACAGCTCAGGTGGCCTCTGAACCATCCTCAAGTGATTTTTTTATCCATGGATACGAGCGACCAAGAAGGCGTACCAGGAGGGGTCGTCGTAAACCGAAATCCCAGAAGGAGAGGCAAGAAGACCCAACAATGGCAGTCACCCCCTCAGAGAGAAATGAGGAGCAGGAGACGGAATTGGTAACAGGTAACGTGGGCAGTTTACAAGTGGTGAATCTCTCTAACTACCAACTGTCTGGGGTTGAACTTGATCTACTTTCTAAAGGGCTATCGTTTGCTCCCATGAATAGACTGGATAAATTTACTGTCACTAAGGACCTCTACCTTTTCTGCAGGCAACTTACCTTCAAATACCTTCATTGTCGACCGGACCTCATCGATACGCTGTCACCGGAAGAGAGACAGGTGTTTGATGACCTCTTTGACCTCCTGGAGGAAAATTAAAGGGATCCAGGTAAGAAGGTACCATTTACGAGACGACTCCTATCACAGGCTACACCCCCCTTTAGTCTTTGTCCCGCCATCAATATCTTTTTCAATAAGTTGTGTAAGGACATTGAAAAATTAAAATTGGATAAAAATAAAGCCAATAATTTAACGATCGCGGAGAGACAAACCTTACAGAAACTTAAGACTAATCAAGACTTCCTAATAAAGGAAGCAAACAAAGGAGGGAATGTAGTCCTGTGGCCAACGGAAATGTATTTCAAGGAGGCTAGACGGCAACTATTAAATAGAGATGCTATGTGGCATTACCCTCTGATCCAACTACTGTCTTTAAAAAACACCTAGACAGACTTCTGTCCACAGCCCATAGCCGGGAAATCATTACCCTTAAAGAAATGAACTTCCTGACAACAAAAGATCCAATAACGCCCACATTCTATATGCTACCAAAGATCCACAAGGGACGACCCAAGCCCCCAGGGAGACCCACAGTGTCAGGGATTGGGGGTCTCTTTGAAAGACCATGCATCTCTCTAGATTTTTATCTACAACCCCTGGCACAATGCTCTCCGTCATATGTGAGAGACTCTACACATCTCATCGAGCAACTGGCGAAACTTGTGGTGCCACCTGATACTTTGCTAGTTACGCTCGACGTAGAATCACTCTACACCTCCATAAACCATAAACTGGGGTCCCAGGCTGTGTCATTCTTCCTAGACCACAAGACAACAGGTAATAGGCAACACGATTCCTTCATCTTGGAGCTCCTGTTCATGGTACTGGACAAGAATTATTTCATCTTCGATAGAATGTACTACCGTCAGGCGTCTGGTACCGCGATGGGGGCGTGCTGTGCGCCACCCTACGCTAACATGTTTTTAGGGTGGTGGGAGGAGACCTGAGTCTATACCCTGGGACACTTCAAAACCCATGTAGGCCAATGGTTCAGGTATATCGATGATATACTGTTCTTCTGGTCAGGTAGTAGGGAGGAATGCGAAAGCTTTGTCTCAACTCTAAATGACAATACCCTCAACATCAAGTTGACATCCAATATAGCCTCACAGATGGTAGAGTTCCTGGATCTTCAGATCTCACGAGAAAACGATGCTATCCGTACGACTCTATATTGAAAACCGACAGCCACCAATAGTCTGCTGCATTACGGTAGTTTTCACCCCATACATGTCAAAAACGGAATACCGAAGGGCCAATTCATGAGGGTAAAGAGAAACTGCAGTAACAATACGGACTTTGAGACTCACGCATCTGATTTATCTGATAGATTCCGGATGAGGGGCTATCCCAAGAACGTGGTTTCGGGTGCGCTACGGGATTGCAAGACTCTGACACGGGAGACCCTCCTCCAACCAAAGAGATGACAAAAGGCAACAACAGTGAGTATGATTACTCCATTCAATAATCAGTGGCAGGACCTTTACAAACTCCTTCAGAACAACTGGGACATCCTATTAAGTGATAAGAAGTTGGTTCCTTTTATTGATGAAAAACCAAAATTGGTGGCCAGAAGGGCACAGAATCTAAGGGGTATCCTATCCAGGAGCCACTTCAAAAGGCCAACACACAATTTGGGAACGGGCACCAGAGTGAAGGGTACCTTCCCGTGTGGTGCCTGTACGGTGTGTCCTCTCATGGTGGCTAGTGACCATATCCTTTTGTCGATTTTTCCCAGGCGGATCACCAGCGAGACGTATTACAACTGCCGCACAAGGAATGCCATCTATGTACTCATATGTGAATGCCCGAAGATCTATGTGGGTCAGACGACACAGGAGGTAAGGAGGAGGGTCCAACAGCATGTGTCAAACATCAATACGGCTAGTGCGGACCTAAAGAAAGGGAAATCGCTTACCTCAGTAGCTTCCCACTTCCTTACCCACCATAGGGGACGACATACCAATCTTAAGGTACTGATTGTAGACTCAGTTAACCAGAGCAATAGGGGTGGGAACTGCACCAAGGAGCTATTACAGAAAGAGTCCAGATGGATCTACACACTCAGGAGTTTGGCCCCACATGGTCTAAATGAAGATCTCTTATACACAGGATTCTACAATGCCATCTAATTGCATTCCGATCTGCCTCTTTATTTATAACATCATTCCTCTTTCTTCTTCCCAATAGCCCTACACTCTGTTGAGAGGAGGATCTAGGATTAAACCAGCAGGGAGGCCTCAGCTAGATCTGGAAGCTATTTCAATCAATGACAACCGGAGGACCCACTGGAAGATGCCAAGTCTCATGATCTCCGTGATCAGAACATGATCCAAAAATACCTGCTCTCCTTTTGAGAATTCAGAACTCACCAAGGGACCATAAGAATTCAGAATCACAGCAGGAGGACTGAGGTATATTACCCTGTTTATTCAGCCTGGGGGTTTCTATATTCGAGGTTTGCTTATGATGAATACTGCCCACAATAATATTATCTGTACAGGGGAAGATGGGAGAGTTAGATATTTGCAATCATACATAGGGACTTTGTTATATTTAACACAAGTATTATTTTTCCCCCTTGAGGTATGATCCCCTGTCTTATGTCCCTCCCCCTGAAGCCTTCCGCACGGATGCGAAAGTATCCGAGTGAAAGTGGCTCTTTGGGTGGATTAGGCACCGAATGGTGACTATACTTAGCAGGGATATGTTTATGCATTTTATCATCAAGTAACGTCACGCTCTCATGTGACTATTTGGGTACAATACAGGGACACAGGGATGTACTTATTTATGCACCCGCCTGATCATGTGGGTCTAACACTCCCCTCCATGTGAAATATAGATACTTGACTGTGTGAGCACTGGACTGAGCATCTGATTATAGATTCATTTGCCCATGTGACCTTGTCTGTCATTGTAGATCATAATACTTTTCCTTATTTCTCTCAGGGGCCTGTACTCCTAACGCGATTTACATTAACCCTAGTCATGAGATAATTCCTCTCTATCCTTTTCCCAAACAAAAATTTGTGTAATAGGATTTGTCTATACTTCTTTTAATCTGTATGAGAACGGCCCTGGAAAGGGTTAACAGACTGCATAAGTTGCGATCTGTTTACATATGAAAGAACACCATGATCCAAGGCGCATGCGCTGGAGTTCCGCAAAACCCATGTGGCTTGGATAAACAATAGATATCTCTGAGTCAGCGCGCTGTGTGGTTTGTGCGCATGCGCTGTGTATAAATGGAAAAATGTAAAAATGGAAAAGTGAGGGAACGCTACTTTTACGAGCATCACAATCCTGAACGCATATGCGTCCCAGCTTCAGAACCAGTTGGTTCAGAAAGCTGGGGTTCAATGAAGGGTTATCGCTACGTTGCTCCGCGCATGCGCTGTGTGATCGACATACCTATACCATGTGACTTGACCAGGATGGCGGCCGCCATCATTACTGCTGCGCTCTGGCTGCAAACCGGTGAGCAATCATCTAATTTGATATTACATTTAAATAGGGCACACTACGGACTTTAGTACTGTCTTTTCTTCCCCTGAGGAAGCAACCTTTGAGTTGCGATATGCGTGGGGTTCCACGCCAAACCCCCACTCCCCTTCCCCTCCTTTTTCTGGAATTTCATATGCTCGGCATCTCTGTTATATACGTAGGAGTAGTGAGTATGGGTCTGCCTAAATCTTATTGTTTTTGCTGCACTAACCTAACTATAATTACCTCACTCTGCATAGCTATATAAGATACGGTGGTGCAGCTTTATTAGCTAGGAAGTTTTTCAATGTGTATAACTCTGACCCTGAGCCACATGTTCTAACATAGATTAACCCACTCACTCCCACTCTCTACCAATGGTATAATAATGCGTGCATCTATATTACGTATGCTTTGTCTGGTATAGAGTCAGGAAATATATACAAGGAAGCAGAGGCTTTCTGATGACTTAGATTATATCCTGGCCTCTGTGCTAAGCAATATTCCCGTCTTTTCTGTATTGTACTGGAACATTTTAGGACCTAATTTGTTTGAACTATATTTTAGGTCGGTTAACTCTTTATATCTTTAAAGTGTCCTAATACATCTTGGGTACTGTGCATTGCCTAAACCAGCTGTCTTTCCAGACATTTAGAATAATCAATATAGGAGGGGTTATATGTAATGAATTTTTTGGTACTGTATACTTATACAGCTATTTATTGTATTGGGTTTGGTGTGTCGGGGAATGATGCCTCTGGCTTTTTAAAGGGGTGGTTCACCCATATTTTTTATTGTCTAGATCGATATTATATTGAGAAACAATGTTTCTCTCAAATACCTTGTGTTGGCAATAGTGCCTGTGAGAGGCACTATTGCAGACCGCTGCTCCCCGTCCAGTGACGTACCCGTCCAATGCTGCCTCGTCACATCCGTGCAGCCGGCTACATTCTGAGCCCATCTGCTCCCTGCTCCTCCTCCCTCCTCCCTCACAGCACGTCTCTTGCTTGCAGCGTTCTGCGAGGAGGGAGGAGGGAGGGGGGAGCAGGAGACGCGCCGTGCTGTGCTAGGAGGGAGGAGGGAGCAGATGGGCTGTGACAGCAGTGAAACACTGCTCACAGCTCAGAGTCTGGAAGAGTGTAGCCGGCTGCACGGATGTGACGAGGCAGCATTGGACGGGTATGTCACTGGACGGGGAACAGCGGTCTGCAATAGCGCCTCTCACAGGCACTATTGACAACACAAGGTATTTGAGAGAAACATTGTTTCTCAATATAATATCGATCTAGACAATAAAAAATATGGGTGAACCACCCCTTTAAGTGTTTTTAAAAATGTTTGTACCTGTGTGCCATTTGCTCCCATTATGCAGACGTGTGTTTTTTCACTTTGCAATAAAGGTCTTGTATGAATTTCAATTACTTGAGTGGTGGTGATCCCTATATTTGAGTTACTCTCTTTTTTCTTTAAACCAAAGTCAAGGAGCTGGCACCGGATGAGAGTCAGTGCTAAATAATCCAAGCCCTGATAGCAGGAGAGCCTGCAGGTGTGAGTGCTCAGTGCGCATGCATGTGTCAGAGCGGAGATACCTGAACCATACCGTAAATAGCCCATCAGAGGAGAATGTCATCAAGTGAAAGACCTGAGAGCGCCTGCGCAGGACTCCTAATACAGAAGGAAGAACTACAGAGCAATGTAAATGAAGACACAGAGCAGACAGTAACAAGAACCCATACACAGATGAGGTCAGATAGATATAAAGAACTATAACAAACCATGATAGACAATAATGACAGATTAACAAATGGAAAAACAAATATAGAAAAAATAAAGGAAAAAGGAACAACTCCAAGTGGAATATAGGAAATTATGAAATAAATATAGGGAATAAAGAAGTAATGAAAATATAGAATGAAAACAGGGGAGCCGCTTACCATATTCAATGTGAGACCTAAAAGGGCAAAAGACATCATTAGTAAATATACAGTATAATATGAAAAACCCCTCAACTTTATCAATCTTAGTGCCACAACCACTTAATGTAAATTCATACCATAATAGAATATCTCATATTCTCTATTCAAACCCAAAGTTTCAAGTGTTTGGAGAGTGAATATCCAAAATACTTCACGGATCTTCAATTTTTCAATTCTATTGCCCCCATGACGGGATAAAGGTACATGTTCTAGTTCTTGATATTTAAGTTGTGCCACCATATGTCCATTGGCCAGAAAATGTGCCAGAATTGGAAGCATCACCATCTTGCACCTTTATAGTTGACTTATGTTGAGAAATGAAGTCTCAAATATGCTGGGTGGTCTCACCAACATATCCAAGACCGCATGGACATTTGATAAGATATACCACATATGAGGACTCAGAAATGAACAAGCCATTGGGAATTATTTGCCTGATCTTGGGTGAGAAAAAAATCCCCTTTAGTAATATTAGAGCAGTGTAAGAAACCTTCCCTCGACCCAACCTCTACTACCAGCTATCGCCCCATATCACTACTCCCGTTCACCTCAAAACTCCTGGAACAGCACGTCCATGCTGAACTTTCCTCCCACCTCTCCTCTAACTCTCACTTTGACAACCTACAGTCTGGCTTCCGTCCACATCATTCCACTGAAACTGCCCTGACTAAAATCACAAATGACTTACTTACTGCCAAAGCTAACAACCACTTCTCTATTCTCCTACTTCTAGACCTATCCTCAGCCTTTGACACTGTCGACCACTCCCTCCTACTACAGATCCTCTCTTCCCTTGGTTTCAGAGACCTCGCCCTCTCTTGGATCTCTTCATACCTCTCCAACTGCACTTTTAGTGTCTCCCACTCCCACACAACCTCTTTATCCCGCCATCTCTCTGTTGGCGTCCCTCAAGGCTCTGTCCTGGGCCCCTTACTCTTTTCCATCTATACATTTGGCCTGGGACAACTCATAAAGTCCCATGGCTTCCAGTACCACCTATATGCCGATGACACTCAGGTCTACCTCTCTGGTCCAGATGTCACCTCTCTGCTGTCCAGAATCCCAGAGTGCCTATCTGCTATATCTTCCTTCTTCTCTCGCTTCCTAAAGCTCAATGTGGCCAAAACTGAACTGATCATCTTTCCTCCATCTCACCTACACTCTCAATCTGATCTATCTATTACAATAAATAACATCACGCTCTCACCAGCACCCAAAGTTCGGTGCCTCGGAGTGACCTTTGACTCTGCCTTGTCCTTCATACTACACATTCAATCCCTCACCACCTCCTGCCGCCTTCAACTCAAAAATATTTCCAGAATCCGTCCCTTCCTCAATTCTCAATCTACAAAAATGCTAGTGCATGCTCTCATAATCTCCCGCCTCGACTACTGCAACTTCCTCCTCTGTGGTCTCCCTGCTAACACGCTCACCCCTCTCCAATCCATCCTTAATTCTGCTGCCCGACTGATCTACCTCTCTCCTCAATACCACCCCGCTTCTCTGTGGCGCCCCAGGACCTGGTCGCCACAACAGCATTGACCTTCCAAAGGGTTAATGCTGAGCCTGGAGGTAATGGGGAGGTCCATTGGCCAGCAAGTTTAACACCCAACGCAGTTCTCCCTCCGGCCAGCAGGGGGAGCTCTGAACCTGGAATTCCAGGGAGCTTTCCTCAAGTCTGGCTTGAGGGAGGAAGTAGTGGTCAGTCTGTAGAGAGAAGTGGAAGGAAGCAGACGCAGAGTGAGCTGTCCTGTGGATCTGGGGCCTAGAGCTAGAGTAGCTTGGCCCAGGGAAGCAGGAGTAGCTGAGAGGCAGCGGAGAGACTCGGACATCGGAGTCTGTGGCCACCAGGGCTTAAAATACTCCCTGGTAGCTGAATCCGAAGGGCAGGAGAGCTGCAAGCACCTGGCCCATAAACATCCCAAAGGTACAGCTGCAGCATCAGGGCCCGGTGTGGACTCCAGCAGAGAAGCACCAGAGAGGGCCTGCGCAGCCTGCTACAGAGGGAAAGGGACGTACCATCAGTCCCAGCAGCAAAGAGGGCCATTGCTGGATTCAGAGAAGCAGGGTCCTATCATAACAAAGAAAAGCACAGGAGTAGGCCTCATACTCAGCTGGCCAGAAAGATCACCCCAAGTACTTCCAGGCCGACCGGATCCCCATCACCACCTGTAACGGTCTCCCAGGACTGGACTGTTCCCAAAGTAAAAGAGGAAAAGGTAAAGAGACTGTTGTTTGTGCCTGGTTCTTTCATTGCCTGTCGGCCCTGCACCGTGTTAGCCACACAACCCCATAGACTTTCACGAGCACTAACAGTGTCCCCGGGGCTCCGCTCCACCTGTGGGGAGCAGTACCACCATTGCTGCCATAACATCACCCCGGAGGCCTCACACAGCAGCTGCGGCTTAATAGCCGCAGACCACAGGTGGCGTCACGAACACAAACTTTATTCATCAAGCCACATATTCTACTGACACCCACCAGGGCCACGGAGCCGGGCCCAGCCACCACTGACTACCACCGGACTAGTCCGGCCCGGCACCGGGTGTCCCATAGCCCTGGGGTGGGCGAGTCAACTTTTGGCGTCACGAACAGGATTTTGTGCCCGGTCCCACCGGGTACTGTGCGCCTGCAGAAACTGTGCTTAAAAGACTGTGTTACTGGTTGCAAACTGCCGCCGCCATTAGCCTCGCTGAGCGCAGGAAGAAGGGGGGCGTGCCTGACAAAGAGCGCGAAGGGAGCGCGCCATCAGAGCAGAGCGCTGTTAACCCCGCGCGACCCAGAAGGGAATTTGAAAAGTGAACGGAGCCTGGTAAGGTTCACTAAGGGGGAGGAAGATGTCCGACTCGGAGGGAGGGCAGGTGGCTGCCATAGCCCGAGACGCCGCGGCGCCCGCCGAAGCAATCCCAGTCGCCGTCGCCCCAGCCCCCGCTGTAGCGCCGGTAATGCCGATCACAATGCCGTACATCCCGGGAGCGGAATGGCTGCCGCAGTACTCCGGGGAGTCCCATACCTTGAGCGACTTCAGAGAAAGTCTGCACAGCTTGTTCCGGGTGTATCCCCTGACTGAGAGCCAGAAGGTGGGCATATTAATGGGGCAGCTAGCCGGCGCGGCCCAGCGTGAAGTGAAGTCCTGGCCTGATACAGATAAAGGCACAGCAACCCAGATACTGGCCAAGCTAAAGAGTACTTTTGACACCCGCACCGCAGCAGAAATAAAGATGAGATTCTTTGGGTGCAAACAACGGGCCACAGACAGCATAAGGGACTATGCCTTAAACTTGCAGGAGGCCCTGAAAGCAGTTAAACAGGTGGACCCAGAGAGTGTACGTGAAGAACACAAACTCCTAACTGAGCAGTTCATAGAGGGGCTCCTGTCAGATGCCCACAGGACCCAGCTGCGTATCATGGTCCTGCAGAACCCTGCTCTGGACTTTGCAAAGTTTAAGGACCAGGCCATCCGGGTACTGAGAGAATCTACACCGAATGACCCGGTACCCCTCCGGCCTCTTGCTATCACGTACCCCGGGGTGGTGCCTGCAACACGAGCTGCTGCAGGGGCTGAGGCGCAGTCCCTGGATAAGGATCCCACTGCAGAGCTCAGACAGCAGGTCCAGGAGCTGACCAAGACTGTAGCTGCCCTTGCCAAGACCGTGCAGTCTCTACAAGTGACCCCATCGCCTGCAAGAATCGAGTTGGCCTCCAGCCCAGATGACGTCCCATGGATGCGACGGAGGAGGATTCCGCCGACCCGAGGCAAAGACACAGACCGGTATGATTCAACGGGACAACCGATCTGCCGCCACTGCAGCCAGGCGGGCCACATTGCACGACACTGTCCTTTAAATGGGCCGAGCCTGGGGCCAGGAGCCAACCCCCAGGTGTAAGGAAGCCCGGCTCAACCCCCAGTCGCAGCAAATATGTGGGAGGACGACCGGTCCTTCCTATTGTGCTGGATGGGATCCCTTTGAATGCCCTCCTGGATACGGGGTCCCAGGTAACAACCATCCCTTATAAACTGTACAAAAGATATTGGGCTGATTCAGACATTGACCATGGCCCAGATGATGATTTAACAATTGTGGCCAGTAATGGTCAGCCCTTACCTCAAATTGGGTACAAGGAAGTAACCATTAAAGTGGGGCGGGTAGAATTGCCATGTCAGGGGATGATAATTGTAGATATTGATCGCAAAGAATCTGACCCACTGCTAACCATTGGTACAAATGTGATAGAAAATTGTATTGCCGAAGTGATAATTTTGTTGCAACAGGCGTCTGAAACTGCCAGCTCCGGGCAGCAGCGTGCCCTACAGAGGGAGATTAGAGCCCTGATGAGGAGGCAGCAGGTAGAGCTGGCCGGAGGAGAAATTGGCAGTGTGAGGGTAAGTGACCCCCTCCCCATTGCAATACCCCCAAGAAGTGAAATGTTGATATGGTGTCGGGCATCAATAGGCCTCAGGGGTCAGGATTACCATGCCTTGGTAGAACCGGTGTATTCAGACAGTAGGCCTGGAGTCCTGATAGCCAGAGGGGTAGCAGACGTTCGCAAGGGGAGAGTGCCCGTCCGTGTCCTGAATTGTGGGGAGGAGGAAGCCAAATTGCCCCGGTACGCCACTGTAGCAAAACTGTACACTGTCAGCAACAATACCATCAAAGCAGTGGAACCCTTGATCCCGTCCGACCAGGCGGAAGACAATGGCTCCAAGGGGCAGCTGGAAGACTGGTGCCAAAAATTACATGTGGGCACCGACTCCACCCCCTCACACCAAAAGCATGGGGTTTACCGGGTGGTACAGGAGTACGAGCGGGTCTTCAGCAAACACCCCCTAGATTTTGGGCAGGTGAAAGTGGTTAAACATCAAATCCCCACGGGTGATCATCATCCCATTAAAGAGAGATACCGCCCTGTACCCCCCGCACAGTATCAGCGTGCCAAAGAAATGTTACGGGAAATGAAGGAGGCTGGGGTTATCAGAGATAGTTGTAGCCCCTGGGCAGCTCCACTAGTGCTCGTAAAGAAAAAAGATGGTACAATGAGAATGTGTGTAGATTACAGGCAAATTAACCGCATTACACATAAAGATGCTTATCCACTACCCAGAATAGAGGAGTCACTAACAGCCTTAAAGTCAGCTAACTATTTCTCCACCTTGGATATCACCAGTGGGTATTGGCAGGTTCCCGTGGCAGAGGCGGACAAGGAGAAGACTGCATTCACGACACCAATGGGCCTCTGTGAGTTCAACTGTATGCCATTCGGGCTCTGCAACGCCCCAGGGACATTCCAAAGGTTGATGGAGTGCTGCTTGGGCCACCACAACTTTGAAACCGTGCTGTTGTACCTGGATGACGTCATAGTCTACTCCAAGACTTATGAAGACCACCTGAGGCACTTAGCAGAAGTGTTTGAGTCCTTGTCGAATTATGGCCTGAAGATAAAGCCGTCCAAATGTCACCTCTTGAAGCCAAAGGTACAGTACCTGGGTCATGTGGTCAGCGCAGAAGGTGTGGCACCTGATCCGGAGAAAGTCACCATAATCAAGGACTGGCCAAGACCCACCACGGTAAAGGAGGTGCAGCAGTTCCTTGGGCTGGTGGGCTACTACCGAAGGTTCATTGATGGTTTCACCAAGATAGCAGCGCCCCTTCAAGATCTCCTGGTGGGCCAGCCAAAGCAGGCTAAGAAGCAGAGCCCTCCATTTGAATGGAGCAGCCAACTAGAAACATCCTTTGTCCGGCTGAAAGGGGCTCTCACGGGAGAAGAAATTCTGGCCTACCCTGACTACAGCCAGCCGTTTGTACTGTATACAGATGCCAGCAACGTGGGACTGGGAGCAGTTCTGTCCCAGGTGCAGGGAGGCAGAGAGAGGGTGATAGCGTACGCTAGTAGGAAGCTTCGGCCCACAGAAAGGAATCCAGAAAACTACAGTTCCTTCAAGCTGGAGTTCCTCGCTATTGTTTGGGCAGTGACTGAACGCTTCAAGCACTATCTGGCATCGGCCAAGTTCACCATCTTCACGGACAACAATCCATTGACACACCTGGCAACAGCCAAGTTAGGTGCGTTGGAACAGCGATGGATGGCCCGGCTGTCTAACTTTGACTTTACCATCAAGTATCGGGCTGGCAAGAAGAATAACAATGCTGATGCGCTGTCCAGAATGCCTCACTTACCCGAGTCTGGAGAAGACCAGGATGAACTCGAAGAGATAGAGTTACCGGCTTTCCATCACCAAGGTGTTTCCCAGTGTGAGCATGCTGTAGGAGTGAAGCGCTCGAGCCAGCACGAGGTCCCGGTCAACCCATTACTCCACCATAATTGGGAAGAGACACAGAACGGTGACCCGGCCGTGCGATTGGTCAAAGAAAAGCTAGCACAAGCTGAGACCCATCTTGGCCCAGATGCTCCAGAAGAAGCCCAGCAGCTGTGGAAGGAGAGGGGACGACTGTTCACATACCAAGGCAAGCTCTGCAAGAGATATGTCAACTGGCGAACGAATGAACTCGTCTGGCAGATAGTGGTCCCACAGAGGGATGCTCCAATGGTCCTAGCAGCTTATCATGATAACGCAGGACACTTCGGGTGGAAGAAGTTGGAGACCCTACTCTGTGATCGGTTCTACTGGGTGCACATGAGAAAGACCGTTGAGAAGTGGTGCCGAGACTGTGGTCCGTGTAACCTGAGGCGGAAAGATGATGCCAGCCAGAGGTCTCCCCTACAGCCAATTGTCACGAAGCAGCCCCTGGAGTTGGTGGCCCTGGACCACGTGAAGTTAACACCAAGCCGGTCAGGCTATGTGTACGCCCTCACCATTGTGGACCATTACTCTCGTTTCCTGGTAGTAGTGCCCGTGAAGGACCAGACAGCCAGAACAGCAGCTAGAGCATTTCAGGCATACTTTTGTCGACCTCACTGTTACCCTGAAAGGGTACTGACCGATCAAGGTCCTGCATTCGAGGCAGAAGTGTTCCAAGAGTTCTGTAACATGTACGGTTGTAAGAAAATCAGAACCACACCGTACCACCCCCAAACCAATGGATTGTGCGAGAAGATGAACCATGTGGTTATTGATATGCTCAAGACTCTACCTCTGGAAGAAAGAAACCAATGGCCAGAGAAGTTACCAGATCTGGTAGACCTGTACAACCATATCCCGGTAAATTCGACCAACTGCAGCCCTGCTTACCTGATGCGAGCAAGACCTGGCAAGTTACCTGTAGACTTTGAGATGGGGACTGTGTCACCTGAAGCGGTTCAGGAGATAGAAGATTGGGATACAGAGCGACAACAGCAGTACCGCAAGGTCCAGGAATGCGTAGAAAGGAGCCTGTCTCAAGCAAGAATGAGACAAGAGCAGCATTACAATCAAACAGCTCCAGCAACTCCCTTAGCACCTGGAGAACAGGTCCTCAAGAAAAAGCGGAGGGCGCATAAATTAGATGATCAGTGGGAGAATGAACCCTACACCATTATCCCCTCCAACTTTGACAATAGTAAGGTATGCCTCATAAGCAAAGATGAAGGCAAGACCTATCAAGCAGTTTCTCGAGACCGCCTGAAAGCATGCCCCGAACGGTGCAGAATCCAAAAAGAAGTAGAAGAAGTACAAGAAAGTCCCCAAAGTCCAGAAAAAGAGGAAGAGATGATCTAAACAATCCTGGGAAAATTCCCCAAAACTTGGACCCGAATAAACAATGCCATAGTGGTACCAGTGTTGACGTTCCCGCAGTTGGTCGAGCCAGAAACAGAAAAGGTTCCAGATCCACCTAAAGAACCGTCCGCTCCAACACGAGATGACACGCCAGCAGTGGAACAGGAGAATCAACCCCCTGTCAGTGGTGAACCTGTCATACCCTTGGCGACTCTTAGACCACATAGGCAATCATCACGCTTACCTATCAGGGTTAGGCCTACCTGTAGTGCTGAGGTAGAAGACACACCAAGTAGTCAGGGACAAACACCAGAGCTACGCAGGTCTCAACGCAGCACTCGGGGACAGCCCCCTCCAAGGTATAGAGAGTAAAAAGAAAGAGTACTTATTAGAATGTAAATAGTTATGTGCAATGTCTGTAATGTTGTGTATAAAATGTTTTTCTTTTTTGATTGAGAAAATGGACAATTGGGCCACTGGACTATGGGTGGCCAACACCTAGCTGTACATAGTTAGCACCAGTGTGCTCAGCACCCCTGAAGAAAAACCCGTCCGGCGTGCATAGAGTGGGGTCATCAATGCTCTGACGCACGCCCAGAGCTTACGTTGGGGATTTTATCGCGGCGGGTCCCCCATGGAGCAGTGTAATGGACACCCGGCTGGGAGCCACACTGGACTCTTAAAGTTGTTTAAGGTTGTAACATGTATGTCTTGTTTTGTTTTCCACAGTCCGGGAGTACTGAATTTAACTAAGGGGGAGTGTGGCGCCCCAGGACCTGGTCGCCACAACAGCATTGACCTTCCAAAGGGTTAATGCTGAGCCTGGAGGTAATGGGGAGGTCCATTGGCCAGCAAGTTTAACACCCAACGCAGTTCTCCCTCCGGCCAGCAGGGGGAGCTCTGAACCTGGAATTCCAGGGAGCTTTCCTCAAGTCTGGCTTGAGGGAGGAAGTAGTGGTCAGTCTGTAGAGAGAAGTGGAAGGAAGCAGACGCAGAGTGAGCTGTCCTGTGGATCTGGGGCCTAGAGCTAGAGTAGCTTGGCCCAGGGAAGCAGGAGTAGCTGAGAGGCAGCGGAGAGACTCGGACATCGGAGTCTGTGGCCACCAGGGCTTAAAATACTCCCTGGTAGCCGAATCCGAAGGGCAGGAGAGCTGCAAGCACCTGGCCCATAAACATCCCAAAGGTACAGCTGCAGCATCAGGGCCCGGTGTGGACTCCAGCAGAGAAGCACCAGAGAGGGCCTGCGCAGCCTGCTACAGAGGGAAAGGGACGTACCATCAGTCCCAGCAGCAAAGAGGGCCATTGCTGGATTCAGAGAAGCAGGGTCCTATCATAACAAAGAAAAGCACAGGAGTAGGCCTCATACTCAGCTGGCCAGAAAGATCACCCCAAGTACTTCCAGGCCGACCGGATCCCCATCACCACCTGTAACGGTCTCCCAGGACTGGACTGTTCCCAAAGTAAAAGAGGAAAAGGTAAAGAGACTGTTGTTTGTGCCTGGTTCTTTCATTGCCTGTCGGCCCTGCACCGTGTTAGCCACACAACCCCATAGACTTTCACGAGCACTAACAGTGTCCCCGGGGCTCCGCTCCACCTGTGGGGAGCAGTACCACCATTGCTGCCATAACATCACCCCGGAGGCCTCACACAGCAGCGGCGGCTTAATAGCCGCAGACCACAGGTGGCGTCACGAACACAAACTTTATTCATCAAGCCACATATTCTACTGACACCCACCAGGGCCACGGAGCCGGGCCCAGCCACCACTGACTACCACCGGACTAGTCCGGCCCGGCACCGGGTGTCCCATAGCCCTGGGGTGGGCGAGTCAACTTCTCTCTGTAAATCCCTCTATTGGCTCCCAATCTTCCATCGTATCCAATTCAAACTACTAACTCTGACCTACAAAGCCATCCACAAACTGTCTCCTCCATATATCTCTGAACTAATCTCTCGCTAAACTCCAAAACGTAATCTCCGGTCCTCCCAAGATCTCCTTCTCTCCTCCTCTCTCATTCGCTCCTCATGCAACCGCCTCCAAGACTTCTCCCGAGCATCCCCAGCCTTCTGGAACTCGTTGCCTCAACACGTCAGATTATCTACGACACTTGCAAACTTCAAACGGAACCTAAAAACTCATCTGTTCAGAACTGCCTATAATCTTCACTGACCCCACCACCGTGTGGAGCTGCCGCCCCACCACCGTGAGGAGCTGCCGCCCCACCACCGTGCGGAGCTACCGCCCCACAACCGTGCGGAGCTGCCGCCCCACCACCGTGAGGAGCTGCCGCCATACCACTGTGCGGAGCTGCCGCCCCACCCACACCCCACCTACTGTCTCCTCCCCAAAATCCTTTAGAATGTAAGCCCGCAAGGGCAGGGCCCTCTTCCCTCTGTACTAGTCTGTCTATTGTAACTTGTATATGTATTCTGTATGCAACCCCCTTCTGATGTACAGCACCATGGAATCAATGGTGCTCTATAAATAAATAATAATAATAATAATAGTGTAAACACCCCAGGCAAGGTAATGTGACCCTGCGGGGTGTTGATAATGTACGCTGGACCTTTTTACCAGACAGTGACCCAATGTCAGCTCTGACTAAAGCATCTCTTAGATTACCTGGCCTCTTATTATAAATGAGAGGTTGTGTTTGAAATCAAGTAATTGTAGGGTACGCTTCCTGTAATAATGCCTAATAATATGTATTAACAAATGTTATTCTATCTGTACAATATTGGGTCTAGATGTAGATCTTATCCATAAAATATTATCCGACTAACCCTGAGATCTAAACTTTTGGTCCATTTCTTTGTGTCGTTGGCTGCATATTCCCTCATTACTTACAATGTGTTCAATCCGATAGAGTTGTGACTGAGGGAGATATTTTTTATACATGGGCTGGATGACTGCTTGTGAAGTGGAGCAGGCTGTTATAATCTGTAGATTTTACAAAAATGTCGGTGGTAATTATACCATCACTGTTGAGGGTCACCTGTGTGTCCAAAAAATTGATAGAAGATGCATCCTGGTGCAGTGTAAGGGTATGTTCACACAGGGCTTTTTGGGTAAGTTTGTGCTGCGTTTTTTAGCTGCATATTTTTCTTGGCTTTATGCAAATCCATGCTAATAAAAAGCAGCTTTTTACAGTACCAGGAAAGCCTATGAGATTTCTGAAATCCCATACACACACAAACACCTGCAGATGTTTTCCTCACTGTTTTGTCAAATACCTGCGTTTTTGCTGCAGATTTTAAAGAATGAGCATGTCAGTTTTTTGCAGCGTTTTTGCAAAGTTTTTAAATAATACAACCCAATTTGCAGAAAAAACACACTAAAAAAAGCACCAAAAATGCAGATGACTCAAATGAGATTTCCTGCCACAAGATCAGGTTTTGGTCAGGAAAAAACTTACCAAAAAATCCCTGTGTGAACATAGCCTAAAGGTAATGTCAGCTAAAAACTCATTAATATCCTTAAAGAAACTGTTATGAGGCTGTACGTCACCCCTCCAAATCAAAAACACATTGTCTATAAAAAGCCTCCAAATAACCGAAAACTGTCTAAACAGTGGATGTTGATATACAAAATGATCTTTAAAGGTAGGACCTGACATTACCTCTCTACTAACCAAAATTCCACAATGTCTGTCTAAAGCTTAACATGGACAAATTAGAGTTCATTGTCTTTCCTCCTCCTCACTCATCTCCTCCAACAAGCCTTTCCATCAAACTCGATGGCTGCTCACTCTCCCCAGTCTCATAAGCTCGTTGCCTTGGAGTAACCCTCGACTCTGCTCTATCCTTCAAGCTACACATCCAAGCCCTCTTCACCTCATCCCAATTACAACTCAAAAATATCTCCCGGATCCGTGCTTTCCTTAACCAAGAATCAGCAAAAACATTAGTGCATGCCCTCATCATCTCCCGCCTCTACTACTGCAACCTCCTGCTCTCTGGCCTCCCTTCCAACACTCTTGCACTCCTCCAATCTATCCTAAACTCTGCGGCTCGCTTAATCCACCTCTCCCCTCGCTATTCCCCAGCCTCGCCACTCTGCCAATTCTTTCAGTGGCTTCCCATCGCCCAACGACTCCAGTTCAAAACATTAACCATTACATACAAAGCCATCCACAACCTGCCTCCTCCTTACATCTGTGACCTAGTTTCCCGGTACCTACCTGCACGCAACCTCCGATCCTCACCTTTTTTGTACTTAATCATAATAATAAAAAAATAAATAAAAAAATTTTTAAATGTGAAATTACTCCTAGTCTCTTGTTTAAATATCACAAGATCTCCTTCTCTACTCCTCTCTTATCTCCTCTTCCCACAATCGCATACAAGATTTCTCCCGTGCCTCCGCCATACTCTGGAACGCTCTACCTCAGCATATCAGACTCTCCCCTACCGTGGAAAGCTTCAAGAGCAACCTTAAGACCCATCTCTTCCAACTAGCCTACAACCTACAATAACCCTCAGTCCAGTACACCACTGCGCAACCAGCTCTATCCACACCTATTGTACCATCACCCATTCCCCTGTAGACTGTGAGCCCTCGCGGGCAGGGTCCTCTCCTCCTGTACCAGTCTGTTTTGTTCTGTTAATGATTGTTGTATGCATACCCTCTTACACTTGTAAAGCACCATGGAATAAATGGCGCTATAATAATAAATAATAATAATAAAAAAAATGTTGGCATACAGTGGGGCCACATTATACCCCATCGCTGTACCATTCTTCTGTAAAAAAAAATTGATCACTGAAAAGATTTTTTTTTTGTCAAAACCATAGTCAATAGATCAATACGGACAGGACTGCAGGACAAGTGAGTGTGAGTGTGTGTGTGTGACTGATGCAAAACAACGGAAGTGTAAACTTAGCCTTATTCAAACAGTGAATCTGAGACAGGATATCAGGGTCAGCAGGTGGTCCAGTGTCACCAACTTCAAAGGGAAAACCTCACTCCTCCAGCAGCTGATAGCTGGGACAAGTTTCTAGCAGGATGAAACCCCTGCGGTTAGTTCAGTCCTCACATTCTTCAGACAGACAGGAGACGTAATGCCATAAGGAGTTATGGAATTACCGTATGTCCTAACCGTACAGTGATTATATTTCCGGGACCGCGGGGACAGGCCATACACGCACATGGGTCCCAACTCTCTCCAGCATCCGGGGTGGGGAGATACGGAGATTGGCTAGTAAAAGCCAGGCAGTGAAGCTGCATTTGGTTTCCAAGCGTAATAGTGGCCTATCCGGATCCACTGGCACCAGAATAGCCTCTCTACGACCTCCCAGTGAGAAGTTCTGATCTATTATAGGTTTTTGGAAGTTTCAGCTATCAGACCAAGGAGAGGGAGTATGGCCATCCAGTGGGCGGGAAAGGGAGTGACTGACTAAGCTTATTTCCAGGGTCAGGCAGTCGCCTAGTGTTGTTTTCTAGGGAGGGCACGCTGCGCATCATGGTCGAAGGAATCGTAAACCCCTGGCACCACACACTTCCCATGTGGCTGCCTGCACCAAGGCCTAAACATCTACCTGGTAAATGACTTATGTAAGCCTGCTTATACCTCTTGTATCTGCCTATCTGACCATTGCATATGTATATCCATTGTGTATATAGTGTTTTCTATAGTGTGCCATTAAGGTGATTAACTATATAATTTAATCCTGGGTTCCTCTATTATCTCAATCCATGCAAATAACATCACCCCCTACGTCACCACACAGACTCACACTAAGAATATCACCCTCTCCTCCACGCAGCCCCCAAGCACATAGTTCCACACACGTAACATCAGCCACTTCCCCATGCAGACTCTTGCAAGTAACATCACCCATTTCCACATGCAACCCCCCACCATGCAGCCTCCTTACCACACAGTCCCCTGCACATCACCCTTCCACACACTTGTAACATCAGCCCTCCAGCACACAGCCCCACGCAAGTAACATCATCCTCTAGAACAGTGATGGCGAACCTATGGCACGCGTGCCACCAGGGGCACGCTGAGCCCATTCTGGTGTCACGCGTGCTGTCGCCCGATTCTGCAGTTTTGATCTGCTAGTGCAATGGCGCCGGCAGATCAAATCTGTGTTGGAGCGGAGGAGACATTTCTCCTCGCTCTGACACTCCTCCTCTCCCAGGCTGCAGGTGTGTTGCCTAGGAGACGGAGGAGCGGCGCCGGCGCCGTCTGCTGGCCGCTTGGGAACTGAGGACCCAGCAGCGCGCAGCGGGGGAGCGTGTGCAGGTAAATTGTGTGTTGCGCTTTTTTTTTTATAACTCGTGTGCGGCTGTGCCAAGGTGGGGATGGGGGGGGCAGCGCCACCATGGGGTGGGGGAACGCACATGGCAGCGTGGGGTGGGGGGAACGCACATGGCAGCGTGGGGTGGGGTGAACACACATGGCAGCGTGGGGTGGGGGAACGCATATGCCAGCTTGGGGGAGGGGGAACTCACATGCCAGCATGGGGAGGGGGAACGCACATGCCAGCATGGGGTGGGGTAACGCACATGCCAGCATGTGGAGGGGGAACGCACATGCCAGCATGGGGTGGGGGAGGGGGAACGCACATGCCAGCATGGGGTGGGGACATGCATGCCAGGATGGGGGGGAAACATGCTTGGGGGAGGGGGAACGCACATGCCAGCATGGGGAGGGGGAACGCACATGCCAGCATGGGGTGGGGTAACGCACATGCCAGCATGTGGAGGGGTAACGCACATGCCAGCTTGGGGTGGGGGAGGGGGAACGCACATGCCAGCATGGGGAGGGGGAGGGGGAACGCACATGCCAGCATGGGGTGGGGGAACGCACCTGCCAGCATGGGGAGGGGGAACGCACATGCCAGCATGGGGTGGGGTAACGCACATGCCAGCATGTGGAGGGGGAACGCACATGCCAGCATGGGGTGGGGGAGGGGGAACGCACATGCCAGCATGGGGTGGGGACATGCATGCCAGGATGGGGGGGAAACATGCTTGCCAGCATGGGGGGGAGGGGGGAGGGGACATGCATGCCAGGATGGGGAACAATGCATGCCAGGATGGAGGAAACATACATGCCAGGATGGAGGAAACATGCATGCCAGGATGGAGGAAACATGCATGCCAGGATGGAGGAAACATGCATGCCAGGATGGAGGAAACATGCATGTTAGGATGGAGGAAACATGCATGCCAGGATGGAGGAAACATGCATGTCAGGATGGAGGAAACATGCATGTGAGGATGGAGGAAACATACATGCCAGGATGGAGGAAACATGCATGCCAGGATGGAGGAAACATGCATGCCAGGATGGAGGAAACATGCATGTCAGGATGGAGGAAACATGCATGCCAGTGTAATAACCTGCAGGTAACAGGATACGCAAGGACTGCACGGAACCACGGGGGTTAATCAATGCAAATTTAATAATGTATTGCACAACACAGGTGGAGGAAAAGTGAGGGAAGGGAGCACAGCAGTAGAGATAATGCAATATACATACAACTACTTTGAATAGCTTGTCAAGGATAGGAAGCCTCAGATTGTACTCCCAAAAGCAAAACACAGAAATCCTTATTAAACAAAAAAACGCAGAGTCCTTGTTATCTTACTTGTATAACACAGTGCAGAGTCTTTTCCTATCTGTCCCTAACTAAAGTAGTGTGGACCACGGGGGAACACTATTCTCCTTAAGGAGACTTTGCAAGCCAGTCTGGCTGCCAGGTAAGGGGACTTATAGCTGCAATGCCCCTAAAATTCCACGGGGGAACACTATTCTCCTTAAGGAGACTTTGCAAGCCAGTCTGGCTGCCAGGTAAGGGGACTTATAGCTGCAATGCCCCTCTGGGAAATATTCAAATTGTCTCTCCAGTAAAGGAGACAAACTCTAGCACAGCGCCACCTATTGGAAGTAGCGATCCTAAAAGTCACAAGTGGATTTTCGACAATCCTTTGCAATATGACTCAGGATATATAAGCCAGATCAGAATCCCAATTTGCAGACACGGTGTTTCGGGGTGCTTGCCCCTCGTCAGTGCAAAGTATGGGGGTGTCTGATCTGGCTCATGAGAAAGCTATGTGGGGACCACGGGGGAACACTATTCTCCTTAAGGAGACTTTGCAAGCCAGTCTGGCTGCCAGGTAAGGGGACTTATAGCTGCAATGCCCCTAAAATTCCACGGGGGAACACTATTCTCCTTAAGGAGACTTTGCAAGCCAGTCTGGCTGCCAGGTAAGGGGACTTATAGCTGCAATGCCCCTCTGGGAAATATTCAAATTGTCTCTCCAGTAAAGGAGACAAACTCTAGCACAGCGCCACCTATTGGAAGTAGCGATCCTAAAAGTCACAAGTGGATTTTCGACAATCCTTTGCAATATGACTCAGGATATATAAGCCAGATCAGAATCCCAATTTGCAGACACGGTGTTTCGGGGTGCTTGCCCCTCGTCAGTGCAAAGTATGGGGGTGTCTGATCTGGCTCATGAGAAAGCTATGTGGGGACCACGGGGGAACACTATTCTCCTTAAGGAGACTTTGCAAGCCAGTCTGGCTGCCAGGTAAGGGGACTTATAGCTGCAATGCCCCTAAAATTCCACGGGGGAACACTATTCTCCTTAAGGAGACTTTGCAAGCCAGTCTGGCTGCCAGGTAAGGGGACTTATAGCTGCAATGCCCCTCTGGGAAATATTCAAATTGTCTCTCCAGTAAAGGAGACAAACTCTAGCACAGCGCCACCTATTGGAAGTAGCGATCCTAAAAGTCACAAGTGGATTTTCGACAATCCTTTGCAATATGACTCAGGATATATAAGCCAGATCAGAATCCCAATTTGCAGACACGGTGTTTCGGGGTGCTTGCCCCTCGTCAGTGCAAAGTATGGGGGTGTCTGATCTGGCTCATGAGAAAGCTATGTGGGGACCACGGGGGAACACTATTCTCCTTAAGGAGACTTTGCAAGCCAGTCTGGCTGCCAGGTAAGGGGACTTATAGCTGCAATGCCCCTAAAATTCCACGGGGGAACACTATTCTCCTTAAGGAGACTTTGCAAGCCAGTCTGGCTGCCAGGTAAGGGGACTTATAGCTGCAATGCCCCTCTGGGAAATATTCAAATTGTCTCTCCAGTAAAGGAGACAAACTCTAGCACAGCGCCACCTATTGGAAGTAGCGATCCTAAAAGTCACAAGTGGATTTTCGACAATCCTTTGCAATATGACTCAGGATATATAAGCCAGATCAGAATCCCAATTTGCAGACACGGTGTTTCGGGGTGCTTGCCCCTCGTCAGTGCAAAGTATGGGGGTGTCTGATCTGGCTCATGAGAAAGCTATGTGGGGACCACGGGGGAACACTATTCTCCTTAAGGAGACTTTGCAAGCCAGTCTGGCTGCCAGGTAAGGGGACTTATAGCTGCAATGCCCCTAAAATTCCACGGGGGAACACTATTCTCCTTAAGGAGACTTTGCAAGCCAGTCTGGCTGCCAGGTAAGGGGACTTATAGCTGCAATGCCCCTCTGGGAAATATTCAAATTGTCTCTCCAGTAAAGGAGACAAACTCTAGCACAGCGCCACCTATTGGAAGTAGCGATCCTAAAAGTCACAAGTGGATTTTCGACAATCCTTTGCAATATGACTCAGGATATATAAGCCAGATCAGAATCCCAATTTGCAGACACGGTGTTTCGGGGTGCTTGCCCCTCGTCAGTGCAAAGTATGGGGGTGTCTGATCTGGCTCATGAGAAAGCTATGTGGGGACCACGGGGGAACACTATTCTCCTTAAGGAGACTTTGCAAGCCAGTCTGGCTGCCAGGTAAGGGGACTTATAGCTGCAATGCCCCTAAAATTCCACGGGGGAACACTATTCTCCTTAAGGAGACTTTGCAAGCCAGTCTGGCTGCCAGGTAAGGGGACTTATAGCTGCAATGCCCCTCTGGGAAATATTCAAATTGTCTCTCCAGTAAAGGAGACAAACTCTAGCACAGCGCCACCTATTGGAAGTAGCGATCCTAAAAGTCACAAGTGGATTTTCGACAATCCTTTGCAATATGACTCAGGATATATAAGCCAGATCAGAATCCCAATTTGCAGACACGGTGTTTCGGGGTGCTTGCCCCTCGTCAGTGCAAAGTATGGGGGTGTCTGATCTGGCTCATGAGAAAGCTATGTGGGGACCACGGGGGAACACTATTCTCCTTAAGGAGACTTTGCAAGCCAGTCTGGCTGCCAGGTAAGGGGACTTATAGCTGCAATGCCCCTAAAATTCCACGGGGGAACACTATTCTCCTTAAGGAGACTTTGCAAGCCAGTCTGGCTGCCAGGTAAGGGGACTTATAGCTGCAATGCCCCTCTGGGAAATATTCAAATTGTCTCTCCAGTAAAGGAGACAAACTCTAGCACAGCGCCACCTATTGGAAGTAGCGATCCTAAAAGTCACAAGTGGATTTTCGACAATCCTTTGCAATATGACTCAGGATATATAAGCCAGATCAGAATCCCAATTTGCAGACACGGTGTTTCGGGGTGCTTGCCCCTCGTCAGTGCAAAGTATGGGGGTGTCTGATCTGGCTCATGAGAAAGCTATGTGGGGACCACGGGGGAACACTATTCTCCTTAAGGAGACTTTGCAAGCCAGTCTGGCTGCCAGGTAAGGGGACTTATAGCTGCAATGCCCCTAAAATTCCACGGGGGAACACTATTCTCCTTAAGGAGACTTTGCAAGCCAGTCTGGCTGCCAGGTAAGGGGACTTATAGCTGCAATGCCCCTCTGGGAAATATTCAAATTGTCTCTCCAGTAAAGGAGACAAACTCTAGCACAGCGCCACCTATTGGAAGTAGCGATCCTAAAAGTCACAAGTGGATTTTCGACAATCCTTTGCAATATGACTCAGGATATATAAGCCAGATCAGAATCCCAATTTGCAGACACGGTGTTTCGGGGTGCTTGCCCCTCGTCAGTGCAAAGTATGGGGGTGTCTGATCTGGCTCATGAGAAAGCTATGTGGGGACCACGGGGGAACACTATTCTCCTTAAGGAGACTTTGCAAGCCAGTCTGGCTGCCAGGTAAGGGGACTTATAGCTGCAATGCCCCTAAAATTCCACGGGGGAACACTATTCTCCTTAAGGAGACTTTGCAAGCCAGTCTGGCTGCCAGGTAAGGGGACTTATAGCTGCAATGCCCCTCTGGGAAATATTCAAATTGTCTCTCCAGTAAAGGAGACAAACTCTAGCACAGCGCCACCTATTGGAAGTAGCGATCCTAAAAGTCACAAGTGGATTTTCGACAATCCTTTGCAATATGACTCAGGATATATAAGCCAGATCAGAATCCCAATTTGCAGACACGGTGTTTCGGGGTGCTTGCCCCTCGTCAGTGCAAAGTATGGGGGTGTCTGATCTGGCTCATGAGAAAGCTATGTGGGGACCACGGGGGAACACTATTCTCCTTAAGGAGACTTTGCAAGCCAGTCTGGCTGCCAGGTAAGGGGACTTATAGCTGCAATGCCCCTAAAATTCCACGGGGGAACACTATTCTCCTTAAGGAGACTTTGCAAGCCAGTCTGGCTGCCAGGTAAGGGGACTTATAGCTGCAATGCCCCTCTGGGAAATATTCAAATTGTCTCTCCAGTAAAGGAGACAAACTCTAGCACAGCGCCACCTATTGGAAGTAGCGATCCTAAAAGTCACAAGTGGATTTTCGACAATCCTTTGCAATATGACTCAGGATATATAAGCCAGATCAGAATCCCAATTTGCAGACACGGTGTTTCGGGGTGCTTGCCCCTCGTCAGTGCAAAGTATGGGGGTGTCTGATCTGGCTCATGAGAAAGCTATGTGGGGACCACGGGGGAACACTATTCTCCTTAAGGAGACTTTGCAAGCCAGTCTGGCTGCCAGGTAAGGGGACTTATAGCTGCAATGCCCCTAAAATTCCACGGGGGAACACTATTCTCCTTAAGGAGACTTTGCAAGCCAGTCTGGCTGCCAGGTAAGGGGACTTATAGCTGCAATGCCCCTCTGGGAAATATTCAAATTGTCTCTCCAGTAAAGGAGACAAACTCTAGCACAGCGCCACCTATTGGAAGTAGCGATCCTAAAAGTCACAAGTGGATTTTCGACAATCCTTTGCAATATGACTCAGGATATATAAGCCAGATCAGAATCCCAATTTGCAGACACGGTGTTTCGGGGTGCTTGCCCCTCGTCAGTGCAAAGTATGGGGGTGTCTGATCTGGCTCATGAGAAAGCTATGTGGGGACCACGGGGGAACACTATTCTCCTTAAGGAGACTTTGCAAGCCAGTCTGGCTGCCAGGTAAGGGGACTTATAGCTGCAATGCCCCTAAAATTCCACGGGGGAACACTATTCTCCTTAAGGAGACTTTGCAAGCCAGTCTGGCTGCCAGGTAAGGGGACTTATAGCTGCAATGCCCCTCTGGGAAATATTCAAATTGTCTCTCCAGTAAAGGAGACAAACTCTAGCACAGCGCCACCTATTGGAAGTAGCGATCCTAAAAGTCACAAGTGGATTTTCGACAATCCTTTGCAATATGACTCAGGATATATAAGCCAGATCAGAATCCCAATTTGCAGACACGGTGTTTCGGGGTGCTTGCCCCTCGTCAGTGCAAAGTATGGGGGTGTCTGATCTGGCTCATGAGAAAGCTATGTGGGGACCACGGGGGAACACTATTCTCCTTAAGGAGACTTTGCAAGCCAGTCTGGCTGCCAGGTAAGGGGACTTATAGCTGCAATGCCCCTAAAATTCCACGGGGGAACACTATTCTCCTTAAGGAGACTTTGCAAGCCAGTCTGGCTGCCAGGTAAGGGGACTTATAGCTGCAATGCCCCTCTGGGAAATATTCAAATTGTCTCTCCAGTAAAGGAGACAAACTCTAGCACAGCGCCACCTATTGGAAGTAGCGATCCTAAAAGTCACAAGTGGATTTTCGACAATCCTTTGCAATATGACTCAGGATATATAAGCCAGATCAGAATCCCAATTTGCAGACACGGTGTTTCGGGGTGCTTGCCCCTCGTCAGTGCAAAGTATGGGGGTGTCTGATCTGGCTCATGAGAAAGCTATGTGGGGACCACGGGGGAACACTATTCTCCTTAAGGAGACTTTGCAAGCCAGTCTGGCTGCCAGGTAAGGGGACTTATAGCTGCAATGCCCCTAAAATTCCACGGGGGAACACTATTCTCCTTAAGGAGACTTTGCAAGCCAGTCTGGCTGCCAGGTAAGGGGACTTATAGCTGCAATGCCCCTCTGGGAAATATTCAAATTGTCTCTCCAGTAAAGGAGACAAACTCTAGCACAGCGCCACCTATTGGAAGTAGCGATCCTAAAAGTCACAAGTGGATTTTCGACAATCCTTTGCAATATGACTCAGGATATATAAGCCAGATCAGAATCCCAATTTGCAGACACGGTGTTTCGGGGTGCTTGCCCCTCGTCAGTGCAAAGTATGGGGGTGTCTGATCTGGCTCATGAGAAAGCTATGTGGGGACCACGGGGGAACACTATTCTCCTTAAGGAGACTTTGCAAGCCAGTCTGGCTGCCAGGTAAGGGGACTTATAGCTGCAATGCCCCTAAAATTCCACGGGGGAACACTATTCTCCTTAAGGAGACTTTGCAAGCCAGTCTGGCTGCCAGGTAAGGGGACTTATAGCTGCAATGCCCCTCTGGGAAATATTCAAATTGTCTCTCCAGTAAAGGAGACAAACTCTAGCACAGCGCCACCTATTGGAAGTAGCGATCCTAAAAGTCACAAGTGGATTTTCGACAATCCTTTGCAATATGACTCAGGATATATAAGCCAGATCAGAATCCCAATTTGCAGACACGGTGTTTCGGGGTGCTTGCCCCTCGTCAGTGCAAAGTATGGGGGTGTCTGATCTGGCTCATGAGAAAGCTATGTGGGGACCACGGGGGAACACTATTCTCCTTAAGGAGACTTTGCAAGCCAGTCTGGCTGCCAGGTAAGGGGACTTATAGCTGCAATGCCCCTAAAATTCCACGGGGGAACACTATTCTCCTTAAGGAGACTTTGCAAGCCAGTCTGGCTGCCAGGTAAGGGGACTTATAGCTGCAATGCCCCTCTGGGAAATATTCAAATTGTCTCTCCAGTAAAGGAGACAAACTCTAGCACAGCGCCACCTATTGGAAGTAGCGATCCTAAAAGTCACAAGTGGATTTTCGACAATCCTTTGCAATATGACTCAGGATATATAAGCCAGATCAGAATCCCAATTTGCAGACACGGTGTTTCGGGGTGCTTGCCCCTCGTCAGTGCAAAGTATGGGGGTGTCTGATCTGGCTCATGAGAAAGCTATGTGGGGACCACGGGGGAACACTATTCTCCTTAAGGAGACTTTGCAAGCCAGTCTGGCTGCCAGGTAAGGGGACTTATAGCTGCAATGCCCCTAAAATTCCACGGGGGAACACTATTCTCCTTAAGGAGACTTTGCAAGCCAGTCTGGCTGCCAGGTAAGGGGACTTATAGCTGCAATGCCCCTCTGGGAAATATTCAAATTGTCTCTCCAGTAAAGGAGACAAACTCTAGCACAGCGCCACCTATTGGAAGTAGCGATCCTAAAAGTCACAAGTGGATTTTCGACAATCCTTTGCAATATGACTCAGGATATATAAGCCAGATCAGAATCCCAATTTGCAGACACGGTGTTTCGGGGTGCTTGCCCCTCGTCAGTGCAAAGTATGGGGGTGTCTGATCTGGCTCATGAGAAAGCTATGTGGGGACCACGGGGGAACACTATTCTCCTTAAGGAGACTTTGCAAGCCAGTCTGGCTGCCAGGTAAGGGGACTTATAGCTGCAATGCCCCTAAAATTCCACGGGGGAACACTATTCTCCTTAAGGAGACTTTGCAAGCCAGTCTGGCTGCCAGGTAAGGGGACTTATAGCTGCAATGCCCCTCTGGGAAATATTCAAATTGTCTCTCCAGTAAAGGAGACAAACTCTAGCACAGCGCCACCTATTGGAAGTAGCGATCCTAAAAGTCACAAGTGGATTTTCGACAATCCTTTGCAATATGACTCAGGATATATAAGCCAGATCAGAATCCCAATTTGCAGACACGGTGTTTCGGGGTGCTTGCCCCTCGTCAGTGCAAAGTATGGGGGTGTCTGATCTGGCTCATGAGAAAGCTATGTGGGGACCACGGGGGAACACTATTCTCCTTAAGGAGACTTTGCAAGCCAGTCTGGCTGCCAGGTAAGGGGACTTATAGCTGCAATGCCCCTAAAATTCCACGGGGGAACACTATTCTCCTTAAGGAGACTTTGCAAGCCAGTCTGGCTGCCAGGTAAGGGGACTTATAGCTGCAATGCCCCTCTGGGAAATATTCAAATTGTCTCTCCAGTAAAGGAGACAAACTCTAGCACAGCGCCACCTATTGGAAGTAGCGATCCTAAAAGTCACAAGTGGATTTTCGACAATCCTTTGCAATATGACTCAGGATATATAAGCCAGATCAGAATCCCAATTTGCAGACACGGTGTTTCGGGGTGCTTGCCCCTCGTCAGTGCAAAGTATGGGGGTGTCTGATCTGGCTCATGAGAAAGCTATGTGGGGACCACGGGGGAACACTATTCTCCTTAAGGAGACTTTGCAAGCCAGTCTGGCTGCCAGGTAAGGGGACTTATAGCTGCAATGCCCCTAAAATTCCACGGGGGAACACTATTCTCCTTAAGGAGACTTTGCAAGCCAGTCTGGCTGCCAGGTAAGGGGACTTATAGCTGCAATGCCCCTCTGGGAAATATTCAAATTGTCTCTCCAGTAAAGGAGACAAACTCTAGCACAGCGCCACCTATTGGAAGTAGCGATCCTAAAAGTCACAAGTGGATTTTCGACAATCCTTTGCAATATGACTCAGGATATATAAGCCAGATCAGAATCCCAATTTGCAGACACGGTGTTTCGGGGTGCTTGCCCCTCGTCAGTGCAAAGTATGGGGGTGTCTGATCTGGCTCATGAGAAAGCTATGTGGGGACCACGGGGGAACACTATTCTCCTTAAGGAGACTTTGCAAGCCAGTCTGGCTGCCAGGTAAGGGGACTTATAGCTGCAATGCCCCTAAAATTCCACGGGGGAACACTATTCTCCTTAAGGAGACTTTGCAAGCCAGTCTGGCTGCCAGGTAAGGGGACTTATAGCTGCAATGCCCCTCTGGGAAATATTCAAATTGTCTCTCCAGTAAAGGAGACAAACTCTAGCACAGCGCCACCTATTGGAAGTAGCGATCCTAAAAGTCACAAGTGGATTTTCGACAATCCTTTGCAATATGACTCAGGATATATAAGCCAGATCAGAATCCCAATTTGCAGACACGGTGTTTCGGGGTGCTTGCCCCTCGTCAGTGCAAAGTATGGGGGTGTCTGATCTGGCTCATGAGAAAGTGTGCACACTTAACTGCAGGTTTCAGCGTGGGGTACCTCGTCACCGTTGGGGCCCGTATTCCGCCGGCAGACACCTCTAAAGTTCAGTCTTTGTCCCGGATCTGTAACTCGCACGTGCTGCCTGGCTCCTCGCTCTCCACATCCAGCCTCTTTGGATCGGTAATTTGCACGTGCTGTCTGGCCCCTCGCTCCACATCCAGCCTCTTTGGATCTGTGTCTTGGGGGGGACACCACGCAACACTCTAAGGTACTTGGACCTCGGAAAACAGGGCAGACTGAGGCCTTCTATCTTACAGCCCACTCGAGCACACTCCACTCTGCAAAACACAGCCACAAGTAGACCCCTCCTCCTCCTGTTCCAGACTGAACCAGTCGCTCGAGCACTAGGACTTTTTGCCCGCTGTTCTCTGTTTTGACAGCAGGTGGCAGCATAACACAAGGAAGTCCACCAAACAGTCTTTTAACCTATATATATATAAATGTTAACAGGTCTTACATTTACCCCCCTCTTTTACCTCGGCCGTCCCGGCCGATACACTCTTGAGGCACTCTGCAAAGGGGCACACGGTGGCAACTCCTGCCCTGCTTCACAACATGTTGCTTGGGAGCCAATGTCGTAAAACAGGATTCAGTGACAGAACACACAAATTCATCTGCCAAGTACCGATCAGGGGGAATACCAGCATTAGCCCGCTCAGTCCGGCGTGGCACCACAGCTAACTCACCAGACGTCGGCGCCGTATCAGGGAGTACAGTATTCCCGTCCCCATCTCTGGAGATTAGTGACTCCTGCTCTGCAGGGGTGGCACCTGTGTCTTGAAAGGATGGGGGTGTGGATCTCTCCCAGTCTGCTGGGTTGGTCGGGGCCCGCCACCATTCTTCATCGTCAGAGCCCTCTTCGAAGGTAACAGGAACAGGCACGGGCACCGTCTCCGAGGTACTTTGTCTGGTCCTGTCTTCTGAATAGCAGGGCCTCAGCATATTACGATGCAGGATGAGGGTGTCGCCTCTTCGCTCACCTCTCACTTCGTATACTGATCCGTGGGGAGAGATTCTTCTAATCACAATGTACGGCTCTGTTTTCCAGTGCTCACTCAACTTGTGTCTCGGGTGTTTCTCTGCAACTAGTACTCGGTCTCCTGGCAAGAACGGGGCTTCACACACAGGTTTCCGCTGCGGGTGTGTCTTTTCTTGCAACCGCTTGGTGACAATTCGATGGATAGTCTCCAGCCGCCGACGGTGACAGTCAACCCAGGAACCTACGCTCTGACCTTCACTGATCTCGGGGGGAGCCAGGTTGAGCTCTTCTATGCCTCTTCCGGCTCTTCCAAACAGTAGTACGTATGGGGTGTACCCAGTGGTGAAGTGGACACGATTATTGTACGCCCACACGAGTTCTGCGAGATAGCCGGGCCAGTGATTCTTACGATCATCCTCCAACGTGCGTAGCATTTGTAGGAGGGTCCGGTTAAATCTCTCGCAGGCTCCGTTGCCCTGTGGATGATAAGGCGTAGTCCTTGACTTCTGCATTCCGTAAATCCTTTGCAGCTCTCTCATGACACCGCCTTGAAAGCAAGCCCCTTGGTCGGAATGTATTCTTTTGGGGCAGCCGTACACCCGGATAAAGTCATCACTGATGGCTCGAGCAGCTGATTCAGCTGTCTGATCTCTGGTGGGCGTCACCACCGCAAATTTGGAGAAGTGATCTGTCATCACAAGGCAGAACTGATAGCCCCGGTGGGAGTGGCCAATCTTCAGATAATCGATCATGAGTACTTCCAACGGCTCTTTGGTTACAATAGTCTGTACTGGTGCTTGCTGTGGGGGAGCCTTACTTAATTCGCAGGAACGGCACAGTTTACAGGCCTTCTCTACCGCTCGAAGCATCTGAGGACAGTATACTATTCTTTGCAACCACTGGTAAGTCTTGTCCGGTCCGAAATGGGCTCCCTTCTCATGCGCCTCTCGGGCCAGTGGTACTGCCATCTTCTGGGGTATCACTACTTGCCACCGTACTTCCAACTCTGTAGCTAGGTGCACTTTCCGATACAGCATCCCTTCTTGCACCGACAGCTTATCCCACTGGCTGAGAATCTGGAGGGCCACGTGCGACAGCGTGGCCCGTATTTCCTTTCTAGGCTTGCGCTGCTGGATCACCCACTCTTTCACTTGAAGCAGTTCTGGGTCAGATGACTGAATTTTCACCCATTCCTCTCTGGTTTGGCCAAGCAGGCGTGATGTTGTGCCCGACGTAATTTCAAGCATACGAGCCTCTACCACTTGAGCGGTGAATTTACTGAAGTCCGGAATTTCGTCTTCCTCCAACTGTTCATCTCTCTCCCCCACTGGGGCTTCGGTGGTAACACGAGAAAGGGCATCCGCATTCTGATTTTCATGCTTAGAGCGGTATTGCACATGATAATTGTATCTGGAGAGTCGTGCCAGCCACCTCTGTTCCATTGCTCCCAGTTTGGCGGTGGAGATGTGAGCCAGGGGGTTATTATCCGTATAGACTTCAATTTTAGCTCCCGTGAGATATTCCGAGAACCTTTCGGTTATCGCCCATACTAGTGCCAGTAACTCCAGCCGAAAGGAACTGTAATTCTCGGGATTGCGCTCGGCTTCTCGCAACGTCCGACTTCCATATGCAATCACCCGTTCAGTACCATTCTGTACCTGGGCCAGTACTGCACCCAGGCCGTAGAGCCTCGCGTCTGTATACAACAGAAAGGGGAGGTTATAGTCTGCATAGGCAAGCACAGGGGCGCTAACCAAGGCCTCTTTCAATCGGTGTAAGGCTTTTGCTTGTCTTGGTCCCCAGCAAATTTTCTGTGCTTTTGGTCCTTTCGCAGTACCTCGGAGCAATTCGTGCAAAGGTTCTGCCTCCTTCGCGAAATCTTTGATAAAGCGACGGTAATATCCGGCTAGCCCCAGGAAAGCTCGAACCTCCCGCACTGTGCTGGGTGTGGGCCATTGTAGCACTGCTCTCACTTTCCCATCGGAGGGCTGTACGCCGGCTTCCGACACCTTGTGTCCGAGATATTCAATCTCTTCCTGAAAGATCCGGCATTTTTTTGGTTTTAGTTTAAGCCCATGGGCCCGTAACCGCTGAAACACTTGGCCCAGGTTTTCTAGATGTTTCTCAAAGGTTGCAGAATACACTACTATGTCGTCCAGGTAAATCAATGTGGCCTCGAAGTTCATGTCTCCAAGGCAACTTTCCATGAGGCGCTGAAAAGTTCCTGGGGCATTATTTAGTCCAAACGGCATGCGATTGAACTCGAAGAGTCCCATGGGTACAATAAATGCGGTCTTGGCCTTGTCTTTCTCTGCCACAGGGACCTGCCAATATCCGCTGGCCAGATCGAGGGAGGAGAAGTAACGTGCCTTTCCCAACGCCGACAGGGACTCCTCTATCCGGGGCAGAGGGTAGGAATCACGAACCGTGCATCCATTAAGCTTGCGGTAGTCAACACAGAAGCGGGTTGACCCATCCTTTTTCTTGACCAGCACGATTGGGGCAGCCCATGGACTCTGACTTTCTCTTACCACCCCGCTCTTCAGCATCTGCGCCAAAAGCTCTTTTACCTCTTGGTAGTACTTTGGGGGTATTTGCCTGTACCTTTCCCTGATCGGTGGGGCATCTCCCGTGGGTATTTCGTGCTGAATCTTGTCAGTACAGCCGAAATCTTCTGCGTGACGGGAGAACGTGGCTTGATTCTCCCAAATAAAGTCCTCTATGGCTTGGGCTTGCTCCGAAGCGAAGGGGCTCAGGTCCACTCCCATCTGCCCTAAGATGACGCGACTGTTCCATTGATCAGTGGGTTTCTCTTTTCTTTCCATAGAAAGAGCCCAAGTCCAGGCTTCCCCTGCCATGGGCTGCAATTCAATCGATTCTGCGGCCGCCACCTCTTCAGGCGCCAGGTAGACATGGGCCAGAACGACTCCCGAGGTCAAGGTGTAGGCCTGTTCACCGGTGTTCACGCAACTGAAAGGGACCCTTCCATTTCTTACTGTTGCTAAAGTGCGAGCCACCAACGGTTCGTCTCCGTTCTCTTCACCACGATAAGGCTCCACCAACACCTCCATCCCCTCGAGTGTATGGTGGGCCCCGACTGGCAAGGTGAGGACTGTCTCACGATTTGGAGGTAGAGTAATTGTTGTCTGTCTTGGGACTCGAACCCTCCCCACCGGGTAGCGGCTCCCACCATTCTTCCACAGTCCTCGGGCATGGATAAGGTGTTGGAAGACCTTTTGGGCAGGCCGGTTAGCAACTGTCGTCTTCCAGTAATCACAGCCCCCCGTGTCGAAGAGCAACTGGTCTAATTCTTTCAAGATGTTCATGCCCACGATAGCTGGCACCTCTCTGTCGTACCGGCCCTCCGTTAACACAATCCCTTTTTTGCCTAAGTTCTGGCCACAGGCACGTATGTTCATCCACACGACCCCTACAACCGGAATGGGAAGATTGTTTGCAGCCCTCAGTTTGATATGTGCCCCTCTGTCAATGGATACAGTTTGTCCAAAATGTTGGTAGAAGAACTGTTCTGGCATGGTGGTCACTTGGGACCCAGTATCCATCAGGCATCTTACTTCTTTCCCTTCAAATTCGGCCATGATCGTCGGCGTGCTGGCTGCTATATCTTCAGGGCGTCGGTTTTCTCTAAGCTCAGTTGGTCTCCCCGCCATGTGCCCATCCATGGAGGGAGGCACTAGTTTAACGGCGGTCTTTCTTGAGACGTCTTCCTCTCCGGACAGTGTCGGAATAAATGGTTCCGATTTCCACAGTTCCAACACTGGTAGTCTCCAGCGGGTCTCGGTCGTCTCTGCTCGATCTGTCCCCTCTCTTCTTGATAGGTATGCGTGCGGGTATTTGGCCGCGGTGCTGTAGTTCCTACTTCTGACGCCGGGGCTTGCATATTCTTCAGCAACTCTTGTAGAGCAGTAACAGTCTCTTGTAACTGATCCACTTTAGCCTCAAGCTGGCTCGGTTCTCGGTTTTTCTCACCCGGGACTACCTTATGCATACAAACTTCACCCCAGGCGTTCTGCGGGTCGCAATTTTCAGTTTGTGTGCGGGAGACTGCTTCTTCCAATATCTCCTGGAAAGTTAGTTTTTTTTCTACCCTGAGCCGTTCACGGAGGGCACCTTTGATCTTGGGGTTATGTAACCCACGGAGGAATTGATCTCGTAGGGTACGGTCAGCATAACCGGGGGTTTGTGCTAGCTCTGGCTCTGCTGTAAGCATTTGTCTCATTATTCTCTGGAGTGCATTTGCATACTGTGGCAGACCTTCTTCTTCACCCTGCAGCCTGTAGAACAGTTGCGCCTGTAAATCTCCTGCTTCTGGTTTCCCGCCATACACTCTCTCAAGAATCTTCACCACCTGCTCTAACGTCTTTCGTTCACTCTCAGGGCGCAATAAAATGGTCTCTTGAGCATGGCCTTCAAGGGCAATCAACAGTATCTCCCCTTGATTTTCTGCAGTCACTCCTGCTACTCTCAACATGCCCCTCACTCTCTGCGCCCAGTCATGGAGAGGTACATTGCTGCCAGTAAATTTTGGTATATGGGTCAGCATAGCCCCCAGGGACAGTTGCCTTGCTGGTATTCCCCCATCAGGTTGTATTAGAACACCTCCATCAGCGACACCCCCCTGTCCGTCCATGGTTCCGTACCAGCCTGCGTATCCTGCCGACTACGCCAAATGTAATAACCTGCAGGTAACAGGATACGCAAGGACTGCACGGAACCACGGGGGTTAATCAATGCAAATTTAATAATGTATTGCACAACACAGGTGGAGGAAAAGTGAGGGAAGGGAGCACAGCAGTAGAGATAATGCAATATACATACAACTACTTTGAATAGCTTGTCAAGGATAGGAAGCCTCAGATTGTACTCCCAAAAGCAAAACACAGAAATCCTTATTAAACAAAAAAACGCAGAGTCCTTGTTATCTTACTTGTATAACACAGTGCAGAGTCTTTTCCTATCTGTCCCTAACTAAAGTAATGTGCACACTTAACTGCAGGTTTCAGCGTGGGGTACCTCGTCACCGTTGGGGCCCGTATTCCGCCGGCAGACACCTCTAAAGTTCAGTCTTTGTCCCGGATCTGTAACTCGCACGTGCTGCCTGGCTCCTCGCTCTCCACATCCAGCCTCTTTGGATCGGTAATTTGCACGTGCTGTCTGGCCCCTCGCTCCACATCCAGCCTCTTTGGATCTGTGTCTTGGGGGGGACACCACACAACACTCTAAGGTACTTGGACCTCGGAAAACAGGGCAGACTGAGGCCTTCTATCTTACAGCCCACTCGAGCACACTCCACTCTGCAAAACACAGCCACAAGTAGACCCCTCCTCCTCCTGTTCCAGACTGAACCAGTCGCTCGAGCACTAGGACTTTTTGCCCGCTGTTCTCTGTTTTGACAGCAGGTGGCAGCATAACACAAGGAAGTCCACCAAACAGTCTTTTAACCTATATATATATAAATGTTAACAGGTCTTACACCAGGATGGAGGAAACATGCATGCCAGGATGGAGGAAATATGCATGCCAGGAGGAGGAAACATGCATGCCAGGATGGGGGGGAAACATGCATGTCAGGATGGAGGAAACATGCATGTCAGGATGGAGGAAACATGCATGCCAGGATGGAGGAAACATGCATGCCAGGATGGAGGAAACATGCATGCCAGGATGGAGGAAACATGCATGCCAGGATGGAGGAAACATGCATGCCAGGATGGAGGAAACATGCATGCCAGGATGGAGGAAACATGCATGTGAGGATGGAGGAAACATACATGCCAGGATGGGGAAAACATGCATGCCAGGATGGAGGAAACATGCATGCCAGGATGGAGGAAACATGTATGCCAGGATGGAGGAAACATGCATGCCAGGATGGAGGAAACATGCATGCCAGGATGGGGAAACATGCATGCCAGGATGGAGGAAACATGTATGCCAGGATGGGGAAAACATGCATGGCAGGATGGAGGAAACATGCATGCTAGGATAGAGGAAACATGCATACCAGGATGGGGAAACATGCATGCCAGGATGGGGAAACATGCATGCCAGGATGGAGGAAACATGTATGCCAGGATGGGGAAAACATGCATGCTAGGATGGAGGAAACATGCATGCCAGGATGGGGAAAACATGCATGCCAGGATAGGGAAAACATGCATGGCAGGATGGAGGAAACATGCATGCTAGGATGGAGGAAACATGCATGCCAGGATGGGGAAAACATGCATGGCAGGATGGAGGAAACATGCATGCGAGGATGGAGGAAACATGCATGCCAGGATGGAGGAAACATGCATGCCAGGATGGAGAAACATGCATGCCAGGATGGAGGAAACATGCATGCCAGGAGGGGGAAACATGCCTGTTAGGATGGAGGAAACATGCATGCCAGGATGGGGAAACATGCCTGTCAGGATGGAGGAAACATGCATGCCAGGATGGAGGAAACATGCATGCCAGGATGGGGAAACATGCCACGATAGGGTACATTTACCAGGAAGGGGTACATTTACCTGGATGGGGGTAAATTAACCAGGATTGGGAACATTTACCAGGATGGAGGACATTTACCAGGAATGGGGTACATGCCGGGATGGGGGAACATTTACCAGGATGGAGGACATTTACCAGGAATGGGGTACATGCCATGATGGGGGAACATTTACAAGGATGGGCAATATGTCAGGATGGGGTACATTTACCAGCATGGGGGAACATGCCAGAATGGGTAACATTTACCAGGATGGAGGACATTTACCAGGATGGGGCCGTGATAGGGACAAATATTCCAGAATGTAGGAAATATATATCAGGATGGGGGACATGTTTACCAGGAAGTGGCCGAGGAAGGGGGACAGAACTACACAATGATGGGGAGGGGAGCAACTCATACGTCTTTATGGGATTTCAAGATGTTCAGACTTTGAAATGTAGATGTGGGTTACAGGGTGACATCTGATTGCATTCCAGGCTAAAATCTCTGTCTAATATGCTGCAATTTTTTCCAGAAAGATCAATCCAACTGCTGTGTCTGGAAAGGGCAGGGGCTCAGCTTCAATGTGTGGTAAGCATGTGTGAGCGTGATGCCCCCTGCTGAAGAGAAGAGAAGACAGCAAAGGTAAGGTTACAATTAATTATTTACATAATAGGATTGGTTGGCACTTCGGAAAAAAAATTGGGTTTAGGGCTACAGTTTGGGCACTCGGCCTGTAAAAGGTTCGCCATGACTGCTCTAGAATGCAGCCCCACACCAGTAATATCACCCACTTTCCCACGCAGCCCCTCCTAGCACACAGCCAGATGCAAGTACCATCACTCCCTTTCCAACGCAGCCCCCTGTGTTAACATCACTCCCTTCCCTATACAGCCCACCAGCAGTCAAATAACATCACCCCTTCCTTTCCCACATAGCTCCATGTGAGAAACATCACCTCCTTCCCCCACAACAAGGAACATCAATCTCTCAGTACCCATGCAAAACCCCAGCACACAGCTCCACACGAGTAACATCAGCCCCGAGCATGCAGCCGCAAGAAAGTAAGGCTATGTGCCCACGTAGCGTATTTTCATGCGGTTACGCTGCGTTCTGCACCGCAGCTTAACTGCATGCGTCCCCAGCACAATCTATGGAGATTTTGCCTAATCCATGCCCACGTGGCGCACCGTGATCGTGTCACTGGAGAGCCGATGGTGGTGGGAAACGGCACAATCCCCACCGCGGCCATTTAAGTCGTGCTGTCAGTGTTTTACAGCGCAATCTAAAGGGTTAACAGGTACGGGTGGATCTCCAATACACCTGAGCCTGATAGCCACACATGTCTGCTGATCAGATCAGCAGATATGTGCAGAGATTTCCTCGGGCTCACCACCAGAGCCCTCAGTAACTGGAGATAGGCGACCAAAGGCGTGCCGGTACGCCCTTGGACGTAAAGGAGTTAAAAAACAAAAGCAATTTATATTTCATTATATATAGAAAATAAAAGTTGTACATTTATTTACACACAACACTGCTGCATGGACAGTATACGCATGTTCAGCTCTGCTACATAAGCACATTTACATACAGTTCTGCTAAATACAATGGAGATCAAAATTAGAGAACAATGTCTGATCACTTGCTTTTTTCAGAAACAATGTAATAACTTTGTCACCAAGGATGTTCCAGAGCTTTTCTATTGGGTTTTGATCAGGACACTGGGCGGCCACTTCTTTGTTTCAATGTCTTGTTTCAAGGAACTGATTTACCCATTTTGTTGTTTGACAGGGGATATTGTCCTGCATGAAAATCGCTGGCCGATTGATTGATGAATGCAAGGAAGGAACTACGTGTTGTTGAAGAAGGTTCTGATAAACACTTGCATTCACTCTACCATGTAGCTGTAGGAGAGGTCCAAATCCTGTTGCAGAAAATATTCCCCAAACCATGACACGTCCTCCACCCCCTGTCACTGACTTCTTAACACACTTTGGGTTTAGTCTTTCCCCAGTTCGTTGACTAACATAATGTTTCCCATCAGACCCAAATAAATTAAACTTGCTTTCATCGCTATCTATAAAGCACTTCTTCTCTGTCCACACAATATACTCCTCACTAAAGGGGAGTTCAGCCTTTTGATTCTTTCTACTAATGAGAGGTTTGGTCACTGCAGAGTGGGCTTTCAGTCCAAATGCTCTTAAACATCGTGACATTGTATGGCGAAACAGATCCTTACCCTGTTTGGTGCTGAACTGGCGAGCAATTCTAGCTGCAGTGCTGAAACAATTACCCATGGAGATTCTCCACATTATCCTGTCCTCTCTTGGGAAAGCGACTAGTCTTCTTTGGGGAATTGAAAGAGTTTGTGATGTTGTAAAGATGCAATATTCTCGAAATCACAGACTTGCAACAACCAAATTCTCTTGCTAGGGCTGTTAGGGTCACCCCTTTGGCCTTCATCTGGATAATCTGCTGCCGGTGTGTTTCAGTCACTTTGTAACGGCACACCATTTCTGCAAAGTCAGTGCAAACTGAAAAGTTAGGCTGCCAACAGGGTTTGTCAGATAATTAAGGAAATTAGCACTAGGTGCCAGAGTAACACCAATAACTTGCAGGTATCTGAAAGTGTTCTCTAATTTTGATCAGTGTTCTTTTACATTTATTTCATTTACATTTTTATCATGTGCTTTTGAAAAAAATCAATTTATGAAATAAGTTTAAAATACTGTGAATTTCATCATATTAGCATATAATCACGTAGTACTACACAGTGATCGCAACATTTAGAAAATTGTGATCTTCACTGTATATACATTTAGGGTATGTGCGCACGTTGCTTTTTACCTGCTTTTTACCTGCTTTTTTGCTGCTTTTTCTTCTGCGCTGTTTAATGCCAAAATGGATGTGTTCTTCTATTCAAGCAAAGTCTATGGGAATTTGGGTTTCTTGTTCACACTATGTTGTTCAAAATGCTGCCTTTTTGTGGCAGAACTTTGGTCAAAAACTCAGCTTTGCAGTGCAAAACCCAAATGGCAAAAACAATTGACATGTTGCTTCTTTGAAAAGCTGAGTTTTTGACCAAAGTTCTGCCACAAAAAGGCAGCATTTTGAACAACATAGTGTGAACAAGAAACCCAAATTCCCATAGACTTTGCTTGAATAGAAGAACACATCCATTTTGGCATTAAACAGCGCAGAAGAAAAAGCAGCAAAAAAGCAGGTAAAAAGCAGGTAAAAAGCAACGTGCGCACATACCCTTATATACACACACACTGTGTACACATCACCCCATTTTACAGTCCCTTACAGGGTATGTGATTGATCCCATGACTTGAAAAGTTTTTGTTAGAAGTGCATCTTATAGTCCAAAAAATATGGTAAGTTCCAAAGTAATTTCCCTTCCTCATTTAATTATACGACTGTCTGTTATGTGATTTTTGGACAATCTGTCAATAAAATATTTATTTTGTCCCTGTGTGAGTTATTATTGATGGTCAAGAAAATATGATTTTCCTTGTTTTCATTTTTCCCATTCTAGGTATGATAATGGCTTCTCCCTCTGTGGGATTTTTGATGTTTAAGAAAGTTCCACTTGTGTTTAAAACATTCTGAACATGAAAAAGGCTTCTCTCCTGTGTGAGTTATTTGGTGTCTAATAAGATGCAATTTCTGGGGAAAACATTTCCCACATTCTGAACATGAAAAATGCTTCTACTCTCTGTGACTGTTCTGGTGATAAAGAAGAGTTGATCTACGTGCAAAACATTTTCCACATTTTTCACATGAAAACGGCTTCACCTCTGTGTGAGTTCTCTATATGTCTATTAAGATTTGATTTGGAGTTAAAATATTTCCCACATTCTGAACATGAAAATGACTTCTCCCCTGTATGAGTACTATGATGTTTAACAAGATTTGATTTCCGGCTAAAACATTTTTCACATTCTGAACATGAATATGACTTCTCCCCAGTATGCATTATCTCATGGTTAACAAGACTTAATTTCTGGCTAAAACATTTCCCGCATTCTGAACATGAAAAAGGCTTCTCACCTGTGTGAGTTCTCTGATGTCTAATAAGATCTGATTTGGTGTTAAAACATCTCCCACATTCTGAACATGAAAAAGGCTTCTCCCCCGTATGAGTTCTTTGATGTGTAACAAGATTTGATTTCCAGATAAAACACTTTCCACATTCTGAACATGAATATGACTTCTCTCCAGTATGAGTACTATGATGTTTAACAAGATATGATTTCCGGTTAAAACATTTTCCACATTCTGAACATGAATATGACTTTTCCCCAGTATGAATTATCTCATGGTTAACAAGACTTAATTTCTGGCTAAAACTTTTCCCGCATTCTGAACATGAAAAAGGCTTCTCACCTGTGTGAGTTCTCTGATGTCTAATAAGATCTGATTTGGTGTTAAAACATCTCCCACATTCTGAACATGAAAAAGGCTTCTCCCCCGTATGAATTCTTTGATGTGCAACAAGATTTGATTTCCGGATAAAACATTTTCCACATTCTGAACATGAAAATGGTTTCTCCCCTGTATGAGTACTTTTATGTGTAACAAGATTTGATTTCTGGTTAAAACATTTCCCACATTCTGAGCAGGAATATGGCTTCTCCCCTGTGTGAGTTCTCTGATGATTTACAAGGTTTGATTTATTATTAAAATATTTCTTACAATTGGAACAAGAAAATCTATTCTCCTCTTTGTGAATATTTTGATGTTTAACAAATGTTGTTTCTGGAGGAAAACTATTTCCATTTTTTAATTGTGAAATTGTCTCCTTTTCTTTAAGACCAGTTGGTTTTCTAATGCCTCTTTTGTGACTTTTTTTTATTTTAGTACTCTGTAATGATTCAGAAGAGAGGACCCGTTTTATAGGATCAGATGATAGATCTTTGCTGTGAAAGGAAGATGGGATATCTGGAATAATGTCATTCACTTTAGTTGAATCCTGTGTGATCTCAAAGTCATCTAATTTATAAATTGAAGATGTCAGTTGTCCCTCTGATCTCGTGGTACAGTCATCTGGTAAGAAAAAAAACTGTTATTTTTTTCATAAAATATGCTTGAAATTAATATTTTTAAACATTTCTACTTAAAACGTCCATAGAAACAGCAAGTTATATAGTAAAATAGAATTATTCACCAAGACAATAACAGCTCACAGTCTAATAGAAGACCTCATGGCATGAACCAGTAGAGTATTGTACGCCACCTAAAATGTTATGTAGGTGAATATGATACCAATATAAACTTCTTCCTTCCCCACAAAAACAAACCCCCACTCAGTTCCATCATGGAAAACCAGAGTATTCCAACATTATAACGACCCCAAACACACCTCCAAGACGACCACTGCATTGCTAAACAAATTGAGGGTAAAGCTGCTGGACTGGTCAAGCGTCTCCAGACCTAAACCCTATTGAGCATCTGTTGGGCCTCCTCAAATGGAATGTGGAGGAGCAGAAGGTCTCTAACATCCACCAGCCCTGTGATATCATCATGGAAGAGAATACAGTGGCTCCTGTGAAGTTCTAGTGAACTCCATGCACAAAAGAATTAAGGCAGTGCTAGAAACTAATGGTGACCACACAAAATATTGTCATTTTGAGCACAATTTGGCAATTTCACTTAGAGGTGTACTCATGTTTGTTGTCAGCAATTTTGACATTAATGGAAGTGTGTTAAGTCATTTAAAGGACACACCAAAATTACACTGTTATACAAGCTGTACACTGACTACTGTGCATTGTATCAAAGTGTCAGATTGTCAGTGTTGTCCCATGAAAATATATAATTAAATATTTACAAAAATATGAGGGGTGTATTAACTTTTGTGATATACTGTATTTGCAATTTTCACTCCAACATCCACTGGGCGCTAATTCCTGGAAAGTGCCTGTGCAGTTAAAATTGTCACTACAACTATGGAGAAATTCACTGAAGGCTATAATTTCCAAAATGGAGTCCCTTTATGGGACTTTCTCCTGCTCGGGTTTTCTGCTGTTCTGTCACATCAAGTCTTCTGCAAATGTGTCACATCTTATCTGGGATCTGCTCCAGTGACGTCAGCTTCTGTTGTTGAGGGTATGAATTGAGTAACCTGAAATACTTAATTCAGCCATTTCACAGACCCAAATATGTGGTTTAGTTGATGTAGCCTAATATATTTATGAATGTTTTTGTTTCCTACTAACTCATATATGTATATATTCAGTAATATCGGGAAAAGTTTTGAAAGAGCCCATCCCACCAGGCTGCTGTCTCCTCGGTCCAGTCTGCTGAGCACTGGCAGTGACACGCAAGATAACGTCACACCTCAGAAACAGATGGACCTGAAACAACTGAAGCAGAGAGCGGCTGCCATTCCACCCATGATCTCAGAAGGCTTCTCTGAATAAGCATCACAAACTGTTCACATGAAGCCTCATCATGCTTTGGCTCTTTATCAAGAGCAGATCACCAAGGTTTAGGAGGTGGCCCTGGATGGACTAGCACCAACCAAAATCAAAATTTTTCCATTATTCCCCTCCCCATGTACATTTACCCATACTGACTGTACATTGTTGCAGTACCCCCAATGTCACCTAAAACCTGTGTTCTAACAAACCTGAACAAATACAGGGTGAAATGCTGCAACAAATTGAGAAGGCAGCTAATAATAATAATCGGGTTCTTATTATGGGGGATTTCAACTATCCAGACATTCAGTGGGTCAGAAAATCTTCTCGTTGTGCTAAAAGCTGTAAGTTCTTATCTACTATTCAAGACAATTTTCTCTCACAGATGGTAGATGAACCGACAAGGGGAGATAATTTGCTAGATCTGGTCCTGTCAAATAGACCGGATACAATTTTAGATCTATAGGTCCGGGAGCACTTGGGCACCAGCGATCATAATATAGTAAGCTTCAAAGTAATAATCAATAGAACATTTCAAAGGGGAAATGCTAAAACCTGGAATTTTAGAAAAGCTGATTTCAACAAATTAAGGGAAGAGCTTAAATGTGTAGATTCGGACAATGTCATGATAACTGGGGATACCGAACATAAATGGGGTAAGTTTAAGGATATACTACTAGAGTCCTGTAAAAACTTATACCCTCTGATAATAAAATGTCCAGGAATAAAAAGAAACCACTATGGATAAATAAGACTGTACAAAGTATAATAAAACAAAGGGCGTTTAAAATCTTAAAGGCTGAGAATACAGAAATAGCATTTCAGAAGTATTAAGATATCAATAGGAAATGTAAAAAAGAAATCAAGCAAGCAAAATTAGCTACTGAAACATAAATCGCCAAGGATATTAAAATAAATCCCAAAATCTTTTATAAATACATTAATGCCAAAAGAAAAACAAAGAATAGTATTCTCCCCTTAAAATATAATAACAAGTTAGTTATAGAAGACAAACAAAAGACTGAGATATTAAACAGGCACTTCTCATCCGTGTTCACCAAGGAACAGACTGTTCCAGGGATCATTCAACAAGTGAAAAATCAAAGTTCACCACCCGATATAATTAATTTAACACAAGAAGAAGTACGCCTGCGTCTGAGTAAATTAAACATTGACAAATCCCCAGGGCCAGATGGCATTCATCCACGAATATTGAGGGAATGGAGTTCCGTAATCGACAGACCGCTGTAGCTCATCTTTTTAGACTTGCTTGTAACAGGGTTGGTGCCTCAGGATTGGAGGATTGCTGATGTGGTACCAATATTTAATAAAGGTAAGAGGGTGGATCCAGGCAATTACCGTCCAGTAAGCCTGACATCAGTAGTCTGCAAAGTTTTTGAGGGCATTTTAAGGGATGACATGCAAAAATATATTGCAGAAAATATTATAATAACTGACAAACAGCATGGATTCATGAAAGATAAGTCGTGTCTAACCAACCTGTTGGGGTTCTATGAGGAGGTAAGTGCAAACCTGGATATTGGTAATGCAGCTGATGTGATTTATTTGGACTTTGCAAAGGCATTTGATACTGTACCACATAAAAGCCTTATACTAAAGCTCCAGAAGCAAGGACTAGGGGAAACTATATGCAGCTAGGTAAGGAGTTGGCTAGAAGATAGGAAACAAAGAGTAGTCATAAATGGTACTTTCTGTAAATGGGCTATAGTCAGCAGTGGGGTGCCGCAGGGATCTGTGCTAGGACCGATTATTTTTAATCTCTTTTTTAATGACCTTGTGGATGGGATTGATAGTAAAGTGTAAGGCGGGCTTTGCACACTACGACATCGCAGGTGCGATGTCGGTGGGGTCAAATTGAAAATGACGTACTTCCGGCATCGCATGCGACATCGTAGTGTGTAAAGGCTCGATGATACGATTAACGAGCGCAAAAGCGTCGTAATCGTATCATTGGTGCACCGTCGGCGTAATCCATGATGCGACGGTCCGATGTTGTTCCTCGCTCCTGCGGCAGCACACATCGCTGTGTGTGAAGCCGCAGGAGCGAGGAACATCTCCTACCGTCGTCACTGCGACTTCCGTAGGATATGCGGAAGGAAGGAGGTGGGCGGGATGTTTACATCCCGCTCATCTCCGCCCCTCGGCTCCTATTGGCCGCCTGCCGTGTGACGTCGCAGTGACGCCATACGACCCGACCCTTTAATAAGGAGGCGGGTTGCCGGCCAGAGCGACGGTCGCAGGACGGGTGAGTCCATGTGAAGCTGCCATAGCGATAATGTTCGCTACGGCAGTTAACACAAGGATATCGCAGCTGCGACGGGGGCGGGGACTATCGCGCTCGGCATCGCAGCATCGGCTTGCGATGTCGTAGTGTGCAAAGTGCCCCTTAGTCTTTGCTGATGACACCAAACTATGTAGGATGTTAAAAACTTAAAAACTGACCTTGATAGTACAATATTACAGAAAGATCTGGATAAGATGTCAGAATGGGCAGATACTTGGCAAATGAAATTTAATGTTGATAAATGTAAAGTAAAGCACCTAGGACGGAGTAATCCTATAACTGCGTATACATTAAATGGAAGTAAACTCGGGACTACAGAACAGGAGAAGGACTTGGGTATTCTCATTACAAATAAGCTGATCAACAGTACTCAATGTCAAGCAGCAGCTGCTAAAGCAAACAAGATTTTATGGTGTTTTTTAAAAGAAAGATTAGATCCCGTGATCCCAACGTATTGTTACCCCACTAGGTCCAAATCCTGTTGCAGAAAATATTCCCCAAACCATGACACGTCCTCCACCCCCTGTCACTGACTTCTTAACACACTTTGGGTTTAGTCTTTCCCCAGTTCGTTGACTAACATAATGTTTCCCATCAGACCCAAATAAATTAAACTTGCTTTCATCGCTATCTATAAAGCACTTCTTCTCTGTCCACACAATATACTCCTCACTAAAGGGGAGTTCAGCCTTTTGATTCTTTCTACTAATGAGAGGTTTGGTCACTGCAGAGTGGGCTTTCAGTCCAAATGCTCTTAAACATCGTGACATTGTATGGCGAGACAGATCCTTACCCTGTTTGGTGCTGAACTGGCGAGCAATTCTAGCTGCAGTGCTGAAACAATTACCCATGGAGATTCTCCACATTATCCTGTCCTCTCTTGGGAAAGCGACTAGTCTTCTTTGGGGAATTGAAAGAGTTTGTGATGTTGTAAAGATGCAATATTCTCGAAATCACAGACTTGCAACAACCAAATTCTCTTGCTAGGGCTGTTAGGGTCACCCCTTTGGCCTTCATCTGGATAATCTGCTGCCGGTGTGTTTCAGTCACTTTGTAACGGCACACCATTTCTGCAAAGTCAGTGCAAACTGAAAAGTTAGGCTGCCAACAGGGTTTGTCAGATAATTAAGGAAATTAGCACTAGGTGCCAGAGTAACACCAATAACTTGCAGGTATCTGAAAGTGTTCTCTAATTTTGATCAGTGTTCTTTTACATTTATTTCATTTACATTTTTATCATGTGCTTTTGAAAAAAATCAATTTATGAAATAAGTTTAAAATACTGTGAATTTCATCATATTAGCATATAATCACGTAGTACTACACAGTGATCGCAACATTTAGAAAATTGTGATCTTCACTGTATATACATTTATATACACACACACTGTGTACACATCACCCCATTTTACAGTCCCTTACAGGGTATGTGATTGATCCCATGACTTGAAAAGTTTTTGTTAGAAGTGCATCTTATAGTCCAAAAAATATGGTAAGTTCCAAAGTAATTTCCCTTCCTCATTTAATTATACGACTGTCTGTTATGTGATTTTTGGACAATCTGTCAATAAAATATTTATTTTGTCCCTGTGTGAGTTATTATTGATGGTCAAGAAAATATGATTTTCCTTGTTTTCATTTTTCCCATTCTAGGTATGATAATGGCTTCTCCCTCTGTGGGATTTTTGATGTTTAAGAAAGTTCCACTTGTGTTTAAAACATTCTGAACATGAAAAAGGCTTCTCCCCTGTGTGAGTTATTTGGTGTCTAATAAGATGCAATTTCTGGGGAAAACATTTCCCACATTCTGAACATGAAAAATGCTTCTACTCTCTGTGACTGTTCTGGTGATAAAGAAGAGTTGATCTACGTGCAAAACATTTTCCACATTTTTCACATGAAAACGGCTTCACCTCTGTGTGAGTTCTCTGATGTCTATTAAGATTTGATTTGGAGTTAAAATATTTCCCACATTCTGAACATGAAAATGACTTCTCCCCTGTATGAGTACTATGATGTTTAACAAGATTTGATTTCCGGCTAAAACATTTTTCACATTCTGAACATGAATATGACTTCTCCCCAGTATGCATTATCTCATGGTTAACAAGACTTAATTTCTGGCTAAAACATTTCCCGCATTCTGAACATGAAAAAGGCTTCTCACCTGTGTGAGTTCTCTGATGTCTAATAAGATCTGATTTGGTGTTAAAACATCTCCCACATTCTGAACATGAAAAAGGCTTCTCCCCCGTATGAGTTCTTTGATGTGTAACAAGATTTGATTTCCAGATAAAACACTTTCCACATTCTGAACATGAATATGACTTCTCTCCAGTATGAGTACTATGATGTTTAACAAGATATGATTTCCGGTTAAAACATTTTCCACATTCTGAACATGAATATGACTTTTCCCCAGTATGAATTATCTCATGGTTAACAAGACTTAATTTCTGGCTAAAACTTTTCCCGCATTCTGAACATGAAAAAGGCTTCTCACCTGTGTGAGTTCTCTGATGTCTAATAAGATCTGATTTGGTGTTAAAACATCTCCCACATTCTGAACATGAAAAAGGCTTCTCCCCCGTATGAATTCTTTGATGTGCAACAAGATTTGATTTCCGGATAAAACATTTTCCACATTCTGAACATGAAAATGGTTTCTCCCCTGTATGAGTACTTTTATGTGTAACAAGATTTGATTTCTGGTTAAAACATTTCCCACATTCTGAGCAGGAATATGGCTTCTCCCCTGTGTGAGTTCTCTGATGATTTACAAGGTTTGATTTATTATTAAAATATTTCTTACAATTGGAACAAGAAAATCTATTCTCCTCTTTGTGAATATTTTGATGTTTAACAAATGTTGTTTCTGGAGGAAAACTATTTCCATTTTTTAATTGTGAAATTGTCTCCTTTTCTTTAAGACCAGTTGGTTTTCTAATGCCTCTTTTGTGACTTTTTTTTATTTTAGTACTCTGTAATGATTCAGAAGAGAGGACCCGTTTTATAGGATCAGATGATAGATCTTTGCTGTGAAAGGAAGATGGGATATCTGGAATAATGTCATTCACTTTAGTTGAATCCTGTGTGATCTCAAAGTCATCTAATTTATAAATTGAAGATGTCAGTTGTCCCTCTGATCTCGTGGTACAGTCATCTGGTAAGAAAAAAAACTGTTATTTTTTTCAGAAAATATGCTTGAAATTAATATTTTTAAACATTTCTACTTAAAACGTCCATAGAAACAGCAAGTTATATAGTAAAATAGAATTATTCACCAAGACAATAACAGCTCACAGTCTAATAGAAGACCTCATGGCATGAACCAGTAGAGTATTGTACGCCACCTAAAATGTTATGTAGGTGAATATGATACCAATATAAACTTCTTCCTTCCCCACAAAAACAAACCCCCACTCAGTTCCATCATGGAAAACCAGAGTATTCCAACATTATAACGACCCCAAACACACCTCCAAGACGACCACTGCATTGCTAAACAAATTGAGGGTAAAGCTGCTGGACTGGTCAAGCGTCTCCAGACCTAAACCCTATTGAGCATCTGTTGGGCCTCCTCAAATGGAATGTGGAGGAGCAGAAGGTCTCTAACATCCACCAGCCCTGTGATATCATCATGGAAGAGAATACAGTGGCTCCTGTGAAGTTCTAGTGAACTCCATGCACAAAAGAATTAAGGCAGTGCTAGAAACTAATGGTGACCACACAAAATATTGTCATTTTGAGCACAATTTGGCAATTTCACTTAGAGGTGTACTCATGTTTGTTGTCAGCAATTTTGACATTAATGGAAGTGTGTTAAGTCATTTAAAGGACACACCAAAATTACACTGTTATACAAGCTGTACACTGACTACTGTGCATTGTATCAAAGTGTCAGATTGTCAGTGTTGTCCCATGAAAATTTATAATTAAATATTTACAAAAATATGAGGGGTGTATTAACTTTTGTGATATACTGTATTTGCAATTTTCACTCCAACATCCACTGGGCGCTAATTCCTGGAAAGTGCCTGTGCAGTTAAAATTGTCACTACAACTATGGAGAAATTCACTGAAGGCTATAATTTCCAAAATGGAGTCCCTTTATGGGACTTTCTCCTGCTCGGGTTTTCTGCTGTTCTGTCACATCAAGTCTTCTGCAAATGTGTCACATCTTATCTGGGATCTGCTCCAGTGACGTCAGCTTCTGTTGTTGAGGGTATGAATTGAGTAACCTGAAATACTTAATTCAGCCATTTCACAGACCCAAATATGTGGTTTAGTTGATGTAGCCTAATATATTTATGAATGTTTTTGTTTCCTACTAACTCATATATGTATATATTCAGTAATATCGGGAAAAGTTTTGAAAGAGCCCATCCCACCAGGCTGCTGTCTCCTCGGTCCAGTCTGCTGAGCACTGGCAGTGACACGCAAGATAACGTCACACCTCAGAAACAGATGGACCTGAAACAACTGAAGCAGAGAGCGGCTGCCATTCCACCCATGATCTCAGAAGGCTTCTCTGAATAAGCATCACAAACTGTTCACATGAAGTGTTACGGTTGCTGCGAGCACTGGAGACTATGTCCAGATTTCTTGCTACTGCACATGTGCGAGCGCTGGAGACTAAGTCCAGATTTCTTGCTACTGCACATGTGCGAGCGCTGGAGACTAAGTCCAGATTTCGTGCTACTGCACATGTGCGAGCGCTGGAGACTAAGTCCAGATTTCGTGCTACTGCACATGTGCGAGCGCTGGAGACTAAGTCCAGATTTCTTGCTACTGCACATGTGCGAGCGCCGGAGACTAAGTCCAATCTTGGAGCCATTGCACATGTGTGGGTGACATCATCGCTGACACGAGGTCACATGTCTCTGACACCTTCTATGCCGATTGGTCGCTGGTCATGTGCTTGTGACGTCTTGCTCGGTGATAGGCCAGCATGACGTCACTCCTGTCGTTCTGGCAGCGGATTGGCTCTGGTGTCCTCCATCTTGGATGAGGCACAGAGTCTATATAAGACCCTGACACACGCCGCATGGTGCTCAGTCCTCTTGGTTCATGCATATGAGTAGACGCTCTGTGCGCGTTCCTCTAGGCATTCCTCTGTCTATGCTAGGTGAGCGCTACCGGCAGGGTAGCGTTCTTATACCTTACAGCTTCGGCTGCTGTCCGTATCCTTACCTCTTAGGGGAGCGGACATAGGCAGGTGCCTGAGGCACATGGTCTGGCTGGGCCTTGTGATTCTACTCGTAGGTGGACGTTGCCGCTAGGGTAACGTTCCTTATACTGCGTCTGGCAGTTGTTCGTATCCTCGCACACTAGGGGAGCGAACAGAGGTAGGAGCTTTGTGCGGCTTACGCTGCTGTTCGTCTCTTTTGCACCACTAGAAGAGCGGACCTAGGCAGGTGCCATATCTAGTGGTTCGTGTCCTCGCACACTAGTGGAGCGAACGCAGGTAGGAGCTTTGTGCGGCTTACGCTGCTGTTCGTCTCTTTTGCACCACTAGAAGAGCGGACCTAGGTAGGTGCCATTTCGCACACATTGCCTTTGTCTCTGTGATTGTTAACAGAGATCATTCCACACACCCTCCAAGTAAGGGAGGAATTGCTTTACTTACTTATTATATCCTTCTGTGAGTTAACAGAGGTATTGCACTCTGCCATAGTCTGCAGCAAAGTCTTTGCACGGTGGACCCTGACTGTCTGATACTTCTTTCGGTTATTATCAGACAGCCCCCCGTAACATTAGGACTGAGCCAAGGGTCTGGCAGTTATGGCAGAATATCAGCAGTTACACCGTTACATACAAGTACTTGAGTCACGGCTCAAGAGTATAGAGGATAAACCTCAGACCATGGTGACATCTGCACATGATCCTCGACTTGCTCTGCCAAACAGATATTCTGGCGATGCCAGATCATGTCGTGGTTTCATTAGTCAGTGTCAGATACACCTAGAGGTCAACTCTTCTCGCTTCTCTACGGAGAGGTCCAGAGTAGGCTTTATCATCTCATTACTTCAGGACAAAGCCTTAGAATGGGCGACTCCCCTATGGGAGCGCTCTGATGTGGTTACTCTGAGACATCAAGACTTTCTTGATGCTCTTAAGGCGGTATTCATGGGTCCGCAGGTTACCCATGATGCGGCCCTGAGACTGTTAGATCTATCTCAGGGTTCGTTATCCACTAGTTCTTATGCCATTGCTTTTAGAACTCTGGTGGCAGAACTAGATTGGCCAGAGAAGGTGTTGATTCCTATCTTCTGGAGAGGGTTGGCAGGCTATGTCAAGGATGCCCTTGCTACTCGTGAGGTCCCTGCTTCTCTGGAGGACTTGATCACAGTTGCAACGAGGATCGATGTACGCCATAAGGAACGTAGACTCGAGGTCTCTTCCTCACGCCCTAAGCATCGGGCTATTCCAGTTGTTGAGGGTCCACTACCATCTTCCTCAGCATCTGAAACATCTCCCACTCCTATGGAGTTAGGTCATACGTTCTCCAGACTACGCAAGTCTGGTCCTCCTATATGTTACGTATGTCGTCAGGCTGGGCACTATGCCAACAAGTGTCCTAGTCGTCAGGGAAACTCCCTGGCCTAGTAACCATTAGAGGGGGGTTACTAGAGACGTCTTCTGCACCCTCTAAGTGTTGTATCCCAGGTCAGCTCTCGTTATCTGAGAATACATGGCCTATTATGGCTTTTGTGGATTCCGGAGCTGACGGGATTTTTGTGTCCTCAGGATTTGTAAAGGGACACAATATTCCCTCTATCATGTTAGAGGCGCCTATTCCTGTCCGTGTTGTTAATGGAACTATGTTGTCTGACTCCATTACATTGAGGACAGTTCCCTTGCGCCTTTCCCTGTCTCAGGGTCACATAGAGGAGATTTCTTTTCTTGTTTTGCCTGAGGGTATAGACGACGTCCTTCTGGGTCTTCCATGGCTTCGGACTCATGCTCCTCACATTGACTGGGAGTCTGACAGCATTATTAGTTGGGGTTCGAAATGTCAGTCCCGATGTCTTCCCTTACCACCTAAGGTCGTTGCGGTTGCATCAACTGATCTCTCTCCCATACCTACACCCTATTTGGATTTCGCTGACGTGTTCTCCAAACAGGGTGCTGAGGTTCTTCCACCCCATAGGCCGTATGACTGTGCCATAGACCTTATCCCAGGTTCGGTTCCACCTAAAGGCAGGGTTTACCCCCTGTCGATACCTGAGTCGGAGGCCATGTCGACCTATATAAGAGAGAGTTTAGAGAAGGGGTTCATTCGTAAGTCTGTCTCTCCCGCGGGAGCTGGGTTTTTCTTTGTTCGGAAGAAAGAGGGTGATTTGCGTCCCTGCATAGATTACAGGGGTCTCAACGCAATCACAATAAAGAACAAATACCCATTACCTTTAATTTCGGAGCTCTTTGACAGACTGAGAGGAGCTCAAGTTTTTACGAAGTTGGATCTGCGGGGTGCGTATAACTTGGTACGAATTCGAAAGGGTGACGAATGGAAGACCGCTTTTAACACCCGAGACGGTCACTATGAATACCTCGTCATGCCTTTTGGGTTATGTAATGCACCCGCAGTATTTCAGGACTTCGTAAACGATGTGTTCAGGGATTTACTGTTATCCTCAGTAGTGGTGTATCTGGACGACATCCTGATTTTTTCTCCTGATCTGGAGACTCATCGTCAGGATGTCGTTCGTGTCCTTTCCCGTTTAAGGGAGCACTCATTGTTTGCTAAACTCGAGAAATGTGTATTCGAGCAGTCCTCATTGCCTTTTTTGGGTTACATTATCTCACAAGAGGGTCTGGCTATGGATCCTGCGAAGCTCTCTGCTGTCCTGCAATGGTCCGAACCTCATTCCTTGAAGGCGGTGCAACACTTCTTAGGATTCATAAATTATTACAGGCAGTTCATACCCCATTTTTCTACTTTGGTGGCCCCTTTGGTGGCCTTGACTAAGAAAGGTGCTAATCCCAAAGCCTGGTCTACTGAGACATCTCAGGCTTTTGAGGCAGTAAAAAGACACTTTTCAACTGCTCCCGTTCTTCAAAGACCCGATGAGAATAAGCCCTTCCTCTTAGAGGTTGATGCCTCTTCAGTGGGTGCTGGTGCGGTCTTGTATCAAAAGAACGGTGCAGGTAGAAAAAGGCCGTGTTTCTTCTTTGCTAAAACCTTTTCACCGGCAGAGAGAAACTATACCATTGGGGATAGGGAACTGCTCGCCTTGAGATTAGCCTTGGAGGAGTGGCGTCACTTGCTGGAAGGAGCGAAACATCCTTTCCAGGTCTATACAGACCATAAGAATCTGACGTACTTACAAACCGCTCAGCGTCTGAATCCTCGCCAAGCCCGCTGGTCCTTGTTTTTCTCCCGCTTTCACTTCTCCATCAACTATCTGTCTGGGAGTAAGAATAACAAGGCAGACGCCCTGTCTCGCTCTATGCTTTCTACCCAGGAAGAGATTGACGAACCTCGTCTTATCCTTCCCTCCAGGGTTTTTCATACGCTCTCCCCTGTGACGTTAGACCAAATCCCACCGGGCAAGACCTTTGTTCCGCCTGATCGACAGAATGATATACTGTCATGGGCCCACACCTCAAAGGTGGGTGGGCATTTTGGTATTAGGCGGACACGAGAGTTACTGGAGAGGTGGTATTGGTGGCCACACTTAGCCAGCCACGTCAAGAGATATGTCGGTTCCTGCTACTCGTGTGCTCGCAACCGTCCATTACGGCAGAGACCGGCTGGGCTCTTGCATCCTTTACCAGTGCCAGATAGACCATGGGAGGTGGTAGGCATGGACTTTGTGGGTGATCTTCCATGTTCACAGGGACATAGATTTGTGTGGGTCATTACGGACCATTTCTCCCGGATGGTTCATCTCGTACCGTTATCGAGAATCCCATCTTCCAGGGTACTAGCCAAACTATTCCTCAAGCATGTCTTTAGGCTTCACGGGATGCCAGATCGTATCATTTGTGATAGAGGCCCGCAATTTACTTCCCGTTTCTGGCGAGATCTTTGTAGCCTTCTGCAAATTGAGTTGAATCTCTCTTCGGCATACCATCCGGAGACTAATGGTTTGGTTGAACGTACCAATCAATCTATGATTATATACCTTCGACACTTTGTTGCTGAGAACCACGATAACTGGTCCTCCCTCCTACCCTGGGCAGAATTTGCCCTTAACAATTCGCTGGCTGAGGCCACTGGGCAGACACCGTTCGTACTCAATAATGGGCAACACCCTAGGGTACCGGTACCGTTTCCCGCTGCTGCACCTCCTCCTCTTGTGGCCGACTGGGCAACTAATGCCAGAGAGGTTTGGGATCGGACTCAAGAGTCGATCCAAGCAGCTAAGGACCGTATGAAGACGGTGTCCGATAGGTTTCGTCGCCCGGCTCCTGTCTTTTCTCCAGGGGACTTTGTGTGGCTCTCTGCAAAACACGTGAGACTTAGAGTGAGCTCTGTCAAATTTGCTCCTCGCTTCCTGGGTCCTTATGAGGTTCTTCGACAGGTAAATCCTGTAGTCTATCAATTGAAGTTACCTGTCCATCTTAGGATTCATGACAAATTCCATGTCTCACTGCTAAAGCCGGCTATTTTACCTCACGCTCGTGAAGTGCACTCTCCTGCCTCTGATTCCTCTCGCTCTAGCTATGAGGTACGAGCCATAGTTGGTTCTAAGATGGTTAGAGGGCGGAGGTTCTTCTTGATAGATTGGGAGGGCTATGGCCCGGAACATCGCTCTTGGGAGCCTGAGGAGGCTGTCCATGCTCCCGACTTAGTTGCCGATTACCTGCGTCGCCGGGAGGGGGGCCCTTGAGGGGGAGGTACTGTTACGGTTGCTGCGAGCACTGGAGACTATGTCCAGATTTCTTGCTACTGCACATGTGCGAGCGCTGGAGACTAAGTCCAGATTTCTTGCTACTGCACATGTGCGAGCGCTGGAGACTAAGTCCAGATTTCGTGCTACTGCACATGTGCGAGCGCTGGAGACTAAGTCCAGATTTCGTGCTACTGCACATGTGCGAGCGCTGGAGACTAAGTCCAGATTTCTTGCTACTGCACATGTGCGAGCGCCGGAGACTAAGTCCAATCTTGGAGCCATTGCACATGTGTGGGTGACATCATCGCTGACACGAGGTCACATGTCTCTGACACCTTCTATGCCGATTGGTCGCTGGTCATGTGCTTGTGACGTCTTGCTCGGTGATAGGCCAGCATGACGTCACTCCTGTCGTTCTGGCAGCGGATTGGCTCTGGTGTCCTCCATCTTGGATGAGGCACAGAGTCTATATAAGACCCTGACACACGCCGCATGGTGCTCAGTCCTCTTGGTTCATGCATATGAGTAGACGCTCTGTGCGCGTTCCTCTAGGCATTCCTCTGTCTATGCTAGGTGAGCGCTACCGGCAGGGTAGCGTTCTTATACCTTACAGCTTCGGCTGCTGTCCGTATCCTTACCTCTTAGGGGAGCGGACATAGGCAGGTGCCTGAGGCACATGGTCTGGCTGGGCCTTGTGATTCTACTCGTAGGTGGACGTTGCCGCTAGGGTAACGTTCCTTATACTGCGTCTGGCAGTTGTTCGTATCCTCGCACACTAGGGGAGCGAACAGAGGTAGGAGCTTTGTGCGGCTTACGCTGCTGTTCGTCTCTTTTGCACCACTAGAAGAGCGGACCTAGGCAGGTGCCATATCTAGTGGTTCGTGTCCTCGCACACTAGTGGAGCGAACGCAGGTAGGAGCTTTGTGCGGCTTACGCTGCTGTTCGTCTCTTTTGCACCACTAGAAGAGCGGACCTAGGTAGGTGCCATTTCGCACACATTGCCTTTGTCTCTGTGATTGTTAACAGAGATCATTCCACACACCCTCCAAGTAAGGGAGGAATTGCTTTACTTACTTATTATATCCTTCTGTGAGTTAACAGAGGTATTGCACTCTGCCATAGTCTGCAGCAAAGTCTTTGCACGGTGGACCCTGACTGTCTGATACTTCTTTCGGTTATTATCAGACAGCCCCCCGTAACATGAAGCCTCATCATGCTTTGGCTCTTTATCAAGAGCAGATCACCAAGGTTTAGGAGGTGGCCCTGGATGGACTAGCACCAACCAAAATCAAAATTTTTCCATTATTCCCCTCCCCATGTACATTTACCCATACTGACTGTACATTGTTGCAGTACCCCCAATGTCACCTAAAACCTGTGTTCTAACAAACCTGAACAAATACAGGGTGAAATGCTGCAACAAATTGAGAAGGCAGCTAATAATAATAATCGGGTTCTTATTATGGGGGATTTCAACTATCCAGACATTCAGTGGGTCAGAAAATCTTCTCGTTGTGCTAAAAGCTGTAAGTTCTTATCTACTATTCAAGACAATTTTCTCTCACAGATGGTAGATGAACCGACAAGGGGAGATAATTTGCTAGATCTGGTCCTGTCAAATAGACCGGATACAATTTTAGATCTATAGGTCCGGGAGCACTTGGGCACCAGCGATCATAATATAGTAAGCTTCAAAGTAATAATCAATAGAACATTTCAAAGGGGAAATGCTAAAACCTGGAATTTTAGAAAAGCTGATTTCAACAAATTAAGGGAAGAGCTTAAATGTGTAGATTTGGACAATGTCATGATAACTGGGGATACCGAACATAAATGGGGTAAGTTTAAGGATATACTACTAGAGTCCTGTAAAAACTTATACCCTCTGATAATAAAATGTCCAGGAATAAAAAGAAACCACTATGGATAAATAAGACTGTACAAAGTATAATAAAACAAAGGGCGTTTAAAATCTTAAAGGCTGAGAATACAGAAATGGCATTTCAGAAGTATTAAGATATCAATAGGAAATGTAAAAAAGAAATCAAGCAAGCAAAATTAGCTACTGAAACATAAATCGCCAAGGATATTAAAATAAATCCCAAAATCTTTTATAAATACATTAATGCCAAAAGAAAAACAAAGAATAGTATTCTCCCCTTAAAATATAATAACAAGTTAGTTATAGAAGACAAACAAAAGACTGAGATATTAAACAGGCACTTCTCATCCGTGTTCACCAAGGAACAGACTGTTCCAGGGATCATTCAACAAGTGAAAAATCAAAGTTCACCACCCGATATAATTAATTTAACACAAGAAGAAGTACGCCTGCGTCTGAGTAAATTAAACATTGACAAATCCCCAGGGCCAGATGGCATTCATCCACGAATATTGAGGGAATGGAGTTCCGTAATCGACAGACCGCTGTAGCTCATCTTTTTAGACTTGCTTGTAACAGGGTTGGTGCCTCAGGATTGGAGGATTGCTGATGTGGTACCAATATTTAATAAAGGTAAGAGGGTGGATCCAGGCAATTACCGTCCAGTAAGCCTGACATCAGTAGTCTGCAAAGTTTTTGAGGGCATTTTAAGGGATGACATGCAAAAATATATTGCAGAAAATATTATAATAACTGACAAACAGCATGGATTCATGAAAGATAAGTCGTGTCTAACCAACCTGTTGGGGTTCTATGAGGAGGTAAGTGCAAACCTGGATATTGGTAATGCAGCTGATGTGATTTATTTGGACTTTGCAAAGGCATTTGATACTGTACCACATAAAAGCCTTATACTAAAGCTCCAGAAGCAAGGACTAGGGGAAACTATATGCAGCTAGGTAAGGAGTTGGCTAGAAGATAGGAAACAAAGAGTAGTCATAAATGGTACTTTCTGTAAATGGGCTATAGTCAGCAGTGGGGTGCCGCAGGGATCTGTGCTAGGACCGATTATTTTTAATCTCTTTTTTAATGACCTTGTGGATGGGATTGATAGTAAAGTGTAAGGCGGGCTTTGCACACTACGACATCGCAGGTGCGATGTCGGTGGGGTCAAATTGAAAATGACGTACTTCCGGCATCGCATGCGACATCGTAGTGTGTAAAGGCTCGATGATACGATTAACGAGCGCAAAAGCGTCGTAATCGTATCATTGGTGCACCGTCGGCGTAATCCATGATGCGACGGTCCGATGTTGTTCCTCGCTCCTGCGGCAGCACACATCGCTGTGTGTGAAGCCGCAGGAGCGAGGAACATCTCCTACCGCCGTCACTGCGACTTCCGTAGGATATGCGGAAGGAAGGAGGTGGGCGGGATGTTTACATCCCGCTCATCTCCGCCCCTCGGCTCCTATTGGCCGCCTGCCGTGTGACGTCGCAGTGACGCCATACGACCCGACCCTTTAATAAGGAGGCGGGTTGCCGGCCAGAGCGACGGTCGCAGGACGGGTGAGTCCATGTGAAGCTGCCATAGCGATAATGTTCGCTACGGCAGTTAACACAAGGATATCGCAGCTGCGACGGGGGCGGGGACTATCGCGCTCGGCATCGCAGCATCGGCTTGCGATGTCGTAGTGTGCAAAGTGCCCCTTAGTCTTTGCTGATGACACCAAACTATGTAGGATGTTAAAAATTTAAAAACTGACCTTGATAGTACAATATTACAGAAAGATCTGGATAAGATGTCAGAATGGGCAGATACTTGGCAAATGAAATTTAATGTTGATAAATGTAAAGTAAAGCACCTAGGACGGAGTAATCCTATAACTGCGTATACATTAAATGGAAGTAAACTCGGGACTACAGAACAGGAGAAGGACTTGGGTATTCTCATTACAAATAAGCTGATCAACAGTACTCAATGTCAAGCAGCAGCTGCTAAAGCAAACAAGATTTTATGGTGTTTTTTAAAAGAAAGATTAGATCCCGTGATCCCAACGTATTGTTACCCCTCTATAAATCAATTTTCACAATTTAAAAAGGACATTCAGAAGTTAGAGTCAGTTCAAAGGCAGGCAACTAGACTACTACAAGGAATGGAAGACCTCCCATATGATGAGAGGTTGAAAAAGTTAGATATGTTTAGCTTAGAAAAAAGACGTCTCAGAGGAGATCTCATTTATTTGTATAAATACATGTGTGGTCAATATAAAGGACTGGCACATGACTTATTTCTTTCAAAGACAATACTAAGGACCAGGGGGCACTCACTGCGAGTGGAAGAAAGGCGATTCTGACAGCTAAATAGGAAAGGGTTCTTTACAGTTAGAGCAGTCAGACTGTGGAATGCCGACCACAAGAGGTAGTAATGGCAGATACTATAACAGCTTTTAAAAAAGGGCTGGATGATTTCCTCAGTACACACAACATTGTTAGTTATAAATGACTTAGTGACCAAATGTATAATTGGTGGTGGAAGGTTGAACTAGATGGACCCAGGTCTTTTTTCAACCTAAGTAACTATGTAAGTATCCTCCTTCTCGTTTAATATCTGGAAAAAGAACCACAGACAATCTGTAAATGTTTTTTGGTTATGTGCTGATCTCAAGATAAGATCTAGATTCAACCTTCCTTGGTCAGGGAAATGTGGTCTAATGAAAGTATTAATGCCAATCCTACTAGCCCCTGTAAATCATGGAGTTACCCTTTAACAAATAAAATAATTATCTAAGGGGGGAGCTAGAGCCTGTAGTGTTGTATTAGACAACGATCTAATGGAAGGCCTATATATATTATATATATATATTATATATATATATATATACATACAGTACAGACCAAATGTTTGGACGCACCTTCTCATTCAAAGAGTTTTCTTTATTTTCAGGACTCTGAAAATTGTAGATTCACATTGAAGGCATCAAAACTATTAATTAAAACATGTGGAATGAAATACTTAAAAAAGTGTGAAACAACTGAAAATATGTCTTATATTCTAGGTTCTTCAACGTGGCCACCTTTTGCTTTGATTACTACTTTGCACACTCTTGGCATTCTTTTGATGAGCTTCAAGAGGTAGTCACCGGAAATGGTCTTCCATCAGTCTTGAAGGAGTTCCCAGAGATGCTTAGCACTTGTTGGCCCTTTTGCCTTCACTCTGCGGTCCAGCTCACCCCAAACCATTTCGATTGGGTTCAAGTCTGTTGACTGTGGAGGCCAGGTCATCTGGCGTAGCACCCCTTCACTCTCCTTCTTAGTCAAATAGCCCTTACACAACCTGGAGGTGTGTTTGGGGTCATTGTCCTGTTGACAAATAAATGATGGTCCAACTAAACGCAAACCGGATGGAATAGTACACCGCTGCAAGATGCTGTGGTAGGCATGCTAGTTCTGTGTGCCTTCAATTTTGAATAAATCCCCAACAGTGTCACTAGCAAAGCACCCCCACACCATCACACCTCCTTCTCCATGCTTCACGGTGGGAACCAGCCATGTAGAGTCCATCCGTTCACCTTTTCTACAAAGACACAGTGGTTGGATCCAAAGATCTCAAATTTGGACTCATCAGACCAAAGCACAGATTTCCACTGGTCTAATGTCCATTCCTTGTGTTCTTTAGCCAAAACAAGTATCTTCTGCTTGTTGCCTGTCCTTAGCAGCTATTTTACCATGAAGGCCTGCTGCACAAAGTCTCCTCTTAACAGTTGTTCTAGAGATGGGAAGGTGTGTCCAAACTTTTGGGCTGAACTACATATATATATATATATATATATATATATATATATATATACAGTGCCTACAAGTAGTATTCAACCCCCTGCAGATTTACACATTCGGAATTAACTTGGCATTGTGACATTTGGACTGTAGATCAGCCTGGAAGTGTGAAATGCACTGCAGCAAAAAAGAATGTTATTTCTTTTTTTTTTTTTTAAATTGTGAAAAGTTTATTCAGAGGGTCATTTATTATTCAACCACTCAAACCACAAGAATTCTGTTTGGTTCCCCTAAAGTATTAAGAAGTAATTCAGGCACAAAGAACAATGAGCTTCACATGTTTGGATTAATTATCTTTTTCCAGCCTTTTCTGACTAATTAAGACCCTCCCCAAACTTGTGAACAGCACTCATACTTGGTCAACATGGGAAAGACAAAGGAGCATTCCAAGGCCATCAGAGACAAGATCGTGGAGGGTCACAAGGCTGGCAAGGGGTACAAAACCCTTTCCAAGGAGTTGGGCCTACCTGTCTCCACTGTTGGGAGCATCATCCGGAAGTGGAAGGCTTATGGAACTACTGTTAGCCTTCCACGGCCTGGACAGCCTTTGAAAGTTTCCACCAGTGCCGAGGCCAGGCTTGTCCGAAGAGTCAAGGCTAACCCAAGGACAACAAGGAAGGAGCTCCGGGAAGATCTCATGGCAGTGGGGACATTGGTTTCAGTCAATACCATAAGTAACATACTCCACCGCAATGGTCTCCGTTCCAGACGAGCCCGTAAGGTACCTTTACTTTCAAAGCGTCATGTCAAGGCTCGTCTACAGTTTGCTCATGATCACTTGGAGGACTCTGAGACAGACTGGTTCAAGGTTCTCTGGTCTGATGAGACCAAGATCGAGATCTTTGGTGCCAACCACACACGTGACCTTTGGAGACTGGATGGCACTGCATACGACCCCAAGAAAACCATCCCTACAGTCAAGCATGGTGGTGGCAGCATCATGCTGTGGGGCTGTTTCTCAGCCAAGGGGCCTGGGCATCTGGTCCGCATCCATGGGAAGATGGATAGCACGGCCTACCTGGAGATTTTGGCCAAGAACCTCCGCTCCTCCATCAAGGATCTTAAGATGGGTCGTCATTTTACCTTCCAACAAGACAACGACCCAAAGCACACAGCCAAGAAAACCAAGGCCTGGTTCAAGAGGGAAAAAATCAAGGTGTTGCAGTGGCCTAGTCAGTCTCCTGACCTTAACCCAATTGAAAACTTGTGGAAGGAGCTCAAGATTAAAGTCCACATGAGACACCCAAAGAACCTAGATAACTTGGAGAAGATCTGCATGGAGGAGTGGGCCAAGATAACTCCAGAGACCTGTGCCGGCCTGATCAGGTCTTATAAAAGACGATTATTAGCTGTAATTGCAAACAAGGGTTATTCCACAAAATATCAAACCTAGGGGTTGAATAATAATTGACCCACACTTTTATGTTGAAAATGTATTAAAATTTAACTGACCAACATAACTTGTTGGTTTGTAAGATTGATGCATCTGTTAATAAATCCTGCTCTTGTTTGAAGTTTGCAGGCTCTAACTTATTTGCATCTTATCAAACCTGCTAAATCTGCAGGGGGTTGAAGACTACTTGTAGGCACTGTATATATATATATATATATATATATATATATATATATATATATATATGATAGATGTAATTGGAGTCTAATTACATCTATAATTGGACCAATTGCATCTAATTACAACCAAGGGGGTGGTTCACAGATAAGTTCCAAATGAAATATGTCTAAATGATAAAGTTTTAAAAATGTAAGGTTGACAACAGTCACAGATATCTTATTAAGGGGGGTGTCACGTCCCCACCGGAGTCCGCTCCTGCGACTTCTGCTCCGATTGCCAGATGATGCCATGTTCCCACCATGGATAGTGCTGGTGATGGGAGAGGTGTCGGTGTCCGTGGCTCAGCGGAGCCCAGGCTCCGCTCATCCGCTAGGCTGGGTTTCCCTGGAACCTGCAGTACCACTGGCTGACTGTAGGTGGCGTGTGTCTTCCAGCTGAAGTTGCCAACATTCACCTGCAGCCAATGGGAAGACACCACACCCTTCTTATTCCCCCTCCTGTCACATGACCACTGCCAGAGATAGTTCTGTACTCCTGGCTCAAATGCTGTTTGTATTTTGATTCCTGTGCGCTGACCTTTGCTTGTTGTTTGACTACCCTCCTGCCTGTCGTTTTTGTACCTTGCTGCCAGTTCCGGATTTGACCTCTGCTTTGTCTCCTCACTACGCCCTTGCCTGCCGATTCTGTTCCTGTTTAGCATCTCCTGGTTTTTGATCCTGCCTGACGACCATGGACTACAGCCTACCATAGGTAGTGATCTCTGGGGCTCTGTGTAATTCCAAATCCTTGTATAGGGGTTAAAGGGTTGCAGAGTTCTTGGGATCTTGCTTTGTGAGCGGCTTTTCTCTAGACTCCCCTTACAGCCAGTCTGAGTCTGTGGATCCAATCAGGCATTACAGGGGGACTGTGAGGGTAGGCCTGGGCTATAGGCCATTTGTCCAGATGTAATAAGATCATCTGTGTGTGTGTGTAAATAATCAAAGTATAGATGTCGTTGCCTAATTATCTGTGTCTATATGACAATTGCATAGAAGCTTTACAATATGATTATAAGATGTGTGTATGTACAGTAAGGTGTTAACAAAGATAATGAAGCCAAAAGGAACAATGAACAAAGAGGTATTCATAATATACTGAGAAGAACTCGTAATCAGTTAGTTCACACTATGTGAGATGTGGGATGTTGACTCCTAGTTCTTGCTCTGCAACCTGTTAACAAAGAAGTATTCAGTAGCTGGTTCAAACTGGTATTAGAAAGCCAGTAACAAACTGGTTACGTACTATATGGACATTGCTGGTTATCTCTGACCAATCAGGGACAATGTTGAACTGAATAACTGTGTGTATTTTATAATATAAGAATCAGAAGGACTTTGAGCTTCTCCCAGATAGAGACACGTCTCTGTGTGGTCATTTTTTCTCATAAATACATCTGTGCAGATTTGATTTGGACTCAGACTCTGTGACCCTGAAGACCCCTTAGCGGTCTCCCCCGACACGGTCACCAGGCACAGCCTTATTCATTCTGTCAGTGGAGCTGGTGATGGAGCTGGTGATGGAGATGTTAGAACCCGAAGCTACAGGTGTGACGACCTGGACTCTGTCAATACTTAGCAGGGGTTAAATTTCTTAAAATTCAGCCAGACATGAAGATAGTTTGTTTATAGACGGGGAATAAGTCCCTCATTGTTTTTACAAAACTCTTGTTGACTCATGTAATTGTTTTGGCCACCGAAGGCAAGACACCCATTGTATTGCTAATCTAATGTAAATTACCTCAGTGGCCATTGCCTAGTCTTGGATTTCAGACTACATGTAAATATCCTCAGTCTTTCTATCCACATCATTTAAATGAACATTATCCATGCAGCTTAAAATTCATCCAATAAGAGAAGCAACCTTGTACAACCAATCCGATAAGGGCACAGTATATCCTAAAGGAAGGCTATGGCTATAAAAGGGGACTTCTTGGAGTCACCAGGTTGGTGATGGATGTTCCATGATCCAGTCTAAGCTCTTAGGAGCTGGCTAGGGGATCAGAACCAGGATGCCTTGTGGACTCGGTCTAGGGACTTTGGCTCCGACTACAGGATCACTTGGCTACATGTCTTCAATGTAGGGACTTCAATTCCGATTGGAGACCATATCCGCAGTCTAGGGATTTTGACTCCGGCTGCCAGGATTATATCAAATCATCATACCAGAGACTACTTAAGGAAGAAACCCAGGTTGGGACAATTTGGTCACCTGGCTACAGACTTTGCAGACCTCAGCCAGCTTCCTAAGTCTGGCGTTATTCCATTCTTGGTGGGTGCCCGCCAAAAGCGGGGTGCTGCTGGATTGGAGTAAGTAGCCCTGGAAGCTCTGAGGCACGGACATTCTAAATCCCTGGTGAGCCAGCGGAAGGGTGAGACTCTGTTGCCTGTTACATTTGTGTGTTTTGCTGGTTATGTGCTATGTGCTGTTAATTGTTTGGGGATCCAATAAAGTCTTAATATTTTGATTCCCTCACCCTGTGTTGTAGTAGTAGTAGTAGTAGTAGTAGTGTTCCGCCCACGGTTAAGGAGGTCGGCGTTCAGTTGGGATGAGCAATGGGCCATGCTGTCTTTCTAAAGGCGGCCGGTTCAGCGGACGAGAGCACCTAAAGACACCCGTGTCTCCACAACAGGCAGTGCAGGCTCTGTGCAGTCTCTATGATTAGGGTGACTGGGATGTGTAGTACAATCCAGTCTGTCAGTATGGGTGTGTGTGCAGTCCAGCTGAGGTAATCAGCTCTCTGCTTCAGCCAATTGGAAAGCACCACACTCTACTAAAGGTGGAAGTATATTGCTGGAAGCTGCCAGATACAGCCTTGTTCTCCTCTGGTTCAGGCCTCTGTGCTCACCTCCTCCGTTTCCTGTTCTCTTCCTGACCTGTTTACTGACTACTCTTACATCTTCTGATTTTCTATTTTCTCTGCCTACTGGTTCTGACCCGGCTACCTAACTATTCTTCTTGCCATCTTGTACCACTGAACAGCAGCTAACTCTTTGGCCCCAGACTAGGGCTCTCTGTGTAATCCAGATCTATGAATAGGGCTTAAAGGGTGATGTTCAAAGCAGTCCCTGGGATCTAGAAAGCAGAGTAGATAGTCCCAAGTCTGTTCAAGGTTGCCATGTCTTGAGCTGCCAGGTGACCACAAGCACTCCCCTCATAACTTTCTACCTGAAAACTAAAACGGCAAAATCTGCGTTCCAAAAACTAAATGGACTCTTTCCTTTCTGATCTCGGCCATGTGCCCAGACAGTACTGTACAGCCAAATATTGGGTATTGTCAGATTCAGGAGAAATTGGAAAATAATCTACAAGTTCCATTTGTTTCCTATTACTCTTTGTGAAAATTAAAAAGTTGTGATGAAACCCAAATTATATTGAAAAATCTACATTATTTTTGCATTCCACTTTGTGTTAATTCCTGAATGTGGTGTTTGATACTATGAAGAGAGCAATTTTCTAAAATCTAGATCCGTGAAAGTAATTTTAAAAGTGAATTGTTATCCAAAAAACAGGAATTACATCTACTGGTATTTGTATTTCCAGGAGTCTATCATGAGAGCACCCAAAGTGCGTTCTGGAGTGGAAGGCACGCACTGCGCATGACCGGAAGCACAGTCGCGGACATCATGGCAGGACGCCAACAGCCCTCATGCGAGAGAAGCGTCTGGCGCCAGGAGCATTGTCCCGCTCTACTGGGGCAGGCTTAGGGACTTACCTTGGAGAGGTGTAGGCCTCGGACCACTAAACAGGAAGGAGGAGAAAGGTGAACCCCCCCGATCCTCCCGAGTCAGTCTCCAGGTAGGTGCCTCCCGCTGCTGCACTACCTCCTGCATCTGTCCTGTATAGGGATAGGAAAAATACTGAGAGGGTGAGGGTGGAAGAGGTTTTTTAACCTCTTGTGTGTTTCCTGTCCCTATAGAGGATATGAGGAGCAACCTCCTATGGCGCTGTCATGAGAAACGACCTGGAAAATAAGTTTTGTTGAGTTAAGTGAACATATAAACACTTGTTTCTAAACTTTTAAGCCTCCCAGCATCTAAAAAAATAAAAGGATTTTGGAAAAATTAAGGGAGTGTTTGAAAAATGCTGCCGCCCAAAGAAGGAATAAGGTAAATGTTATTTAACTATTTTGTGTGGTTTCTATCTTAAGAGCATAAAACTTTAAAGTTTGAAAATTACAACCTAAAATTCCCAGAAACAAGAAGTACAATGTGTCACAGAAAAAATATCTCAGAATCATTGGAATCAGAAGAAAGTTCCAAAGTGATCACCTCGTTAAGAACGGAAAAACTGGGTGCGGTAAGTAGTGAAATCAGAGTATTTTGGACGCTAACTACTGTCGTGAATAACTGAGTATAGACAATAACAAATCTACTGAAATAATCAAACTCAACCGTCTTCATCAGTAAAATAATTAGTAACGAGCGGTGACACATCTCTGGGTGATTAGAGGATGCGGCTCGGTGGCTCTTATCTGTAGATTAGAGCCATCACCCACGCACAGCTGAGGGATAGATCACGGCAGACGGGGAATGGTCTTTTTTTGCAGTTTATTGCAATTCTGTTGAAGTTAGACGGATTTAAAGAAAACTGAAAAGTCAAAACAAAGGCAAACTATTGTAGAGAATTTCACACTTGGATCTCACTGGACATTTAATGTTGTCCATCATAAAAGCAAACTTTGAACAAAAAGACTGGACCTGGTGTTGTAGGGGGCAAATTATCACATTCAGCAGCACAAAATACAGAGAAGGTAGATTCATCTTATATGATGCCAGGATTCTAGGAAGGAAACAGCATCATCACCCTCCGATATCTCCTACAGGCCATCATAATATCATTCTACAAGTGATTTTCTAACTTGTCCGCACATTCTACATACACTGTTGTTTAGATTTTTAGTTTACAGATGTGGGCAGTTGTGAGTACACGACCCCTAACTCCAACAGAAGGACTCCAATGCCCAAAGTAATGGGGACAGATTCAATGCATTGGTTTAGAGGTAGAATGGCAACCATTTGATTGTGATATGGCCGAACTACACCACCGATAAAGCAGCCACAGCCAGGGACTGGGAAGAATCTGTGACTTCTCTGCATTTAGTGGTCACTACTCACCTGGGCGGTTATCTGTAGGAACCTCCTCTTTACTCCGCTCATCACCCCTCACATATGTCTCTGTAGTATTAATATGGGGCAGATCTTCCCCCTGAAACAAATATTGTAAAAGTCACAGACAGATGGAGAAGTCCCATCTGTGATCAGTTCTAATCCTGCCATCTCCACCGCTCTCATTACACAAGTATAACACATATAATACTGGAGGATAAAACAAGACTGAGCACAAGACCTTCACAGCCGTCTACACATCATAGGGAGATTTCATGGCTCCTTCTCTCCATCTACCTGATGATCCTGAGGAACATCGGGGTCTTCTTGTTTACAGTCCTGTGGGAGAAGAGGACGGGGACATCTCTCTGGTGTTGTCCTCTTACTGGATAGAACTGGAGGAGACACATACAGGGACTGAATTCATTCCTTACATACAGGGCCGGATTAAGGTTGGTGGGGGCCCCTGGGCAGAAAATCTGGTGGGGGCCCCATAAACGTTAACATTTTTAGCCATAACAGTAGAGCACGAACTGTAGCATTTAGATATAAATCCAATAAACATGTATCTTAAGGCCCCGTCACACTAAGCAACATCGCTAGCAACATCGCTGCTAACGAACAACTTTTGTGACGTTGCTAGTGATGTTGCTGGATGTCACACACAGCAACAACCTGGCCCCTGCTGTGAGGTCGTTGGTTGTTGCTGAATATCCTGGGCCATTATTTAGTTGTTGCTGTCCTGCTGTGAAGCACAGATCGCTGTGTGTGACAGCGAGACAGCAACAACTAAATGTGCAGGCAGCAGGAGCCGGCTTCTGCGGAGGCTGGTAACCAATGTAAACATCGGGTAACCAAGAAGCCCTGTCCTTGGTTACCCGATATTTACCTTTGATACCAGCCTCCGCTGCTCTCACTATCAGTGCCGGCTCCTGCTCTGTGCACATGTAGCTGCAGCACACATCGGGTTAATTAACCCGATGTGTGCTGTAACTAGGAGAGCAAGGAGCCAGCGCTAAGCATTGTGCGCTGCTCCCTGCTCTGTGCACATGTAGCTGCAGCACACATCGGGTTAATTAACCCGATGTGTGCTGTAACTAGGAGAGCAAGGAGCCAGCGCTAAGCATTGTGCGCTGCTCCCTGCTCTGTGCACATTTAGCTGCAGCACACATCCTGTAATTAACCCCATGTGTGCTGTAACTAGGAGAGCAGGGAGCCAGCGCTCAGTGTGCGCTGCTCCCTGCTCTCTGCACGTGTAGCTGCGTGCGCTGGTAACCAAGGTAAATATCGGGTTGGTTACCCGATATTTACCTTAGTTACCAAGCGCAGCATCTTCCACGCGGCGCTGGGGGCTTGTCACTGGTTGCTCGTGAGCTCACCAGCAACTCGTGTAGCGACGCTCCAGCGTCCTGCCAGGTCAGGTTGCTGGTGGGATCGCTGGAGCGTCGCAGTGTGACATCTCACCAGCAACCTCCTAGCAACTTACCAGCGATCCCTATCGTTGTTGGGATCGCTGGTAAGTTGCTTAGTGTGACTGGACCTTTACCCTGATCTGCCATATTCAGATTTACAGGACTACAATACAGATACAGTCCAGGATAACTCACAGCTGTCACTTATACAAAGAAAGTAGAGTAAAGGGGGCTTTACACGCTGCGACATCGCTAATGCGGAGTCGTTGGGGTCACGGAATTCGTGACGCACATTCGGCCGCATTAGCGATGCCGTTTCGTGTGACACCGATAAGCGATTTTGCATCGTTGCAAAAACGTGCAAAATCGCTAATCGGCGACATGGGGGTCCATTCTCTAATATCGTTGCTGCAGTAGTAACGAAGTTGTTCCTCGTTCCTGTGGCAGCACACATCGCTCCGTGTGACACCGCAGGAACGAGGAAGCTCCCCTTACCTGCCTCCCGGCCGCTATGCAGAAGGAAGGAGGTGGGCGGGATGTTACATCCCTCTCATTTCCACCCCTCCGCTGCTATTGGGCGGCGGTTAAGTGACGCTTCAGTGGCGTCGCTGTGACGCCGCATGGACCGCCCCCTTAGAAAGGAGGCGGTTCGCCGGTCACAGCGACGTCGCCGGACAGGTAAGTATGTGTGACGGCTCTGGGCGATGTTGTGCGGCACGGGCAGCGATTTGCCCGTGTCGCGCAACAGATGGGGGCGGGTACGCACGCTAGCGATATCGGGACCGATATCGCAGCGTGTAAAGCGGCCTTTACTCACATATTTTTAATTGATCCCAATGTTAAGGCAGCCAGGGACGGCTCCAGGTTTTTGTGGTCCCCGGTTGAGTCTCAGTGGGCCCCATCCACACACAGACACACACATACACATACAGGCATACGTACATATACATATTTGAAGACAAATTCACAAAAATACATTTAAACAGACAAATATATGCACAGTCATATACACTGACATACATGCAGACACAGACGCATTACAGGTGTTAATATGGAGAAGTCACAAGCAGCCTCACTCACCTCTCCCGCTTGTTTTCAGCTCCTCCAGGACATGTGGCTGTGTTGCATGATGGCCATCAATAACAGATATGACTGCACACCATGCACACTGACACAGCACTGATGTATATACATCACAGGAGGGGCTGGGGCCTACAATAAATACATTACAGGAGGGGCAGGGGGCATAGACATTACTGGGGGGGCATAGACGTTACTGGAGTGGCAAACCGCTCTGGTGGCGTACACATTACTGGGATGGGTGGCTTAGCGCTCTGGGGGACCCATATAGTTCTGGGGTGCCGCATAGACTGCTCTGATTCATATATACACACACACAGCTCTGCTTCAAACACACAGCTCTGCTTCACACACACAGCTCTGCTTCACACACACAGCTCTGCTTCACACACAGCTCTGCTTCACACACACAGCTCTGCTTCACACACACACAGCTCTGCTTCACACACACAGCTCTGCTTCACACACACAGCTCTGCTTCACACACACAGCTCTGCTTCACACACAGCTCTGCTTCACACACAGCTCTGCTTCACACACAGCTCTGCTTCACACACAGCTCTGCTTCACACACACAGCTCTGCTTCACACCACACATCTTTCTTCAGCTCTGCTTCACACACACACACACAGCTCTGCTTCACACACACACACAGCTCTGCTTCACACCACAAATCTTTCTTCAGCTCTGCTTCACACACAGCTCTGCTTCACACCACACATCTTTCTTCAGCTCTGCTTCACACACAGCTCTGCTTCACACCACACATCTTTCTTCAGCTCTGCTTCACACACACACACACACACACAGCTCTGCTTCACACCACACATCTTTCTTCAGCTCTGCTTCACACACACACACACACAGCTCTGCTTCACACCACACATCTTTCTTCAGCTCTGCTTCTCTCACACACACACAGCTCTGCTTCACACCACACATCTTTCTTCAGCTCTGCTTCTCTCACACACACACAGCTCTGCTTCACACACAGACACACACAGCTCTGCTTCACACACAGACACACACACAGCTCTGCTTCACACCACGCATTTCTTCAGCTCTGCTTCACACACACACAGCTCTCTTTCACACACACTCACACACAGCTCTGCTTCACACACAGACACACACACACAGCTCTGCTTCACACCACACATATTTCTTCAGCTCTGCTTCACACACAGCTCTGCTTCACACACACAGCTCTCTTTCACACACACAGCTCTGCTTCACACACACACACACAGCTCTGCTTCACACACAGACACACACACAGCTCTGCTTCACACCACACATTTCTTCAGCTCTGCTTCACACACACACAGCTCTCTTTCACACACACACTCACACACACAGCTCTGCTTCACACACACAGCTCTGCTTCACACACACAGCTCTGCTTCACACACACAGCTCTGCTTCACACACAGCTCTGCATCACACCACACAGCTCTGCATCACACCACACAGCTCTGCATCACACCACACAGCTCTGCATCACACCACACAGCTCTGCATCACACCACACAGCTCTGCATCACACCACACAGCTCTGCATCACACCACACAGCACTGCATCACACCACACAGCTCTGCATCACACCACACAGCTCTGCATCACACCACACATCTTTCTTCAGCTCTGTCCCTACCTGCTCTGATGCCATCCTCCTGCTGCTCCGGTATAGGCCGCCATCGTCCTGCTGCTGTTCCGGTGCCGCGGCCATTCTCCTGCTCCGGTTAGTCTCCTCTCCTGGCCGCGGCGTGGGTCCTCTCCTCCGCGACCGGCCGCGCGCGTGGGTCCTCTCCTCCGCGGCCGGCCAGCCGGCCGCGCGCGTGGGTCCTCTCCTCCGCGGCCAGCCAGCCGGCCGCCCGCGTGGGTCCTCTCCTCCGCGGCCGGCCAGCCAGCCGGCCGCCCGCGTGGGTCCTCTCCTCCGCGGCCGGCCAGCCAGCCGGCCGCCCGCGTGGGTCCTCTCCTCCGCGGCCGGCCAGCCAGCCGGCCGCCCGCGTGGGTCCTCTCCTCCGCGGCCGGCCAGCCAGCCGGCCGCCCGCGTGGGTCCTCTCCTCCGCGGCCGGCCAGCCAGCCGGCCGCCCGCGTGGGTCCTCTCCTCCGCGGCCGGCCAGCCGGCCGCGCGCGTGGGTCTTCTCTGCGGCGGCGTCCTGCTGTGACGTCCGCAGCATTGGACGCCGCAGCAGAGCAGGGAGCAGGCACACCTCTGACCCCGGAAGTACAGGTGATGGTACTTCCGAGGTCAATCAGCGTCCTGTGCCCGCAGCTTGTTTTTGCGTCTTAGAGACGCAGATACAAATAAATGTAGGTGCCCCCCCCCCCCGAAAACACAGCTGATTTAGACTGTCTTAACGGAGGGGGAGCGGGTGTGAAGAAAAGAAAAAAAAAATTGCTGACGGGTGGCAAGTATGGCCCTGGTGGTGGGGGCCCCCTTGGAAGCTCTTTTGGTGGGGGCCCCGGGGCTGAAGCCCCGCCTGCCCCGCCTATAATCCGGCCCTGCTTACATACAGATAATTATAGGCCGTGTGTATTTAGTCCTGTCTATTACCTGGTGATGTGAGGGGCTGGGGAACCTTCATCATGACTTCCTTGTACAGATCTTTGTGTCCTTCTAAATACTCCCACTCCTCCATGGAGAAATAGACAGTGACGTCCTGACACCTTATAGGAACCTGACACATACAATGATACCGTCACCCGCCGATCCCTTCATAGCGTTACTGTATAATGTCCCAGCATTCCCAGCAGTGTCACCTCTCCAGTCAGCAGCTCAATCATCTTGTAGGTGAGTTCTAGGATCTTCTGGTCATTGATGTCCTCATGTATCGGGGGGTGAGGTGGAGGCCCCGTGATTGGGCTCAGGGGTCTTCCCCATCCCTCAGACACAGGGGCCTGACAGCGCTCACTAGAGGTCTTCTTCACTACTGTGTAATCCTGGTTATGGAGAGACACAGTAATAAATCTCACTCCAGACATTTCCAGAGTCCTCACCTCTCCAGTTCTGTCCATCTGTTATTCCCATAGATAAGAATGATGTAATGTGACGTCATCAGAATCTCTCACCTCTCCAGTAAGCCGGAAGAGGATCTCTAGGGTGAGGTGTAATATCCTCTCCGCCATCTTGTCCCTGGCCATATCCATCCTTCATGGGGCAATCAGGAGAATTCTCTTCTATAGAGCGATTGTTCTGCCCCAGCACCTAATGTGTATGGAGCCTGAGCCCAGTAATGGGGAATCTCCACACACCTCCACCTGCAGAGCCGCACACTGGATATATGGCTGCTCTGTGCTTACAGGACCTATGATGATGTCACATGGAGGGGAGGAGTCAGGGGGTCACATGATCAGCTCCTCAGCGTCTGGTAGGGGCTCAGTATCCGGCTCCGCACAGATCGTATGTAGTAACTCTCTCGTCTTTCTTTATAGTAAAGGCATCATGTATTTGGTAACAGTAAAGGACGAGGATCGCACCGGACAATGTGTTTCCAGCAATTGTTGCTGTTACTCAGAGCATCCATGTAATAACATCACATACACTTATAATATATGGAAGACTAGGCGGTGACTAATGAGACAAGTCCTAATTGATTCCAACCCACCTGCCGCACATCATCACAGAGGGGAATGGAGGAAAGAGAATGGGTTCAGAAATTATCCAAGACAAATAAGGTAGGAAATAGTTCTGTAAATTTGCAGAAATTATACATTGATGTTCAAGATATCGGCCGTAACAGACACTGATATCATCAGACTCATTATTATTATTATTTATTATTATAGCTCCATTTATTCCATGGCGCTTTACAAGTGAAAAAGGGTATACGTACAACAATAACTAACAGTACAAGACAGACTGGTATAGGAGGAGAGAGGACCCTGCCCGCAAGGGCTCACAGTCTACAGGGAATGGGTGATGGTACAATAGGTGAGGACAGATCTGGTTGCGCAGTGGTGTACTGGACTGCGGGCTATTGTAGGTTGTAGGCTTGTTGGAAGAGGTGGGTCTTGAGGTTCCTCTTGAAGCTTTCCATGGTAGGGGAGAGTCTGATATGCTGAGGTAGAGCGTTCCAGAGTATGGGGGAGGCACGGGAGAAATCTTGTACGTGATTGTGGGAAGAGGAGATAAGAGAGGAGTAGAGAAGGATAGCTTGTGAGGATCTGAGGTTGCATGCAGGTAGGTGCCAGGAGACTAGGTCACAGATGTAGGGAGGAGACAGGTTGTGGATGGCTTTGTATGTCATGGTTAATGTTTTGAACTGGAGTCGTTGGGCGATGGGAAGCCAGTGAAGGGATTGGCAGAGTGGCGAGGCTGGGGAATAGCGAGGGGAGAGGTGGATTAAGAGAGCCGCAGAGTTTAGGATAGATTGGAGGGGTGAAAGAGTGTTGGAAGGGAGGCCAGAGAGCAGGAGGTTGCAGTAGTCGAGGCGGGAGATGATTAGGGCATGCACTAATGTTTTTGCTGATTCTTGGTTAAGGAAAGCACAGATCCGGGAGATATTTTTGAGTTGTAGTCTGCATGAGGTGAAGAAGGCTTGGATGTGTGGCTTGAAGGATAGAGCAGAGTCAAGGGTTACTCCAAGGCAACGAGCTAGTGAGCCTGGGGAGAGTGAGCAACCATCAAGTTTGCTGGAAAGGCTTGTTGGAGGAGATGAGTGAGGAGGAGGAAGACAATGAACTCTGTTTTGTCCATGTTAAGTTTTAGGAATCGCGCAGAGAAGGATGAAATAGCAGACAGACATTGTGGAATTTTGGTTAGTAGAGAGGTAATGTTAGGTCCAGAGAGGTAGATCTGTGTGTCATCGGCATAGAGATGATACTGAAAGCCGTGGGACTCTATGAGCTGTCCCAGGCCGAAGGTATAGATGGACAACAACAGGGGTGCAAGAACTGAGCCTTTGGGGACACCGACAGATAGGGGGCGAGATGAGGAAGTGGTGTGAGAATGGGAGACGCTGAAAGTTTGGTCGGTTAGGTATGAAGAGATCCAAGATAGGGCCAAGTCTGTGATGTCCAGAGATGAGAGAATATGTAGCAGGAGGGAATGGTCTACTGTGTCGAAGGCAGAGGACAGGTCCAGGAGGAGGAGGATAGAGTAGTGTCGCTTGGGTTTGGCGGTTAGTAGATCATTGGTGACTTTGGTTAGGGCAGTTTCAGTAGAGTGATATGGTCGGAAGCCAGATTGTAGCTGGTCAAAGAGGGAGCAGGAGGAGAGGTTTGAGGACAATTCAAGATGGACATGCTGTTCCAGTAGTTTTGAGGCATAGGGGAGAAGGGATATGGGGCTATAGTTTGACACAGAGGATGGGTCAAGGGAGGGCTTTTTGAAGATGGGTGTAATAGAGGCATGTGTTACGCTCACCGAGGAGTGGCGAGCGTCTGGAGGTGGACCCACTGGACCGTGCACCGGACTCCCCTGAGAAGACGGCCAGCAGCGAACCCCTATACAGGGACTGTGCGGCGTCTCCCCAGAAGGCCTAAGTGCACGGCAGCCAGGAATCGGAAGTAGGGGTCTCTGTACGGCCAGGCGTAGCTCGGGTATGATGTCCGCAGCAGGCGGAATACGGAAGTGGCACCGGAGATGGTCACAGTAGGTGGCACGGAGACGTTCACTACGGGTATGGCGGGTGACGTCCACTGCGGGTAAGGCCGGTGACTTCCACTGCGGGTATGGCCGGTGACATCCACTGCGGGTATGGCGGGTGACGTCCACTGCGGGTATGGCGGGTGACGTCCACAGCCGGAAGGAACAGATGGTACTACGGTGAGACAAAGTATTAGTAACGGACAGGTAACACACAGGAAGTACAAAGGGGCCAGAACACTAGCAGGGCTCTAGTAGAAGAGTTGCTCAGGCGCCTGCTGCTAGGGGAGGTGGACTTAAATACCATATGGTAACAGGTGACCTCTGAGGTCACTTCCAGATAATTGGGTGCTACCACTTTAAGAAAGGGGGCGTGACCTCGCGCGCAGCCTAGAATCACACACTGCAGACCTGTGTGTGGCCTGCAGACAGGAAGAGGCTGCAGCAGCCCTAGGAGCAGGACGCCCGACCCGGGAGTGAACAGGAGCGGAGTCTGCAGGACCATGAGACTGGTAAGAGGACGGACGTCGCTGCCGGAGGCTGGGCCCGGGGGTGCAGGTGGGGGCCATGCTGGGGCTGGGCTGATGTGAGGAAGAGCGCCCCCCTCGGACTCTGGCTGGACCATGCGCTACAGCATGTTTAGAGCATGAGGGGAATACACCACTTGTTAGTGATAGGTTGAAGAGATGGGTTTGGGCTGGGATGAGGACTGCGGTGATGTTGGGGATGAGGTGCGATGGGAGCTGGTCAAGTGCACAGGTGGTTAGATGTTATCTTGAGAGTAGAGTGGAAAGATTGTTTTCTGTCATGGTGGAGAAGCTGGATTTAGAGGAAGAGGGCTGAGTAGCTTTGATGAGGGGCCGTGGTGATTGTGGGCCAAAGCTTGCTCTGATGTTGTCAATTTTCTGCTTGAAGAAATAGGCAAAGTCTTCAGCTGAGATGAGAGGAGAGGAAGGTGGTGCTGGAGGATGGAGGAGAGAATTGAAAGTGTTGAATAGCTGTTTAGGGCTGTGAGAGAGAGAGGATATGAGGGATGAGAAGTAGGTTTGTTTTGCAGCAGTGAGTGTGGACTTGAAAGTGGTGAGGGACTCTTTATATGAAATGAAGTGCTCAGTGGAATGAGACTTCTTCCATCTGTGCTCAGCAATTCTGGAAGCCCGTCTCAGTTCTTTAGTCTGACTCGTGTGCCAGGGTTGCCTGTTGATTGTGCGGGTTTTGGGTTTTGGGAGGGGGGCAGCTGATTCGAGAGCGGCAGAGATTGTAGTGTTGTATAAAGTTGCAGCAGCATCTGCATCGTGTAAAAGTGCAATGTCTGCAAGAGGGAGAAGGGACTGAGAAAGTGCGTGTAAATCAAGGTGTTTGATATTTCTGCGAGGGTGTGAAAGTTTGTGGAGGGGGGGTTGCATACTTGGAGAAGAGAGAGAAGAGAATGTGAGTAGGTTGTGATCAGACGGGGAGAGGCGAGTTAGAGAGTTTAGATAGGGAACAGAGGTGAGAGAAGATGAGGTCCAGCGTGTGGCCATCTTTGTGAGTAGCTGCAGAGGACCATTGAGTGAGGCCGAAGGAGGAAGTGAGTGTTAAAGTTTGGAGACAGATGAGTGGGAATTGTCAATGGAGATATTGAAAATCACCCATGATGATGGTGGGGATGTCGGTGGAAAGGAAGTGTAGTAGCCAGGTGGTGAAATGATCAAAAAAGGCAGTGGCTGGCCCTGGAGGGCGGTAAATGACAGCCAGTTGGAGGGGGCATAGATACATACGGAGTGCACCTCAAAAGAGGGGCGAGTAACCGTGGGTGGTAGTGGAATTGGTGTAAAGGAGCAGTGGTCGGACAGCAGCAAACCAACTCCTCCACCATGCTTGTTACTGGCTGCGGGGGGTGTGAGAGAGTTGGAGACTGCCATAAGAAAGTGCAGCAGGAGAGGCAGTGTCAGAGGGGGTGAGCCAGGTTTCTGTGATGCCAAGAATGGAGAGTTTATTAGTGATGAAAAGATCGTGGATGTCGGAAAGTTTGTTGCAGACAGAGCGAGCGTTCCATAGAGCTCCTGTTAGTGGGACTGGGGGAGCGGGGGCTGGATGGATGGGTATGAGGTTAGAGAGGTTGCGGAAATTTGTGATAGGTTGTGGATGAGGGTTTGAAATGACAATAGGGATGTGGTGAGGAGGACCAGGATTAGGAGAGATATCCCCAGCAGTGAGGAGAATCAGTGAGTGTTAGCAGGTGGGAGCAGGAGAGGCCATGAGGTGATCGTGTGTGTCTGGAGACACTGGGTGAAATGTGGAGGAAAATAGCTGAGGGGAAGGTGAGGTGGGTGGGGAGGATGGAGGGAGATATGAAAAATTCATTACTGGGTTTAGGGATCAGAGGGAGCAATAGAAAGTGAAGTGTTATAGGAGTGAAAGTGAAGAGAAACACAAACATTGTTTACAGAGTCTATGTATGCATTTGCCTTCCGGTCACTTCTGGCCCAACTCTGGCCTAATTCAATGCATCATACTTACAGGTGCAGACCTGTCATGGTGCAGACAAAGTCTGGTGCAGACTTTTAGTTGCCCCGATATATACACATACAAGTGCAATCAGCTGTGAAGGGTGGGGTGCAACAAGAACCTCTTGATCACTCACTCAAATAAGCCAGATGCAGCATCACATAGTCAGAGTAAACAAAGGTCATAAAGGAAGGTGGGGAACAGTGGGGATGTCACAGTGAGATGCTGGAGCATGCCAGGGAGATATTGAAGCAAAGAGAGAACAAGTCAGATGTATTGGGAAAGTAGAGTGGATAAATGAACATACCATGTATTAGGACACACAGCAGAGAGAAGGAGAGATCAGTTCAGTTCATGGGAGAGTGGGGTGGATAAATGAACATACCTGTGGGGAAGATAGACATGGTGATTAGCTGATGGCAGAGAAGTGATGGTTAGAGATGAGCCACCCCCCTAGAGTTCGAGTTCGGTTCGGATCGCCGAACAGTGCCCCGTTCGACGAACCGTTCGTCAAACTCTCGAACCCCATTGAAACCAATGGGAGGCAAACACAAACACATAAAAACACATTATAAATGTACACATACAGTTAATAAACATTGCCATTACACTTACCGGTCCCCGCGATCCGTCCTGCACTCTGTCTCCAGCCGCTATTCCTGCCGATAACCACTGCATCCTCCCGGTAACCAGCACTGATGATAGGACCTATCGTGATGTCAAAATAGCATGTGACCAGTTACATGTCTATTATCTCATTGGCTACACACTGGTCACATGGCTTTGACGTCATGCTAGGTCCTGTCATTGCATCTCTCCGATACATGGTGCACGTTTGTGTATCTCCGTGTACCAGCGACATGCTCTGGCACACGGTCGGGTTCCCGGTCTGCTTCCCCGTTCCGTTATTCACCGCCTGCCACAGCCGGTCAATAACGGAGATCACTGTTGCTATAGCAACGTGTCTGTAAGCGGTGACGCCACCGCTTACAGCCGCAGCGGAACGGGAATCACGTGATCGGAGCACCATTGCTATAGCAACGCGCCTGTGAGCGGTGACGTCACCTCTAACAGCCAGCAGCACTGATCACTCACGGAGTGATTTCCACACGGAGCAGTAGCGTCCTTTCTCCCATGCAGCGCTGCTGATTGAGCAGAGCTGCATGGGTTAAAGGAGAAAGAAGACAGAAGACCATGGATCGTGGAGGGATGAGAGGGATTAATAAACATGGAGTCTCTGTGTCTGTGTATTTATTTCTATTAAAGTATTTTTTCTCTGTGTGGTGTCTTTTTGTTTTAACCCTTTATCAGAGATTCTTAATGGCCGGTTAAACTTGCCTGACATTAAGAATCTCTGGCTTAATACTAGCTAGTAAAACAAAGCTAGTATTAACTCATTATTATTACCCAGCAAGCCACCGTCACCAGGGCAGCTGGAAGAGTTTGATACAGCGCCAGATGATGGCGCTTCTATGAAAGCGCCATTTTCTGGGGCGGCTGCGGACTGCAATTCGCAGCAGAGGCGCCCAGAAAGCTCAGGCTAACCTGTGCTGCGGATCCAATCCCCAGCTGCCTAGTTGTACCCGGCTGGACACAAAAATGGGGCGAAGCCTACGTGTTTTTTTTTTTTAATTATTTCATGAAATTCATGAAATAATTAAAAATAGGGCTTCCCTATATTTTTAGTTCCCAGCCGGGTACAAATAGGCAGCTGGGGGTTGGGGGCAGCCGTGCCTGCCTGCTGTACCTGGCTAGCACAAAAATATGGCGAAGCTCACGTAATTTTTTTTGTAGTTTTTTGGCAAACAAAATAAAAAATGCTTCCCTGGATTTTCCATTGCCAGTGAAGGTAACATCAAGCAGTGGGGGTTAGCAGCCAGTAGCTGCTTGGATTACCCTTAGCTAGGAATACAAAAAATGCAGCGGGAGCCCATATATATTTTTTTAATTATTTACTTAAAATAACTAAAAAAAAATGGGCTTCCCTGTATTTTGATTGCCTGACATCACAGTGCTGTAAAAATAAATCATTAAACAAAATGACGTAGCGCTCCGCGTTATTTTTGATTCTCAGCACAGATAAAGCAGACAGATACGGGTTGCCAGCCCCATCTGCCTGGCATTACCTTGGCTGGCAATCAAAATACAGGGAAGCCCATTAATTTTTTTTATTTAAAAAAATAGTTTAAAAAAAAAATGACGTGGGGTCCCCCCCATTTTTGATAGCCAGCTAGGGTAAAGCAGACGGCTATAGCCTGAAAACCACAGCTGGCAGCTTTACCGTGGTTGGGGATCCAATGTGGCGGTCACCCCAAACTCTTTTTTTTATAATTATTGTATAAATGTTAATAATTACAAAAATAAGTAGGGTCCCCCCCAAATTGGATCACCAGTCAAGGTAAAGCGGACAGCTGTGGTTTGGTATTCTCAGGGTGGGAAAGTCCATAGTTATTGGCCCCTCACAGCCTAAAAATAGCAGGCCGCAGGCGCCCCAGAAGTGGAGCATCCAATAGAGGCGCCAATCCTGGCGCTTTACCCTAGCTCATCCCGTGCCCTGGTTTGGTGGCAAACGGGGTAATAAATGGGGTTGATACTAGCTGTAAGGTCACCTGACATCAAGCCCAGCAGTTTGTAATGTCATGGCATTTATCAGATACCCGACATCACAAACTGTCAGTACTAACAAAAAACTAGACAAAAAAAAAAGTATTTGAAAAAACACTCTACAAAACATTCCCTCTTTCACCAATTTATTGTAAGGAAAAAAATAAGGGGGTCCCACGACGACTCTGGACCGTCTAGAATATGGGGGACACGCTCAGGGAATGTATCCCCCATTTTCTAGGAGTGCAGACCCTCCATGTGAGGAGTGTGGGTGTAATGAATCTGCACCTGTCGCGGGCAGGGAAGGACACCGCTGCGCTGCGCTCGCTAACGCTCGGGTCCGGCGCTGCTGCGATGGCTGCTCGGTGGGCCGGATCCAGGGACTCGAGCAGCGCTCCTCGCCCGTGAGTGAAAGGGGGTAGTTTGGTTTGGGGATTTGGTCCGTGACGCCACCCACGGGTTGTGGTGAGGTTGGGCACCACCGCTGCTGGTGACGGGGATCCCGGGAGCGATGGCAGGGAGCAGCTGGGATGTTGGTTTCCCCCTCCGTGGGTAGGGGTTGGTGGTCCCGGGGCCCGATGAGATGACAGGGAGGCAGGGTTGGATGGGTGCAGGGTCGCTTGGACTGCGCAGCGCGGTGCCAGATGGCACGGTAGTACTCACTCAGCCACAAAGGTACGCAAAGTCTCTGGTAAACCAAACGGCTGGATGGACGGGTCCCACAGCCGGCTACTGTGGCTTCTCCTGGACAGTTAGTGGTGGCTGCCTTTCCCTGCACCTTTGTGTATGTTCGGTCCCGATGGATTAACCCGTTCCCCAGCGTGTGTATGTGCCGGAGGAGCCCTTTTGCCCGCAGGCTCTGGCCCTTGGAACTCTCGCTGTGGCGGTAGCTGTATTTCCTTCTGTTGGTTGGACGGTTGCCAAATGTTCTTCTGTGTGATCCAAACACCTCAAACTTCGATTTGTCTGTCCATAACACTTTTTTCCAATCTTTCTCTGTCCAATGTCTGTGTTCTTTTGTCCATATTAATCTTTTCCTTTTCCAGTCTCAGATATGACTTTTTCTTTGCCACTCTGCCCTGAAGGCCAGCATCCCGGAGTCGCCTCTTCCCTGTAGACATTAATGCTGGCGTTTTGCGGGTACCTTTTAATGAAGCTGCCAGTTGAGGACCTGTGAGACTGAAATTCTCGCCCATTCTTCCTTTGCAAATAGCTGGAGCTGAGTGAGGTTGGATGGAGAGCATTTGTGAACAGCAGTTTTCAGCTCTTTCCACAGATTCTCGATTGGATTCAGGTCTGGACTGTGACTTGGCCATTCTAACACCTGGATACGTTTATTTGTGAACCATTCTATTGTACACTGTGCAGAATTGTTAGGCAAATGAGTATTTTGATCACATGATACTTTTTATACATGTCGTACTCCAAGCTGTATAGGCTTGAGAGCCAACTACCAATTAAGTAAATCAGGTGATGTGCATCTCTGTAATAAGGAGGGGTGTGGTGTAATGACATCAACACCATATATAAGGTGTGCTTAATTATTAAGCAACTTCCTTTCCTTTGGCAAAATGGGTCAGAAGAGAGATTTGACGAGCTCTGAAAAGTCCAAAATTGTGAGATGTCTTGCAGAGGGATGCAGTAGTCTTGAAATTGCCAAACTTTTGAAGCATGATCACCAAACTATCAAGCATTTTTATGGCAAATAGCCAACAAAGTCGCAATAAGCATGTTGGGCAAAAAAGGCGCAAAATAACTGCCCATGAATTGAGGAAAATCAAGCGTGAAGCTGCCAAGATGCCATTTGACACCAGTGTGTCCATATTTCAGAGCTGCAACGTTACTGGAGTATCAAAAAGCACAAGGTGTGCCATACTCCGGGGCATGGCCAAGGTAAGGAAGGCGGAAAAACCACCACCTTTGAACAAGAAATATAAGATAAAATGTCAAGACTGGGCCAAGAAATATCTTAAGACTGATTTTTCAAAGGTTTTATGGACTGATGAAATGGAGTGACTCTTGATGGGCCAGATGGATGGGCCAGAAGCTGGATCAGTAAAGGACAGGGAGCTCCACTCCGACTCAGACACCAGCAAAGTAGAGGTGGGGTACTGGTATGGGCTGGTATCATCAAAGATGAACTTGTGGGACCTTTTCGGGTTGAGGATGGAGTGAAGCTCAACACCCAGACCTACTGCCAGTTTCTGGAAGACAACTTCTTCAAGCAGTGGTACAGGAAGAAGTCAGTATCGTTCAAGAGAAACATGATTTTCATGCAGGACAATGCTTCATCACATGCATACAACTACTCCACAGCGTGGCTGGCCAGTAAACGTCTAAAAGATGAAAAAATAATGACTTGTTCACCTGATCTGAACCCCATAGAGAACCTGTGGTCCCTCATAAAATGTGAGATCTACAGGGAGGGAAAACAGTAAACCTCTCGGAACAGTGTCTGTGAGGCTGTGGTGGCTGCTGCACGCAATGTTGATCGTAAGCAGATCAAGAAACTGACAGAATCTATGGATGGTCGGCTGTTGAGTGTCATCATAAAGAAAGGTGGCTATATTGGTCACTAATTTTTTGGGGGTTTTGTTTTTGCATGTCAGAAATGTTTATTTCTAAGTTTTGTGCAGTTATATTGGTTTACCTTGTGAAAATAAACAAGTGAGATGGGAATATATTTGGTTTTTATTAAGTTGCCTAATAATTCTGCACAGTAATAGTTACCTGCACAAACACATATCCTCCTAAGATAGCCAAATCTAATAAAACCCACTCCAACTTCCACAAATATTAAGCTTTGAAATTTATGAGTCTTTGGGGTTGATAGAGAACATAGTTGTTGATCAATAATAAAACAAATCCTCTAAAACACAACTTGCCTAATAATTCTGCACACAGTGTAGATTTTGCTTTATGTTTTGGATCATTGTCTGTTGGAAGACCCAGTCTCAGGTCTTTTGCAGACTCCAACAGGTTTTCTTCAAGAATGGTCCTGTATTTGGCTCCATCCATCTTCCCATCAATTTTAACCATCTTCCCTGTCCCTACTGAAGAAAAGCAGGCCCAAATCAAAATGCTGCCACCACGTTTGACAGTGGGGATGGTGTGTTCAGGGTGATGAGCTGTGTTGCTTTTACGCCAAACATATCGTTTGGCATTGTGCCCAAAAAGTTCGATTTTGGTTTCATCTAACCAAAGCACCTTCTTCCACATGTTTGGTGTCTCCCAGGTGACTTGTGGAAAACTTTAAGCAACACTTTTTATGGATATCTTTGAAAAATGGCTTTCCTCTTGCCACTCTTCAATAAGGGCCAGATTTGTGCAGTGTACGACTGATTGTTGTCCTATGGACAGACTCTCCCACCTCAGCTGTAGATCTCTGCAGTTCATCCATAGTGATCATGGGCCTCTTGGCTGCATCTCTGATTAGTCTTCTCCTTGTTTGAGATGAAAGTTTTGAGGAACGGCCGGGTCCTGGTAGATTTGCAGTGGTATGATACTCCTTCCATTTCAATATGATCGCTTGCACAATGCTTCTTGGGATGTTTAAAGTTTTGGAAATCTTTTAGTAACCAAATCTGGCTTTAAACCTCTCCACAACGGTATCATGGACCTGCCTGTTGTGTTCCTTGGTCTTCATGATGCTCTATGCGGTTTGAACAGGACACTGAGACTATCACAGAGCAGGTGCATTTATATGGAGACTTGATTACACACAGGAGGATTATATTTATCATCATCAGTCATTTAGGACAACATTGGATCATTCAGAGATCCTCAATGAACTTCTGGAGTGAGTTTGCTGCACTGAAAGTAAAGGGGATGAATAATATTGCACGCCCCAATTTTCAGTTTTTTATTTTTTTTAAAAAGCTAAAAATAAGCAATAAATTTTGTTCAACTTCACAATTCTGTTATAAAAACATTTCTTTTTATTATTTGAAAAAGTGACATATTAAAACACTTGACAGATATGAAAGACAAATTTCACCAACAAGTGAACCAATAATAAAATTTATCCCGACGATGGCCTTATACCTGAATAATACCCATCAATCTTGATAATAATAAGAACACAGTCGGGCTATAGTTATGGTGAAAAGGTTTTACAGTCGACTATAGGTCAATTGTCATAAGTCCGAGTCACAATTTATGGAGTTTAATTCTGAGGACGACCCTAGAGATTAGGTACTGTAGATCTGTACCTATGGCAAAATAGCCACTAGATACAGCCCCAGTCTAAACTATCTATGGATTCACTAGGTGCTAATAGATCTATAGGAATTTAATTCTAAATGCAGCCCGGACAATATTAATATAATAATATAGCCATTTGGATCACAAGCATCTTAGTTAAATGTTATACATAACCCCAGTTGTGTATAATTTACATATTACAATATAGCGAGAGAGTATAGGCATAAGTCAGATTCATTTTTATGAATCAAAGTTTAAGGGAGAAAAAAAAATAAAAAAAAATACACTCAATATATTATTACTGTTACATTACATCACTAAAGAACTTGACCCGACGCGTTTCTCCTCCCCAGAAGGAGGTTCTTCAGGGGTCAGTAACAACATACAAAATGTGTCAAATTGGTGTATATACAACCATTCATATGTCCATCATTCTTGCCAAAGGAAACTGGCAATCTAAATAAGCTGATACAGCTGTGGTCCTGGGTTATTTTCAATGAGGTATAATCCTGTGTTTATAAGATGGAACAGGTAGTCGGTATCCAGAATGTTCCAAATGTTCAACAACCCCTAAAACAACCAGGGTGTCAAGATTCCACCGTAACTCATACCTTATGTACTGACACTAGTCCTTCCAATACATAGGGTCTCCCAAGAAGTTACACTTAATTGGTCATTAACCCAGCAGAAGTCACACCAGGTGTCACACCAGCCACTGGGAGAGGTCCAGTTACCAGGCAGTCTTTCTCTTAAACCTGAAGCATATTGCTGCCTATACGAACTTGTATATCTTCCCTGGACTTCTGCTGGGTTAATGACCAATTATGTCATTAGGATTTTAGTGCAACCTTTTTGTTTTTTATGTAGGTTATTTTGGGAAGATGGGAGTGTAAAATTTCTGATTTTATTGAACTCTTCAAGCACCAAGTAGAGGAAAGTGTTCAAAAAATGACCTTGGCTTTCAAAGGGATAAAAGCTTGATTTTGGAAAAACATCAATATGTAGTGGTGTGTCATATAGAAATTAGAAAATTCATAAAGACCCAACAATACCCCTATGAAGCTGTCCCCCTCCTTTGGAAACAGGTAACTAAAGAGAATCCTATAGCAGATGTAAAGCCAAACTCAGCTTAAATGCACAAGAATTTAGAAAAGGACAGATTTATGACCGGTAGAGAGAAGAGCAGCAGTTGAACAGTAAAATAACAGAGAAATTAAAATCCTTTGTTTCCCCTTATAGAAAGTATAAATTGCATTGATATAATAGATACAGTAGAAAACTCACATTTTTGAATTTGTGCTGAAGTGGAGAATGCAAAGCATTGTTCCGCAATATTGGTAGACTGCTGGGCTCCTGCCAAATGGATATCGGCCAGAAAGATGAAAATATCTATGCAATGTCTCCTATCTATGTACAGATAAAATTATAATAGGAAAGATGACTGTTATATCTTCCACCTAGGACCAGCAGGGGTGAAGTTATCGAAAGGTTTGGGAATCTCATAATTTTCTAAGACTTAAGGGTACTTTACACGCTGAGATATCGCTAGCGAGCATACCCGCCCCTGTCGGTTGTGCGTCACGGGCAAATCGCTGCCCGTGGCGCACAACATCGCTAGGAACAGTCACACATACTTACCTGACTAGCGACGTCGCTGTGACCGTCGAACCGCCTCCTTTCTAAGGGGGCGGTTTGTTCGGCGTCATAGCGACTTCACTAAGAGGCTGCCCAATAAAAGCGGAGGGGCGGACATGAGCGGGCCGAACATAACGCCCACCTCCTTCTTTCCTCATTGCGGGTGACTGCAGGGACAGTGATGTTCCTCGTTCCTCGTTCCTGCTGTGTCACACATAGCGATGTGTGCTGCCACAAGAACGACAAACAGCCTGCGTCCTGCAGCAGCAACGATAATCGGGAATAGAACGACGCGTCAATGATCAACGATAAGGTAAGTAATTTTGATCGTTAACGGTCGCTCCTGCGTTTTCACACGCTAACAAGGCCGGATGTGCGTCTCGAAATCGGTGACCCCCAACGACATCTTGTTAGCAATGTCGTTGTGTGTAAAGAGGCCTTTAGACTCAGGCTATCTTTCACTGCAGTCCATCCGTGTTATGAGTAACCAGAGGGGAAGTATGTGGGTGTAACTTGTGTTAATAAAAAATTCCAATTATGATCTTCATTCAATGAAAGGAACATTGCTATGTAGGATTGTTCCATTAGAGTCCTTCTCTCCAGAAATCTGAAGCCATTTCTGTGACCCAAGTTCAGTAATTTTCCTTTTGTTATTCCCGTTTATTTTATTTAATTGTATATGATGCATTGTTTTGTTTCCCTTTGTAATATCTTTTGTGTATTTATTATTAGTATTAACACAGCCTACTTTTCAGATTAAATATATAAAATGTAATAGCATATGGCTTTGGGATGTGGTTTATAGATCAAGGCTATGTGCGCACGTTGCGTAAATACATGCAGTTACGCTGCGCTTTGTAGCGCAGCGTAACTGCATGCATCCTGCGTCCCCTGCACAATCTATGGAGATTGTGCAGGGGCCGTGCGCACGTGGCGTATTAGAGCGCAGCGCTTCGGCTGCTGCCAGAGGCGCGCGTTCTAAGAAGTGACATGTCACTTCTTCCGTGCGCTTTGCCGGCAGCTCCTGCTTTGTCTATGGCAGAAGCTGCAAGCAGAGCGCATGAAATCGGCTTTTTTTTTTCACTACGGACATTTTCTGCAGCAATTTAAAGCGCACATGTGCTCTTCAGATCGCTGCAGAAATTTCTGCAGTGACTGTACGCAACGTGCGCACATAGCCTAAGAGGAACAAAGCTACTTGTAACGTGTGTCCAATCGACCTGTATAAGCAGAGACCCTGATTCCAGCGATGTGCCAGTTACTTGGCTGCTTGCTGAAGTTTTGAAAATCAGTTTTCTCTGTTTAAAATCTACCAGTTCTCGAACTACTGCTCTGTGTATGACCTCATCCACACCACTGATTGGCAGCTGTGTACAATGAGCATAGACAGAAAGCTGCATATCAGGGGTGGAGTTATACAGAGTTTATGGAGATAGAGGATACATACCAGCAGGTTACTAGTTCTGTAGTGATAATCCCCTAGTGATAATACAGTGAATTTATCAAAACTACAGCAAGCAGCCCAGTAAATGACACATCATTGGAATCAGAGTCCCTCTCTGAACAGGTGTGTCACAGGTGACAAGACAGTCATGTGGTGTCCAGCAATAGAAGGTCACAGCGTTCGGCTGTGCTAAATAGTCCCTGACTCTCTATTTTTCCTGCTGTTAGTATTCTGTGTACTAGGTATCTCCTCTCTGCTGGGTTTTCATCCTTTTACTTTAGGACACTGGGGAGCTCCTCTTCCCTTCAACTGCTAATCATCTGTATTTCCTCTTGGGTTAAAATATTCTCATTTTTCCTGGACTTGTGCTGGAGATATTCAGTTACTTCACAAGGTCTGGATGCAAGCAGGTGGTCTAGTACCTAGTGAGGTTGATTAAGAGCTCATCCCATCCGTTCCCTATTTAGGGCTCAGTTCAGGGTCAGTCTAGGGTCCGGTATCCGGCTCGGCGCATAGGTGTGGAATCTTTATATGGTGGTGACGGAAGTCAGGGGCCCAGCGGTAAACTTGGTCAGGGCTCTCATATTCCCTTACCCTAGGCACTGGGTTTCCCTTCCCTTTTGCCATTCGCTTGGTACTTCACCGTACCTAGTGTGACACTGTCTCTACATTATTCTGATTTTTAATTAAGTGGTAAATAGAGTTGATTGAACGGCCAATAATCCGGGGCCGGCGGATCACTGCCAGATTTAAAAAAAAGTCCAATCTGCTCTGGAATCCGGTGCCTATATAAGTCAATGGGGACCGGAATCCGGAGGTTAAAAACATTTGTGGAGGGGTTAGGGGGCTAGGAGCGAGCGCGGCATACTCACCGAGGCGCTGTCATGGCGGCACACTCCTTCCGGGTCACGCTGTTACCTTCCGGAGCCAACAATTCAATATTCATTGTTTCCCCTGCCCACCGGCGCGTGTTTGTTACAGCTAGACACGCCCCCACCCTCAGTGGCAGCGAGTCAGCTAACTGCAACCAATCACAGGCGCCAGAACGGCCGGTGGGCGGGGAAAGCAGTACAGTCTGTCGGTCAGTTCACGGTGGTAAAAATAAACACTCGGCAGCACAGTTATAGTGCGCGGCTGCAGCCCCAGCTGTCGCGCTGTATCTGTGCTGTGTATACAGTGCCCAGAGTCACACATTCGAGGCTTTGCGTGAACCCCTCGCAAGTGTGAAAGTAAAAAAAAAAACGACGTGCGGTCCCCCTATTTTCATCCCCAGCCAAGATAACAACGGCTGGAAGCTGGTATTCCAGCCCGCAGCCGCCCGGTAGTGCCAGTCGGGGTAATAGCAGGGGTTAATAGCGGCACACAGCTGCTACTAAACTCTAAGTTTGTGTGATGGCACAGGCGTCTATCAGATACCTGCATCACACTAACCTGTAAGTGACAGTAAATAAACACAGACACATTTGGAATAAAATACAAACACCCCCTCCTTTACCTCTTTATTAACACCGAACACACCCTGCAGCTCTGACGTAATCCACAGGAGAAGTCCCACGCCGCTTCATCTTTGCTACATCTGAAAATCACAGAGCGCGGCATAACCGACCGCTCCAGAGAATAAATGAGCTGCGCATTGAGCGGTGACATCACTCAGGTCATTTGCGGTCACTGCTGGAAGTTCCCACGGTCCTTCATCTGTGATCGCAGGTAACCTGACCTCAGGTGGAGGTCACTGAGTTCACAGACCTGCATCTCCTAGCAGAAAAATCACAGTTTATTTGGCCAAGAGATGCAGATTTTGTGCTGAAATTTTTATACCATATTCCTGCATCCAGTCTACACCTCTTGGCAAAAAAACATGGTGTTTTGGCGGATTTTTTTGCCGCGGTCATTGTTATAGGATGTATTGTGTACAAGGAAAAAACTCCGTCATCCCTCCGCCGGTAATAAATACTCTGTTAATGGCTGGTTGCATGTGGGCGGAGACCCGAACTGCCCAATCAGTGACTTCCAACAGGTTCAGGACCAGTCCGGTTCCCGAACTGAACTTTATCTAAAATATAACAGAAAAAGCTGAACCCGAACTTCAACGGGTCCGCTTATCTCTATTTGTGTGTAGCCCCACAAAAAAATAATCCATTGGATATCAGATAAAATACTTTAGTTTTCTAATTACAATAATTATCCTTTGTAAAGAGATCATTTTTATAACATAAAGTGCCCAATTTATGTGGAGGCCACGCCTGATTCATGAAGTGGTGCATGCCTCTTCACTCCCTCAGGGACTAAAGTGAAATTTCTGGCATAGGGAACACCACAGATCGTCATGAATTTAAGGAGCTATGGTATTACGCCTGTGTCCCACCCAAACCCTGCCAGTTTTGGAGTGAAAATGGCAAAAGCCACCAGAATTTGGCACAACTATAAACTGATCCAAATTTGTGTGACTTTTCAAAGCTTTTGTGCCATTTTTTTGGCATAAAAGCTTTTCAATTCTCCCCTGACCCTGCTGGGGATAGAAGCTATACCAGCCGTATATTACAAAGGGAAGGGGAAACGAATGCCCTATCACTAGGGAAAGGGGGAAGTAGTGACCCCTGACAATACAGCTCACCCTCACTGCCCTCAGCAACTTTATACAGGTTCTGCACCTGTCACCGAGCAGGAATACCTCACACTAGGCAAACCCTGATCTGGGCCTAAGTAAGGATGGTACGTATGAGCTCTTCGTCAACACCACTAACACTAAAGGAGACAAATGGAAACAATACAGAGGAAATACAATTGCTACCTGAGCCCAGGTACATAGCAAAAGTCAAACAGTCATCTTAGGACTGAGGAACAGCTACCACAGAAGTCTCAGGAACAACAGGAGGAGACGACCTCTGCAAATCACAGCCAGGAACAACTATAAACTTCACCCAAAGCACCCCAGGGTGAGGTTTATAAAGGAAATCAGAGGCTGACAACAGAGGAAAAACTGACAGTTTCCCAGAGTCATGGAGTCCACTGCTGCAGAAAATGAGAACTGTCAGATAACAACACGTGCTGCAAATTTCTGGGATTTTTCCAACACTTCTGCCACTGGATTGTCAGCCGGCCGTGACATCTCCGTGACATCCCCTCACTATTTTTGTGCGAAATGCCTACAGCTCTGCCTCAACTCCAGAGGTTCTGAGGAAAAATCATCACATCTAAACAATAGAGAAAGACAGGCATGAAGAATATACATTTACAAGCATTTATTAACAAAACAAGTTTTGAAATGCAATTATATACAATGTGATATACTTAAGAGTTCCTATCTCCAATCTAGGGCTGCTCTTTTAGTAAATAAAGCAGTGGGTAAATTGAGATTAGTGAATTATCTAAATATAATCTAGTAGTAAAACCTTTCTCAAATGTTCATAAAGGCTCTCGAAATACCCAACTTACTAGCAAAGTGGAGCTCGATTTTTCATTTTGTGGGATCTCAGAGTGCAGAGCGGGATCCCACAAATCTTTGCAGCTGCTCTAAGCATGAGAAATTGTTCTCTCAACTACTCCAACGCTGTCACATACTTTTTTAAGGTTTTACTGAACTGCTTAAGAAGGATGCCGCAGAGCTGGGGTCGTAGAGCTCACGCTATCAGTGATCACTGAGGGTTGTGGGATCTCACAACCTGGAAGTTCCATTTTGGGGACATTAGGGATACTTCTACTAATCTGCGGCTCTGCACTGTTTAAGTAAATAATAAAGGCACCCACAGATTTGTGATAAGCACTATTTAAAGGGAAAGTCATCAAACACATTGCACTAGAAACTACGGGATATTACCCCTGTAACAGTGTCACCAGCAGATTCCCCCATAACAGTGTGTCATGACCAATTTTTTTCCCTATTTTTCTCTGTCAAAACCTAGGTGTGTCTTATGGTCCGAAAAATACGATAAGTTTAAAAAGAGAGAACATTTTTCTTTCCCTCACCAATTCTTACTTGAGCAATTGTAGCCGACTTTTGGATAAACCCTTTGAATTATGGTACCTCATGATGGCTTCTCTTGTGTCACTCATCTGACAAAAGGACCTCATTAATGAAAAAAACATTTGACAAATTCTGAAAGCAAGAATGGCTGCTCCGCTCTGTTGGTTTTCTGATGGTCGCAAAGACTTGATTTACCAGTTATACATTTCAATTATTCACAACATAAAAAAGGTTCCTTCCCTGTGCGGCTTCTTCACATGTTTAACAAGACTGATTTCTGAGAATAACATTTTCCATCTTCAGAACATAAAAATGGTTTATTTTGTGTGATATTTTTGATGGTAAACAAGACCTGATTTCCTAGTAAAACATTTACCACATTCTGGGCATGAAATTGGCGTCTCCCTTGTGTGAGATCTTTGATGAACAACAAGGTGTGATTTCTGAATAAAACATTTCCCACACTCTGAACATGAAAATGGCTTCTCCCCTGTGTGAGTTCTCTGATGTCTAACAAGACTTGATTTCTGGATAAAACATTTCCCACACTCTGAACATGAAAATGGCTTCTCCCCTGTGTGAGATCTTTGATGCGAAACAAGAACTGATTTCCGCATAAAACATTTCCCACACTCTGAACATGAAAATGGCTTTTCCCCTGTGTGAGATCTTTGATGCCAAACAAGAACTGATTTCCGCGTAAAACATTTCCCACACTCTGAACATGAAAATGGCTTCTCCCCTGTGTGAGATCTTTGATGCCAAACAAGAACTGATTTCCAAATAAAACATTTCCCACATGCTGAACATGAAAATGGCTTCTCCCCTGTGTGAATTTTCTGATGTATAACAAGGTGTGATTTCTGAATAAAACATTTTCCACACTCTGAACATAAAAATGGCTTCTCCCCTGTGTGATGTTTCTGATGTATAACAAGGTGTGATTTCCGCATAAAACATTTCCCACACTCTGAACATAAAAATGGCTTCTCCCCTGTGTGATTTTTTTGATGTCTAACAAGGTATGATTTCTGAATAAAACATTTCCCACACTCTGAACATGAAAATGGTTTCTCCCCTGTGTGAGCTCTTTGATGCCAAACAAGAACTGATTTCCGAATAAAACATTTCCCACACTCTGAACATAAAAATGGCTTCTCCCCTGTGTGAATTTTCTGATGTCTAACAAGGTTTGATTTCTGAATAAAACATTTCCCACACTCTGAACATGAAAATGGTTTCTCCCCTGTGTGAGCTCTTTGATGCCAAACAAGAACTGATTTCCGAATAAAACATTTCCCACACTCTGAACATAAAAATGGCTTCTCCCCTGTGTGAATTTTCTGATGTCTAACAAGGTTTGATTTCCGAATAAAACATTTCCCACACTCTGAACATGAAAATGGTTTCTCCCTTGTAGGAGCCTTTTCATGTTCCACATACCTTCTGTAACTTTTATTTTGCTTACAATTCTGTAATAAATTGGAATTTTGGACTTGTTTGAAAAGATCAGATGATAGAGCTTTCTGAGGAAGGACTGAAGGTATATCTGGGACAACAGCATGCTCTTCATATGTATCATGTGTGATACTTTGATCATCTGTTTTAAATTCTGAAGATATTAGATTTCCATCTGAACTCCTGATATAGTCATCGGCTAAAAATAAAACACAATGTTATTATTTATTATGATATAATTTTGAAAGTAGATTTATTTTTTAAACCATAACATAAAAAAATAAATTAGGAAACAAATTATTCTGAATTCGTTTTCCAATTTCGAGATTTAAGAGTTACATCTTTGTTAATTCGAACCTCCCATTTCTAGCACCAGTTCTCTGGAATGTGCTACATTAAATATTTTGATTGATTGTCGCAATGTGACTGTAGAATAATGAGGGACAGGGGGCTGCTATACTTTCCCTCATGCTAGGAGACCTTAGGCTATCCCTAACCTCTGGATTCCCCCTGAACGTGAAAGGAAGGGGCAGGAGTATGATGGAAATACAGATTAAGACAGACGGGAAAACCAAAATTCAGACACACTTCAAACTCACAGAAATAAACAGTGAGAGACTAAAGGAGAAAAGCAAGAACAGGAAGGCAGAAACAAAAAGACAAGGGTTAACACAACTGCTCACAGCAATAATGCATAATAATCACTAGTTTGTATCACAACACCTCACCAGACCTGTATAGGTAAACTATAGCTGGCATTAATGGAATAGTCCAGCCAGCATATACAGAAGGGGAGAGAATGATACTGGCTCCATTACAGCATGTGATCAAAGAGATTAACAAGGAGCCCAGCAGAGAATAACTCTTGCTAGTCTGACTAATTATGTGGTTCGACGCCTGCATCTCCCTGCGCTGCTCACAGACATCAGAGAAGTTAGCAAGCAGAGTGCCAGAATCTGTAATTTCCACAGATCCTGATGCTGCCATGACAGTTGGCGATGCCTGCAAGCATCTCGTTGTGACATTGATCCACAACATAGACAATTTCAAAAAGGGTTTTTTTCGAAGACGAAAATAAAATCAGAGTCAGATGCCAAATATTTATGGGCTTCTCCAGGACTGTAAGATTGATGGCCTATCCTTAGGCTTTGTAACCAAAGTAGGTAGCAGGGTCTTTGCTGTCTGTGCAGATAAACATTAGGTCTCCAATTCATCAAGACCGGCGATGTACAATGAAAATTGATGTCAGGGACTGGTGTGAGATTTTTAGCATAGGGAACGCCGCAGTTTGTTATGAATTAGGGCTGCTTCTCACTTGCGAGTTTCTCGCAGTAGAGCAATGCGAGAAAAACTCGCATTGGAATCGGACACATGTTAGTGAATGATTCAGCTCGCATTTGCGATTATTTTTTTCTCAGTCCAAATCGGACTGAGAAAAAAATCGCAGCATGCTGCTTTTTTGCACGTTTCTACTGCGAGTCTCTCCAATGCAAGTCTATGGGAGCTTGTAAATCGGATGTCACGGGACGGCACTCACACCATCCTAGTGACATGCGGTTTTCTAAATACATTTCTCGCATGTTTCCTAAAACACTGGAAACGAGTGATGTCTCACAATGTCTGTCAATCACTATTCTCTGTCAGTCGGTCTCTCCCTCTCGGTCTCTATTCTCTCTCTGTCGGTCTGTCACTATTCTCTGTCCCTCTCTCACAGTCTGTCGGTCATTTTCCCCTCCTCTCTCATACTCACCATTCCCCGATCCCCGGCGCGGCGCTGCACGGCATTCACACTGCTCCGGCGGCTTTTACTATTTTGAAAAAGCCGGCCGCTCATTAAATAATCTCGTTTTCCCTGCTTTCCCCGCCCACAGGTGTCTCACTGCACCCAATCACAGCAGCCGGTGGGCGTGTCTATACTGTGCAGTGAAATAAATAATTAAATAATTAAAAAAAAACGGCGTGTGGTCCCCCCAATTTTAATACCAGCCAGATAAAGTCATACAGCTGAAGGCTGGTATTCTCAGGATGGGGAGCCCCACGTTATGGGGAGCCCCCCAGCCTAACAATATCAGCCAGCAGACGCCCAGAATTGCCGCATACATTAGATGCGACAGTTCTGGGACTGTACCTGGCTCTTCCCGATTTGCCCTGGTGCGTTGGCAAATTGGGGTAATAAGGAGTTAATGGCAGCCCATAGCTGCCACTAAATCCTAGATTAATCATGTCAGGCGTCTCCACGAGATACCTTCCATGATTAATCTGTAAGTTACAGTAAATAAAACACACACACACCTGAAAAAAATCATTTATTAGAAATAAAAAACACTAACAAATTCCCTGGTTCACCAATTTAATAAGCCCCAAAAAGCACTCCATGTGTGGCGTAATCCAGGATGGTCCATAGTCGCTTCCAGCTCTGCTGCATGAAGCTGACCAGAGCTGCAGGATACACCGCCGCTCCTTTCAGCTCCACGCAGCAACTGAGGTGAGTAGTGCGATCAGCTGAGCTGTCACTGAGGTTACCTGGATCCAGCGGTGGCCGCGAGTATCCTGAGTGACAGCTCAGCTGATCGTGCTACTCATCTCAGTTGCTGCGTGAAGCTGACAGGAGCGGCGGTGTCTTCTGCAGCTCCGGTCACCTTCATGCAGCAGAGCTGGATGCGACGCTGGACCATCCTGGATTACGCCGGACATAGGGTGCTTTTTGGGGCTTATTAAATTGGTGAAGCAGGGAATTTATTAGTGTTTTTTATTTCTAATAAATGATTTTTTCAGGTGTGTGTGTTTATTTACTGTAACCTACAGATTAATCATGGAAGGTATCTCGTGGAGACGCCTGACATGATTAATCTAGGATTTAGTGGCAGCTATGGGCTGCCATTAACTCCTTATTACCCCGATTTGCCAACGCACCAGGGCAAATCGGGAAGAGCCGGGTACAGTCCCAGAACTGTCGCATCTAATGTATGTGGCAATTCTGAGCGGCTGCTGACTGATATTGTTAGGCTGCGGGGCTCACCATAACGTGGAGCTCCCCATCCTGAGAATACCAGCCTTCAGCCGTATGGCTTTATCTGGCTGGTATTAAAATTGGGGGGACCGCACGCCGTTTTTTTTTAATTATTTAAATTATTTATTTCACTGCACAGTATAAACACGCTCACCGGCTGCTGTGATTGGGTGCAGTGACACACCTGTCACTCAGCGTGGGGGCGTGTCTCACTGCAACCAATCATAGGTGCCTGTGGGCGGGGAAAGCAGGGAATACGAGATTGTTTAATGAGCGGCCGGCTTTTTCAAAATAGTAAAAGCCGCTGGAGCAGTATGAATGCCGTGCAGCGCTGCGCCAGGGATCGGGGATTGGTGAGTATGAGAGAAGGCTGCTAACTTCAGTCACTCAGGGGATTAGCGGTCACCGGTGAGCCCTTCACAGGTGACTGCTAATCAGGACGTGACACAGACAGAACAGCAGCATTACAATGAAGTCAGGTGAAGTTCACCCGAGTTTATTCTGATCGTGCGGCTCTGTCTGTGTCTGCTGTCATCTGCCATTCAGCTCTGCTACATGGCTGTCTGTGTCTGCTGTCAGCGGCCATGTAGCAGAGCTGAATGGCAGATGACATAGTAAAAAATACGCATTACACACGCATTACACACGCTAGTAAAATCATTAATTTATTCAGAAAAAGCATCGCACTTGCGTTGCACTCGGACCTAACGTGAACTAAAATCAGCCGAGTTTTTTTCAGCCCAGTCGGACCGATTTTACTCGCATAGATGTGTTTCCAGCCTTAGAGAAGCGGTGGCACCACACCCTTTTTCTGGTCAAGCTCTGCCCATTTTGGCAAAGCTGGTTAAAATATGCGTGAAACCTCCAAAAGTTGCACAATTTCTTTTTTGTACATTTATTTATTATTGACAGTAGAATGGCTATGATGTTTCAATGTTTGGAATCAGTAGTGTACAAAAGGATGTTGATGAAATAGAGAATCATGACTGTAAGGCACTAGAGTGTTAATAAGTTAATAAGAAAACCATGCAATGTAAAAGCAACAATGGTCATCATAATCAAAGCAAACAAGAGACTATCACAATATAGCTCTGCAGTGCAGCCAGGCCAACCATCTGCCTTTATAAAATCCTTCTCCGGTCTTCTTTCCAAGCTTATTGAGCAATTCACTGGGGGCAAAAAGGGGGTTTTCAGGTTCCATCTGGTACCAACCATCAATGGTGTATTTACTAGTGTCAAGACCAACATAATCCATAAGCTCAAAAGGACCTATTGAGTAACAGGATTAAAAATTAATTGCAACATCCAGGTCTTGCTGAGATGCATGACCTCTTTCATGAAAATGCACGAATTACACTAGGTATGGTACCAGAAGACGGTTAACAATGAACCCTGGAGTGTCCTTACATGACACAGGCATCTTTCTTAGTGTTTAACTGAACTGAACCTCTCGAGCCCCATTGAAACCAATGGCAGGCAAACACAAACACATAAAAACACATTATAAATGTACACATACAGTTAATAAACATTGCCATAACACTTACCAGTCCCCGCGATGCGTCCTGTACTCCCGCCGCTTTTCCTTCTGATAATCGCTGCGACCTCCCGGTAACCAGCACTGATGATAGGACCTATCGTGACTTCAAAATAGCATGTGACCATGACCAATCACGTGTCTATTATCTCATTGGTTACAGACTGGTCACATGGTTAGACGTCATGCTAGGTCCTGTCATTGCATCTCTCCGGTACACGGTGCACGTTTATCTCGGTGTACCGGCGACATGCTCTGGCACACGGTCGACTCCCCATTCCGTTATTCACCGGCTGCCACAGCCGGTCAATAACGGAGATTACCGTTGCTATAGCAACGTGCTTGTCAGCGGTGACGTCACCGCTTACAGCCAGCAGCTTCTGGTCACTCACGGAGTGAAAAGACTACACGAGGAAAAGCAGCGTCTTCCTCCCATGCAGCGCTGCTGATGTAGCAGAGCTGCATGGGTTGAAGGAGAAAGAAGACAGAAGACCATGGATCGTGAAGGGATAAGAGGGAGTAATAAACATGGAGTCTCTAAGTGTGTCTGTGTTTTTATTTCTATTAAAGTATTTTTTCTCTGTGTGGTGTCTTTTTTTGTAACCCTTTATTGGAGATTCTTAATGGCCGGGTCAAACTTGCCTGACATTAAGAATCTCTGGCTTAATACTAGCTAGTAAAACAAAGCTAGTATTAACTCATTATTACCCAGCGAGCCACCGGCATCAGGTCAGCTGGAAGAGTTGGATACAGTGCCAGATGATGGCGCTTCTATGAAACCGCCATTTTCTGGGGCGGCTGCGGATTGCAATTCGCAGCAGATGGGCCCAGAAAGCTCGGGCTAACCTGTGCTGCGGATTCCAATCCCCAGCTGCCTAGTTGTACCTGGCTGGACACAAAAATTGGGCGAAGCCCACGTCATTTTTTTTTTAATTATTTCATGAAATTCATGAAATAATTAATAAAAAAATGGCTTCCCTATATTTTTGGTTCGCAGATGTTTACAAATAGGCAGCTGGGGGTTGGGGGCAGCCCGTAGGTGCCTACTGTACCTGGCTAGCATACAAAAATGTGGCGAAGCCCACGTCATTTGTTTTTTAATTATTTCATGAAATTCATGAAATAATTAAAAAACGGGCTTCCCTATATTTTTAGTTCCCAGCCGGGTACAAATAGGCAGCTGGGGGTTGGGGGCAGCCTGTAGGTGCCTGCTGTACCTGGCTAGCATACAAAAATATGGCGAAGCCCACGTAATTTTTTTTGGTGGGCAAAAAACTCCTGCATTCAGTCCTAGATGGAGTATGCTGAGCCTTGTAGTTCTGCAGCTGCTGTCTGCTCTCCTGCATACACTAGTGAACGGAGCATGCTGAGCCTTGTCATTCTGCAGCTGCTGTCTGCTCTCCTCCATACAGACAGACAGCAGCTGCGGAACTACAAGGCTTAGCATACTCCATCCAGGACTGTATGCAGGAGTTTTTTGCCCCCCCCAAAAAAATTATGTGAGCTTCGTCATGTTTTTGTATGCTAGCCAGGTACAGCAGGCAGCTAGGCTGCCCCCATCCCCCAGCTGCCTATTTGTACCCAGCTGGGAACCAAAAATATAGGGAAGCCCTTTTTTTATTATTTCATGAATTTCATGAAATAATTAAAAAACAAAATGACGTGGGCTTCGCCCAATTTTTGTGTCCAGCCAGGTACAACTAGGCAGCTGGGGATTGGAATCCGCAGCTCAGAGTGCCCAAGCATTCTGGGCACTCATGCTGCAAATTGCAGTCCGCAGCCGCCCCAGAATATGGCGCTTTCATAGAAGCGCCATCTTCTGGCGCTGTATCCAACTCTTCCAGCTGCCCTGAAGCCGGGTGGCTCGCTGGGTAATAATGGGGTTGGGGCTAGCTGTATAGTATCAACTGGCCCTAAGCCCGAAATTCATGGTGTCACGCCAATATTAGACATGGCCACCATTAATTTCTAGTACCGATAAAAAGAACCACAACACACAGAAAAATATTTTTATTATAAATAAAACACAACACAATTAGTGACTCCATGTTTATTAAAAATAAAGAACCCCCTCTGCAGTAACCCTGGGTTAAGGGTCCCGGGCCGTCCAAACCGGATCCAATATCTGATCGGTTTGCTGGAAGGCAAAGCGATCAGATGATGTGTAAGGTTCAAGGGCCTGAATCACATGACAAAGCAGCTGATTGTATAAAAGCCTTTTACAATCAGCTGATGTATCAGTGCAAAAAAAACCCAAAACAAAGTACACACTTCAGTGCAGACTCCTGTCCGATAGCATCAGCTGATAGTTTAGCCGGCTAGGCGGTAAAAAGCCGGCCACACCGCTCGACTTATAGTGTAAGCTGATTCCGTCAGGTGACCGCATCAGCTGATCGTCGCCAGGTCTGAGGAAGAGAAAAAGAGAAGAGAAAAAGAGAAGAGAAAAAGGAGAAGAGAATCGGTGATCGGTGAGTAGCAAAGGGATAGGGATTGTGCTGGGGACACAGGACGGATACAGATAGCAACATGTGCACATAGCCTTAGTGTGAAAAGCCACGTTTATGGTGATCGAACCGTTCTCGAACCTAACTCGAACTGTCGAGCTTTTAGCAAAAAGCTCGAGTTCGATCTCGAGCACCCCCCAAAATCAGTCGAACATGAAATTGGCGAACCTCGAACATCGCTCAACTCTAGTCAGAAGTCATTTGACTAGTCATTGGTGTCTTAATGACCTCCACCAGCTTCATGATTGGTACTGGATTAAAGAAATGCGGCCCTACGAACCGATCCTGCCTAGTTGTGTAGTTGGCTGTCAGTTATTGCCAATAAAAATGTGTTGCTGGCAAATATGGTATGTTCTGGTGCAAATTTGTCCAGTGTCTTGATTAGTGCGTTTTTCACTTCCAAGTTTTTTATCATGACTTCCACCACCAGATCATTGCTGTGCACCACGGCCGCTGGGTCTGTGCTTGTGCTGAAGTTTGAGAGGGTTTTGCTGATGAACTGTGAAGCAGCCTCAGACTTGTCCGCAAACATCTTCTTAGTGACCCTTTTCCAGCTGTCTACAATACTTGTGGCAGATTTTTTTCAAGATGTCATCAGTCTCGTCCACTAAAACAACAGTGTCTCCAGTTAATGCAGCTACATGCACTATCCTGGCAACCATCAGGCCTCCTCCGATCACAGTCACGTGCTTGATAGTCAGCTTCTTCGTAGTGGCGCTGGAGGTCATACATTTCACTATGAGCTACCAGCAAGAGGAGGCCATGTCTGCTTGTACTGTTGGGAGCTGAAGGACATGCGAGTGATGTCAACGCAGCGCGCCATGATGATTTAGTCGCACGATTTTTTTCACAACTCTGTGTTGCACAAAAAATTGATTGAAAAGTGATTTCTGACAGAATTCTGGCATATTTATTTGAAGGATCAAGGTCTAGGTGTCAAATCTCCTTCTATAGATGTCTCCAATCCTTCCAGGGTAGTTTGCCAGTAGCTCACATTCTCAAAAGCAATAATTTTATTAAATATTTTTTGGTAGTTTAAAAATTTGGTATTTCAGTGTGCGGCTGTAACTCTTTCTTTTCTAATATTCAGCTATCTACACACACACACACACACGCACACACGCACACACGCGCACACACACACACCTGTCTCCTCTTCAGCTTTATACTCCTGCAATTAAGAGACCTTTGGTCACATGACGTGATGTCAAAAAGGTTCTTAAGTAGTCCTATAATTGGCATATAAACACTGGGGCCGCTAGGAGAATGGGGGCCCTGTGAAATTGCCCAGTTTGCTCTCCCTTACCCCTAAGGGTATGTGCGCATGTTGCTTTTTACCTGCTTTTTACCTGCTTTTTTGCTGCTTTTTCTTCTGCGCTGTTTAATGCCAAAATGGATGTGTTCTTCTATTCAAGCAAAGTCTATGGGAATTTGGGTTTCTTGTTCACACTATGTTGTTCAAAATGCTGCCTTTTTGAGGCAGAACTTTGGTCAAAAACTCAGCTTTTCAAAGAAGCAACATGTCAATTGTTTTTGCCATTTGGGTTTTGCACTGCAAAGCTGAGTTTTTGACCAAAGTTCTGCCACAAAAAGGCAGCATTTTGAACAACATAGTGTGAACAAGAAACCCAAATTCCCATAGACTTTGCTTGAATAGAAGAACACATCCATTTTGGCATTAAACAGCGCAGAAGAAAAAGCAGCAAAAAAGCAGGTAAAAAGCAGGTAAAAAGCAACGTGCGCACATACCCTAATACCAGTCCTGCATGCCAACCTGTGTCCTGTTCAATTCTTTTAGACTCCAGCAATTAAGAGACTTTTGTTTACATCATGTCACATGACTTAATCAAAGGTCCTTAAACAATCAACCTTAGAATACAACTGATGGGGTCCCTAAGAGAGTGGGGTTCCTGAGAAATTGCGCAGTTTGACTCCTCCCAACTCCTGACTGTAACTAGGGCTTATTTTTAGGGAAACAGGGTATTCATGAACCCTCTGCAGGTCTTTGAGTTGCCTTCACAACAACATAGAGAAGGGACTAGAAACAAACAGCAGAAGAAGCAGAAGCAAAGAAAATACAGCTGAAAAACCCAGAGCAGAAAGTCTAAAAATGTAACCACAAAATTAGTGCATATAGTACATGAGTAGATATCTCTTACTGGATAGAGCTGGAGGAAACACATCCTGAGGAACATCGGGGTCTTCTTGTTTACAGTCCTGTGGGAGAAGAGGACGGGGACATCTCTCTGGTGTTGTCCTCTTACTGGATAGAACTGGAGGAGACACATACAGGGACTGAATTCATTCCTTACATACAGATAATTATAGGCCGTGTGTATTTAGTCCTGTCTATTACCTGGTGATGTGAGGGGCTGGGGAACCTCCATCATGACGTCCTTGTACAGATCTTTGTGTCCTTCTAAATACTCCCACTCCTCCATGGAGAAATAGACGGTGACATCCTGACACCTTATAGGAACCTGACACAGACAATAATACCGTCACCCCCGATCCCTTCATAGCGTTACTGTATAATGTCCCAGCATTCCCAGCAGTGTCACCTCTCCAGTCAGCAGCTCAGTCATCTTGTAGGTGAGTTCTAGGATCTTCTGGTCATTGATGTCCTCATGTATTGGGGGGTGAGGTGGAGGCCCCGTGATTGGGCTCAGGGGTCTTCCCCATCCCTCAGACACAGGGGCCTGACAGCGCTCACTAGAGGTCTTCTTCACTACTGTGTAATCCTGGTTATGGAGAGACACAGTAATAAATCTCACTCCAGACATTTCCAGAGTCCTCACCTCTCCAGTTCTGTCCATCTGTTATTCCCATAGATAAGAATGATGTAATGTGACGTCATCAGAATCTCTCACCTCTCCAGTAAGCCGGAAGAGGATCTCTAGGGTGAGGTGTAATATCCTCTCCGCCATCTTGTCCCTGTCCATATCCATCCTTGATGGGTCAATCAGGAGAATTCTCTTATATAGAAGATCTCCACTGAGAGGATCCAATATTGTAGGAACCTGAATGGGGAGAACATGACGATGTAACATCAGAAAGAATCCGCTGTAATAATACAATTACTGGACATAACCGTTCACTAGATAGGGATGATTGCCGCACTGCCATGAGGAGTCCAGACTATAGCCTGCTTTACACGCTGCAATTAATCGTGCGATCGCACCCGCCCCCATCGTTTGTGCGGCACGGGCAATTTGTTGCCCGTGTTGCACAAAGTCAGTAATCCCCGTCACACATACTTACCTCCCAAGTGACCTCACTGTGGGCGGTGAACATCCTCTTCCTGAAGGGGGAGGGACGTTCGGCGTCACAGCGACGTCACACAGCAGCCGGCCAATAGACGCGGAGGGGCGGAGATGAGCGGGACGTAAACATCCTGCCCACCTCCTTCCTTCCGCATTGCCGGCGGGACGCAGGTAAGCTGTGTTCATCGTTCCCGGGGTGTCACACGGAGCGACGTGTGCTGCCTCGGGAACGATGAACACTGGCGCGCAGAAGATTATGCGATTTTTAGAAAATGAGCGATGTGTCAACGAGCAACGATAAGGTGAGTATTTTTGCTCGTTAACAGATGCTCGTAGCTTTCACACGCTAAGATATGTCAAATGGCGCCGCATGTGCGTCACTAACGATGTGACCCCGACGACATATCATTTGATATATCGTAGCATGTAAAGCTCGCTTTACTCTGCTGCCTTATTACAATGAATGGATCCTTTGGGGGTTTCATCTGAACCATGTAATTTGAAGAATGACATGTAAACCTGTCATGCTAATAGGTTTAGGAGAAGGGTGTAGCCTCACTGCGCCCTGAACCAGGCTTATCCGGAGGAGCATGATTAAGTGCCTACTCAGTCATCACCAGAGCCTCTGAGGTTGGACTTTGCTGACAGTAGGCACCAGTTACCAATACAGGGCAGTCCCTGGTTGTTGTGTTCCACCAAGAGGCTGAGCGGTGTATCATGAGAAAGATGGGGTGGGAGCCACTGCCTCTAGGGAAGAACAGGAAGGATAAACCCTGTCACTTACTCTGAGCAACCCTGAGCTCCCCGATGTCCAAGACAGGTTCTTTCCCCTTGTGCGGCAATCACGTGTCTATCCCCGTCTTACACTAATCACAATCGTGTCTAGTGAGCAGGGCAGGAGGAACACTAGTCCTGCTTTATGATAATGACACAAAAGGAAAACGACAAACAAAGGAAAAAGAAACTGCATTCCCAAACAACAAGTGGTAAAAAAGGGGGGTGGAAAGAGAAATTAATAAAAAGGGAGATGATCAATAGGAAGACACCAAAGAAAACTTCCAGGCAGCAATCTCCAGGATCAAATTCAAAACAATTTCTCTTTCCATGGCTCTCACCTCCATGCCAGGACCATGGAAAAGAAAGTTATCACTGGAAACTACCGAGGTAAAGTGGTGACTAGTTATACCAGGGGGGGTGCAAAAATCAGAACAGCTGATGGTAAGCCAAGAAAGACACAAGGGTCTGCTTAACCCTAGCAGCACCAGCACAAGGATAGTCTGCACAGCTACGTGGAAGGCAAAGCAGATCCAACTAGTGCTGGCTTATGCTGTGACCTTCTGACCCATGGGATAGGGGCGACCTCTCTGTCCGATAACCTGGTGTCGAAACCCTGATGTAAGTGCTCAGTGTAGAGAACGGGATAATAGTGATCCAAAAGTCACAGACAGATGGAGAAGTCCCATCTATGATCAGCGCTAATCCTGCCATCTCCACCGCTCTCATTACACAAGAATAACACATATAATACTGGAGGATAAAACAAGACTGAGCACAAGACCTTCACAGCCGTCTACACATCATAGGAAGATTTCATGGCACCTTCTCTCCATCTACCTGATGATCCTGAGGAACATCGGGGTCTTCTTGTTTACAGTCCTGTGGGAGAAGAGGAAGGGGACATCTCTCTGGTGTTGTCCTCTTACTGGATAGACCTGGGGGAGACACATCCTGAGGAACATCGGGGTCTTCTTGTTTACAGTCCTGTGGGAGAAGAGGACGGGGACATCTCTCTGGTGTTGTCCTCTTACTGGATAGAACTGGAGGAAACACATCCTGAGGAACATCGGGATCTTCTTGTTTACAGTCCTGTGGGAGAAGAGGACGGGGACATCTCTCTGGTGTTGTCCTCTTACTGGATAGAGCTGGAGGAAACACATCCTGAGGAACATCGGGATCTTCTTGTTTACAGTCCTGTGGGAGAAGAGGACGGGGACATCTCTCTGGTGTCGTCCTCTTACTGGATAGAGCTGGAGGAGACACATACAGGGACTGAATTCATTCCTTACATACAGATAATTATAGGCCGTGTGTATTTAGTCCTGTCTATTACCTGGTGATGTGAGGGGCTGGGGAACCTCCATCATGACGTCCTTGTACAGATCTTTGTGTCCTTCTAAATACTCCCACTCCTCCATGGAGAAATAGACGGTGACGTCCTGACACCTTATAGGAACCTGACACATACAATGATACCGTCACCCCCGATCCCTTCATAGCGTTACTGTATAATGTCCCAGCATTCCCAGCAGTGTCACCTCTCCAGTCAGCAGCTCAATCATCTTGTAGGTGAGTTCTAGGATCTTCTGGTCATTGATGTCCTCATGTATCGGGGGGTGAGGCCCCGTGATTGGGCTCAGGGGTCTTCCCCATCCCTCAGACACAGGGGCCTGACAGCGCTCACTAGAGGTCTTCTTCACTACTGTGTAATTCTGGTTATGGAGAGACACAGTAATAAATCTCACTCCAGACATTTCCAGAGTCCTCACCTCTCCAGTTCTGTCCATCTGTTATTCCCATAGATAAGAATGATGTAATGTGACGTCATCAGAATCTCTCACCTCTCCAGTAAGCCGGAAGAGGATCTCTAGGGTGAGGTGTAATATCCTCTCCGCCATCTTGTCCCTGTCCATATCCATCCTTCACGGGGCAATCAGGAGAATCTCTTCTATAGAGCGATTGTTCTCCCCCAGCATCTAATGTGTATGGAGCCTGAGCCCAGTAATGGGGAATCTCCACACACCTCCACCTGCAGAGCCGCACACTAGATATATGGCTGCTCTGTGCTTACAGGACCTGTGATGATGTCACATGGAGGGGAGGAGTCAGGGGTCACATGATCAGCTCCTCAGTGTCTGGTAGGGGCTCAGTATCCGGCTCCGCACAGATGGTATGGAGTGAGTCTCTCGTCTTTCTTTATAGTAAAGGCATCATGTGTTTGGTAACAGTAAAGGACGAGGATCGCACCGGACAACGCGTTTCCAGCAGTTGTTGCTCTTACTCAGAGCATCCATGTAAGAAAATTGTGGCGCCCCTGAATATATCAGGGTGCCACAGGGTACTGCAATCCTTACCCAGGGTGCAGAGCCTACCCCAAAACATGGTTCCAGGTTCCTAATAACCGGTGTCACACCATCAGCACTACAAATCCCAACCACACCTCACATCAAACCTGTCAGACACACCAGTGGGTTGGTTAAGCTGGGATAGCGCCACCCACCTAGGGGTCAGGCAGACTGGTGGGAGGGAGGAAGTGGAGAGCAGAGCAGTTGAGTAGTAGCCCTTCAAGAGTGAGGACCTGGGAGTTGTAGCTCCCGGGGAGTGAAACCAAGGTTGGGTCGCAGACGGTGGTCCAGTACCACAGGAGTCGGGGACCGGTAGCAGTGACATTGGATAGGGCGCGACGGACATAGTCTAGGAGGACTGTCGGCATCAGAACCCCAAAAGAACTAACTGGTAACTAGCACGGCGGGGTACAGGACCCTAGCTCTGGAGCAGTTTCATCCATCCTGATAATTACTTGGGAGGGAGGGTATCTTCATAAACTTCCCTAGGAGCTCAGAGATTGAAGGCATCAGCACAACGCGGGGGATAGGGTTTCCCATAAAAAGCAGCCCAACTGAAATCCCAAGTGCCAGCCATCAAGAGCACAGCTGCCCTACACACAGGTAGCGGGGCCCCAACAACTTCATGCCAAGGGGCCACAACAAACAACTAAAATTGTGCACGGAGGCAGGGTCTAGACTATCAAGTGACACAGGTGCACAGAGGTTTATCTTCAATGTGAGAGTCTGCTTTAGGCCTAAGCCACACGGCGAGAAAAACAATGCGAGTGGAGTGCGATAAAACATCGCATTCCCCTCGGACCAATTCTAGCCTGTGTGTCAGCACACATGAGCGATTATTTTCTCAGCCCTAATTGGACCGAGAAAACAATCGCAGCATGCTGCGATTGTAATGCGAGACTCTTTCTCTCGCACCCATTCAAGTGAATGGGGCGAGAGAAAAATCGCACTGCACTCGCGGTACACCGGTGTACCACCAGTGCAGTGCGAGAATGGCAATCCCTCCCTCCCCTCCTGAGTGCCAGCCCGCCCCCCGCAGCTGATGTCTGCTCACACGAACGGACCTCAGTTGCAAGGACACACGCATGACACTCGGCCCTGCTGTACTGCCAGCACGAGCCGAGTGTCATGCAAGTGGATCGCAGTAGTCCCCGTGTGGCCCCAGCCTTATAATCCTCATCCTGCACCACGACTACCCACAGTGAGTACCCTGGTCCCCTGCACCCTGCGCTCCCAAATATCCCATACCGAAAACCGAGAGGCCGGGGCCTTCCCTATCTGCGGAGGGACTGACACCTTGCTGCCCCACACCATCTGCTCCGATACACCTTCCAGCAGCGGCGGTACTCCCATTACCGCAACCCGCAGGTGGTGTCACGAACTTCTCCCGTGTAAATATCTCCTTTCAAGGATCGGAGTGTTAGCCGAGCCCGGGTCCGGCCCTCGAGCCACAACCACCCCGGATCCGAGCACCCCAGTCTGTGCCGGGGCGGCAAAAAAATCACATACACTTGTAACATATGGAAGACTAGGCGGAAACCAGTGAGACTTCGTCAAGTGCTAATTATTTCCAACTCACCTGCCACACAACATCACAGAGGGGAATGGAGGAAGGAGAATGGGTTCAGAAATCATCCAAGACAAATACGGTAGGAAATAGTCTTATAAATTTGCAGAAATTATACATTGATGTACAACATATCGGCCGTAACAGACACTGATATCAGCAGACTCATTATACATGACAAAATCCTTCTAAGCATATTTAACACATGTGACAGATATAATGCATATATTTAGCTGAAAAAGAGTTGAAATTATAGAAGGAAAAAGCGTGTCTAGAAGCAAAACTCGTCGTAGACACGGAAGCAGCAGCAGAAGCTGAAGTACAGGCTTTAGAAGAAGCAGCGCGCAGTGACAGTAAGCTTAAGGCTCGGACCCGAACTTAGTCGTCGGGATATCTCACAATGCACTTCAGACTACGTGCTACAGCATGCCGCATCTGACGACCATCTACATTCAGCTCCAAGAGAGAGACTAAATCCTGCCATTCAGCCATCAACCATCATTCACCAATCATCCCACGTTAAGCATGAAGGTAATTCCGTCCACCTACCACCATCAGCGCCACCTGCATCCAAGTTTGTAGATTGCTACTGTAGTGCCCCTGAGACCCTCAGGGCACTACAGGAAACTGCATCCTCTTGGGGATGCAGGACCTACCCCCTGGGACCTGGAGTACTAGTGCTGATACTACCAAAGCACAACCAAAATCTTAGTTCTCCACTCCACACTGGGCATAGAGGGTTAACTATGTAAGGGGATGGTCGCCATGGGAACGAGTCCCTGGGTTTAGCCAGCCTGGTGGGAGGGGTCAGCAGTCAGCCAGTAGTCAGTCTAGAGAGTATGGCACACAGGAGAAGTGTGCAGATATGTGACTTGCCCACCCCAGAGCTATGGGACACCCGGTGCCAGGCCGTACTTGTCCAGGGGTAGTCAGTGGTGGCGGGGCCCGACTCTGTGACCCTGGCGGGAGTCAATTAATATGGCTTCAGTGGGAGTGATTAAAGTTTATGATATTCGTGACGCCACCTGTGGTTTGCGGCTATTAAGCCGCCGCTGCTGTATGGGGCCTCCGGGGCTGGTGGAATGGCAGCTTGGATGGTCCTGCTCCCTACAGGTGGAGCGGTACCCTGGGGCAACCGTTGGTGCTTATTAAAGTCTATGCAGTGATGGAAGTCTATGCAGTGGTGGAAGTCTATGCAGTGATGGAATAGTGCAGGCGAAATAATGGAGACAACACCAGGGGGTGCAATTTCAAGCTGTTTACTCACAGTTCCTGGGCTGCAGCACACTGGTGCCTTTGGACTGCTGGAACCCACTGTCAGGGACCTCCGCCGATCCTGGGTAGATCTGGGGGCAAAAACCGGTGCACCCTTCTATTGTGTTCCTCTCTTCAGCTGTCTTCTACGCCTTGCCTTTGCTGGATGAACCTGGCTTGGCCTCCACTACAGGTTCTGGACAAGAGGGCTCGCCCGTCGGAACTGTACCCTTTTCCCAGGGGTTCTGCAGTGGGCTGTGGCCCTGGGCGCTTGCAACCACCCTGGGCCTCGGTTTTTACCTTTGGAAATGACTTCTCTTCCTCCGGTTTCTAGGGACCGTCCCCTGTATGCAGCTTGATCCCTCCACCTGATCTTTCTGTTGAACAGGCCACAAGCTTGAAAGCCTTTCAGTGGCCCTGGAATCCTTTCTGTTGTTCTTTGCTGTGGTGTCACCTGGGCCTAGCTGGGCCCCAGGGTCTTCACCAGGAACTCAGTTCTCTTCAGACTTCTCTCTCTCACTCCCTGAGGTAAACTCCTCACTTCTCCCTCTGCCTCTCGCAGACTTCACCTCTCTCACTCCGAGGTAAACTGCCACTAACTGATTCCTGCTTCTACTCTAACACTAGCTGTTGGCTCCTCCCACCTCCCTGTTGCTAAGCTCCCACCCCATGGGAGCAGGGATGGGTCTTATGGCCCCCCAGCATGCAGCCTGGGGGGGTTGCTGCCACTGTCCCTGGTCCCTGTGTGTGCCTAACAATGGGTGTAGTGCAAATTTGCCTGTGGACCGGCGTTTACTCCTTTCCTTACCCAGGATGGGACATTACACCTCTGGCTGGGGTGCAATGTTCCTGTGGCGACGGAAGCCTCAGGGGCGCCACATATGCCTGAGCTGGGTCCATGTAACGGTGACCCCGGGGGCACAGGAGAGAGGTTGCCAGGACGGGTATCGGAGATACCGCTGGGACCAGAGCACGATGGGGCACAGGGCCCTAGGTCAAGTGTTGGTTTCAAATGGTTTGATAAATACCTGCCCGGTGAGGACACCTTCACGGACTTCACCGAACCAAATAATCCAGGAGCATCAGCAGTAAACTAGGATCGGGATTCGGACACTTACCTCCCCGCAGGGTCCGCACTGCCCGCCGTACGGAGATGGAGACTGTACCCCAAAAGGGACAGTTGGGGCCCCCAAACGCTCCACGCTACGGGGACCCAATCAACTGAGGGTACCGGGGACAGAGCAACCTGGGTCGCTACATTGGCACTGGTCCTCCTGGGACTTGAACGAGCAACCCCTGGGTCCACAGTGAGTAGAGACTGTTAAAGACAACCTGGTGTGGTCTCCGTTATTGCCCCCGTTACATCTCCCAGACACAGCCCTACCTGCGGAGGGCCTACCATCACAGCTGCCACTACCACTAGCTCTGGGACAACCCACATTCAGCAGCGGCGGTTCTCCATCCTTAACCGCAACCCGCAGGTGGCGTCACATGACAAAATCTCTTATCTCCCCTGTAAATGCTCCCATTATCAAAAGGGGCCCAGGGCACGAGACCGGGCAACGGCCACCAGAGTGACATTCCCATTTGTTACCGCCCGGGACCGAGTATGCCCCTTCCCTGGGTGACTAACTACTACACAGAGAACCCCCACAAGATGGAAGACCCCGATAGTGACTATCATGGCGACGATGCGTTTTATGGCAACAATAACTCACTGAGACCTCATCATAGCAACATGTATCCGGACCACCCTCTCAGAAATCAAGAGCTACCAGCTTTCCTCAAGTTCTTCACACATCGTGAGTTACTCACCAAAGGTCTCTTTAAGTTTAATGACTGTCCCGAAAGTTACAGAGCGTGGAGAGCTTCCTTCAGAAATGCCACGGCAGGCCTAGACAACTCTGCCAATGAGAAGATTGATCTTTTGGTTAATTGGCTAGTAAACAAATTGATAGAACATGCAAAATGCATCAGAAATATCAGCATCAACCACCTGAGCAAAGGTTTGTGCCTGTTATGGGAGAGACTTGACGAGTGCTCTGGATCTTCAGAGAGGATAGAAGAATCCCTCTTCGAAAGGTTGGAGGACTTTCCAAAAATCTCAAATAAGACCTTTCACATGCTAAGAGAATTGAGCAATATCTTGGTAGAACTCCAACTCGCCAAGATTGAAGGAGACCTGCCAGGCCTCGCATCCCTAAATACAGCCAGAGGCATTAAACCTATAGTGAAGAAGCTACTTTAAAGTTTGCAAGAGAACTGGTTGAACCGGGGTCCAGATTACAAACAGCGCCACAACGTGCTGTTTCCTCCATTCCGTGTCTTTGTAGATTTTGTGCACCAGCAAGCCAAGATCAGGAATGATCCCAAAAACCAAAAAACATATAACCTGCAACCATCATCATTACAGGGTACTTCAGCATTCTATTCACACAAGCCACGAATATAAAGCCTTCCCGTGCCTTACATAAAGGTATCTATCATCAGGCCGCCTTTATAGAAGAAGCCATATACTATATCACTTGCAGTAGGTTATTATACATATCCTTCTCTTCATTTTTAGGTACTTACCTATAACCTCACCTTCATTTTGCACTTTTTTAACTGTCACACTTCAGTCAATAAAAATCGCTACTATCAGGTAAACTTTACTCTTTTGGACTTCATAACTCCTGCACCTACAAATATATTTACCCCTGTGCATTTTTTTTGACAGGTTTTACACCTATACAGTTGGTTTTACAGTATTAATCTAAGCTTCCAACTTACTGTATCATCCTGAAATACTTTTACATTTATTTAATAAAATACATATATTTTTAATACTATTAGTTTTATAGTGTTTTATTTACCATATATTTTCACCCATAATCAATCATTTTTTCTAGACCTTACCCCCACAAAAAACCCTCCCTCCCCTTATTTAGTGAGTAGTATTTGTATTCTATTTTTATTAACCCTGACAGGCTCACGCAGACCCTGCCTGCTACCTGCAGCTACTATTAGATCCAACACTGTTATAACCAGATCCCCCCCCCAATATCCCCATTGTAGAGTTCTAGTGTCCATTCTCAAATAGCTTGAAAATAACAAGTGTACTGCAATCATTGTTCCTCATGGCCATGTTGCTTCCCTACTGATCGAGTATTATCACGCACAGGTTAGACATCAAGAAGTTGGTCCTTCGAAGCTCGCTCATGAGACTCTCACAACCTTCATGGCCGAGGTAGTAGCCATTATGAACGCTAGACAACTGGTTTCCATATCCAATGATCCTGATGACCTGTCTCTGCTCACTCCTTCAACTCTCCCACCCAGAAGTTTAATGTGAGCATGCCGACTTCTGGAGAGTTTACTACGAAAAACTTGTACAAATCCCAATGGAAGAGAGTTCAAATGCTATCAGACCTTTTCTGCACCAAGTGGAGAAAACAATGTCTCTCTACGTTACAGACAAGAGATAAATGGCAAGTTAGTAGGCTCAACATGAAACCTGGAAATGTCGTTCCTAGTAAAGAACACTCAGTCTAAAAGGAATGAGTGGCCTCTAGGACTGGTAACCAAAGTCTTCCCAAGTCAAGATGGACAGGTCAGGAAGGTGGAAATCAGGATTCCCCAACAAAGTGGAAAGCTGTTTCTTATGCCTGCTTTACACGCTTCAATAAATCTTTCAATCCGTCGTCGGGGTCAAGTTGTAAGTGACGCACATCCTGAATCGTTCGTGACGTATTTGTGTGTGACACCTACGTGCAATCAAGATTGAACGAAAATACGGTGATTGCATACACGTCGTTTATTCCTCATACATTGGACGTTTTGTTGTATGAACCTAGTCAATTGAAACGTGTGACATCCCTCATACGATTGTGATGTCTGAGGCTATGTGCGCAGGTGTGCGCTCTGCACCGCAGCTTAAAAAAGGTCCGCTTCAGAGCGCAGCTGTAAAGCTGCGTTCTGAAGCGCCTCACAATGTCTGTCATTCACTAATCTCTGTCAGTCGGTCACTATCTCTGTCCCTGTCTCTCTGTCCATGTCGGTCTATCCCTCTGCCCCCCTCTCTCATATACTCACCGTTCCCCGATCCCCGGCGCGGCGCTGCACGGCGTTCACACTGCTCCGGCGGCTTTTACTATTTTGAAAAAGCCGGCCGCTCATTAAACAATCTCGTATTCCCTGCTTACCCCGCCCACCGGCACCTATGATTGGTTGCAGAAAGACACGCCCCCCACGCTGAGTGACAGCTGTCTCACTGCACCCAATCACAGCAGCCGGTGGGCGTGTCTATACTGTGCAGTGAAATAAATAATTAAATAATTAAAAAAAACGGCGTGCGGTCCCCCCCAATTTTAAAACCAGCCAAATAAAGCCATACGGTTGAAGGCTGGTATTCTCAGGATGGGGAGCTCCACGTTATGGGGAGCCCCCCAGCCTAACAATATCAGCCAACAACCACCTAGAATTGCTGCATACATTAGATGCGACAGTTCTGGGACTGTACCCGACTCTTCCCGATTTGCCCTGGTGCGTTGGCAAATCGGGGTAATAAGGAGTTATTGGCAGCCCATAGCTGCCAATAAGTCCTAGATTAATCATGTCAGGTGTCTCCCCGAGATTCCTTCCATGATTAATCTGTAAGTGACAGTAAATAAACACACACACCCGGACAATCCTTTATTAGAAATAAAAAACACAAACACATTCCCTGGTTCACCAATTTAATCAGCCCCAAAAAGCCCTCCATGCCCGGCGTAATCCAGGATGGTCCAGCGTCGCTTCCAGCTCTGCTGCATGGAGGTGACCGGAGCTGCAGCAGACACCGCCACTCCTGTCACCTCCACGCAGCTAATAGCGCGATCAGCTGAGCTGTCACTGAGGTTCCCCGCTGTCACTGGATACAACGGTGGCCGCGGGTAACCTCAGTGACAGCTCAGCTGATCGCGCTACTAACCTCAGTTGCTGCGTGGAGGTGACAGGAGCGGCGGTGTCTTCAGCAGCTCCGGTCATCTTCATGCAGCAGAGCTGGAAGCGACGCTGGAGCATCCTGGATTACACCGGACATGGAGGGCTTTTTCGGGCTTATTAAATTGGTGAACCAGGGAATGTATTTGTGTTTTTTATTTCTAATAAAGGATTGTTCGGGTGTGTGTGTTTATTTACTGTCACTTACAGATTAATCCTGGAAGGAATCTCGGGGAGACGCCTGACATGATTAATCTAGGACTTATTGGCAGCTATGGGCTGCCAATAACTCCTTATTACCCCGATTTGCCAACGCACCAGGGCAAATCGGGAAGAGCTGGGTACAGTCCCAGAACTGTCGCATCTATTGTATGCGGCAATTCTGGGCGGCTGTTGGCTGATATTGTTAGGCTGGGGGGCTCCCCATAACGTGGAGCTCCCCATCCTGAGAATACCAGCCTTCAGCCGTATGGCTGTATCTGGCTGGTTTTAAAATTGGGGGGGACCGCACGCCGGTTTTTTTAATTATTTATTTATTTCACTGCACAGTATAGACACGCCAACCGGCTGCTGTGATTGGGTGCAGTGAGACAGCTGTCACTCAGCGTGGGGGGCGTGTCTCACTGCAACCAATCATAGGCGCCGGTGAGCGGGGTAAGCAGGGAATACGAGATTGTTTAATGAGCGGCCGGCTTTTTCAAAATAGTAAAAGCCGCCGGAGCAGTGTGAACGCCGTGCAGCGCCGCGGATCGGTGAGTATATGAGAGAGGGCTGCTCAATTCAGTTACTCAGGAGTTTAGCGGTCACCGGTGAGTCCTTCACGGGTGACCGCTAATCAGGACGCGACACAGACAGAGCCGCAGCATGACAATGAAGTCGGGTGAAGTTAACCCGAGTTCATTCTGATCGTGCGGTTCTGTCTGTGTCTGCTCTCATCTGCCATTCAGCTCTGCTACATGGCTGTCTGTGTCTGCTGTTAGCGGCCATGTAGCAGAGCTGAATGGCAGATGACATAGTAAAACGCATCCCTACACATTACACACGCTTGGCAAGTCAATAAATAAAAAAAAAAAAGGTGCCCAATGCATACGTCACAAAACACATGATCTAAAGGATGGCACACAAAATTGATCAATTTAACATAGACTACTAACGCTCGTGTGACAGCAAATGAACGACCTATGTGCAATCTCATAAGATCCCGTATGCGACCTGGGCGTGTCACATCGCATACGAGATCGCACACCTAACTGTAAGGTGTAAAGCTGGCTTTAGACCTGTTTCTGAACTTATTTTATTATCTAGTTAAAGTTCATGTGGCATTTCCCCGAATGCCAGAAGGGGAGTGTCATGCCTTCATAGATATGCATATAATTAGCTTACTTGCCTTGTGATCAAGTTGAGTTTTACTTATCAAACAGCGCCATCTGTTGACAAAGTTCTCTTACTGCAACTTGGTTATCACTTGTTTCATTGGTTACAGTGCAATGTAAGGTGTCCCACCAAGGCTTATGTAGTTTCCCATCAGCCTCTTGCATGGGCTCCGCACCCTTCTTCTTCAGCAGCCATTTTACATACACAGACACAGACATTCTGCATGCTGATCGGCTCTCTGCACTTCAGGTCTTCTGTTTGTTTACCTCTACATAGCACAGTCGGTGAGTAGATATGATCCTCTTGTTAGAGCTCATCAAATTGTATAATGTAGCTGCTCTGTTCTACATGTTAATCTTCTGTCATTATAGCTATTGTGTATTCGCCATGTAGTGCATTTACACTGCGTGTCCTTTATCCAATAGAATGCTATGTATCTCAGATATGTTGAATGTTGTACTGAGTACTTTCATTTGTTTCTTGTAGTTTTACACTGATTTCATCAATAAAAGTTGTAAAGGACCCCCTGCGTCCAAGTCAATGCATCGATGGGAAAGAGTTTAGCTGTCAACTCGTTCTTCTTAAGCACATATTGAGGGTGCCAGAACATACATAACACACTGTATAACAAGTATTGGTGTATATACATATCAGTATCAGTATATACATATCAGTCTGCAAAAGACCTGAGACTGGGACGGAGATTTGTCTTCCAATAAGACAATGATCCCAAACATATAGTAAAATCTACAATGGAATGGTTCACACTATAAACATATCCAGGTGTTAGAATGGCCAAGTCACAGTCCAAACCTGAACCCAATCGAGAATCTGTGGAAAGAGCTGAAAACTGCTGTTCACAAATGCTCTCCATCCAACCTCACTCAGCTCCAGCTGTTTGCAAAGGAAGAACGGGCAAGAATTTCAGTCTGTCGATGTTAAACTGATAGACACATACCCCAAGAGACTACAGCTGTAATCGCAGCAAAAGGTGGCGCTACAAAGTATTAACTTAAAGGGGCCGAATAATATTGCACGCCCCAATTTTCAGTTTTTTATTTTTTACAAAAGTTTAAAATAAGCAATACAATTTAGTTCAACTTCACAATTGTGTCCCACTTGTTGTTGATTCTTCACCAGAACATTAACATTTTTATCTTTATGTTTGAAGCCTGAAATGTGGGAGAAGGTTGAAAAAGTCAAAGGGGCCGAATACTTTCGCAATGCACTGTAAGATTCACCAGCTACTAATAATAATAGAAGAAATCAGATTTATCATTTAAACCAGGGGGAAATCTACTTTCCATATGAGAAATCAAGTGGACCTCACGGCCACGTAATTGTGTCACCCAATTATCCTCATCCTCACAATTTGGTCAATTGATTTTATCACATATAGCAAGAAGAGAATGGCACTTCCTATATATGCGTCTAGGAGATATTGGGGTGCACTTCAGGTTACAAAGCCAAACAGTGAGCAGCCCCCATACAGCGGTGGATTCCGTGTCTGACAGCCCACACAGCAGTTTCCCTCACATATGTGCTACTGAGGAAGGTCCACATAGGACCGAAAACGTTTTTGTTACTCACATGAATAAATATTTCTTCAAATCTTCTTGGGAGTGCCTTGTATACTTCTCAATTAATTTTATCACTACTACAAACTTGTTTATTTTTTTTATATCACCACCATATATTTGGAAAAAAAATGTCAGGAAGCGCCGGATAGAGAACGTTTGTGTCATGCGATGTTTGGCTCTGCACACATCTGTGTGCACAGCGTTGTCAAACTGTGTTCACACCACAGAGTCTGACAAGCAACCTGAGGCTTCTGTATTGTTCAGCCAGAGCCGGGCGTCGGCTGGTTCAGGTTCACTGATCTTCAGCTCTGCAGCGGTTAATTCCTACTGACTGGTGAGCAGAAACTAGGAGCTCTGGTTGCTAATTGCCTCGTGCAGCTGGGTCCTCCCTATTTAACCCCTTCAATCCCCGGGCACTTTCCGTTTTTGTTTTTTGCTCCCCTTCTTCCGAGAGCCGTAACTTTTTTATTTTTCTGTCAATCTTGCCATATAAGGGCTTGTTTTTTGCGGGACGAGTTGTACTTTTAAATGAAGCCATAAGTTTTACCATATAGTGTACTGGAAAACGGCAAAAAAATTCCAAGTGCGGAAAAATTGCAAAAAAAGTGTGATCGTACACTAGTTTTTGGGATATTTTATTCACAGTGTTCTCTATATGGTAAAACTGATGTGTCAGTGGGATGCCTCAGGTCAGTGCGAGTTTGTAGACACCAAACATGTATAGGTTTACTTGTATTTAAAGGGTTAAAAAAAATTCACAAGCTTGTCCAAAAAACGTGGGGCAGGTTTTGCGCCATATTCCAAAACCCGTAACGTTCTCATTTTTTGGGATCTATGTGCTGGGTGACAACTTGTTGCATGCAATGTGGTGTTCCCAGAAAATGGTTTGCGATATAAACAAGTATCAAAAGTAGGAGAGAGAGAATACCCTTCAAAAGAACATCCACAAAGGGTGTGCAATTAGTTCTAACTTCAGAGACAAATTTCAGATTCTTATGGTTCTCGCTGAGAAATTTACAAAAGCGAATTACGTCCGGTATATCTGTATGCATGAGAAACAGCAGATCATCAATATATCTCCCTGCACAAATTATGTATTTTGTACATGGATTGTATGATGAAAATAAATATTGTTCCCACATGGACATATAAATATTAGCTAAAGCTGGTGAGCTTCTCCCGCCCATGGGACATCCTAAAATCTGGAGATAACATATCCCATCAAACATAAAATAGTTACTGGACAATAGAAAAGAGATGGCAGAGATCAGAAAGGAAACCAGAACATCGGGTAATATAGACATTAAAATCCTCCATACAGCTCAAGTTGTTTCTTCATGGAGCAAACACGAGTACAAGGCTACAACATCTACGGTCATCCAAAAGTATTCATCCACCAAAGTCCTATTATCCACAGTGCACAGGAAATGCTTTGTGTCCATGATATAACAAGGGGTTAATTCAGATAGTGGCTGTCATGGAGGTGATTGGGGGACACAATTACTAGATTTCTCATATGTAAAATAGAATTCCCTCTGGTTTAAATGATAAATCTGATTTCTTCTATTATTATTAGCAGCTGGTAAATCTTATATATACAGCTGTGTGATTAAGCTGTAATACCTGATGGATAACAATATCATATCATCCCGTAGTGGCTCTGGTTGTATGATTCATGGTATATACAGTGAAATATGCTCTTATTATATATTACCATTGGTATATGTATATACACCAATTCTCATTATGCAGTGTGATATGTATATGCACCAATACTCGTTATGCAGTGTGATATGTATATACACCAATACTCATTATACAGTGTGATATCTATATACACCAATACTCATTATGCAGTGTGATATGTATATGCACCAATACTCGTTATGCAGTGTGATATGTATATACACCAATACTTGTTATGTGTCGCGGGCGGGGAGGGCGCTGCGCTCACCACACTCGGGTCCGGCGCTGCTGCTGCTCGGTGGCTAGAGCGGTGGGCCGGATCCGGGGACTTGAGCGGCGCTCCTTGCCCGTGAGTGAAAGGGGGGTAGTTTGGGTTTGGGGAGTTGGTCCGTGACGCCACCCACGGTTTGTGGTGAGTTTGGGACACCACCGCTGCTCTGGACGGGGATCCCAGGAGCGATGACAGGGAGCAGCCGAGATGTTTCTCTCCCCTCCATGGGTAGGGGGGTTTGGTGGTCGCGGGGCCCGGTGAGGTGTCGGGGAGGCAGGGTTGGCGAGGTGCAGGGTCGCGGGGGCAGTGCGGTGCCAGATGGCATGGTGGTACTCACTCAGCCAAGAATGGATACAGAGTCTCCGGTAAAACAAACGGCTGGATAACGGGTCCCGCAGCTGGCTGCTGTGGTTACTCCTGGACGGTTGGTGGTGGCTGCCTTTCCCTGCACCTGTTGTGTATCTTCGGTCCCGATGGCTTCCCACCAGTAACCCACTCCCCAGCTTAGATATGTGCCGGAGGAGCCACTTTTGCCCGCAGGCTCTGGCCCTGGGAACGCTAGCTGTGGCGGTAGCTGTATTTCCCTTTCTCTGTTTGGACGGTTGCCTTCAATCGGGTCTTTGCTGCTAGGAAACCCCGGAGGTTCCGGTCGCTAACGGATTTGACCTGTTTAACGGCGACTCCAAGCCTGGTCGGGGTCCGCAGGCCCTGCCAGTTTGTGCTGGCTTCTCTTCGCTCCCCGGTTCGGTACCGGTGGGCCACCGCCCGTCCCATGGTTCCGCGTCGATCGGCCTCTCCTGCAGACGGCCACCACCGTCTGCCAACCTTGCTCTCGGTGCCCAGGCCACGTACCCGGACACGGTCAGTCTGCTCCTCTCCTACCACTTCACTCCTTCTCCTTCACTCTCCCTAACTGCACTCCTCACTGACTTCCTTTTCCCGCCTCCAGGACTGTGAACTCCTCAGTGGGTGGGGCCAACCGCCTGGCTCCACTCCACCTGGTGTGGACATCAGCCCCTGGAGGGAGGCAACAAGGATTTGTGTGTGACTGATGTGCCTATCTCGGGGTGTGGGGTGTGTTGTTGCAGTACCTGTGACGACCTGGCTTGTCCAGGGCGCCACATTCCCCCTTGGTTAAATGCTGACCGTCCGCGGGCTGCTTGTCCACCACCGGTTTTATTTTTGTAAAACTGTAAAAGAGGTAGAAAACATGTAAACATTAAACACAAGTATTTTAGGAAACTTCCCTTAACGAGAGGCACGGTACTTTTAACGTTACAAACACATTTTATTAGCAGTAACGGTCGGCTTCCGCTCTCTCCCGCCCAAACAACCTGGCCCTGATGCTGCCCCTAAGAAGTGGGCAGCACCCCTTGACCTCAGTCCACATCCAGGCTGCCCGAGCGGGTACGGGTACGATGTTTCGCACCCTACGGTCACTTCAGGGGACCCACGTCCATGGGGAACCCCTGACCCCCGGAGGATCGCCACCGGTTCCGGTGGTGGCTGGACCCCAGCCTACTCCGCTGCGGGCCCTTCCTCTAACCTGCCTCTCCGGAGGCGGTTACGGAAACATGCCAACTTATTTACATTCCACAAGTTTGTGGTTGCCCTGCGAGTTCTCGGGCCTTGTCCGTAAGTAGTTCCTTACGCAAGGTGCAAAGGGTCCCTACGGGGACAAACTTGCCGGCAACAGCCGGTTCAATCACGGTTGACAATCAGGTTAACATCTCGGTTGATTCATTCATTCACTCATTTATCAGGTTAACGGTACTGGTGGTCCCAACGGGGACAACGGTGCAACGGAGGGACCGCTGACTTTGGGGCGGCTACCACCGCAGGGGGTCGGCCCACTCAGGGACCGGACGGTACATCAGGTTCTCCTTCCATAGGCAGTGCAGTCCAGAACCACTGATCGCCGTTGGGAACGGTGGCGGGGGCAGCGTGGTCGGGACCCCTTCTTCCATCAGCGGCACTCTCTCTGGACCTCCTGCTGCGGTACTGGCCCCCGGCTCCCACGCAATCAAGGCTGGTTCAGGAGCTTGTGTGGCCTGATCGCGACGCGGCACGGCCATAGCGGCCCCTTGCTCGCTGGCCCACTCCACGGCAACCATTCTGCGCATCTCCGCCTTCCAATCCAGCAGCTGCTGCAAGCTCTGCGCCCTCACCTTCAAGCAGAACCGGCCCAGCTCCCGCCAAGCAGCGGTCCCGGCGGGGAGCTCACCCGGGCCGCAATCTTCAAAGGCTACTCCTCCTCGGTTCCCCCAGAGCTTAGACGCTTCGGTGGCGGGCGCTCCTGCGCTCCAGCCTGAGGACGCCGCCATCTCTCCATCCGCGTTCCCCCTTGGTCTTTTCTCAGCACCTCCTCTTCAGGGGCGGGGCTTCGGCTTTCGCGCCTCCACTGCTCGAGAAGACGCTCGAGCGGGAAAATCTTCGCGTCCAAGATGGCAGCTTCTGAAATTTTTCGTCCGGACACCGCCGGCGGGACACAAGGCGCACCTCTACCAGTCGGTAGAACGGTAAGATCCTGTTCGTGACGCCAAGATGTCGCAGGCAGGGAGGGCGCTGCGCTCACCACGCTCGGGTCCGGCGCTGCTGCTGCTCAGTGGCTCGAGCGGTGGGCCGGATCCGGGGACTCGAGCGGCGCTCCTCGCCCGTGAGTGAAAGGGGGGTAGTTTGGGTTTGGGGAATTGGTCCGTGACGCCACCCACGGTTTGTGGTGAGGTTGGGTCACCACCGCTGCTCTGGACGGGGATCCCGGGAGCGATGACAGGGAGCAGCCGAGATGTTTCTCTCCCCTCCGTGGGTAGGGGGGTTTGGTGGTCCCGGGGCCCGGTGAGGTGTCGGGGAGGCAGGGTTGGCGAGGTGCAGGGTTGCCGGGGCAGCGCGGTGCCAGATGGCATGGTGGTACTCACTCAGCCAAGAATGGATACAGAGTCTCCGGTAAAACAAACGGCTGGATGGACGGGTCCCGCAGCCGGCTGCTGTGGTTACTCTCGGACGGTTGGTGGTGGCTGCCTTTCCCTGCACCTGTTGTGTATCTTCGGTCCCGATGGCTTCCCACCGGTAACCCACTCCCCAGCTTAGATATGTGCCGGAGGAGCCACTTTTGCCCGCAGGCTCTGGCCCTGGGAACTCTAGTTGTGGCGGTAGCTGTATTTCCCTTTCTCTGTTTGGACGGTTGCCTTCAATCGGGTCTTTGCTACTAGGAAAACCCGGAGGTTCCGGTCGCTAACGGATTTGACCTGTTTAACGGCGACTCCAAGCCTGGTCGGGGTCCGCAGGCCCTGCCGGTTTGTGCTGGCTTCTCTTCGCTCCCCGGTTCGGTACTGGCGGGCCACCGCCCGTCCCCGGTCCTACGGTTCCACGTCGATCGGCCTCTCCTGCAGACGGCCACCACCGTCTGCCAACCTTGCTCTCGGTGCCCGGGCCACGTACCCGGACACGGTCAGTCTGCTCCTCTCCTACCACTTCACTCCTTCTCCTTCACTCTCCCTAACTGCACTGCTCACTGACTTCCTTTTCCCGCCTCCAGGACTGTGAACTCCTCAGTGGGTGGGGCCAACCGCCTGGCTCCACCCCACCTGATGTGGACATCAGCCCCTGGAGGGAGGCAACAAGGATTTGTGTGTGACTGATGTGCCTATCTCGGGGTGTGGGGTGTGTTGTTGCAGTATCTGTGACGACCTGGCTTGTCCAGGGCGCCACATTATGCAGTGTGATATCTATATACACCAATACTCGTTATGCAGTGTGATATGTATGTGCACCAATACTCATTATGCAGTGTGATATATATATATATACACAATACTCGATATGCAGTGTGATATGTATATACACCAATACTCGTTATGCCGTGTGATATGTATACGGTATATATGTCGCATGTGTTAGATATACTTTGTATTGATTTTGTCATGTATAATGAGTCTGCTGATATAAGTGTCTGTTACGCCCGATATCTTGTACATTAATGTATCATTTCTGCAGATTTACAGAACTATTGCACACCGTGATGGGAGTCACAGTTTATGACATCCTGGCCAAAACATCAATCTGTTTAACACTATAAGAGATGTCAACAAATTTGCCTGACTATTAACAGTAAAAAGGCATTTTTTTCTTAAAATAAATCTGTTATTGCAGTTGCATCTTGTGGAAAATGTATAGTCAATGACTTTATGGATTTGCAATATAATGGACAATGTGCCCTCCTGGACCTCCGGCATCTTCAGGGTGAGAACCATAATAATCTGTCTGATGATGACATCACAGCTAATTTTGGGAATCCTTCATACTATCCATTGCAATCAAGAGTTCCGCTCTTCATTTATTCCAGCAATTAGTTGAAAAAGATCTTAAAGAATTGTCTGATGATACTAACGTACTCCCTTATACAATGCAAATCTATATAAATATTTATACACAGCTGTCAAAGAAATAAAGAATCGAAATGTCACCAGATGATCAGATGCGGCTGGAGTTGTGGTGGTTCTGGACGCCATGTTATATCGGGATCAGGTACAAACTATGAATAATCACAGAACGTATAGGACAGTCATGGCGAACCTTTCACAGGCCGAGTGCCCAAACTGTAGCCCTAAACCCATTTTTTTTCTGAAGTGCCAACCAATCCTATCATGTAAATAATTGATTTTAACCTTACCTTTGCAGTCTTCTCTTCTCTTCAGCAGGGGGCATCACGCTCAAGCATGCTTACCACACATTGAAGCTGAGCCCCTGCCCTTTCCAGACACAGCAGTTGGATTGATCTTTCTGGAAAATATTGCCTCATATTAGACAGAGATTTTAGCATGGAATGCAATCAGATGTCACCGTGTAATCCATATCTACATTTCAAAGTCTGAACATCCTGAAATCCCATAAAGAAGTACGAGTTGATCCCCTTCCCTTTCATTGTGTAGTTATGTCCCCCTTCCTGGGCCATTTCTTGGTAAACATGTCCCCCATCCTGACATATATTTCCTACATTCTGGTATATTTGTCCCCATCATGGCCCCATCCTGGTAAATATACCTCATCCTGGTAAATGTACCTCATTCTGGCATGTTCCCCCATGCTGGCAAATGTACCCCATCCTGACATATTGCCCATCTTTGTAAATGTTCCCCCATCCCGACATGTACCCCATTCCTGGTAAATGTCCTCCATCCTGGTAAATGTTCCCAATCCTGGTTAATGTACCCCCATCCAGGTAAATGTCGCCCTTCCTAGCATGTACCCCCATCCTGGTAAATGTCCACCTTCCTGGCATGTTCCCCTTCCTGGTAAATGTTCCCCATCCTGGTAAATATTCCCCATCTTAACATGTTCCCCATCCTGGTAAATGTTCCCCTTCCTGGTAAATGTACCCTATCATGGCATATTTCCTCCATCCTGGCATGCATGTTTCCTCCGTCCTGGCATGTATGTTTCCTCCATCCTGGTATGTATATTTCCTCCATCTTGGCATATATGTTTCTCCATCCTGGCATGCATTTTTCCCCATCCTGGCATGTTTGTTTACCCATGCTGGCATGTATGCTTCATCCATCCTGGCATGTATGTTTTCCCCATCCTGGCATGCATGTTTCCCCATCCTGGCATCTATGTTTTCCCCATCCTGGCATGTATGTTTCCTCCATTCTGGCATGCATGTTTCTCCCCATCCTGACATGCATGTTTTTCCCCATTCTGGCATTCATGTTTCCCCCCATCCTGGCATGCATGTTTCCCCCCATCCTGGCATGCATGTTTTCCCCATCCTGGCATGCATGTTTCCCCCCATCCTGGCATGCATGTTTTCCCCATCCTGGCATGCATGTCCTCCCCCCCATGCTGGCATGTGTGTTCCCCAGCCCCATGCTGGCATGTGTGTTCTCCCCCCATGCTGGCATGTATGCCCCCCCCATGCTGGCATGTCTTCTCCCCCCATGCTGGCATGTGTTCCCCCCCCCCCATGCTGGCATGTATGTTCCCCCCCATGCTGGCAGTGGCCACCTCATCCTCACCTTGGCACAGCTGCACACAAGTTACAGTCATATGAAAAAGTTTGGGCGCCCCTATTAATGTTAATTTTTTTTCTTTATAACAATTTGGGTTTTTGCAACAGCTATTTCAGTTTCATATATCTAATAACTCATGGACTGAGTAATTTTTCTGGATTGAAATGAGGTTTATTGTACTAACAGAAAATGTGCAATCCGCGTTTAAAAAAAATTTGACCGGTGCAAAAGTATGGCCACCCTTAACAATTTCTTGATTTGAACAGTCCTAACTACTTTTTACTAAAGCACTAAATTGGTTTTGTAACCTCATTGAGCTTTGAACTTCATAGGTAGGTGTATCCAATCAAGAGAAAAGGTATTTAAGGTGGCCACTTGCAAGTTGTTCTCCTATTTGAATCTCCTATGAAGACTGGCATCATGGGCTCCTCAAAACAACTCTCAAATGATCTGAAAACATAGTTGTTCAGGGGAAGGATACAAAAAGTTGTCTCAGAGATTTAAACTGTCAGTTTCCACTGTGAGGAACATAGTAAGGAAATGGAAGAACACAGGTACAGTTCTTGTTAAGCCCAGAAGTGGCAGGCCAAGAAAAATATCAGAAAGGCAGAGAAGAAGAATGGTGAGAACAGTCAAGGACAATCCACAGACCACCTCCAAAGACCTGCAGCTTCATCTTGTTGCAGATGGTGTCAATGTGCATCGGTCAACAATACAGCGCACGTTGCACAAGGAGAAGCTGCATGGGAGAGTGATGATGCGAAAGAAGCCATTTCTACAAGCACGCCACAAACAGAGTCGCCTGAGGTATGCAAAAGCACATTTGGTCAAGCCAGTTACATTTTGGAAGACGGTCCTGTGGACTGATGAAACAAAGATTGAGTTGTTTGGTCATACAAAAAGGCGTTATGCATGGAGGCAAAAAAACACGGCATTCCAAGAAAAGCACTTGCTACCCACAGTAAAATTTGGTGGAGGTTCCATCATGCTTTGGGGCTGTGTGGCCAATGCCGGCACCGGGAATCTTGTTAAAGTTGAGGGTCGCATGGATTCAACTCAGTATCAGCAGATTCTTGACAATAATGTGCAAGAATCAGTGACGAAGTTGAAGTTACGCAGGGGATGGATATTTCAGCAAGACAATGATCCAAAACACCGCTCCAAAGCTACTCAGGCATTCATGCAGAGGAACAATTACAATGTTCTGGAATGTCCATCCCAGTTCCCAGACCTGAATATCATTGAAAATCTGTGGGATGATTTGAAGCGTGCTGTCCATGCTCGGCGACCATCAAACTTAACTGAACTGAAATTGTTTTGTAAACAGGAATGGTCAAAAATACCTTCATCCAGGATCCAGGAACTCATTAAAAGCTACAGGAAACAACTAGAGGCTGTTATTTTTTCAAAAGGAGGATCTACAAAATATTAATGTCACTTTTATGTTGAGGTGCCCATACTTTTGCACTGGTCAAATTTTGTTTAAATGCGGATTGCACATTTTCTGTTAGTACAATAAACCTCATTTCAATCCAGAAATATTACTCAGTCCATCAGTTATTAGATATATGAAACTGAAATAGCTGTTGCAAAAACCCTAATTGTTATAAAGAAAAAAGGTTAACATTAATAGGGGTGCCCAAACTTTTTCATATGACTGTATATATATATATAAAAAAAAAAGCAACACACAACTCACCTTCCTGCACACGCTCCCCCGCTGCGCGCTGCTGGGTCCTCATTTCGCACGCGGCCAGAAGACGTCATTACGCCAGCGCCGCTCACTGGCGCTCCTCCGTCTCTTAGGCAACAGACCTGCGGCCTGGGAGAGGAGGAGTGTCAGAGCGAGGAGAAATGTCCCTCCGCTCCAACACAGCTTTGATCTGCCAGCGCGACTGCACCAGCACATCAAAGCGGCAGGATCAGGCGACAGCACGCGTACCATCAGAATGGGCTCTGCGTGCCCCTGGTGGCACACGTGCCATAGGTTCGCCATCACTGGTATAGGAAGTTGCCATTTGATCCAATGTTGGTGTGAAAAAGATACACTCTCTAAATTGGGTGAGGAGGGTAAAGCCTTGGGGATATTTAAGGATAAATATAAGAAATATCTCATTCCTGAACAGCCGATAATTCCAGTATTTCGTGGCTTACCTAACACATACGTGTGATTCCCCCACCATTACGCCCTATTATTGCAGGAATAGGCTCTCTGAATGAAGCCCTGAGTGGTGGCTTGATGAACACATGGGACCTTTGGTCACCAGGATTTCTGGTTATTTGAGAGACAGCACTTCAGTTCTTAATATTGTTGATAAATTTATATGGGAGAGACATTTTTCATTCTTTAGTTGTGATGTGACTTATATTCTACTAAACTCCATCATTTGGTGAAACAAGCAATCAGCTTTCATTTAGAAAAATACACTTCGTTTTTGGATGAAGGTAATGTATAATCATGGTGTTGGAATATTTATGAAGTCACAATTATTTTTCTTTGACTCTACATTTTATTTACAGTTGGAAGGAGCTCCAATGGGGTCCAGATTGTTCCCGTCTCTTGCCATTCTGTACATGGCATGGTGGGAAGAGAGATTTATATATGTCATCAACCATTCATTTTCTGGTGAAATCGTTTGGTATGGTCGCTATATGGACGACTTAAGGCCACTTTACACGCAATGACATCGCTAACGCGAAGTTGTTGGGGGTCACGGAATTTGTGATGCACATCCAGCCTCGTTAGCGACGTCGTTGCATGTGACATGTACGAGCGACCGCTAACAAGCAAAAATACCTTATCGTTGCTCGTTGACACGCTCCTCCATTCCCAAATATCGTTGCTGTTGCAGGACGCAGGTTGTTCGTCGTTCCTGCGGCAGCACACATCGCTACGTGTGACACCGCAGGAACGAGGAAACTCACCTTACCTGTGACCGCCCGCAATGAGGAAGGAAGGAGGTGGGCGGGGTCGTTCTGCCCGCTCATCTCCGCCCCTCCGCTTCTATTGGGCGGCTGCTTAGTGACGTCGCTGTGATGCCGAACAAACCGCCCCCTTAGAAAGGAGGCGGTTCGCCGGTAACAGCGACGTCGCTAGGAAGGTAAGTATGTGTGACGGGTTCGAGCAATGTTGTGCGGCTGTGCGCCACGGGCAGTGGTTTGCCCGTGACGCACAACCGATGGGGCCGGGTACGCACGCTAGCGAGATCGCAGCGTGTGAAGCGGCCTTTACTGTTTACACAACTTTGCCGCTTTTCTTAACAATAATGATTGTAATTTGGGGATCACATTTGAGGGTGCAGAGACCAAAATCCCCTTTTTGGATATAATTTTAGAAGGGGTTCCCAGTACAGGCAGAGTGTGGACATCCTTATTTAGGAAAATAGTAACAGGCAATACTCTATTGCAATCTTCCAGCTGTCATCCCGCACACACCATCAAGGCTATACCCTCCGGTGAGTTTACACACGCTCGTCACATATGTTCAGATGATTCTGCTTTTTCAGATGAAAGCGCAGTCATCAGATGCAGACTTATTGATCACGGTTATAATAAAAAACCCGAAAATCTACGTTTAGTGATTCAAGTAAAAAATCAAAAGTCTTTACTGGGTAGAGTTGGCCGTACAGATCGTACAAATGGAGATTTATTATTAACATTTAGCGCCCCATATAGCTTACAAATTAATAAAATAAAAGAATTCTCTCTAAATATCTATCTGTGGTTAGTCAGGACGAGACCCTGGGAAACATTATTCAGGGTGGGTGTAGATATGTTGTTAGGTGGGGTAGATCCTTGGGAAACATTTTATCTCCTAGTCTTTTTCAGTCCACCTCTAGTAAATCCACCCGGCTCCCCAGTAAAGGGATCATAAATGCGCTGGTTCCGGTGTAATGTGTGCAAATATGCGATGAACCGCAAGATGGATTTCTCATCATTTCAAGGTGTGATTTATGATATAAAGGATTTCATAAACTGTGACTCACATCACGTTATTTACTCCATTGAATGCACCATCTGCCAGAAAAGATATATTGGTTGTACTATTGGAAAAACTAAAAAGCGAATAGCGGAACATAAAGCCAATATAAATAATAGGAACAGTTGGTATTCGTGTGCGGGTGACACTTTGTGACTGCACACAATGCAGACCGGGCAGGTATAGAAGAAGTCTCTAATCCGGCTACAGGTGGGAGATGGCAGAAGCTTCATTATGGAGGGAGGCTTTCTGGATTCTCACATTAGATACCAGAGGACCAAGGGGACTGAACCTGAAACCTGGGTTTACAATAAAGTATAAGAAACAATTCTATATAATGTTTGTGCAATGATCAGCTCTGCTTTATGTATATAATGTTAACTGAACCGTTTATGTTTTATTTCATACTATATAATTAGCTTCCAGCACACCTGGTTTGGTTAACCCTACGTAGTTTGGAATGTGTACAATTGGTTAATTCATCCTATGCAATGATTGGGCTGTGGTTTTTTTTTTACACTTAATATATTTGTATATAAATGAGTCCTTCCATTTTCTGTTTGTGCTATGAGTAAGGTCACATCTTGCCCGAAACATGTCGGCTTTAAAATGGATCCTGCTAAAATTTTAATCCCTGGAATAAACTTTTGGTTTTATTGCAGCACAGATTGTGCTGGAAATTGCCTTTCTACTCTGCATTATAGGGATTACTACTATGACACCATATAGATTAGGGATCTCTCCATGTTCTTTGGTGCAATGTTTGGTTAGATCTTCGTCTATGGACTCTTTACATTAGTACCGTATTTTTCGGACTATAAGACACATCGGACCATAAGATGCACCCTGGTTTTAGAGAAGGAAAATAGGAAAATAAAATTTTAAGCAAAAAATGTGGTCATGACACATTGTTATGGGGCGAGGATCTGTTGCTGACACTATTATGGGGGTAATGTCCCCAAATTCTCTACTAAGATACCCCATCCTGGTAATGATCCTCCTGCCTTGTGTACATATTTATGTCCCTCATCCTGGTATAGCCCCATCTTGCTATATACTGCCATCTTGGTATGTGATCCCATCCTGCTATATACACCATCATCCTGCTCATATACCCACATCATCCTGCTTATATACCCCCATCATCCTGCTCATATACCCCCATCATCCTGCTATATGCCATCATCCTGTTCATATACCCCCATCATCCTGCTATATGCCATCATCCTGTTCATATACCCCCATCATCCTGCTATATGCCATCATCCTGTTCATATACCCCCATCATCCTGCTATATGCCATCATCCTGTTCATATACCCCCATCATCCTGCTATATGCCATCATCCTGCTCATATACCCCCATCCTGCGGCACACACAAAAAATAAATAAACGTTTACACTCACCTTTCCTCGTTCCACGCAGCGTTGCTCCTCCTCCTGTCTGTGCCGGCAGTGCTGTGTTGAACCGGTCACGTTCCCTGCAGCACTGCGATGTCCACCAGTCTGCCGGCGCGGCTGTGAAGACACACGTGCGCACAGCGATGACGTCATCGCTGTGAGCCCCGCTAGTCTCCAGTCCACACAGCACGGCCGTCAGACTGGAGGACATCGCTGTGCTGCAGGGGAACGGTGAGTACATTGATTCACTGCACCCCGCGCTGATGATGATGCGCGGGGAGCAGTGAATACAGCCGAGCATGATCACTCCAGGCTGTAGCTGCCAGGGGTGATCACGGCCGGCTGTTAATTATGCGCGCGTCCCCGCCCATCATCCCGCCCACCTATCAGCCCTGGCTTCAGCGCTGAGAGATGGGCGGGAGGATGGGCGTGCATATGTAATGAGCGGGCCCATGTGGTCACGGCAGGCGCTGCTGCTGCCTGCTCGTGCCCTCGATGACCTGCTCCACCACAGCACCCTCATTCCCCTCAGCCATGCCCTACATTCAGACCATTAGACGCACCCCCCACTTACCCCCAACATTTGGGGGGAAAAAAGGGCGTCTTATGGTCCGAAAAATACAGTATATTGTATGCTCCTCTCTATTCCTCCTGCATACTTTATACAAACTCTAATACTTAGTGGATAGTTATACACATAAAAGTATCCATAACTTTAGTATTACTGCTGTATATATTCCACTCTGCTTCTACCTTTCCTTCATTTATTCTGGGTGTATATATGTGCGTATTATGATGGATCTATATAGCTTTGTCCCATGGTAGACATTATTACTCTGATGTTTGCCTGTCCCCTTCTCTTCTTCATACAGACCTTGTCTTACACGCTGACCTTTGTATGTTATATGTGTATTCCATATATTTATACCTCCTGAGATATTTCTTCTGCCTCCTTTTCCTTTGGAGACTTGAATCTGTAACGGTCGTTACAAAAGTGTAAAGAAAAAAATCATTGTATGATAGAAAATATGTGTAATTGTGATCTAAAATGAAACCCTGATCTTATACACAGGCTGCGGATCTTATACACAGGCTGCGGAGTATAAATACTTTTTTGGAGTAAAGTTATTACGATTGTAAAATCCTAATCAGCAGGTTTGGTCAGAGACACCAAGGTTTTATATAGGGGAATATAGAGGAACTGACACTGGACACACATGGGAAAACTGCGGAAGGACGATTATTGTTTCTTACACATAAATTGATAACATTTAGATGGATTCCGACAAAACGTGATTAACAAAGTCATTACTACAGGACGGTATGAGAAGGGCATTTATTCTAAAAGAAACGCAGGAGCCAAAAATGAGAGAATCTGGGCCCCGGGGCTGGAGACTTCGGGCTTCCAGCGTGTCAGTACAAGAAGAGGTCTTTGTCCCTGTGTTACGGGGGGACCGGCAGATTAGGACCAGGGGTATACATCCCAATCGCCAGTCGGGGCCCACCGTGCTCCAGATGGTAATGGAGCTGCTGGCACCCTGTGGGTTAGGCGGAGACTATAGAGCTGGATGGCTCTGAGATAACTCAAGGAACCGGTCACGTGTGTAGGGACACGTCAGACCGGACGACAACCCAGTTAGCGTTTCGGTGGAGTGGACGCTACTCCGACCACGTGTGTAACAACACGTCAGGCCGGATGGTAACCAGTTAGCGTTGACCGAGAAAACCACTGCGACAGTGCCCTGTCGGCCACGTGTAGATAATGATGAAGATAACCGGTCTGTGAGCGCTAATGATGGATCTGAATCTATAGATTCTTTTAAATGTAAGGCTTTATTGTTAAAATAAAGCTCTTGTTATCACTTCACATATAGATTCAGATCCATCATTAGCGCTCACAGACCGGTTATCTTCATCATTATCTACATTGTCCACTCCCGTAAGGGAACCCGGCAAAGAGCTGCTGTGGATTACAGAATCTATCAGTTCACCCTGATTAACTCAGCGGGAGGACGTAGAGCCGATTTGAAGCTCCAGGATCAAAGGAGTCGGTGAACCAGGAGCCATCAGCGGTAAACCCTCCAGCTCCATCCGGCCAAAGGATCGGATAGCACCAGCTAACACAGCCCCTCATCCTTAGAGGAATTACACACTCATCACCGAGGTTGTGCGAGGGCGCACAACAAAACCAGGTGAGCAGCCTTCAATTATTTACTTAAAACAAAATAATCTCGGGTGCTCCTCATATTGCGCTATTTTATATTGACTGTCGGCCACGTGTGTAAGACACGTCAGGCCGAGCGGTCCTCCGATTAGCGTTTCTGGCCACCACTCGACTGGCCACGTGTGTAAAGGACACGTCAGACCAGGTAGTCACACCAGTAGCATTTGACTGGGAAGCCGAGGAGGATAATAGGGTTCACACACCCAATCCAGGAACACCCTGTTAACTTCACAGGGGTTCTGTGGCGTGCGCTGTCCGTGCGTGTAGAGGGCACAACCGGACAGGTGGCGCAGCAGGTACACTGTCCGTGTGAGTAGAGGCACTCTCGGACAGGTGACGCAACAGGTATTCTGTCCGTGTGCGTAGGAGGCACAACTGAACAGGTGATGCAGCAGCAGCAGCCCAGTTAACGCCACTGGACTGTTCTAGCACAACAGGAACGGTAGCAAGGAAGCACGGCGCCTGACCCTCATGTGCTGAGCCACGAATCTTGGCGTGACAGGCACCGTTCGCCTAGCCCTACCTACCGCTTCCAACAAGGCTTATGCCACCAAGAACTCTAAATGAAGACTGCGCACCTCCATGTTGTCTCCAGCCACTTTTATAACCTGGGTCCGCCCCAAACCCAGGGTGGAACCACCAAAGTCCAATAGCAGAGTGCCATGTCATCAGTGACGTCACATGCGACCTATCACCGCCACGTCATTGATGACCTCATGGCAGCCACGCCCCAAACACTTCACCAGTCATCGTCTGACGACCAATGGTGAGGTGCCAGATCATAGGGGCGGGCCTCTGCAAGCCAGTCCGGAGTTGCCACGTCATCGGAACACCTGACACTCTCTGCCCTATCAGGGCCTGCCACCTCACGGACATGCTCAGTGAGGTCCTTACCGGACCTAGCCTCTGATGCACTAAGTGCCTGAGCATCCTCAGTAGCCTGAGCAACAGGCTCAGAAAGCAGACTATCAGTTTGAGCATGCTCAGTAGGCACATTCCAGAACTTAGACACAGCACGAAGTCCAAGTACCTGTGCAAAGAGGCTGTTAGGGTTAATTGTGGGAGCATGCTCAGTAGCCTGAACTGAGGACTTAGTCTCAGACATAACACAATCAGGCTGAGCATGCTCACTAGGCAAAACACCGGGCTTAGACTCTGGCTGGGGTAAATCGGCGCACGCATGCGCACTAGCCGCCTCTCCACACTTAGACGTGGTGGAAGGAGCAGCCAACTGGACGACCCGAGGCACAGCCAAGAACGGCAGCCGGCGCCTGGGCGCAGCAGGAACTGCAGCAGGCTGCTTGCGGCTATGGCAGCGCCGGTTCGTAACACCCTGGAGCTTCTCTACTCGGTATAACGAGACTCACTGATCTTATTCATATAAAAAGCTTCTGAGGAAAATAGAAACTGCCGAAATATGAGGAGCTTGTCTGATCTATAAGTCACTGTATAAAGAGCTATGGAGACAGCACTATTCTTCTGTATAACATATGTGATGTTGCTGTAGACCTAATATTTCTGTACATGGCGTCTCTGTATAGATAATCACTGATTATTTTGTCAAACTCGATCACATCAGATGTTCCCACAAAGAAGGAATGGATCGTAGATGGAAAAAGTAATTTGTAATATGAACATGTTTATTATTGTAGTATAGAGAAGTTACAGACATTGCTCACACATGGAGATTGTGCGCTGAAAGTAAGGGGTCGAGCGCGATGTCGAGCGCGATGTCGAGCGCGATAGTACCCGCCCCCGTCGCATATGCAATATCTTGTGATTTCTGCCATAGCGAACATTATCGCTACGGCTGCTTCACACGCACATACCTTGTCAGCGACGTCGCGATGACTGCCGAACAATCCCTCCTTCAAGTGGGAGGTGCGTTCGGCGTCACCGCGACGTCACGAAGCGGCCGGCCAATAGAAGCGGAGGGGCGGAGATGAGCGGGACACAACATCCCGCCCACCTCCTTCCTTCCGCATTGGCGGCGGGACGCAGGTAAGGAGAGGTTTGTCGGTCCTGCGGCTTCACGCACAGCGATGTGTGGTGCTGCAGGAACGACAAACAACATTGTATCAGCAGCAGGGGCGACATTATGGAAATGAACGACGTGACACAGATCAGCGATTTTTGACTTTTACGCTCGTTCATCGTTGCTCCTAGGATTTACACATTGCGATGTCGCTACCGACGCCGGATGTGCGTCACTAACGACGTGACCCCGACGATATATCAGTAGCGATGTGGCAACGTGTAAAGTACCCTTAACTGTAATGAATGGCAAATCGCTGAGATTGGGAGTTAGGAAGAAGAGGGAGGAGGAATGTTGGGTATTTTTGGGGGAGGGTTGCAATACTCTTGTCCATATAGTGAATATAGACTAAATTAATTACCGGTAATGGGATTTTCTGGAGTCCATGACAGCAGCCACTTGCGAGAGGGATCATCCCCTTCAGAACAGGAAACCTACAGATAAAAAAGGGCGGTCCCTCTCCCTCATCAGTTGGTTTTCAGAGCATGTGAGAGGAACCACAGTGGATTTGTATGACACAAAAATAAAAGAACCAAGAAGGACCACATCCACCAAGGGGGTGAGTAAATTTATAAGGGTGAGGTGTGCGGGTGCTGTCGTGGCCTCCGAAAAATCTCAATTACCAGTAAGTAATTCAGTCTTTTCCTATCACCACGACAGCACCCACTTGAGAGACTTTCAGAGATACCAGGAGAGACCACCGCTTGTAGAACTGATCTTCCGAAAGTAAGGTCTGAAGCAGAGGGTAGGTCCAATTTATAGTGATTATAGAATGTGGAAGGCGAGGACCAAGTAGCAGCCTTACATATGTGAGTGATAGAGACATCTGCTTTCTCAGCCCTGGAAGATGCCAGTGCTCGAGTAGAATGAGCTCGCACACTATGTGGCAATGGTTCTTCTTTAGCTGTATATGCCAGAGATATTGCATCCCTCATCCATCTTGCTAATGTGCTTTTTGTCACATGACACCCTTTCCTATGGCCTTGAAAGGATATGAACAAAGACCTAAGGTGTCTACAGGAGGCTGTTCTAGCAATGTACTCAAGTAAGACGTTACGGACATCCAAGGTATGGTACATATATTCCTCAGGTTTGACCGGATTAGGAAAAAATTAAGGCAAACTAATCTCCTGACTTCTGTGAAAATGGGAAGCTACCTTAGGCAAGTAAGTAGGGTCTGTTTTAAGAATAATTTTGTCAGGAAAGACCTGCAGATACGGAGGATCAATGGATAGAGCCTGGATATTGCTAATGCGGCGAGCAGAGGTTAAGGCGACCAGCAGACAGGTTTTTAAGGAAATTAGTTTATCCGAAGCTGACTGCAGGGGCTCAAAGGGGGGCCCTGTCAGGGCGTCTAACACCAGATTGAGGTCCCAAGGGGGAGGATTGGGAATATGAACCAGCTGTCTGCGTTCACATGACTTAACAAAATGCATGACCCATCGATTACCAGCTATGTTAGAATTGTAGAGGGCCCCTAGAGCTTTGAGTGTATTCAGGGAAAGACCCATGTCTCGACCAGATTGGAGAAACTTCAATATAGATGAGATAAGAACTACCTCTGGAGAGTAGTTAGGAGAAAATTCAAGAAATTTTCTCCAGACTCGACTATATTGTCTGGTCGTCACCGGTTTCGTAGTGTGAAGAAGGGTATTAATCAGTTATTGGGAAAAACCATGTGCGGCTAACAACTCCCTTTCAAAGTTCATGCCGTCAAGTTCAAGCCCTTGACGTGGGGATGATGGATAGGCCCTTGGGATAGTAGATTCGGTCTGGATGGGAGAACCCAGGGGTCTGTAACCGACATGCTCGTGAGAAGGGAGAACCAAGAACGCCTGGGCCAAAAGGGCGCTATCATAATGACCCTTGCCTGTTCTGCTCTGATTTTCCTGAGAACTACCGGAAGCAGAATCATCGGGGGAAAGGCATATGCTAGGCTGAAAGTCCAGGGTATCTGCAGGGCATCTTCAACAGTCGGATTGTCTGTTTTGTTTAGAGAACAGAATTGCTCCATTTGTTTGTTTCTCTTGGTGGCAAACAAATCTATCACTGGACGGCCCCACCAGTGAACAATCTGAAGAAACACTTCTCAGTTCAATTTCCATTCCCCGTGATGGAGAGTGTGGCAGCTCAGAAAATCTGCTCTGTCGTTGTCCGGCGAGAGTCAAAATCCTGGCAGCCGTTGTCACGAGAGAACCAGACCGTGTACCTTCCTGGTGGTTGATATAGGAAACTACTGTCTGGTTGTCGGAGAGGATTCGACATGGGTCTGTTGTAGGAGAGGAAGGAACTGCACCAGCGCCTGTTCGACCGCCAGTAGTTCCTTGAAGTTGGAGGAAGTGTGCCTTTCATGGTGAGACCAGAGACCTTGTGCTATAGTGTCCCCCAAGTGAGCCCCCCACCCCCAAGGGCTGGCGTCTGTCGTCACTATATTGGTGAGATGAATGTGCCGTAGTTTTCCGGTGGTCAGGTTGGACTCTGTCATCCACCAAACAAGGGAATCCTGTGCTGCTCTGGTCAGAGTCAGACTGGACTTGAGAGCGCCACGTAGAGTTTTTCCGGCCGACAAGACCTCCCATTGTAGAGTCCTGGTATGGAGTAGTGCCCAGGGAACTGCAGGGATACAGGACGTCACGGAGCCTAATAAGGACATGCCGTCCCTTAGGGATATGTACGGATAGACCTGTATGTGTAGAATTTTTCTCTGGATTTTTTCGTCTGGTAGAGAACAACGTTGTTGACGAGAGTGCAGTAACATGCCTAGAAAAGACTGAAAGGTGGTCGGGGTTAGCTTGGATTTTTTTAGATTCAGAATCCATCCAAGTCGTTGAAGGGTAAACATAGTGTGATTGAGGCAAGTTGTACATTCATCCGCCGTTTTACCCACTATCAGGAGATCATCTAAATAAGGTATTATCAAGGTCTGACGTTCCCTTAAATGTGCTGTGACTTCTGCCATAATCTTTGTGAAAATTCGAGGAGCCAGTGAAACTCTGAAGGGCATTGCTACAAATTGAAAATGTCTTATTGATTTATTTATCAAGACAGCTACCCTTAAATATTGTTGATGATGTTGGTGGACAGGAATGTGATAAAAGATGCGTACTAAGTCTAAGGCTATGTGCGCACGTTGCGTAAATACATGCAGTTACGCTGCGCTTTGTAGCGTAGCGTAACTGCATGCGTCCTGCGTCCCTTGCACAGTCTATGGAGATTGTGCAGGGGCCGTGCGCACGTGGCGTTTTAGAGCGCAGCGCTTCGGCTACTGCCGAAGCGCTGCGTTCTAAGAAGTGACATGTCACTTCTTCCGTGCGCTTTGCCGGCAGCTCCTGCTCTGTCTATGGCAGGAGCTGCAGGCAGAGCGCATGGAATCGGCTTTTTTTTTTTTTCACTACGGACATTTCTGCAGCGATTTAAAGTGCACATGAGCTCTTCAGATCGCTGCAGAAATTTCTGCAGTGACTGTACGCAACGTGCGCACATAGCCTAAGACTGCCATGTAACAATTGGGGAAAAGGAGTTTCGTGACTGACTGGATTGATTCCATCTTAAATGGTCGATATTTTAAGGAGAGGATCAGTTTTTTCAGATTGATTATTGTTCTATAAGAGCCATCTGGCTTTGTAACCAGAAAAAGACTAGAGTAGAAACCTTGGCCCCGTTGATGGGCACGGACCTCAACTAGGACCCGTTTTGTAAAGAGAGTGAGGACTCCAGTCACTAAAGCAGAATGTTGTTCTGACGTTTTCCTAGTAGGGGTTAAAACAAAGGATTGCGGAGGTATGGAAGTAAATTCTAAATGAAGACCTTCAAAGATGACATTGATGATGAAGGAGCTACATATAATGGTCTTCCAGATGGTACTGTAGAAGCGGAGTCTACCTCCCACAGGGAGGTCAATGTTACTGTTTATGTTGTTTTCCCCTGAATGATGCGCCACCAAACAGGTAACCCTTGGAACCTGACGTGCGAGGATCATATTTTTCCCGGCGCTCTGACCTGATGGGCTGTAATTGACACTTTTTGTAGGATTTCCTACAGGTAGGGAAGTATGTGTTAGGGAATGCCTTCTTATTATCCCCAGCTTTAGTGAGAATGTCGTCTAACTCAGGCCCAAAAAGAAACTCACCCTGACAAGGCAGTGTGCACAATTTTGTCTTTGAAGACGTGTCCCCCTTCCATGATTTTAACCACAGTGCGGGTCGAGCAGCATTAGAAGATCCCGCAGATCGGGCCGCCAAACGTACGGAATCAGCAGAGGCGTCAGCAAGGTAGGCCGCTGCGTCCTTCAGGAGTGGGATGGACAAGCGTAACTTTTCTCTAGAAGAACCAGATTTAATTTGCTTTTCTAACTGGTATACCCATATTGACAGTGACCTAGCCGTGCAAGTTGCAGAAATGGCAGGCTTTAGTGCTGCGGCCGAGGCTTCCCGGGTTCTTTTCAGGTAAGTATCAGATTTCCTGTCAAGGGCATCCTTCAGGAAACCCATATCTTTAAATGGAAGTGCTGAATCTTAAGCTGGGTTCACACTAAACGACAGCGACAACGACGTCGCTGTTACGTCACCATTTTCTGTGACGTAGCAGCGACCTTATAAGTCGCTGTTATGATCGCTGCTTAGCTGTCAAACACAGCAGCCGAAGCAGCGATCATAACGACACGCGTCGCTGTGCTGCAACATGTGCAGAGAGCAGGGAGCCGCGCACACTGAGCGCTGGCTCCCTGCTCTCCTAGCTACAGTACACATCGGGTTAATTACACGATGTGTACTGCAGCTACATGTGCAGAGAGCAGGAGCCGGCACTGGCAGCGTGAGAGCGGCGGAGGCTGGTAACGAAGGTAAATATCAGGTAACCACCTTGGTTACCCGATGTTTACCTTGGTTACAGCTTACCGCAGCTGCCAGATGCCGGCTCCTGCTCCCTGCTCGCTTCATTTCGTCGCTCTCTCGGTGTCACACACAGCGATCTGTGCGTCACAGCGGGAGAGCGACGACCAAAAAATGAAGCTGGACATTCAGCAACGAGCGGCGACCTCACAGCAGGGGCCAGCTCGTTGCTGGATGTCACACACAGCGACAGCGACGGGACGTCGCTGCAACGTCACAGAAAATGGTGACGTAGCAGCGACGCCGTTGTCGTTGTGTGACACCACCTTTAGAAGATTTTGCAACTGCCACATCCACTTTAGGCACTTTACACCATTGAGAGAGGTCAGCATCATCATCATCAAAGGGATATCGTGTTTTAGAAGAGGATGGAAGAAAGCCCCTATTATCCTGCTTCTGCCACTCCTTCCTGATTAGGGCTTTAATCGTATCGTTCACTGGGAAAGATTTACATTTCTATTGGGATAATCCTGCGAAATTAGTATCCTCAGTGGACTTAGTAGGTTTGGTATCCTGAATCCCCATGGTGGAGCGAACAGCCCTGACAAGGCCATCCATCCACTCCAGAGGAAAGCACGATTTCCCTGCTTCATCTGAGAAGGAAGAACTATCAGAGTAAGAAACGTTCGACTTGGTTTCCGAACTAAGGGCTGAGGATGAATCAGGGCGAGTAATTTATTTCCTATGTTTTTTTGATCCCTTTAACGATTTTAAAGATGACTGAACTTTGGTGCGGATAAGTTCCCTAAGATCTGCTGCTGGGGATAGGATGTAGGGGCTTCTTCCCATACAGTCTGCTTGATACAGGGCTCACAAAGTCTTTTTTTATAAGAACTGGGTAATTTTCAGGCACACAAGGGCCATTCTTTATTTTTCTGCTCGGCGGAACACTTCCTATGTACCTAAACACAGTTATAGACAAGAAGGGGGACATTAGCTATTGGAGTACTTTCACGAAGATCACTCACCCATAGCAAGAAAGACGGATACCGGAGCTAGAGACAGAGACGAGGTGATTGTCTGGCCGATTCTAGAGGGTTGAGAACCGAGATTTTCATGATCCTCTTTCCTCTTGCGACCTGTAGTAATCCCTCTGGAGTGACTATCTGCACTGCTGCTTTTTCGCTTGGATGGAGCTTGGGATGGTTCCCGAGTAGTATCCCGGGATGGGGGTGATTGCGGGCTGTCCATAGCTGGTGAGGGTCGGAGCAAGCACCACTCTGTCAGGTTTCAACTTCATTTTTAAGATGGAGGACCCCACAGCCCCCTCCAGCGTCTCTTCCTCCGGATCAGATACCCCGGAAGTGCTCACAAGCACTTCCAAGTTACAGCTGCGGTGACCAACCAGCGTGCAGGCGCGCAGCCAGGCACATCCGGGTCACCCTCCCCGCGCGTGCACGGCCGTGCGCAACCTGGAAGTGTCAGTACAGACACACGTGCGACGCAGTAGGGAGAGCACCTTGCCCGACCACGCTATCTCAGGAAGTCACCGGGTAGCCATGAGGGAAGCAGCACTTACCCTCCCGCAGACGTGGTTCCCCTGGCGGCCTCACCCGGACCAGAGACAACCAACGCAGGAACACTAGGACGGCGAAGTCCACCACGGGAGCTCCACCGACCATGCCTTCAGACCCAGAGCTCCGCCATTCCCGCAGACACCGCACGGACACTACTGGAGCCCAGGTACCTATAGGTTCCGATCCATCAGAACAGGAAACCAACTGATGAGGGAGAGGGACCGCCCTTTTTTATCTGTAGGTTTCCCGTCCTGAAGGGGCGGACCCCTCTCTCAAGTGGGTGCTGTCGTGGCGATAGGAAAATAAAAATATAACAATGTGAAATGTTCGATGCACATGGAATATTGCTTTATTTGATTTTTAGAAAACAGACGTCTATTAGTAACTGCATGTATAATTCTAATGTAACTTCTAACGTGCTTTCCGTTCGTTTACTTTTACTGTCACGTTTGTGTTTTCTTGTTCAATTTGTCAAATTTATATTTTCTCCACATGTGAATTTTTTTTCCAATATATATTTTATTTCAATTTTTCACAAAACAATCGATACATATCACAATCGAAGTAACACTACGATAATATTAACAACCACCACAAAGCAAAATAAGGAAAAAAAAAAAGAAAAAAAAGATGAAAAAAAAGAAAGGGGGAAGGGGAAGACACCAATTCAGTCTATTTTATAGGTAGGAGTCAATAATACAAATACATCAAAATCCCGTGGGACAAATAGTATGTAATGAAAATTCTCCAATTTTTCGGAATTCGTTTTCTTCTCTCTACATTATAGCAAAGTGTAAACTCATAATGAAAATGAGGATTCATTTTCCTGACAAGCTCCTCAACCGAGGGAACTGAAGGGAGTTTCCACTTTATAGCCTGACATCGTCTGGCCAAGGTAAGTATATCAGCAATAACAGTTTTCACATTTTAGGGGAAGTTATCAAGTCCTACATTCAGAATTGCCAGTGGATCATCCATAATTACACGAACACCAGTTACAGATGAAATTAGAACAAACACCTGCTCCCAAAATACCATAACTTTAGGACAGGACCACCATACATGCCCCAGCGTGCCTTTCTGAAGACAGGCTGTCCAACAGAATGGGGAGTAATCAGGGATCATCAGAGCCATTTTGCCTGAAAACAGATACCACCTTGTATGAATTTATATAATTTGTTCTAGGTGATTTATACAAGCGGAGGTCCTATAAGTCTATTCCGAGGCGCCCACCATTGTTGAGGGAAGAATGTTTTCAGCTCTTGCTCCCATTTTATCACGTATGACAACTTCAGATCTTCCAATGGGGAGCTTAAAAAACTATATAACATTGAGACCCCTTTAATATTATATTCCTCTTTTGAAAAAGTCTATGTAGATCGAGAGGAGGTGAATTGTACCCAATATCAGGTCCTGTACTAAGATGTCTCACTTGGAGGTATTGATAAATACAGCTTCAATGTAATCAAAATTTCTCAACCATCTCCGAAAAGGACGTTAACTGAGACTCTCTATAAATAGTTGCAAATTTAGAAATGCCGCTCTCTTCCCAATTAGCAAGGCTTAAATAAGGGATACGGGTTTCTAAGAATGTAATAGAAATATCCAATAAAAAAAAAAAAGAGTGATTCCCTTCACCCCACCTTTTCCACCAATACCAAGGAGAGGAGATAGTGGGGAAGTCAAAAATTGCATTAGATGTTTAATTACCTCTACTTCAAAAGGCTTCAAGTAACCAATGTGAATTGTTCTTAGAGGTCAACAAATTATAATTTTCAAGTAAAACAGTTCTGACCTTCTAGGTATGATAATGACTTCTACACTTTTAAGATTTGTGATGTTTAAAAATAATCCATTTGTGTGCAAAATATTTCCCTCATTCTACCCATGTCAAGGGTTTCTCCCCTGTGTGAATTCTTTTGTGTCTTGCAAGACTTGATGTTTGTGTAAAACTTCTCCCACACTCTGAACATGAAAAAGGCTTCTCCCCTGTGTGAGTTCTCTGATGTCTAACAAAAGCTGATTGATCTGCAAAACATTTCCCACATTCTGAACATGAAAAAGGCTTCTCCCCTGTGTGAGTTCTCTGATGTTTAACAAGACCTGATTGATTTGCAAAACATTTCCCACATTCTGAACATGAAAAAGGCTTCTCCCCTTTGTGAATTGTCTGGTGTGTAAGAAGATTTGATTTTAGGTTAAAATATCTCCCACATTCTGAACATGAAAAAAGCTTCTCCCCTGTGTGAGTTCTCTGATGTCTAACAAGACCTGATTGATTTGCAAAACATTTCCTACATTCTGAACATGAAAAAGGCTTCTCCCCTGTGTGAGTTTTCTGATGTCTAACAAGATCTGATTGATATGCAAAATATTTCCCACATTCTGAACATGGAAAAGGCTTCTCCCCTGTGTGAATTGTCTGGTGTGTAAGAAGTTTTGATTTTAGGTTAAAATATCTCCCACATTCTGAACATGAAAAAGGCTTCTCCCCTGTGTGAATTCTTTGGTGACTTGCAAGGCTTGATGTTTGGGTAAAACATCTCCCACATTCTGAACATGAAAAAGGCTTTTCCCCTGTGTGAGTTCTCTGATGTTTAACAAAACATGATTGATCTGCAAAACATTTCCTGCATTCTGAACATGAAAAAGGCTTCTCCCCTGTGTGAGTTCTCTGATGTGTAACAAGAGTTGTTTTATGTGTAAAACATTTCCCACATTCTGAACATAAATATGGTTTCTCCCCTGTGTGAGTTCTCTTATGTGTAACAAAATGTGATTTATACGCAAAACATTTCCCACATTCTAAACATGCAAATGGCTTTTCCCCTGTGTGAGTTATCTGGTAACTAACAGATTCTGAAGAAATTCTTTTCTCCTCTGTGTCATTTTTGTTATTAATTTTTTGATATTCTGAAGTTGAAAATGGCTTATTTGCTGTAAGAGCACTTTGATTTTTAATGCTGCTTTTGTGACATTTATATTTCTTAATAGTCTGTGATGAATCAGAAGGTAGGACTTGTTTAATAAAATCAGATAATAAATCTTTGCTGTAAAGGGAAGATGATATATCTGGAATAGAGTCATTCACTTCAGTTATATCTTGTATGATATCAAGGTCATCTGATTTAAAAATTGAAGATGTCAGTTGTGCCTCTAATCTCCTGGTACAGTCATCTGTCAAGAATAAAAGTTATCTTCAATAATACATACAAATTTAAAGATATATTTCATAAAATAGGTTGTAACGCTGTTACCAGCGTCCCCGCACTGTCCTGCACCTTTTCCCGGGGTAGGTCTCCTAGGACTGCGCTTAGCTCACGCTCATAAATTCTTAAAGGGCCAGCGTGCACCTAACCCGGAAGTTCCTCCCAACCTATGGTTAAGAGGTAATAGGTATTTAAGGCATCCTCCCCCTATGGGACGTGCTTGGGCAATGTGGTCTATCCTTAGAGATGCGTTGATAGTTGTCAGTTACCGTGCTGCTTGCTGAGTCGTCTGCTGTGTGTGTTAACACGTGTTTGTTTCCTAGCATCCACTCTAGATGCTGCATCTATCTATACCAGCTGTGTCTGCCATACCTCCTGCATCTATCTATACCAGCTCTGCCTACTATATCTGCTGCACCTGCTTACACCAGCCATCCCGTCTGCACCCGACCACATCTGTGACTGTCAGTATCCAATCGTAGAACCCTGCGGTCAGCCAACACAGTACAAAGACTCTTTGGCATAGCATCTGGTGGCTACCTCTCAGCACAGGCCTATTCTCACCATTAGAGGCTGAACATGTGAACTTATAATGAACATGGTAAATAAAAAACAATCGTGTAATTGCACTTTTTTTTGCAATTTCACTGCACTTGGAATTTTTTCCCCATTTTTTAGTACACTATCTGATAAAATGAATAGTGTAGTTCAAAAGTACAACTCATCAGGCAAAAAAAAAAATCCCTGATATGTCTATGTTGACGGAAAAATAAAAAAAGCTATGCTTCTTGGAAGTTAAAGGGTGAAAAACTAAAATTCCCCAGGGGTGAAGGTGTTAAATTTTAGAAAACCTGTGTGTGGGCTGCCCGGTCTCTATGTACCCACTGTGGGGTAATTCTAACCCCCCTCATATGTTACAGTTACCCTGTGCCCAACTTTGGATATAAACGCCCCTATCAGCACATTCATCAGAAGGGAGAGAAGGAAGATCTATCAATAAGAGGCCGAGATTCTAGGAAGATGGAGTCATTGCTCTCAGTGGAGAAACAATAGGAATCTTGTAGTTATGATACTTATTAATGGAGAACAAAAATAAAATAAATGATGTTACAAAGCAAGCTTTCCAGACTACTGAGGTCTCTTCATCAACTACAAGATTATTATTTTGTTTCTCCCACTGAGAACAATCAATCTTTATTCACCTGGTGAACACGGCACCAAACTAAGAATCTAGGAGGTCACCAGCATCATTACCCTCCGCTTTCTCTTAGGGGTCCATCATACAGATTAGATTCTTCTTCCCATGATTTTCTAAGTTGTCTGCACTTTCTACGGACGCTGTCATTTGGCTTTACAGATTAGAGATCTGGGCAGCTAAGGGTCAATGTCTTCTAATTTCAGGTGATAGGATGGATCCTACCTGTAAGATCTGGCCGATACAGATCTCACTACAACAGAAGAACGTCCAATGCCCAAAATAATGGGGACAGTTTTGGGTGGAGGAGCATGTGGTGGTCTAGCAGCAGAATGGTGGCCATTTGATATGGCCAGACTACAACCCTGATAAAGCAGCCACAGCCGGTGACGGAGAAGAATGTGTGACTTCTCTGCATTTAGTGGTCACAACTCACCTGGGCGGTTATTTGTAGGAATCTCCTCTTTACTCCGCTCATCACCCCTCACATATGTCTCTGTAGTATTAATATGGGGCAGATCTTCACCCTGAAACAAATATTGTAAAAGTCAAAGACAGAGAAGTCACATCTATGATCAGCTCTAATCCTGCCATCTCCACCGCTCTCATTACACAAGTATAACACATATAATACTGGAGGGTAAAACAAGACTGAGCACAAGACCTTCACAGGCGTCTACACATCATAGGGAGATTTCATGGAACCTTCTCTCCATCTACCTGATGATCCTGAGGAACATCGGGGTCTTCTTGTTTACAGTCCTGTGGGAGAAGAGGACGGGGACATCTCTCTGGTGTTGTCCTCTTACTGGATAGAACTGGAGGAGACACATACAGGGACTGAATTCATTCCTTACATACAGATAATTATAGGCCGTGTGTATTTAGTCCTGTCTATTACCTGGTGATGTGAGGGGCTGGGGAACCTCCATCATGACGTCCTTGTACAGATCCTTGTGTCCTTCTAAATACTCCCACTCCTCCATGGAGAAATAGACGGTGACGTCCTGACATCTTATAGGAACCTGACACATACAATGATAGCGTCACCCCCGATCCCTTCATAGCGTTACTGTATAATGTCCCAGCATTCCCAGCAGTGTCACCTCTCCAGTCAGCAGCTCAATCATCTTGTAGGTGAGTTCTAGGATCTTCTGGTCATTGATGTCCTCATGTATCGGGGGGTGAGGTGGAGGCCCCGTGATTGGGCTCAGGGGTCTTCCCCATCCCTCAGACACAGGGGCCTGACAGCGCTCACTGGAGGTCTTCTTCACTACTGTGTAATCCTGGTTATGGAGAGACACAGTAATAAATCTCACTCCAGACATTTCCAGAGTCCTCACCTCTCCAGTTCTGTCCATCTGTTATTCCCATAGATAAGAATGATGTAATGTGACGTCATCAGAATCTCTCACCTCTCCAGTAAGCCGGAAGAGGATCTCTAGGGTGAGGTGTAATATCCTCTCCGCCATCTTGTCCCTGTCCATATCCATCCTTCACGGGGCAATCAGGAGAATTCTCTTCTATAGAAGATCTCCACTGAGAGGATCCGATATTATAAGGCCCTGAATGGGAAAGAGATGAGCCGATATGTAAAATTAATGGAGATAAGTGATATAAATGAATAATTATTATTATTATTATAATAAGGGAAGTGAGATATCATTTGGGTAGGGAAAAAAATTCAACATGAAATGTGATATGTAAGTAGTAAAACCGACCGATAAAAGTAGTACATAACCATATTTTTCGGACTATAAGACACACCCTGGGTGTAGAGGAGGAAAATAGGAAAATAAAAGTTCAAGCAAAACATGTGGTCATGACACACTTATGGGGCGAGGATCTGCTGCTGACACTGTTATGGGGTAATGTCCTGCTCATATACTCCCCATATACTCCCGATGCTGCTCATATACTCCCCATCCTGCTTATATACTCCCCAAGCTGCTCATATACTCCCCATGCTGCTCATAAACTCCCCATGCTGCTCATAAACTCCCCATGCTGCTCATATACTACCCATGCTGCTCATATACTCCCCATGCTGCTCATATACTCCCCATGCTGCTCATATACTCCCCATGCTGCTCATATACTCCCCATGCTGCTCATATACCCCCCAGCCTGCTCATATACTCCCCAGCCTGCTCATATACTCCCCAGCCTGCTCATATACTCCCCAGCCTGCTTGTCATGGTTCGCCTCCCTGTCCACATGGCTAGGGGGCGGAGCCTTCTCTCGAGCCTCACTTCCAGACCCTGGATGCCTTAAAAGCTGGCATTTCCAGTGAATCAGTGCCAGCTATAAGCTTAGCACTGCTTTGCCTGTGATTGCTGGTCCTGTGAGTGATATCCTGATCTGTCTGTTCCTGTGCCCCCGTGCCCTTGTCTGTGTTCTGTCCCCTGGTCATCCCTCCTGTCCTCTGTCCCCTCTCCTATTTCCCCACTCGATTGCTTCCTACGGTACTGACCTTGGCCTGACTTTGACTCCGCTTTTGCTCGTCCCTCCGGTCCTGCTTCTGCCCATACGGTGTTTGACCCAGCCTGTGTGACTATACCTTGCATGCTCTGCAGCTCTGCTTCTCAGCTGAGGTAATGCATGAGAATGCTGTGAATTCACTTCCTGGTTCTCATTGCTCTGTGTAGTGTATTATGCTACAGAGCTCTGGCTCCCCCTGGTGGCAGCATTACACTGCTCATATACTCCCCATGCTGCTCATATACTCTCCATACTGCTCATATACTCCCCATGCTGCTCATATACTCCCCATGCTGCTCATATACTCCCCATGCTGCTCATATACTCCCCATGCTGCTCATAATAAACCCCTATCCTGCTCATATACCCCCATCATCCTGGTGTATGGCCGCATCCTGTGGCAAATAAAATAAACGTTCATACTGACCTTACCTCACCTCACTCCCTGCAGCACCGCTCCTCTTACCGTCTATGTCAGCGGCTGCGCCGCTGAGTGGAGCCGTCCCCGTTCCCCTGCAGCATCGCGATCTCCTCCTGTCTGTGCCAGCGGCTGCGTGTGGACACGTGCGCACAGCGATGACGTCATCGCTATGCGCGCCGCTAGTCTCCACGCAAGTCAGCTGACCGGCACAGACAGGAGCAGATCGTGATGCTGCAGAGAAACGGTGAGTAATGTGTACTGATTCACTGCCCCCCGCACTGATGATGATGTTCGGGGGCAGTGAATACAGCCGCACATGATCACTCCAGGCTGCAGTTGCCAGGGGTGATCATGCGGGCCGGCTGTTTATCCCTCGCCCATCACCCCGCCTACCTGTCAGCTCCGGCTTCAGCGCTGAGAGATGATGGGCGGGACGATGGGCGTGCATATTTAATGAGCGGGTCCACATGGTCATGGCAGGCTGCTACAGCCTGCTCGTGCCCCCGATGACACGCTCCACCGCAGCCCACTCATTCCCCGCAGCCCTATATTCAGACCATAAGACGCCCCCCCACTTCCCCCCAACATTTGGGGGGGAAAAAGTGCGTCTTATGGTCTGAAAAATACGGTATCTTTATAAAAAAAAACACAATCCTTCATACGACAATGTGAATGGAAAAATAAAAGAGTAATTGCTCCTAGAATAAGAGGAGGAAAATACAAAAGAGCAAAAACAAAACATTTCCCAGTTTTTCGGTTAAGAACAGGACAATGGAATTAAGATTCGATGTGTTCTTGTTTCTAACGGAAGAGGAGGGGCCACACATGGCGTACGGATCTGTGCACTCGCTGACGTGCACAATTTACCACCCATTTCTTGTATGAAGGCAGCAAAATAGTGAAAATCAACCCAATTACAAAATGTGCCCACATTATATTTCACTCCTAAACTAGAAAAATTCTGTAAATAACAAAGTTTAGATATTCTAAACTGGTTTTGGAGCTCGTAGACTTTAACCCCTTAATGACCGCAGGCAGTAAAATGATGTCCTAGCAGTCATAGTGTTTATTCCCTCTTGCTGCTGCCGGCAGCCGGCAGAGATAGGCGCACATCTCAGCTGATTTACAGCTGAGATGTGTGCCTAGCAGGTACCAGCAGATCCGCAATCTGCCCATGCCTATTAAGCCCTTAAATGGCGCTGTCAAAATGTGACAGCCCCAGTATAATTGCAATTGCCATAAAACTTTACTCATAGGCCTCCACTGGAAGTCACGTGACCTGATCATGTGGATCCGATGGTTGTGATGGTAGTACAGGGTAATATGATGACTCCTGTAGCTCACATGACTTAGGTCCTGTAACAAGCAGCCAAGTACTGCAGGTTACAGGAGATGAGTATTTTTCCCGATCTGACCGGTGCTGCTCTGATCGGGAGAAATAAATAAGCAATCAGACTGCTGATCCTTATAGCCCCCTAGGGCAACTAGTAAAATAAAAAAAAAAAAAGTTAAAAAAAAGTTTTCAAAAATTAAAAAAACAACAAAACCTATAAGTTGAAATCACGCTCCTTTCACCCCATTGACAATTAAACGGTTAAAAAAATTAAAAATATACACACATTTGGTATTGCCGCGTTCAGAAATGCCTGATCTAACAAAATATAAAATCAATTAACCTAATTAATAAACAACATAGTGCCAAAAGAATGCCAAATGCTAAAATTACATATTTTGGTCGCCGTAAATTTTACCCAAAATGCGATAACAGGCGATCAAACTGTAGTATCTGCGCAAAAAACGGTACCATTAAAAACTTCTGCTTGAGACACAAAAAATAAGCCGTCACTGGGCCATAGATCATGAGAATGTTATGGGTTGTAGAAAATGGCGCAAAATGTGCGCCAGTTTTTTAGAGAAACTTCTGATTTTTTTAACCCCTTAGATAAAAGTAAACCTATCCATGTTTGATGTCTACGACCTTGTACCGACCTCAGGCATCACAGCGACACATCAGATTTTCTATGTAGTGAACACACAGAGAATAAAATATCTCAAAAACAATCGTGCAATCACACTTTTTTTGTAATTTTTCTGCATTAGGAATTTTTTTGCCATGTCCCAGTAAATTATATGGTAAAACTCATGGTTTCAGGAGTAAAACTTGTTCCGCAAAAAAACAAGCCCCACATGGCAAAATTGACTGAAAAAAAGTTACGTCTCTCAGAAGAAGGGGAGCGAAAAAAACAATAAAAACCCCCGAAAAAAATCGGCCAGGGGTGAAGGGGTTAAACATGGGGATCATCTGACTCCTACTCTGCAGTGATGTTCTACAATGTCATTACATAGCAGTGCATCTATACGCAAACATGTTGCACAGGAGAGGAAATCCGTCCATCTCTACATAAGGCAGAGACGGTTTATTACTGCCTCTGCCTTCTCTGTCACTGTATACACAGTTCTGCGGTGCAATGCAGCTGGAACGGTGAGGGACCCGACAGCGACACAGATCTCTGTGTAAGAGCCCATCCACCATCGGTACTTACCATCTGTAATTGTTTGGGGTCTGGTAAGTTCGATTTTTGTTTTGGGGTGGTCGGTCTGCTTTCTTTTGGGGGGTGTCTGCTTTCTTTGATGAAGAGTCCTGCTGTATTCTTTAACTTTTTTAGAGGCTTGGACACTTCCCTATGGAAACGCTACTAAAGCGGGCTGTACACGCTACAATATATCTAACGATGTGTCGGCGGGGTCACGTCGTAACTGACGCACATCCGGCATCGTTAGTGTTGTAGTTGCGTGTGACACCTACGTGCGACTGCGATTGTACGCAAAAATGTTGATCGCATACACGTCGTTCATTTTCTAAAATTTGAACATCCGGTTGTTCAATGTTCCCGAGGCAGCACACATGGCTCCGTGTGACACCCCAGGAGCGATGAACACAGTTTACCTGCGGCCGCTGGCAATGCTGAAGGAAGGAGGTGGGCGGGATGTTTACTTCCTGCTCATCTCCGCCCCTCCGCTTCTATTTGACGGCTGCTGTGTGACGTCGCTGTGACGCCGAACGTCCCTCCCCTTTAGGAAGTGGATATTCGCCGCCTACAGAGAGGTCGTATGGAAGGTAAGTACGTGTGACGGGGGTTACAGCATTGTGCGACAAAGGCAACAAATTGCCTGTACCGCACAAACGATGAGGGTGGGTGCGATCGCAAATGCGATCGCACGTTTAATTGAAACGTGTAAAGCAGGCTTAAGGCTTATTTTTAGAGTAGGGTTTATATTTGAATTACAGTATAGTCAAAAAAAGCCCCAAAAATCCTACTAGGGCTTATTTTCCGGGTAGGTCTTATTTTCAAGGTAGAAAGAGCTGACTGTGCCTCCTCCCCCATACACAGAGGTCATGTGGTCACTGCTAAGAAGTAAATTAAAAATACTTAAATACGGAACTGACCCCCCCCCCCCGCCCCCCTCTCCTTGGAATATGTGAAAAATAGGAAAATACCATTGTGAATCCAAATCTCTGTTTTTAGCCCCAATCAGGTAAAAATCAGCCATATATACAAAATAATAAGTGCTACAAAATAGCTAAGAAATATTTACATGTGGTCATAAACATATAATATGACAGTGTCCGGCTTTCAGTCATAGGGATGGCCCTGATGATGTTTTAGTCATTGCTCAGTATACAGTGACCAGTGGTTGTATACGCTCTCACCACTGACTGACAGCAGGTTCTAATGCTCAGCGGCTGTCAGTCACTGCGGGGGGCAGGGTATATATGTAGTAATAACAGACATTTCCCTTATTTTCCTACCAGTATCGCTCAACATCAGCAATAAAAAACTCGATGCTGAAGATGGTTTCTTATTGGTGAGTTTCTTATTCGGGGCTGAAGATGGTTTCTTATTTGGATTTTTTTCTGTTTTTTCTCTTTACAGGTTTAACAACAAACATAAAAAAATCACAATAATAAAGTACAATACAGTGAGGAGCCCGGATGTGAATACACTTAACAGCAGCTACAAAAACTATAAAACTGGCACAAAAATGGGCATCAAAGTGGGCACCGAAGGGCGTTTTTGAAAGGGTTAAATGACCTTGGGTCACTGATCTGAAACCTCCATTATATAGTGATGTCTCGCATCAGATTCAGGTCACTCCAGCCCGGCCCAAATGGGTTCTGGGCATCAGAACTGGCAGCAAAGTGAGCAAATAGCCAATTTTCCCAGATGTGAATAAGTAGCTGGTGTTCTGTAAAGTTCGCTTCCGGCTGATGTAAATGGGTTTCTGGCATTAATTTGGAATCATAGAGGGAAAGCCGCTATTGTTCTCTGATTTCAGTCTATTCTCACATTATTATGGTTTTACCTATATAGATCAGTGGCCCAAGGACATTTAACCCTTTCCATAACGCTCTTCGGAGCCACTTTGATGCCCATTTTTGTGCCAGTTTTATCATTTTTGTTGCTTTTCAGTGTATTCACATCCGGGCTCCGCACTGCAGGGGATTATATTGTTGTCATGTTTTATTTTTGTTGCTAAAAAACAATAAACAAAATAAAAAATTGCTGAATACAAGGTTAAACACAATTTAGTGCCACATGAAAGTTACTAAAGGGTGCCAGCTTAGAATATGAAGGGGGGTGGGACATTATATAGAGATTAGATCCCGTGATCCCAACGTATTGTTACCCCTCTATAAATCACTTGTAAGGCCGCATCTGGAATATGGGATCCAGTGTTGGGCTCCACATTTTAAAAAGGACATTCAGAAGTTAGAGTCAGTTCAAAGGCGGGAACTAGACTATTACAAGGAATGGAAGGCCTCCCATATGATGAGAGGTGAAAAAGTTAGATGTTTAGCTTAGAAAAAAGACGTCTCAGAGGAGATCTCATTTATTTGTATAAATACATGTGTGGTCAATATAAAGGACTGGCACATGACTTATTTCTTCCAAAGACAGTACTAAGGACCAGGGGGCACTCACTGCGAGTGGAAGAAAAGCGATTCCGGCAGCTAAATAGGAAAGGGTTCTTTACAGTTAGAGCAGTCAGACTGTGGAATGCCCTACCACACGAGGTAGTAATGGCAGATACTATAACAGCTTTTAAAAAAGGGCTGGATGATTTCCTCAGTACACAAAACATTGTTGGTTATAAATGACTTAGTGACCAAATGTAGAACTGATGGAGGAAGGGGGAACTAGATGGACCTAGGTCTTTTTTAAACCTAAGTAACTATGTAACTATGTATATATGTGTGTTTGACATTTATCTAGCCATCCATCCATCCATCCATCCTAGCTTATTAGACTATGTGCCCACGATCAGGACTTGCAGCGGTTTGTACACAGAGTGTTTTGACTGCGATGTTGTGCAGTACAAGCGCAGTGGCGGGATGTTTAGAAATCTCATGCCCACTGTGCTTCTTTTCTCTGCAGCATAAACTGACCAGCGGTGCGGCTTCCTGAGACGCAGGATGTCAGTTTATGATGTGGAGATGAGTGTGTTCTTCACAGGGAGAATAAAGTCCGCAGCGGCCTGAACCCGGATCGTGAACACGGGCAGCTGCATTCTCGTGTGGACAACACTGGCATCTTGGCAGAAGGGCTGACACTGTGTCTTAGATGCCTAAAAGTGAGAAATTTGGCACTACAGCAACATTTTTGTGAACTATCTGCTCACTATACCCCTGAATAAAATTCTTGAGTGGTCTAGTGTCCAAAATGGGGTCACTTTTAGAGGTTTCCGCTGTATAGGTACCTAAAGCCTGCTTTACACGTTGCAATTTCGCATACGATATCGTATGCGATTTGCAACGCCCCCATCGTATGTGTGGCACGTTCAATTTGTTTAACCCACGTCACACGTACTTACCTTCCATACGACCTCGATGTGGGCGGCGAACGTCCACTTCCTGGAGTGGGAGGGACGTTCGGCGTCACATCGATGTCACGCGGCAGCCGGCCAATAGAAGCGGAGGGGCGGAGCTGAGCGGGACGTAAACATCCCACCCACCTCCTTCCTTCCGCATTGTGGGCCGGGAGCCGCAGGACACTGGTAAGATCTGTTCATCGTTCCCGGGGTGTCACATGCTGCGATGTGTGCTACCCCGGGTACGATGAACAATCTGACGTGCAATTCTAGAGAAAGGTACGATGTGTATGCGATGAACGTTTTACCGTTCAATCGCAATCGCACGTACCTGTCACACACTGCAATGTACCTTACGATGCCGGATGTGCGTCACTTACGACGTGACCCCGCCGACACATTGTAAGATACATTGCAGCGTGTAAAGCAGGCTTTAGGAGCCCTGCAAATGCAACATGGTGCCCACAATTTATTTCAACTTTTCCAAAATTCACATAGTGCTCCTTCTGTTCCGAGCTCTCCTGTTTGTCCAAACAGAGGTTTTTGGCCACATGTGGGGTATCACTGAGCTCTTAAAAATTTGTTTAACAAACTGTGAGGTCTACTTTTTGGTGTTTCCTCTTGAAAAAGTGAGAAATTTGGTGCTAAAGCAACATTTTTGTTAAAAAAAATGAAAATTTTCAATATGATGAGCTAAGGTTACCAAATTCTGTCAAGTACCTGTGGGTTCAAAATGCTCAATATACCCCTGGATAAAATCCTTGAGGGGTTTAGTTTTCAGAATGAGGTCACTTGTGGGGAAGCTCTAATGTTTAGGTATCTCAGGGGCTCTCCAAACGCGACATGGAGTTTGCTAATGATTCCAGCAAACTTCACAGTCAAATGGCGCTCCTTCCCTTCCGAGCCCTGCCATGCACCCAAACAGTTGCTTTCTACCACATATGAGGTATCTGCATATTCAGGAGACATTGCACAATAATTTTATGGTGCATTTTTCCTGTTATTCTTGTGAATACAGTGGAACCTCGCTTAACGAGTAACCCAGTTAGCGAGTATATTGCTTAACGAGCAAAGCTTGCTGTAAATTTGCAACTCAGTTTACAAGCAAGCTTTGCCGCATGAGCAAAATACTCACTGCACACACTTCCGGTTCTGTACATCCACCGCACTCTAAACCGCTTTTGCAGTCCGCACAAACACACACCAACACGCACGCACACACACATATTATGCTCACCTTACTTTCCGTTCCATCGCTGGCCTCATGGTTCTTGTAGTTCGCCGCTGCAGGATATGTATCGGGTAACCATTGCGACGATTCTCGTGTGTGTTTGTAAGTGTGTGAAATGGCACAATAGGGGACCAGGATGGGATATTTAACAAGTTGTGGGACGAATTGTCTGCGCTTGCATTATTTCCTATGGGAAATCTTGCTTTGCTAGATGAGTAACTTGGTTAACAAGCACACTCCCAGAACGGATTGTTCTCGTTAACCAAGGTTCCACTGTAAAAGCCATCTGGTTAAAGTAACAATTTTGTGGTAAAAATGTATTTTTCTTTATTTTCAAGGCTCTACGTTATAAAATTCTGTGAAGCCTCCGGGGATCAAAGTGCTCACCAAATATCTAGAGAAATTCCTCGAGGGGTCAAGTATCCAAAATGGGGTCACTTGTGGGGGTTTCTGCTGTTTAGGTACCTTAGGGGCCCTACAAATGCTACATGGGACCCACAATCTATTTCAGCCAAATTTGTGTTCCAAAATTCTAATATTGCTCCTTTCATTCCGAGCCCTTCCATTTATACAAACAGAGGTTTCTGACCACATGTGGGGTATCACCGCGTTCATGAAAAAGTGGGGAACAAACCGTGGGGTCAACTTTTTGGCGTTACCTCTCGAAACCTGTCACAGTGACACCGATCAGAATTTTAAAAAATGGCCGAGTCATAAAGTACAAAACTGGCTCCGTCCTTAAGGGGTTAAACTGAATGTAAATGAGCCGGTCAGGGAAGAGCAGGAAACTGGTCCTGAACTGGTTAAAGTTAAAAATAGTTGAGAAATGAAGGGGTTAATGATAATGATGACCCCAAAATAATAGAGCCCCTGCACCTACCTCCACCTGCAGAGCCGCACACTAGATATATAATACCCTGCACCTACCTCCACCTGCAGAGCCGCACACTAGATATATAATACCCTGCACCTACCTCCACCTGCAGAGCCGCACACTAGATATATAATACCCTGCACCTACCTCCACCTGCAGAGCCGCACACTAGATATATAATACCCTGCACCTACCTCCACCTGCAGAGCCGCACACTAGATATATAATACCCTGCACCTACCTCCTCCTGCAGAGCCGCACACTAGATATATAATACCCTGCACCTACCTCCACCTGCAGAGCCGCACACTAGATATATAATACCCTGCACCTACCTCCACCTGCAGAGCCGCACACTAGATATATAATACCCTGCACCTACCTCCACCTGCAGAGCCGCACACTAGATATATAATACCCTGCACCTACCTCCACCTGCAGAGCCGCACACTAGATATATAATACCCTGCACCTACCTCCACCTGCAGAGCCGCACACTAGATATATAATACCCTGCACCTACCTCCACCTGCAGAGCCGCACACTAGATATATAATACCCTGCACCTACCTCCACCTGCAGAGCCGCACACTAGATATATAATACCCTGCACCTACCTCCACCTGCAGAGCCGCACACTAGATATATAATACCCTGCACCTACCTCCACCTGCAGAGCCGCACACTAGATATATAATACCCTGCACCTACCTCCACCTGCAGAGCCGCACACTAGATATATAATACCCTGCACCTACCTCCACCTGCAGAGCCGCACACAGATATATAATACCCTGCACCTACCTCCACCTGCAGAGCCGCACACTAGATATATAATACCCTGCACCTACCTCCACCTGCAGAGCCGCACACTAGATATATAATACCCTGCACCTACCTCCACCTGCAGAGCCGCACACTAGATATATAATACCCTGCACCTACCTCCACCTGCAGAGCCGCACACTAGCTATATAATACCCTGCACCTACCTCCACCTGCAGAGCCGCACACTAGATATATAATACCCTGCACCTACCTCCACCTGCAGAGCCGCACACTAGATATATAATACCCTGCACCTACCTCCACCTGCAGAGCCGCACACTAGATATATAATACCCTGCACCTACCTCCTCCTGCAGAGCCGCACACTAGATATATAATACCCTGCACCTACCTCCACCTGCAGAGCCGCACACTAGATATATAATACCCTGCACCTACCTCCACCTGCAGAGCCGCACACTAGATATATAATACCCTGCACCTACCTCCACCTGCAGAGCCGCACACTAGATATATAATACCCTGCACCTACCTCCACCTGCAGAGCCGCACACTAGATATATAATAACCTGCACCTACCTCCACCTGCAGAGCCGCACACTAGATATATAATACCCAGCACCTACCTCCACCTGCAGAGCCGCACACTAGATATATAATACCCTGCACCTACCTCCACCTGCAGAGCCGCACACTAGATATATAATACCCTGCACCTACCTCCTCCTGCAGAGCCGCACACTAGATATATAATACCCTGCACCTACCTCCACCTGCAGAGCCGCACACTAGATATATAATACCCTGCACCTACCTCCTCCTGCAGAGCCGCACACTAGATATATAATACCCTGCACCTACCTCCACCTGCAGAGCCGCACACAGATATATAATACCCTGCACCTACCTCCACCTGCAGAGCCGCACACTAGATATATAATAACCTGCACCTACCTCCACCTGCAGAGCCGCACACTAGATATATAATACCCTGCACCTACCTCCACCTGCAGAGCCGCACACTAGATATATAATACCCTGCACCTACCTCCACCTGCAGAGCCGCACACTAGATATATAATACCCTGCACCTACCTCCTCCTGCAGAGCCGCACACTAGATATATAATACCCTGCACCTACCTCCACCTGCAGAGCCGCACACTAGATATATAATACCCTGCACCTACCTCCACCTGCAGAGCCGCACACTAGATATATAATACCCTGCACCTACCTCCTCCTGCAGAGCCGCACACTAGATATATAATACCCTGCACCTACCTCCTCCTGCAGAGCCGCACACTAGATATATAATACCCTGCACCTACCTCCTCCTGCAGAGCCGCACACTAGATATATAATACCCTGCACCTACCTCCACCTGCAGAGCCGCACACTAGATATATAATACCCTGCACCTACCTCCACCTGCAGAGCCGCACACTAGATATATAATACCCTGCACCTACCTCCACCTGCAGAGCCGCACACTAGATATATAATACCCTGCACCTACCTCCACCTGCAGAGCCGCACACTAGATATATAATACCCTGCACCTATCTCCTCCTGCAGAGCCGCACACTAGATATATAATACCCTGCACCTACCTCCACCTGCAGAGCCGCACACTAGATATATAATACCCTGCACCTACCTCCACCTGCAGAGCCGCACACTAGATATATAATACCCTGCACCTACCTCCTCCTGCAGAGCCGCACACTAGATATATAATACCCTGCACCTACCTCCACCTGCAGAGCCGCACACTAGATATATAATACCCTGCACCTACCTCCACCTGCAGAGCCGCACACTAGATATATAATACCCTGCACCTACCTCCACCTGCAGAGCCGCACACTAGATATATAATACCCTGCACCTACCTCCACCTGCAGAGCCGCACACTAGATATATAATACCCTGCACCTACCTCCACCTGCAGAGCCGCACACTAGATATATAATACCCTGCACCTACCTCCACCTGCAGAGCCGCACACTAGATATATAATACCCTGCACCTACCTCCACCTGCAGAGCCGCACACTAGATATATAATACCCTGCACCTACCTCCACCTGCAGAGCCGCACACTAGATATATAATACCCTGCACCTACCTCCACCTGCAGAGCCGCACACTAGATATATAATACCCTGCACCTACCTCCACCTGCAGAGCCGCGCACTAGATATATAATACCCTGCACCTACCTCCACCTGCAGAGCCGCACACTAGATATATAATACCCTGCACCTACCTCCACCTGCAGAGCCGCACACTAGATATATAATACCCTGCACCTACCTCCACCTGCAGAGCCGCACACTAGATATATAATACCCTGCACCTACCTCCACCTGCAGAGCCGCACACTAGATATATAATACCCTGCACCTACCTCCACCTGCAGAGCCGCACACTAGATATATAATACCCTGCACCTACCTCCTCCTGCAGAGCCGCACACTAGATATATAATACCCTGCACCTACCTCCACCTGCAGAGCCGCACACTAGATATATAATACCCTGCACCTACCTCCACCTGCAGAGCCGCACACTAGATATATAATACCCTGCACCTACCTCCACCTGCAGAGCCGCACACTAGATATATAATACCCTGCACCTACCTCCACCTGCAGAGCCGCACACTAGATATATAATACCCTGCACCTACCTCCACCTGCAGAGCCGCACACTAGATATATAATACCCTGCACCTACCTCCTCCTGCAGAGCCGCACACTAGATATATAATACCCTGCACCTACCTCCACCTGCAGAGCCGCACACTAGATATATAATACCCTGCACCTACCTCCACCTGCAGAGCCGCACACTAGATATATAATACCCTGCACCTACCTCCACCTGCAGAGCCGCACACTAGATATATAATACCCTGCACCTACCTCCACCTGCAGAGCCGCACACTAGATATATAATACCCTGCACCTACCTCCACCTGCAGAGCCGCACACTAGATATATAATACCCTGCACCTACCTCCACCTGCAGAGCCGCACACTAGATATATAATAACCTGCACCTACCTCCACCTGCAGAGCCGCACACTAGATATATAATACCCTGCACCTACCTCCACCTGCAGAGCCGCACACTAGATATATAATAACCTGCACCTACCTCCTCCTGCAGAGCCGCACACTAGATATATAATACCCTGCACCTACCTCCACCTGCAGAGCCGCACACTAGATATATAATACCCTGCACCTACCTCCACCTGCAGAGCCGCACACTAGATATATAATACCCTGCACCTACCTCCACCTGCAGAGCCGCACACTAGATATATAATACCCTGCACCTACCTCCACCTGCAGAGCCGCACGCTAGATATATAATACCCTGCACCTACCTCCACCTGCAGAGCCGCACACTAGATATATAATACCCTGCACCTACCTCCACCTGCAGAGCCGCACACTAGATATATAATACCCTGCACCTACCTCCACCTGCAGAGCCGCACACTAGATATAATACCCTGCACCTACCTCCACCTGCAGAGCCGCACACTAGATATATAATACCCTGCACCTACCTCCACCTGCAGAGCCGCACACTAGATATATAATACCCTGCACCTACCTCCACCTGCAGAGCCGCACACTAGATATATTATTATTATTATTATTATTATTATTATTTATTTATAGAGCACCATTAATTCCATGGTGCTGTACATGAGAAGGGGGTTACATACAAAATACGTATACAAGTTACAGTAGACAGACTAGTACAGAGGGAAGAGGGCCCTACCCTTGCGGGCTTACATTCTATAGGATTATGGGGAGGAGACAATAGGTGGGGTGTAGGTCAGGCGGCGGCTCCGCACGGTGGTCGGGCGGCAGCTCCGCACGGTGGTCGGGCGGCAGCTCCGCACGGTGGTCGGGCGGCAGCGAGTTCATTGTAGATTGTAGGCATTTCTGAACAGATGAGTTTTCAGGTTCCGTTTGAAGTTTGCAAGGGTAGGGGATAGTCTGACGTGTTGAGGCAGCGAGTTCCAGGAGACTGGGGATGCTCGGGAGAAGTCTTGGAGTCGGTTGCGTGAGGAGCGAATGAGAGAGGAGGAGAGGAGGAGATCTTGGGAGGACCGGAGGTGATGTGTTGGAGTGTAGTGGGAGAGTAGTTCGGAGATGTACGGAGGGGAAAGATTATGCACAGCTTTGTAGGTCAGTGTTAGAAGTTTGAATTGGATACGGTGGAAGATTGGAAGCCAGTGGAGGGACATGCAGAGGGGAGAAGCGGGGTGGTATTGAGGAGAGAGGTGGATAAGTCGGGCAGCAGAGTTAAGGATGGACTGGAGAGGGGCGAGCGTGTTGGCAGGGAGGCCACAGAGGAGGATGTTACAGTAGTCGAGGCGGGAGATTATGAGGGCATGCACTAGCATTTTAGTAGATTGCAAATTGAGGAAAGGGCGGATTCTGGAAATATTTTTGAGTTGAAGACGGCAGGAGGTGGTGAGGGACTGGATGTGTGGTATGAAGGATAAGGCAGAGTCAAAGGTCACTCCGAGGCAGCGAACTTTGGGTACTGGCGAGAGCGTGGTGTTATTTATTGTAATAGATAGATCAGGTGGAGAGTGTAGGTGAGACGGAGGAAAGATGATTAGTTCAGTTTTGGCCACATTGAGCTTTAGGAAGCGAGAGGAGAAGAAGGAGGATATAGCAGATAGACATTTCGGGATTTTGGACAGCAGAGATGTGGCATCTGGGCCAGAGAGGTAGATCTGGGTGTCGTCGGCATATAGGTGGTATTGGAAGCCATGGGACTTTATGAGTTGTCCTAGGCCAAATGTGTAGATAGAGAAAAGTAGGGGTCCTAGGACAGAGCCTTGAGGGACGCCAACAGAGAGATGGTGGGATGAAGAGGTTGTGTGAGAGTGGGAGACACTGAAAGTGCGATTTGAGAGGTATGAAGAGATCCAAGAGAGGGCAAGATCTCTGACACCAAGGGAAGAGAGGGTCTGTAATAGGAGGGAGTGGTCAACGGTATCGAAGGCTGAGGACAGGTCTAGGAGTAGGAGTATAGAGAAGTGCTTGTTCGCTTTGGCAGTAAGCAAGTCATTTGTGATTTTAGTCAGGGCAGTTTCGGTAGAGTGATGTGGACGGAAGCCGGACTGTAGGTTGTCAAAGAGAGCGTTAGAGGAGAGGTGGGAGGAAAGTTCAGCATGGACATGCTGTTCCAGGAGTTTTGAGGCAAGTGGGAGTAGTGATATGGGGCGATAGCTGGTAGTAGAGGTTGGATCGAGGGAAGGTTTCTTTAGGATAGGTGTGACTGTTGCATGTTTAAAGGCAGAGGGGAAGGTTCCAGTCGTTAAAGATAGGTTGAAGAGGTGGGTTAAGGCTGGAGTAAGGATGGTGGTGAGGTTGGGAAGGAGGTGGGATGGCATGGGGTCAAGTGCGCAGGTGGTGAGGTGCGCTTTTGAGAGAAGACGTGCAAGCTCTCCTTCGGTGATGGTGGGGAGGAAGTTTATGGGAGAGGGGCAGTGGTCAGCTACATGAAGGGGTTGTGGTGGCTGAGCAGAGAAGACTTGCCTTATTAGGTCGATTTTTTCTTGGAAATAGGTGGCAAAGTCTTCTTCAGAAATGAGGGAGGTTGGAGGGGGCAGTGGTGGGCGAAGGAGGGAGTTGAAAGTGTTGAATAACTGTTTGGGGTTGTGTGTTAGAGAGGATATGAGGTTTCTGAAGTAATCGTGTTTAGCGGAGGTGAGGACTGAGCGAAATGTGTGAATTGCATTTTTGAATGTGGTGAAGTCTTCCTGGGAGTGCGTTTTCTTCCACCGCCGCTCTGCAGCCCTAGACCTTTGCCGAAGTTTTTTAGTGAGGCTGTTGTGCCAGGGCTGTCTATTGATTCGTCTCACTCTGCCATGCACAAGGGGAGCGACTGAATCAATAGCTGATGTGAGGGTGGTGTTGTAGAAAGTGGTGGCGCTGTCTGTGTCGTGGAGGGACGATATGGAGGACAGTGGGAGGATAGAGTCGGCGAGGGTGTGCATGTTGAGGTGTGCAAGGTTTCTGCGGGGATGTGCTAGGTGCTGGACAGGGGGGGTAGGTGAGGAGGACAGGGCTGAAAAGGTCAGAAGATGGTGGTCAGATAGGGGGAGGGGGGAAGTTGTGAAGTCAGAAAGGGGACAGAGGCGGGTGAAGATAAGGTCTAGTGTGTGTCCATCTTTGTGGGTGGCAGAGGTGGACCACTGAGTTAAGCCAAACGACGAAGCAAGGGAGAGGAGTTTGGAAGCAGCTTGTTGGCGAGTGTCAGTGGGGATGTTGAAGTCACCCATGATGATGGTGGGAATGTCAGCAGAGAGAAAGTGTAGAAGCCAGGCAGAAAAGTGGTCGAGGAAGGCAGTGGTGGCGCCCGGGGGTCTGTATATGACAGCCACTTGGAGGTTGGAGGGAGAATAGATTCGGACAGAGTGCACTTCAAAGGAAGGCAGGTCGAGGGAGGGTAGAGGTGGGATTGGATTAAAGCTGCAGTTGTTAGAAAGAAGGAGGCCCACTCCTCCACCTTGTCTATTGCCAGGGCGAGGAGTGTGGGAGAAGTGCAGGCCACCGTAGCATAGTGCAGCTGGGGAGGCAGAGTTGGATGGTGTCAGCCATGTTTCGGTGATGCCCAGAAAGGATAGATTGCTGGAGGTAAAGAGATCATGAATGATGTGCAGTTTATTACACACTGAACGGGCATTCCAGAGCGCTCCTGAGAGAGGGGGCGGCGGAGTCGGTGAGAGGGGAATAGTTTTTATGTTGGATAGATTGCGGTAGTTACTATTATGTGGAGAGTGGTGGGTGGGTGATAAAGAGGGGTGTACCATCCATGGGGGGCCAGGATTGGGGGCTATGTCACCAGCAGTGAGAAGGAGTAGAGAAAGGGAGAGCAGGTGGGAGAAGGAGAGTGGACGGCATGGTCTGCGCGATATTAGGAGCGATCTGAGGTTCAGGAATAGGTCAGCAGATGAGGACAGATGAGAAGGCAGGAGGGACGGGGAGATGAATATTTGCTTAGAGGGTGCTGGGGTGTGGGGATAGCGAAGGAGAGTGAGGAGGAGAGGGGCAAAGACTGTGAGGGCATAGGTGAACATGGTGGGAGTAGTGTGGTAAGTATATGATTTAACAAGTAAGTTGTGTCAGTGGGAAGCTTGGTTAGAAAGAGCTGAAGTTTACCTTCTGGTCATGTCTGGTTCATTTCTGGTATATTTCTGACACTTATGAGGCACTTATCCAGAGGCACGCACACAGACCACGGTCATAGACCTAGTGCAGTACTTATATACATGTCTCATTGACCCAGATGAACATCAGCTGACCAGCAGGGGTGAGGCACATGAAAGAATTACAAACAGGTAGGAAGCACTCAAAGAAGAGAAAAAAAAAATAAAAATAAATACAGAGAGGATTTAACTAATTATACAACAGTAAAACAGCAGGTTAGCATACCAAAAGCAAAGGGACTTTAAATGTGTATGCAGGTGAGGAGATTAAAGTCAAGTCAGGAAATTCAGATGCATAGAACAACTGGACGGTCATACCTGTGAATGAGACAGATGGATTAACAGAATCAGAGATGAATGGGGACCATGGAGAGTTAGGCCATAGAATTACATTTCATTTCTGGTATATTTCTGACACTTATGAGGCACTTATCCAGAGGCACGCACACAGACCACGGTCATAGACCTAGTGCAGTACTTATATACATGTCTCATTGACCCAGATGAACATCAGCTGACCAGCAGGGGTGAGGCACATGAAAGAATTACAAACAGGTAGGAAGCACTCAAAGAAGAGAAAAAAAAAATAAAAATAAATACAGAGAGGATTTAACTAATTATACAACAGTAAAACAGCAGGTTAGCATACCAAAAGCAAAGGGACTTTAAATGTGTATGCAGGTGAGGAGATTAAAGTCAAGTCAGGAAATTCAGATGCATAGAACAACTGGACGGTCATACCTGTGAATGAGACAGATGGATTAACAGAATCAGAGATGAATGGGGACCATGGAGAGTTAGGCCATAGAATTACATTTCATTTCTGGTATATTTCTGACACTTATGAGGCACTTATCCAGAGGCACGCACACAGACCACGGTCATAGACCTAGTGCAGTACTTATATACATGTCTCATTGACCCAGATGAACATCAGCTGACCAGCAGGGGTGAGGCACATGAAAGAATTACAAACAGGTAGGAAGCACTCAAAGAAGAGAAAAAAATAAAAATAAATACAGAGAGGATTTAACTAATTATACAACAGTAAAACAGCAGGTTAGCATACCAAAAGCAAAGGGACTTTAAATGTGTATGCAGGTGAGGAGATTAAAGTCAAGTCAGGAAATTCAGATGCATAGAACAACTGGACGGTCATACCTGTGAATGAGACAGATGGATTAACAGAATCAGAGATGAATGGGGACCATGGAGAGTTAGGCCATAGAATTACATTTCATTTCTGGTATATTTCTGACACTTATGAGGCACTTATCCAGAGGCACGCACACAGACCACGGTCATAGACCTAGTGCAGTACTTATATACATGTCTCATTGACCCAGATGAACATCAGCTGACCAGCAGGGGTGAGGCACATGAAAGAATTACAAACAGGTAGGAAGCACTCAAAGAAGAGAAAAAAAAAATAAAAATAAATACAGAGAGGATTTAACTAATTATACAACAGTAAAACAGCAGGTTAGCATACCAAAAGCAAAGGGACTTTAAATGTGTATGCAGGTGAGGAGATTAAAGTCAAGTCAGGAAATTCAGATGCATAGAACAACTGGACGGTCATACCTGTGAATGAGACAGATGGATTAACAGAATCAGAGATGAATGGGGACCATGGAGAGTTAGGCCATAGAATTACATTTCATTTCTGGTATATTTCTGACACTTATGAGGCACTTATCCAGAGGCACGCACACAGACCACGGTCATAGACCTAGTGCAGTACTTATATACATGTCTCATTGACCCAGATGAACATCAGCTGACCAGCAGGGGTGAGGCACATGAAAGAATTACAAACAGGTAGGAAGCACTCAAAGAAGAGAAAAAAAAAATAAAAATAAATACAGAGAGGATTTAACTAATTATACAACAGTAAAACAGCAGGTTAGCATACCAAAAGCAAAGGGACTTTAAATGTGTATGCAGGTGAGGAGATTAAAGTCAAGTCAGGAAATTCAGATGCATAGAACAACTGGACGGTCATACCTGTGAATGAGACAGATGGATTAACAGAATCAGAGATGAATGGGGACCATGGAGAGTTAGGCCATAGAATTACATTTCATTTCTGGTATATTTCTGACACTTATGAGGCACTTATCCAGAGGCACGCACACAGACCACGGTCATAGACCTAGTGCAGTACTTATATACATGTCTCATTGACCCAGATGAACATCAGCTGACCAGCAGGGGTGAGGCACATGAAAGAATTACAAACAGGTAGGAAGCACTCAAAGAAGAGAAAAAAAAAATAAAAATAAATACAGAGAGGATTTAACTAATTATACAACAGTAAAACAGCAGGTTAGCATACCAAAAGCAAAGGGACTTTAAATGTGTATGCAGGTGAGGAGATTAAAGTCAAGTCAGGAAATTCAGATGCATAGAACAACTGGACGGTCATACCTGTGAATGAGACAGATGGATTAACAGAATCAGAGATGAATGGGGACCATGGAGAGTTAGGCCATAGAATTACATTTCATTTCTGGTATATTTCTGACACTTATGAGGCACTTATCCAGAGGCACGCACACAGACCACGGTCATAGACCTAGTGCAGTACTTATATACATGTCTCATTGACCCAGATGAACATCAGCTGACCAGCAGGGGTGAGGCACATGAAAGAATTACAAACAGGTAGGAAGCACTCAAAGAAGAGAAAAAAAAAATAAAAATAAATACAGAGAGGATTTAACTAATTATACAACAGTAAAACAGCAGGTTAGCATACCAAAAGCAAAGGGACTTTAAATGTGTATGCAGGTGAGGAGATTAAAGTCAAGTCAGGAAATTCAGATGCATAGAACAACTGGACGGTCATACCTGTGAATGAGACAGATGGATTAACAGAATCAGAGATGAATGGGGACCATGGAGAGTTAGGCCATAGAATTACATTTCATTTCTGGTATATTTCTGACACTTATGAGGCACTTATCCAGAGGCACGCACACAGACCACGGTCATAGACCTAGTGCAGTACTTATATACATGTCTCATTGACCCAGATGAACATCAGCTGACCAGCAGGGGTGAGGCACATGAAAGAATTACAAACAGGTAGGAAGCACTCAAAGAAGAGAAAAAAAAAATAAAAATAAATACAGAGAGGATTTAACTAATTATACAACAGTAAAACAGCAGGTTAGCATACCAAAAGCAAAGGGACTTTAAATGTGTATGCAGGTGAGGAGATTAAAGTCAAGTCAGGAAATTCAGATGCATAGAACAACTGGACGGTCATACCTGTGAATGAGACAGATGGATTAACAGAATCAGAGATGAATGGGGACCATGGAGAGTTAGGCCATAGAATTACATTTCATTTCTGGTATATTTCTGACACTTATGAGGCACTTATCCAGAGGCACGCACACAGACCACGGTCATAGACCTAGTGCAGTACTTATATACATGTCTCATTGACCCAGATGAACATCAGCTGACCAGCAGGGGTGAGGCACATGAAAGAATTACAAACAGGTAGGAAGCACTCAAAGAAGAGAAAAAAAAAATAAAAATAAATACAGAGAGGATTTAACTAATTATACAACAGTAAAACAGCAGGTTAGCATACCAAAAGCAAAGGGACTTTAAATGTGTATGCAGGTGAGGAGATTAAAGTCAAGTCAGGAAATTCAGATGCATAGAACAACTGGACGGTCATACCTGTGAATGAGACAGATGGATTAACAGAATCAGAGATGAATGGGGACCATGGAGAGTTAGGCCATAGAATTACATTTCATTTCTGGTATATTTCTGACACTTATGAGGCACTTATCCAGAGGCACGCACACAGACCACGGTCATAGACCTAGTGCAGTACTTATATACATGTCTCATTGACCCAGATGAACATCAGCTGACCAGCAGGGGTGAGGCACATGAAAGAATTACAAACAGGTAGGAAGCACTCAAAGAAGAGAAAAAAAAAATAAAAATAAATACAGAGAGGATTTAACTAATTATACAACAGTAAAACAGCAGGTTAGCATACCAAAAGCAAAGGGACTTTAAATGTGTATGCAGGTGAGGAGATTAAAGTCAAGTCAGGAAATTCAGATGCATAGAACAACTGGACGGTCATACCTGTGAATGAGACAGATGGATTAACAGAATCAGAGATGAATGGGGACCATGGAGAGTTAGGCCATAGAATTACATTTCATTTCTGGTATATTTCTGACACTTATGAGGCACTTATCCAGAGGCACGCACACAGACCACGGTCATAGACCTAGTGCAGTACTTATATACATGTCTCATTGACCCAGATGAACATCAGCTGACCAGCAGGGGTGAGGCACATGAAAGAATTACAAACAGGTAGGAAGCACTCAAAGAAGAGAAAAAAAAAATAAAAATAAATACAGAGAGGATTTAACTAATTATACAACAGTAAAACAGCAGGTTAGCATACCAAAAGCAAAGGGACTTTAAATGTGTATGCAGGTGAGGAGATTAAAGTCAAGTCAGGAAATTCAGATGCATAGAACAACTGGACGGTCATACCTGTGAATGAGACAGATGGATTAACAGAATCAGAGATGAATGGGGACCATGGAGAGTTAGGCCATAGAATTACATTTCATTTCTGGTATATTTCTGACACTTATGAGGCACTTATCCAGAGGCACGCACACAGACCACGGTCATAGACCTAGTGCAGTACTTATATACATGTCTCATTGACCCAGATGAACATCAGCTGACCAGCAGGGGTGAGGCACATGAAAGAATTACAAACAGGTAGGAAGCACTCAAAGAAGAGAAAAAAAAAATAAAAATAAATACAGAGAGGATTTAACTAATTATACAACAGTAAAACAGCAGGTTAGCATACCAAAAGCAAAGGGACTTTAAATGTGTATGCAGGTGAGGAGATTAAAGTCAAGTCAGGAAATTCAGATGCATAGAACAACTGGACGGTCATACCTGTGAATGAGACAGATGGATTAACAGAATCAGAGATGAATGGGGACCATGGAGAGTTAGGCCATAGAATTACATTTCATTTCTGGTATATTTCTGACACTTATGAGGCACTTATCCAGAGGCACGCACACAGACCACGGTCATAGACCTAGTGCAGTACTTATATACATGTCTCATTGACCCAGATGAACATCAGCTGACCAGCAGGGGTGAGGCACATGAAAGAATTACAAACAGGTAGGAAGCACTCAAAGAAGAGAAAAAAAAAATAAAAATAAATACAGAGAGGATTTAACTAATTATACAACAGTAAAACAGCAGGTTAGCATACCAAAAGCAAAGGGACTTTAAATGTGTATGCAGGTGAGGAGATTAAAGTCAAGTCAGGAAATTCAGATGCATAGAACAACTGGACGGTCATACCTGTGAATGAGACAGATGGATTAACAGAATCAGAGATGAATGGGGACCATGGAGAGTTAGGCCATAGAATTACATTTCATTTCTGGTATATTTCTGACACTTATGAGGCACTTATCCAGAGGCACGCACACAGACCACGGTCATAGACCTAGTGCAGTACTTATATACATGTCTCATTGACCCAGATGAACATCAGCTGACCAGCAGGGGTGAGGCACATGAAAGAATTACAAACAGGTAGGAAGCACTCAAAGAAGAGAAAAAAAAAATAAAAATAAATACAGAGAGGATTTAACTAATTATACAACAGTAAAACAGCAGGTTAGCATACCAAAAGCAAAGGGACTTTAAATGTGTATGCAGGTGAGGAGATTAAAGTCAAGTCAGGAAATTCAGATGCATAGAACAACTGGACGGTCATACCTGTGAATGAGACAGATGGATTAACAGAATCAGAGATGAATGGGGACCATGGAGAGTTAGGCCATAGAATTACATTTCATTTCTGGTATATTTCTGACACTTATGAGGCACTTATCCAGAGGCACGCACACAGACCACGGTCATAGACCTAGTGCAGTACTTATATACATGTCTCATTGACCCAGATGAACATCAGCTGACCAGCAGGGGTGAGGCACATGAAAGAATTACAAACAGGTAGGAAGCACTCAAAGAAGAGAAAAAAAAAATAAAAATAAATACAGAGAGGATTTAACTAATTATACAACAGTAAAACAGCAGGTTAGCATACCAAAAGCAAAGGGACTTTAAATGTGTATGCAGGTGAGGAGATTAAAGTCAAGTCAGGAAATTCAGATGCATAGAACAACTGGACGGTCATACCTGTGAATGAGACAGATGGATTAACAGAATCAGAGATGAATGGGGACCATGGAGAGTTAGGCCATAGAATTACATTTCATTTCTGGTATATTTCTGACACTTATGAGGCACTTATCCAGAGGCACGCACACAGACCACGGTCATAGACCTAGTGCAGTACTTATATACATGTCTCATTGACCCAGATGAACATCAGCTGACCAGCAGGGGTGAGGCACATGAAAGAATTACAAACAGGTAGGAAGCACTCAAAGAAGAGAAAAAAAAAATAAAAATAAATACAGAGAGGATTTAACTAATTATACAACAGTAAAACAGCAGGTTAGCATACCAAAAGCAAAGGGACTTTAAATGTGTATGCAGGTGAGGAGATTAAAGTCAAGTCAGGAAATTCAGATGCATAGAACAACTGGACGGTCATACCTGTGAATGAGACAGATGGATTAACAGAATCAGAGATGAATGGGGACCATGGAGAGTTAGGCCATAGAATTACATTTCATTTCTGGTATATTTCTGACACTTATGAGGCACTTATCCAGAGGCACGCACACAGACCACGGTCATAGACCTAGTGCAGTACTTATATACATGTCTCATTGACCCAGATGAACATCAGCTGACCAGCAGGGGTGAGGCACATGAAAGAATTACAAACAGGTAGGAAGCACTCAAAGAAGAGAAAAAAAAAATAAAAATAAATACAGAGAGGATTTAACTAATTATACAACAGTAAAACAGCAGGTTAGCATACCAAAAGCAAAGGGACTTTAAATGTGTATGCAGGTGAGGAGATTAAAGTCAAGTCAGGAAATTCAGATGCATAGAACAACTGGACGGTCATACCTGTGAATGAGACAGATGGATTAACAGAATCAGAGATGAATGGGGACCATGGAGAGTTAGGCCATAGAATTACATTTCATTTCTGGTATATTTCTGACACTTATGAGGCACTTATCCAGAGGCACGCACACAGACCACGGTCATAGACCTAGTGCAGTACTTATATACATGTCTCATTGACCCAGATGAACATCAGCTGACCAGCAGGGGTGAGGCACATGAAAGAATTACAAACAGGTAGGAAGCACTCAAAGAAGAGAAAAAAAAAATAAAAATAAATACAGAGAGGATTTAACTAATTATACAACAGTAAAACAGCAGGTTAGCATACCAAAAGCAAAGGGACTTTAAATGTGTATGCAGGTGAGGAGATTAAAGTCAAGTCAGGAAATTCAGATGCATAGAACAACTGGACGGTCATACCTGTGAATGAGACAGATGGATTAACAGAATCAGAGATGAATGGGGACCATGGAGAGTTAGGCCATAGAATTACATTTCATTTCTGGTATATTTCTGACACTTATGAGGCACTTATCCAGAGGCACGCACACAGACCACGGTCATAGACCTAGTGCAGTACTTATATACATGTCTCATTGACCCAGATGAACATCAGCTGACCAGCAGGGGTGAGGCACATGAAAGAATTACAAACAGGTAGGAAGCACTCAAAGAAGAGAAAAAAAAAATAAAAATAAATACAGAGAGGATTTAACTAATTATACAACAGTAAAACAGCAGGTTAGCATACCAAAAGCAAAGGGACTTTAAATGTGTATGCAGGTGAGGAGATTAAAGTCAAGTCAGGAAATTCAGATGCATAGAACAACTGGACGGTCATACCTGTGAATGAGACAGATGGATTAACAGAATCAGAGATGAATGGGGACCATGGAGAGTTAGGCCATAGAATTACATTTCATTTCTGGTATATTTCTGACACTTATGAGGCACTTATCCAGAGGCACGCACACAGACCACGGTCATAGACCTAGTGCAGTACTTATATACATGTCTCATTGACCCAGATGAACATCAGCTGACCAGCAGGGGTGAGGCACATGAAAGAATTACAAACAGGTAGGAAGCACTCAAAGAAGAGAAAAAAAAAATAAAAATAAATACAGAGAGGATTTAACTAATTATACAACAGTAAAACAGCAGGTTAGCATACCAAAAGCAAAGGGACTTTAAATGTGTATGCAGGTGAGGAGATTAAAGTCAAGTCAGGAAATTCAGATGCATAGAACAACTGGACGGTCATACCTGTGAATGAGACAGATGGATTAACAGAATCAGAGATGAATGGGGACCATGGAGAGTTAGGCCATAGAATTACATTTCATTTCTGGTATATTTCTGACACTTATGAGGCACTTATCCAGAGGCACGCACACAGACCACGGTCATAGACCTAGTGCAGTACTTATATACATGTCTCATTGACCCAGATGAACATCAGCTGACCAGCAGGGGTGAGGCACATGAAAGAATTACAAACAGGTAGGAAGCACTCAAAGAAGAGAAAAAAAAAATAAAAATAAATACAGAGAGGATTTAACTAATTATACAACAGTACAACAGCAGGTTAGCATACCAAAAGCAAAGGGACTTTAAATGTGTATGCAGGTGAGGAGATTAAAGTCAAGTCAGGAAATTCAGATGCATAGAACAACTGGACGGTCATACCTGTGAATGAGACAGATGGATTAACAGAATCAGAGATGAATGGGGACCATGGAGAGTTAGGCCATAGAATTACATTTCATTTCTGGTATATTTCTGACACTTATGAGGCACTTATCCAGAGGCACGCACACAGACCACGGTCATAGACCTAGTGCAGTACTTATATACATGTCTCATTGACCCAGATGAACATCAGCTGACCAGCAGGGGTGAGGCACATGAAAGAATTACAAACAGGTAGGAAGCACTCAAAGAAGAGAAAAAAAAAATAAAAATAAATACAGAGAGGATTTAACTAATTATACAACAGTAAAACAGCAGGTTAGCATACCAAAAGCAAAGGGACTTTAAATGTGTATGCAGGTGAGGAGATTAAAGTCAAGTCAGGAAATTCAGATGCATAGAACAACTGGACGGTCATACCTGTGAATGAGACAGATGGATTAACAGAATCAGAGATGAATGGGGACCATGGAGAGTTAGGCCATAGAATTACATTTCATTTCTGGTATATTTCTGACACTTATGAGGCACTTATCCAGAGGCACGCACACAGACCACGGTCATAGACCTAGTGCAGTACTTATATACATGTCTCATTGACCCAGATGAACATCAGCTGACCAGCAGGGGTGAGGCACATGAAAGAATTACAAACAGGTAGGAAGCACTCAAAGAAGAGAAAAAAAAAATAAAAATAAATACAGAGAGGATTTAACTAATTATACAACAGTAAAACAGCAGGTTAGCATACCAAAAGCAAAGGGACTTTAAATGTGTATGCAGGTGAGGAGATTAAAGTCAAGTCAGGAAATTCAGATGCATAGAACAACTGGACGGTCATACCTGTGAATGAGACAGATGGATTAACAGAATCAGAGATGAATGGGGACCATGGAGAGTTAGGCCATAGAATTACATTTCATTTCTGGTATATTTCTGACACTTATGAGGCACTTATCCAGAGGCACGCACACAGACCACGGTCATAGACCTAGTGCAGTACTTATATACATGTCTCATTGACCCAGATGAACATCAGCTGACCAGCAGGGGTGAGGCACATGAAAGAATTACAAACAGGTAGGAAGCACTCAAAGAAGAGAAAAAAAAAATAAAAATAAATACAGAGAGGATTTAACTAATTATACAACAGTAAAACAGCAGGTTAGCATACCAAAAGCAAAGGGACTTTAAATGTGTATGCAGGTGAGGAGATTAAAGTCAAGTCAGGAAATTCAGATGCATAGAACAACTGGACGGTCATACCTGTGAATGAGACAGATGGATTAACAGAATCAGAGATGAATGGGGACCATGGAGAGTTAGGCCATAGAATTACATTTCATTTCTGGTATATTTCTGACACTTATGAGGCACTTATCCAGAGGCACGCACACAGACCACGGTCATAGACCTAGTGCAGTACTTATATACATGTCTCATTGACCCAGATGAACATCAGCTGACCAGCAGGGGTGAGGCACATGAAAGAATTACAAACAGGTAGGAAGCACTCAAAGAAGAGAAAAAAAAAATAAAAATAAATACAGAGAGGATTTAACTAATTATACAACAGTAAAACAGCAGGTTAGCATACCAAAAGCAAAGGGACTTTAAATGTGTATGCAGGTGAGGAGATTAAAGTCAAGTCAGGAAATTCAGATGCATAGAACAACTGGACGGTCATACCTGTGAATGAGACAGATGGATTAACAGAATCAGAGATGAATGGGGACCATGGAGAGTTAGGCCATAGAATTACATTTCATTTCTGGTATATTTCTGACACTTATGAGGCACTTATCCAGAGGCACGCACACAGACCACGGTCATAGACCTAGTGCAGTACTTATATACATGTCTCATTGACCCAGATGAACATCAGCTGACCAGCAGGGGTGAGGCACATGAAAGAATTACAAACAGGTAGGAAGCACTCAAAGAAGAGAAAAAAAAAATAAAAATAAATACAGAGAGGATTTAACTAATTATACAACAGTAAAACAGCAGGTTAGCATACCAAAAGCAAAGGGACTTTAAATGTGTATGCAGGTGAGGAGATTAAAGTCAAGTCAGGAAATTCAGATGCATAGAACAACTGGACGGTCATACCTGTGAATGAGACAGATGGATTAACAGAATCAGAGATGAATGGGGACCATGGAGAGTTAGGCCATAGAATTACATTTCATTTCTGGTATATTTCTGACACTTATGAGGCACTTATCCAGAGGCACGCACACAGACCACGGTCATAGACCTAGTGCAGTACTTATATACATGTCTCATTGACCCAGATGAACATCAGCTGACCAGCAGGGGTGAGGCACATGAAAGAATTACAAACAGGTAGGAAGCACTCAAAGAAGAGAAAAAAAAAATAAAAATAAATACAGAGAGGATTTAACTAATTATACAACAGTAAAACAGCAGGTTAGCATACCAAAAGCAAAGGGACTTTAAATGTGTATGCAGGTGAGGAGATTAAAGTCAAGTCAGGAAATTCAGATGCATAGAACAACTGGACGGTCATACCTGTGAATGAGACAGATGGATTAACAGAATCAGAGATGAATGGGGACCATGGAGAGTTAGGCCATAGAATTACATTTCATTTCTGGTATATTTCTGACACTTATGAGGCACTTATCCAGAGGCACGCACACAGACCACGGTCATAGACCTAGTGCAGTACTTATATACATGTCTCATTGACCCAGATGAACATCAGCTGACCAGCAGGGGTGAGGCACATGAAAGAATTACAAACAGGTAGGAAGCACTCAAAGAAGAGAAAAAAAAAATAAAAATAAATACAGAGAGGATTTAACTAATTATACAACAGTAAAACAGCAGGTTAGCATACCAAAAGCAAAGGGACTTTAAATGTGTATGCAGGTGAGGAGATTAAAGTCAAGTCAGGAAATTCAGATGCATAGAACAACTGGACGGTCATACCTGTGCATGAGACAGATGGATTAACAGAATCAGAGATGAATGGGGACCATGGAGAGTTAGGCCATAGAATTACATTTCATTTCTGGTATATTTCTGACACTTATGAGGCACTTATCCAGAGGCACGCACACAGACCACGGTCATAGACCTAGTGCAGTACTTATATACATGTCTCATTGACCCAGATGAACATCAGCTGACCAGCAGGGGTGAGGCACATGAAAGAATTACAAACAGGTAGGAAGCACTCAAAGAAGAGAAAAAAAAAATAAAAATAAATACAGAGAGGATTTAACTAATTATACAACAGTAAAACAGCAGGTTAGCATACCAAAAGCAAAGGGACTTTAAATGTGTATGCAGGTGAGGAGATTAAAGTCAAGTCAGGAAATTCAGATGCATAGAACAACTGGACGGTCATACCTGTGAATGAGACAGATGGATTAACAGAATCAGAGATGAATGGGGACCATGGAGAGTTAGGCCATAGAATTACATTTCATTTCTGGTATATTTCTGACACTTATGAGGCACTTATCCAGAGGCACGCACACAGACCACGGTCATAGACCTAGTGCAGTACTTATATACATGTCTCATTGACCCAGATGAACATCAGCTGACCAGCAGGGGTGAGGCACATGAAAGAATTACAAACAGGTAGGAAGCACTCAAAGAAGAGAAAAAAAAAATAAAAATAAATACAGAGAGGATTTAACTAATTATACAACAGTAAAACAGCAGGTTAGCATACCAAAAGCAAAGGGACTTTAAATGTGTATGCAGGTGAGGAGATTAAAGTCAAGTCAGGAAATTCAGATGCATAGAACAACTGGACGGTCATACCTGTGAATGAGACAGATGGATTAACAGAATCAGAGATGAATGGGGACCATGGAGAGTTAGGCCATAGAATTACATTTCATTTCTGGTATATTTCTGACACTTATGAGGCACTTATCCAGAGGCACGCACACAGACCACGGTCATAGACCTAGTGCAGTACTTATATACATGTCTCATTGACCCAGATGAACATCAGCTGACCAGCAGGGGTGAGGCACATGAAAGAATTACAAACAGGTAGGAAGCACTCAAAGAAGAGAAAAAAAAAATAAAAATAAATACAGAGAGGATTTAACTAATTATACAACAGTAAAACAGCAGGTTAGCATACCAAAAGCAAAGGGACTTTAAATGTGTATGCAGGTGAGGAGATTAAAGTCAAGTCAGGAAATTCAGATGCATAGAACAACTGGACGGTCATACCTGTGAATGAGACAGATGGATTAACAGAATCAGAGATGAATGGGGACCATGGAGAGTTAGGCCATAGAATTACATTTCATTTCTGGTATATTTCTGACACTTATGAGGCACTTATCCAGAGGCACGCACACAGACCACGGTCATAGACCTAGTGCAGTACTTATATACATGTCTCATTGACCCAGATGAACATCAGCTGACCAGCAGGGGTGAGGCACATGAAAGAATTACAAACAGGTAGGAAGCACTCAAAGAAGAGAAAAAAAAAATAAAAATAAATACAGAGAGGATTTAACTAATTATACAACAGTAAAACAGCAGGTTAGCATACCAAAAGCAAAGGGACTTTAAATGTGTATGCAGGTGAGGAGATTAAAGTCAAGTCAGGAAATTCAGATGCATAGAACAACTGGACGGTCATACCTGTGAATGAGACAGATGGATTAACAGAATCAGAGATGAATGGGGACCATGGAGAGTTAGGCCATAGAATTACATTTCATTTCTGGTATATTTCTGACACTTATGAGGCACTTATCCAGAGGCACGCACACAGACCACGGTCATAGACCTAGTGCAGTACTTATATACATGTCTCATTGACCCAGATGAACATCAGCTGACCAGCAGGGGTGAGGCACATGAAAGAATTACAAACAGGTAGGAAGCACTCAAAGAAGAGAAAAAAAAAATAAAAATAAATACAGAGAGGATTTAACTAATTATACAACAGTAAAACAGCAGGTTAGCATACCAAAAGCAAAGGGACTTTAAATGTGTATGCAGGTGAGGAGATTAAAGTCAAGTCAGGAAATTCAGATGCATAGAACAACTGGACGGTCATACCTGTGAATGAGACAGATGGATTAACAGAATCAGAGATGAATGGGGACCATGGAGAGTTAGGCCATAGAATTACATTTCATTTCTGGTATATTTCTGACACTTATGAGGCACTTATCCAGAGGCACGCACACAGACCACGGTCATAGACCTAGTGCAGTACTTATATACATGTCTCATTGACCCAGATGAACATCAGCTGACCAGCAGGGGTGAGGCACATGAAAGAATTACAAACAGGTAGGAAGCACTCAAAGAAGAGAAAAAAAAAATAAAAATAAATACAGAGAGGATTTAACTAATTATACAACAGTAAAACAGCAGGTTAGCATACCAAAAGCAAAGGGACTTTAAATGTGTATGCAGGTGAGGAGATTAAAGTCAAGTCAGGAAATTCAGATGCATAGAACAACTGGACGGTCATACCTGTGAATGAGACAGATGGATTAACAGAATCAGAGATGAATGGGGACCATGGAGAGTTAGGCCATAGAATTACATTTCATTTCTGGTATATTTCTGACACTTATGAGGCACTTATCCAGAGGCACGCACACAGACCACGGTCATAGACCTAGTGCAGTACTTATATACATGTCTCATTGACCCAGATGAACATCAGCTGACCAGCAGGGGTGAGGCACATGAAAGAATTACAAACAGGTAGGAAGCACTCAAAGAAGAGAAAAAAAAAATAAAAATAAATACAGAGAGGATTTAACTAATTATACAACAGTAAAACAGCAGGTTAGCATACCAAAAGCAAAGGGACTTTAAATGTGTATGCAGGTGAGGAGATTAAAGTCAAGTCAGGAAATTCAGATGCATAGAACAACTGGACGGTCATACCTGTGAATGAGACAGATGGATTAACAGAATCAGAGATGAATGGGGACCATGGAGAGTTAGGCCATAGAATTACATTTCATTTCTGGTATATTTCTGACACTTATGAGGCACTTATCCAGAGGCACGCACACAGACCACGGTCATAGACCTAGTGCAGTACTTATATACATGTCTCATTGACCCAGATGAACATCAGCTGACCAGCAGGGGTGAGGCACATGAAAGAATTACAAACAGGTAGGAAGCACTCAAAGAAGAGAAAAAAAAAATAAAAATAAATACAGAGAGGATTTAACTAATTATACAACAGTAAAACAGCAGGTTAGCATACCAAAAGCAAAGGGACTTTAAATGTGTATGCAGGTGAGGAGATTAAAGTCAAGTCAGGAAATTCAGATGCATAGAACAACTGGACGGTCATACCTGTGAATGAGACAGATGGATTAACAGAATCAGAGATGAATGGGGACCATGGAGAGTTAGGCCATAGAATTACATTTCATTTCTGGTATATTTCTGACACTTATGAGGCACTTATCCAGAGGCACGCACACAGACCACGGTCATAGACCTAGTGCAGTACTTATATACATGTCTCATTGACCCAGATGAACATCAGCTGACCAGCAGGGGTGAGGCACATGAAAGAATTACAAACAGGTAGGAAGCACTCAAAGAAGAGAAAAAAAAAATAAAAATAAATACAGAGAGGATTTAACTAATTATACAACAGTAAAACAGCAGGTTAGCATACCAAAAGCAAAGGGACTTTAAATGTGTATGCAGGTGAGGAGATTAAAGTCAAGTCAGGAAATTCAGATGCATAGAACAACTGGACGGTCATACCTGTGAATGAGACAGATGGATTAACAGAATCAGAGATGAATGGGGACCATGGAGAGTTAGGCCATAGAATTACATTTCATTTCTGGTATATTTCTGACACTTATGAGGCACTTATCCAGAGGCACGCACACAGACCACGGTCATAGACCTAGTGCAGTACTTATATACATGTCTCATTGACCCAGATGAACATCAGCTGACCAGCAGGGGTGAGGCACATGAAAGAATTACAAACAGGTAGGAAGCACTCAAAGAAGAGAAAAAAAAAATAAAAATAAATACAGAGAGGATTTAACTAATTATACAACAGTAAAACAGCAGGTTAGCATACCAAAAGCAAAGGGACTTTAAATGTGTATGCAGGTGAGGAGATTAAAGTCAAGTCAGGAAATTCAGATGCATAGAACAACTGGACGGTCATACCTGTGAATGAGACAGATGGATTAACAGAATCAGAGATGAATGGGGACCATGGAGAGTTAGGCCATAGAATTACATTTCATTTCTGGTATATTTCTGACACTTATGAGGCACTTATCCAGAGGCACGCACACAGACCACGGTCATAGACCTAGTGCAGTACTTATATACATGTCTCATTGACCCAGATGAACATCAGCTGACCAGCAGGGGTGAGGCACATGAAAGAATTACAAACAGGTAGGAAGCACTCAAAGAAGAGAAAAAAAAAATAAAAATAAATACAGAGAGGATTTAACTAATTATACAACAGTAAAACAGCAGGTTAGCATACCAAAAGCAAAGGGACTTTAAATGTGTATGCAGGTGAGGAGATTAAAGTCAAGTCAGGAAATTCAGATGCATAGAACAACTGGACGGTCATACCTGTGAATGAGACAGATGGATTAACAGAATCAGAGATGAATGGGGACCATGGAGAGTTAGGCCATAGAATTACATTTCATTTCTGGTATATTTCTGACACTTATGAGGCACTTATCCAGAGGCACGCACACAGACCACGGTCATAGACCTAGTGCAGTACTTATATACATGTCTCATTGACCCAGATGAACATCAGCTGACCAGCAGGGGTGAGGCACATGAAAGAATTACAAACAGGTAGGAAGCACTCAAAGAAGAGAAAAAAAAAATAAAAATAAATACAGAGAGGATTTAACTAATTATACAACAGTAAAACAGCAGGTTAGCATACCAAAAGCAAAGGGACTTTAAATGTGTATGCAGGTGAGGAGATTAAAGTCAAGTCAGGAAATTCAGATGCATAGAACAACTGGACGGTCATACCTGTGAATGAGACAGATGGATTAACAGAATCAGAGATGAATGGGGACCATGGAGAGTTAGGCCATAGAATTACATTTCATTTCTGGTATATTTCTGACACTTATGAGGCACTTATCCAGAGGCACGCACACAGACCACGGTCATAGACCTAGTGCAGTACTTATATACATGTCTCATTGACCCAGATGAACATCAGCTGACCAGCAGGGGTGAGGCACATGAAAGAATTACAAACAGGTAGGAAGCACTCAAAGAAGAGAAAAAAAAAAAAAAAATAAATACAGAGAGGATTTAACTAATTATACAACAGTAAAACAGCAGGTTAGCATACCAAAAGCAAAGGGACTTTAAATGTGTATGCAGGTGAGGAGATTAAAGTCAAGTCAGGAAATTCAGATGCATAGAACAACTGGACGGTCATACCTGTGAATGAGACAGATGGATTAACAGAATCAGAGATGAATGGGGACCATGGAGAGTTAGGCCATAGAATTACATTTCATTTCTGGTATATTTCTGACACTTATGAGGCACTTATCCAGAGGCACGCACACAGACCACGGTCATAGACCTAGTGCAGTACTTATATACATGTCTCATTGACCCAGATGAACATCAGCTGACCAGCAGGGGTGAGGCACATGAAAGAATTACAAACAGGTAGGAAGCACTCAAAGAAGAGAAAAAAAAAATAAAAATAAATACAGAGAGGATTTAACTAATTATACAACAGTAAAACAGCAGGTTAGCATACCAAAAGCAAAGGGACTTTAAATGTGTATGCAGGTGAGGAGATTAAAGTCAAGTCAGGAAATTCAGATGCATAGAACAACTGGACGGTCATACCTGTGAATGAGACAGATGGATTAACAGAATCAGAGATGAATGGGGACCATGGAGAGTTAGGCCATAGAATTACATTTCATTTCTGGTATATTTCTGACACTTATGAGGCACTTATCCAGAGGCACACACACAGACCACGGTCATAGACCTAGTGCAGTACTTATATACATGTCTCATTGACCCAGATGAACATCAGCTGACCAGCAGGGGTGAGGCACATGAAAGAATTACAAACAGGTAGGAAGCACTCAAAGAAGAGAAAAAAAAAATAAAAATAAATACAGAGAGGATTTAACTAATTATACAACAGTAAAACAGCAGGTTAGCATACCAAAAGCAAAGGGACTTTAAATGTGTATGCAGGTGAGGAGATTAAAGTCAAGTCAGGAAATTCAGATGCATAGAACAACTGGACGGTCATACCTGTGAATGAGACAGATGGATTAACAGAATCAGAGATGAATGGGGACCATGGAGAGTTAGGCCATAGAATTACATTTCATTTCTGGTATATTTCTGACACTTATGAGGCACTTATCCAGAGGCACGCACACAGACCACGGTCATAGACCTAGTGCAGTACTTATATACATGTCTCATTGACCCAGATGAACATCAGCTGACCAGCAGGGGTGAGGCACATGAAAGAATTACAAACAGGTAGGAAGCACTCAAAGAAGAGAAAAAAAAAATAAAAATAAATACAGAGAGGATTTAACTAATTATACAACAGTAAAACAGCAGGTTAGCATACCAAAAGCAAAGGGACTTTAAATGTGTATGCAGGTGAGGAGATTAAAGTCAAGTCAGGAAATTCAGATGCATAGAACAACTGGACGGTCATACCTGTGAATGAGACAGATGGATTAACAGAATCAGAGATGAATGGGGACCATGGAGAGTTAGGCCATAGAATTACATTTCATTTCTGGTATATTTCTGACACTTATGAGGCACTTATCCAGAGGCACGCACACAGACCACGGTCATAGACCTAGTGCAGTACTTATATACATGTCTCATTGACCCAGATGAACATCAGCTGACCAGCAGGGGTGAGGCACATGAAAGAATTACAAACAGGTAGGAAGCACTCAAAGAAGAGAAAAAAAAAAAAAAATAAATACAGAGAGGATTTAACTAATTATACAACAGTAAAACAGCAGGTTAGCATACCAAAAGCAAAGGGACTTTAAATGTGTATGCAGGTGAGGAGATTAAAGTCAAGTCAGGAAATTCAGATGCATAGAACAACTGGACGGTCATACCTGTGAATGAGACAGATGGATTAACAGAATCAGAGATGAATGGGGACCATGGAGAGTTAGGCCATAGAATTACATTTCATTTCTGGTATATTTCTGACACTTATGAGGCACTTATCCAGAGGCACGCACACAGACCACGGTCATAGACCTAGTGCAGTACTTATATACATGTCTCATTGACCCAGATGAACATCAGCTGACCAGCAGGGGTGAGGCACATGAAAGAATTACAAACAGGTAGGAAGCACTCAAAGAAGAGAAAAAAAAAATAAAAATAAATACAGAGAGGATTTAACTAATTATACAACAGTAAAACAGCAGGTTAGCATACCAAAAGCAAAGGGACTTTAAATGTGTATGCAGGTGAGGAGATTAAAGTCAAGTCAGGAAATTCAGATGCATAGAACAACTGGACGGTCATACCTGTGAATGAGACAGATGGATTAACAGAATCAGAGATGAATGGGGACCATGGAGAGTTAGGCCATAGAATTACATTTCATTTCTGGTATATTTCTGACACTTATGAGGCACTTATCCAGAGGCACGCACACAGACCACGGTCATAGACCTAGTGCAGTACTTATATACATGTCTCATTGACCCAGATGAACATCAGCTGACCAGCAGGGGTGAGGCACATGAAAGAATTACAAACAGGTAGGAAGCACTCAAAGAAGAGAAAAAAAAAATAAAAATAAATACAGAGAGGATTTAACTAATTATACAACAGTAAAACAGCAGGTTAGCATACCAAAAGCAAAGGGACTTTAAATGTGTATGCAGGTGAGGAGATTAAAGTCAAGTCAGGAAATTCAGATGCATAGAACAACTGGACGGTCATACCTGTGAATGAGACAGATGGATTAACAGAATCAGAGATGAATGGGGACCATGGAGAGTTAGGCCATAGAATTACATTTCATTTCTGGTATATTTCTGACACTTATGAGGCACTTATCCAGAGGCACGCACACAGACCACGGTCATAGACCTAGTGCAGTACTTATATACATGTCTCATTGACCCAGATGAACATCAGCTGACCAGCAGGGGTGAGGCACATGAAAGAATTACAAACAGGTAGGAAGCACTCAAAGAAGAGAAAAAAAAAATAAAAATAAATACAGAGAGGATTTAACTAATTATACAACAGTAAAACAGCAGGTTAGCATACCAAAAGCAAAGGGACTTTAAATGTGTATGCAGGTGAGGAGATTAAAGTCAAGTCAGGAAATTCAGATGCATAGAACAACTGGACGGTCATACCTGTGAATGAGACAGATGGATTAACAGAATCAGAGATGAATGGGGACCATGGAGAGTTAGGCCATAGAATTACATTTCATTTCTGGTATATTTCTGACACTTATGAGGCACTTATCCAGAGGCACGCACACAGACCACGGTCATAGACCTAGTGCAGTACTTATATACATGTCTCATTGACCCAGATGAACATCAGCTGACCAGCAGGGGTGAGGCACATGAAAGAATTACAAACAGGTAGGAAGCACTCAAAGAAGAGAAAAAAAAAATAAAAATAAATACAGAGAGGATTTAACTAATTATACAACAGTAAAACAGCAGGTTAGCATACCAAAAGCAAAGGGACTTTAAATGTGTATGCAGGTGAGGAGATTAAAGTCAAGTCAGGAAATTCAGATGCATAGAACAACTGGACGGTCATACCTGTGAATGAGACAGATGGATTAACAGAATCAGAGATGAATGGGGACCATGGAGAGTTAGGCCATAGAATTACATTTCATTTCTGGTATATTTCTGACACTTATGAGGCACTTATCCAGAGGCACGCACACAGACCACGGTCATAGACCTAGTGCAGTACTTATATACATGTCTCATTGACCCAGATGAACATCAGCTGACCAGCAGGGGTGAGGCACATGAAAGAATTACAAACAGGTAGGAAGCACTCAAAGAAGAGAAAAAAAAAATAAAAATAAATACAGAGAGGATTTAACTAATTATACAACAGTAAAACAGCAGGTTAGCATACCAAAAGCAAAGGGACTTTAAATGTGTATGCAGGTGAGGAGATTAAAGTCAAGTCAGGAAATTCAGATGCATAGAACAACTGGACGGTCATACCTGTGAATGAGACAGATGGATTAACAGAATCAGAGATGAATGGGGACCATGGAGAGTTAGGCCATAGAATTACATTTCATTTCTGGTATATTTCTGACACTTATGAGGCACTTATCCAGAGGCACGCACACAGACCACGGTCATAGACCTAGTGCAGTACTTATATACATGTCTCATTGACCCAGATGAACATCAGCTGACCAGCAGGGGTGAGGCACATGAAAGAATTACAAACAGGTAGGAAGCACTCAAAGAAGAGAAAAAAAAAATAAAAATAAATACAGAGAGGATTTAACTAATTATACAACAGTAAAACAGCAGGTTAGCATACCAAAAGCAAAGGGACTTTAAATGTGTATGCAGGTGAGGAGATTAAAGTCAAGTCAGGAAATTCAGATGCATAGAACAACTGGACGGTCATACCTGTGAATGAGACAGATGGATTAACAGAATCAGAGATGAATGGGGACCATGGAGAGTTAGGCCATAGAATTACATTTCATTTCTGGTATATTTCTGACACTTATGAGGCACTTATCCAGAGGCACGCACACAGACCACGGTCATAGACCTAGTGCAGTACTTATATACATGTCTCATTGACCCAGATGAACATCAGCTGACCAGCAGGGGTGAGGCACATGAAAGAATTACAAACAGGTAGGAAGCACTCAAAGAAGAGAAAAAAAAAATAAAAATAAATACAGAGAGGATTTAACTAATTATACAACAGTAAAACAGCAGGTTAGCATACCAAAAGCAAAGGGACTTTAAATGTGTATGCAGGTGAGGAGATTAAAGTCAAGTCAGGAAATTCAGATGCATAGAACAACTGGACGGTCATACCTGTGAATGAGACAGATGGATTAACAGAATAAGAGATGAATGGGGACCATGGAGAGTTAGGCCATAGAATTACATTTCATTTCTGGTATATTTCTGACACTTATGAGGCACTTATCCAGAGGCACGCACACAGACCACGGTCATAGACCTAGTGCAGTACTTATATACATGTCTCATTGACCCAGATGAACATCAGCTGACCAGCAGGGGTGAGGCACATGAAAGAATTACAAACAGGTAGGAAGCACTCAAAGAAGAGAAAAAAAAAATAAAAATAAATACAGAGAGGATTTAACTAATTATACAACAGTAAAACAGCAGGTTAGCATACCAAAAGCAAAGGGACTTTAAATGTGTATGCAGGTGAGGAGATTAAAGTCAAGTCAGGAAATTCAGATGCATAGAACAACTGGACGGTCATACCTGTGAATGAGACAGATGGATTAACAGAATCAGAGATGAATGGGGACCATGGAGAGTTAGGCCATAGAATTACATTTCATTTCTGGTATATTTCTGACACTTATGAGGCACTTATCCAGAGGCACGCACACAGACCACGGTCATAGACCTAGTGCAGTACTTATATACATGTCTCATTGACCCAGATGAACATCAGCTGACCAGCAGGGGTGAGGCACATGAAAGAATTACAAACAGGTAGGAAGCACTCAAAGAAGAGAAAAAAAAAATAAAAATAAATACAGAGAGGATTTAACTAATTATACAACAGTAAAACAGCAGGTTAGCATACCAAAAGCAAAGGGACTTTAAATGTGTATGCAGGTGAGGAGATTAAAGTCAAGTCAGGAAATTCAGATGCATAGAACAACTGGACGGTCATACCTGTGAATGAGACAGATGGATTAACAGAATCAGAGATGAATGGGGACCATGGAGAGTTAGGCCATAGAATTACATTTCATTTCTGGTATATTTCTGACACTTATGAGGCACTTATCCAGAGGCACGCACACAGACCACGGTCATAGACCTAGTGCAGTACTTATATACATGTCTCATTGACCCAGATGAACATCAGCTGACCAGCAGGGGTGAGGCACATGAAAGAATTACAAACAGGTAGGAAGCACTCAAAGAAGAGAAAAAAAAAATAAAAATAAATACAGAGAGGATTTAACTAATTATACAACAGTAAAACAGCAGGTTAGCATACCAAAAGCAAAGGGACTTTAAATGTGTATGCAGGTGAGGAGATTAAAGTCAAGTCAGGAAATTCAGATGCATAGAACAACTGGACGGTCATACCTGTGAATGAGACAGATGGATTAACAGAATCAGAGATGAATGGGGACCATGGAGAGTTAGGCCATAGAATTACATTTCATTTCTGGTATATTTCTGACACTTATGAGGCACTTATCCAGAGGCACGCACACAGACCACGGTCATAGACCTAGTGCAGTACTTATATACATGTCTCATTGACCCAGATGAACATCAGCTGACCAGCAGGGGTGAGGCACATGAAAGAATTACAAACAGGTAGGAAGCACTCAAAGAAGAGAAAAAAAAAATAAAAATAAATACAGAGAGGATTTAACTAATTATACAACAGTAAAACAGCAGGTTAGCATACCAAAAGCAAAGGGACTTTAAATGTGTATGCAGGTGAGGAGATTAAAGTCAAGTCAGGAAATTCAGATGCATAGAACAACTGGACGGTCATACCTGTGAATGAGACAGATGGATTAACAGAATCAGAGATGAATGGGGACCATGGAGAGTTAGGCCATAGAATTACATTTCATTTCTGGTATATTTCTGACACTTATGAGGCACTTATCCAGAGGCACGCACACAGACCACGGTCATAGACCTAGTGCAGTACTTATATACATGTCTCATTGACCCAGATGAACATCAGCTGACCAGCAGGGGTGAGGCACATGAAAGAATTACAAACAGGTAGGAAGCACTCAAAGAAGAGAAAAAAAAAATAAAAATAAATACAGAGAGGATTTAACTAATTATACAACAGTAAAACAGCAGGTTAGCATACCAAAAGCAAAGGGACTTTAAATGTGTATGCAGGTGAGGAGATTAAAGTCAAGTCAGGAAATTCAGATGCATAGAACAACTGGACGGTCATACCTGTGAATGAGACAGATGGATTAACAGAATCAGAGATGAATGGGGACCATGGAGAGTTAGGCCATAGAATTACATTTCATTTCTGGTATATTTCTGACACTTATGAGGCACTTATCCAGAGGCACGCACACAGACCACGGTCATAGACCTAGTGCAGTACTTATATACATGTCTCATTGACCCAGATGAACATCAGCTGACCAGCAGGGGTGAGGCACATGAAAGAATTACAAACAGGTAGGAAGCACTCAAAGAAGAGAAAAAAAAAATAAAAATAAATACAGAGAGGATTTAACTAATTATACAACAGTAAAACAGCAGGTTAGCATACCAAAAGCAAAGGGACTTTAAATGTGTATGCAGGTGAGGAGATTAAAGTCAAGTCAGGAAATTCAGATGCATAGAACAACTGGACGGTCATACCTGTGAATGAGACAGATGGATTAACAGAATCAGAGATGAATGGGGACCATGGAGAGTTAGGCCATAGAATTACATTTCATTTCTGGTATATTTCTGACACTTATGAGGCACTTATCCAGAGGCACGCACACAGACCACGGTCATAGACCTAGTGCAGTACTTATATACATGTCTCATTGACCCAGATGAACATCAGCTGACCAGCAGGGGTGAGGCACATGAAAGAATTACAAACAGGTAGGAAGCACTCAAAGAAGAGAAAAAAAAAATAAAAATAAATACAGAGAGGATTTAACTAATTATACAACAGTAAAACAGCAGGTTAGCATACCAAAAGCAAAGGGACTTTAAATGTGTATGCAGGTGAGGAGATTAAAGTCAAGTCAGGAAATTCAGATGCATAGAACAACTGGACGGTCATACCTGTGAATGAGACAGATGGATTAACAGAATCAGAGATGAATGGGGACCATGGAGAGTTAGGCCATAGAATTACATTTCATTTCTGGTATATTTCTGACACTTATGAGGCACTTATCCAGAGGCACGCACACAGACCACGGTCATAGACCTAGTGCAGTACTTATATACATGTCTCATTGACCCAGATGAACATCAGCTGACCAGCAGGGGTGAGGCACATGAAAGAATTACAAACAGGTAGGAAGCACTCAAAGAAGAGAAAAAAAAAATAAAAATAAATACAGAGAGGATTTAACTAATTATACAACAGTAAAACAGCAGGTTAGCATACCAAAAGCAAAGGGACTTTAAATGTGTATGCAGGTGAGGAGATTAAAGTCAAGTCAGGAAATTCAGATGCATAGAACAACTGGACGGTCATACCTGTGAATGAGACAGATGGATTAACAGAATCAGAGATGAATGGGGACCATGGAGAGTTAGGCCATAGAATTACATTTCATTTCTGGTATATTTCTGACACTTATGAGGCACTTATCCAGAGGCACGCACACAGACCACGGTCATAGACCTAGTGCAGTACTTATATACATGTCTCATTGACCCAGATGAACATCAGCTGACCAGCAGGGGTGAGGCACATGAAAGAATTACAAACAGGTAGGAAGCACTCAAAGAAGAGAAAAAAAAAATAAAAATAAATACAGAGAGGATTTAACTAATTATACAACAGTAAAACAGCAGGTTAGCATACCAAAAGCAAAGGGACTTTAAATGTGTATGCAGGTGAGGAGATTAAAGTCAAGTCAGGAAATTCAGATGCATAGAACAACTGGACGGTCATACCTGTGAATGAGACAGATGGATTAACAGAATCAGAGATGAATGGGGACCATGGAGAGTTAGGCCATAGAATTACATTTCATTTCTGGTATATTTCTGACACTTATGAGGCACTTATCCAGAGGCACGCACACAGACCACGGTCATAGACCTAGTGCAGTACTTATATACATGTCTCATTGACCCAGATGAACATCAGCTGACCAGCAGGGGTGAGGCACATGAAAGAATTACAAACAGGTAGGAAGCACTCAAAGAAGAGAAAAAAAAAATAAAAATAAATACAGAGAGGATTTAACTAATTATACAACAGTAAAACAGCAGGTTAGCATACCAAAAGCAAAGGGACTTTAAATGTGTATGCAGGTGAGGAGATTAAAGTCAAGTCAGGAAATTCAGATGCATAGAACAACTGGACGGTCATACCTGTGAATGAGACAGATGGATTAACAGAATCAGAGATGAATGGGGACCATGGAGAGTTAGGCCATAGAATTACATTTCATTTCTGGTATATTTCTGACACTTATGAGGCACTTATCCAGAGGCACGCACACAGACCACGGTCATAGACCTAGTGCAGTACTTATATACATGTCTCATTGACCCAGATGAACATCAGCTGACCAGCAGGGGTGAGGCACATGAAAGAATTACAAACAGGTAGGAAGCACTCAAAGAAGAGAAAAAAAAAATAAAAATAAATACAGAGAGGATTTAACTAATTATACAACAGTAAAACAGCAGGTTAGCATACCAAAAGCAAAGGGACTTTAAATGTGTATGCAGGTGAGGAGATTAAAGTCAAGTCAGGAAATTCAGATGCATAGAACAACTGGACGGTCATACCTGTGAATGAGACAGATGGATTAACAGAATCAGAGATGAATGGGGACCATGGAGAGTTAGGCCATAGAATTACATTTCATTTCTGGTATATTTCTGACACTTATGAGGCACTTATCCAGAGGCACGCACACAGACCACGGTCATAGACCTAGTGCAGTACTTATATACATGTCTCATTGACCCAGATGAACATCAGCTGACCAGCAGGGGTGAGGCACATGAAAGAATTACAAACAGGTAGGAAGCACTCAAAGAAGAGAAAAAAAAAATAAAAATAAATACAGAGAGGATTTAACTAATTATACAACAGTAAAACAGCAGGTTAGCATACCAAAAGCAAAGGGACTTTAAATGTGTATGCAGGTGAGGAGATTAAAGTCAAGTCAGGAAATTCAGATGCATAGAACAACTGGACGGTCATACCTGTGAATGAGACAGATGGATTAACAGAATCAGAGATGAATGGGGACCATGGAGAGTTAGGCCATAGAATTACATTTCATTTCTGGTATATTTCTGACACTTATGAGGCACTTATCCAGAGGCACGCACACAGACCACGGTCATAGACCTAGTGCAGTACTTATATACATGTCTCATTGACCCAGATGAACATCAGCTGACCAGCAGGGGTGAGGCACATGAAAGAATTACAAACAGGTAGGAAGCACTCAAAGAAGAGAAAAAAAAAATAAAAATAAATACAGAGAGGATTTAACTAATTATACAACAGTAAAACAGCAGGTTAGCATACCAAAAGCAAAGGGACTTTAAATGTGTATGCAGGTGAGGAGATTAAAGTCAAGTCAGGAAATTCAGATGCATAGAACAACTGGACGGTCATACCTGTGAATGAGACAGATGGATTAACAGAATCAGAGATGAATGGGGACCATGGAGAGTTAGGCCATAGAATTACATTTCATTTCTGGTATATTTCTGACACTTATGAGGCACTTATCCAGAGGCACGCACACAGACCACGGTCATAGACCTAGTGCAGTACTTATATACATGTCTCATTGACCCAGATGAACATCAGCTGACCAGCAGGGGTGAGGCACATGAAAGAATTACAAACAGGTAGGAAGCACTCAAAGAAGAGAAAAAAAAAATAAAAATAAATACAGAGAGGATTTAACTAATTATACAACAGTAAAACAGCAGGTTAGCATACCAAAAGCAAAGGGACTTTAAATGTGTATGCAGGTGAGGAGATTAAAGTCAAGTCAGGAAATTCAGATGCATAGAACAACTGGACGGTCATACCTGTGAATGAGACAGATGGATTAACAGAATCAGAGATGAATGGGGACCATGGAGAGTTAGGCCATAGAATTACATTTCATTTCTGGTATATTTCTGACACTTATGAGGCACTTATCCAGAGGCACGCACACAGACCACGGTCATAGACCTAGTGCAGTACTTATATACATGTCTCATTGACCCAGATGAACATCAGCTGACCAGCAGGGGTGAGGCACATGAAAGAATTACAAACAGGTAGGAAGCACTCAAAGAAGAGAAAAAAAAAATAAAAATAAATACAGAGAGGATTTAACTAATTATACAACAGTAAAACAGCAGGTTAGCATACCAAAAGCAAAGGGACTTTAAATGTGTATGCAGGTGAGGAGATTAAAGTCAAGTCAGGAAATTCAGATGCATAGAACAACTGGACGGTCATACCTGTGAATGAGACAGATGGATTAACAGAATCAGAGATGAATGGGGACCATGGAGAGTTAGGCCATAGAATTACATTTCATTTCTGGTATATTTCTGACACTTATGAGGCACTTATCCAGAGGCACGCACACAGACCACGGTCATAGACCTAGTGCAGTACTTATATACATGTCTCATTGACCCAGATGAACATCAGCTGACCAGCAGGGGTGAGGCACATGAAAGAATTACAAACAGGTAGGAAGCACTCAAAGAAGAGAAAAAAAAAATAAAAATAAATACAGAGAGGATTTAACTAATTATACAACAGTAAAACAGCAGGTTAGCATACCAAAAGCAAAGGGACTTTAAATGTGTATGCAGGTGAGGAGATTAAAGTCAAGTCAGGAAATTCAGATGCATAGAACAACTGGACGGTCATACCTGTGAATGAGACAGATGGATTAACAGAATCAGAGATGAATGGGGACCATGGAGAGTTAGGCCATAGAATTACATTTCATTTCTGGTATATTTCTGACACTTATGAGGCACTTATCCAGAGGCACGCACACAGACCACGGTCATAGACCTAGTGCAGTACTTATATACATGTCTCATTGACCCAGATGAACATCAGCTGACCAGCAGGGGTGAGGCACATGAAAGAATTACAAACAGGTAGGAAGCACTCAAAGAAGAGAAAAAAAAAATAAAAATAAATACAGAGAGGATTTAACTAATTATACAACAGTAAAACAGCAGGTTAGCATACCAAAAGCAAAGGGACTTTAAATGTGTATGCAGGTGAGGAGATTAAAGTCAAGTCAGGAAATTCAGATGCATAGAACAACTGGACGGTCATACCTGTGAATGAGACAGATGGATTAACAGAATCAGAGATGAATGGGGACCATGGAGAGTTAGGCCATAGAATTACATTTCATTTCTGGTATATTTCTGACACTTATGAGGCACTTATCCAGAGGCACGCACACAGACCACGGTCATAGACCTAGTGCAGTACTTATATACATGTCTCATTGACCCAGATGAACATCAGCTGACCAGCAGGGGTGAGGCACATGAAAGAATTACAAACAGGTAGGAAGCACTCAAAGAAGAGAAAAAAAAAATAAAAATAAATACAGAGAGGATTTAACTAATTATACAACAGTAAAACAGCAGGTTAGCATACCAAAAGCAAAGGGACTTTAAATGTGTATGCAGGTGAGGAGATTAAAGTCAAGTCAGGAAATTCAGATGCATAGAACAACTGGACGGTCATACCTGTGAATGAGACAGATGGATTAACAGAATCAGAGATGAATGGGGACCATGGAGAGTTAGGCCATAGAATTACATTTCATTTCTGGTATATTTCTGACACTTATGAGGCACTTATCCAGAGGCACGCACACAGACCACGGTCATAGACCTAGTGCAGTACTTATATACATGTCTCATTGACCCAGATGAACATCAGCTGACCAGCAGGGGTGAGGCACATGAAAGAATTACAAACAGGTAGGAAGCACTCAAAGAAGAGAAAAAAAAAATAAAAATAAATACAGAGAGGATTTAACTAATTATACAACAGTAAAACAGCAGGTTAGCATACCAAAAGCAAAGGGACTTTAAATGTGTATGCAGGTGAGGAGATTAAAGTCAAGTCAGGAAATTCAGATGCATAGAACAACTGGACGGTCATACCTGTGAATGAGACAGATGGATTAACAGAATCAGAGATGAATGGGGACCATGGAGAGTTAGGCCATAGAATTACATTTCATTTCTGGTATATTTCTGACACTTATGAGGCACTTATCCAGAGGCACGCACACAGACCACGGTCATAGACCTAGTGCAGTACTTATATACATGTCTCATTGACCCAGATGAACATCAGCTGACCAGCAGGGGTGAGGCACATGAAAGAATTACAAACAGGTAGGAAGCACTCAAAGAAGAGAAAAAAAAAATAAAAATAAATACAGAGAGGATTTAACTAATTATACAACAGTAAAACAGCAGGTTAGCATACCAAAAGCAAAGGGACTTTAAATGTGTATGCAGGTGAGGAGATTAAAGTCAAGTCAGGAAATTCAGATGCATAGAACAACTGGACGGTCATACCTGTGAATGAGACAGATGGATTAACAGAATCAGAGATGAATGGGGACCATGGAGAGTTAGGCCATAGAATTACATTTCATTTCTGGTATATTTCTGACACTTATGAGGCACTTATCCAGAGGCACGCACACAGACCACGGTCATAGACCTAGTGCAGTACTTATATACATGTCTCATTGACCCAGATGAACATCAGCTGACCAGCAGGGGTGAGGCACATGAAAGAATTACAAACAGGTAGGAAGCACTCAAAGAAGAGAAAAAAAAAATAAAAATAAATACAGAGAGGATTTAACTAATTATACAACAGTAAAACAGCAGGTTAGCATACCAAAAGCAAAGGGACTTTAAATGTGTATGCAGGTGAGGAGATTAAAGTCAAGTCAGGAAATTCAGATGCATAGAACAACTGGACGGTCATACCTGTGAATGAGACAGATGGATTAACAGAATCAGAGATGAATGGGGACCATGGAGAGTTAGGCCATAGAATTACATTTCATTTCTGGTATATTTCTGACACTTATGAGGCACTTATCCAGAGGCACGCACACAGACCACGGTCATAGACCTAGTGCAGTACTTATATACATGTCTCATTGACCCAGATGAACATCAGCTGACCAGCAGGGGTGAGGCACATGAAAGAATTACAAACAGGTAGGAAGCACTCAAAGAAGAGAAAAAAAAAATAAAAATAAATACAGAGAGGATTTAACTAATTATACAACAGTAAAACAGCAGGTTAGCATACCAAAAGCAAAGGGACTTTAAATGTGTATGCAGGTGAGGAGATTAAAGTCAAGTCAGGAAATTCAGATGCATAGAACAACTGGACGGTCATACCTGTGAATGAGACAGATGGATTAACAGAATCAGAGATGAATGGGGACCATGGAGAGTTAGGCCATAGAATTACATTTCATTTCTGGTATATTTCTGACACTTATGAGGCACTTATCCAGAGGCACGCACACAGACCACGGTCATAGACCTAGTGCAGTACTTATATACATGTCTCATTGACCCAGATGAACATCAGCTGACCAGCAGGGGTGAGGCACATGAAAGAATTACAAACAGGTAGGAAGCACTCAAAGAAGAGAAAAAAAAAATAAAAATAAATACAGAGAGGATTTAACTAATTATACAACAGTAAAACAGCAGGTTAGCATACCAAAAGCAAAGGGACTTTAAATGTGTATGCAGGTGAGGAGATTAAAGTCAAGTCAGGAAATTCAGATGCATAGAACAACTGGACGGTCATACCTGTGAATGAGACAGATGGATTAACAGAATCAGAGATGAATGGGGACCATGGAGAGTTAGGCCATAGAATTACATTTCATTTCTGGTATATTTCTGACACTTATGAGGCACTTATCCAGAGGCACGCACACAGACCACGGTCATAGACCTAGTGCAGTACTTATATACATGTCTCATTGACCCAGATGAACATCAGCTGACCAGCAGGGGTGAGGCACATGAAAGAATTACAAACAGGTAGGAAGCACTCAAAGAAGAGAAAAAAAAAATAAAAATAAATACAGAGAGGATTTAACTAATTATACAACAGTAAAACAGCAGGTTAGCATACCAAAAGCAAAGGGACTTTAAATGTGTATGCAGGTGAGGAGATTAAAGTCAAGTCAGGAAATTCAGATGCATAGAACAACTGGACGGTCATACCTGTGAATGAGACAGATGGATTAACAGAATCAGAGATGAATGGGGACCATGGAGAGTTAGGCCATAGAATTACATTTCATTTCTGGTATATTTCTGACACTTATGAGGCACTTATCCAGAGGCACGCACACAGACCACGGTCATAGACCTAGTGCAGTACTTATATACATGTCTCATTGACCCAGATGAACATCAGCTGACCAGCAGGGGTGAGGCACATGAAAGAATTACAAACAGGTAGGAAGCACTCAAAGAAGAGAAAAAAAAAATAAAAATAAATACAGAGAGGATTTAACTAATTATACAACAGTAAAACAGCAGGTTAGCATACCAAAAGCAAAGGGACTTTAAATGTGTATGCAGGTGAGGAGATTAAAGTCAAGTCAGGAAATTCAGATGCATAGAACAACTGGACGGTCATACCTGTGAATGAGACAGATGGATTAACAGAATCAGAGATGAATGGGGACCATGGAGAGTTAGGCCATAGAATTACATTTCATTTCTGGTATATTTCTGACACTTATGAGGCACTTATCCAGAGGCACGCACACAGACCACGGTCATAGACCTAGTGCAGTACTTATATACATGTCTCATTGACCCAGATGAACATCAGCTGACCAGCAGGGGTGAGGCACATGAAAGAATTACAAACAGGTAGGAAGCACTCAAAGAAGAGAAAAAAAAATAAAAATAAATACAGAGAGGATTTAACTAATTATACAACAGTAAAACAGCAGGTTAGCATACCAAAAGCAAAGGGACTTTAAATGTGTATGCAGGTGAGGAGATTAAAGTCAAGTCAGGAAATTCAGATGCATAGAACAACTGGACGGTCATACCTGTGAATGAGACAGATGGATTAACAGAATCAGAGATGAATGGGGACCATGGAGAGTTAGGCCATAGAATTACATTTCATTTCTGGTATATTTCTGACACTTATGAGGCACTTATCCAGAGGCACGCACACAGACCACGGTCATAGACCTAGTGCAGTACTTATATACATGTCTCATTGACCCAGATGAACATCAGCTGACCAGCAGGGGTGAGGCACATGAAAGAATTACAAACAGGTAGGAAGCACTCAAAGAAGAGAAAAAAAAAATAAAAATAAATACAGAGAGGATTTAACTAATTATACAACAGTAAAACAGCAGGTTAGCATACCAAAAGCAAAGGGACTTTAAATGTGTATGCAGGTGAGGAGATTAAAGTCAAGTCAGGAAATTCAGATGCATAGAACAACTGGACGGTCATACCTGTGAATGAGACAGATGGATTAACAGAATCAGAGATGAATGGGGACCATGGAGAGTTAGGCCATAGAATTACATTTCATTTCTGGTATATTTCTGACACTTATGAGGCACTTATCCAGAGGCACGCACACAGACCACGGTCATAGACCTAGTGCAGTACTTATATACATGTCTCATTGACCCAGATGAACATCAGCTGACCAGCAGGGGTGAGGCACATGAAAGAATTACAAACAGGTAGGAAGCACTCAAAGAAGAGAAAAAAAAAATAAAAATAAATACAGAGAGGATTTAACTAATTATACAACAGTAAAACAGCAGGTTAGCATACCAAAAGCAAAGGGACTTTAAATGTGTATGCAGGTGAGGAGATTAAAGTCAAGTCAGGAAATTCAGATGCATAGAACAACTGGACGGTCATACCTGTGAATGAGACAGATGGATTAACAGAATCAGAGATGAATGGGGACCATGGAGAGTTAGGCCATAGAATTACATTTCATTTCTGGTATATTTCTGACACTTATGAGGCACTTATCCAGAGGCACGCACACAGACCACGGTCATAGACCTAGTGCAGTACTTATATACATGTCTCATTGACCCAGATGAACATCAGCTGACCAGCAGGGGTGAGGCACATGAAAGAATTACAAACAGGTAGGAAGCACTCAAAGAAGAGAAAAAAAAAATAAAAATAAATACAGAGAGGATTTAACTAATTATACAACAGTAAAACAGCAGGTTAGCATACCAAAAGCAAAGGGACTTTAAATGTGTATGCAGGTGAGGAGATTAAAGTCAAGTCAGGAAATTCAGATGCATAGAACAACTGGACGGTCATACCTGTGAATGAGACAGATGGATTAACAGAATCAGAGATGAATGGGGACCATGGAGAGTTAGGCCATAGAATTACATTTCATTTCTGGTATATTTCTGACACTTATGAGGCACTTATCCAGAGGCACGCACACAGACCACGGTCATAGACCTAGTGCAGTACTTATATACATGTCTCATTGACCCAGATGAACATCAGCTGACCAGCAGGGGTGAGGCACATGAAAGAATTACAAACAGGTAGGAAGCACTCAAAGAAGAGAAAAAAAAAATAAAAATAAATACAGAGAGGATTTAACTAATTATACAACAGTAAAACAGCAGGTTAGCATACCAAAAGCAAAGGGACTTTAAATGTGTATGCAGGTGAGGAGATTAAAGTCAAGTCAGGAAATTCAGATGCATAGAACAACTGGACGGTCATACCTGTGAATGAGACAGATGGATTAACAGAATCAGAGATGAATGGGGACCATGGAGAGTTAGGCCATAGAATTACATTTCATTTCTGGTATATTTCTGACACTTATGAGGCACTTATCCAGAGGCACGCACACAGACCACGGTCATAGACCTAGTGCAGTACTTATATACATGTCTCATTGACCCAGATGAACATCAGCTGACCAGCAGGGGTGAGGCACATGAAAGAATTACAAACAGGTAGGAAGCACTCAAAGAAGAGAAAAAAAAAATAAAAATAAATACAGAGAGGATTTAACTAATTATACAACAGTAAAACAGCAGGTTAGCATACCAAAAGCAAAGGGACTTTAAATGTGTATGCAGGTGAGGAGATTAAAGTCAAGTCAGGAAATTCAGATGCATAGAACAACTGGACGGTCATACCTGTGAATGAGACAGATGGATTAACAGAATCAGAGATGAATGGGGACCATGGAGAGTTAGGCCATAGAATTACATTTCATTTCTGGTATATTTCTGACACTTATGAGGCACTTATCCAGAGGCACGCACACAGACCACGGTCATAGACCTAGTGCAGTACTTATATACATGTCTCATTGACCCAGATGAACATCAGCTGACCAGCAGGGGTGAGGCACATGAAAGAATTACAAACAGGTAGGAAGCACTCAAAGAAGAGAAAAAAAAAATAAAAATAAATACAGAGAGGATTTAACTAATTATACAACAGTAAAACAGCAGGTTAGCATACCAAAAGCAAAGGGACTTTAAATGTGTATGCAGGTGAGGAGATTAAAGTCAAGTCAGGAAATTCAGATGCATAGAACAACTGGACGGTCATACCTGTGAATGAGACAGATGGATTAACAGAATCAGAGATGAATGGGGACCATGGAGAGTTAGGCCATAGAATTACATTTCATTTCTGGTATATTTCTGACACTTATGAGGCACTTATCCAGAGGCACGCACACAGACCACGGTCATAGACCTAGTGCAGTACTTATATACATGTCTCATTGACCCAGATGAACATCAGCTGACCAGCAGGGGTGAGGCACATGAAAGAATTACAAACAGGTAGGAAGCACTCAAAGAAGAGAAAAAAAAAATAAAAATAAATACAGAGAGGATTTAACTAATTATACAACAGTAAAACAGCAGGTTAGCATACCAAAAGCAAAGGGACTTTAAATGTGTATGCAGGTGAGGAGATTAAAGTCAAGTCAGGAAATTCAGATGCATAGAACAACTGGACGGTCATACCTGTGAATGAGACAGATGGATTAACAGAATCAGAGATGAATGGGGACCATGGAGAGTTAGGCCATAGAATTACATTTCATTTCTGGTATATTTCTGACACTTATGAGGCACTTATCCAGAGGCACGCACACAGACCACGGTCATAGACCTAGTGCAGTACTTATATACATGTCTCATTGACCCAGATGAACATCAGCTGACCAGCAGGGGTGAGGCACATGAAAGAATTACAAACAGGTAGGAAGCACTCAAAGAAGAGAAAAAAAAAATAAAAATAAATACAGAGAGGATTTAACTAATTATACAACAGTAAAACAGCAGGTTAGCATACCAAAAGCAAAGGGACTTTAAATGTGTATGCAGGTGAGGAGATTAAAGTCAAGTCAGGAAATTCAGATGCATAGAACAACTGGACGGTCATACCTGTGAATGAGACAGATGGATTAACAGAATCAGAGATGAATGGGGACCATGGAGAGTTAGGCCATAGAATTACATTTCATTTCTGGTATATTTCTGACACTTATGAGGCACTTATCCAGAGGCACGCACACAGACCACGGTCATAGACCTAGTGCAGTACTTATATACATGTCTCATTGACCCAGATGAACATCAGCTGACCAGCAGGGGTGAGGCACATGAAAGAATTACAAACAGGTAGGAAGCACTCAAAGAAGAGAAAAAAAAAATAAAAATAAATACAGAGAGGATTTAACTAATTATACAACAGTAAAACAGCAGGTTAGCATACCAAAAGCAAAGGGACTTTAAATGTGTATGCAGGTGAGGAGATTAAAGTCAAGTCAGGAAATTCAGATGCATAGAACAACTGGACGGTCATACCTGTGAATGAGACAGATGGATTAACAGAATCAGAGATGAATGGGGACCATGGAGAGTTAGGCCATAGAATTACATTTCATTTCTGGTATATTTCTGACACTTATGAGGCACTTATCCAGAGGCACGCACACAGACCACGGTCATAGACCTAGTGCAGTACTTATATACATGTCTCATTGACCCAGATGAACATCAGCTGACCAGCAGGGGTGAGGCACATGAAAGAATTACAAACAGGTAGGAAGCACTCAAAGAAGAGAAAAAAAAAAATAAAAATAAATACAGAGAGGATTTAACTAATTATACAACAGTAAAACAGCAGGTTAGCATACCAAAAGCAAAGGGACTTTAAATGTGTATGCAGGTGAGGAGATTAAAGTCAAGTCAGGAAATTCAGATGCATAGAACAACTGGACGGTCATACCTGTGAATGAGACAGATGGATTAACAGAATCAGAGATGAATGGGGACCATGGAGAGTTAGGCCATAGAATTACATTTCATTTCTGGTATATTTCTGACACTTATGAGGCACTTATCCAGAGGCACGCACACAGACCACGGTCATAGACCTAGTGCAGTACTTATATACATGTCTCATTGACCCAGATGAACATCAGCTGACCAGCAGGGGTGAGGCACATGAAAGAATTACAAACAGGTAGGAAGCACTCAAAGAAGAGAAAAAAAAAATAAAAATAAATACAGAGAGGATTTAACTAATTATACAACAGTAAAACAGCAGGTTAGCATACCAAAAGCAAAGGGACTTTAAATGTGTATGCAGGTGAGGAGATTAAAGTCAAGTCAGGAAATTCAGATGCATAGAACAACTGGACGGTCATACCTGTGAATGAGACAGATGGATTAACAGAATCAGAGATGAATGGGGACCATGGAGAGTTAGGCCATAGAATTACATTTCATTTCTGGTATATTTCTGACACTTATGAGGCACTTATCCAGAGGCACGCACACAGACCACGGTCATAGACCTAGTGCAGTACTTATATACATGTCTCATTGACCCAGATGAACATCAGCTGACCAGCAGGGGTGAGGCACATGAAAGAATTACAAACAGGTAGGAAGCACTCAAAGAAGAGAAAAAAAAAATAAAAATAAATACAGAGAGGATTTAACTAATTATACAACAGTAAAACAGCAGGTTAGCATACCAAAAGCAAAGGGACTTTAAATGTGTATGCAGGTGAGGAGATTAAAGTCAAGTCAGGAAATTCAGATGCATAGAACAACTGGACGGTCATACCTGTGAATGAGACAGATGGATTAACAGAATCAGAGATGAATGGGGACCATGGAGAGTTAGGCCATAGAATTACATTTCATTTCTGGTATATTTCTGACACTTATGAGGCACTTATCCAGAGGCACGCACACAGACCACGGTCATAGACCTAGTGCAGTACTTATATACATGTCTCATTGACCCAGATGAACATCAGCTGACCAGCAGGGGTGAGGCACATGAAAGAATTACAAACAGGTAGGAAGCACTCAAAGAAGAGAAAAAAAAAATAAAAATAAATACAGAGAGGATTTAACTAATTATACAACAGTAAAACAGCAGGTTAGCATACCAAAAGCAAAGGGACTTTAAATGTGTATGCAGGTGAGGAGATTAAAGTCAAGTCAGGAAATTCAGATGCATAGAACAACTGGACGGTCATACCTGTGAATGAGACAGATGGATTAACAGAATCAGAGATGAATGGGGACCATGGAGAGTTAGGCCATAGAATTACATTTCATTTCTGGTATATTTCTGACACTTATGAGGCACTTATCCAGAGGCACGCACACAGACCACGGTCATAGACCTAGTGCAGTACTTATATACATGTCTCATTGACCCAGATGAACATCAGCTGACCAGCAGGGGTGAGGCACATGAAAGAATTACAAACAGGTAGGAAGCACTCAAAGAAGAGAAAAAAAAAATAAAAATAAATACAGAGAGGATTTAACTAATTATACAACAGTAAAACAGCAGGTTAGCATACCAAAAGCAAAGGGACTTTAAATGTGTATGCAGGTGAGGAGATTAAAGTCAAGTCAGGAAATTCAGATGCATAGAACAACTGGACGGTCATACCTGTGAATGAGACAGATGGATTAACAGAATCAGAGATGAATGGGGACCATGGAGAGTTAGGCCATAGAATTACATTTCATTTCTGGTATATTTCTGACACTTATGAGGCACTTATCCAGAGGCACGCACACAGACCACGGTCATAGACCTAGTGCAGTACTTATATACATGTCTCATTGACCCAGATGAACATCAGCTGACCAGCAGGGGTGAGGCACATGAAAGAATTACAAACAGGTAGGAAGCACTCAAAGAAGAGAAAAAAAAAATAAAAATAAATACAGAGAGGATTTAACTAATTATACAACAGTAAAACAGCAGGTTAGCATACCAAAAGCAAAGGGACTTTAAATGTGTATGCAGGTGAGGAGATTAAAGTCAAGTCAGGAAATTCAGATGCATAGAACAACTGGACGGTCATACCTGTGAATGAGACAGATGGATTAACAGAATCAGAGATGAATGGGGACCATGGAGAGTTAGGCCATAGAATTACATTTCATTTCTGGTATATTTCTGACACTTATGAGGCACTTATCCAGAGGCACGCACACAGACCACGGTCATAGACCTAGTGCAGTACTTATATACATGTCTCATTGACCCAGATGAACATCAGCTGACCAGCAGGGGTGAGGCACATGAAAGAATTACAAACAGGTAGGAAGCACTCAAAGAAGAGAAAAAAAAAAATAAAAATAAATACAGAGAGGATTTAACTAATTATACAACAGTAAAACAGCAGGTTAGCATACCAAAAGCAAAGGGACTTTAAATGTGTATGCAGGTGAGGAGATTAAAGTCAAGTCAGGAAATTCAGATGCATAGAACAACTGGACGGTCATACCTGTGAATGAGACAGATGGATTAACAGAATCAGAGATGAATGGGGACCATGGAGAGTTAGGCCATAGAATTACATTTCATTTCTGGTATATTTCTGACACTTATGAGGCACTTATCCAGAGGCACGCACACAGACCACGGTCATAGACCTAGTGCAGTACTTATATACATGTCTCATTGACCCAGATGAACATCAGCTGACCAGCAGGGGTGAGGCACATGAAAGAATTACAAACAGGTAGGAAGCACTCAAAGAAGAGAAAAAAAAAATAAAAATAAATACAGAGAGGATTTAACTAATTATACAACAGTAAAACAGCAGGTTAGCATACCAAAAAGCAAAGGGACTTTAAATGTGTATGCAGGTGAGGAGATTAAAGTCAAGTCAGGAAATTCAGATGCATAGAACAACTGGACGGTCATACCTGTGAATGAGACAGATGGATTAACAGAATCAGAGATGAATGGGGACCATGGAGAGTTAGGCCATAGAATTACATTTCATTTCTGGTATATTTCTGACACTTATGAGGCACTTATCCAGAGGCACGCACACAGACCACGGTCATAGACCTAGTGCAGTACTTATATACATGTCTCATTGACCCAGATGAACATCAGCTGACCAGCAGGGGTGAGGCACATGAAAGAATTACAAACAGGTAGGAAGCACTCAAAGAAGAGAAAAAAAAAATAAAAATAAATACAGAGAGGATTTAACTAATTATACAACAGTAAAACAGCAGGTTAGCATACCAAAAGCAAAGGGACTTTAAATGTGTATGCAGGTGAGGAGATTAAAGTCAAGTCAGGAAATTCAGATGCATAGAACAACTGGACGGTCATACCTGTGAATGAGACAGATGGATTAACAGAATCAGAGATGAATGGGGACCATGGAGAGTTAGGCCATAGAATTACATTTCATTTCTGGTATATTTCTGACACTTATGAGGCACTTATCCAGAGGCACGCACACAGACCACGGTCATAGACCTAGTGCAGTACTTATATACATGTCTCATTGACCCAGATGAACATCAGCTGACCAGCAGGGGTGAGGCACATGAAAGAATTACAAACAGGTAGGAAGCACTCAAAGAAGAGAAAAAAAAAATAAAAATAAATACAGAGAGGATTTAACTAATTATACAACAGTAAAACAGCAGGTTAGCATACCAAAAGCAAAGGGACTTTAAATGTGTATGCAGGTGAGGAGATTAAAGTCAAGTCAGGAAATTCAGATGCATAGAACAACTGGACGGTCATACCTGTGAATGAGACAGATGGATTAACAGAATCAGAGATGAATGGGGACCATGGAGAGTTAGGCCATAGAATTACATTTCATTTCTGGTATATTTCTGACACTTATGAGGCACTTATCCAGAGGCACGCACACAGACCACGGTCATAGACCTAGTGCAGTACTTATATACATGTCTCATTGACCCAGATGAACATCAGCTGACCAGCAGGGGTGAGGCACATGAAAGAATTACAAACAGGTAGGAAGCACTCAAAGAAGAGAAAAAAAAAATAAAAATAAATACAGAGAGGATTTAACTAATTATACAACAGTAAAACAGCAGGTTAGCATACCAAAAGCAAAGGGACTTTAAATGTGTATGCAGGTGAGGAGATTAAAGTCAAGTCAGGAAATTCAGATGCATAGAACAACTGGACGGTCATACCTGTGAATGAGACAGATGGATTAACAGAATCAGAGATGAATGGGGACCATGGAGAGTTAGGCCATAGAATTACATTTCATTTCTGGTATATTTCTGACACTTATGAGGCACTTATCCAGAGGCACGCACACAGACCACGGTCATAGACCTAGTGCAGTACTTATATACATGTCTCATTGACCCAGATGAACATCAGCTGACCAGCAGGGGTGAGGCACATGAAAGAATTACAAACAGGTAGGAAGCACTCAAAGAAGAGAAAAAAAAAATAAAAATAAATACAGAGAGGATTTAACTAATTATACAACAGTAAAACAGCAGGTTAGCATACCAAAAGCAAAGGGACTTTAAATGTGTATGCAGGTGAGGAGATTAAAGTCAAGTCAGGAAATTCAGATGCATAGAACAACTGGACGGTCATACCTGTGAATGAGACAGATGGATTAACAGAATCAGAGATGAATGGGGACCATGGAGAGTTAGGCCATAGAATTACATTTCATTTCTGGTATATTTCTGACACTTATGAGGCACTTATCCAGAGGCACGCACACAGACCACGGTCATAGACCTAGTGCAGTACTTATATACATGTCTCATTGACCCAGATGAACATCAGCTGACCAGCAGGGGTGAGGCACATGAAAGAATTACAAACAGGTAGGAAGCACTCAAAGAAGAGAAAAAAAAAATAAAAATAAATACAGAGAGGATTTAACTAATTATACAACAGTAAAACAGCAGGTTAGCATACCAAAAGCAAAGGGACTTTAAATGTGTATGCAGGTGAGGAGATTAAAGTCAAGTCAGGAAATTCAGATGCATAGAACAACTGGACGGTCATACCTGTGAATGAGACAGATGGATTAACAGAATCAGAGATGAATGGGGACCATGGAGAGTTAGGCCATAGAATTACATTTCATTTCTGGTATATTTCTGACACTTATGAGGCACTTATCCAGAGGCACGCACACAGACCACGGTCATAGACCTAGTGCAGTACTTATATACATGTCTCATTGACCCAGATGAACATCAGCTGACCAGCAGGGGTGAGGCACATGAAAGAATTACAAACAGGTAGGAAGCACTCAAAGAAGAGAAAAAAAAATAAAAATAAATACAGAGAGGATTTAACTAATTATACAACAGTAAAACAGCAGGTTAGCATACCAAAAGCAAAGGGACTTTAAATGTGTATGCAGGTGAGGAGATTAAAGTCAAGTCAGGAAATTCAGATGCATAGAACAACTGGACGGTCATACCTGTGAATGAGACAGATGGATTAACAGAATCAGAGATGAATGGGGACCATGGAGAGTTAGGCCATAGAATTACATTTCATTTCTGGTATATTTCTGACACTTATGAGGCACTTATCCAGAGGCACGCACACAGACCACGGTCATAGACCTAGTGCAGTACTTATATACATGTCTCATTGACCCAGATGAACATCAGCTGACCAGCAGGGGTGAGGCACATGAAAGAATTACAAACAGGTAGGAAGCACTCAAAGAAGAGAAAAAAAAAATAAAAATAAATACAGAGAGGATTTAACTAATTATACAACAGTAAAACAGCAGGTTAGCATACCAAAAGCAAAGGGACTTTAAATGTGTATGCAGGTGAGGAGATTAAAGTCAAGTCAGGAAATTCAGATGCATAGAACAACTGGACGGTCATACCTGTGAATGAGACAGATGGATTAACAGAATCAGAGATGAATGGGGACCATGGAGAGTTAGGCCATAGAATTACATTTCATTTCTGGTATATTTCTGACACTTATGAGGCACTTATCCAGAGGCACGCACACAGACCACGGTCATAGACCTAGTGCAGTACTTATATACATGTCTCATTGACCCAGATGAACATCAGCTGACCAGCAGGGGTGAGGCACATGAAAGAATTACAAACAGGTAGGAAGCACTCAAAGAAGAGAAAAAAAAAATAAAAATAAATACAGAGAGGATTTAACTAATTATACAACAGTAAAACAGCAGGTTAGCATACCAAAAGCAAAGGGACTTTAAATGTGTATGCAGGTGAGGAGATTAAAGTCAAGTCAGGAAATTCAGATGCATAGAACAACTGGACGGTCATACCTGTGAATGAGACAGATGGATTAACAGAATCAGAGATGAATGGGGACCATGGAGAGTTAGGCCATAGAATTACATTTCATTTCTGGTATATTTCTGACACTTATGAGGCACTTATCCAGAGGCACGCACACAGACCACGGTCATAGACCTAGTGCAGTACTTATATACATGTCTCATTGACCCAGATGAACATCAGCTGACCAGCAGGGGTGAGGCACATGAAAGAATTACAAACAGGTAGGAAGCACTCAAAGAAGAGAAAAAAAAAATAAAAATAAATACAGAGAGGATTTAACTAATTATACAACAGTAAAACAGCAGGTTAGCATACCAAAAGCAAAGGGACTTTAAATGTGTATGCAGGTGAGGAGATTAAAGTCAAGTCAGGAAATTCAGATGCATAGAACAACTGGACGGTCATACCTGTGAATGAGACAGATGGATTAACAGAATCAGAGATGAATGGGGACCATGGAGAGTTAGGCCATAGAATTACATTTCATTTCTGGTATATTTCTGACACTTATGAGGCACTTATCCAGAGGCACGCACACAGACCACGGTCATAGACCTAGTGCAGTACTTATATACATGTCTCATTGACCCAGATGAACATCAGCTGACCAGCAGGGGTGAGGCACATGAAAGAATTACAAACAGGTAGGAAGCACTCAAAGAAGAGAAAAAAAAAATAAAAATAAATACAGAGAGGATTTAACTAATTATACAACAGTAAAACAGCAGGTTAGCATACCAAAAGCAAAGGGACTTTAAATGTGTATGCAGGTGAGGAGATTAAAGTCAAGTCAGGAAATTCAGATGCATAGAACAACTGGACGGTCATACCTGTGAATGAGACAGATGGATTAACAGAATCAGAGATGAATGGGGACCATGGAGAGTTAGGCCATAGAATTACATTTCATTTCTGGTATATTTCTGACACTTATGAGGCACTTATCCAGAGGCACGCACACAGACCACGGTCATAGACCTAGTGCAGTACTTATATACATGTCTCATTGACCCAGATGAACATCAGCTGACCAGCAGGGGTGAGGCACATGAAAGAATTACAAACAGGTAGGAAGCACTCAAAGAAGAGAAAAAAAAAAATAAAAATAAATACAGAGAGGATTTAACTAATTATACAACAGTAAAACAGCAGGTTAGCATACCAAAAGCAAAGGGACTTTAAATGTGTATGCAGGTGAGGAGATTAAAGTCAAGTCAGGAAATTCAGATGCATAGAACAACTGGACGGTCATACCTGTGAATGAGACAGATGGATTAACAGAATCAGAGATGAATGGGGACCATGGAGAGTTAGGCCATAGAATTACATTTCATTTCTGGTATATTTCTGACACTTATGAGGCACTTATCCAGAGGCACGCACACAGACCACGGTCATAGACCTAGTGCAGTACTTATATACATGTCTCATTGACCCAGATGAACATCAGCTGACCAGCAGGGGGTGAGGCACATGAAAGAATTACAACAGGTAGGAAGCACTCAAAGAAGAGAAAAAAAAATAAAAATAAATACAGAGAGGATTTAACTAATTATACAACAGTAAAACAGCAGGTTAGCATACCAAAAGCAAAGGGACTTTAAATGTGTATGCAGGTGAGGAGATTAAAGTCAAGTCAGGAAATTCAGATGCATAGAACAACTGGACGGTCATACCTGTGAATGAGACAGATGGATTAACAGAATCAGAGATGAATGGGGACCATGGAGAGTTAGGCCATAGAATTACATTTCATTTCTGGTATATTTCTGACACTTATGAGGCACTTATCCAGAGGCACGCACACAGACCACGGTCATAGACCTAGTGCAGTACTTATATACATGTCTCATTGACCCAGATGAACATCAGCTGACCAGCAGGGGTGAGGCACATGAAAGAATTACAAACAGGTAGGAAGCACTCAAAGAAGAGAAAAAAAAAATAAAAATAAATACAGAGAGGATTTAACTAATTATACAACAGTAAAACAGCAGGTTAGCATACCAAAAGCAAAGGGACTTTAAATGTGTATGCAGGTGAGGAGATTAAAGTCAAGTCAGGAAATTCAGATGCATAGAACAACTGGACGGTCATACCTGTGAATGAGACAGATGGATTAACAGAATCAGAGATGAATGGGGGACCATGGAGAGTTAGGCCATAGAATTACATTTCATTTCTGGTATATTTCTGACACTTATGAGGCACTTATCCAGAGGCACGCACACAGACCACGGTCATAGACCTAGTGCAGTACTTATATACATGTCTCATTGACCCAGATGAACATCAGCTGACCAGCAGGGGTGAGGCACATGAAAGAATTACAAACAGGTAGGAAGCACTCAAAGAAGAGAAAAAAAAAATAAAAATAAATACAGAGAGGATTTAACTAATTATACAACAGTAAAACAGCAGGTTAGCATACCAAAAGCAAAGGGACTTTAAATGTGTATGCAGGTGAGGAGATTAAAGTCAAGTCAGGAAATTCAGATGCAATAGAACAACTGGACGGTCATACCTGTGAATGAGACAGATGGATTAACAGAATCAGAGATGAATGGGGACCATGGAGAGTTAGGCCATAGAATTACATTTCATTTCTGGTATATTTCTGACACTTATGAGGCACTTATCCAGAGGCACGCACACAGACCACGGTCATAGACCTAGTGCAGTACTTATATACATGTCTCATTGACCCAGATGAACATCAGCTGACCAGCAGGGGTGAGGCACATGAAAGAATTACAAACAGGTAGGAAGCACTCAAAGAAGAGAAAAAAAAATAAAAATAAATACAGAGAGGATTTAACTAATTATACAACAGTAAAACAGCAGGTTAGCATACCAAAAGCAAAGGGACTTTAAATGTGTATGCAGGTGAGGAGATTAAAGTCAAGTCAGGAAATTCAGATGCATAGAACAACTGGACGGTCATACCTGTGAATGAGACAGATGGATTAACAGAATCAGAGATGAATGGGGGACCATGGAGAGTTAGGCCATAGAATTACATTTCATTTCTGGTATATTTCTGACACTTATGAGGCACTTATCCAGAGGCACGCACACAGACCACGGTCATAGACCTAGTGCAGTACTTATATACATGTCTCATTGACCCAGATGAACATCAGCTGACCAGCAGGGGTGAGGCACATGAAAGAATTACAAACAGGTAGGAAGCACTCAAAGAAGAGAAAAAAAAAATAAAAATAAATACAGAGAGGATTTAACTAATTATACAACAGTAAAACAGCAGGTTAGCATACCAAAAGCAAAGGGACTTTAAATGTGTATGCAGGTGAGGAGATTAAAGTCAAGTCAGGAAATTCAGATGCATAGAACAACTGGACGGTCATACCTGTGAATGAGACAGATGGATTAACAGAATCAGAGATTGAATGGGGGACCATGGAGAGTTAGGCCATAGAATTACATTTCATTTCTGGTATATTTCTGACACTTATGAGGCACTTATCCAGAGGCACGCACACAGACCACGGTCATAGACCTAGTGCAGTACTTATATACATGTCTCATTGACCCAGATGAACATCAGCTGACCAGCAGGGGTGAGGCACATGAAAGAATTACAAACAGGTAGGAAGCACTCAAAGAAGAGAAAAAAAAAAATAAAAATAAATACAGAGAGGATTTAACTAATTATACAACAGTAAAACAGCAGGTTAGCATACCAAAAGCAAAGGGACTTTAAATGTGTATGCAGGTGAGGAGATTAAAGTCAAGTCAGGAAATTCAGATGCATAGAACAACTGGACGGTCATACCTGTGAATGAGACAGATGGATTAACAGAATCAGAGATGAATGGGGACCATGGAGAGTTAGGCCATAGAATTACATTTCATTTCTGGTATATTTCTGACACTTATGAGGCACTTATCCAGAGGCACGCACACAGACCACGGTCATAGACCTAGTGCAGTACTTATATACATGTCTCATTGACCCAGATGAACATCAGCTGACCAGCAGGGGGTGAGGCACATGAAAGAATTACAAACAGGTAGGAAGCACTCAAAGAAGAGAAAAAAAAAATAAAAAATAAATACAGAGAGGATTTAACTAATTATACAACAGTAAAACAGCAGGTTAGCATACCAAAAGCAAAGGGACTTTAAATGTGTATGCAGGTGAGGAGATTAAAGTCAAGTCAGGAAATTCAGATGCATAGAACAACTGGACGGTCATACCTGTGAATGAGACAGATGGATTAACAGAATCAGAGATGAATGGGGACCATGGAGAGTTAGGCCATAGAATTACATTTCATTTCTGGTATATTTCTGACACTTATGAGGCACTTATCCAGAGGCACGCACACAGACCACGGTCATAGACCTAGTGCAGTACTTATATACATGTCTCATTGACCCAGATGAACATCAGCTGACCAGCAGGGGTGAGGCACATGAAAGAATTACAAACAGGTAGGAAGCACTCAAAGAAGAGAAAAAAAAAATAAAAATAAATACAGAGAGGATTTAACTAATTATACAACAGTAAAACAGCAGGTTAGCATACCAAAAGCAAAGGGACTTTAAATGTGTATGCAGGTGAGGAGATTAAAGTCAAGTCAGGAAATTCAGATGCATAGAACAACTGGACGGTCATACCTGTGAATGAGACAGATGGATTAACAGAATCAGAGATGAATGGGGACCATGGAGAGTTAGGCCATAGAATTACATTTCATTTCTGGTATATTTCTGACACTTATGAGGCACTTATCCAGAGGCACGCACACAGACCACGGTCATAGACCTAGTGCAGTACTTATATACATGTCTCATTGACCCAGATGAACATCAGCTGACCAGCAGGGGTGAGGCACATGAAAGAATTACAAACAGGTAGGAAGCACTCAAAGAAGAGAAAAAAAAAATAAAAATAAATACAGAGAGGATTTAACTAATTATACAACAGTAAAACAGCAGGTTAGCATACCAAAAGCAAAGGGACTTTAAATGTGTATGCAGGTGAGGAGATTAAAGTCAAGTCAGGAAATTCAGATGCATAGAACAACTGGACGGTCATACCTGTGAATGAGACAGATGGATTAACAGAATCAGAGATGAATGGGGACCATGGAGAGTTAGGCCATAGAATTACATTTCATTTCTGGTATATTTCTGACACTTATGAGGCACTTATCCAGAGGCACGCACACAGACCACGGTCATAGACCTAGTGCAGTACTTATATACATGTCTCATTGACCCAGATGAACATCAGCTGACCAGCAGGGGTGAGGCACATGAAAGAATTACAAACAGGTAGGAAGCACTCAAAGAAGAGAAAAAAAAATAAAAATAAATACAGAGAGGATTTAACTAATTATACAACAGTAAAACAGCAGGTTAGCATACCAAAAGCAAAGGGACTTTAAATGTGTATGCAGGTGAGGAGATTAAAGTCAAGTCAGGAAATTCAGATGCATAGAACAACTGGACGGTCATACCTGTGAATGAGACAGATGGATTAACAGAATCAGAGATGAATGGGGACCATGGAGAGTTAGGCCATAGAATTACATTTCATTTCTGGTATATTTCTGACACTTATGAGGCACTTATCCAGAGGCACGCACACAGACCACGGTCATAGACCTAGTGCAGTACTTATATACATGTCTCATTGACCCAGATGAACATCAGCTGACCAGCAGGGGTGAGGCACATGAAAGAATTACAAACAGGTAGGAAGCACTCAAAGAAGAGAAAAAAAAAATAAAAATAAATACAGAGAGGATTTAACTAATTATACAACAGTAAAACAGCAGGTTAGCATACCAAAAGCAAAGGGACTTTAAATGTGTATACAGGTGAGGAGATTAAAGTCAAGTCAGGAAATTCAGATGCATAGAACAACTGGACGGTCATACCTGTGAATGAGACAGATGGATTAACAGAATCAGAGATGAATGGGGACCATGGAGAGTTAGGCCATAGAATTACATTTCATTTCTGGTATATTTCTGACACTTATGAGGCACTTATCCAGAGGCACGCACACAGAC